>NW_027223753.1:65725698-68125698 GCF_028538775.1 Myotis yumanensis
GGGATAATGAAATCTATTAAAAGTAAAAAAAAATAATAAAAAATTGTCCTCTCCTACAAGTGGGTGACAGATTCATTTCAGAGAAGGCTTCCATGTCAGCTACTTTGCAAACCAGAGATAATCGGAACATATGAATAGACGTATGCTTTTAAGCCAAGTAAAATGCCCAGGTCTAGGCCAAGAGACTCCTCTCGGGGGACAATAAAGTAAACAGGGTGCAAACAGGCATTCTACCCCTCCCTCCTGGCCACTGTGGATAAAGCTGTGTCAGCATTTCCATTTGAGCCCCCCACCCCCTTTTCAGGGGCTTTATAACTTAGCCATAAAAATTAGTTCCAAGCAAAAACTTGGCACACAAAGTTTCAGCCTTAGAGTGAACTTTTTTTTTTCACAAATTGTCAAAGGGGAAAAAAACTCCAGCCCGTTGGCTATTTCTACTTTTTTTTTTCAAGGCACAAAAATAGAAAACAGAAATGTACTGGTTGTGCACTTTTTTGGAACTCTTACAAAAGCATTTATAGGCCATTATGAGGCATGAGTGTTCTTGGAGTACTCTAGGTTTTCTAGACAGATGATTTTACAAGACTAACATCATCAGTGCTAGTGAGGCGACTTTTCAAAGCTCTTCTCTCTCATATCCTTTTCTTCGAAATCACGTGGAACAGATCTGCCTTATAAACAGGCGTGACGGTTCTGATGTACACAATAGCGAGGCGTTGTGGTCTATTAGCTCAATAATCCATGCTCTGAAGTATCCGTCAATATAAATTTAGCCAATAGACCGCAGAGACTGGGAAGGAGCTTCCACAGTTGGAGGAGCCGTTGCAGTGTGTTCTAACATTCTCTCAATATGTAGGAAAACAATGGGGTCGGCTGGGAGTTTTCAAACTCCTTTGAAAGCAATGGGCCGAGTTCCCACTCTGTGTAACTCTAGGGGAAAATTAAATAACTTTAAATAGCAGTACTCAAAACTTAATTAACATGATTCAGGCGGAGTTGTGCAAGTTTGGTGATACAAACCGCGAGTGGTAATAGAATCACACTTGTGGCTAACGGTGACTCACCCCATTGTTCAAAAATACAGAGGAGGTCTGGGAGCAGCTTGTGATGTTTCGACACCATCTGGGCTACAACAACTTGGTACAAGCAGCTGACAAGTGAAGGACAGTGGCAGTGAATTAAAACAGGAGGCACACTCAAACTTTGTGAGCTTGTCATTTTGTCAAGAAATATAATGAAAGAGTTTGCATCCTCATCGTTAGTCGTAGTATTACGGTTATTTGTACTCAGGTTGCTTGTGTTAAGTTACACGGAGACCATAACCACTGAACTCAAACCCCCCCCTTTGATTTTACACTTAATTTATATGTTACTAATAGCCAACTGCTGTCTAAAGCCTTTTTGATTCATGCTCTGTTTGCTTTCCTTCTGTGAGGTTTATGATCAAGGGACCTAATTTGCTGGCTTCATTATAAACTGCATTTTGGACAAAATATGAACTAATGGGGTTGAATTTAGGCTCTCGACTTTGCCTCAAAAGTCAAACCATGGCTTTCTAACAAAGAGGTATTTAGCAGTGTCATTGGAGCATTTAGCTTCCTGAAGTTCACATATGATTAGAAGTTAAATATCTAAAAATCCATTTATTTGCTTAATAACACTGCCAAATTGAACCCGTCTGTGGTTTCTGCATTATAAAGCCACTAAAGGACTCTTTTGAGGTACGGTGTATGTGATTACCAACTTAATAGATTTCCATCCAGCACCATTCAAGTCAAATCATCATTCCTCATGGATTGGGCACCTAGTACCTCAATGCCCTGTGTCAGGCACTGGGGGCTACGCAGTTCTTGTGTTTTCCTCTATGTTCATGCTGATTATGTTGTAGTTTCATTATTTGAGTCCAGGTCTGCCCTCCATCCCTTCTTCCCATTATTTGATGGAATTTATTCATACCTATAGCCCATGGTCCATAGAATGGAGAATGGAGTAGGTTGAGCCCTTCTTACATGTGGCCAACAACAATTGAGTGTAGGGTCCTATCCTAAGCATGTTTCCTCAAAACACACACACACACACACACACACACACTCCTAAAATCCTCCAACAACCTGAGAGGCAGGAGTATAACAATATCCCCCATATTACAGATGAAAAAACAGGTACACAGAGATATTAGGCTCCTGGCCAAAGTCACATACAAGTAAAAGATGTGGCTGGGATTTGCATGCAGGTATCTGTCCACAAAACCTGGTGTTTGAACCCACACTCTTCTGTCCGTCTCGATGTGCACTGCATGATTCTACCATAGAGTGCCTGCTCTCAAGGAAATGGTCATCTGGTTGAGCTGATGGGCTCTGCAGTACTCATGACACTCCTGGGGAATGAAGGACCGTGTGTGACTAGGAACTAAAGGTGTGGGACAGGTAACAGGTACCGTTCGTAGCATCTGAGATGTCAGCTATTGATGTATGCTGGCATGCTAGCCAGGGAAGGCTTCATGGAGAAGGTGTGACTGCTTTTGAGATTTGAGGATATAAATAGGTAGTAAAGAGGTGAGAGTTATTTCTTTGTGGGGAGGGAGAAGAAGGGGAAACAGAGTTCAGCCTGCAGGACTGGCAAACCTGGGCAAGGAATAGTAAGAGAGGTTGTGTAGCTATGTGGGGGCCATGAATGCCAGGGTGAGAAATATATAGAAGCAGAACTCAAAGGAAAAGCACGATCATGTGGTTAAGCATACGGCTTAGAAAATCATCATCTTTGAGTTTGTTTAACACCCTAGGAAATAGAATGTGTTCAACAGGCCTTTGCTTTTTCAGCATGGGAGAGAGGTACCACCTACTTCTCCCTTTGCAATGCAACAGCTGGGCCCCTGTCCTTCCTGCCTTCCGTGAGTGAGGGAGCTGCTACCGTCTGAGGTCAGCAAAGTCAGGTCAGGAGGACCCGGGCAACAATTCATCTGTGTTCAGCAGGCGCTGGTGCCTGAGTTTCCCTGGCTGGACATCCTGGATACTGGTGGCTACATCAGGCATTTCTTGGATTAAGAATTCAGCCTATCATGTTAAGATCTAGAGAATTCAGCATATCATGCTAACTCCAGTGAGCCTTCCCCCATTGTCCCACAAAAAGTAGTCATTCTTACCATCTTTCCTAAAGTCTCGTTCAAAAAGTATATGTGTTCCAAAAATCTCAAAATGACATCCAGCTAATACAAGATAGCACATCATAAAACAGTCATCAGGACTCAACTGGGTGAGCCCCACACGCTTGGAAAATAGATATTAATATTTGGACTTCCACTTGAGATATTCATATTTGGCTGAGTTCTCTCTGCCAAATTGGGGCCCACAATACTATAGATTCTCAAAAGGAATTTCTCCAGGGGCCACAGGTGCTCTAGGCCTAGGACAGGCACATTCTCTTGCTTGAGCCCCATAGGGAATTTTTGACATTTTAGGCAGAAGGAGTATCACTGTAGTTACATTTTTAGAGAATATTTTTTAAAAAGCATCAGATCAAAAATATTATCAACGTTTTCATGTGCCTTAAACCGATAGAATTCAATATTAGCAGGTACCACCCTTCCCCCAAGAGATCACCCCCGCTCTTCCATCAGATGAGAAGCCCGGAAGCCCAGGGAAGTGAGTGATTTGCCAGCACTGAAAGCAGGCGTGACACCGAGGTCTTCGGACTCACACTCCCGTGCTTTCACTAGCTCACTGTGCTCCTTCCTAATTTATCTTTGAGGCCATTCAGGTGCTTGGGGCTAATTAGAAAGAGTTCACATTGGTAAGGCTAATGAGCAGAGAGGCACCAGCTTTGAGTCAAAAATCCTAGGCTTCAGTCCAAGTCTCACTACCTGGAAGACCTAGAGTAAATCATTTAACTTTTCTGATCCTCAATTTCATCATCTGTAAAATGTGTATAATAATAATAATACCAAGTGCCCTGGGCCGTTAAGAACATCAAGCAAGTCACTACATGGGAACTGATTTAGTTGTAAAAAGGGATGAAAATATGATTTTAAAATGTGATAATGTTTGTATTGGCATGGTTTATATCTGTGTATTTCTCCTCTCTCACTCCCCTGAAAATTAATAAAACAAACAAGAAATGGTAGAAAAGACTCCATTCCTGCCAATTTTGTCTTCTAAATTGAGTGCCCTTGGAAGGTTACAAGGCACAGGGCACAGGGCACATCCTAAATCTTTGCTGCTGAAATACATCAACGTGCTGTCCGTGGTTGTTTCAGGGTCCTAAGAATGTGGGAAATCCTTTTTTAAAATTCCCTTTTATTTTCTCAATTATTGATCATGAAAATAAATTAGTTTTATAATTAAACAAAAAGCATTTTAAAATAAATCTTGTGGTATATTTGTAAAGGTCTCCATTTGATAGCAATAATAATTGCTTCCATTTATCCATTGCTTAGTATATGGCATATTCTTTACCTATTTTGCTTTATTAAGTTTTGGAAATCCTGCCTGTGTGGTAAGTACTATTGCTCCATTTTAAGACAATAACCTGAAGCTCGGGGAGATTGAAGCCCTTGCCTGAGGTTGCACAGCAAAATCCACGAGTCTCTTTGCCTCCCAAGCCCATGTTCTCTTTACTGCACTGCAGGATTGAAATTGGGACTTGTAGGTATTTAACTTCTCTGTTCCCTCTAAACACTGTGGTTTTAGCAGATTGCTGAACCTGAACTTGGCATCGTGGACAGAGGCCTGTCCCCTCTCAGGTCAGAAGAAATGAGTTCCAGTCTTGACTCTGCCAGTTAAGAGATAGAAAGTGACCTCACATGGACCTCTTCACCTCTGGAGCCTGCATTTTTTCATCACTAAGTGAAGGGGTTGGATTAAATAAATGGCTTCCAAACACATCTTAGCTGCATACCTAACCTGCTTTTTCTTTTCAAATGAAATTTTTGTTGCCTGGCCCAGGTGTTAGTGACACACTGGCCTTAAAAATCTAGAAGGGCTAACTCCAGCTTCAGTCCATACCCCGTGGAAGTACCGATCCCAGGGCTTCATCCTGTGGATCCCACTGCACTGGGGAGGGACCCTGCTTTGTCTGTTCTGCGCATCATGGATTCAAGCATAACATTTGGCTCTTTACCTTCATTCCCACCGAAAACAACAGTAATGAGAGTCTGAGTGTATGGAGAAAAATAAATTACCAATTTTGGGGAGAAAATGAATGAGCTTACAAACAAACAGCTTAAATTTCCTAGTAGAGAATCATGCCACTAAACATTTCTGCCCTTTTTTAAAACTTGGGCTCTAAGCCCTGGCATGTTGGCCCTTCTCCCTTCACTCCTCTCCCGTGTTCCTTCCTTTGCTCGCTGACCTCCCCAGGTTTCTGCTTCCCACGCAGAGGCTAGCCCTCTCTACCTGTGGCCTCCAGACTCCACCTTTCACAGGCCCACCTGCCCTCCCAGCAGCAAGTCCTGTTCTCTTCCTGAATAGAATGCCCACCTGGAGGAATTTGTGTGCCAAATGCTGACAATATTTTTATGAACAATGCCTCGCTTGCCACTTCCGTATGCAATTGATGGAGTGATGCTTTCTGCTGGAAGCTGTGGGGGAAGGCCCAGCACCTCACTTTCTGAGCCATGTAGCCCTCAGGGAAGTGTAGCTGGAAAAAAGCTGGACCAGATCATCTTTAAGGTGGAATCCTCTGCGAACCATTCCCTTCTCTGCTTCTTCTCAAAGACAGTGGTCACTTTCTCCTTTGAAACCCCCACTTCGCCCCAAGCAGAGGTCAGGTGGAACATCTACAATGTGTGTTTGCATGTCTCTGCGTAAGAACCTGCTCACGGACCCAGTGGTTGGCAAACTCATTAGTCAACAGAGCCAAATATCAACAGTACAACGATTGAAATTTATTTTGAGAGCCAAATTTTTTAAACTTAAACTATATAGGTAGGCACATTGTTATTAACTTTAGGGTACTCCTAAGGCTTAGGAAGAGCCACACTCAAGGGGCCAAAGAGCCGCATGTGGCTCGCGAGCCACAGTTTGCCAACCACGGGTAGGCTGTGAAGGGAGAGGACGGGGTGGATTATTATTTATCTTGGACACCAGGTACTTGCTGAGCAGGATGCAATGATTGCTTGTGAATGAGGGTACCGAGCTGTGTGTAACCACTCAAGGACAGAGGTGAGCTGAAAGGTACCATATAGACAAGAGAGCAGGCAAACCTGTGTACTGTGCTTGGAGGAAAACCATAATGAGATCTTGCTCTCTCTGCCCTACTCCGTATGTGTGATGTCTGTAGCACGCATAGCATGTTTCATGGTGCTGGGAAGAAGTTCTCCTTGAAAGCTTTATTTGTAAACTTTTTGTTATCAGCCCAGTTGGCCATTTTATTTAGATCATTTTGTGAAAGATCATGTTTGGATTAGTGTTGGGCATAAGTAAATGGCAGTTCTTTCTCCGTTCTGAAATGCTGAAATGGCTCACCGAGGCATCAGTGCAGCTGTTGTAGGACGTGTAATGGCATTAGGCACTGAGTTGGAGTGGAATCTGGTGCCAGGCATTTCTGGCAGCGGCTGCAGTTCTAGAGATGCTCCCAGGGAGGAAGCTAACATTAGCAGCCGCGCGAGGGGCAAGGCCGTCCGTGGGTGCCTTGCTGGAGTAGAATATTGGATTTCAGCACAAGGAAGAGCACAGGGAGTTTTTACTTTTGACTCACAATCATTAATGATTATTCTTGAAATTCCATTTCAATAACCCAAAATGCTTTGATCTGTAACTTGTGTGTTTTATGCAGCCCACTCATTTCCCTCCCACCCTTCTTTCCTTCTGGTCAGGTGATATAAAACAACAACAACAACAAACTTATTATAGTACCCTACCCTCATTGGCTTCGGGGAGCACTAATGTCCTTCGGTTTTCTTATTCTAGTATTGTTTTGATGGAAGTGGGGGTTTGGCTCCCTTATTCCATCACTGTCCTAATTCTTTCTTTAATGAAACTGACAGATAAGGAGAATTGCTGTGATTATGTCTCAGGGTAAGTTACCAAGCTCTTTTAAAGGACCCATAGGAAACCTTTGCATTTTCCAATTACATGCACATTGTCTCTCTTTCCTTTTCCATTCTCCCTGCACATAAACACATATACAGGAAAAGAGGGTTAGTAACCCAGAACACAGAGCTGAAGAAGCATGGGAAGGTTTTCTGGATGACCATTCCAAAGACACTTTATAATTAAGCAATAGACTAAAATTAGCTTCAAGTCAAGTGTTGACACATACAGAAATGTAAAGATGTGCATACGTATGGAATAGGCTGTGATGCTTACTCAATAAAGGTCAGACCCTCGATCAACCAAAGGACTTATATGCATGCATATAAGCACAACCAATGGGCACAGGCAGTAGGGGGTGAGGGCTTGTGCTTGGGGGTGGGGTGGTCAGGGAGAGGTCAATGGGGGAAAAAGGAGACTCATGTAATACTTTAAACAATAAAGAATTTAAATTAAAAAAGGTCAGAGCCTCCTCTAATTATTCATGCTTCTAAGCATTTTTAACAGAACTACATATACATTTTTGAAACTCAAATGTGCAAGTTTCTGACCATTAAGTATATTTTCCATCTAGAAACCCTCATCTAGAAACACTCTCACTGAGCACAGGGCAAAACAAACTTCTCTGTGAAAGATGTACCATTATAAAGAACAGTGATCAGAGATCTTGTTATGCATTCATTTCTTTCATTCACAAACACTTCTTAAACACCTTCATTGGGGTTTTGGAGTCTCCATAAATAATATCACCCTTTCCTGCCTCGTGTTTACCATTTCAAAGATAGATGCACAGACAGAAATATGAAGATCAAAATATTATTACCAGTAAGACTAATTGACAAAATGATCATATAAACTTACTAACATGACAACCACTCTCCGAGTTAAATTTGTTGACCAACTTGCTCACTAAGGTTTCAGCACAGTGGAGAGAAATTCCTGAAGGCAGGTCCTCTCCTTCCTGAGTGATCCATGATTGTCTACCACATCTATATATATAAAAGGCTAAGCGACCTGCTGACTGGCCAACCAGCTAATAGGTATGATGTGCACTGACCACCAGGGTTCAGACGCTCAACCCAGGGGCAGCAGAATGACAGCAACTTTGCAGAATGCCCTCTTGCATTCTGGGACCCCTTGGGGAATGTCAGACTGCTGGTTTCGGCTGATCCCCGCAAGCCAGGCCAAGGGACCCCACCTGCCAGAGGGACTCCACTCACTCTGCAGATGCCCTTTGAGCCCCAGTGCTGCCCCAGGTGCAGCTGGCTGGGGAGGGACTTCAGGAGGTTGGATCCAGGGCGTGTCTGGCCCATCTTGCCCAGTCCTGCCCCACCAACCACTTTCTAATTAATTTCCTTTCAATGTGCACAAATCCGTGCACTGGGCCTCTAGTATACATGTAAAGAGATTTATTATAAGGAATTGGCTCACACCATTATGGAGGCTGGGAAGTCCCAAGATCTCCAGTTGGCAAGCTGGAGGCCCAGGAGAGCTGGTGTGTGGCTCCAGTATGAAAGCCGGCAAATCTGAGATGCCCCAAGAGTCAGTGTTTCAGCATGAGCCCTAAGGCCAGCAAAGACCAATCAGTGTCCCAGCTAAGCAGGAAGAAGTAGTTCCTTTTTACTTAGCTCATTTTGTTCTATTGAGTTCTTTAATTGACTGGGCGAGGCCCACTGGCACTAAGGAGGACAATGTCTTTTGCTCACTCTAAAGATTCAAATGTTAATCTCATCTACAAACACTCTCACTGACTATCCATAATAATGTTTGATCACTCTCTGGGTACCCCATGGCTCAGTCATGTTAATACATAACATTACCCATCACACTTGCCAACTAAAGAAGTTCCCCCCTCTCCTTCCAAGGAGGCATGGAGATAATAAAGGGGTGAGTGAAGAGCCAGACAGATGCCTGGAGTACTATACTCATGGACATTTCTTACCATGGGAATCTGAGGTGTAGAGAAAGAAGAGTTCTTCCAATAGGAGGTAGTATTAGACAATGGCAATACAAAAATGAATATAAAAGATCCCGTGATATTAAAAAAAAAAAACACACGAGAAGAAGAATAGAGACCTTAAAATATTTTTTTTAATACCATGTAGTATAAGCTAATGGAGATAAAAATAATACAAAAAGGCTGGGAATGGGCACAGCACTGAATAACTAATTTGCCTCATGTGAAAGGCTAACATATCTTGCAGGGTATCATATGACACAGTAAGCACCACATTTCATCTTCCACATACTATGTTCCAACTGGATCTTGCCCATATTCATACACATGCATGGGTCATGGGCAGTATAAATCCCCCTACAAGAATACCAGGTGCAATGACCAGGGAAGGATTAAAGGAATTATCAAAATGGTGTTTTCCCAAAGGGACAGAGATACCAGTACATTAGCATGAAAGACAGGAATGGAAAATTCTCTGGCTGTCACTACCACTATACCCTAATTACTACCCAGTTAGCTCTGCATTCCTCAGATGCTATTTTTTGTTTGTTTTGTTTTTAGCTTGTGAATAATCTGAAACTTTTTATCACTTTTCCTGTTGGCCAGCTGCCAGAGACCAAGGGGAGTAACTGACAATGAAAGGCCAACCAGTTAACCTGGCAAATCTGAGCCATTGTAGTCTCATGGGAAGAATCTGGGATTTGAGGATGGCAGGGTTTGGATTCAAATTCTAATTCCACTATTTATTGGCTCTGTGTCCTTGGGCATGCCTTTAAACCTTTCTAAAAGTCTATAGAATGAGAATGTTAATAAGAATAATGATACCTTATAAAATTATGCTGAGTATAAAAATTAGATAATGCATGTCATAATGCTCTGAAAAATGCAGTGTTACCAAACATCAGTTATAATCTGATGAGACATTTTTTTTCATTTTTTTTATTTTTTATTGCTTAAAGCATTACAAAGGGTATTATATATGTGTCCTTTTTTTTCCCCCACCCTTGACAATACCCCGGCTTCCCCTACCCCCCAGTGTCTTATGTCCATTGGTTATGCTCATATGCATGCATACAAGTCCTTCGGTTGATCTCTTACCCCCCTTCCCTCCTGCCCCCCAACCCTCCCTGGTCTTCCCGCTACAGTTTGACAATCTGTGTGAGGCAGCTCTGCCTCTGTATCTATTATTGTTCAAAAGTTTATAATGGTCTCTATTATCCATGAATGAGTGAGATCATGTGGTATTTTTGCTTCTTTGACTGGCTTATTTCACTTAGCATAATGCTCTCCAGCTCCATCCATGCCGTTGCAAATTGTAAGAGTTCCTTCTTTTTTACAGCAGCATAGTATTCCATCGTGTAGATGTACCACAGTTTTCTAATCCATTCATTTACTGATGGGCACTTAGGCTGTTTCCAGATCTTAGCTATGGTGAATTGTGCTGCTATGAACATATGGGTGCATATATCCTTTCTGATTGGTGTTTCTGGTTTCTTGGGATATATTCCTAGAAGTGGGATCACAGGGTCAAATGAGAGTTCCATTTCCAGTTTTTTGAGGAAACTCCATACTGTCTTTCATAGTGGCTGCACCAGTCTGCATTCCCACCAGCAGTGCACAAGTGTTCCTTTTTCTCCACATCCTCTCCAGCACTTGTCGTTTGTTGATTTGTTGATGATGGCCATTCTGACAGGTGTGAGATGGTACCTCATTGTTGTTTTGATTTGCATCTCTCCGATGATTAGTGACTTTGAGCATGTTTTCATAGAGACATTTGGTAGAGTTGTAAGTTAAAACCAATGGATGAAACATTGTGCAAATCTTGGGCATTTCCCTTTCTCCTGCTGTCCCACTTCTTCTCCAAATACTGAATTCTGACCTTTCATTACATGCTCATACCCACCCCATGAGAGAAATCCATGTGAAATGGTAACCAGGGCTATAAAGAGCTTAGTCCAACATGCTTTACAGGCTGCTTCATATGATGCTGTGGAATCAAGTAGACTCAGTTTCTTCATTGTGGGGCTGTGTTTCAGCCAGGATGATGCATCTCACAAGAGCACATCCATTCCAGGTCAACTCTCAGGTTCTATTTCCATTGTGGGTTATAAATAAGTCAAAGTGATACAAGAAAAAATTAAGAACAAGCAACATCTCACTTAGGTGAAAAGAGATTTCCAGAAACCTGAAGTGCAGGGTATCATATGACACAGTAGGTACCACATTATGTTAGAATAACCCAGAAAAAAAATCACTCCTTTTTAGGCCTATTTCCATTTTCCCCAATAAAATCAAAACCATATCAAATGAATTGGAAAGGGAAGTTCCACTTTTAAACTCTCAGGAGTTTAAAAAGCAACATTAAGTAGAAATTAAAAACATGACCACCTGGGTTCAAATTCAGGCCTCTGCCACCTGTTCGTTGTAGGATTTGGGGACATTACCTGGCTACTCTCTATTTCCTCATCTGAAAAATGGATAAAATTATATAAAGTACTTATATAATTATTGTGAGTATTAAATTAGTAACACACACAAAGTACTTAGAACAGTGTTTGGTATATATTAGGTACTCAACTATTATTATTATTATTATTATTATTATTATTATGCTTATTGCTATGGGGCCCTGAATTGCTCCCCCTGCCCCCCTCCTTTCCAATTCACATGTCAAAGTCCTTACTCCCTGTGTGGCTGTATTTAGAGATAGGATAGTGTTTTTAGGAGGTAATTAAGGTTAATAAGATCATAAGAGTGGCATCCTAATTGAATAGAATTGAAGGCCTTCTAAGTAGAGGGAGAGATCTCATGCGCCAAGAAAATGCCGTGTCACCATGTAGCCAAAAGGTGGCCATCTCCAAGTCAGGAAGAGACCTCTCACCAGAACCTGACCATGCTGGCAGTCTGATGTTGGATCCAGCTTCCAGATCTGTGAGAAAGTAAATGTCTGTTGCTACCCGGTCTATGGTATTTTGTTATGGTAGCTCAAGCTGACTACTACACTTATAGACTAGGGATTGCAAACTCAAATTACAATAGATTTACACAAGCAATGTCATTAAATGAAACAATTTGTTCTTAGAAATGCAATAGTATAAGCTTAATGAAAAAAACCTCAGTGATAAAGTGGTACTGGGCATACATGACAGATACACGAGAGTGACGGAGCCAGCTGAACTGTAGAGTGACAGCTAGGTCAAAAGTTTTCACCCAGCACTTGGTGGAGTCAATTGATTATTGGTGTGTGAGAAACTGGCCTAGCATTCCAGGACTGTCTAACATTTTAAAGAAAAGATGAGAGGGGGGAAGAGACCAAGATTTCTAGTCAGACCTAAAATCAAGTTCCATTGCAGCTCTATAACCTTTAGCTAATATTTGAATCTTTTTGAGACTCAGGTTTTTTTTCAACAGAAAAATGATGATGAAAATAATACTTGTGTTATATGGTTCTTGGAGGGATGAATGGAAAATGTATAGAGAGTGTCTCGTGAGCATTTGAACATATTTGTTCTTTCTCTTATCTTAGTTGATGAATAAGAACCTGAACAAGGAAATAGTGGTGAAATAATGCTATAAAAACATTACAGGCATAGAATGACTACAATTTGATTGGGTGAGGAAGACTTCAAAGTTGATGACCCTTGGGAGAGAAAAGAGATAATGAAGCTGTTAACTGTGGTTCACAGGAGGAGAGAGATTAATTACTTGTGTTTTAGATAAATTGAACTTGAGGAGTCTCTGGAACATTGGGTTGAAATGTCCTACTGATATCCAAATAAGCATGTGTGAAAAGCAGTAAGGGAAAGAGATAGTTTCAGGTGCTGTCATCTTATAGAGAATAGTTGAATCCATAAGATTAGTTGAGATTTTTTAGAGACCACATAGCACAAGAAGGGAACCAGACCAAGGATGGCGCAAGAAAAGACTAAGTGATGGAAGAAAAGCTAGCTTGGGAGAAGAAAGAGGAACATCCAGAGGACACACATAATACAATGAGCAAGTGATATCTTGAGCAAAGGGAAGGAACATTTTAAGAAAGAAGAGATTGTTACAGAAATATTAAGTAGAATGAGAATGAAGAAAAAAGACCTTGATGTCTGTAATTTGAAGTTTACCAATGACCTTTAGGAGAGACTTTCAATGAGAACAACTCAGGTAGCCTGACTTGCGAAAACCAGCACTGGTGACACCTCATCCACCATTTTATCTGCACTTTCCTAACTCTCAACAATGACTCCAATCCATCAAAAAAAACACATTAAATTATGTTAAGAACAAAGAAGGCATATTTACATTTAGGATGAGGTGTTTCTAGAAAATATGCTGTAAATTAGACCTGATTTTCTGGTAGCAAGAATGATATAGAGGAGGATTATGATCTTGACACAGGGCCTTGTGCCAATGTTTTATGGGCATGAACACAAACTCCATATTGGATTAATTAATTATAAATGATAACCATGTGTAATATAAAGCATCTTCAAATATACATAATTAAACAGGGTAATACAAAAACCAATAGCATAAATTATATTTAAGATGAGGGGATAGCATAAATATTAAACAAAGTTATTATTTTATTTCCTGACATTCTTTCACATTGGCAAGTGATGGGAATTTCGGCATCACAGAATCAGAAGGAATCCTTTGAAAAACTTTTCACAGACATATTTGAGAAGACTTTGGAGGCTATTGGGGCTGCTAGATCCCTTTATGAAGATTTGATGGACTATGCTTTGCTTTCTTCTTTTTCTTGTAATAGTTTCCATACTAAGTATTGGAGGTCAAGATGTTGACTTTTCAGCTACCATCAAGAATAAAGTCTTTCTGCTTTCCTGAACTGCCATCGCACTAGGATTAGCACCCTTCATTTACACCCTGAGGTTATTCAAGGAAAATGGACTTTGAACCAAATATAAAAAACAAAACAAAACATTTTTAAATGTTTATTTTCTCACCTTGCTACTCTACACAATGTCAATAGAGGCTCAAAGCTTTTACTTAAACAGTAGAAAACACTATCAAGGTTAAGTTTGATCCAGATCTGTGGGAAATTTTAAAGAGTTTTAACAATCATCAGAGGTTTGACCCTCTCAATGGAAACTTTAGAGAAGTTGTGTCCTATGTGATTATAAAGAAATGAGAGTGTTGTTTTAATAAGTACTGAGGATTTCTCATTTATAATAATAAATATTTGTGTTGTACTTCAAAATTTATAAAACTTCCTATATGTTAACACATTGTAGTCTTAAAGTTCTCCTTTATATATATAACTAGAGGCCCGGTGCACAAAAATTTGTGCACTTGGGGGGTCCCTCAGCCCGGCCTATGCCCTCTTGCAGTCTGGGACCCCTCGGAGGATGCCCACCTGCTGGGTTAGGCCCACTCTCTGGGGGATCAGGCCCAAGCTAGCAGTCAGACATCCCTCTGGCAGCCTGGCAGCCCTCGGGGGATGTCCACTTGCCAGCAGGGAGCAGGCCTAAGCTGCAGTCAGACATCCTTAGCGCTGCTGAGGAGGCGGGAGAGGCTCCCACCACCACCGCTGTACTGGCAGCCATCAGCCTGGCTTGTGGCTAAGCAGAGCTCCCCTTGTGGGAGCGCACTGACCATCAAGGGGCAGCTCCTGCATTGAGCGTCTGCCCCCTGGTGGTCAGTGTGTGTCATAGTGACCAATCATTCCCAGTCATTCTGCTATTAGGGTCAATTTGCATATTACCCTTTTATTATATAGGATAGAGGCCTGGTGCATGGGTGAAGGCCGACTGGTTTGCCCTGAAGGGTGTCCCGGATCAGGGTGGGGGTCCTGCTGGGCTGCCTGGCCAGCCTGGATGAGGGGCTGATGGGTGTTTGCAGGCTGGTCACACCCCCTTCAGGGTGGGGGTCCCCACTGGGGTGCCTGGCCAGCCTGGGTGAAGAGCTGATGGCTGTTTTCAGGCTGGTCACACCCCCTTTAGTGTGGGGATCCCCCCTGGGGTGGCTGGCCAGTCTGGGTGAGGGGTTGATGGTTGTTTGCAGGCTGGTCAATCCTCCCCCAGTGGGGACCCTCACCCCATGGAGGTTGGCCAGCCTGGGTGAGGGGCTGATGGCTGTTTTCAGGCTGGCTACACCCCCTTTAGGGTGGGGGGTCCCCACTGGGGTGCCTGGCCAGTCTGGATGAGGGGCTGAGGGCCGTTTTCAGGCTGGCCAATCCCCCCGGCGACGGAAGCTCCCAGCCTCTCCTTTTTTTCTTTTTTTCTTTTCAATTCTGGGATTTATTTACCTTCTATAATTGAAACTTTGTAGCCTTGAGAGGAGCTCAGAGTCGGCGAGGGCAGGCAGGAGGGAAGCCTTCTGCTCGCTCCAGCTCCATGGCCACAGCCGGCTGAAAGCAGGTATCTGGGGTTTATTTACCTTCTATAATTGAAACTTTGTTGCTTTGAGTGGAGCTCAGAGCCGCCGCGGCAAGCGGGAAGTGTGGTTTCCTCCATCATCGGGGCAACCAAGCCTCCTGCTTGCTCCAGCTCTGTGGCTGCCGGCTTCCATCTTGGTTGGATTAATTTGCATATAGTCGCTCTGATTGGCTGGTGGGCATGGCTTAAGGTGCAGTGAAGGTATGGTCAATTTGCATGTTTGTCTTTTATTAGTGTAGATAGTAGGGCTATTATTATTATTTTTAATTGTTGCACTGAAGATTGAGGGTCAGTGACATTACATGTCCTTTCCTAGTAATAGTTAATAAGAGACAGAATGAGGGACTGGAACCCAGGTCCTCTAACTCCTAAGCCAATGCTCTTTCCAAGCTGTCCTTTCTAATGAGCAGTCCCCATTTCCCTTGGGATACTGTGCATTTATTCAAATGTTGGTGTCATTGCTCAAAATATTCTTTGAAAATTTATTTTTAGGTATGTTTTCTCAGTTATATTGGGTCTTAACATTATCCATCTTCCCTCACTACTTAGAGCACCACCATCGTCTTCTCAGACCCTAAGGGGTCAGTGCCACTGCTGTCTGTTGCAGATATTTTGGGTGTCTGTGCATTCACGAGGTGAGCCAGAGGGCCAAACTAAGACTGAGGGTCAGGGAACTCTTGTGAAACCTTGGAGGCTGCTGCTAGAATCACCTGGGTCCTCTCGTCTGTCACTGTCCTGCTCTCTCTGCTAAGAGCTGATCATATGGGTATAGCAAGCTAGCTCCATTATTAGGAATGGCTGTCCATCAAATTGCCAGAAGTCAAGCATTACTTATTCCTTCCATATGGAAACAGGGTAATGCACTATAAATATTTCCATTAAAATGATTATAATTTCATTTTCACATTTTGCCTTTTATAAATGCATTCTTTATTTCTTTAAAAAAATTACTTATGTGAAATCTCTCAATATCTCCTTCCTTCATAATACCAATAAGGAATCTGGAGGCCAACTTAAAATTGCATCCAAATTATAAAGGATGTCACCATTTATATTGATGATAAATAGAAGTAGAAGAAGAAGAATGTTTATGACAAACTTGAGTGAATCACCAAGTGAGATAGCACAATTTTTTTCTGGATATCTTCATAAACAATACATTATCTTTTCTAAAGGGAAATGATACTACTAGAGTTCTTTCATCTTTACAAAGTAGTTCATGTTTTTGACTAATTCTTTTCTTGTTGACATGATGAATTTGCCCTCTTTGGCAATACACATTCTCCTTGGCCAAGGGTATGCATTTTCAAAATAGCTGACCCCAGAGGAGTATGTTAGTATAGTCACTAGAAATTAAAATGTTTTTGTAATAAACTTTAAGGGTCTGTATTTAGATCCTTCCAAATAAGTAAGAAGGAGTGTTTACTTGTTTCATATGTATAATGAGACCACCTTCTGCAAGGTGTTGAAGGCACCTTCTTTCTAAGGCGTGTGTATCTGTGTGTGTGTGTGTATGTGTGTGTGTCTGTGTGTGTTTGTATTGGAAAGAAAGAACTAGGTTTACTAGGACAATATTGAAGAGGGAAAAATGTTATTGTTGATGTTGTTGTTGCTGTTGGTGGTGGTGGTAGTGATGGCAACAGGGAAAGCTTGAGTCCATAAGATGATAAAAAAAATCCGAGATTCTCCTGGCCCTAACATCCACTATGTGACTTTAAGCTCAGAAGAGCTTGTTCAAGTGGAAAAGGGGAAGCCCTTCCCTGATAGGCTTTGGGCAGAGGCTGAGGCACAGGTGCTTCCATGTTCAGGCAGACTGTCTGCCACCCCTCTATTGACTTCCTCACTCGTGGTCACAGCAGGAGATGTTGCCTATGAGTCAGAAACTGAGGCTCCAACCTTGGTAGTTGGGGGAGCTTTAGACACTCAAGCAAATATGGGCACAATGCTTCCTGGAGATAACGGGATGAAAGTGTTAATCTCTGAATACCTTGTCTTTTTTTCTATTGGTTGCACATTTATCTATGGCACTTATCATCTTCCCAGAAGTAATTTTTTTTAACCATCTCACAGGGATTCCTAAATGTGTTGGTTTCATGACTCCCTGAAGGCTCCAGCTATACTCTAGGGTCCTTAAGAAATTTTTAGTCTGTCTTACAGGATCCATTACTTCTGAAATCCTTTGGGATTATTTCTAGCTCCTATTTTACTATAGGTTTAAAATCCCTCATCCAAAACTCTTGGGTTCAAATGTATTTCAGAGTTCAGATCTTTTCAGATTTTAGAATAGCAATAATGTAAATTATCTAATATCCCTACTACACCTAGTAAAACAAGTAAAATTAGTGAATATACTAGTATGAACATTCATACCAAGAGGATAAATAAGGAGCCTTATGTCACTTTGAATCAGTTTTCTCTTACACTAAATTTATACCAAATTTATGGAAAAAAATGTTCAGTTTTCAGAGCTTTTAGGATTTCAGATATAGATAAGTAATTGACTATAGATACTATGCTACTGCTGTTAAATGTCATGAAGTCCAGGGGAGAGTGACAAGTACAACTGAAAGTCTCAAATGGAAGAGAATGTCATTTCTCTTTGTAGTAGGCTGAGTAGTAGCCCTCAAAGATAACAGGCCCTCATTCCTGGCCCCTGTGCATATTATTTCATCTGGAAAAAGATTTGATTAAATGAAATCACATGTATCTTTTTTAAGTGGAGGCAGAGGGAGATATAACCCAGAGAAGAGGAGAAGGCAATGTGGGGGTAGAACAGAGAGAGATTTGAAGATGCTGGCCGTGGAGATTGGTGTGATGTAGCCATAAGCCAAGGAATGCCAGCAGCCACTGGAAACAGAAAGAGGCAAGGATAGATTTTCCACTAGAATCATGGGAGAACGTACAGCTGTGCCAACACCTTGATTTCAGTCCATTGAGACTGATTTGGGACTTCTGGCCTCCATTTCTCTGAAAGAATGAATTAGAGTTGTTTTCAGTCACCAGGTATGTGGTAATTTGTTACAGTTGCCACCCAAATGAGGCTTGTCCTCACGCCCTCATTTAAGTCCTCCAAAGCTAGTCACTCTTTTTGAATCAACGGTCTTTTTTTCTAGTGATTCTTTTGGTGTTACTTAACTTCTCTAAATCTGGGTTTTTTTTCAAAATAAGGATTATAATACTGACCTCACAGGGTTGCTGTAAGAATTAACTTTAAAAAACACTTAGCATGCCAAGGGCATAAAGTTAGCACTTAATAAATGCTAGTTTGTTTTTGACATTACTATTCTCTGAGAATCTCTTTATAACTTTCCACGATATATGAATTTGCACTTATGTTTGAGTCCATTTATTTTGCAGAGAGAATCGATCAATCAAATCTCAATTTTCCCTCATCTAAAAGATTTTGCTAGCCCATTTATATTCACCAATGTCACAATGATGATGCATTTGATGCCTAAGAATGTGAGATGTCTAAAGACATACCAATCAGTCCTGAGAGGCTTAGTTTCTATTTTTATCCCAAACATTTTACTTTCTCAAAGGCTGGAGTCTTTGAACCTGGTGTCTTCAATCAAACCAGGCTAATTTGCCTGACAAATGCTTAGATATGTGCCCATTTGTAGAGGGGTAGGCCTATTGTTACTGGGTAGAAAGTTTTTTTTCCAAAAGTGGGGAAGCATGTAGAAGTACAAAAAAATTCTATATAATAAAAGGCTAATATGCAAATAGACTGAAAAGCGGAAAAACCAAACAACTCATTGCTATGACGTGCGCTGACCACCAGGGGCATGTGTGGAACATGGTGGGCATTGGCCACGGTGGGATGGTGGAGCAGGTGATTGGGGGCACCAGACCAAGGTGGGGCGCTGGTTGCTATCATCGGGGCAAGCCTTTGGTGGTTACTGAAAATTATTTGCTCCAGCACAGCATCGTCCCTCCAGGTGCTCACACCTGCTGCTGGCACCGGCCCCTCTCGCACCCACTGCCGGTGCCTGGTGCCGGTCCTGATCACTCAGAGCCATCAGCAGGTGTGAGCGGCAACTGCTGGCCCTGATCGCCCCTGAGGGCTTCTCCACTTCCCCCTGCTCCTAAGTGGCAATCGGAGCAGCAGCCACAGCTCACACCAACTGATGGCATTGGCCCTGCTTGCACCTGCTGCTGGCGCCAGCCCCAATTGCTCTGCACCATCAGCAAGTGCAAGCAGGGCCGGAGCTGTCAGCGCGTGGGAGTGGCGAAGGCAGGAGCGGGGCTGCTGGCAGACAGGGGACTGGGGGCTGTGGTGGGAAGGGCCGGGCAAGGATGCGGAGGAGGGACCAAGACCCACCCCTGTGCCCACTGTAGCCTCGCAGCCCACAGTTCCTTTCAAGGTACACGAATTTGTGCACTGGGCCCCTAGTATATATATGAGAGGCTAATTCACTTTTAAGAGAGACAATGAGTAATTGTAAAATGGCCTAAGCTCATAAAAAGAAGAATAAATAGGACAATAAATTCATGAGAAAGCACCCACCAAGAGATAAGAAATATGGAGACAGAAGCTAATGGATGATAAATAAGGGCAATGATGAATGTTGTTCGCATATCTATTACGGGTAGGCATGCTGCTAGGCACAGTCACATACTGATAGGTATTTGTTCATCTTAGCTGTAGTCAGGCCAAATATTTCTGATAGTTTAGAGTGTTCTACTATAACCAGGACAGGTTTTAAACAGGATAGGTTTTATTTCTGACAGATATATAGCTCTATCTCTTAACAGGTAAGTATTTTTTTTTAGCTAACATACACCTAAAATAGATTATTCTTTTAGGCAATGTAATTTTGTTGCCTCTGATAAATGTCTTAAAGTTTCTAGGTAACTGAGAAGTGTCCACAGCCCCATCGAAAGGCTGATCTAAAGCTGAGGTCATAAGAGAGGTGTTAAGGCTGCAGTAATTATCTAGTGCTGCACTCTCATTTTACAAAGGGGGAGATGAAGGCACAGAATGCCATGAACCCACCTGCAGTCTCACAGTTGTTAACCAGGGAAGCAAGACCCAAAGTCGTTATCTTCCCATTGAGATCTTTCTGTCCCACAATAAGGCACTATTAGTTGATTCATAATTTTCAAGGCTGCAACACCAGGGAGGAGAATACTGTCCAGAACTAGCCTATGAATTTGGAGGATCAAATTTCGAATTTAGCTCAACTACTGATGAGGTGTGTTCATGGGAAGATCATTTACCCTCAATTTAAGGTTTCCCCATCTGGAAAATGGTTCTCATTTACCTCTATTTTTTTTTTCTTTCACAGTACTTATCACGATTGTTATTATTTTACTAGTGGCCGGATGCATGAAATTCCCTCAGCCTGGCCTGCACCCTCTCCAATCTGGGACCCCTTGGGGGATGTCTGACTGCTGGATCGAGCCTAAACCAGCAGTCAGACATCCCTCTCAAAATCCGGGACTGCTGGCTCTTAACCGCTTGCCTGCCTGCCTGCCTGATGCCCCTAACTGCTTCTGCCTGCCAGCCCGATTGCCCACAACTGCCCTCCCCTGACGCGACCTGCCTCCTCCATGCAGGTGGTGAAGATGCTGAGACTGGCCTCCTCTGTGCCACACAGAGCTGCGGGAACCCCAGGCCTCACCGCCTGGAGCAGCCGCTGGCCCTGCCTCCACTGTGCATGTGGCCATCTTGTGGTGGCCATCTTGTGATGATGTCATGCATGAGGGCCACCTAGGCTTTTATTAGTATAGATGTCTGATTCCCATGCTAGGTTGTGATGATTAAGGGCACAGTTAGACCCTGGAGCTACACTGCTTGGGTTAAAATCTGAGCTGCACCATTTACAACTGTGTGAGCAATTACTTAATCTCTCTGTGCCTCAGTTTTCTCATCTGTAAAATAAGGCTAATGATAGAAGCTATGTCAGATGCAGGATAAATGAGTTAATATATGTAGAATAATTAGAACAGTACCTGGCACATATATTAAGCTCTACATGCATCCTTCTGTGATTTTCTCATCTGTCTCCTTCACCACTTGATATGAAGTGCCGATTGTCTTTTCAATTGGATACTACCTGCCTTTCTTTCCAATTTTATTTCTTGCCATCCCATTGGCTCTAAACTATTTGCATTTTTAACTAAGTTTTCATGACTTTGTACAGATTTTCCCTACCTGGAATATCCATTCTTTCACAGTTTCCAAACAACAGCATGATAAGAAAAAGGCCAAACATGAAAAAGGGGCTGATAATGGGAAATATTTTCTTGGTTTTCTTTAGAAAAAGAGGCAACCGAATGTAAAAGGTAGTGACTAGGCCGTGCAATGTAAACAGTAAGATGCCCATTCATTAGTTTTCATGATCCTCTGAAGGTAGATACTTAGTTCACTCCAGCATACCAGTGGTTGTCCTGGAGTTGGTAATAACAGCATGAAGCAAGTGCCACCACACCCACTAACTACTCATTCCAGAACACCCAGAGATGCTCTATGGGGTCCTGGGGACACGTTCCTAGGAACGTCCTAGGGGTGTTGAAACATTTTTCCCTTTGTGTTCCCACTGTACTGCATCTTATATTTTTCTTCCATTGTGCACTGGGTAGATCCATGTTTAAGGTTTTAAGTGTTTTGTGTTGTTGCTTTTGTTTTATCCTCTGACATTCTTTGAGCTTTGAGGGGGCAGTTAGTTATCCCTATATGCTGATATGTAGACAAAGCTGATATCTGGAGTGCCTGACACATGGTCTTAAACCTCTTATTTCTTGATTTCCCGGTCAGTAAAGCCTTTCAGCTCTCTTCTAAATTCTCTGATCCTTCTTTTTACTTGTCTTGGCTCCTCTTCTTTCTTTTCTCAGTCCTTTGGTGGTTCCTACTTTCATCTTTCTTTCTTCTCTTAATATTTTGCATGCTCACCTGGGTGCTCTCACCTGATCCCATGGCTTCAACCATTCCCATAAGTGTCTCCACAGTCTATCTGCGTCTCATCCTTCAACCCAACCACTAGCCAGGCATCTTTACTCCAATGGTTAATGTGTATCTTATTGTAAGTTTACTTCTAAAACAGAACACAACCCACTTTGTCATCTAGAAGTAATCTTCCAAATCTCATTTGGGTAAATACCCCAAGCTGGAAAACGTGGACTTCTTCATCTTCCTTTCCTGACACATCTAAGCAGTTTTTAATTATTTTTTAGTATATTTTTATTGATTTCAGAGAGGAAGGAAAAGGGAGAGACAGATAGAAACAAAAATGATGAGAGAGAATGATGGATTGGCTGCCTCCTGCACACCCCACACTGGAGACTGAGCCCACAAGCTGGGTATATGCCCCGACGGGGAAATCAAACTGTGAGCTCCTGGTTCATAAGTTGACACTCAACAACTGAGTCGTACTGGCCAGGCAATAAGCAGTTTTTAAATGCTATAAATGTATAATTTGTAGCCGAAACCGGTTTGGCTCAGTGGATAGAGCATCAGCCTGCGGACTGAAGGGTCCCAGGTTCGATTCTGGTCAGGGGCATGTACCTGGGTTGCGGGGAGATGTGCAGGAGGCAGCTGATCGATGTTTATCTCTCATCGATGTTTCTAGCTCTCTATCTCTCTCCCTTCCTCTCTGTAAAAAATCAATAAAATATATTTTTTAAAAAATGTATAATTTGTATATCATGTTTTTTATCTCTCCCCCAAGCTTCCATTGTCATTGTTTTCCTTTTAATCTTAATCATCTCTAGTTGAACTACATACAGAAACAGCTTCCTAACTCCCTTGCCACTGACATTTTAGAAGGGTATGGGACAGATGTTTTGCAGGATGTCCTCATTTTCAGTTTCCTTATGTTTAGAGTTAAATCATAGACTTTTGGCAGAAATAGTACATAAGTGACGTAGCCTCCCTTCTCAGTGCATCACATTAGAAGGTACATGATGTTTCTTTGTAATTAATAAATAATTTATGGGAAGATATTTTGAAACCGTTTAAATATCTTATATCCTCAGTGATTTTTCACCAAGTAGCTTTATTAGTCATTGATGATTCTTGCCTGAATCAATTATTAATAGAATGGTTGTCAAATGGTCATTTTCCGACTCCATTTTTCCCTCTACAGTTTTTGGGTTAACATTCTACTTTAATTCAATTATATATTTACTAACACTATAGTCTAAAGTGTTCTTATTTTACTCAATGAGATATAATCCCTTAGTGTCATTATTTATTTTTATTTATTTTGATGTTAAATTAATTCAATCAGTGGGAGCCTTTTTAAAGCTGGCTCTATGTCTTTTTGATATGTCCTCATAATTCCTTGGGCTTGTCTTTATTTTAGCATAAAGAGATGTTTTATCGTCTTCATTTTGAGAAATATTTTGGCTGACTATAAAATTATAGGTTGGTAGTTGCTTTCTTTCAGTGTCTTTAAAGATATCTTTCCATTGTTCTCTGAGAGTTACTTTGTTGTTACTGTTATTTCAACAGCTTCAAGACTTATTATTGCCCCTTTGAAGGCAACATGTGCTTTTTTCTTCCTTCTGACTACTTTCAAGATTTCCTCTTTCCTTTGATTTTAGCATGTTTCACTATGTTGTATCTAGATGTAGTTCATCTATTTATGCTGCATTTTTAAAGCTTAATCAAACTGTGATTTGGTGCCTTTCAATTTTCCAAATTCTCAAGTAAATTTCTTCAAATATTGTTTTTGTCTCATGTTCATTCTCTTTTCTTTGTGGAATTCCAATTATACATATTGAACATTTGCATATCTCTCTTACTCTTCGTCCTAACTTCTATATTTTTTTCTTTCTGTGTTTCAAGCTCTAGCTTGAACTTACCTTAATTAAAACTTACCTTATTCTGGTTTACAATGTTTCCTACTATCTAATTTGCTATAAGCACATCTCTTGAATTCTTAATTTCAGTTACTATATTTTTCAGTTCTATATAAATGTAAATCTACTTTTTGTATAGAATACAAGTCTGCTAAAATATCTATATTTTCCTCTGTTTTCTTGAACATAGCTATTTTAATGTCCCTGTCTAATAATTCTAATATCTGAATTATCTGTAAGGCTGTTTGTTCTTGGTTTTGATTAATTGATTCCTTTTTTGAAAATAGTTTTTTATTGATTTCAGAGAGGAAGGGAGAGAGGGATAGAAACATCAATGATGAGAGAGAATCATTGATTGGCTGCCTCCTGCACACCCCCTACTGGGAATCAAGCCTGCAATTTGGGTATATGCCCTGACTGGGAATCAAACTGTGACCTCCTGGTTCATAGGTTGATGCTCAACTACTGAGCCACACCAGCCAGACTGATTCCTTTTTTTTTTTTTTTTTTTTTTTTTAACACGCCTCATACTTCTTGTTTGGATGCTGGACAGTGTATATTAATTGCATTAAAATTATAGAAAGTCTGGATGGCATCTTCTTTCTAAGAGGGTTAAGATTTGGCAGCAGAGAATATATGCAGATCACCTTACTCTTACTGAAGATTTATTTTAGAGTTGTTATATTTCATTTCATCTTTACTCCTTGGATATAGATTTCTCAAAGTCTCACCTGAGAGCCTAGAATGTTTACCAGGGCCACTCCACATTAGCAGGCCTTGAATACCTTTCTCTGTCTCCCTAGAATCACAAGGCTTCTAAAAATCTCTGCTTAGCTCTTTGGCCTTCTAGCTGCAGGTGCCTGGTAGCATTTTAAAGCCATATACTGTGTGCAGCTCAAAAATTGACCAAAGCTTCAAGTGGAGTTTTAGTAGAGATTTGTAGGCTAACTTGTGATTTTCTTCTCTCAGGATTTTACCCTTCAAGTCTCAGCTGCTTCAGCTGTTCTGAACTCTAAGATCTGTCCTTTCAGACTATTGGAACTGCCACTTTCTGTTAAGATTCTATTCTTTCATGATAAAAAATTTGCAAATGTCCCCTGGGAAAAAGTGGGTGAATGGGGATCTCACTGTGTGTTTTTTTTCTATCAAGGATCAGAGTCTCAGGTTCTGTTTGTGTGTGTTGCTCTTCAGTGTTTTAATTATTTGATGTCCCTTATACTGGTTTTATTGTAGATTTTAATGGGAAGGAGCTTAGTCCAAATCAAGATTACTGAAGGCAAAATTTTTCTTTTTAGTAATTATATTAAGCTTCAGAAATATTTTCCAAGCTCTCCTTTTGACTTCTAATATTATAGCATTATGGTCAGATAATATACAGCTTACAGAATATATTGGTTTGGACAAAATGAAGTTGCCATTTTTATAGGTCAAACACAGGAGAATGTTACCACTTTAAAAAATTTTTCAATCTATAGTGGCTTTTTTTGTATTTTATTGATGATTTAGAATCTAGAATATGGAGATTTTTAAAAAATGCTTGCATATAAAATAATATGCATTCTGTATTTGTTAGAGGTGCTCTAGTTTCTCTCTCTTTAAAACTCTTGCTGGGCTTTTGGTAATGCTCTTGAATGGGCCAGAAGGTAAGGCCATCTGCTGTAAACAATGAGGCACCAAGTTTCCTACTTTGTAAAAGGACTCATCAATAGTAGAAGACATATCTTCTCCTCAGGGCTTACTATGAGAAGCAGAACGGACCCTGCTTTCATCAGCCACCGCCCAACACTCTTTTCTGGTCTACGTAAAAGTCCTGTGGAAGTGAGGGAAAGAGGCTGTCAAAATCAGGACTTCCCAGTGACACTTTAGACCCTGAGGCAAAGGAAAAATAATCCATATAGATCCTATCTTTATTGAAAATTTTGATATTTGGTTCATGATAGATATTTTTGTCTTAATTTTTATTTTTTAAAATATATTTTTTATTGATTTCAGAGAGGAAGGAGGGAGAGAGAGAGAAACATCAATGATTATAGAGAATCATTGATTGGCTGCCTCCTGAATGCCCCCTACTGGGGATCGAGCCCGCATCCCAGGCTTGTGCCCTTGACTGGAATCGATCCCAGAACCCTTTAGTCCACAGGCTGACGCTCTATCCACTGAGCCAAACCGGCTAGGGATTAATTTTTATTTTAAAAAATGTTACATTACAATACTATTTATCTTGTTTATTGAGCTTTTGGGTGCCTCGTTAAATTTTGTACCTGAGGTGACTGTCACTGCTTCATCCTAGTTTGGTCCCAGATGCTCAGCATTGTAAAAAGTGCAGCTTTTTACAATGGTGAGAAGCTTTTATTCTCTATAAGAAGATTTTATTCTCTTCTGTGGAGTAGGACTGGGGTTCTTGACTCCTGGCCACCATATAAGACCACAGAACCAGGTTGAACCAGAGAGAGAGCAAGGAACTTCCCAAGCATCAACCCGAGTAGTTAGCTTAGATTTCTTATTCCCAACAGCAAAAGAGTTAGGCCTCATACAAAAGAAAAGGCAGAATCATCACTGGACTGGACATCACCCCTCCCCTGAGAGTGAAGAAGAGCAGAGAAAGAGGCCGCTGTGGGCCCCTCTCTGCTGTGGATTCCTGTGCTCCATCTGCTTTAGGAGCGGGGAGAGGAAAGATTTATATTGACACGGAGTCTGAAGTTTCAACTAGATTGAACTTTTAATAACCAGCAGTGACCAAAGAGTCAGGGCATTTGTCCAAGCTAACAGTAAAGAATGCTAAAGGGAAATCTGGCAGTGTAAGGTGGAAAGAAGTACTTGGAAATGATAAAACCACTTCTTGCTTACTATCATGGAATTGATACCGCACAATAACTGGCTGCATATATTTTGATAATAAATAAAGTTTAGTAAGGACATTATTCATATCTTTCATATCATTGCTTAGTTTTTCTCAGCCTGATCTGTTACTAGTAGATTCTAAAAGAAGAGCATGTGCTCTTTCGGGGAAATTTTTATTTGTTTGATTTGGGCATGAGGAGAGTAAGAACTTGTAGAAATCACTTTCTGAGTTTGACATATTCTTGCATTTCTCCCACAACTTTTATTTCATAACGATTTGGCCCTGGCACAACCTACAAGGGAGGGGAGGAAATGCAATGCCACCTGTACTCAATGACATTGGCTCCCCAGCCTTGCCTGGCATCATTCCCTTTATTTAGTTCTGGTGCCCCAGTGGCTCTAGGTTTCTGACTTTCTGACCTATAAGAGCCACCGTGTAGCAAAGTTCCATTTAGAGAAGGAAAAGGCACACAACTAGAAATCTCTTACCTGTCTAGTTTAACTTCTGGGGTCCATGGGACTCCCTTGTTCAAGCTCCCATTCCCCACACATTGTTGGGATTTCTCTCCACGTCTGAGGCTCTTTGGTTGGTGGGAGGGTGAAGCTCTGATACCATTCATCCTCCTTATATCCTGGATCATCTTCTAGGTTTGGTTCAAGGAACAAAAATAATAGCTTGTGCTCATTCACCATCAAAACTAGGGTTGTGAATAAATAGTCTCTTTCTCACTGATAGAAATTAAAGCCTATAGCTCTTTGTCCCTATCAGAGACAATCTTTTGCAATAAAATAATTGCAAATGGCTTCAATATATATATAGGGTTAATAAATAAAACAAACACAACTTTAAGGGATTTTATAGAAACTTCAGGTTTTTTTCCCCCCTAAGTTTCCGCTCAATATTAATTTTTACCTCAGGGAGAAAAAGGACCTTATATAAAAATCCTTTATTCTCCCTTCCCCCATTTATATTAAGTAACACAAAATTATTTTAATAATGTGATATGGAATCTAGAGACAAAACACTTTGGTCTACAAAAGGGAACCAATTTATTTCATAAATCACATTCTTCTTCTCCTTCCAGCAATTTCCCTTTTCCCTGGGAGGGGGGATGTTATTGTGTTTTTTCTCTGGCTCTTTGTGTAATTTTAATGTATCATTAAGTAACACTTTGCTTTTTAACATAAAGAATTCAGCATGCTTGATGGAGCAGTGCTTCATAGAAAGTTAGTTCACAGCAACAACTGTTTGGAGCAGAGAAGTTTATTAATTTATCAGAACCTTATGTTCAATTTCAGATTTCTCAGCATAGGAACCAACAATCAACTGCACCTGTTGCCAATTAAAGTATTAATGGCACATCAATCAAAGAAAAATCACCTCGAACGGAGATTACACAAGCTCTGTACTCACGTCAGTTTTTGGAAGTCATCCTTTATTTCAAAAACAGGTGAGATCTACAAACTATAGCCCTCAATCTGCATCCTCCCCTTCTCCTCTATGATGGTTTAAGTGGCTGGATGCCTTAGACTGTGGGGGCGAATGCATTTTACACTGGAGGAAACCACTGTCACGTATTTAAAAAGTAATAATGTGGCTGTACATGTGGAGAGTGGCAGGGCCCTGTTAACATTTGTACGAAGCTTGACAAAAGTTAATTATTAGGCTTTGCAGAGAGCGGGGAAGCACCGGCACTGCTCATGATGGATGGAATCTTCATTGCCCGCACAGGTTGCCATGTTTACCTAGCATAAGAAATGCATGGTGCTAACCGGGGAGGCCGGCAGCGAAGGCTCTGCTTTTTAATCCCTTATTTCGAATAGGACAATATTTTCTGGGGGAAGGAATGGAATGAGGATAGTGAGGGTGGGGCAGAAGCAGTCAGTAGAACCTAGGCTCCACTCCTGCCCGTGACCTTGCTCTGGTTAGTTAGTAGTTTTTACACCTGTAAGGAGAGAATGCAGTGACTATGAACTGGGGCCCCAGGAGGATTGATTGAGATAGTGTGTGGAAGAGTCCAGCAGAGTGCCTGGCACAGGCAGGCTCTTCTACGTTTCTTTTCACCACCAGGGTTGGTTATCTTGACGGGACGGCATCGCTACCTCACTGGGCTAATGCAAGGTACACGGAAGTCACTTCTCAGTACTTGGCCCGAGCCTGGGAACAGAACATCTGGGATGGATGAATACCTCCCCTAGACTCTTCTGCCAAAGCTGTCCTAAATTTCCTCCCTATTTCTCCCTTCTTGAATCCCTATAGTTTTTAGTATCTAGAACACTTAAAAGATATTCATCATGTCTACTGCCTGGCTGTTTCATGGAGGTAGAAACGGCAAAGAGACTGCACCATGATCTTTGGAGTCAGATAGGCCTGGGGCCAAATTCAGGCCTGGTCACTTTGGAGCTGTGTCATCCCTGGATAAACTTACCAGGCTACTTGCTGCTTCAGATTCCAACACTGCACAATGGGCATTAATACTGACCTCACAGCATGACTCAAAAGCATTAGTGTGATGGGGATACAAACACCCTGCACAGTGCCCAATAAAGAATGGCATTTTTTGTTGTTGGAATTTGCCATATGGGGTCAGAGTAGATGGTCCCACTGCATCTCAGAGGTTCTGGCAGATGGGACAGGCTCAGCAGGAAAAGTGTCGAATCTAGGAGAAACAAGTCAAAGCAAGTAGGAGAATTTGAGGCAGGAGTAGTTGGCTCTCTAACCCAATTGGTAAAACTCACAGATGATAGTGACATTTGCCCTTTGAGGCAGGGACAGAAGATGCTGGTATCCAGCCTACCTGATATCACTATTGGAAGTTTCAGGTGCATCTGCCTGATATCCCAATTAGACTATACGCTTAAAGGCAGGAGCTGTGTTTTCTTCTTTGTTGTGTTCTCCTGTGTTCAGTAGAAAGCTTGACACATAGTAGGTGTCCAATTAATGTGCTGATCAATGGAAAGTTTCTTTGTTCTCTAATTATTACTGGTAACCAAAGTTTCCATATAATGCTTAGAGTATACTTTAAAAGAAAAAAAATTACTGTAATGTAATAAATATAGCAATATATGTCACATATTTTGGATGGCAGAAGTCTGGGAAAAAGAGGAGTGTCAGTATAAGGGATCTTAATGCAAAAATGGTTTGAAATGACTGCTTTAAAGCATGGCTAGAATTTGACATCCTCCATTACAGTATACTTAGATATACATTTTTCCCACCCACATTTTTTTCCTTTGCAGAGCTATTTCCTTTTGCCTATTTATTGTGGTGTAATGAGTTGTGAACAATAATACCGCAGGCTTCCTTCCTGCCTCTCTATTGCCTAGCCTTAAAAATGGGTTTGACCAGCCCATCAGGCGTGGCCCAGTGGTTGAGCATGGTCCTATGAACCAGATGGTCATGGTTCGATTCCTGGTCAGGGCATATGCCCAGGTTCCAGGATCGATCTCCGGTATGGGGTGTGCAGAAGGCAGCCGAATAATGATTCTCTCTTATCATTGATGTTTCTATATCTCTCTTCCTCTCTGAAATCAATAAAAAAAAATATATATTTTTAAAAAAAGAATGGGTATGACCAATCATAGAACCTCATCTCAGGTAAGAGACTGGCACATGATCATAACAAGGCCAAGAAATTGTTCAAGATAAGGATGCCATGCTTACACGGTCATTTCTTCCTCTAGGGTCTCTAAGCCAGGCTTTCAGAGGTGAGGCTCCACTAGGTGCAATCCCTTCTGCAGCAGCAGCACACGAGGTGCCATTGCTCAAAGAGAAGAGCAGCAGATGAGGGAAGCAAAAGGAGAGCAGGAGAGTCTGTGAACAGAATAGTCCTGGTTTCAGGGCCTGGGCCCTTTGCTGGTGGTCTTGTCTTCACTTCTGAAAGCTATGAAGCTTCTTCTTCAACCCTTAAGCTAATACCACTTTTATTTTCAAGCTCATTTGAGTTGAATTTCTTGTTGCTTGCAACTTAAAAAGAGCCTGACCAACACATTTGGGCTATAGATCTGAAACATTCACTTCAGAGCCCCGACCACCTTCCGTCCCTACATCCAGAACAGATGCATATAGTACAACAACCTCTGTTGATATAAACACACCCATCTGACATTCAGTTTTCAGCACACTGTGTGTGCATACGTCAGGAATTCTCAACCTTGGCACTGTGGCATTTGGGACCAAATAGCTTAGTGCAGTGCAGGCTACTTAACATTATTTCTGGCCTCTACCTACCAGGTGCTGGTAACAATATCCCCACGGGTTCTGACACACAAAAATGTCAAAAATGTCCCCAGTGTCAGCTGGGTGGGATGGGAGAGCAAAGTTGCTCCTGTTAAAAACTGCTCATATATATAGAACATAAGCTCCATGAGGGCAGGCTGTCTTTTTCTTTCTCTCTCCCCCCGCCCCTCTCCCCCCCCCACCCCCCCCGCCGCCCGTATGTCTCCCCAGGACCTAGAACAATGCTTGCCTCACCTTAGCTACTCAGTATTCATTTACTCTGTGAGAAAACAAATGGCTCCAGGTAAATGGAGGACCTACTGCCCATGCTGCTAGAATCCAAAACAAGGAAGAGCAGACCAACGAAGGCAAATGTGTCCACTCCTAATTTTATGACCCAGAGCTAGAAATACAAAACAAAATAGAGCAAAATAACAACCCCCCCCCCCACCCCGACCCCACCCCATGCATCATTTGGCAAACTAAGAGTCTTATATATAGTACTGATTTTCTTAATGAGGAAGGTAGAGAGTTGGGGCAGGAAGGAGAAAAACATTGATTTTAGGAATTCTCTTCAAAGCGCCCCAGCTTTCTACATTCTCCAATCCCTCCCTGCCCCTTCAAACAGAACAGGATAGTCCAGTGAAGACTGCTTTGGGACCTGGGTGGCTAAAACAGAACCTGGGAGCACGTCTCAGAAGGAAGAGAACATCTATGGCAATTTTGTTTTTATTCCTTAAAAATGGCACACGCTTTTTGAATTGTGGTGTGATTTCCACACCTTCGCAGGTAGTTTTCCCAGCAGCACTAAAATAATCCGCACATAGAAAAGCCACCCCCAGATTTTATCCTCCTCCTTTTATTGTAACTCCATAAAAAATTGTGAGTTGGGAAATTTAGTTTTACAGTAAGTTTTCCCATGTCAAAGGGTCCCTGATATACGTACATATACATACATATTCTTGGCAATAATAATGTAACGTTCGTGAAGTGACTGTGACTTATACGATCCAGTCACATGGTGCCAGTCAGACACAAATCACATCTACTACATCCAAACAGAGCAGTGATTACACAGACAGTAAACTGCCAGGCAACAACCCCAGCTCATCAGAAGAGAAATGACCCAGAGCTGCTTCTCAACTGCACAGCCACACCCTCTGTTTTCTCCACTGGCATTGCACCTGGTCCCAGTAAGGGAGTCACTGACTGAGACCTTCGGAAAGCCTTAAGTTCTTAAAAAGGGTGACTTTCTCTTCACCAGTCCCAAACAATTAGTTTACTTTTCAGCAGTGAGTGTTTCACATCAAGCAATTTTGTTTATTTGTTCCTCGTAGGAAGTGGAGAGCAATCAAGTCCCCAGGGGAGGAGGTCCTGGGTGGTCACCAGACATCCCACCAGCGAACTGATTCAGTTCTGCCTCAGCCATAGAATTTCATGCCTCAATAACGCTTAAATCACTACGTTGTTGGGAGCAGGATAATGCGGTCAGAGACACTCACCTTGGAGTTGGACAGCCTTGGTTTGCAAATTTACTGACATAGCTTCTCTGGGTCTGTTTACATTATAATCCTCTTGGTGCCATTGTGATTGACTTTATTCATGGTCACTCACAGATAAGGAAAACCACGAACGTCAAATCCATGAATGTGAAGACACATAATGCAACTTTAGGGTGCAAGTGGCAATAATAGTGTCGAGTATTCCAGGTCTCAAATGTTTTCATACTTCTGGATTGTTTGGGGGAACAAATTTGCTAGTAGGCTGCAGGTGGGAGTGAATACCTTGGGTTCTCAGTTCAGATATTAACTTCTAAGGTGGCTGGACTTGGAATTCTCAAAAAAACATCATTTCATTCAACGTTATTTTGTTACAACATTGATGAGACACCATAAGAACTGAACTCTTGTTTATATAAATTAGCCTATGGGGGAAATTGGTTTCATGATATGTTCGTGCTTAAAGTTACAGAACCTATCCATGGCATTAGGTGAGGACTTACTGTATATGATTCTATTCTAGGCTAGCCCATTATTTATCTGTTCTTCCTTACTTTGCCATTGGGGATAAGAGAATCATTTCATCTGAAGTTAACTAGCCTCCTATTACCCTAGCTGGTTTGGCTCAATGGATAGAGTGTCAGCCCTGTGGACTGAAGGGTTCCAGGTTCAATTCTGATCAAGGGCACATGCCCCAGGTGTGGGCTTGATCCCCAGTAAGGATGTGCAGGAGGCAGCTGATCAATGATTCTCTCTCATCATTGATATTTCTAACTCTCTCTTCTTCTCTGAAATCAATAAAAATATATTTAAAAACAAAACAAAACAAAACAAAACAAAAAAACTAGCCTCCTATTGAAAGCTGTAAAGCAGTGGTCAGTAAATCTCCATCATAATAATTAATGAATGCAAATGCCTAAATTATTCAAGCAAATTTCATTTTTCCAGTAAATATATGTGCCCAATTAAAAGGCAAATCATTGAGATCTTAAATGTGAAATTGAGAAATTTGAAGTTTTCTTACTAAGATGATCCAATTGTCAACTTCTATTGAAAAACTGAAGTTCAAGTCTTACTTTAAAAAGAAGTATATCTTGAAACATAGATAATACCTGACTCTTCTATCTAAAGAGTATTAAATTGCCTTTCCAAAGTACCAGAAAGCTTTAATTAATTACCAATCTGCTTATGAAGCTACACCGAGTGCTGTGAAAACTGAAATAAGCTTGGCCTCTGGCTTTAAGAGGATATTAATCTGTAATATATACCATCGATGATAAAGATCACATTAAACTATGGGGAAACATTAACAGAATGAGCAATATAAAAGCTTCCAATTGTTTGTTATTTTCATTTTTAGATGGCTAAATTTGAATAAATAATTGTAACCTGGCTGGGTGAGCAGACTTCATGGAGCCATAAAGAAGGATTAAATGTGCTTATTTCTAAACTAGAGGACCAGTGCATGAAATCTGGGCACTTGGTGGTGGGGGTGGTCCCCTCAGCCCAGCCTGCACCCTCTTGCAGTCTGGGAGCCCTTGGCGGATGTTCGACTGATGGCTTAGGCCCGCTCCCAGCTGTCAGTCGGACATCCTTAGTGCTGCCACGAAGGCGGGAGAGACCCGCCACCACCGTTGCACTCTCCAGCCATGAGCCCAGCTTCTGGCTGAGCGGCACTCCCCCTGTGGGAGCGCACTGATCATCAGGAGGCAGCTCCTGTGTTGAGCGTCTGCCCCCTGGTGGTCAGTGCACATCATAGTGACCGGTCGTTCCACCAAAACTGGCTCTCTGACATCCCCCAAGGGGTCCCAGATTGTGAGAGGGTACAGGCCAGGCTGAGGGACCCCACCAGTGGACAATCGGGGCCGGGGAGGGATGTGGGAGGTTAGCCAACTGGGGGAGGGACTGCGGGAGGGCTCCAGGGCATGTCCGGCCTGTCTCACTCAGTCCCAATCATCTGGACCCCAGCAGCAAGCTAACCTACTGGTTGGACCATCTGCCCTATGGTGGTCAGTGCATGCCATAGTGTTTGGTCGACCGGTCAACTGTCTGCCCCCTGGTGGTCAGTGCACATCATAGCAACTGGTCAACCAGTCGACTGTCTGCCCCCTGGTGGTCAGTGTGCATGTCATAGTGAGCAGTTGAGCGGCCTTAGCATATCATTAGCATATTACACTTTGATTGGTTGAATGGCCGACTGGTCGACCAGACACTTAGCATATTAGGCTTTTGTTATATAGGATATTTCTCAAATTGGCCTACTTTTTTCATCTCCACTCCTACATACTCTAGGCCACCATCATGTGATGCCTGAGTTATCGCAATATCCTTCAACCTGTGGGTCATGACCGCTTTGGCAGTCGATTGACCCTTTCACAGGGGTCGCCTAAGACCATCCTGCATATCAGACATTTACATTAAGATTCATAACAGTAGCAACATTACAGTTATGAAGTAGCAACGAAAATAATTTTATGGTTGGGTCACAACATAAGGAACTGTATTTAAAGGGCCAGAAGGTTGAGAACCACTGTTCTAACTGGTCTACTGTCTTGTCCCTTATGGCAAATCTTTTTTCTCAAGTGAAGTCAGGGAATTTTTAAAAGTGGGTACATGACTCATTCACTTCCCTGCTTAAAACCTTTCAGTGGCTCCCACTGCTCTGAAATTAAGGCCAACACTTTGGGTTTATAAGGCCCCATGTGACTTAGCTTTTGCTTACCTTTCTAGCCATTTCACCCCTTGCAAATACCCGTCAGCTTCTAACACAGCTGGCCATGCCTTCTTTTTCCCTGACTCAGCGTGGATAGTTCTTCAGGGACAATTTTTTTGACCTTTGAAGTTGGGTTAGCTGATCTTTTCCCATCCTACCATAGCTCTACTGGTCACCTCTCATAATAACTATATAATAATACAATATTTACTTTTGTTTTTAAAATATATTTTTATTAAATTGGTTTGGCTTTTATTTTAAGAATTCTATTTTCAAAAATCTCTGGTGAATTTAGCATGTACCCAAGGCTGAGAACCACCAACTTTGAGCCCAAATGACCCCATTATGTATGATATATGTTATTCTCCCATATTTTACAGATTACATATATATTTTCTTTCTTTTTAAAAATCTTTATTATTGAAAATATTACATATATCTCTTTTTTTCCCACCATTGACCTCTTCAAGCCCACCCTCTGCCCCAGCCCCAGGCCTATGGTCTGTGTCCATGGGTTATGCATATATGCATACAAGTTCTTTGGTTGATCTCTTCCCACCCACTCTTCTTTCCCTTCCTTCCCTTCCTTCCCTCTGAAATTCAACACCGTGTTCCATGCTTCTATGTCTCTGGACCTATTTTGTTCATCGGTTTACTTTGTTCATTAGATTTCACATGTGAGTGAGATCATGTGATACTTATCTTTCTCTGACTGGCTTATTTCACTTAGCATAATACTCTCCAGGCAATCTCTACTAGTGTTTAAGATTCATGTGGACAGGGCTATCCATTTCTTATTTACCACTATAGCCCTAACATTTGACATAGCTCCTGGTAAAAAGAAGTAGATGCCCAGTGAACATTATGTTGAATTAGGGGATGGTTTTTTAGTGGGTTAGTTGCTTCTTGCATTGGTGTCTACACTGACTCCCACTGTAGCTCTGTCTAATATGGCTTGCTATAAAAATGAAATATTCTGTTTCTGTGGTTGGCTGATACAGTATCCCTTAGGTATGTGTGGTTAGTGAGCCCTGCAGACATGGCTGGTGAAACTAAGGATCTAAATATTAACTTACTTATCATTATAATTAATTTAAATACTACATGTGGACAACTGTGCTGGACAGCACAGCTCCAGCAGAACTTTATCTGATTCACACACAGTCAAATTTTCTCAGGAAATAGGTCAAGGCTGCCGTTTCCAAGAGTAGTCTCTAGTCACATGGGGCTATTTAAGTTTGAATTAATTAAAATAAAAGAAAAGTTAAATAGTTAGTTCCTCGATCATGCTAGCCACATTTCATGTGCTCAAAAGCCAAATGCAGCTAGTGGTGTCCACATTGGGCATCACCAGATATCTCCATGATTACAGAAAGTTCCAATGGAGGGCACTGGTTTGGAGAACGGCTCACCCGACCAGAAACAAAGATGGACACGCCCAGCAGTGGGTGGCTTGTTTCTACCACCCTCCTATTTGGCCCTGACTACTGGGACGACTTGACTAGAGAACCGGGGTCACAGTGCCACTTGATAACATCCACCATTTGCTCACACTATGTGAATAGCATATGGACCTCTAGATCCCAGGGTAACCACAAATTAGGAACACTAATGAGACCAAAGTAGGTGAACACCACCAGGGAAGGCATTTTCTCGTGAGAGAGTGTCAGGGCCAATTTCAAGGCTCCCAAGTCAGGCTTCCTATTTATTCCCAGAAATGTCCGCAAGGAAGGTTGCAGTGACCACTTGGCCCCTTGCTGCTACCTGATTCCCAGAATGTACCCTCTTCCCAGAGCATCTCTCTTTTCTCTTTATTTGCATTCAGCTCTGAGATTGGCCACCTCTCCTCCCCCATGATGCAGCTATTGGCAGCTACTCTTGTCTTTGTTGCCTCCAGAATGGATAACCACAGCGCGTCTCTGGAAGCCCACCCAGAAGCTTCAGCTGGCTCAGTGTGGCTCTGTCCATCTGCCTAAAGGCACGGGCAAGCCGCGCCAGGAGCACCTGCTCTCCACAGTTTGCCCTGGCCACCTCATCACTTCAGTGACAGTCAAGGTGCAGCCCGGAACGCCCAGGCTTGAAACTGCCGCTTTGAAGGTTGTCTCCTCCCCTTCAGCACCATCACAGCAGGGGGATGCTGATCAGCTAAGAACAGTCCCAAGCAGGGGGTGAAAGTCAGGGCATTTGCTGAGGAATCTGCTTCCTCTCCTGGTTTGACAAAGCTGACTTTTCTGTGTTCAGGGACACGGTGGAACAGCCATCTGTTTAGTTAGGCTTCTGCCATGAAGGGTGGTCTTGGGGAGTGGGTATTTAAATAGTGTTTTTCTGCTCTCCTCATGTAGATTTGAAACTCTAAACACATTAATAAAAAATAACCACAAGCCTTCATTTTCTATTAAGAATCTCTTTGTAAGTTAACTTTCTTGTCAACTCTGTCACTCTTCCCCCCAGAATAGTCCACTCACCACATCACCCTTTTTTGAATCCTAATTTCTCAATCTTTGCCCCCAAGAAGGACTTTGTTTTCGTTACTTTACCAGTTCCCTTTACTTCTTCTTACGTCCACTCTGCCCCCTTGTTTTAAAACCACAACCATTAAAAAGTTCTTTTAAAGAACACTTAAATACTATCCCCCCCCCCAACAAAAAATGTCTTGTCAGATTTCTTCTTCTTGTTTGCTTCAGAAAGTGGCGCTTTGATTGTCCATTAGAGAGTTGTTTACATTTCTCCAAAAGCTCCATTTAGTTTCCTTGACAAGGTGGAATAAGTGACTGGCTGTGATGGATAGAGGCACCTGTCCTAATGGCTGCTCACACTGTGCCCACCAGTGCAGGTTACATTGATAAATTGACAACAGTTGGGACATGCTCTGCTAGCAGCAAGAATGAGGCTACGAGGACAGACACAGGCGGTGAGACAGTCTGCTTTAATATTCCTCCGAAAGGTGTACAGCCTCCTAATCTAACACCCCAACAGCTGCGGTGAGGAATTAGTGCACAGGCAGAATTTCTTTGTTTCCATGACACCACCTCTGCCAGTTAGTCTAGAATTATATTTACTGTAACGGATTCCTCCGTCTTCCAGTCTGTATGCCTGCAATCCTTGAAAAACAGCATTGTAAGATTTTAATTTCGTGGTGTTATATATATTTATTTATTTATCAAAATTCCTTCATGGAAGACTTTCCTTTTCCCTTTGATAAGAAAAGCAACAAAACGCTGCCTATTACCTATGAGTTGGCTATTAGGAAAATGTGGAAAGAAGCCTTAGTCAAGGCTAAGGTGTTAATTACCTGGAATAAGGAGCTCAGGAGGTTCCAAATTTCCAGTAACAAAGAGGTGACTGTCTATCACTAAACCCCACTCAGCTGGGGGTCTTAGAAGGTGTTCAGTTCTCTACCCAGCTTACGCTTGCGTTTTCTTTTTTTCCACTCCTGTTGCTTTCATGTCCCCTTTAACAAGGTGGGCCCAGCAGTGAGTCCCAGCAGTGGCATCTGCCCATGTTGACAAAGGGCCCAGGCAGGCACATGGCTCTAGGGCAGGTCCCTGACTTTGCAGCCTCCCCTCACAATGTCCTTCTTCGCAGATAAGTTGGGATCACCGGGGCCAAGGGCGGGGTGGGTCTGCTGACACAGCTGGGCCAGGAGCAGCAGCAGCAACAGCAGCAGCAGCAGCAGCAGCAATCTCGACACGGCCCCTCGCTTCATCCATTACATGCTTATCTTAACTGAAGACTAACCTAAAGGAACAAATGACCACAGAGAAAAGGCTCCAACTTAATACAGAGTCATAAAAAAAAGAATGCAGGAGCAAAAGAAGCATGGACATAATAATGCTTTTCTGAGCCCGGCTTTTAAATGGCCTAGTTACAGATTTTATGATAAGACACAGTTTGCCTTTATGATTTGCATGGGTAATGAAGCAATTAGGAGCCATCATATATAAAACATGCTAGTTCTTCATTAGACACCAAACAGAATGTCATAACACAAGATGCATAGTGTGGCAAAGCTCAAGTGACTTGCTTGTTCTGTTTACTTTGCATGGAGTTGTGTTGGAAGCTGGTTGCCACTTGCATGGCATTAGAAGGCTAGACTGTGGTTAGTTTGATGTGAAATTCTGACTGGCTGGCAGTCGCCTCCACTCCCCACCCCCTAACTGCTACTAAATTTCATTTCAAGTTATAATTATTGACATTGGAAACAGCTACTCGGATCACAACAACAAAGCAACAATTATACAGGATCTGGTGTTTCTCATGCAAATTACAGCAATAAAATACAGGAAAATCCGGCCCACTTACAGACCAGTCTTTGTCTTTGGAGAACACAGTCTGAACTATTTGGTTAACTAAATTAAAATGTAAATCTTGGCTGGCTTTTCTTCTTAGATAGAGATATGAAACAGTTTCTAAAAGACAGAAAAAGCTTAAGGGACCACATTTCAAACAACTTGTCATGAATATATTTTTTTAATGAATTAGGGCTGAAAAGCTTAACTGTCTATAACAATCAAGGTTTCGAAAATGTTGCTCAGATAGGAAAAACATAAGGGAAGACAGAGCCCTGTATATTTACCGCTCACATGTTTGTTTATAAGGGAACTTGGGAGCTTGAAAGATGTACAGTAATAGAGTCCCTTGCGTTTTCACAAGTAAAGCCATAGCTCTCTTATTCCCAGTCGGTGTAACATGTCTAATGAAACATATAACCCAGAGAAGATTAGTGAGCATGAAAACTGAGTTCTTTTACTTTAATACAGTTGCTTTCCTTCCTGATCTTTGTTTCTTCTTTCTTACAAAGCCGGGCCTGTGAAAGTGTCATAGTCAGGGAGGGCGAAGTTAAAAAGTCAACCACAGGCGTGGCATTTGCATGAGGGAGCTGTGAATGCAGCCACTCAGAGCCACATGGAGTTCTGCAAAGAACCGGAAACAATGATTTGAAGGTTTCAGATCCATTATCATGACTGCATTTAAAAAACAAAACTAAACTAAACAAAGCACCCCTCAACCAGCATAAAAAAAAGGGTGGATTCACAAGGCCCAGAAAGAAAGCAATGCTACAGAAGACAACATCAAAGCAAAGAGGAAAAACCACCGCTGTGCCCCTGGCCAGGATTCAGCTCACAGCGCATCTGCTTTGAAAGCCATCCCTCTGAGTTTGACCACAAGTAAACTGACCCCGGTGAAGCCATGACAAAGGAGGATACTGATGTTTAATTTATGTATTTAATTTTTTTTTATACAGGGAAAAGCAATTGCGTGATCACATCTCATTTATAACACATCTGATCTTTAAAAGGCAATAATTTTACAAATGCACTTTTGCATTAAGAATACTGTTATCATACTCATGGAGCAAACGCTGTGTGGGCAGTCACTCTGACTTATAGCAGCTCGGTACAGCCGCTGCAAGATAACCAAGAGTAATGGTTTTTGATAATCAGGCCACACTATTAATATAACATGAACCACAAGTGCTTTTGTACTGCAGCCCTGGTTAAACTAGCAAATCTCATTGGGATATAAAGAAAGGGTGGGGAGTCATGTTCTCTTTTCTGCTGCTTCTGCACAGAAAAATATGCCTCCCGGTGCTGTCTTAGGTGTTTCATGTCTCAGGGAACGCTGGGCAGCGCTGAAGAATGTTTCCCTTTAGAACCCCTGCTCCTTTCTGCTCAGTTCGAACTCAACGACTACCCGCTAGGTCAAAATTTAGGTCCATGAAATGTAGCAGATGGATTTCAAATGGCAGTTCTGTTGGCTGGGGTAAAGCTGGTGGAACATGCTGAGGTCCATAGCAAGCTGGGTTTGTGCTGGTCGCTCACTGTTGAAATATTGCTGGGTGAAAGGGGTTCATTTTGGCTGATGTGAGCAAAGGGGAATGCTGCCCCTTCGTCGCAAATGTTAATATGAAGGAAAATCAGAGAGAAGTACTTCTGCTGTAAGAGTCAGGCAACATAATCATAACAAGTAAAAACAGGCTTAAGCATGTCACTACAATGTTTATTCATATGGTGACATTTACTGTAACTTTCCTCTAAAAGGCATTGGTTTCCTCCAATTTTAACAATCCAGAGACCATTATGAAGTTATCTTTGCACACATAATGTGTATCTCTGTCGTATAGCTCTCCGTTTCCTAGGACATGTGCTGTGGGGGTGAAGTACGTTGTCAAAATCAATGCTTGGGCTATTTCTGTACATTTAAAAAGGCATGTATCCAGCAAAGAAATACATGGTTCCTGAATTTCACATTGTAGAGACAGGGTTAGAAAAGGCTGATTAAAGGGGCTGAGACCCCCGTGAGGCGAGACTGAGCGCCTTGTTCAATCATTTAAGAAGCTCTTCCAATGCCGTGTTTTTCATAAAACTATCCCTAATGAGGCAAATCAGGAGAGGATCTTCCTGGACCGCTCCAGTTTTCATGGAAGGAGATGAAGGTGAATGTCCGCAGGGTTTTGATTGTGATGCCCTTGCGGCAATTGCCAAATATTGCTTTGTATTGTTAGTCATTTACTTGTTCGTTCGTTCATTCATTCAGCAAACATTACTGAGCACTGACTATGTTCCAACTAACGGACAAAGCATGGAGGAGAAGGATGAAATAAATCAGCTTCAAGGAGATCAGAATCTGGTAGGAAAGAATAGACATGTACATAATTAATTATAAAACTTGGTGGAACATGATAAGGAGAAGTTCATGTAAGCTGCACTGGGAAAGATTACCTTGAACAAGATGAGATTAATGAAGACATTAATGCATTTAATCTTGAAGAATTTGTAGTCTTTGCATACATATTTTATTTTCCCTGCTATGTTGTAAATTAGTTGAAATTAGTCACCATGTCATATATATATGTATATATATGTATATATATATTGTGTGGAGCAGAATGTTTGATCTATGGAAGAATTACATCAATCAATACTGTCTACAGAGTACTTATTAGGTTTCAGGCATTGTTGTAAACACACATTATCTTACTTAATCCTTGTAGCACTTCTTGAAGGAAGATTTAAATTATCCCCATTTTACAGAGAAAACTGAGGCCTTGAGAGGTTAACTAACTTGCCCAGGATCATGGCTATTAAGTGGAGAAAATGGACTGGAGCCATTACATTCCCCACTAATACATTCTACTGCCTGTGTCTGGTAAACATTGTCTGAATGTTGCATAAGCTGGTAGAAGTTTCTTAACAGTTATAATGCAGTTTCATTTACCACGGCAAGATTTTTTAAGAACACTTAGCACAGAAAACAAAACAAAAAAATCATCAGGGTGCATAAAAATTTGTTTATGAATAAACTATTAATTTCTGCAAGAAAGCCAAGCACTTGTCCACAATATATTTGTTTCTAGAACGCCTTGAGGTTATAAATCATCTAAGAGGGTGTTGACTTACTATGATATTTTTTGAAAAGTTGATGCTGTTTAATGAATACACAGCATCATTGCTCTGAGCATTAAGTCCAGCATTGATTTTTTCATTTTCATTACACGATGTAATAATACACAACAGTACAGTAAATTCAGATTCTAGGAACTTGAGTCTCCTACATGAGACTTGTGTAGGAACTTTAGTGTTCTACATGCAGGGCAGAACAATCCTTCCCTGTCAGAAGGAAATCATTGACATCAGAAGGTGATCAATAGCTTCATCTTGTCTGCACAAATCAGATCTCTCAATGACATAGATTGTTGGGATTTGGTGGGCCAACTACATAGGGAATAAGCTATGGCACTTTATATACAAGTAAGTGAGCCACCCTTTCAACTGGAGAAGTGAAGAAACTGGATGTGCTCAGATGGAGCAAGTATCTGCATTTCAGTGGGTTCAGTCTCTGCTTAAATCCTTTCTCCACAATAAACTTCTCTGTTTCAAGAATAAGTTGTGAAAAAAATGCATATGAAACTAATAGATGCATTTGTTGTTCTAAAAATTGGGAAAGAGCAAAGAAAGCTATAATACCAAATCTGTTGAAGTTGCTGAAAAATGGCTATTCTTATACATCATTGCAGGGAGTACAAAAAATAGTTTTCTTGGGAATTTTGAAACCTTACCTAGAGCTATAAATTACTTTGTCAAAGGCACACCTAATTTCATGGCTAGTAATACATCGTAAGAAGATAATTAGCTATGAACATAAAGATCTGTTGACAATAATATACATCTAAAATATTTAAAATATTTAAAAATTAGAAATGGCCTAAATTTTAATCAACTGGGAAATGAATAAATTCTAGTACATCTATAAAATAAAATGCACCATAGAATAAACAGATATTATATCTGTGTCATAAAATTACTGATACTTTTTACTTTTCCTTTTTATACACTTTCATCTATTTTTCCAAATTTTATACTATGAACATGTATGTTTTTATATCGAGAGTCAAATGTATGAAATACGATTTAGAAGGCTGTGAGGCATGCTGAAGATCCTTCCGGAAGAACCCCAGCCTTTTTTCATGTAGATAAGACTTGTCCCTTTTGTCCCTAGTGTTCACTCTCAATTGCTGAAATCAATGATGCTTTTTCCACAGTAAAGTCTAGGAAAGGCAGAACTTTTTGATGGGATATGAGCGAGAAACCATTAGATGAACTTAGAAGAGGAATGAGTATCTGAAATATACATCCAAGAGAAAAATATAGGAAAGTTGATTTTGAGAACTTATTAGAAAACTTCAAAAATATTCTTTCTGCCAAGTTAATCATATCTAAATGTTCTCAGGGTGAGTTAGGTTTTGGACTGTGGACATAGGCATAACAATATAGTTCTCTTTTACTTCATAAGTGATAATGCTGATAATGCCTAACTTTAATAAGTGAAACATTAGGAATAGATCTCAGCACAAAGTTTTTAAGATAAAGGAAAATAAGAGAGAACAGTATTTAAAGCAGACATGAACATTCCTTGCCTTGAACTTCCCTACATAAGTATTATGGCAAAGTCCATTATAGTAGGACTGGCAAAGAAAAATGTCTTGGGATAACAGAAAACTAAAATTAGAATTAACTGTACATAATCCCATCCCCTCATTTTAAAGATAAAAGAATATGGATATAGGCAAGTTGAGAAACTTTTTTCATATTCTATAGCCAGCCATGTGTGAGTCCGGCATAAAATTCAGGTTTTTAGACTCCTTTCATGGTCACCTTGTCTGAGCCTGCATGAGGCAAATTGCTCTGCTGAAACTGTAATCTGTTGTGTAAATGGTTTCTTTGCTAGTTTTTCTAGTAGCAGAACAACCTACTTTAAAGAAAGCTCAATGTCAAAAACAAAAAGCAAAGAGAGAGAGAGAGAGAGAGAGAAAAGAAAAGAAAGGAAGACATCATTGACCAGTGTTAAATAATGCAGGTAAATAAAAATTAATATTTACTGTGAAAATAATACTACTAATGCCTTGTACAGTATAAAATATATCTAAAATTAATAAAAAGAAATAAAATGTTAAAAATTGGAGCAGAATTTAATAAAATAAAGAGGTACAAGAGAAAAAACTTTAAAATCCTAGTGATTTTTTGAAGAGACTAAAATATCATCAAACCTATGACAGAATTGGTTGAAGAGGAAAAATATGTAATATAAGATAAAGAAAATATAAAAGAAGTATTAAAAATAAAAACTAAAGCATAAGTATAAAGTGCACAAATTTAATAAAAATTGTGTGAGATGTTATGTGAATATATCAGAAAATTAGATAATGTAAAAAAATTTCTAGAAAACTATAATTTACCACAACTGACAAAAAAAGTAATAAAAAAATCTGAATAGACCTAGAAACATTAAATGAATTGTATAAATAGTAAAAACTCCACCACAATTAAACTAAATGATTTTAAAGATCATATCCACTAAATATTTAAGGGACAGATAGTTCCAATAAAATATAAATCATTTTAGAAATAAAACAAAAGTAAATAGTTCTTACTTAATTTTATTAAGCTATTATAACTTAATATCTAAACCAGACAAGGACTTTATGATAAATCAGAAATAAATGATATATATGTATACCATATTCATAACAGCATAGTTACAATAGCAACTCAACTGTCCATCAATGGATGAATGGGTAAAGAAAATGGGTAAATGCAAACATATCCTATAGAATAAAAGGCTAATATGCAAATTGTCCCCTCTACTGGGAGTTCAACTGGGAGTTTGACCAGGGGATAAGGCCGGCTAGTCAACCACCCATGGCACCTCCCCTCAGTTGGCCCTGCCCGATTGGCCCCTATTGAGGCAGACTGGCTGGACCCCACCTGTGCATGAATTCATGCACTAGGCCTCTAGTATATGTATAATGAAATATTATTCAGCCTTAAAAAGGAAGGAAATTCTGACACATAACAAAATGAGTAAACCTATGAACCTTGAGAACAGTATGCTAGATGAAATAAGACTGTCATAAAAGGACAAATAATCTATGACTCTACTTATATAAGGGACCTAGAATAGTCAAATTCATTGAGACAGAAAGTAGAATGATAATTGTTGAGGACTCAGGAGGGGAGGGAATGGAAAGTAGTTATTTGAGTATGGAGTTTCCATTTTTCATGATGAAGAATTTCTGGAGATTGGCTGTACAACAATATGAATTTACTTAACAATATTGAACTGTACACATTAAAATTATTAAAATAGTCAATTTTATCTTATGTGTATTTTACCACAATTTAAGAAAGTAAAATCAAGCAAATTGTAAATAAAATATATCCAACAAGCTATTAATGTATTAAAAAATACATCATGATCAAGTTGAGTATATCTCAGGAATGCAAGGTTGGCTTAATATTAAGAAACCTATGTAGGCAACCCACTGTTGTAAAAAATTAATGGAGAAAAACCACATGAGATTACTCCCCAGAAGAAAAAAAAGTATTATAAAATTCAACACTTCTTTGTTATAAAATCTTAAGGAACCTAGAAATAGAAAACAATTCTTTCTAATGAAAAATAATATTGCTAAATCTGCAGCAAACATCATACATAATGGTGAAATGTTTTGAAAATTTGAGAGACAAGATAGGTAGAACATTAACATTACTTGCATTTATTTTTGTGCTGGAGATCGTAGATGAATCTATTACATAAGATGAACAAATTTAAAAATAAATTAAAAATAAGGAAAGAAAATATTTATAATTCATTAATGATATATTTTTTAAAAATACAAAAGCATGTACTAGCAAATTTTAAGAATTCAAAGAGACTTCAACAAGGTTTTAGGATAAATGATCAGTATACAAAATGTGGTGCATTCCTGTAAATTAGGAACAATTAGACAAATATTTAGAAAATAAATTCCAACAAAAATTTTGAGAAGTGAAAACCTTAAAGAAGGATTTAAAACTTTAAAAGGATCTAAATGTGCGGAAAGGACATGTTCATGAATAAGTAGACTTTATGATATAATTTTTTCCCCAAATTAATCTAGAAAGTCTAATCAAATTTAAATAAGATTTTTAAAATATAATCTGAGAAGTTATTATAAAAGTAATATGGAAATGCAAAAGGTTAAGATGATTTGGAATAAGATGAGTATGTTATGCTATATATCAAGAAGCATTATCATTATAATTCTACTTAAAAATTAATTAATACATTGTGTTATTGAGTCAGGAATAGACAGTTTGGCTTAGTAGGACAGAGGTAATTGGACCAACTATCCAGAAGAGATCTATGAACATACAGAACTATAATGTATGACCGAAGTGGCACTATAAAACTATGGTCTGTCATATTAACACCAGTTATCCATTGAACTCTTACCTCATACCAAACACACAAGTCCATTCCTGGTGAAGTAGAGGCTTAAATATAAAAGCAAAACTTAAAAACATTTAGAAAAAATTATAGAATGTCTTCATGATCTGAGGGTAAGAAAAGGCAATTTAATAGAAAAGCTAAAGGAAAAAGTGGAAACATTTGTCAGCATTAAAAACTTCTGTCTCACAACTGATAAAATAAAGAGGAAAGAAAGCAGACCAGGTAAAATCATTTGTTATACATAATATGCAAGTATTATGATCCTGAACACATGAAAACTTCCAACAAATCAGTGAGGAAAAAGACAAGCATCACAATTTAAAAATGAGCAAGTGAAAAACAAACATTGAGCTGGTGACATGAATAGGCAAAAGAGGAAACAGTGGCCAACAACCAACAACAAGCTGAGTGACTGAACCACAAAGCAACTTGCATGAAGTGCAAGTTTAATTTATAATGGTGTAACATTTCTCACCCATCAGATTTGCAAAATCTAAAAGTATAAAAATACCAAGGGTTGGTGAGATGAGGAGGAGCTCTCATACATATAAAACGATATGATCATGTTGGAGCCCAGTTCGGTAAAGTTAGTAAAACCAAAGATGAGCGTGACATATGACCCCCCAATTACATCCCTACACATATCCTAGAGAAAGTCTAGCCTGAGCTCAGAGCCTTCACCTGCAAGCATGCTCAAGTATCTCATCCATAGAATGAACGTTTCATGAGGATAAGAACTTGGTTTTGTTCACTACTATATCCAAGAGCCTAAAATAGTGTCTGGCACCTAGTAAATAATGAAATGTTGCTTTAAAATGCATCTAAACCAAACGAAATTAAAGATGAGATTAGAACGAAAGCCAGTTCTATGAACTTGAAAGACAATTTGAGCATTCATTTTAACCAACTCCACTTTTACATCCATTTTGGTCAGGCCTGTCTACAGTTTGTTAAACCTGTGTTTTAGCATTTATTCCCCTTTCTTATTCCGAAGGCCTATTGCTATGGAATGGCCTTGGAATGGACTATTGAGTCAAAAGCTCAGTCTAATGACCCATGTTTATTTCTTCATTTTTTCCATATTAACTCTACTAACTTTCACCTGAAAAAAAAATCTTGAGAATGTCATATTTCTAAAATATCATCCTTTCAAAGTATGGTGGCACCATGTAAGTAAGGTCCTTCTGTATTCTGCCAAAGAGCTCTGATGCTTGACAGATCCGTCTGTCTCCAGTTTCTTCCTTTAGTAAAGAGCAAAGGGCATTTCTAGACACTAGCGACAGAGGTTGACTTGAGGCATCAGAATGAAAAGTATAATGTAGATTAAATTGTATTATTTTTCTTAACATGAGATAAAAATGGGCTTGTGTACAAAAATGTTTTCACTAATCATTTTGGAGATCAAAGATTTCATTTCCTAAGAGCTCAAACTTCACATCTTTCAGCAAGGACTTACTTTGAACCCTGTTTAATGATGCTGTAGAAGACTTTTTTCTCCTGAACTACAGCTAAAAGACTTGTAAAAAAATGTTGTTTCAACACTGAAGCACTTTAAATGACTGACTCTAACCACAATGTATAAAAAGTATAATTCAGACTTGGCAGAGGGAACTAAATAAATAGTGATGATAAGTGACCTATCTAACAATGTAGCCGTCGTGTCTTGTCATTAACACAATTATGTCAGCACAGTCAATCAGCACATTGCCTTGACTTTAAAGCCAGGGACTGAATAAATGCTTTGAAAGTTGAAGGAAGCAGAGAGAGAGAGAGAAGAGCTATTGCACTTAAACCAGCAATGTGACTTCACAGTTATTCAGGGCTTTTTAAGAAAAACAAGGTTATGCATTTACAAAATGCTTTGTTGTTGCAGCAATGCTAAAATTATTCTTATGAGTTCAATACCATCTGTAATAACCCTCTGGCAATCCAGACAAAAAGAGGGACTCGGGTTGCAGCATTCTTTTCACATATGAGAAACTGATTTACTACCTGAAGTGATAATTAATGGGATTCTGTTCAGTTTCAAGTGGAGATGAATCGCACAAGAGGTGGGTATGGAATCTCAGAATGGCGATAGTCTCCTGAGAGCCCTTCCAAGGGGTTTGGGCTGAAAATCCTCTGTAATCGTGAATGACATGTGACAGTAACTGCCCACTGAATATCACCCATGACAAGAGGTGAAGGGACTGGGCCACAGAAAAAGGAAGGACATACTATGAATCTTGTATTTAGCTCTATTAAGCTCACCCAGGCTACACCAACCTGTTTGTGTCACTTGTTGGAATTATTTCAGTTACTTCACAAATATATCTGACACATCACAAAAAGTATTTGCATTTACTAGAGTTTAACATAATCTCTGTAGACTGGTGAAGAGGGCAAGAGCTTTCAAATTTCAGTAAAGAAGTTAGAGTATCAGAGTTTGAACCATAAATACTAAATTGATAATTAAAGCTGGGGGTCAACCCTGTGCTTCATTAGATTGACTTTTATCACACTGGCTATAGAAAATGAGCCACTTCTACAAATTATAGTTTCATGTGGCTACATTGGAAAGAATTATACAATAACTAGGGGCCCAGTGCACAAATTCGTGCACCTTGAAAGGAACTGTGGGCCACAAGGCTGCGGTGGGTATGGGGTCAAGTTTTGGCCCATCCTCTGAGCCCCTGCTCAGCCCCTCCTGCTGTGGACCCTGATCCCCCATCTGCTGGCAGCCCCACTCCCACTGCCGCTCCCATGCACTGACAGCACCAGCCCTGCTTGCACCTGCTACTGGCGCCAGCCCCAATAGTTTCATGCTGTCAGCCGGTTCGAGCGGTGGCTGCTGTCCTGATTGCCCCTCAGGAGCAGGGGGAGGTGGAGAAGCCCTCAGGGGCGATCGGGGCTGGCAGCCGCCACTCTTACCCACTGACAATGCCAAACGATCAGGACCACCCTATAGGCTTAGTGTGAAGATGAAAAGAAACAAGATGATGGATGTGCATGAGCCATGTTGGTATCAATGCTCAAAACACTTCTGGGCAATGAGAATTTGTCTTTACATTTTCACCTGTAATGCCCTTTCAACATGTTTCTGGTATGAGTTGAGGAGGAGGATGGGGTGGCACTCACCAAGTACATTTAATTATGAGTCTCCATCCAGAGATGATGTGGATCAATAAGGATTTTAACTGAATGGTGACAGGAACCTCCTAGAATTTCACATCAGGTAATTTTCTAAAAAGTGGGCTAAACTGGCAGATAAATCTGTTGCTGGTATGGGTAGAAGAGAACACAATGAATTTGGGAAAATAAAACCCACAAAGCCTGGCCAACTGCTAAATCTCAGGAAATGTCAGCCTTTATAACCCCCTGCGCCCCCCCTCCCCACCAAAAATAAAAATAAAAAATTTAAAGAAAAAATATGTCCTAATGCAGAATCAGGGTCGGAGAGTTTCTGTATGTATAGCAACGATTCACACATTTGTTGAATGATTACTTTGTATGTGACATTGTATTGTGTTCACATTTATTTTCTTCTTACTGCAGCTTTTTGAGTTCTGCACCATTCCCATTTTACAGGCAGGAAAACTGAAGCTTGTGGAAGTTAAGAAACTTGCCCAAGTTTGCGCAGCAAAAATAGACTCCAAATCTGGACTCGCTCTGTCTTTAAAGTTGCTGCCTGTAGCTACTAAGCTATAAAATAAAAAAAAAGTCTTCAGGCCTGGGATTTGATTGCTTACTACCATCCAAGACAAGGAGGTCATTATAATTTGAGAAAGGAAACTGAAGGTTTTTTCCCCCCAGAGGAACAGATGGAGCTGCCCCTTGCAGAGAGGATGAGAAACTATGTTTCTGCAGTGGTTTGCCCCGTGTTGGCCAACAGTGATATATAGGACACGAGCCGCCTCCTGAGTTCCCCATTTGAATGAGGATGTTTTCATGTCAGAAAGTTGAGAGTATGCCTGGGCAAGGGAAATGCTTATGTAACAAATGGCCTGGAATACAGAGAAAGGTTAAGGAGATAAACTGGAAAGAGGGCTGACTAAGCAACAATTAACATGGATGTGTTGACAATTTACAAACACAGGCAGTCTGCAAATATCAAGGAGAGAGATTTTCTAGAGAAGAGTAAGAAAAGGTGGAACAAAAGTAAGGCATAATGGTGTAGTAATTGCTCTTCAAATTGCATTGAATACAATTAAAGGAAAAAATTAGGCCAAATGTCAAGAAAAGCTGCCACTCTGACAGAATTAATATCAGCTGGAGTGTGGAAGGTGTCAGGTTCTGCCTGGCACTGGCTGCACAGCCCTCCCCATAGCAAGGCTACAATGCACTTTCCCCACTGGGGTCTGGCCTCACTCAGTCCCTAAGCTGAGGTCTTCGGTCACAGTGTGGAGGCACTCCTGCACAGTATCAGGCCACTCTTTAATATATGTCTCCATTTCTCTCTCTCTCTCTCTCTCTCTCTCTCTCTCTCTCTCTCAAAACATTGATGTGAGAGGAACACATCGATTGGTTGCCTCCTTCATGAGCTCTGACCAGGGCCCGGGCCAGGGAGGAACCTGCAACCAAGGTACTTGCCCTTGACCTGAATGGAATCTGGGACCATTTGGTTCACAACTGACACTCTATCTACTGAGTAAAACTGGCTAGGGCCCCCCACTCCCAAACTGTTCTCACTCTAATCTGTGGATCTACTTGCAAGGTTTGGGCATTTGTGGCCCCTTTCCTTCCATGGTAATACAATTTGGGAGTGTCTAGCCATGTTTACAGAGATTGAATTGAAGAGTCTCATGGAAGGCTTTCTCAATTGGGTGACACTCGAGCTGAGTCATGAACAAGAGTTGTTCATCCAGTTGACAGTGGGATGGGAGGGGACTGAGAGAAAAGCATTAAAGCATTTCAAAAATGGAGAATAGCAAAGGTGTGGAAGAATGACATGGCATTATCTTGCAAGTAGTTTACTATGGCTCGAGAATGACATGAGACATGAGGAATGGCAGAAAGTGATGTTGAAGAAGTAAGGGGGTGAATTTAGAAAGAATTTAGAAGCCATGTTAAAGAGGTTGGACTTTGTCTTAAAGGTAATGGGGAGACACTGACAGGTTTTAATTGGAATAATTAATTTTATATACCTTTATTTATATTTGAGAACTTTGATTTAGGAAAAAAGAGTGGGCGACGGGGGTTGATAGTGCAGAGGGGAAAACCAGATAGGAAAAGGAGACTTTTAAATGTTCCAGTTAAAGGTTGATGAAATAATGAATTCAAGTAAATGAGAGTGGGGAAAAAGATAAGAGTGACATAAAGGAATGGGAGAAAGACTTCTGAAGTAGAATTGATAAGACCTGGTGGCTTATTAGGCAGAGAGAGTATGGAGGAAGAAGGAATCTAAAACAAGTTTCAATTTCTAGATTAGATAAAGGGATAACATTCCTCTCAGACAAGCAGAAAGCGAGTTAGTGGATTACCCTAGGGATGTGGGCTCGGTAAGACCCAGGGATGACCCATGGGACTGCAGAGCATAGAATAAATGTGAACGTGAAGTATAGGCAGGCACTGAAACCAAGGTATCAATCCAAACTAGCTAAGCAGAGAGAGAAGCCAAGTACCAGAATGCCATCTAAGAACCAGGAGCTTATAAATGGAGGGTATGACTTGGAGAGATTCTTTGAGCTACTCTGACACCTAAGTTATGAGCCAGGGAGGAGAGATGATGAATTTAATCTGGGGCATGCTGAGTGTAAAGTGCCTTATTAGCCAACCCAGAGATGTTCAGCAGACAGTTGGATTTATGGTCTGGCACTGGGTTTAGTCTAATAGGGATAGGTGAAGTTGCCTAGGCTGAATGTAGCATTCCGGGGGTAGTTAGCCATACTTATATCCTCTTTCTTGTTGTCCTCATGACATTCTAATATCTCTCTAATCATTCCTCTGCCATTAGGAGCTCCTTTGACTTCTGTTTGTTACACAGATCCACTCATAGCTCCTTTGGAGCTCCTACAATCCTCCTTGAGCCTCCCTTTGCTGTTCTGATCCCTTCAATGCCTCCCCTGTGAGTCTTCAATTATCTCTTAGCTTTTCTGAGCCCCTTAAATCCCTTAAATCTCAGCTGTGAAATGCACACTATTCTTAGTAGGCATGGCCCTTTTGAAGTCATTGGGAATTTACAAACAACAACAATAAAAATAAACATGATCCATCTGCCATGAAACATTGATGTAATTTAAGAAAAAACTAGAAGTGGTAGTTTTTCAATTACACTATTTAATCTTTCCTTCCTTTGAAAGAGTAATATCTAGTAAAGATTTTAGGTTATTTTTTCCAACCTTTTATGCATTTTAATTTTAATCTACATTGTTCTCCATTAAAAAAGGGTTTCAAGTCAACCACTCAATATAATGTCAAGAACTGTGCACACACCCACACACCCCAAATCAGATTCCATTACTAGTGACTGAAGGAAAAGAAAAAATCAATTTCTGCGTGTGTTTTGAGCAACAGAATTTCATTCAATATTATTACAAACGGTTGAAAAAGGTCACACAAAGCCAAGTTTGGAGTCATGAGGTTGACTAGTTCTTTAGCATACTTTTATTAAAGACACTTGTAAAAACATGTCACATTTAAAGACTCAGGTATCTCTCAATTACAATTTAAACTTGCTTTGTGTGCTGTGAGATAAAGAATTACCTTTAACTCATGTTTTAAAAGATAAAGTGGAATATTGGAAAAGTCCTAAGTTTTGCAGACAGGAGTATCTGTCTTCCAATTTCACTTCCTCTGAATTCTTTGGCAGCCCTGTGTTTGGTGGGGGCGGGGGGGGGGGGGCGGGCGGGGGGGAATGTAGGAGAAGGGGCTAGGGGGAAGAACTACTACTTCATGATCATTTAAGGTCTTTGAGTCATAGCTCAAGCTGCATTAAAGAAATCATTTCTAATCCTTAAACACTCTAAAGTATTATTATCCTCATGCTATAGATAAGAAAACTTAGGACGAAAGAGGGCGTCTCACATAGCTACAAATTAAAAAGTAGATCATGGATTCAAACTTGTTTCATGTACTCAGTAAGACTGCAGGCTTTGGATACCACAAACTTTCTTCTAAATGGCCTCTCTTGCTAATACACTATGTGAAAGCCTTAACTTTTCGAACCTCAGTAACCTATTCTTTAAAACCAGGACAATTATTTGTATAATAGAATTTGTGTATGGAATTGTCATAGGGATGCAATAAAAAAAAACATGGAATGAAGTGCCTAGCACATAGTAAGTGCTCAAATATTGTATTTGTTAACTTTTATAGAACAACTAAATCAATACCCCTTCCCCTGGGAACTGACCTTTAGATCACTTCACAGTGGACATTCCACTTGTCTAGACCACAATCCACTTGCTAAGACCATTATCTCTTCCCTCTGGACTTCCCAGAATCTGGACCTGCACAGAGAAAATTCTCCACCCAGAAAAAGCCCACCAAAAGTCCTTTAAAAACCGCTGACTCAATCAGAAAGGAAATGTGCACCCATATGTTCATAGCAGCACAATTCACCATAGCTAAGATCTGGAAACAGCCTAAGTGCCCAGCAGTAGATGAATGGATTAGAAAACTCGTACATCTACACGATGGAATACTATGCTGCTGTAAAAAAGAAGGAACTCTTACCATTTGCAACAGCATGGATGGAACTGGAGAGCATTATGCTAAGTGAAATAAGCCAGTCAATGAAGGAAAAATACCACATGATCTCACTCATTCATGGATAATAAAGACCATTACAAACTTTTGAACAATAATAGATACAGAGGCAGAGCTGCCTCAAACTGATTGTCAAACTGCAGCGGGAAGGCCAGGGAGGGTTGGGGGGCAGGAAGGAGGGGGGTAAGAGATCAACCGAAGGACTTGTATGCATGCATATAAGCATAACTAATGGACATAAGACACTGGGGGGTAAGGGAGGCCAGGGGATTGTCAAGGGCCGGGGGGGGGGGGGAGGGGGAAGGACACATATGTAATACCCTTTGTAATACTTTTAGCAATAAAAAAAAATTAAAAAAAAATAAATAAAAACCGCTGACTCCCGTCACTGGGGTGCTGGAGCCATCCTGGCTAAGCCACCTGGTATGTGGATGATCAAATAAATTCATAATCCCTCACCATTCTGGCCTCGTGCTTTCCTCCTTCTGCAACCTAACAGTATTTACTTTTTGGGAGCTAAGAATCTTGGGAGTGAAGTATCTTAATTTCTGTCAATGGGATACAGTATGAGGAGATAAGTTACAGAAACCCTCTCGTACCCTTCATGTGCAGATAGGTTTCTGCTTCTCAGAATAGATACTCTTTGTCTATGTTTTCTCGCTGATCCTAGAAGGATACCATCAAGTGTTCATTCACTGGGTAGTAAACAACATTACTGAAACATTACTGAAGTTCTTTTTGTGCTCTTATTTTAACTAGTGGCTCAAGAATATGTTTAGTTAACTTGTGTCCCTGTTTATCACTATGCCACATCAGCAAAAAATTGGTAAGGAACATTAATTGTCAAATGTGCCAGTTTTGTTACCATTAAGTACCTCATTAGATTCTGTTTTGGAAATTGCATTTATGAGCATCTTTATAGTAAAGAGCACATGACATGATTGGCACTACTTAATCATAGCACAATCTATAGCAAAATCACTTATTTAATGCACCTCTTTTATTATTACTATTATACTGCAGGACAACAAATGATAATTTCTCTTTGTAAGCATAACTAAAAGAAATTACAACCACAAGTCTCCCAGCCTATAACTTGTTTAAGGGGAAAACTACAATCTGTTTAGTCCAAGCTGCACTAAAAATATCTTTTCTAATGATATTTAAAAAAATTTTTTAAAACTTTGTAGATTAAAAGAAATATGTATCTTGAAGATCAACCTGTAATTTCTGTTTTGTATTTAAGCTCCTTCTTTGAATGGCGAAGCTTGTCTACACCTATAATCATCCCTCCTCATTGTGCTTGCTGGAATGTAGGCAAAACTGGTCTCTGTTGACAGGTTTTATATCATGTCCTCTTATAGGCACTGATTTTTTTTAGCAGTGGTTAGCATGACAATCTGATGTACTTCAACTGTGAAGGGAAAAAAATAGAAGAGAAAAAAATAAATTAAAACTACATTTAAAATATATGATATAGCCTAACCTTTTCTCCATTAGGAAAACTATAGCTGCAAAAATAGATTAAATACAAATTTGCTCTGCTTTTAAACCTACTTAAGAAACACCTATCCTCTCTGTCCATATAAATTCCAATGGAAAACACGGTGACATGCAATTACTAATCTCAATGTACACAGCTATGCCTCAGGGACTTGGTGGTTCATATTTTACTGTTCTGTAATCAAATACAAAACTAATGAGTAAAAATATGCTTCCCCCAATAAATTTCCAGCACCTGGACAAGTGTCTGACAGGGAAATGGAGGATGCACGCACAAAATTCATTCTGCAAAGCTATTAAAGTGTTATACTTGCCAACAAGTGTTCATTAAACAAGAATGAAGGATCTTTATGCCAGTTTCTTACCAAAGGCTTTTTAATATTTTAATGGAGAGTAAAGACTATTTATCTGAACTCTGATCAGTTAACGTTCAGATCTGTTATGAAGAAACAAGGAGTCTTTTATAATACCTTTCATAAAAATCCACTTTGCAATGCTTCAAATAAAGACTAAGGACTGTAAAAGATTATGCCGCATATAAACAAAATCAGTATCATTTTGAAATTATATGGTTATCCGTGGAACTCCTTAGTACATTAGAATCATGCTGTATTTTTATTTAAAAAGTGGTTAGCAAAATCCAGCATACAAATGGAAAATGGGATTAGAGGTGGCATCTCAGCCATGTGACTTTATCCAAGCCCCAGAAAGCAAGTAGCACAGTTAATGAGGCAGAGGAGGGGAGAAGAAGGCTCATCTGCCATCTAAGGCCTAGAGAAGAGGAGGGGAGAGAAGGAAAAGAAGAGAAGGGAGAAAGAAGCCTCAACATTAGTGTAGTGATGAGAACTGTTTTTCACACTAGAATTCAAATAGTTAACTTTCTACCCAGGAGTTAGATATGAACACACTCAGAACAAAAAGTTGGGAAATAAGAGCAGTATTGTAGGGAGTATAATACAGTACCAATGAAACAATACTTTAGTGCCAGGTTGTTATTCACTCATTCACTGTGGGGAGGCATGGGAGAGGAGTTGGCTAAAGGTGGCTGCCCCTTCCTTGACTTTTCTAAACAAGTCTGAGCCCCCAGGAGTTTATTGGAATCTTTATGCTTAGTCTTTAGACAACCTTGATTAAAGGACACTACAGACACATGTTTCTTCTCAAGGATGCCTACCCTACTGATAGTATCTAATAGTTAATTTTAGTTGAAGCTATTGTTACAATAAAAGCCTAAGGAGGCAGGCGAATGGGGCTGTTTGGTTACTATAGCCAAGCAGTCCCTTATCCCTCTCTTTCACAGAAACGTGTGTCAGAGTAATCATTCATTGGTTGCTCAGGGTCTGCCAGTCAGCCCTGGCAACTCACATTCATTTTTATCACTTAGTTCCATCATAGGAAATATACACATGCTACATACATTTATGCACACATGGATACACACAGAAACATGTGCACACACACACACACACACACACACACAAACATATATTTATACCTGAGTGCTGGAGCGAACAGTCAGTACAGAGGCAGGGATATCAGAATCAGTGACAGTTTTCAGGACTTCACCCCCTGTACCTGTGTTTGTACATGCTAAGCTCATTGTTGTACATGTCTAGAAGGTAACCACACAGATAAAACAGAGCAGAAGTCAGGCCTGATCTAACTTGAATTTTTCTTCATTTCAAAGAAAGAGATTAATAATAATAATAATGCTTAAGCTAGCATTTATTAAACACTTATTGTGTGCTAGGCACTGTTTTAAGAACTTCACATTTAATTTCCCATGTAATCCTCAAACTAACCTAATGACGGAGATACTACTATTCACTTTATTTTATTTTATAGGTGAGAGAAGTGAGCCTCTGAGTAATCATCACTTATTTGAGGAATAGGCGGGATACAGATCCAGACAGTCTGCACTTTATAAGCAGACTTTCAACAAAAATGTTAGGTGCATTGAGAATGAGCGTTAGAGCAGATGATGCCTAATGTTTATTCCTTGTACCTGGATTACCAAAGTGGCTGTGAGCCCACAGGGGAGGCGCCATGTTTGTGGGAATGAACCCCATAAAAAGCAGAGGTTAGAATCTCGGGGGGCCACTCATTTCCTAGTGACCTTGCACAAGTTCTTTAACTGTTGGGTTTATACTTGGGCAAATGAAGATAATAAGTACAGCTAGTGAAGAGCTGGGAGAAATAGTGCATACTTTGTGGATATTTTGAGTTCCTTAGATACAATTTGAAAATGTCAGTGAAAGATATTACAGCATTCCAATAAATTCCCACCTGGACCCAAAGTGTCTAGGAATGCTCAAGTGAAATCAAAGATACATTTTAGAGTTTACCTCTACATTTGTTGGGATCTGCTAATGATATATAGGTCATGGGAGCATATTTTGTTAAATGTGAGAACAATATCACAATTATTGGCTGGTTTCTTTTCTTTGGCTTGTTTTTAAAGAGTTTAACACAGATTGTAAGATGCTCTTTAGAAGCTCTGATTTAGAGATATAAAGTCAGCTTTGTACATAGTTATCTTTATCTTTGTCCTAGAAAAGAAGAGTGAGTTCAGGGAATCTTTTTTTAATGAGAAAAGAGAGAGGGGTCAGGATTTGGATTAATGAATTTGACATTCAGGCCAATGACCTGTGTAGGTCATGGGGAAAACACATTTATAGGCCTTGGCATTAGTTTCTAAAGAAGACTTGTTTCCCAGTAACCAAACCAAGAGGGCTGCCAAGGTCTGTGTTCATGAAATCATTCAGCTGTTAACAGTGATGTACAATGAGGCCCAAACCTTCACATCTTCACCCAAACCACCCGAAGCTAATATGATCTCCCATAACTCGGAGGCAGATTACTTTCAGTATGAAAACCCAGCAGGAATGTTAGCTCTGATGACCTTGAATACATAGCAGGGTCTGATCTTCCTCCTTGTACCAGGTGGTATCTAAGTTTTAAAAACCACGGGGAGAAATTATAACTAACAATTTGGAAAACCCCACTAGCAAGAAAATGCTGGTAAGAAGGGAAAGAGTGGCTAAATGTGATTTTAAAAAATAAACATATAGCTATAAACTGTAGAATGAGAAAAACAGATTTCAATTTTATTTATTTAACTTATTTAACAAACACAGAAAGTGTTTGCTATGTGCCAGGCGCTGTTGCTCTAAGTGCTTCATAAAGATTAACTCATCGAATTTTTTTTTTTGGATGCACTAAGTCTAAGAGATTGTTTTATTCTGAAACCTGGAAGAGAGATAAGGTTGTCTCTGTACATTAAAATGTCTTGCCTTATAAGGAAGCATTTGACTACACTAGATTAAACTCATAAAAGCTAATGAAGAGTCTTCCTTAATACACATTTCTTTTTTCCTGTTTGGACTTGAAGTGACAACATTACAGAAACACCCTGCAGGTTTTTATCTAAATAGCATCCTATAAAACAATGTCCTCTTGTCAGTCACCACTAATTCAGCACAGTCAAGCTATAAATCTGTCTAAAGGCCAGCAAAGTGTTTAAGTTGGCACATCACTAATAAAATTAGGAATGCGGGTTTATTACATGAACCTTAAGTAGGTTTGGCCAAGATATTAAGATTTTTGCTTATGGCAACCATGGCTAATGTGGATTGGTATTTTCATTATAACACACCCCACAGCACTTCCCAGTAACGGCTCAGGTTTCCAAATTGGAGAATAATCGTCTGCACGTTCATCCTCACCGGTAGGTGCTGCAGCTTGAGCCCCCATCTCTAAAGCCTCACGCACTTTAGGGTACTCAAGAATGGGAAAGACTCTTCAGTAATGCTAATTCTGCTGAATAAAATTAGAGCAAATTAATTAATACTTCTATTAGCGTAACCTGATTTCACTTTGTTCAGGAACAGAAGCATTTATAGGCTTTTAACATGCACTCAGAAATATTATTTCAGCTCAGGGCAATTTTGAGAAGTGATTTCGAAGCAGTTATGAATGCTTCTAAAATGGTAAGATTTCAGAAAGCCAAATGAATGTGTGTTAACCAAGTTGTCCTGTGGTCTCGGGTATTTTATTTTTTAAATTATGGAAGAACAATAACAATAGCCTCTCTCTTGAGCCAACATTTATAGTGATAACCCATATTTGCCTGGTGATTTAGTTTGCAAAGAGAATTCCTATGCTTCCCTATCTGATCTCTGAACAACCTTACAAAGTAGATGGTGCAGGTATTATTATGCTCATTTTCCAGATGAGGACGCATAGCAAAAACCAGAGCTGGTATTGGAAATCAGCTCTCTACCTTGTATCAAGAATGCCTCCCTATATAAGGCCTCACTTTGTATTTACGGAATATTATCATCTCCATTTGATCCTTATACCACCTAGAAATGCTGTGCATGTATAAGTGTGCATTCACATGCATACTTTATCTTTTTCTCTTCCCCAGTATCTCTATTTTCTCTGATCCAAGGGCCGTTTGAATCTTCCCTTCCGATGATACCAGCTTCCTCAGACTTTCCTTATCAATCCTACTGAGGGTTCCCATGTTGGCAACCTGCATTATGGCGGCTCCATTATGAGATTTGAAATGCAGCTGTGCAGGGGGGAGATGAGAAGCCCTCTTTAGCAAACCACAATCTCGAAAACCTCGAGATGGGCAAAGTCACTGAAGTTCACTTCATGAAAAATACAACACACCACGGAGAGCAAGTATGATTGATGCCTGCAGAGCAAACTGTTTATCAAACACACTTTGCAAACTTTGACATAAATTGTTAAGTTGCCTTATCACTCAGGCCATGTAAGACTAGCATCTTTGTAGGAACTTCCTCCAAAACTCTTTAATGACCTCTAAAAACCTTTATCTTATCATGATCTGATTTGCTACTACAATAAATCATTTACAAATAGTTTAAAAGAGAAACTTGTGTTAGAAAAATGGAGTCATTTTCCAAATGTAAGAAGGCTTCAGCACTTGCTTGGCTATTGTGCAATTGTGAAGACATGAGAAAGAACTTATGCTCAATACTAAAAGATTCAACAGAAGTGAGAGCATTGCAGCCTATTCAGATTAATTGAGGGTAATTACACATTTGGTAAATCACCCAGGCCCTTTCATGTTCTTTCCTGATTTCTGAATTTTATCACTTATGGTAGGGGTGGGAGTAAACAATGAAAGTTAAATCGTTTAATTTCTAGCATTTCTGATATTTGAAAATCAAGATGATATTTAGAGATGGTGGCATAAAATTGGAATTCTAGTGTTTAAATTGTGTCTCTCTCTTATGTGTTCAATCAAATCAGTTAAATTAACATTTATTGAGCATCTACTATGAGCCAAACATTGTACTAAGTATTAGGTACATGACATGAGCAAGCTATCTCTAACCTCAAAGAATCTTAAATTCTAATAAATCAACACATTGCTCCTCTTCACTTCCAAAATAACAGAGATGGACCAAGTAATTTTTAGGTCTTTCTAGTTTCTGTGTGGATAATGATGAAAATGATGATGGTTTTGCTGAATCTTGTCCATTTACTCTTTCTCATATATTTTCCATTCTCCTCCATGCTACTCTCTGCCCTGGGAGAGTGAGAATTGATTCTTTTGCCCTCTGGCTTTTGTGGTGTATGGTAAATGGGAAGCTCAGGTGGTAGGTCAGAGGGAAGGAGGAGAGAGACATATCTCAAAATAGATGTTCTTCTGGCCGTATCACTCTATGAAAGGTCCCTGATTTTCTGCAGGCCCTTCTCTCTATGTGACTGTCTCCATCAGAGTCCTTGTAAATGACTTCCCCCATTCCTTTGAGCAAGGGTATGGCAAGAGTACCACTGCCCCTGGCCCCAGAGCACTGCACTATCCCTGTGGATGTCTTATAACCTGCCCACTGCTTTTTAAGTAGTCCCTTTGCAAATTGTCTTCAAATCTACCTAATTTGAGGGTGCCATCTGTTTCTGCCAGGACCCTAGTTGATATACTATGTGTGTTTTTTTGTCTGTTGGTTGAAATTGATTTGTGGAATCTTGAAGAATCAATGTAAAGTAGAAACTCTGAGGAATAGTTTTAGGATATATTCATTTCTATAAGAGTTTATACATTTTCCTTGGCATAGGCAGGACATTCTAACATTTAATTTAATGGGGCTGACAGGTGGAATATGATGAGAGGATGAAGAAACATAGATATTTGGCAAGGCTGAATTACATTTCCCAGATGACCTTTCCCTGTGTGCTATGGATTAAGGTGTGCCGCAAGAGACTTTTTTTGCTTGACAGTTGGAGGGTGGGAGTGAAGCAGTAGTCACATTGTTTTATAGTCTCAAAAGGGCAGGGCACGGTCACCAGGTGATTTTGCAGCTCATGTACCTTTTCCCTCATTTGTTGACTGACTTCACTGGTGTGGGAAGCAGCTTGGCCTGCAACTGCTCTATCTTTCCCTGAATTCTCCCTGAGTTCTATCAACTTCTGGGCCAGGTGTTAAGAGGAAACTAACTTATTCTGCAAGACATGACTCTCATCCAGATCGTAGGCACTAAGAACTGACGTGGATTCTCATGCAGAGAACCAGTATGTGGGTTACAACTCACATTGGTGGGTTCTTCTTATTCTTGCTCTCCTCACGTCACATCCACTTGCTCTTCTCAACCCCTTGCTCCTAGGCCTTCAGGCCCTAGCATCAAATTTAAAAAAGCAACATTACAGAAACTGCTTAGTTTGCTCACACAACTGGGTAAGAAAAAAAAAAATCCCTGTAATAAATTTCTTTGTCTCTATCTCATTGAGTCATATAGATATAGATGTAGCATAGAGATAGATATACATGTGTGTAAATACAAAATTATATTTATATGCCTATTCATTACATATATTTCTATCTATGTCTATATCTCCATCTGTCTGGCCTAGTGGTTCTACTTCTCACACCAAAGCCCGACTTATATACTCACTAAGGCTTTTTAGTACCTATGTCCCAGCCCCAAATCACCAGGAGGCAGAAAAAACATTGGTACCATTTCCAGCCAGAGTGACAGTGTGACATGGAGGTCTGGCTGATTTGGAAAGTGGAAAGGCAAAGGTGTAGCCAGTATTCTCCTTCTGAAAACTAGTCAACTGTATGAGGTCCAGAAGCACTATGGCAGATCAAGTCTCAATAAAAATAACTTTATTTAATTCTAATAAATATTTTAAATAAATAAAATTTGACTTATTAATTATTTCAATAAGTAGATTTGATTCAAAAATAAATTAGTGAGTTGTAGGATCTGGTCAAAAGTTTCTCTCAGAAGACAAAAGGGAAGCAAAAGCAAGGCATAAAAAAAGTTACAAGATATAGAGGATAGAAGAAGAAATATCAATATATGATAATAGAAGGCCCATAAGGAGAGGTAGAGTGGGAGAGAAAACATTTCTTGAAGTATCTGAGAATTGACTAGAAATGGAGATAAAATACATCTTCTTTAAAAGACTCATGTTTTGCTAAACAAAATGATGCTGAGGGGAAAACCTTACACTTGGACATAGTTAACAGTTAAGAACATAAAAGACAAAAAGCAAATTCTAAAAACTGCCAGAAAGAAAGAACAGATCAGTAAAAAGGAAGGAGAGTTTGAAATCAGACTTCAGGAAGAGAGAAAGAATCCTGGGGAAAATAGGAACTATAAAGATTTATGTTCTGTTTTGAATAGAGTATTGTCATGTTCAAAAGAATTGCAAAAGCTGCATTTTATTTTCCTCTTCACTGTGGCTCTATGAGTGCAGAGGCTTGTCTTCAGCTTGAGTGAAGATTGCATACTGGCAGCCATTCTCATGCATTGGTTTCCTGACTCAGTTCCTTTGCTGGCCTGAGGTTTATTGGTCTGAGCCTCCTCATCTCCCAATACCTACGGCTTACCTGTAACAAAGGAAATATCCCAATAAATGCTTCCCGAATTCATGGTATAATAATCCATGAAATTTCTTCTCTACTGAGAATTTAATGAATTAAATTAACTCAACAAATTTACTCAATTGACTATGGAATTGAGTAAGCCAAATATATTCCATCAATAAATAATTATGTAAAACACAGAGCACTAGGTCCTACAGAAAGGTGAAAATAGATGAAGCACAGCTCCTGGAAAAAATGTGGGAGCTAAGGCGTTATATACAAAAGTTAAGGAATAAAACATCTTAAGTATCAGTTCCATGCAGGAGAAGGAGAAGTCTGATTCAGGAATTCAGAGAAAAGAGGCATCATTTTTACTTAACATGATAAGGAAAAGCTACTTGAAAAGAATGGCAGTTGGTTTGGGGTACTGAAGAAAGATGGAATTTCAATAAGCAATAAATTGTTCCTTGGGTTCCACACAGAAAAAATAGCAGAAGCACAGGAGAAAGTATTCTGAAACTACAAAAAGCCAAGTGTGGTTGGATGTGAGGGTTCACATGGAAGATAAACCTGGAGAGACTGGCTAGGTCCAGATTGCGGAGGACTTCAAAGACAAAGCAAGGGGCTGGACTAAATGTAGAAGAGCAAGGAGACCACTGGAATTTCATGAGATAGAGAAGCGCATGGTGAAGACTGGCTGATTGAATGAAGATTAATTTTGCACCAGTAAAATGTATATTTGGAGGAATTCCAGAGTCAGAGATATGACTCCACTAATCTGAGTGGAGAAATAATTAAATCCAAAATTAAGAAGACAGTAATAGGCAAGAAAAAGCCAAATGGGATAGTGACTGATTAGCAACTGGTTAGGTATGGGTTTGAAAAAAAGGAGACACTGAGGGGCTCCTGGAAAAACACCTGCAACTCATGGGATATGTGGCATTAATATCTAATTTTGGTTTCTATCAATAAAAGAGAAGATTACATACATTTGTATAAATACACAGACTTATGCAATATGTACATATGTGTATATATATTTTTTCTATTGAAGAACCAAACCATAGTCTTTTATGAAAACCTGTTCTTTGCAACTTTTTATCCAAAAAGGAGTTTTATATAATATGTAGATATTTTGAATTTCTGCCTTTTTTCCCCTGCTGACAGACAATGACTAGAAAAGCCAATCTAATTGGGTTATTTGGCTTTAATTACTTTTAATAAAGATTAATTTAACATTTTAAAAGAATAAAAGCAATCCAAACTAGCCTTGAGTCCCCAAATCTTCTCAGACACTTGGATTTGTGAAGCTGAAAAGACTAAAGGGGGAAAATCTTGTTTTGCAAGTGAGAAACTCAGAGAGCAATATAAAGTAAATTTACTTTAATTTAATATGAATAATCATATGCAGGTCTAGAGTCTTTATATTTTATAGCTGTCCTAATTCCACATCTTCCTACTGCGGGTAGTAGACATAAAACATTTCATCACAGTGTTTAGGGATTTTTTTCCTTAAAAAAAATGAAAAGGAAAAAAGTTCTTTCCTAATAGCATATACTCTCCAAATTCCCAGCTATATTATTTACAATAAATTTTTTATGTCAGGGTTACAAAACTGCACTTATATGGCTGAGAACGAACTGAAAAATGCACATGGATGGAGCAATACTAGAAACAAGAACAGCATTTTCTTAAGGCCTCATTTTAAAGATCTATTCCTGATAAAATGAACATTTTACTACTAAATATTTGCCATGATGCATTTAAATTGCATCAGTTCCCAGTTCTTCCCTCTACAGAAGAATTGTTATTACCCCCTTAGCATTTAACATGTGCCTTTCCTTCCTGTAAGCACCACCATATTTAATGCACACAGGGTGGGGTGGGGCCGGGTGTGTTCATACACCTGCACACATCTATACACACAGATTCTATTATATAGCACTAACCACCCTGGTTATCAAAAGTTAATGGACTCTGAAATTGATACAATTCCAATATTGCAGCTCATAAAAATCAGAGTGATATTTTATTTGTGACCTACATCATTCACATTTAAGAATACTAAGGGAATTAGGGCATCCTTCTGCATTTCACCTACATAACTGATTCACTTATTATTTCAAATGATATCTTATTTTAATTGTGGTAAAATACACATAACATTTTTCAGCTTAACCCTTTTTAAATGTACAGTTCAGTAGCATTAAGCACTTTACAACATTGTGCAATCAATCCCCAGAATTATTTTCGCCTTGCAAAACTGAAACTCTATACCCATTAAAACAATTCTCTATTTCCCTCTCCCCCTAGCCACTGGCAAACACCATTGTACTTTCTGTTTCTATGAATTTGACTACTCTAAGTAGCTCATATAAATGGAATCCTACATTATTGTCTTTTTGTAACTGGCTTATTTTACTCAGCATAATGTCCTCAAGGCTCACCCATGTTGTAGTATGTGTTACAATTTCCCTTCTTTTTAAAGCTGAATAATATTGTATACATATACCATGTCTTGTTTAGCCACTCATCTATTGATGGACAACTGAATTGCTTCTATCTTTTTTAAAAAATTTTATTTTATTGTTTAAGGTATTACAAATAGCAGTACATATGTCTCCTTCCCCCCCCCCCCCCATTGACCCCACCTCGCCTTCCCTACCCCCCTGGCACTTGCCCTCACCCCCACCCCCAATGCCTTGCATCTGTTGGTTGTGCTTATATGCATACTTCGGTTGATCTCTTACCCCCTCAACCTTCCCCTACCTTCCTGCTGTAGTTTAACAGTTAGGCTAATGTGAACCATGCTGTAATGAAAACAGGTGTATAAATATCTGTTTGAGTTCCTGCTTCCACTTTTTTGGATATATTCTAAGAAGTAGAATTGCTAGATCAAATGGTAACTCTATTTTTAATATTTTGAAGAACTGTCATACTATTTTTCATAGGAGCTGCACCATTTTAAATTCTCGCCAGCAGTGCACAAGGGTTCCAATTTCTTCACATTCTCCTCAACACTAATTTTCTGTTTTTTCCTCGTTTTTGATAGTGGCTATCCTAATGGATGTCAGATGGTATCTCACTGTGGTTTTGACTTACATTTCCCTAATGACCGCTGATTTTTGGGCATCTTTTCATGTGCTGGTTGGCCTGCATGATACCTTTTGACTGGTGGACCAGAATGAATATGAAGACAAAGATGAAAAGCAAATTTTCTAAATTTCCCAGGACTTTGGAGTGACAATCAATGAACATTTATCAAATAGGTTCTCCAGACAAGGCTCTGAGTGAGGGATAGAGATGTAAAGAAATACATAAGTAAATTACAGGCGCTAAAGAGGCATCTGCCTGCAGAAATCTAGTGGAGAAGACAGGACGTGCACTGAGAAGTGCAATGACTCTCCTGAGACCTCATCTTTCTTTGAGGAGAGACATAACTTCGGTATCCCTATAATTCCCAGCACGGGAACATCTTATGCTGTGTCTTTAATAAATATTTTTAACAGATGAATAAACTCATTCTTTATCTATGTGATCTTCAAAAAAAGAATTCCAGAGTGAATGTTTTATGCTTTTCCAAGCGATGAGCTTCAACACGGATCAACATACACTAAGCTTTTATAAGTCTTCTGAAAACAGTTGCCTTTGAAGAGGTGTGAATTTCCCTTACTTTCCCTAAACGGGTGTTAACTTCAAAAGGCGACCTGGTGAGTGTTAAAAAATTAACACATTTAAGTCAGTAGCCAAAACATCACCCCAGGATCTGTGAACCTGAAATGGAACTGGTAGGCTGAGCTGACTTTGGTATGGATGCCAAAAAAGTCATCACTTGGCACTAATCTGGACCAATGAGAATTTGCTCTTCCCTTGGGTTGGGGAGAGGGAAGGATTTGGAGGATGGTGATGCTAGCAGGGCATAAAAGCAGAAGGCAGCTAGTTATAAATTTTTTTAGACCCTTCTAACCCCTCAAACTTGCTTTAAAAGGTACTTTACTGCAGAGAATGTGCACTTTAGCTCATCATCATCAAAAGAAACCTCTTTTTATTAACAGTAGAATTGTTTATTTGGGGAGAAAATTGACTAAAATGTCTTTGCTGGGAACCTTTCACTTCCCTTCCCTCCTTGCTGCTCATCCAGTCAGGACACAAACGTAGACGTATTTTCTTCAGTTCCCTGTCACTTTGTACAGCATCCACCAATATTGTTACCTGGCCCTTTTCTCTCTCTGCTGTCCTTGTTCAGAAATGATTTTAACTACTAGGTTCTGGTCAAGAGAAGGGTAGAAATGCGGAAGTCCTACTCTCAGGCTCCACCTCGGGGACTTTTACTGCTAAAAGGCACTCCCTGAGGGCGTCTGGACCCATGTTTTCTGCCTCTGGGCCTGACTATACTTAGCTGATGCCATTACAAAGCCTTGTAGGCCACACAGAGGCAAGATGTCACAGGATGGTTGTAAAATACTAGGAAACATCGGGAGCAGAGAAAGAGAACTAAAATAAAAATAAAGGTTTCTGAAAGAGTTGGAGATCAAGAGGCCATGACCCAGGCTATAGTTTTGCAAATGCTCTGAAGTAGTAGATAGTGAGTGAGTGTTTCCAAAAGGGAAAGACAGGTTGTTGAGTGGTCTTAGTCTTTGCTCCAGAACTCTGACAATCACACACATTGATCCAAGCCCAGTCCTATAGTGCACAGTTTGCTTTACCTACAAAATGCAGTTCTAAAAGCTATCCATACTTATCCACCAGTGTTCATTCTTTCATTCAACAGAGATTTACCAAGTACTAATGACATGTCAGGCACTTTGCTAGGTGCCAAGGGTAGAGGGAAGAACATGACCTACTCACTGAATGAAAGTTCTCAGGGCCTAATGGGAAAGACACATCTAAACACAAATTATAATGTAAACCTGCCTATTTTACCCCTAAAAACTCCTTTCACAGGGTGATCATTCCAACAATAGCAGCATGTTAGGGATAGGAGCAAATAGAGGGAGAGAGAGTATCTGTGTCTTGGTGAGTTAGTGAAGAAAGTTTTTGGTGCTTTTTCTCCATTATTTTAGTATCTGTCTCCTGATGTCTCTTTCTCCATTAGCATTCTCACTGTCCTCTCCATTTTCCACCTCTTCTACTGTTCTGGGTTTGGAGCCCAGGAGAGGACAATTGAGGAATATGAGGATATGTTCCTTGCTCTACTTAATTTGTTAATATTTATTGAGCTCTTACAACATGCTAGGCATTTTCTAAATGAATTATGCTGCTGTAATAGTATCAACAGTAGGCAAACATCTGGCACTCACATCATTGTTAGAAGGATAAAGAAATACCTTTCCCTTAAAAAAATGTCATTAACCTTAATTATAGTTTAAATAAATATTCTATTTAAATATGTAATAAAAATGACTGAGCTATTTTTAGGTTGGTGGTGAATAACAAAGAAGCTCTCTGAGGTTTATTCTGCAGCATGGAATATCTAAGACAAAGTTTTCTAGTAGCTCCCCCAAAAGTGAATGTACAAGGCATTTAGCCATTGAAATGAAGTATTACTTTCTTGACAAAAGAGACCTTAGCCTTATGAATATGTGTAGGAGCACAATTAAGTATTCAAATGAAAGTAGATCAATGAGAGGGGTATGTATCTGTAAATCTTACCAAATACTAGGGGCCTAGTGCACAAATTCATGCACATTGAAAGGAACTGTGGGCCTCGAGGCTGTGGTAGGCATAGGGGCGGGTCTTGGCCCATCCTCCGCGACCCCGCCCAGTCCCTCCTGCCATGGCCCCCAGTCTCCTGTCTGCTGGCACTCCTGCTCCCGCCTCTGCTGCTCCCATGTGCTAAAGGTGCTGGCCCTGCTTGTACCTGTTGATGGCGCGGAGCAATTGAGGCCAGTACCAGCAGCGGGTGCAAGCATCGGGTGGGACCGTGGTGCATGGGAGCAAAGAATTTTCAGTAACCACCAGATGCTTGCCCCACCTTAGTCTGGTGCCCCTGCTCACCTGCTCTACCATCCCATGACAGCCAACGCCCACCATGTTCCAGACACACCCCCTGGTGGTCAGCGCATGTCATAGTGACCAATTGTTCAGTTGTTTGGTTGTTCAGTTGTTCTGGTTGTTCCAACATTCAGTCTATTTGCCTATTAGCTTTTTATTATACTAGTATAGGATGGTTATCATAATTACCTGTGTTATACTGGAAATCATTGATATCTAAGTGTTTGTGTCTGAGTTCTTACAGTTATGAGGTAGCATAGGGAAGCAAAAGTTGACACAATATGAAAATATTCTCTAATGTACTGAGCAATTGCAATTAGTTCTCACACAAACATCCTTATTTATCTAGCTTGGCTCAGGATCTGTCTCTTCCCAACAAGCCAAAGTTTCTATTGGTCAGCATTTCATTGTCAAATGTTGTACCACAGAATGTAAACACAACAATTATATTATGGAGCAAAGTAGAAAATCTTGAAAAAATAAAATTGATGATGATGATGATGTGTAACTCTCTGAGTGACCAGCAAAAACAGTAACAAATGAGAATCTTATAGAAATCAGCCAGTTAATTTTAAAAAATGAGCAAAAAGAGTAAATGAAGTTATAAATGAGAATGATTTTAATATTTAAGGATTATTAGAAGCTTCTAGGAAAACCAAAGATTCCTGAATATTGCAAAAATATATTTTTTAATGATAATATAGCATATCAAATTTGAAATAAAGTTTGTCCAATCAGGCTATCATAAAATTTTTTGGAAAAATATTACCCCAAAACTTAAAATGTAATTCATTGTTAGTTCATCTTAGAAATTAAAACTAGTTGAAAATGTAATATAAACTGTGTTATTATGAGATAAATTGTATACTTATTTTCATATATTTTAGATTCTTTTTCAATATGAAATCACAGTACAATTTTTTTTCACTATTGCCAAGTGGATTCTCTTTAAGTGGCTTCCTCTTGTACAAATCATTCTGGAATAAGAAGGCTGTGCCAGTCCTTTCATGACACTGGAGCATCATTAGTTTTTGTTTGTCTCCTACTCTAGACATTGAGTCCCTGGAAGTAGTCATGGACATGACACAGGCAGTCGCTTCAATATCACTGCAAAGTATTTCAAAGCATCATCCATAGCTTTGTAGTGCACGGATTTGTTCAAAAAACCAATTGCTCTAACTTTTAAAGTATGATAGAAATAGGAACAGATAATAGAGGAAGAAGACTCATAAAATGTTATAGCTAAAAGGGACCTTAAAATCATTTAGTGTCCATCTCCCCCATTTTACAGTTGAGAGGCACTAACTTGTCCAGTGTCATGCTGCTGGCTTGTGATGGAGCTGTTACTTGAAACTGGGTCTCGGGACTCCTGTCTAGAACTTCTTTCGAAATGGCATTTCAGCAATCATAGCAGGTGAGGAACTCTGCGTAGCTGGAGCAGACCTTCTACACTTTAATGACCTAGCAGGTACCAGTTGCTGGCTAATCAGCAGAGTTCCCTGCCATTTGCAGGCACAGGACTGCACAGTGGTGACAAACCCAGGCTCTAGAGCCAGACTGCCTGGGTTTGAATGAGGCTCTGCCATGTCCTAGCTAAGTGACCTAGTCTCTCTGCTTTAATTTTCTCAATATTTTCTGAACCTCTACTATGTGCTAAAAGATTATAATAACCCCTTCTACAAAGGTCTAAATTTTGCTAATATATATTTAAACTACTTAAAATATGACCTGATTCATAGTAACCTCTCAGCCATTCCTGTATGAAAAAAGAAAGGAATTAGCAAGTCAATGTCAAGTATCAGAAGTGAGCTGTGAGATTTGGGTAAGAATACCTGCATCTACTAACCAATTGACCAACTCATGACCTGGGGGCTGGTTAGATAATGTCAAAGGCACCTAGGAACTATGTTTACTCTTTTATGGGATTTGCTATATGTGTTTATCTACTGAGGTTGAAGATTCAGTCCACCTATAGTTTCTTCATGGTCTTTCTAACTTTTAAACTTTTCATTTCCTTTTTAAATAAAATGAGTTAAAAATTAATTCACCTATTGTTATGATACCAGAACAGGGTGAACCAATCATGTTCATTAGTCTGGCTTTCTGATAGGGAGCAGCTTATATTTGATAGTCCAGATAAACAAAGTCTTAACCAATTGAAGTTCTGACCAGAAGCAGGTGACCCCGTTTGGCTGACCCAGATAAACCTTCTCCACTTATAATACAGGCTACCTGCACATGTATATATGCACACAGACAAATACACCAGTTTGGATTATCAAATGTTCTGTCCCATGCTGTAGACAGAATTCAGTTCATGCATGCCAAATTTCTTCACAATTTTTCTCAATAACGTACCAGTCACAGAAAATATGTATCAAAGACCAGTGGAATTGACTTTCTATTTTAATAAAAACATTTGTTAAATAAAGCTAAGCTAGCTTAATTTCTTTGCAGCCTAGATCCCATGCTAATTTGCATAATTTATCATTTCTATTTTTCAACTTTCCTAAGGAGTAGATTCTTCAGCCTTGTTTAAAATTTCCTTCAAATTTCTCACCAGAAGAAATGCTAGGCATCCAGTTAAATTACAAAATGAGAATCCAAAGAAAACAGTCAATCCTACAAAGATGTCTCCATTACCTCCACCCTAGTCCATTAGATTAGGTAGTGCTAATACTATTTTATTATCTTTAAAAAGATATAAAGAGAATATCCAAACTGTTATAAGACCAGGCCTCCATGGTGGGTAGAAGTGTGGACTCATTCCAGAAGGCTCCTTTTAGAGGATTCTTGAGGCTTGTGAAATGTTCCTTCTAAAAATTAGAAAACAGAAGAAAAAAAAGGCTACAATTGAGCATCCAATGCAAATGGAATTAAACTGTGAAAAGCTCCAGGGAACAAGAAAAATCCAGTTAGACTTTTGTTTTTCTGTAAATATATCAATCATTCTTTCAATATTTATTGAAAGGCAATGAAAGGTGGGGTTAAGAGCTTGGGCTTTGGAGTCAGATACATATGGAGTCAAGTCCAGTTCTGCCACTTATAAACTGTGAGATCTTGGGTAAGTTGCAAGCTTCCCTGAACCTCTGTTTTATTGTTGGTAATAAAACCTACCTCATGGGGTTGTGAGGATTAAATCAAATAGTGCATATGATGTATCTCACATTGTTTTGACACCCGTAAGCATTAATTAGCTCTGTGTATACTGAGTGGCTACCATGGTCAGGCAACTCATGAAACAAAGTCCCCAACATCTTAGCAAGTATATTCTAGTTGAGGGAATTTAAAATTCACAAGCCCATACAAATCTATCTATCTATCTATCTATCTATCTATCTATCTATCTTGTGGTCCAAAAGAAAATTAAAGCAATGTAAAGAGACAAAAAGACATGGAGTTGGGTGGGATTGCTACTTTATATAAAGACTTCAGGGAAAGCCTCTATGATAGCATCAGGTTTAATCAGGGACTTAAAGAAAGCGGGCGGCGGGGGGGGGGGGGGGGGGTGTAAGGCCTGCAGACATGTAGGAGTGGAATATTTTAGACAAAAGCCCAGATCAGGAGAATGCAGTGATACGCTGGAAAAACCACAAGGAAGTTGGATGTGGCTGTAGCAGAGGGAGATCCAAAGGGAGCTGGGGCAAGGTCAAGGAGGTCACGGCAGGTCATATGTGAGGAGCTGGAATTTGATATCGAGTAAGGTGGGTTCTGAGTAAGTCATGGGAGGGTTCTGAGCTAGAGGTGACATGTGTTAGGTTTTAAAGGATACTTGGTCTCTGAGTGAAGAATAACCTACATTGGGAAAGCAAGGATACAAGGAGACCAGTTACAAAGGTCTCTACTAATCCAAGCAGGAGATGACAGAGGCTTAGACTAAGGGGCGAATGGAAGAGGCGGTACAAAATGCTTGGATACTAGATATATTTGAGAGGTCAACCTAAAAAGTTTTGCTGTTGAATTTGATGTGTGCTATGAGAGGAAGAGAGAGGTCAATGATGATGACAAAAGGTTTTAGAGTATGAAGAATGCAGGAGCAACTTACTTAGATGTGGAGCACATCTGGAGTGTGAAGTGCCGTTGCAGATAATGTACTTCACCTCAGTCAACACTCTTTCATTCCCCTGTGCCTTCTTTCCTTTGGAGTGGAAACTGAAAAAAAAATGAAATTTTCCAATTCCTAACCTCCATCTGATAGAGTTCTGGCCAGTAAGATAGAGGTAGAAGTTTCTGGCTTAACTCTTATACTTTTTGTCCTTCCCATCTTCTTCCTGGAATGTAGAAAGGACACTGAATTGCAGCAGCTATCCATGATGATGAGAACCAAATATGCATCATAAAGACGAAAGAGGTAAGAAGAATGGGTTCTTAATGTCACCATAGAGTAAGAATGTCTTCCCTGGACTGAGTGACATAAGTCTGTCATGTTAACCAAGCTTTCTGTTATTCTAAGCAAAATGCTTTCTTTAAAAAAAATATTTATTGGGGTGACATTGGCTAATTATTCCTAGCAGAATGCTTTCTTAACTGATACAATGTATATTAAATATCTAAGTGGTGATAATGAGTAGGCAGTTTGACCTATAATCTGAAGATCAGAGAAGAGGTTAGGTCTGAAGATATATGCCAGGACATTGTCAGCATGTACATAGTACTAAGTGCTGTGGGGCTGGCTCGATAAACTCACAGGGTGAGTGAGTTTAGAAAATGAAGGGAAGAACTCTGAATGGTGATCCTGTAGCACCTTGGGATCAGAGGTCAGGAAGAGAGGAGAATCAAAAAGGAGATGCAGAAGGCATGGCCAACGAGAGAGAGGCCATACAGGTGGTATCCTAGCAGCCACTTGAAGAATATCTTTCAAGTAGAGACTGATGAACTATGTCAGATGTTAATGAGAGATGAAGTAAAATGCATCAGTGGACTTGGAAATACAGAGCTCATTGGTGACCTTGACAGGAGCATTTTAAATGCGATATGCAGGAGCTACAATTCTTATTGTGTGCTTACCATGCCAAGACTCTGATGGGACCTATGCTTATCTGAAGCAATCCAGTGCATTACCTCCTTTTTATTAAAATGAAGAAGCAGCCAATGAGACAAATAAAAAAGAGCTTTCATTTATGAAACTTCAGTAAGTATTAGGAAGAGGATGGAACTGAGAGGAGAATTGAATTCCAGTTCTTCCCCACCACTCCTGCATCACATCCTGAATGGATCATTGACACAACCTGGTCTCATTTCCCTCATATCTATAATAGGTTAGACAACTTTAAGATTCCTTTTCAATTCTAATCTTCTGTATTTCTAGACTAGTAGATGAATATTTTCAAATTTATATACCCAAAGTTACAAATTTATATATCCAAAAAGCATCTAACATGTTGTGGACACTCCATACAGAATTATGTGCTTAATGAAAAGTGACATTGACACAAAGCTAGGTGACTAGCCCAGTGAGAGCTGGCATGTAAAGGAGTCAAGGGCTCCAACTCCAAGGTTAGTGATAAATTTAGTCTGAATTTCAAGATTAAAATATTAAATCTCTCTGTTCATAAAAACATCTCTCTCTTTTTGCACATCTACAATTATATGGATACTAGCCAAGTAAAATAGTCAAGTCTCCTTGACTAATTGGTCTGGATTTCAGGGACTTCAAGAGATAAATACACCTCATATGTATTGAGACAACTGATTCGAATACTACAGCATCATTTAAAATAGCTCAGAGTGTTTCTTAAGTTAAAAGGCAAGAACAAAGTCACTCAAAGAGTAAAGGAAACCTTTTTATTTTTATTTTGGGAAGGTTTTGTTTGATTCCTCAAAGTAAAAGTGCCCCAAATTCCCACACAAGCAAAAACATAGTTAAGCTGCATAGTTCTGTCTTGAGTATGAAAATATCACAGCCCAGTCTTATGTCAGCTTGAAAGATAGTGTCATGCAGAAAATTAAGACCATCTGATGAAATCATGTCGTGAAATGTGGCTTGAGAGAGCAGCTTTTTGTGGGTTATGATTTGATATATTTTCACACCAAAACTCAATTGAACAGGCAAGAAGCCTCAATTAATGCAAAATTTGAAAATTTCAGACAAATTTGCAAGGTGTTTATTGAGAAAAGGGAGGGGGAACATCCTAAATACTGTCTCTTGATTTTATGTTATGTATCTAAGGAACCAAATGCCTCAGCTTTTCATTTAGAGTTTTGAATTTAATCTGATGGCAGTTTGGATATAATAAGGATGCATTTATTGTTAATTTCCTTAAAGCCTTACTATCTAACAATGTAGACCATTATCGCCCCAAATACCTTCTGTGTTTGGAGAGATTTCCATATTCCACAGTGCACAGAAGCTGACTCTAAAGCAAGTATTAAGAAGAATATGTGAGAAGCAAGAAGATAGCTATTTCTTTAGTAACTAGCTGGTCTTTTTTTTTTCCTCTCTGCAGACCTGTTTTCAAGAAGATGAGAAGGAGACTTGACAGGACTTTATTGGTTCATAAATTAACTTGGTAGATTTACAATCATTACTTGGAATGCCAGGAACTCTTTTTAGGAAGTCATTTTCAAGAGGGAAGAAAACACGTTTAACTCAGAATATGAAATTGACACCTCAAGCTGCCCAGAAAAAGGTGGGTTAGTTTGTTTTTCACCTATGGCCCTGATCCCATCTGCCACCTACACGATTATTTTGGGCCAAAGGGAATGCTTAAATAGATCTTCATGATTATGTTTTCTTTCCAGTATAAATGAATAAACAAGAAACCATCTAGCTATGTGATCATTGAGATGCAGTCAGTCAAATTTGTTGGCTTCTTTAAGAGACTATAATGAAGTGGAGAAGGTCAAATGAGCACTATGCAAGAGTCAAAAATATCCATTACTTCCTGCTAACCTGCATGTCTAATCCAGGAGTGAAGAAAGATAGGTTAATATCTGTGTGACCTTCTCCTCCCAACTCCCACCCGGAGATGTAAATAAGCCAACTTTTGAAGATAAATGGCCCCATCCAGTGCAGACCTCTGGGCTCAGGGTTCATGAGAGGTATTTTCCTAAGGACATAAGTGAAGGAGATTCTATATTGACAAGGGGTGGGGAGAAATTCCTACCCACATCTATTGGATCAAAACTCCCTTGTTTATCTTTTTAAACCCATGCCCAGGGGAGAGCTACATGGAGGTCTCCAGCCCATTCAGAAGAATGGATGCAGAATAACAAATATTTAAATTCAGAGCCCTCCATTCCATGGAAAAACATAGGCTACTAATGACAGCACTGCCCATTTGGCCAAAGCAAATTTGAACCCCACATTTTGCTGTGGTCCAGGCAAGAAAATAAAAAAAAAATTTCAAGTCAGATGGGGCTAATTATAGGAGGCAGAGAGTGGGTAAAATAGCTCCTTATTCAGAAGCATCCACATATTTTCCTGTGATGAAGAGCAAATATTTTGTTTAAATAGCAAGCAATTTTCTATAAAAGTGCTACTGCTTGGAAATGCTCTTTATGATTTATTGCTGCCTTTTAACCTGGAAAAAATATTAATAACTGAGGAGCCCTTGTTGGTATCTTTATTATGCTTAAACCCAAATAGCCATATTATAACTGGTGTGACCACATTCAATATATTTCTTTCATGAATGCAGCCTCGGCTTATTAACAGAGACCAGAAAACAAAATAGAAGCGATCGTCCAGGCTTTAGCTTTACATGGAGATACCACAGCAGCAAAAAGGCAGCTTAACTTTCAGGGAAAGCTGGGGTGAGGCCACATGTTCCCTTTCCTACCAGACAGAGCACTTGCTCTGCCTATGGACTCATGTCTTCCTTCAGCTGTTTCTTCTGGGAAAGTCAGAATCTAGAACAGAATCTCAGTGAAACAGAAACCAATAAATTAGATCTGTTTGTGAGCAATTTGCCTTTAGTTCTATTCTCCTTGCCTGTTAAGATTCTTTATTTACTTCACCAAGAGATTTCTGCTGACAAGTCCATCCATTTACCACTAGCCTAGATAAAATGATAATAAACAAAATGTCAAAAAATGTATTCATGGGGCTGTCCCCATTCCACACCCTCCCTTTTTCCTTTTTCATCAAGCTGGTATATTAAGAACCAGGGGAGCTAAAACATTTAAAACTGACACTTTGACGAAGGCTTTTAGTTTAATTACATTTTATGATGATGTTTATGTATTATGTAATTATGATATATATAAGTATATATATTTATATTCTCTATCTCTATCTCTATCTCTATCTCTATCTCTATCTCTATCTCTACTCTATAAAATACCAAAAGCTGGGACAGTGAGAAAGAGGGCACGTATCTTTCAGCTCCTGCTGCTTATGTTCCTGATCTGATTTGGCTAATATTCATGTCTCCAGGATGGGGAGATTGGATGGAGGCACACTGGGGAAAGGAAATTTTCCATTTTATACTTATGGATGAGTCCCAGAGGAATCTTTTGTTTCAAAGTATCTTTCTAGTCCTTTGGGTGAAAGGCAAACACTGAGCCCTTCTATCTTGCACATAACTCCCATGGAGACACCTATAATACAAAACAGAGATCCCCCGAGGGCACTGTTATACATTTATTATAAAGCAAAGATTAAAACAATTTTATGGAAATTAAAGATAATATGGAACATTTGTCTCTTTCTCAGTCAAAGAGTAACATGCAGCAGTTCAACAAACAGCTCCAGGCGATTCCACGCGAGATGATCGAATGGCTGGGACTGAGGGGACACGCCGGGCGGCTGCAGACGGTGGGACGTGGGTTTTTCACCGGGGCATCTTGCCTGGCTTGGCAACTGTGCTCAGGTGAAAAATGATATGCCTGCAAAATCAGAACAATGGGCTAGTCCAGGGGTACTTAGGTGGTTTGCCCTCCTGAAATCGATCTTGGCAGGACAGGAGGGAACGGCGGGGTGGGGACCAGGAGGTGCTCTGGAGAGCTTTTTGTTTCCTCTGTTTTGGAGTGTGTGTGTGGCGGCGGGGGGTGGGGAGGAGGGGGACGGGGGCGGCGGAGGGCTGGGTTGGGGGCGGGGGTGGGGCGCTGTCCTGTTACTACTTGATTCACATGCTCACTGGGAAAAAAAGTTCGAAAGATCTGAAAATTTGTAAAAACTCCAAGCTGGTAGCATTTCCATTTTATATATAATAGAATCCTGTTACAAAAAAAAGCGGTTGTCAGAGGAGGGTAAAACATCTGTGTTAAGCAAGAGATGTACTCTGCTTCATTTGCACGCAGGGGTCTGAGCTGACCTCTGGCACACTGAATTTATGGTGAGAGGGGGGGCTTTTAAATTGAGTTTGTTTTATTTTGATCCTCTGTCTGGATATTTCTTTCATACCTCCCAGGCAGTCGCTCTCATGGGTAAGCTTATATTTTTGTTAATAAAAAAATGCAATTGGTGCTAATCTAGACTTCCATCATGGTCGTTCAAGCTTTCCAATGTTAATAACCACTCCGAAAGAAAGGATCATCAAAGAGTTGAGACTGCGTGGTTTTGCGGTCAAGGCAGTGAGCCATATTCAGAAATGTCTGCTTTCCTTTCCCTGGTCCACTGCTGCATAACCACGAGACATTTATAAGTTAATTGTTTTCTTTCAGTCCTGTAGAAGGCGACTCTTTACTTATTTAACATGGGTCTAGGGATGGCAATGATTTATGGAGTGAACTAGTTAAGATATTGGGCTTTTGATCTGACTGACCTGGGTAAGAATCTCAACTCTACTCACTAGCTCGATGACTTAGGATACGTTAGTAACTATAACTCATTTTACACATATTAGTTATTGTAAAGGTTAACTGAGATAATGTACGTAAAGTATGTTGAGACAGTGAGTGGCACATGACGCTCAATAGATGTACAGATTTTATAAATAATGATAATAGCTAAATGTACTTAGGCCTCTACACAAATAATTAACGAAAGAGGAAGCATTATCATACAATTATTATTCATAAATAATAACAGCAACATTTGTATACAGATTTTTATGAGCTCTGCACAGCAATGAATTTTAATGCCAGATCACAAGCACCATACTTCACCTTTCATTTTAAACTATATGGCTTTTTCATATAGTGGCATAATGGAGTACAGACGCTTGAAACACCTCCAATTTTAATTCCCCTCCTCCCACTGCCTCCCGCTTTGTGCTCTCTAATGAAAAGTAAAGGTTAGGGGAAATCTGTTTGAGGCTCAACCTTACTAGACAGACTGGGCCAGCTGATGGCGCAGGGCTCAGAGAGTGATGTGAACAGGAAGGGATACGTGGAGACACTTATGAAACACACAGAAGGTGTCTGCAATTTCGTAATAAAATATACACTAGGGGGAAAGAACTCAGCACCAAAAATAGCAGAACAAATATTTTCAAGAGCTTTTCCTTTGCTTCCTTTTGCCCATCCAATAGGAACTATTTTGTCCTAAATGGATGGATGTGTTGAGTACAATAAATACCAAAACTCTCTTGTTAGAATTCATTAAAAAAATAAATGTAAAAGAGACCTCCTTATAGTCACAAAAAGACATGGAAGCTTGGGGTTCCTGGGTAATAACACATCTCAAGGAGCATTAAAGGGACAAGGCCTTCATTTTTACCTAATAACATTCACTCCGGAGTGATATTGCTTAATTATGGTTTTTTGAATGTTTGGGCAATAAAGGAATTGGAATTTATTTTCAAACACATATTGATGTACAGCCAAGCAATATAGTTGTTTCTTATCTCTTAATGAGGTTAAGACCTATGCCTTTAAAGGGATCACAAATAAATTCTTGGGTGTATTTTGCCTTTTAAATATTTTGAATATATGAATTCATCAGGATTTGGGGATTAGGTAACTGCTGTCTACACAAAAAATCTGCAAAATTTTTCATTACTTTTTTATTAGTTGGCAGCAAATACTCTAACTGTGAACTTTTATGAAGCTATAACCATAAAGGACCTTCTGATACTAGTATGATGATAATTCTAAATTTCCTCTTTGCAGCTGTGGTTGATCCCCTCTATTTGGTACAATCTATTTTTTGTGTGTGACTTAACAGAAGAAAGTTGGCTCACTACTGTATTGCCTTCAAGCACTTTCTCGGGAAGTTCTTGAATTAAATCCGCATGGAAACCCAATTCCCCTCTCCACCTTTCCCTTAAGGTGGTTATAAAATGTCAGTAGAAGCAAAGCTGTTTATTTTACTTAGCATTGGATTCTGTTAGTAAATGAGTTTCTGGTGGGGCTTATGTCTAAACCACATCTTTCAATCAGATTCTTTACATTACTAAATGAGTATTAAATTGTGCCATAAATATTAATTTCAAATTCTGAAGTTCAAATTTCACCTAAATCCCAGGGAATAAGCAGAGAGGCCAACAGTTTAACAAGTTCTAGATTCATCTTCTAGGTTCCCTTGCAAAGCATTGCTTTTCTTGGCTGTGTAGTGGGGCCAGAAAGACAACTGTGTTGCCTTCCCCGCAGGCAGCTTTTCTGCCTGGCAGGGTCTGTGGGCCACTTTAACACGACAGCTTGGAGATCTCTGCAAACAGTGTGGGCATCCTGGCAGGATGAACGGCTCTCTGAGAATCCATGAGATTCTATATGCTCAGGTAGGCACTGGCTACTGCTTCAGGGGTTGGGACAGTTTTAAGATATGCTGGAACAAGGCAGGGAAAGATGATCCTGGGATGTGGATTAATCTGAGGTAATATGGTTTCTCTGGGCTGGGCTTTATGGGTGTCTCTTATGAGACCGTGCTGTGTTTCCATTTCCAGGGTCTAATGAGCAAGAGGTACTCAGTGGACCCTCAATCTCTCCATCCAGCTCTTTCCAACTCCACTCATTGGAGCATCGCACAAAGCACAACAGACAGCAGGCTGCTGCTAATAGTGCGTGTGTAGATAAGACATGAAGGCAAAGACTTCTGTTGCATTTTCTCCCTGGAATTTGGTTTAACTCTGGAGGTATTTTATATTTTCTCTTAGTAAATCCAATGTGCTTTAAAGAGAAGGGCAATGACATCAGCAGACTTTGCAAGATGGATGACAGAAACATCTACTTGCTTTCCCCCCCTTATAAACCTGAGCCTGTTCTTTCCACATAAAGTTGTAGAAGTCTACCATTTGTTTCAGGGCTTTGAGGAATCAATGTACACCTCCTTTCATTAAAGAGAGACAGGCTACCCCTTGGTACCTGTGTTTCTGTCCTGCTTAAGTTTTAAAATTCTTGAGGCCAAAATATGGTATTCAGTGGTTCTCCATCTTTCGCTTGGGAAAATCCACTTCATTTTGTTAAAAAATCTCATGATCCTCCATATCTGTGCTTTAAAATCTGTATTATCAGTAATATCCACCACTCTAGACATTTAAAAATAATAAATGCAACTGTATGAAAGATAATGCTATTTGACATAATCCTTGGTTTTAGCTTCACTCACCTCCAGCATTAACTCCTCCATTTCCCAGGAGCCTAGAGCCCACATATTGGCAACCACCGAACACCCTGACTGGAGGTGGCTGCTGGGAGGCATGTGATATGGTTTTAAGTGCAACAATGTTAACGGAATGGATCTTTTGGAATTGTCGGGACTCTACCAGTTAGCACCATCCTATCCCTTTAGTGAAACGGTTCTCAATTTATAGGTCTCGAACCCTTTGGGGGTCAAACTACCCTTTCATAGGGGTCGCCTAAGACCATCGGAAAACACATATTTTCGATGGTCTTAGGCAGGGGTCCTCAAACTTTTTAAACAGGGGGCCAGTTCACTGTCCCTCAGACTGTTGGAGGGCCGGACTATAGTTTAAAAAAAAAACTATGAACAAATTCCTATGCACACTGCACATATCTTATTTTGAAGTAAAAAAACAAAACTTCAAAAAAAAAGCCTCTCCTAACTTCAAAAAAAAAGCCCTACTAACTACAAAATAAAAAAAATAAAAAAAAAATAGACCTTCTAACTTCAAAAAAAAAAAATCCTAACTTGTTCTTACCTTGGTCCTCAGGCAGCAGCAGGCTCTGCACAGGCAAGCTCGTGACTCGTCCAATCATACCCGAGACTGAGAGGAGGAGTTGAGAGACAGAGAGAAGGAGGGGAGTCAGAGAGTACGGCGCACATTCCACACATGCGCACTGCGGGCCCGGGACGAGTTGGCTACTAAGCAACAGGCAGCGGCGGCAAAAATACCCAGCAGGCCAGATAAATGTTTTCGGCAGGCCACATGTGGCCCGCGGGCCATAGTTTGAGGACCCCTGGTCTTAGGAACCGAGACACCTCTTCTCTATCCATCTCCAGGCGGGTCTGCCTACATGCAGATATGCCCACATACGAGTACCCGGCGTGATGACATCATCACGCCAACCCCATCACATACAGTCCTTACAAATACAGGTGTATGTGACAGGGTTGGCGCCATAATGTACTTATGCAGACCAGTCACACATGTGTAGAGAGCAGCTACTGTGTAGAAAGCAGCTGCTGTGTTGAAAGCAGCTACTCTGTTAAAAGCAGCTACTGTGTTGAAAGCAGCAGTATTGGAGGTAAAACGACACTTCATGAATTATAATTACTGGGTAAATGTAAAAAATCATGTACTGTAAAATCATCAACTACTGCAAAAAAATTATCTGTACCATGGGAACTTAATCTGGATGCTGATCGGTCTTTTTATATTCAGCTGTGGTTGATGTGAATACTGCCCCCTTGTGATAGTAACAGGTATGTAATAAAAACAACACAGAATGGTAAATCATAGGAGACTTTAATGAACTGTATTGACTCAACTATGCCATGTATCATCTTTTGTATTATTAAAGCTATTGTTATATATTATTTTCATTAGCAAACCATCCCATGACAATGGATTGTGTAGAGAAGAACGTTAAGAAAAGAAAATATAGTGAGGATTTTTTACGGTATGGTTTTACCTCAATAATTACAGCAGGAATTGAGAAACCGCAATGTGTTATTTGTTGTGAAGTTCTATCAGCCGAATCTATGAAGCCAAACAAACTAAAATGCCATTTTCATAGCAAGCATCTGAGCTTTGCCAGCAAGGATCCCAACTATTTTAGAAGCAAAGCTGATGGACTTAAGAAAGCCAGACTTGACACTGGTGGCAAGTACCATAAACAAAACGTAGCAGCCGTTGAAGCTTCATATTTGGTGGCACTCAGAATTGCCAGAGCTATGAAACCGCACACCATTGCTGAGGATTTACTGTTGCCAGTGGCCAAAGACATTGTTCGAGTTATGATCAGAGACGAATTTGTTAAGAAATTGAGTGCAATTTCCTTATCTAATGACACTGTCCATAGAAGAGTAGATGACATGTCTGATGATATTCTTGATCAGGTAATCCAGGAAATTAAATCTGCTCCACTTCCAATATTTAGTATCCAGCTTGATGAATCTACAGACGTTACAAACTGTTCACAGTTACTGGTTTACATGAGGTATATTAGTGATGGCGACTTTAAAGATGAGTTTCTTTTTTGCAAACCTCTTGAAATGACAACTACTGCATGTGATGTATTTGACACAGTTGGTTCTTTTCTGAAAGAGCATAAGATCTCTTGAAAAAAGGGTTGTAGTGTTTGCACAGATGGTGCTCCAGCTATGCTAGGATGTCGATCTAGATTTCAACGTTTGGTACTGAATGAGTCACCAAAAGTCATCGGAACTCACTGTATGATTCATCAGTAAATATTAGCAATGAAGACGCTGCCACAAGAGTTACAAGAAGTAATGAAAAGCGTCATAAGTTGTGTCAATTTTGTAAAGGTGAGCACTTTAAACAGTCGACTGTTTTCGCAACTGTGCAATGAGTTGGATGCACTGAACAGTGCTCTGCTATTTCACACTGAAGCGAGATGGTTGTCGAGAGGAAAATTTTTAAAACGTGTTTTTGAGCTTCGTGATGAACTCAAAACGTTTTTTAATCAGAAAGCAAGACCGCAGTTCGAAGCACTTTTTGGCGATAAAAGTGAACTGCAGAAAACAGCTTACTTGGTTGACATCTTTGCCATCTTGAATGAGTTAAATTTATCACTGCAAGGACCAAATGCAACATGCCTCGATTTGTCTGAAAAGATCCTATCATTCCAAATGAAACTTCAGCTTTGGCAAAAAAAAATTGGATGAAAATAAAATTTACATGTTGCCTACCTTATCTGCTTTCTTTGAGGAACATGACATTGAACCAGACAAAAGGATTACGATAATAATTTCTGTGAAAGAACACTTGCACATGTTTGCAGACGAAATTTCATCGTACTTTCCAAATCTACCTGACACCCCATTTGCACTTGCCAGAAGCCCATTCACAGTCAAAGTTGAAGATGTTCCTGAGACAGCACAAGAGGAGTTCATTGAACTGATTTCTCTACAGTGCCAGTTACAAAATTCTGGATCAAGTGTTTGCAGTCATATCCTGTTCTGTCTGAGACAGTGCTGTGCCTTCTTCTTCCATTTCCAACAACATATCTTTGTGAAACAGGGTTTTCCAGCTTGTTGGTTATCAAGTCTAAATACAGAAGTAGACTTGTTGTGGAAGATGATCTTCGTTGTGCTCTTGCAAAGACTGCCCCGAGAATTTCTGATCTGGTGAGAAAGAAGCAATCTCAACCTTTGCACTGCCGTTGGCTTTTTACGCATACTGTCGCAAAATGTAGCAATGTAGTCTACTGTTGTGATATTAAGACTGTTACCCATGCTACACCATGCTTCAAGACAAAATTTCATTTATTTATAATTAGAAATAAATATTTCACAATATATAATTACATATTGTTTTTGTGATTAATCACTATGCTTTAATTATGTTCAATTTGTAACAATGAAAATACATCCTGCATATCAGATATTTACATTATGATTCATAACAGTAGCAAAATTACAGTTATGAAGTAGCAACAAAAATAATTTTATGGTTGGGGGTCACCACAACATGAGGAACTGTATTAAAGAGTCACGGCATTAGGAAGGTTGAGAACCACTGCCTTAGTGCTTGAAAACAGAGCCTGGTTGGATTAGCAGATAAACCCCAGGTGACAACAAGCGTGTAATGAATAAGCATGCCTCCCAACTACGTGGGTAACTCTACCATCACTGTAGCATTAGTTTGCAGTTTGTGGTATTTTTCACATGAATTATATGCCTCCACTAAAAAACACACACCAAACAACAACAACAAAAAAGGACTAACGTCAACATTCTGAGCTGTGAGGAGATAAACAGGTTATGCATAGTGGTAGAGCTCTCCTTATTTTTTCTCCTATGCAATGTTCCCAGGCTTATGTTTGAATAATGCATTTGACTCAAACAGTAAGAATCTATAAAATATAGTGGAAAAGGAGTAGAAGGTGGTGGTTAAGAGAAGGCTTTGTAGTCATATCTGGGTTTAAATAAATATTTCAATACGTACCAGCTGTAGGAACTTGGGCAAGTAGCTCAAACTCTCTCCAAGTCTTGGTTTTATCATCCCTAAAGGAGCAATAATATTTATACCTATAAGTTAGTGATTATTAAATAATAAAATTATGTAAAGGCTTAGCACAATTGATGGTGCATAGCAGCACACAAAATTTGTAGTAACAGTTGTAAGTACCTTGTGACAGGCTAGAAGAAAGAGGTTCCAGGGAATAATATTCAAGTTTAATTCCTTTTGGGTATTTCTCCTTAAAATCAGTTGGCTTCATCTTCACTGTGCAGAGATTTCTGTGCAGGTCAGGTCTCTGCTCACATGTGCTGTTCAGGACCTAGGGACAAACAGGAGCGCTGGGATTGACCTGGCAAATGTTGACAGTAGTTGAGGAAACAGAGAGAGTAGGGACGGTGGTGGAGGAATTGGGGGAAAAATGGGAGGAAAAAGCACAAGAAAAAATGAAAGAAAAGGAATATTGGCAAACAATGGAAGGCCCTTTAAGGAGCTGAGTGAATATTTCAAATCATTGTAGTAGGGCATTAAGTTAAAAAGGCTCAGAAGCCTGGAAATCTGCAATTGAGTTAATATAAACAAAGTCTCATTATCTGAACTGACATTGAGAACTGGGCAAGGGTGGTGTGCCTCCACGGTTAGACTTCCAGTTTTTTTGTTGTTTTTGTTAAAAAAAAAATAAAAAAAAAAATATATATATATATAGATTTCAGAGAGGAAGGGAAAGGGAGAGAGAGAAAGAAACATCGATGTTGAGAAAGAATCATTGACTGGCTGCCACCTGCACGCCCCCTACTGGGGATCCAGCCTGTAACCTTGGCATGTGCCCTTGACCAGAATTGAACCCGGGACCCTTCAGTCCACAGACCGACGCTCTATCCACTGAGCCAAACCAGCTAGGGCTAGGCTTTCAGTTTTTATGGTGCTCTGGCATAACCCAACAATAATAATAATAATAAATACTGCTATTAATAGTAATAATAATAACGATACTAAATTAATTGGGTTCTGGACATGTGACAGGCTTGTAAACATGTTTTAGGTCATTCAACTTTCATGACACCTCTATGAAGCAAGTAATATTTTATTATTGCCATTTTACCAAATGAGAAGACTGTGGCTCAGGGAGAGTATGTGACTTCTCTGTGGCAATACCGGGAGTAATGGCAGAGCTTAGAGAAACCCAGATTTTACTCATTCCTGACTTTCGTGTCCTGAGGAGGTTGCTGTGTCTGGCCACACAGGCTGTGCCCTGCACCATCCTGGTGTTGGCTCTCATTCAGAATATGATGTGAATGGGGCAACTCTGGAGCTGTGTGTTGTAGAAGCCCCAGTTCTTCATCTCTGTAACTGAGATTTAATGCCCCTAACCTCTCCTTTTAAATGAGTAAGTAAAGCTTTACCTCTTAATTTAAAGTCTTCAATCCTTGACCTCTAACTTTTCCTGTGTGCATTTCACAAAGACAGCAATTCATGTCTGTGAATGTGTTTTGAATGTAGGCATTAGCTAAACAAGTCAAGATCACCACCAAGGATCCTACTCAAGATAAATTCATGTTAAGCAAATATCCTTAAATAATGTCTAGACTCTGCTAGTCTAAATCAGACTCACTTCTAAAGTCTGGACTCCTGTATTAACTTCAGAAAGAAGGGAAAGATCTTTTCAACTAATCCTTAACATTGAGGATCATCATCACCAAATTGACAGACTGTTTGATCTTTGTCCAAACTGCTGTGATCTGTTAAAATTAATAGTATTTTTTTTTTAAATATATTTTATTGATTTTTCACAGAGAGGAAGGGAGAGAGACAGAGAGTCAGAAACATCGACGAGAGAGAAACACCGACCAGCTGCCTCCTGCACATCTCCCACTGGGGATGTGCCCACAACCCAGGCACATGCCCCCGACCGGAATCGAACCTGGGACCCTTCAGTCCGCAGGCCGACGCTCTATCCACTGAGCCAAACCGGCTCCGGCAAAATTAATAGTATTTAATGTCAGTTGTTTTTGCAGGTAAATAAAAACTTGCTTTGGAGTAAAACAATATTTGTCTTTTCTAAATCCTGAGCGAAGAATGGTTTGTTGCACATGGCAGCCCAGGTACAGATTTCAATAATCTAGTTGAAATCTGGATATGCCTCCCCTGCAAAAAAAATTGTTATACAATCAAAGTCAAAGGCTGGGGTAGAATCAGGAGGCTGTGTGGCAGAGTCACTGTGTGGAAATTGGATAGGGGAACAGAAGCACCAGACATCTCCTATGAGACAGAAAGAATCTAGAAGAGAATCAATTTCTTAGCAGTCCAGCTCCTCCTCACCTCCATTATTATGTTTAGGATCGTGGTTGGTATTTGATTCCACAACAATCACTTGTAGAGATGACTCATGCTTTTTTTTTTTTTTTTTTTTTTACCAGCCCATGGTCACAGACAACAATGGGGGGTTAGGACCAGATGGAGGAGAGGAGGGTGTGGGTGGGAGGAGACAAAGAGAGGTAATGGGGGACATCTGTAATAATGTCAACAATAAAAATAAAATAAATAAAAAGTACTGCCCCAAACAAACAAAAACTCCTGACAGCAAGAAGCCTCCTTCCAGCTTCTTTCCTGTATTTTCTTCTTAATGGCTTCGTCTTCTATCCTTTTGCCTGCATTTGCTTTGCCCCTTTCCTTCTCGTGGCTCACATGTTCTTTCTGGACACATATGTGTCATCTGCTTTTCAAACTCCACTGTATTCCTTTCCTCAACCAATTTGGGAGAGTATTATTTTCCCATTAGAGCAGAACACCAGGACACCGAGCCTCGTTTAGTATTCCAACATTCCACAAACAGCTCCAGTGATTGCTCAGTTTTAAACGACCTCCACTCATCGTTTTAGCAAATGGATACGCATTAAATGGCTCCAACAGGTGTATGATTATAAAAAGAATGTCAGATTTTTGTGGAAATTAATACTGGAATATGGGGTCTACTATTACTGCTTAGCAGCAAATGGTTCAAGTAGTATAATAATATAGCAGGCTCGGGGAGCCAATTAATCCATTAGAGGAAAATTCCATTTATTTCAAAAAAAATAAAGTGACTTTAGCTTTGAAAATGAACTGCAGACAACAACTCTAAGTGGAATTCATCTTAGCAAGTTACACACTATTTTGTGGATCATTTAAAATCCAGTTATGTAAGCAAAGAAGGGTATCAAGAAAACGTAATCGCTATTTTTAACAAAATGTGCTTTTTTAGGGTATACTAAAACTTTATATTACTGACATTAATTATTTTGGCATCTTATTGGCAGTTACACTGGACAAAAAGTGGAAGTATGTAAGTGCAAAACAAGTTCTTGGCTTCCTTTCTTCATCCCTACATACTTCAGGACTTTATTTATGGCTAAATTGAAGCTGGATGTCAAATCTGGGCCCCTCAGAACAAAATCTTAGTAATTAACTAGCAAAACTGAGCATGATCGCTTCTGACACACCTACACTGGTAATTATTGCTTTGAGGCCATTTACTAATGAAATTAATGTATTCATTGCCCTAACAAATTAGCATAACTCATACATAATGCCCCACATTTCAAGACCTCACTAGAAAAACAACACTTAATGCTGCAGAATGAGATGGCAAGGGCATTGCATGGAGACAGTATTCACTGAATTACTACATGTTAAAAACCACAATAGCTAAGTGTTCGTTGCAATGCAAAATGTAAACACAATGTGGGTATTAAAGCCATTAATAGTGTAGTCAAGAGTGTACAATTGATGATTATCTTTGCACTTCAAATAAGCAGATATTACAATAGCAGTAACCATGGAATCTAATTAACTGGCTACTTTTAGAGCTACAAAGTATGAAAAGAATGCTCCGCAGACAGCCTCTTCTTCCCCAGCACATTGATAAAGAATATTGTTCAGCTGTTGCCACTTCTCTACATTTCTTGCTGAATGAACTCAATGGCACACTAATTAAATCCCGTGCCCCATCCCTGCAGCAAGAGGGTTGAAAAAAAGGAAAGTAAACAGTTTCAGTACCTACATGTTATCCTGAAAGGCAAAAAATGTGAACGTTATCCTTGGATAAGCTTAATGCTTTAGTATAAAAGGTGATTTTGCTTTTATTCTCTATGTGCTTTTCACTTCAAATGACAAAGAGATTATAAATTGAGTGGGGTAGTCAGAAGACAAAGAAAAAAAAAGGACTCTAAACCACCTTATATATTTTTTGACAAATTGTAACCTAAAGACCCCTCCCAAGCATACAAGCATAGTGAAAGATGGTGGTAGCGTTTTCATCACCCCTGCCCTAGACCCACTTTAAGGGAATCGTACCCTGAAATAATCATGCTCAATGGGGAAGGTGCTTAACACAGGTGTGCTATGTACACATGCATACATTGAGAGCAGCCAGCAGTTATTGGCAAGTTAAGGTTTGGGTTTGACTTATGCTTGATGAAACAATGATGTTATTACAAAGACTATTGCTTTCACAGTACCCTTCCATTCATAAGAGTTGGCCTCTATTCAGTACTTAGAAATATGTATTTCATCAAAATTCAGGACATAATAACTGAGAGAGCTCATAGAATTGATTACAATCGAAGGCTTAAAGCTTTATGGATGGAAATAAACTTGGAGATCATATAATTCAACTCTACCACTCTGGACATAGAGAAATAAACATTTTGAGGAATTTAAGCAACTTGTCCAAGGTTTCATAGTTAGTAGGTTTAGTCAGCTGGGTTTTCTGATTTCAGTTCCAGAGCTCCTTTCATTACATTGGTGAGAAAGTGAATGCATGAGTTCTAAGGAAATAAATCGTAGGTGTCCCCTTGCTTTATTTAATGGGAAAAATTACCAATAAGTGTGTCTTAGAATCAGGGACTTTTGCAGTTTCATTAAAGTGTCCTAGAAATGCATTTTTAAATAATGTGAAGCCTGAAAAGCCATAAATCCTGAAATGCAAGCATTTCAGCCATAAGAAATCCACTCCTGCCCAGCCAATGAGGCTCAGTGGTTGAGGGTCAACCCAGGAATCAAAAAGTCCCAGTTTGATTCCTGGTTAGAGTAAGTGCCCGGGTTGCAGAATCGATTCCCAATAGAGGGTATGCAGGAGGCAGCCAATTGATGTTTCTCATTGATGTTTCTACCTCTCTATCGCTCTCCCATTCTCTCTCTCTAAAAATCAGCAAAAAGAAACTTAAAAAAAAAGAAAAGAAACCCACTCTTTAAAAACTCACACCTCCACCCTGACTTCTATGTCTCCTCACATCATTCTGGTGAGCTTTAATACCTTCTTTCATCAAATATATACAGAGAGTTGATGTGAGAGATAAGAGTTCGGAAAAGGGAAAATCTTATTTGGTTATTTGTTAACTATATCTAACACAAAACAAAAGATGAATTTCAATTAAATTGACTGGTGTATGATGGTGAAACAAACTTCAGCTCTTACCTTGCACCAATGACTCCTTTACTCCCTTATTTATGATACAAGTTGATGAGATTGAGATGGTTGAAGTTTGGAAATGGGCCATATCTAACTGTTCTCTCTTCTCCCTCTGAAGCCAAAAGGAAAGGTATTAACAAGTTAAGTGACAAATACGAACAAGCACATTTAGGTATGCATTTAGGTCCTTGAGTGGTAAAAGTAGCACTTATAGGAGACAAGTGAGGATGGCATTGCAACAAATATGAAAAGTTGCCAAAACCGGTTTGGCTCAGTGGATAGAGCGTCTGCCTGCGGACTCAAGGGTCCCGGGTTCGATTCCGGTCAGGGGCATGTACCTGGGTTGCGGGCACATCCCCAGTGGGAGATGTGCAGGAGGCAGCTGGTCGATGTTTCTCTCTCATCGATGTTTCTAACTCTCTATCTCTCTCCCTTCCTCTCTGTAAAAAATCAATAAAATATATTAAAAAAAAAAAAAAAAAAACAAATATGAAAAGTTGATTGTAACGAATGTGTTTTTTTATGTATAGACTATGGACTTGAACCAAATGGAATGTTGGCTAAAGCTCAGTTCTAAGAATATTTCAATACTCTAAGAATATTTTGGGTTCAGTACATTTAGAAAATGTATAGATTTGATACTAGTTTTAACTTATAGCCAATACTACTATTAATTAAAAACAATGACACAGTAGTAATAGCTATCAGAGCCTTGAGTGATATGTACTAGGCAATATATGCTAATAACTTTACCTATATTATCTTATATTACTCTCAACAAATTCCTACCAGTTAGGCTTTATTTTAGCAATATCTCAATTTTAACCCTGTGAGGCTCAGAGAGTAATAATAATACTAGCATCATCCTAATATATAAAAAGCCAGGGGCCGTCACAACCAAAACGACTGGACAGATGACCAAACAGCAGGCTGTGTGGGGTGACCAGGCCTGCAGGGGGGTTAGTGAGGGATGACCAAATGACTGAACAGCAGGCTGCGTGGGGCAGCCAGGCCGATGGGGGGGGGGGGGCAGCTGGGGGTGACCAGGCTGGCAAGGGGGGCAGTTGGGAGTGACCAGGCTGGCAGGGGGGGCAGTTGGAGGCGACCAGACCAGCAGGGGGGCAGTAAGGGGTGACCAGGCCAGCAGGGGGGGCAGTTAGTGGTGACCAGGCCAGCAGAGAGGGGCAATTAGGGGTGACCAGGCTCGCGGGGTGGGGGCAGTTAGGGGCAAACAGGCCAGCAGGGGGGGCAGTAAGGGGCAACCAGGATGGCAGGGGTAGGCAGTTGAGCTGACCAGGCTGACAGGGGGTGGCAGTTGGGGGCAATTAAGCTGGCCAGCAGAGGTGGTTAGGGGTGATCAGACTGGCATGGGGGGCAGTTAGGGGTGATGAGGCAGGCAGGCAGGTGAGCAGTTAGGAGCCAGTGGTCCCGGATAGTGAGGGGGATGTCCGTCTGCCGGTTTAGGCAGTCAGACATTTCTCGAGGGGTCCCAGATTGGAGAGGATGCAGGCTGGGTTGAGGGGACCCCCCTCCCGTGCACGAATTTTGTACACCAGCCCTCTAATTATAATTAGAATAATATAATTATAAGAAGAATAATAGGAGTAATTAACATTTATTATCCTCGCTTCCTATGCAATAACTCCTCTTCTACATGATTACATTTAACCTTATATAATCTTCACAAAAATTTAATAAACTAGGTATTATTAACCCAATTTTACAGAGAAGGAAATTAAGTAACAGAGAAGTTAAGTAATTAAAGAACACACATCTGAAAAGTGGTTAAGCCAAGTGATCCCTGTTGACTTGACTCTATAGTTCAGACTTCTAACCATAATATTCACTACTTCAAAATAACTTGCTCAACAAATATACAGCAAAGCCAAGATTTGGAGGTAAATCTGTCAGATTACTGTATCCTCTTCCTTCCTGTCTGTTTACACACCAAGTCTGTTCTGTCTCAAAGCCTTTGTACTTGGTTTCTCCTCTACCTAGATCTCTGTTCCTCTGACTCTCCCCCGGGCTGACCCGTTATTTTACAGTCATTGGCTGACCCAGCCCCTGCTCAGAGAGGCCTTTTTGGAACATCCGATCTAAGTATGTTGCCCACACCAACCTCTCTCTTTGGTGGAATTTATCACTGTATGTATGTATATCATTATGTCACTTGTTTGCTGATGGTTTGTTGTCTGACTCGTCAACTCTAAGCTCCATGAAGTAAAACTATGACCATTTTCTTCACCAATGTTCACCTGAATGTCTCTTAATGCTTTGCAGAGCTTAGGTGCTCAAAAGTGCTTATTGTGTGAAAGAATAAGTAATTCTGGGTTATAACTCTGACTCTGTTTCACTCTGTGACTACTTGTGGTATTGTAGGTCACAGTGTCAGTATAGAAAAACAGAACTCTTTGCTGCTGAGCAGGTTTTACTTTAACTTCATGGTTTGTTATCAAAAGCATTATGAGAGGAAAGACTCTAAGGATACAACTTTATACCATGGCATTTTTGCTGACTTTTTTGTTTCTAAGTGGCCTTTTCTGCCTATTTATACCTTTAAAGACTGCATTTTAATTGGATATTCATTGTTCTATAAGTAAGTAGCACAATGCTGCTTGGGCAACAGCTACAGAGCTGACTGTCAGAAGGAGCAACCATCACTTGGAAACCCACTAAAAAAGAATCTGAAGAGTTCATCATCTCTTCCTTAATTTTCATGACAAAGAAACATTATTTCATGTGAAAATAAATGTTTCCCGTTTTCTTTTTAGGGTTCATGTCTCTACGCCACATTGAGCGAAAATAACTCAGCCTGCACGTGGGGCCCAGGTGGAAAGATAAAACCAACAGAGAGTTTCTTCGATGCAGTTGTTGCTCCTTCTCTTTGGGGCAGTGTCAGAAGATGGAAAGAGGAAGTGGCAGAGGAGATGCCTGTGACTAAAAGTCTTCTTAAATCACATCTGAACTAACAGATTCTGGACTGTAGAGATGGGCATAGGAAAGGAGATGGTAAGTGGAACACGGGGGTGGGTTAAAAAAAGATATTTTTGCTGTTAAAAAAAGGGAAAAAATAGACAATGAGTAAAGTATGATTGTATAGGAATAAAAGTTTGGGGAATAAAAGTTTGAAATGGTCCTCCAAATCCTTACTGCTACTTATTAAGCACTTACTGCATGCTGTCCATTTCTAAGTATTATTACACATATCTTAACTTGCTAAATCCTTAAGTCAAGTAATTCATATGACCTTCATTTTATTGATGCAATTGAAGCTTAAAGGATTAAGTAACTTGTCCAGGGCCACTGAGTAATTAAATGCCGGATCCAGGATTCAAACTCCAGTCTGATTACTACCAAAGCCCTTGGCTCCTAGGTTCCCACATTCTTTTTGGAAGAAATTTTCCTAGAGGATCTCAGGCAGGGTGAGTTTTTAATTAAGAAGATTCCCTGTTTTAAAGGCTGTTGAAGGAATAAACCATTTCCCTTCAATCAAACAGGGCTATCAGCAGGCTGGGTTTGGACAAAGGGAGGTAGGGTGATCTGTATATGTGTTTGTTTATAAATGGCCTATAAAATAATGTTGAGAGGGAAAAAGAGATTTAAAAGGGAAACATCATTTACCATGTTTCATTAAATAGCACAGAAATTTGGGGGGGAGGAACCATTCCTAATGATTCCAAAATTAAAAGGATGAAGTAAGAAGGGAACCCAGGGAAGTTCTTTAAAGCACAGTTGTGGCCATTTGAATCAACTGGTTCAAATAATAACCCTAAAATGTAATGTCAAAGAGTAATAGCTTAATGTAGAATGATTATCCTGTAAGGTGGGTGGTGGTCCTATCCACTGGCCATATATATATATATATATATATATATATATATATATATATAATTTCAGAGAGGAAGGGAGAGGGAGAGAGAGAGAGATAGAAACATCAATGATGAAAAAGAGAATCATTGATTGGCTGCCTCCTGCACACCCCCCACTGGGGATCGAGCCTGTAACCCGTTGCACATGTCCTTGACCAGAATTGAACCCAGGACCCTTGAGTCTGCAGGCCGACACTCTATCCACTGAGCCAAGCCAGCTAGGGTGGCCCCACACTTATAAAGGGCTAGGACTTTCTACTCATCAGTGCGTACACACACAGACATGCATTAGCACCCACTACACTTTAATATTTCATATTTTAGGATCATGTAATAACAATGCCAAAAAATGATTGTGGCTAAGACTGTAGTCCAGGATATGAAATCTTAACATCAAGGCCCTGGGAGGGATAATTCCTAAGAAGAAATCCCTGGTGGTCTCTACTTCTTATAATCTTAAAATTCTGTATGTGTGTGTTTCCATAGTAAGGGATGTTAAAAACCGGGAAAGTCATGATGATTAAGGAGCAGCCTTGGCTTATCACGACACTCTGCCTAATGGCTGGGCATGGTGAACGTAGGGGACATTTTTTAAGCCTTACCCAAGCTTGGAGGTGCGGCTGCAGTGTCCTGCAGCAGGTAGTTGTGATTGTCTACAATAGTGGGTGCTCATAGACCTAGAGGAAGGTCCAAGATTCTGACGGCACTGCTGACTAAAATTCCGGTTTTCTCTCCACGGTCTTGTCAGGCCAGGGCCTCAAGGAATGCCCCATTGTGGGGGTCAAGTGCTAAGAACCTGGGAACTGGAAAAAGACCCAGATTGGTGAAACTTACGAGAAACATTATTAAGAGGCAATCAATCTTCCTCTGGCGACATGCTGGCAGAAGTACAGGGCTGCCGAGTACGATCTCTGAGGGGTTAGCGCTGGGACAGCCAATGTGGGCAGCCTGCCTCCGTTTGCAACTAAAGGGTAAGCTGTGTCTGGAGAAGGAACTTTGGGTGACCTCAAGGAGCGACGCATGCGGCCTGGCCCAGGACACCCGTGAGAAGGCTCTCTGTTATGTTTATAAACTTTACAAAGTTATGCTCACAGTTATATAACCCCTATGAGGTGCCATAGTTAATGAAGTGCTGGAAGTTAGAAAAATAGCAATGATGTTGTTTTGCCTGTGCTAGTCTTTCCTCTATGAGGGTTAAACTCAGTGTTACTTTACTGATGTGACACAGGACACAATCTCTCTAGCACCAGCCACAGGTCAAGTCAATCTTCTATTTCAGGAAACTAGCAGCAATAGAATTAATATATAACCATATTAAAGGCATTTCAAAGAAGGAATGTTAATGAGTGACTGAAATTTGCAACTTAATTCAAAAGCAGAGCAAGATCATTTCATAAAAATAACTATAATAATAATTTGTTGACTCAATAGTTCATCCTTGTTTTTATTTTTCATGAATCAATCTGTAAAACCACATGCCCATTTTTAAAAATGCCACCATTCTATCTCCTCCTCCCACAGCTGTACATGCTTGCCTATTTAGGAAGAGCTCATCAGCCTTTTTAAATATCATTTTTTATTTTTCAATTACAGTTGACATACAATATCATATTAGTTTCAGGTGTACAACTCAGTGATTAGACATTTTATAGCTTACTAAGTGATCATCCTGATAAATCTCATACCCATCTGACACCATATATAGTTATTAGAATATTATTGACTATAGTAGTATTCCCTATGCTATAGTTTACATCCCCATGACTATTCTGTAACTGCCAATTTGTATTTCTTAATCCCTTCACCTTTTTCACCGATGCCCTCAACCCCCCTCCCACCTGGCAACAGTCAAAATGTTCTCTGTATCTATGAATCTGTTTCTGTTCTGCCTGCTCATTTATTTTTTTAATTCAATTGTTGATAGATATGTATTTATTGCCTTTTTATTGTTCATATTTTTTATCCTTTTTATTATTCATTTCATGTAATACTGGTTTGGTGGTGATGAACTTCTTTAGCTTTTTCTTCTCAGGGGACCTTTTTATATGTCCTTCAATCCTAAATGACAGCTTTGCTGGGTAGAGCAATCTTGGTTGTAGTTTCTTGCTTTTCATCACTTGGAATATTTCTTTCTAATCATTTCTGGCCTGCAAAGTTTCTGTTGCAAAAACAGCTAACAGTCTTATGAGCTTTCTTGTGGCTAACTGCTTTTCTCTTGCTTTTTTTATGGTTCTGTCTTTGTCTTTAAACTTTTGCATTTTGATTATGATGTGTCTTGATGTGAGCCTCTTTGGGTTCACCTTATTTGGGACTCTCCATGCTTCCTGGACTTATATGTCTATTTTTTTTTCCATCAGGTTAGGGAAGTTTTTTGCCAATATATTTTAAAATAGCTTTTCAATTTATTTCTCATTCTTCTCCTTTCAGCACCCCATGATGTGAATATTGGTACACTTGAAGCTGTCCTAGAGGCTTCTTGCACTATCCTCATTTTTTGCTGTTCTGATGGGTATTTTTTGCCTTTTTTAAAATTATTTTTTAAAAATATATTTTTATTGATTTCAGAGAGGGAGAGGAAGAGAGAGATAGAAACATCAATGATGAGAGAGAATCATCGATCTTCTGCCTCCTGCATGCCCCCTATTGGGGATCAAGCCCACAACCTGGGCATGTGTCCTGATTGAGAATCAAACTGTGATCTCTTGGTTCATAGGTCAACACTCAACCACTGGGCAACACTGGCCAGGCTGCTTTATTTTTTTAAATTCATTTCAGAGAGAGAGAGGGAGAGAGGGAGAGAAAGAGAGAGAGAGAGAGAGAGAGAGAGAGAGAGAAACATTGATGTGAGAGAGATATATTGATTGGTTGCCTCTTGAATGTGCCCCGAATGGGGATCAAACCACAACCTACGTATGTGCCATGACTTGGAATAGAACTCACAGCCTTCCTTCCAGTGCATAGCAAGATGCTCCAGCCAACTGAGACACTCTGACCAGGGCTGTTTTTTTATCTTCCAAATCTGTGACTTAATCCTCTGCTTCATCTACTCCACCGTTGACTTCCTGTAATGTATTCTTCATTTTAGTTAGTGTATCTTTCATTTCTGATTGATTTTTTTAAGGTTACCATGTCCTTTTTAATGTTATTGCAGTTTTCACTAAGTTTATCTATCCTTCCTCTAAGTTCATTGGACATCCTTATAATCAGTGTTTTGAACTCTGCATTTAGTAGATTGCTTATCTCTATTTTGTTTAGTTCTTTTCTTGCTTTGTTCTTTCATTTAGGAAATGTTTCTCTGTCTCCTCATTTTGGCAGCCTTCCTGTATTTGTTTCTATGCATTAGGTAGAATTGCTACATATCCCAGGCTTGGTAGAGTGGCCTGTTATGTGGTAGGTGCACTGTAGGGTCCAGTGGCACAGCCCCCCCACTTAAGCTAGGCACTCCAGATCGCTACTCCCCCGGGATGTGTATACCCTCCTATTACAGTTGAGCCTTGATTGATATTGACAGATCAATGGGAGGTATTTACCGCAGGCCTTTGGGCTACAAGGAGTGGCTGTGACCATTGTGGAGGATCAGCTGTGCAAGGACCCACCCCATGGAGTAGGACTTACTTCAGTGGGGCTCTGGTGTCTGCTGAGTCCTCTCCTTGAGTATGTTGCTTGGGGAGACATGGTCTGAAGCTGTTCACAGGGTGTGCTGGCTCTGGGGTTTCCCAGGAGATGCAGGCCATGGTCACCTGCTGCATTTCTTCTTCCAGGGCCTCCCAGCATGAACTATAAAGTGATCTGCAGATAACTATACTTGTGCTGGGTTTGGAGATGCCCAGGAGAGCTCAAGATGTGAACCAAGGTTGGATATTGCTAGTGCCAGACCTGGGGCCACTTAGTGACAGGTATGGGGCATGCTGAGGCCAGATGTTGCTTGTTTGAGAGATTTTAGGAAAGTCTGGAGCATGATCCAAGAGAAGCCATTTGTATGGACAAGTCACTGAAAACAGATTGGGTGGGCCCTGAAGTTGGGTGGGGTAGGGCCTCATGGAATCACCAGGGTGGGGCAAATAGTGTTAGCCATGCTATGGAGACTCAAATACGATACTTGCCTGCTGGCTCTATGGTAGAAAGGCTCAGAAAAGGAATGGTGACCTCTGCCAGCACTTTAGTCTCAGAGAAAGCTGCCTCCCTCCCAGCCAGCTCTCACTCTGATGCCAGATAATTCAGTTCCTCCACGTATGTCCCTGGTGCTTTTCAACTGTTGCTCCAGTGTTGGAGCTCAGAGAGAGTGAGTCCAAGTAAGTCCATGCATGGGCCTTCTAAGAGGAATGCTTGGTACTCCAGCAGCCCTTAGTCTTAGCCACAATCCTCACTGGTTTTTACAACCAAAAGTTATGGGAACTTCTTTTCTTGGCACTGAAACCCTGGGCTAGGGGCCTGGTGTAGGGCTCAGATCCCTCACTCTTTAGAGGAAACTTCCAAAGCTGAGATACCCCTCCTGATTTTTATCTGCCAGATGTGGGCGTGGGAGCAGCCTGTTTTGCATGTCTCTGGCCTTCTTAACAGTCTCAGTGTGGCTCTTCTTTATATCCTTAGTTGTAGGACTCCTGTTCAGCTATATTTCAGACAGTTCTGAATGATGGTTGTTCTGTAGTGTAGTTGTAATTTTGATGTGGCTGTAGGAAGATGTAAGTACTGTATTTACCTATTTTGCCATCTTGACTAGAAACCTTTATCAGCCTTTTTTGATGGCATTTTAATTCTTATTTTTGTAATAATAACAAAATCAAATAAAACATTTATTTCCAACTCCTGCCACATCACTATGTATACACAAAGTGCCAAAGTGTTGAGTTGCATATAGGAGGCACTCAATTATGTGAAGTTGGTTGAGTAAATGCAGTCAATCAGTCCAACCATTTGCTGATAAAAGATCACTCTTTCACTTGAAGTAGAAGCTGGCAGTTCAAGTCAATATTTAATTAAAGAACTAAAAGTTGTGTTAAACCTAATGAATTGTTGTATCTACAAATGTCATAACGTTTCTCTCTTTAGAGATCACAAAGGGACTTTGAAGTACTTGGATTAGTAAAGTATTTGGTGAAGTATAAAAATCTTAGTGTCATTTTGATGAATAAAACATTATACAAAGTAATAAGTGGCTGTAGCCATATTCTTCCATTAAAAGTATTCCATTTCATAAATACATTGGGAGGGAAACAATATTAATGTAATATTCAAATATATTCAAGACACTATGTTCATTTCTTTATTTTCAAAGCATTCACCAAAATCACTTATTGGGGTACTTAAAATACTTTATTGATACTATTTAAAATATTTGCATCATTTATGAAAATTTTCAGAGGTAGTATTTTAAGAATTTAGATATTTTTTTATATCAGGTTTTCTCTCTGGACATGTAAGTCTAGGCAAATTCCCCAAAGCAGAAAAAGTGAAATAAACTTTTTTTTTAGATGAGACATTCAAAACTGGTTACAAGATAAATAAAACTCATAAAAGAAAAGAAAACAACCAAATATCAAATTGAACAAGAATTATGATGTTATTTCACCTTTTATCATCTTAGATATGAAAAATTAAAAATCCTCCAATTTTGTTTTGAAAGAAAAATAAGCATATAAAATGTCAACAAGGCTCCTCTTAAATTTTTAACAGACTCATAAAAAAGTAAACTGCAAAAAACTTGAGAAACATTTTGCATATGATTTCCATAAAGTTGTTTCACTTCCGGAAAACTCAGAATAGTACTGCACATGTTCTGTACAGCATAGCATAGGGAAGAGCACCAGTGAAGAGAATTGCAGATTTCAGAGTCCTTCTATCAAAAGTAATGTGCTTTATACCATTACTAGAGGCTGGTGTACGAAATTCATGCATGGGGTAGGGGGGATCCCTCAGCCTGGCCTGCAACAATGCAAGCATTCGGTACCAGAAGCCCTCTGTGGCCAGGGTGGAACACTTGCCTCATCACCATGGTGATGAAGCAAGCATTCCACCAGGCTACTCATGCTGCCCGCTCTCAGCAGCCACCCCCCCGGGACTGGAGGACTCTGGCAGGGCTGAAAGAACTGGGCGCCACCATCTTGTGGCTATGGGCACCACCATCTTTGTGACTGAAGTGATGGTTAATTTGCATATTCCCTTTTATTAGATAGGATAATGGAGTCACTCCTTAGATTTTCAAATCATAAGTTTTGTGGATCCCACCACTACATTGTAAAAGACTGTGTGTGGTGTTTTCCAAGACATGTCAGGTTCAATTTCCTCTAAAGCAGTGGTTCTCAACCTTCTGGCCCTTTAAATATAGTTCCTCATGTTGTGACCCAACCATAAAATTATTTTCGTTGCTACTTCATAACTGTAATGTTGCTACTGTTATGAATCGTAATGTAAATATCTGATATGCAGGATGGTCTTAGGCGACCCCTGTGAAAGGGTTGTTCAACTGCCCAAGGGGTCGCAATCCATGGGTTGAGAACTGTTGCTCTAAAGGTAGATCTGTTCACTTCTCTGGTGTTTGGGATAGTGGCCTACCCATAAATTTTCCATATAAAGGAGGAGCAGTGCTTATAACAACATTATTTTATTCTGGTGAAAATGCACTCAGTTAATTAAGAGGGAACAGAATCCAGGTTTAAATAAACTGTAAAAAGACATGGGCATATAATGCTCTTCTAGAAACTTGCAACAACCTGTTGTTTTATTTACCACTCCTCAAAACCTCTTAAAATATACATATTTTCACATTTCTGAATAGAATGGTAAACAGAGGCAAGTTATATGTTTAAAAACAAAATGAAAGAAAAAACCTTTTCACCCCAGGAAACACTAAACTAACATCCTTTCCTCTTGTCAGGCCACCAAATATCATCACTACTCAGTGTTAAACATATCTTGCTTACAAATAATTTGGTTGCAGTGTGTATGTTATTGACTGAAATGGTCACCATGTGTTTTGTGAATCTCATGTGATTCTTCTTGGTTTTAATCAATGTTGAATATGATTAATTTACCGATGAGGAAATTCTTATGTGGATTAATTATTACAGTTGTTTCATCTGTGAGTGATTATTTTATTTCTGAAAGTCCAACATGGGGTCATTTCTTTGTGCAGAAACCTAGGGTTTGCTGTGTAAAGATGGCTCCCCCCTCTTCCTTGCCTGGCCACCCTTTCGTTGGTGTCTGTTAACCACTGTAAGCTATGTCTCACAGATGCATTACAATCTCCTGGATGCTAGAATGGCTGAGGATGAATCTGTTCAGAGTTCTGAGGGGAGCTGATTGATGAGAGCAATCAAACTACTTACTCTTAGCTTTGGAAAACATAGGACAGTATAAGAAAATAGTAAAGCCAAGAAACAAGATATTTGGGTGGAAATTATGGTTATAGAAGAGAAATGGGGTCAAGGACATAAAAATTTTAAAATAATATTCTTTGGTAAAACAGGCAAGAGAGAGAACTGTATGCCATGATGTCTATCTGCCTAATGATGACCCCAAGTATTAACCCTGTATGAGCAATGCTCACAGGTATAGCACATTAGCTCTACTGTACCTACAGCCAATTACGCAGAGCACAATGACTTTCACATGTGAACTCATGGGTTATAAATCATTTGCTTACCATTAATGGAGCTCGTCTTTGAACAAATCATGGCAAGAAGAACAGCTGTGTTTCTTACCTCAGCAGTATGACTCTTCATTTTGGTCTCTCTTTCTGAACAGGATCCTCTTAGAAGAAATTGTTCTTAGTAAGAAGACTACCTTAAAAATTATATGTTCCAGAAAGATGAATATAAAACACATTAGCATCCAGCCTGCTTTCCCCCATGCAAGCAGAAGATGGAAATAACAGAGCTAAAAGGGTAATGAAAAGTGTATGCTGTATTATTTAGAAATCTGGTTCATATTTTATAGTTGGCATCCTCTTCGCATTTATAGTTATCATCTTATGGAAATAAACTTTTGGTGTTCCAGCCAACAAGGCGTGAAAAGGTAATTCATGAAAATACCATGGACACTGAGTTCAGAGTGGCACTCAGACCTGGGACCCTCTTTAAACCTTCAGAAGTAGTTAAGGTATGGGACCTCCTCCTGAGAGAGCCTATGTATTATGCAGCACGGGTGGCTTTTTTTAAGTGGTCATGACATGAGAGGCAAATTAGTGTGTTCCAGGAGCATGACCTCCAAAACTAAAACCAGGGCACACTTGAAGGAGGAAAGCGCAGGCACTGACACTTCCTTCCAACTCGACAACCTAACAATGAGTTGGACCTTAAGAGAAATGAAAAAGTGAGCTCTTACCTGAGATGAAGACAAACAAAGGGCAACTCCAAAGTAAACTAAATATACAAACATTTGCAAAAGTAGGAGAATTTCTCTTCTTGGAGAAATATGTTCCTTTATATATCAGTGGAGAAATTTGAATCATTACATGATATTTTAAAAAATGCATATAAAACCTAACAACTTTTCAGAAATTAAATATGGTAGAGAGATAAACTTTAATATTATAAACCATTGTATATTTTATAAAGTACCCATTTTCCTTATAGACATCTTCAAGTCATAATTTCTCTTACAATTTATTTTTTTTAAAACTGGTATAATCTTTGAGAACTAAAATTTATTTTCTGAGTAGTATTTTTGAATGAATATTACTAGTTATTAATTATGGCTTTTAAATTGGCTAATTGAGAATTTGGAACAAAATAATTATATTTTACCTTTTGACATCTGTACATACATAAACAAATGACAAGCAAGTTATTCTAGAATGTTGTAATTACTTTAGAGCCTTTTATATCACCTCAATAGAAAAGCTCTCTCCCTTCAGACATCCTATAATATTAATAGTCCGAGCTCTCATGACTTTGAGCCCACAGTCTTCCACCAGTATATTCGTATGCACGACTGGTTGCCACAGCAAACTATAAGCTCTCAAAAGTCCTCTCTCTGAAGGCCTCTATAGTTTTAGACCTAAGTAACAGAATAGAAATTGATGTCTGATAAATAAATAAATGTATTTTTTTTCTTGTAAGGAATATCATATTAGTCTCAGAATTTCCTTAACTGGAAATAAGTTTCAGGATAGTAAAGAGAAGCTTTTTTTTTTTTTTAATTAATAGTAGTCAAAATAACTGCAGCTAAAATAGAGAGGCTGGTACAACTGCCAGTAAAATCATTATCCAAGCTATACTGAATTTATTTTTTAGTTATATTTCTATAAAAAAATAGAATCTAACTAAATGTCCTAGCACAAGGGAATTGTTAAATATATTATGATGTGCTTATGAAATTAAATAACTCACACCAACTAAAAATCCTCTTTTGAGAAATTTTTAATGACTTGGGGAGTAGTTTTTATTAGCTTTCTGGAGGAAAAAGCAGAATGTAAAATTTAATATATAACTCAGTTTTGTTTTAAAGTACAGAAGAAATAGAAGGAAAAGGGGGAGAAAAATTTATAATTGAAAAATCTGTAGAAACATTTGGGGTGAGTTTTTGCTTTATATATTTCTATAGTTTCTAAAATTTCTATAATAAGCATATAATAGTTTTATAATTGAAGAGTTACCAAATTATGGGGGAGAAGGTAGATTTGAATGACATAGAAAGTTAAAAAATGACAACAAAGAGAAAATCTAAAAATATCTACTTTTTATTAGGGATATAAAATGTCAAGACCATAGCAACACACACATTATGAAGGACTGAATATATTAAAACTTTTTATTTTTCTCTCTCAAAATTACTACCAAACATTCTTTAGTCTAAGAGGTACGTTTTAGCATTCCCTTTAAAATATTCTGAAATTGGAATGACCTATATTTGTATTTTTAATCTAAAAGCTATTAATAAACCGCACAATAGCCAGTTACAAGAGATATTTTATAAATCTGAATTACCAGATATAATTCTCTCTTTGTTTAACTGACCAATTTCTTTCTTTCTTTCCTTCCTTTTTCCCTCTCTACCTCCCTTCCTTCCTTCTTCATAATACAATTAAATACTTACCATGCACTAGATGCTGTGCTTGAGGCAAGTAGTAGAATATAAATATGACATGGTTCCTTCCCTCTAGCTAGCAGTCTAGTGAGGAGCAGGCACCATTGACCTACTGTGTCAATAGAGCATGAGAAACACTGTGATGGTGACTGGGCACAGGGTGCTGTGGGGGACACGTAGGAAGCACCAAACCCAGATAAGTCTTCCCAGAGAGACATGTGGATTAGCCAGGTGACAAGCAGTGAGGTGGAGAGTATCCCAAGAGTAAGCAGTGACAACTCAAAGAGAGAGGTGTTGAGAGAGTCTGAGAAAGAAACAAAAAGAGAGATGGGCAGTGACAGAGATACAGCAAAGAAGACACAAAGCAAGGCCCGAGGGAAATGGCAGTAGTTCAGCCTGAGTGAAGTATAGATTTTAAACCCAGGAAAGTTAAAAGCTGGGGGCTGCAAAGGGAGCAAGGACGGGATTATGTTAATGGCCTTATGTCTTGTGTGACACATTAAGGACCTCTAGCTGAAAGATGAAGGACTGAGGTGTAGAATGAGTGTTTTAAGCAGGATGTGGTTTAGTTTCAGAACGATTATAATGAATCCCGTGTGAAGAATGAATTAGTTTATGTCTCTAATCATCATGAGTCTCCTTCATTTACCATCCCCTTATCCCTTTTACTCCAACCAGGAGAACCCTACTCGGTCTTCCAGGTACTCCCATGACAGTCTCCCAGGGAGAATTGGTCGTCTCTTCCTCCATGTCTCTGGGCACTTTGCCTGTGCATGGAGTGTGCTTAGCTTTATTTTGTCATGGCCGTCAGACCTGACCTGGTGACAGCACAATGCTTTCCTCTGGAAAGGGCCTTTGCTTTGGACTCACGCAGAATGCACTGCCTCCCTGATCTGCCACCTACTTACTTTGGGGTTCTGGACAAATTTTTAACACTCATAAAAGCTCCATTTCCTTTTCAGAATTAATATCCACTTCATAAGGGTTATGTGAAGATTGGATGAAAAACCTACATAAAACACTTGGCCTGTGGTGGATGCTCAGTGCTTCCTTCCTGCTGTGATTGATTCATGCCCACAGTTCCACAGCATCGGTTAAAATGTCTGCACATGGTTGAGTACTAAAGGCTTGGTTGCTAAATGAATGAAGGATAATGTTTAATGGTCTAAAATCTCGCAAGTCAGATATTTTTCCTTCATTAATTTTGGACAAATTTTGTCTGATTTTGTTTAAATTCTTTTTAACTGTGGATCCTATGATGCAGCACCCAGATCTACCTTCAGGACTGAAACACTTGTTACTGTGTGGGTGCTGTCAGCACTACCAGTGGACAGTCCTCAGCTGCAGCCCTCCTCTGAAATGGCCACGATTGCATTCTTACCTCACCCCAGCTCATGCCCATTCCCAGGGACAGTCTGCATTTCAGGGTCAGTCCACCCAGAGGTCAAAGGGTGATTTTTCCCAACTCTGAAGGTCAGTCCAGTTCTAGAGCGGCCAGGAGCTTACTTGAGGCCTTCTCTGAGAGTGCAGTACAGCTGGCCTCTCCATCAATCCCATCATCCTCCCATTCCTGACCTCTCACCCTCCCCTCCCTTTCCCCCTCCCCCACCCCCTCATCCTCCCTTCCTTGTTTCCCTCCTCTTCCTCTCTTCCTCCCCTCCCCTCCCCTCCTCCTCCCCTCTCCTTCCCTCTTCCCTTCCCTTCCCTTCCCTTCCCTTCCCTTCCCTTCCCTTCCCTTCATTCCAAAGTGCTGATCCCCTATAAATCATTCACATATGCCCTGTCTCAGAGTATACATTCTGGGCAAACATATCTGAGACACCACTAAAGTCAGATTTTCAAAATCTATCTTTTTCTTTATGAAAATGCCTTTGAAAAGCCTTAGAATGCTATGTGTATTCTTCAGTGACTGGCTATGTTTAGTAAGCCTCCTGCAATGTAAGAACATGTCTGTGAATGTTTCATGGTATGCTCCTGTGAAACTGCATGGATTCCCCTACTTCCTGGTTCCCCAGGGACAGATAAAACTTTCCTAGTCAGAGTTGGAGGTAAGTTGGCTCCCAGGGAAAGGTTTCCTCCTATATTTTAAAACAGTATATTTTAAAACACGAAATTAAAAACAATGTAAATTAGTAATTCAATCGTGGCATTCCAATTTAATGAACCAGAGGTTTCATTGCATTATTGTTTTGTTCCACTGGACCAGTCTTTTGGCGTATGAATAGAAAGTTCTTCTTTATTAATAAATAAGTATATAAAAAATTCAAGGTGCCCCCTCTGCAATTATGTTGATGTCTCAAAGGAGTAAAAATTCAATAATTTAAATTAATGTTTTTTCTTAGCATATTCACAACCCTACTAGATAGGAAAGTGAAATTTGTGTCTTTTTAGTTTAAACTCCTTTAAGTGCAGTGCAGCAAAGCAATTGCTCCCTCGTGGCATGGGAGAAGCACTTCCCAGGAAAATTATTATTGGATTACAGTTCTGGTAGCACAAAATGTGAAAAAAGGAGATTCTTTGACATCTAAAAAGTGACCAATGATAAGAGATGTGTAATACCCACATACGATTCAAGTTCAATGCAAGACTTTTTGTCTACCTAAAACAAAAGTGACATCTGGGATCTTAGTTCTAGTTCATTCATTACTATTTCACAATACTTTATCTATTGTAATTTGGCATACACAACAGATGCAAAAGTCCTATTACAGATATTTAAAAACTCTGAAGACCTAGTAAAGCCATTTCTCTAAATGCTCATCTTTACATAGACATCATGATCTCTTTGAGAGATCTTATTTGCCTTTGAAGAGTGTAGGATTAGCATGCAATGTCACTGCCATGTGCAAGACTGATATTTCCTTAGCCTTCTTTTACTTGAACAGCCATTCCTCTTAAAGTCTATGGCTTTCCTATTAGTGCTCACCTGCTCTTGTTCACGTGTTGGCTTTTCTCCATTCAGACCCCTTCAGCTTGTTATGTAAATCAAACATGAAATGCTGTGAAGGTGAGCATGCTATCTGTCTTGTGCCCAATTCTTCCCTCAGTGCCCAGCCCAATTTCTAACCTAGAGCAAGTACAGAATGACTATCTGCTGACTGAATGAATACATGCGTGAATATCTGGCTTCTACCTTCATTTCCCTGTGTTTCTCTCTTCTAACACTGTATGTTTGCAGACTAATAAACTTACAACAGATTACTTTTAATTTCATAATCTATGGATACTCTCACATCTACTACCCTCTTTGGGTAGTTCTGTCATGAATTAGAACTAAAATTTTATGAGTTAATGAACTTTATATTTTTTCAATATTCAAATTTAATATAAATACTTAATAAAGAAGGAGAAAGAACTTTCAGAATTATCAGTGTGAGAAACTAGATATCTTAAATAATTATCCTGCTAGAAAAATTATATGTAAATATATGGTAAAATTAAAAAAGAAATGTTTAACTGAGTTGGAAAACAGGTGAAGGAATTCCTCAAGCACCAAACATGAGCAAGAACAAGAATCCAGAGTAGTAAGGGCTTTGAAGTCCTAAACAAAAACAAACAAAACCAAAATAACTGAGAAGCAATGCTATTCCTTGGGCATGTGAAGTTTGGTTTTGATGAATTTGAGGGGCAAAAATAAGTGGCAAATGTTAGAGACCACCTCTTGGGGAATCTGGTAGGATAGCATCACATAATACCAAAAGCATAAAGGTCTTCACTCAAAACATGTTTTATAGGAGAACAGGAAAAAAACGCACAAAACAACACAACAAAAAATAAAGACTAACAAAAACCAACTTTATATTTTGGTAGAGGGAAATGTTTTTCCTGTTAATTCATAAACCAACCCTCACTCAGGATTGTAGTCTATATATATTCACTCTACATACCTTGGCAAAAAAAAAGGTGGGGGGCAAATGCACAAAGTATTTTAAGAGATATTATGGTTTATAAGCTCTAAATAGTAAGTAATAAATATCCTATATAGATGAAAGCCCCAAGAAATGACATCTCAAGAGATTTCCCAAGATAAAGGTCTATCAAAAATAATATTGAACAAAATGTACAAAATAAAATTGAGAAACTGGTAGCCACAATACATTTAAATAAAATAAACACTTCATTTAAAAGACAAATATTGGAAATAAAAGACAAATATTAGATGTTAGAATTTTAAAAATCATCCATGTATATATATTAGAAAAAAAATGTCTAAAATATAAGACTAAAAAGTACTTGAAATAAAAGGATAAAATAGAAGGAATACTAATAAAAAGCGTTAGCATATTATAATGAGATAATTCAAGTATTTCAAAATATACTTTAACATTAAAGTATAATGAGATATTAAAAAGATCATTATTTGAGAAGGTTTAATATATCTGGAAGATGTAAACTTCTAAATGTGTCTATTAACACAGTCTAAAAATATATAAAGCAGAAATTGAAAGAAGTAGATTAAGAAACTGCTAAATATGATTTCATTGGTGGCTATTTTAACACAACTCTTTTGGCAATTGCTAAATTTGCAGACAAAAATGAATAAGAATATAGATTTGAAAACCAAACCTAGTAAGCTTTGTCTAAAAGACTTATATAAAATATAGCATCTAACAATTGAATTTGAAAATTGACCACCCCATTAGACCACAAAGGAAGCCTCAAGATAATTTAAAATACTTCTATATAAATAATGAATAATATAACGAATCATAATAAAAATTAGAAAGTACTTAGTACAGAACAATAATAAAAATACTAAATGTAATAGATACCAAAACTTGAGAAATACAGTAAAAGTGGTCCTTAGTGGAAAAATTAAAGCCTTAAGTGCTAACATTAGAAAAACAAAGTTTCAAAATTAATGAGTTACATATCTGAGTTTTGGAATGAACACTCAGAAAATGAAATCAAGAAAAGAATATAAAACAGATCCAGAGATAGATAAGCATTGATCAGACTGTCAAACCTCAGAGGGAAAGTAGGGGAGGGTGGGGGGAAGGGGGAGAGATCAACCAAAGGACTTATATGCAAGCATATAGGCCTAACCAATGGACACAGACAACAGGGGGGTGAGGGTATGAGTGGGAGGAATGGGGGATAACGTGGGGATAAGGATACATATGTAATAACTTAATCAATAAAAAATTTGTTTAAAAAGGAAAGAATATAGATGAAGGCAGAAATTAAGAAATAAAAAACAGAGAAAATCAACAAAATCTAACATTTTTTGTTCAAAAAGATTAATAAAAATTCATAAAACTCAGAAAAGATTGACGAGATAATTATCAAAATTTTCAATATTTGAAAGTAAAAGGAGTCATTATGATAAAATCTATAAAAATTTAAAAGAGTAAAAGAATACATAAAATACTTGCTGACAGCTGTGGACCAAGAGAATACTTGCTGACAGCTGTGGATCAAGAGGTCCCAGGTTCGATTCCAGTCAAGGGCATGTACCTTGGTTGCGGGCACATCACCAGTAGGAGGTGTGCAGGAGACAGCTGATCAATGTTTCTCTCTCATCGATGTTTCAAACTCTCTATCCCTCTCCCTTCCTCTCTGCAAAAAAAATCAATAAAATATAGATTTTTTTTAAAAAAGAAAAGAAATACTTGCTGATAATAAATTTTAAAAATCCATGAAAGGGTTATATTCCTAGGAAAATTCAACCAAATATGAATGTTGTGTTGTTGTTGTTTTTTTTTTTAAAGAGAACATATGTAGTTCTCTAACTGTTAAAGAAATTAAAGCAGAGATTAAAAATTCTGCACCAACAAAATGTACAGCCTAGGTAGTTTTACAGAATAGTAATACTAACCGTTTAAGGAACACATAATTTCTATACAGAAAATTTGTCAGGGAATAGAAGAAGAAAGAACATACCCCAAGTCATTTTATAAGATTTTTAGTATAAACTGAAAACCAATGTCAGAAAAGGACTGCATGAGAAAGGTAAATCACAAGCCAATCTCATACATTAGTGTAAAGGAAAACAAAAAAACTTAACACACGGAATCCCACCATGTATAAAAAAGAAAATACCTCAACTCTTTGGTAGGCTTATTAGAGAAATAAAAGAGTGACTCAACATTAATATTCCATTAATATATACTTTAACATATTTAATAGTTATAGGGAAACATTCATAAAATTTCAATGGAAAAAGAAATAATAGTAAAAATAAAATTTCAATGGATACAGCATATTTGATATTATTCAAATTTTATTCATGAAAAACATTCTTAACAATATTAAAATAGAAGAGGCTTTTTAAAAAGCTGATAAAAGGTATCCTAAATAAATCCTATTAAAATCATAATACTTAATGGTAAAATTTTAAAATATATCTTTTGGAATCAGGAACCTGACAAAATGTCAGCTATCAAAACTTCTATTCATCATTATAGTTGAGCCTCTCATCAGTTCAATAAGACCAAAAATAAAAAGAAAATCAAAAAACACACAAAAAACTAGAATTGGAACAAAAGAAAGAACATTACACTGAGAACATAACTGCATACAAAGATCTACAAATAATATTCCCTGAAAAGTACTGCCAAATTATTAGAATTAATGAGAAGGTTTACAAAAATTCCAGATATAAAAAAAGCTAGTTGCATTTCTCTATACCAGTAATAATTAAACAAAATTTAAAAGGTCATTATGTAAAATAACTGCACAAAATATGAGGGATCAAGAAACAAATCTAACAGTAGACATATTAGCTTTATGGAATACTTTTTAAATATTTATTCAAATATATTAATGAAGACAAAATTTAGAGGTGTGCTATATGCTCAAGGATAGGAAAACTCAGTTTCATAAATAAGTCAATCTTCCCAATTTGATCCATAGATTCAATGTAATGCCAATCAAATTTCCAAGATTTCTTTTTCCATGTGTAGAGGATGAGTATGATGATTTGGAAATTTATATGGGAAAATAAGAGAACAAAAAAAGCCCAAAATATTTCTAAAGAAACATCTATATATATAAAAGCCTAAGCGACCATCACAACTGAACGGATGACCGAACAGGCTGCGTGGGGCAACCAGGCTGGCAGGGGGGTTAGTGAGGGGCAAGGAAAGAACCGAGCAGCAGGCTGTGTGGGGCGACCAGGCCGGCAGAGGGGTCAATGAGGGGCGATCAAACGACTGAGCAGCAGGCTGCCTCTGGTGATCAGGCCAGCAGGGGGGGCATTTAGGAGCAACCAGGCCTACGGGGGGGGCAGTAGGGTGTGACCAGGCCAGCAGGGGGGGGCAGTTTGGGGTGACCAGGCTGGCAGGGGGGCACTAAGGGGAAACAAGGCTGGGACAGTTAAAGGTGACCAGGCCAGTGGGGGGGCAGTTGGGGGCAACCAGGCCAGCAGGGAGGGTAGTTAGGGGTGATCAGGCAGGCAGGCAGGTGAGCAGTTAGGAGCCAGTGGTCCCAGATTGTGAGAGGGATGTCTGATTGACAGTTTAGGCCCGATCCTAGGGGTACAGGATTGGAGAGGGTGCAGGCTGGGCTGAGGGACCCCCTCATGCACGAATTTTGTGCAGCGGGCCTCTAGTTGTCATATATCAAGACTTGTTAGAACTAAACTAGATATTATGGTACTGGTCAAAGTCAGACAAATAAACCAATGCATTCACTAGAGAACCCAGATATAGACCCAAACATAATGATATGAAATTTGATTTATAAAAAACTAGTGATGCAATCTAATGAATAAAGCATGGGGAATTTAATAAATTAGTATCATACTAATGGGTTTAGAAATATAAAAGTCCAACTTCACAACACACATAATTCTTGTAGTGTAATGGCTTAGATGTGGAAAGCAAAACATACAAGCTTTTGGAAGAAAGTTAGAAAAACATCTTAATGAGCTTGGGATAGAAAAGTCTTTCTTAAACTAGACCCTCAAAAGATCATAAAAGTAAAGTTTAATAAATTTCTTGTCAATGAAGTTTATAAACTTTTTTCAAAAGTTAGCATAAAGGAAATAAGGCAAGGCACAAAATGGGAGGATATACTTACTATATATGGGTGAAAAAGAATAAATAAATTAAAACATAAATAATTCAATATTAAAATGGTCAAATGACTTTACAAGCATATATAAGAAGAAACAGACAAAGCCCCAGGATATCCACCCTTCTTAGTCATCAAATTAGTAAAAATTAAGATCATAATATGATACCATTTTCATCTAACAGCATGGGAAATAAGAACTGGTATACACTCCTAGTAGGAGTATAAACTGACACAACCACTTTTAAAAACTATTTGACATTATCATCAGAAGCAATTCAATACCTAGGTAGTTGTTCCCAAGGTGTGATCTGAGAACTTTTTTATGATGTCTCTTAGGTCCTCTCATTTCCAACTACATACTTGTGCAAGATCAGATGCTTTTTAAATAATTCGACCCAAACAACAAACCCAACAGACTGAATGCAGTGCAGAAATGAGAAATTAATTTTTAAAGCCATATTTAAAAAAAATTTCAAAACTTTAAAATAATACGATTCATTTGTTAATTTATTTTTGGTTTCAAAAAATAGTGATTTTTGTAATAATATTATTGATGTTAAAAGGCTAATATGCAAATTGACTGAATGGTGGAACAACTGGTCGCTATGATGTGCACTGACAACCAGGGGGCAGACACTCAATGCAGGAGCTGCCCCCTGGTGGTCAGTGCGCTCCCACAGGGAGAGCGCCACTCAGCCAGAAGCCGGACTCATGGCTGGCAAGCACAGCAGTGGTGACGGGAACCTCTCCCACTTCCATGGCAGTACTATGGATGTCCAACTGCCAGCTTAGGCCCGCTCCCTGCAGCCATCAGTCAGACATCCCCCAAGAGCTCCCAGACTGAGGGACCCCCCTGAGTGCATGAATTTTGTGCACTGGGCCTCTAGTGTGTGTGTGTGTGTGTGTGTGTGTGTGTGTGTGTGTGTTTGTAGCTACACTAATTAAAGACAAACATGCAAATTGACCATACCTTTGCTATGCCCTAAGCCATGCCCACCAGCCAATCAGAGTGACTATGTGCAAATTAACCCAACCAAGATGGCGGCTGGCAGCCATGGAGCTGGAGCAAGCAGGAGGCTTGGTTGCCCCAATGATGGAGGAAACCAAGCTTCCCACCTGCTGCGGCCGGCTCTGAGCTCCACTCAAAGAAACAAAGTTTCAATTATAGAAGGTAAATAAACCTCAGATACCTGCTTGCAGTCAGCCGTGACCAAGGAGCTGGAGTGAGCAGGAGGCTTGGGTTGACACTGGCGATGGAGGAAGCCAAGCTTCCCTCCAGCCCGCCCTGGCTGGCTCTGAGCTCCTCTCAAGTCTACAAAGTTTCAATTATAGAAGGTAAATAAATTCCAGAATAAAAAATAAAAAGAAAAAAAGGAGAGGCTGGGAGCTTCAATCTCCAGGGGGGCTTGGCCAGCCTGAAAATGGCTCTTAGCCCCTCACCTTGACAGGCCAGGCACCCCAGTGGGGACCCCCACCCAATAGGGGGTGTGGCCAGCCTGAAAACAGCCATCAGCCCCTCACCCAGGCTGGCCAAACCTTCATGGGGTGAGGGTCCCCACTGGGGGAGGATTGACCAGCCTGCAAACAACCATCAGCGCCTCACTGAGGCTGGTGAGGCACCCCAGCGGGACCCCCCACCCTGATCCAGGACACCCTTCAGGGCAAACCAGGCAGCCCCCACCCATGCACCAGGCCTCTATCCTATATAATAAAAGGGTAATATGAAAATTGACCTTAACAGCAGAATGACTGAGAATGACTGGTCACTATGACACTCACTGACCACCAGGGGGCAGACGCTCAATGCAGGAGCTGCCCCCTGGTGGTCAGTGTGCTCCCACAAGGGGAGCTCTGCTCAGCCACAAGCCAGGCTGATGGCTGCCAGTACAGCGGTGGTGGTGGGAGCCTCTCCTGACTCCTCAGCAGCACTAAGGATATCGGACTGCAGCTTAGGCCTGCTCCCCACTGGCAAGTGGACATTCCCCGAGGGTTGCCAGGCTGCCAGAGGGATGTCTGATTGCCAGCTTAGGCCCAATTTCCCAGGGAGTGGGCCTAAGCCAGCATGTGGTCATCCCCCAAGGGGGTCCCAGGCTGTGAGAGGGCACAGGCCGGGCTGAGGGACCCCCCCTCGAGTGCATAAATTTTTGTGCACTGGGCCTCTAATATATATATATATACATGGCTAATATGCTAAGTGTCCCTCTGATAGTCCGACTGGTCACTTTGATGTGTACAGCGGGCAGATGATCAATGCAGGAGCTGCTGTGATATGCACTGGCCATTGACAAAGCAATAGCATCATGGACCTGGCATGACAAACCAACACTCGGCTTCCCCCAAGTGGGACACAGGCCCTGCCACCAGCCCAGAGCAACAGCCCACCAAATCGCAGCCAATGCTGCTGAGAGCACATGGTGCAAAATGCAGCCCACAGCCCAGCCCAGCCCAGAAACGGTAGTTGTGGGCACTGGATAATGATGTCATATAGCAATGCCTGGCTTCCTCTCCCTAGCGACTAGCCTCCTTGCAGTTTCTTCAGCCCAGGAACACGACTTGCTTTATAGCCAAATGCAAATATTTTACACTTTAATCAAATGTCTGTGAAGTGTTTCCTAAGCCTCATCTCATTTGATCCTCACAGGAGTCCTGGAGTAGGTAGATAGGAGACACAGTAGAATCCTATATTCTTTTCATTAGCCAGAAAACGGAGATTTAGAAAGTTTAGAAACTTGACCCAACTGAAAAGAAGAAATGGTGGACCTTGAAAATGACTTCAGGTTTTCTCACTGTGCAGAATATAGTCAAACACTGTTGCAGTTAAATATTTCACTCTTTGTTCTCCCTGTGTGATCTACAATAATAATCTGCTTCATGTTGCTATTTACTGCTGTGCTGATGACAATTACATGAAAGAGAAGTTGGGGTGCTTCACTGGGCTGGAAAAAGTTTAGCTAATTCAGAAAGCAGGTCTAATTAAGCAAAGCTCTTGCTGGCGCCAATTGCATGCGTGTGTTTCCATCTGTCATTGTCAATCATGAATTTGGTTGACACTTCTATTATAGAGAAAGGGTGAACAGCAATATTAAAATATTTCTTCTAATTAATTTATTTTAAATGTGCACGAATTTGTGCACCAGGTCTCTAGCTTTAAAATAAATTAATAAACATTTAAATTTTTTGAAGTTTAATTTCTAATACCTTAAGCTATATATGTATAATCCACATACTAAGGGATCTCAATAATTATCCAGAGTGTAAAAGGGTTGTGAGACCAGAAAGTTTGAGAATTGCTGCACTAAAAATTTTTGCAAATTAAATTAGGAAATATCCACAAAAATAATTATAGCCTCTGTTTGCAATAGAAATCAACAAAAGATAGCCAACCAAACAAAAACACGAGACAAAACCCAGTATGTCTACTGACAAATGGATAAAAATTTTTGATATGCTTGTCAAGTAGAATGCTATATATTATAAAACATATAGTGTGTATGCACATACAGTGTATAATATAGTGAAAAAATGTAAAATTTATTTGCAGGTGCTGTCAAGGATGGGCTTCAGAAACTAATGTTAGATTAAAAAAAAGACATCATATACATATTATGGATTACTGGATCTAAAGAATACAATACAATTCTTATATTGTACACATATTGTTTAGGAAGAAATACATATGTGGTAGGCCTATGAAGAAAAAATAGAAAATACAGAACATAAAATTTAGGATAGTGATAACTCTAGGAAAACAGAGTAGCTTTACAAATGTGTTTTACTAATTTTGCTGTGTAGTAGATTATATGGTGTTTGTTGTATTGTTGGTTTTTGAACCTTACCCATACATGAAAAATATTTTCCTGTGTGTAATATTTAATTTAGAACATTCTTAATGTTTTTTTAAAAAAAGACATTTGAATGAAGTAGAAAGGGGAAAAAATGGGGAGAAAAGAGAGAGAAAGAAGGATCAAGAAGGCAGGCAATATTTCCTGACCTTTAATGAGGGCTAAGTAAATCTATTAAATCTACCTCCTCCAATTTTAACCAACTTTTCTGTGCTGAGGGGAGATAACATTTTAGGGAAGGATATCACCATTTCAGCCCGATATTTCCTAAAATGCTGTTAAAACACCTATTTAAGACTCTTTCAGATAAAGAGACACATTTGTGATGAAAGTGACGCTGAGCAGATTTCTCTATAGGATTGGCCGAATCCCATATACAATTTATAAAGTTGTACAGGTTATCAGGATCAAAAGAAATTGTCTCAAAAAAAGGTCTAGAGCTTTCATTTGAAACCATGGAGTCCCTTACCCAGGATAGCCTATCTCCTCCTTCCTGACACTCAAGTTTTTAGGTGAAGCAAACACATTGGCCTTTCACACAGCCTGGTGATCTTGCTGCCCTACCTTGAAAATACTGACCAGTGATGCCCTCTAAAGGGGAATGGAGGCCAGAGTCAAGTGCAGGGACAGGGTGCAGAGCTCTTTTTTTATTTTCTAATTGGAACAAATGAGTTTTGCACCTCCCCTTACAAAGCTGCTTTGTACCCTTATACCAGTAATTATATAATTAGCAACTTTGGCACCTATTTTGCCACTTTTTAATTGTGTTGCTAAATATAATTAGAAAAACAAAGAAATACACCCAGGAAAAGGAAAATGGGAAAATAAGGAGGAAAAAAGTTTTTACAAATTGTACTACTTACACTTATGCTTGTGCCAGCAACTATTCCTGACAGTAACTCCAGGGACTAGCGGCACTTCAGACACACACTTCCTGTTACAATGTCATCATTTTGTACAGTAGGAATCAAAGATTTAGTGAAAAGCTAGGACCCTTTCAGAGTTTATGAAATATCAGCAGAGTGTCAGCTCACTCTCTGATCTACTTTTTCAAATATCTGACATACCTGTAGCACAATGACTTCTTGAAAATTTAATGTGCAGAGTAACCACAGTGAAAATTAACTATGCCTTACAGCTTTACCATGAAATATTGGGAATCTTTTTTCCAACACTTTCGAAAGAGGGCAGCCCAGGTTTTAGTTTTTGGTGGTTTTAACTTCATTTTCCTCAGGGGAGAGTTGAGAGGTCTTTGGTTTGCAAAACCTAAACCCTTTGAAATTCTCTTTGAAAAGAGGAGAGAAAGAGGAGTAACCCAATCATAGAGATTCCAACATTCTCAAGGTGTGAAGATTGAAGATGGGGCAGATACACTAAGTACAGAGACCTGGTAAGTCACGGAAAAGTCTTCGGAGACAGGGTGTGAGAAAAGAAGAGGTAGATACCACTAGCAAAGAATCTGCTAGCCTTGGATGCACATGGATATAATGCATCTCAGAAATGATCATTATGGACTGAAAGCAAGAGGATAAAGGACTCTCCCACAATTTCTTAAATTCTTAGATTGCATGAGCTCCAGGACTCTTACACACCTCAATGACATAAAAGGATCCCAGAAAATTAATTGAAGTTGGAGTTCCCACCAACTCTGTTGAGTGGGCAAAATGGTAAGATGGGAGCAAGTGTTAGATTTAATCTGATTTTAGAAGTCACATTGAACAAAGCACATATGCTTTAGGGTTCAAGTGGGCTGGGACTCAAGTGGGTTGAGCTTGTACCTTCTTGTAGAACATAAGACATTAAAGCCGAATGGTGAGGATTATGGTCTTGGAGGCAGACAGTATAGTCGTGGTTCTGCCTCTTATCTACTCAGTCTCTATAAGTCAAAGTTTCTTTACCTGTAAAAAGGGGAATCTACCACTATGGGTTTCTACTAATAAGATTATTGGGAAGATTTCATGTAATAGCTATATTAAATGCTCGTCTTAGTGTGTCACATATTCATGAATGTTCAATAAATATTAGCTGTCAATTAAATTATGATGCTTTATTCTGAAACTCAGTTTTCCTAACCTACGAAAAGATGACTATATAAATGTCCATTTTTATGCCTGGGCTTCTAAAAAGGCATAAAAAAATGCAGAATCAAGTTGTCCAAAATAAATATATAGAAGAAAGCTCCCCAAAATAACTTCAGTGGCTACCATTTGATAAGCATCTAAAGTCAACCATATCTATGCGAATTTCCTTCACCTATATGGTCCTTCAAACAATCCTGAAAGATGGACTATATGGATTAGAAAACTGAAGTCTCAAAAAGTTAAGTATCTGTTCATGTCCACAATGGGTAAATGGTTAAGCCTGACCTGAAACATGGTTTCTTTGAGTTCTGATAATTTGAGAAGAATTACAATCTTAAATTTTTCTTCCCCAATTATAATGTTTCATTAATAATAGCTACCAAATAACTTCCATGTGCTGACTCTAGACTGGGAATTTAACTTACATTTCATTTGCATCTCACAATTACCCAGAGTGATAGAAATTCTGCCTTCATTTTACAGATGAAAAAAGAAAGTTGCAGTGCAATGCAAGTGTTGTAGCTAAACTTAGATCTGCCTGAGTTCAATGATTTCCTTCCTCCCAACCCCCAATATAATTTACTTTCTCATATGACCCAAACTTTCCACTCCTAGGTACATGGAAAATATACCCAAACTTTTAAATTAATCACCATATTTTTGTTTCTTTTAAACATTTTCATTGATCTCAAAGAGGAAAGGAGAGGGAAAGAGAGAGAGAGAGAGAGAAACATCAATGATGAGAGAGAATCATTGATCAGCTGCCTCCTGCGTGCCCCATACTGGGGATGGAGCCCACAACCTGGGCATGTGACCTTGACCAGAAATGAACCTGAGCCCCTTCAGTCCACAGGCCAATGCTTTCTTTATCCACTGAGTCAAACCAGCTAGGGCTACTCACCATCTTAATAGCAGTATTATCACAATAGTAAAAAATTGGAAACAACCTAAATGCCCATCAACTGGTGAATAGATAGACAAAATATGATATATCTATACAATGGAATACTACTCAGCAGTAAAAAGGAACAAACTGCTTATATGTACTCTGACAAAAACAAATCTCAAAAGCATTACAGTAAGTCAACACCAGAAGCCACATATTTTATGACTACATTTATATTAAATGTCCTGAAAAGGGAAAAATATAGATATAGGAAGTACATTATGGTTGCCTAGGGCGAGGGGTAAGAATGGAGATTAACAGTAAATAGGCATGACAGATTTTATTGGTGTGATGAAAATGTTCTAAAATGGATTTATGGTAATGATTACAAAACTTGGTTAATTTAACAAAAGTCCTATTGTATACTTGAAATATGATATGTAAAATATGCTTCCATAAAGTTGTTAAAAAATGTGAAAAATATACACTATTTAATAGCCCTTAAAATATTTTGTGTTTTTAGTTTATTGTGTGTTTTTTCTTGTTATTCTAGTCTATCATGTTAAATATGGTGCAATCTTATTTCTAATGCCTTATGACTCACTTTAATAAATTAAAATGCTTTTGGAAGTTATGTGTTCTTATTATAATAAATAATCATTATCTACTGTTATTAAATAATTTATTAATAATATTTTGTGCTGCAGTAATTCTAGATTACTTCAATTCATTGCCACATATAAAAAACATAATTTCAAACAAGGAAAACAATACTTAAGATGTGGGTCTAAAGAAGACATGGAGGGTCCTTTTCACCTTTAATCATATTCGGTCCCACCATCAGGTTGTTGATAACTTTCCAAGGGATCATTGATTATAAAGGGGAAAGCTACAGCTTTCTGTCCACAATCCCCCCCACCCCAACTTAGGTATTCCAGAGTTTTTTCTAAATATCTTGATCTACATTTTATTAATAAGGAAATCAGAGGCCGGAGAGCAAAAGGGAGAGAGTGGTAGAGCATAAAACAAACATGTTAGGGAAGAAGATTCTGTGTGGGTGTGTGTTTCTTTAATCCTAATATTGCCTTTGGCATTGAAAAAATCTATTGACAGATCTTGAGCTCATTTGATTAATTAGATAATAATCATAATGCATTCCACAGGAATTGTGACAGCTTAGAATGACCTCTCCAGATAGATGGGCAGCTTTTTCAGGAAGAGAAGAGGGCCCAGAGTAGCTGTGTGGAAAAGAAAAAGAGGGAACAGAATTGCACATAATTAAAGTTGCATTTTTTTGTTATCTCAAGATTTTGGATATCTTATCAAGAAAATAGATTAGAACATTTTTAATAGTTCCCAACAGGGGGATAAGACCAAGGCTAATGGTGAAGCCTATGAGTAATGATATGGCAAACTATCTAGAATTCATCCTGAGTTGTTGATATGTGTTCTGATTAGGCAGGGCCTTTAATGTTGTTAAATATTTTGAATATAATCTCGGAATATGAGCATCCCAGAGATTTCTAGTTCTGTAGCTTAATATGGACAGGTGGCATGGGCTTTATTCTTGCTCTATGGCAAATGCCTAGTACAGTTCACATAGCAGGCACTTCATAAATTTGTGTAGAAAATTGAATGAATCACATGAAGACTCTGAATGTTCCATGAAAAAGTAGGTACACAATTCAAGCTTGCAGGGATGCCTTGCTTTAGAGGCACACTATTATTACATCATAAATAGTCTCAAAATTATTTTCTTAGTTTATGGGGCTAGGATTTTAGTTGCTGCTTCTGAAACTAAAATCTCAGGAGGAGACAGATTTTTTCTATACTACCAAAAGGTGACACTGTGCTATGGGCACCCTGTGGTTAGCCTGTTCAGTTTGAAGGCATGATGATCCACTTTCTTTGTTTGCTCCTCCCCCCTTGAAATATGTTATTTAATCATTGATACAATGGTTGAAAACTCAGGAAATGAGAGAACAAAATTTGATTTACTTCTGAACCAAATATCATAGTTACAGTTCAAATTCTTTACCTGTTTACTGTAGGTTTAAGACGAGCTAAAAGAATCCTATTTCAACAGTTAATTAGAATAAAGTCATGTTTCCATTTGCTTCTTCTAGTAAGTTCTCTCCATTTTTTTTCTGTTACAGAAATAATAAATAAACTAAAGTGTACTAAAGAAAGGAACAGAATTGTGGTGTGTGTGTGTGTGTGTGTGTGTGTGTGTGTGGTGGAAGGAGTAAGGAATTGCCAAACTTAAAAAAAAGACTCTTGATATTAGTCCAAAAAGAAGCCTAAATTACATTCCATACCAACTGAACTTTAGATTCATAGGACCAACAGGGTAAAATTAAAACTCAAACTCAATAGATATTAAATAACAATAATAAAATAATTGGAGGCTTTAGATTTTAATGAGGGGTCATTAGTTGCTCTTTCTATCAATATAATGGGCTATAAAGATGAGCTCTTGCCCAGTTATAGTTATTAAAGACCACTTTACCCCCTCTTAAAATACAATGCCTGAAGATGCTCTATAGAAATTCTCATTTGGTTCATGACATTTTGACACCTTGGTAGAGAAAGCCAACAGGAAAATTCTGCATCTTGTGTTTTAAGGCCTGACCTTCACCTGGACTTACCATATCACATTTAGAAGTTTTATCTCCTTTTCACTTTTCTATGAGTATCAAAGAACATTTACCTGGATGACTGCCACCTTTTTGTCTTGACATTTAACATGTAGTAAGTGGACAAAAATATTATGTTTGGGCAAAGCAGAGGAAATACATGTTTAAGTCACACACTTGTTATTCTAGGTAAAAAAAAAAAAATGATGTCTTCAATTCTTGGTAAAACATATCTGAAAAAGCACATGAACAGACTAACATGGTTTCAAGAGGATGAGAACAATAGTAAGAGGCTTGGCAAATATGTTTTAGAAAAAACAAAATTAAAGCCTGGGTTATGAACACAAAAGTCTTATAGGAGCTGAACAAGTAATAAATGTGAACCAAACAGGCCGGATATAAAGAACAGTTTTTAGTTCTTAAAGAATTATTCTTGCTCCCATTTTTCTTGAAAATGCAGACTTCTCAGTCCTTCTTTATTCATCCATCTTTTGATAGAAAAATGCATCTAAAATATTAAATTTTGTCTTAAGAAAAACAAAAGTCTAAGCAGGATGATGAATTACTGAGAGGGCCACAAAGTAGAGAAGACTTCATCTAATGGAACAATGGTTACTTGACTGATTAAAACTATGCAGGAAAGTGAGTAACATTTAGAGACGATTAATTTCAAAAAAAGATGGGGATCCACTACCCAATTTTTAAATATTAGCTATATTTTATTTATTTATTTTTATTGTTGATACTATTACAAAGCACTTCTTTGAAAGCCAGCGGAGCACCCCAACTTCTCTTTCATGTAATTGTCAGCAACACAGCAGTAAATATCAACACAAAGCAGATTATTGTTGTAGATAACACAGGGAGAACAAAGGGTAAAATATTTAACTGTAGAAGTGTTTGACTATATTGTGCACAGTGAGAAAACCTGAAGTCATTTTCAAGGCCCACCATTTTCTTACTTCTTTTCAGTTGGGTCAAGTTTCTAAGCTTTCTAAATCTCTGTTTTCCAATTAGTGAAAAGAAAATAGTATTCCACCGAATCTCTTATCTACCTACTCCAGGACTTCTGTGAGGATCAAATGAGATGAGGCACGGGAAAACACTTCACAGACATTTGGTTAAAGTGTAAAATGTTTGCATTTGGCTATAAAGTAAGTCATGTTCCTGGGCTGAAGAAACTGCAAGGAGGCTAGTTGCTAGGGAGAGGATGTTGGGCGTTGCTACGTGACATCATTACCTGGACAGACGCTTCAAGCTGAGAGTTCTGAAGTAAGACTGCTTGCATTTGAATTGAGGCTTTATTATCATTAATTCTATTACCTTGAAAAATGTACTTAAGTTCCATAATTTTAAGTTTACTAATCTGCAAAATGGGATTGGTCATAGCACTTCTTTCACAGTATTATTGGGTGTATTACATTAAATGATATGTATAAAATACTTAAAATAATGCGTGTAACATAGTAATTGCTTGATAAAAATCTGGACAAGTATATGAAGAGACTGAAGTGTGTTTGAGAGCATGAGAACAATAGTAGGGTTTGGCAAACATGAGTAGTGACAGAAATAAAGTAACAACAGCAACTATCGAAGCAATAACAGAGGTAATCATGTGACTACCACTTTGTAGTGGCTATTAGAAATATGTTTTAAATTTAGATATTATAATGTTACTCAATCGTAATGTAAGCTTTGTGAGACCAGGTGCCATGTCTATCTTATTCTTCATGATACCCCTGGTTCTAGCTCCATAGCTTTTTGAAATAATAGTTTCAACAGTCTCTTTATAAACCTATGTTTGATAGGGCTCACATAGAAAATAACCATGGTGTGCTCAGGTTTTAAAATATGTAAACAGCTTGTGCTTGCCTAATTTGAACTACAGTTTAGCAGATTCTTTAAATTCCTAGTAAACATATCTCAAGACTTTGAAAGTGCTTATTTTTGTGAACATCAATAGGACATATTGTATTGTGAAGTCTCGTTGAAAAAATAAGAGCCCCTTCCAGATCTGATTACGGTGATCCAGCTGGGACCATTCATTCATAATAAGTGGGACTCAGGAGTACATCTTCACAAAATCACAAATCACTGGGATGATAATAAGAAATTTGTAGAACAAGTACATCCCTTAACTGATCAGAATGGACACCCAACCAAATAGAAAAGATGCCAGCCATGACCAACCAGCAGAGATAAACTTATGGGTACTGGCTGAATGTCTGCCTTGCAAATCGCTGGCCTGGCTCTTGGGGTCATTTGCTCATACAAAAGCTATAATCTTAACTGTTAAGGCTGCCAAATGTCAAAGCTCTCTTGTTTAATCATATATACTTACATCATTATAGAGTTCTATGGTAACACTTTAAATGCAATAGCCCATGAACACACTACCACTATTATATTTTTATCTGAGCAGGTTATAGGGCTGAACTGATGCCCTCGCCAAAGAGCTGTTCCAGGATCTAAAATGCAGACTATGTTTTGCTTAAGGCACATTCACAATCTTGACCTGGTGGTTCTCCATGTCCAGTCCAAGAGTCACTAGTTTAGAAGAGCAGAGCCTTCTATTTTTCCTCAGCAGGTCTAGAGTGTCCTGTACCTTTTTAAGTACTTTGTTAGGACTTAAATCAACACTCTAATTATAGGCAAGAGGAAAGAACACTAAGAAACCAATGCCAAGACTGATTGGAGAAAGCTGGGTCTTCTCACGAGCAAAGAAAAAATTACATAAACTGCTCGGATCTGCTGCCTTCACTGAGGTTGAGGCACTTGAGGAAAATGAGAGCCCCCCCCCCCCCCCCACCTTCTGCTCTCTTTAACATTTGAGTTAGCACCATTAAAAAAAATTTTTTTTTGAAAACAGGAGATTTATGCATGACCTATAAAGGAAGAGATTTGTAGCACTAGGAGAGTTAAGGTAGACAATTCCTATCATTAATAGATGATTCATTTGGAACCATTAATATCAATGAAGATATTGTCAACATATGCTTTCTGTAAATCAAAAACTTCACCAACTGGGCTCAAGATCTATGTTGCAGACAGGACTAGACATCAAAATTAAAGGCATTTAATATTCTTTATTTTCACTATTTTGAAAATAAATTTAGGGTTTAGAAAGTTGAATCATTGCTAACCAGAGTCTCATAACATTTAGCCCTTAGACCACCTCAGAATCCTCTGATTGTTAAAAATGCAGATTCAAAACAGCCAACCAAGAGCCATTGATCCACCCAGGACAATATCTTACCAATTTCTGCATCTCTCACTCCTAGCATATTGCTTAGCCTATAAAGCAAGTGTTCAATAAGTTTGTTGACTAACATGACTTATTAATTAATGAGACCCTGGGATAGATGAATTGGAAGGGATTAAATTAACCAGGGATTTTTCTTTTATCTTCCTCCCTACTGATCTTTAGTTGGCAGAACTAAAATAGTTGGAAAAACACAAGTCAAAACATTTTCCACGGTTCCCTTTAGGCTTCCAAATTTCCATCAAGTCAGTAATCTTTAAGCAATGAAGTTAGTCTTGGAGCAGTTTTCTGCTGGCTAGAACTCAAAAGGACCTAAATGGTCTAAAATTAAAGCTTAAATTTCAGACAAATAAGAAAATATTCAACATCTGATGACGAGTTGGGAAAGCAAGTCTGTGGAGGAAATGCAGAAGTAAAGGTTGGAGATGAAGATAAGAGAAAGGACAAGTGCATTTGTCACAGGCATGCACATAGCTGTCCTGGGTAACTGTCCAGGGCTGGCATGACCATAGAAAGAGGAGATGGCATCCGACCTCTGAACTCCAAAGCATCTCTTCCACCAGCCTTTCCTATTCGAGCATGAAGAAGCAGAATGTCATCTGAAGACCGAACCAGCGATTTCCATTCTAGGTCCCATAAAACTGGAGTTTCTCCAATTTAATATGAATTGCCGGTTAAATCAAATTTTTATTGCATGCCATCTCAGAATCTTCCCTACTCCAATGGGCATGTCAATAGACTCTCAAGAGCTGGCACATGTAGACAAACAGAGGTTGGATGGCCCAATTAAAAAGCACAAGAAGGAGTGTGCTGACAAGGTTAATAAGGGAGTAGAGTGAGGGAGCATCAGGCACCCTAAAACAGCAGTTAGCCGGCCGCTGCTATCAGGAATGTTGCCACACAAGTTCTATACAAACATTGGTACAAATGACATTGCTGATACCCCTGGGAAACAACAAAAAACACTGGACTAAACTCTCATTCTGGGCTTCTCCTTCTTCTTTTTTATTTATTTTTTCATTCTGTGCTTCTTAATTTGGGCAAACCAACACCTGTTTGTCCTCTAAAAAACAAAGAAAAAGAAAAAAATAAGGAGATTGACTTGCTCTTGGTGGTATGTTGACAACAAATCCCACTAAAGACAACAGTGAACTCTGAAGAAATTGATCATGTGTTATCTGGAAAAAGATTATTTAATAATAGGTCCCTTTCCCCACGGGGCAGCCTGTGCTTGTTTTTCTCTCCCATATTCCCTTCTCTTGCAAAGCTCCACAGTTTGACTCCTCCAGGTCATTATATACACAAGGAGAGCCAAGAAAGTTTGACATTTGCTGTGGAACATAGTGTAGTTGAAGAAATTGGAACACACCCTTGGTGGCTCCTCTCCTCCACACATATACAGAGCCACATGCCAGATACAGAGAGATCCCAGGGCAGGTCATGTTCAGGAGCACTGACTTAAAAGCTCTTTAATTTTTTGAAAAAGGAAAGCCACAATTTATATCTTTTAGCTCTGTGTCCCATCTGATCAAAGTCCAAGAATATGAACTGGATCATAAAACAAGTAAAACACACCAGCATGGGAGAATGAAAGGACCAGAGAAACACTATCAGAAAATGTGTGCATGGATGGCCGAGACACCATCTTCCAGTCCCTAGCTCCGGTGCTTCTGTCCATTAACTGTGGGGAGGGGTCAGGGAGGGTCGTCCCTTCACCCTGAAGTCTTCCACATCTTAGATGAGCATTTTGACTCCCTCCTCAGCACTTCTCAGTCTTCTCTGGCCTGGCCTGGCCTTGTCTTCAGTCTCAGCAAAGCCACTGTGCTTTGCTTTTCTTACTACCTTCACCTGATACCACATACATGGAAGGAAGCCTTATGTAGATGGTTCCAAACTAGGTTTCAAAAGGAGGAAGCAGGATTTTGTCTATTCGAATAGAGCTTGTCATCACCCAAAGTCTATTATGAAGACTCTCCACACAGCTCCTAACAATTCACTCCCCTCCCAAAGCCTTCTTTTTCTTTTAAAGTGTTTATTGGACTGACCTATTTTAACTGCAGTACCTGTAATAAGTGTGCTATCAAAAACTTAGTTGTTCGGGAACAAGCTTAGTTCATTAGAAAACACTTCTGTCATTTTCCCCCTTATAACTCTTGCTGAATGGGGGGAGCACCCTGACTAATGAAAAAATAACATGCATTTTAAAAATAGAAGTTCTCTGTTACAAATCTCTGTTGAACTAAGAATAATGCAAGTAAATCAAAATAAGATTTATTGAGCATCCACCACATGCCAAACACTTTTATATACCTGATTATTGTCTCTCCACTGAAACTCTCAGGGAGGTATTGTTCCCTCTTATGGACAAGCACTGAGGCTTGGAGTGAGTGGTAAGTGGAGTTAGGATTCAAACACCTCCCCACATCGTTCATGCTGTCACAATTGGGCACTTAGTAAAGGCCGAATCTATTATTCAGAGTCTCTCTGACTACAGCATGTGCTCCCCACACCTTAATGACTTCTTACTTAAGCTCCCCCTGTGGATTCCCATCACCCACATGATGAAGTCCCTTTTTGACTTGGCCTCCACCTACGTCTCAAGCCTCACTGCACACCATTTGCCAAATCCAGACCCACACTCAACTTCATGTAGTTTTCTGAACAGGAAATTCTGCTTTATAACTCCATAGCTTTCAGTGGCTATTCTTTCTTCCGAAACACCCAGACAATTCATATTCTTATTCAACAGTCCTCATGTGCTACTCACCATGTCAAGATCTACCCTGACCTTTCACCACCAGGCAATTCGATAATTCCTGTATTGTGTCTCCATATTCACATATGAATCTATATCATTCATGACTCTTCCATGTTATCTTAACAATAATAGTATCCACAAGGCCTGGCACAGTCTGATATGTAGTAAAAATCTTGATAAAAATTTGTTGAATGAATATATGATTCTATAATATAGAGCCCAAAGAATTGCCATCTATCAACCTGTAAAATTCAGGTTATATCATACATCATAACTGTTGATTATTTACTCAGATTTTTTTAATTTTTTCCAACTCTGTTTTTCTATTTTGCCAGCAATCCCAGACAATGCTGACTTCATTATTTTGTTTCTGTGGCCTAAGTGCACTTTCTGACCTGCTTCTCTCATACCCTGGGCTCCCCTTTCGGCTTCCCTGCCATCTGCCACCTCAGTTCTTCACCCCTACTTTCACAGCAGATGTGAACTCCCAACCCTGGTGTGGCAACAATTTAAATTCTCTCTCTACCTCCCCCGTTTTAACAATGCCAGCAAAAACCAATTCAATAGGGAGGAAAAAAAGTTGCTCATGCAGATGCAGCCAGAGATGTAAGAAAAGCCATTGCCAGCTGGAAACGTGTTCCTAGCTTTGGGTCCTTCACCTTCTGGCCCCAGGTTAACAGGGACTCTGGGTGAGCAATCAGGTTCCCCAGTCCCAACATGCAGCAGAGCATCACGGCCCATCTCATCTCCTTCCCGGCAGATAAAACATGCTTTTGCCTCTAATTAAAAAGATTAATAAAGGAATAGGACACATCAGGTTCACATCAATCATTGCCCATGTGGTTCTTATTACTGTAATTAAAAGTTATCTTCCCCAAATTTTGGGATGAAAGTGCCACGATCTACAATTGAAAACACATTGTAAGTTCTACATCCTCCAACTTCATTCATTTTTCTTCTTTATAAAAAGAGTGGCAAGGCAATGTTCTTATGGCTGTTAGGTTTAGAGGGGTTCTTAATAGCAATCTATCAGCAAAAAATGCACTTTTTTATTTCTTGAAACACCCTGACAGAGGTGCATTTCCCTTTTGTATTCAAAATGAATGATCGCTTATTTTTGTAATTCCTACGCTTGCCTTTTCCTTTTGTTCAGCTATCAGTGCCCTTGAAAATTCTGATATGAAAGGCATTTTTAATGACAAGTTAAAAATTTACTAAAGGCTCCACTATTATGCTTGGGCTAGAACAAGACAAACTTAATGCTTGAAGAATTTATATCTCCCAGAATGCATCAGCGGCCGAAAACAGACACAAAAGACCAACATGCCCTGGCCCCCTGGCTTCACCTGGAAATGTGTGTGATTCCAGGGACACTGAATCCTTGTATACAGTCCACAGGAGCAGAGTCAATCCTGGGTCAACTTCTGGGGGTTTAGCAATTCAATGTCAACACAATCACATTTATTAAGAGCCCACTGGTCAACCAGGCACCAGGAGCTTCCAAGTTTATTAGGCGGCAGCCAGGGTGGAAACGGCTGGAGATATAGAAGGCAGTTTTAGAAAGTTCTTAGTTTATATCCTCTTTGTGGATATAAGGTCTCCAGGCAAAAATGATTCTCCTAGTAGGCCAGTTTGTTCTCAAGGTTCCTGGCTTTTCCTATGCCAGCGTATATCACCCGCCTTCTCTGAAACTACAGCTCTTACTGCTATTCTTCCTCTCTCCAACGCTCCCACATCCTGGTTGCCAGAATCCTTCACTGGTTGAAATGCAGGAGCATTGGCTATTCTCGAGGCTCTCAGCCTTCTGACCCAGGGCTCTATCTTCTTTCTGTTTCTCTTATCTGTGTCAAAGCAGGGGGCTTGTAACATTCTTTGCACATCTCACATCTGCACAGTTCAAAGCAGGAGCCTGCTGCCTCAGTGTTTTTTTCTTATCTATCAAGGCTTTCCTGTGCAAACAAGGGCCTCAGCAGCTACATCTACATGGCTCCCTCACGGCTCCACTTAATACACTCTAAGACAGGGCTGGGCACCCCTATGTTCTAGTTTCTTACTTCTATAAGAAAGTGCACACAACTCCAACACACAGGGAATCCACTACTTTAAAACCTTATTGTTTTTAGCTTATTGAAATCTAACCCCACCACGGTTTATTGCATTGAACCAAAGTCTTCATCCTCAAGAACTCCATGGCTTATTCCAAGACATTCAAATCTGTGTGGAGACACATTCCTAACTGAAATACTTCCATTCCGAAAATCTTGTGGCACATATAATTTCCATGATTCACATGGCATGAAGCACAGTGTTCTTTGTATCTTGACTTTTTGTCCAATTCTTTCTCATCTAGATTGTGAGTCTCTAGAGGCTGGGAGATCTGTTTTCTCCTTTTGGTTCTTAGCACCTCTCATGGTGTTCTCAGGCTGCAAGTGCTCAAAGAATGCTCCGAAGGATGATCCTTTTGGAGATTCCCACCATGGATAAAGTCAGAGTGTCACAGAGCTCAGCCCAGCAGGTAGAAAGTGTGCATATAGAAATGCTTGTAGTTATGGATAATTAATAACCTTCTGCTATGCCTGCCTGTGTCAGAGGCTGTCATCTTGGCCCCCCTCAGATTTTTCAAAAGCTGATTTTCTGTGCTCAGAGGCTCTCTTGCCTGTACTCAGGCAATGGGGCAAAGGATGGGGTCAGAATTTCTATACCAGAGAAAAGATCTCCGTTTACCAAAGCAGTACTCAGAAAAGTGCTCTGTTGACAGCAAACAGCTGCTTTTGCAGGATGGAATCTTAAAGGGCCGGATTAAAATGTTCATGAGGGCAGGCAAACTCTGCAGCTTTCTGAAGAAATGTCTTGGAAGCTGGTTCCTCTGCCAAACATGGGGGACATGGCCCAGACCCCAGGATGGAGAACCAAACAATGGGATGGAGGACATCTTTTCAGCTCAGAAATGGGGCTTCATAGTTTGGGTCTAGGGCTATACGAGAGGACTGATCTACATATGGAATGAAAAGGCAGAAGCCAAATATGCAGAAAGAGAGAAAAAAAATCAAGAGACTCTATAGTGCCAAAAAACATTGAAGGACTCTATGGTGTCAAATATTGAAATGCTCGGAGTGCGTTCTCTAAAACAGTTTGTGTTAACTTGTCACCCACTGATACCCCTATAGTTCTCGACTGAGGAGCTTGCCTACATTGAAAGTTAAATTTTCCAAGGGAGAGCCATACATTTCAAATACTGTAGATCCGCAAGCATTTTTCAATGAAAACATATCATTTGAGACCACAGATATTTTCCACATTTCCCTTTGTTCCTCTTGGATACTTTTCTAACTTATGTTTGATTTCATTGCTTTTTAAGACCAGAAAACATTATCAATGGGACAGTGAGAACACCAGTCCAACAGAACGCTTGGAAACAAGCAACAGAAGCACATTGTTTGGGCTGCAGATCCTTTTTTTACTTTTCCATATGTTGGGCTACATGGAGCTAGTGATAAGGCAGAGTGTCTGTCACCCGACAACTAGTCTGGAGGCTCTCTGGTAGGAAAAAAAATACAACACAGTCCATTGGTTGGAAATGGAAATGGACGTTTGGATGAAATGCTTTGTAGGTAAGGGGCTTGCTTTCCAACTAGTCTGCAAAATGCTGAGCCAGTGCCATGTACCTATCATCCATAATGCATGGTTTATTTTTAGTATACATTTACATACAAAGTTGATGCAAAGTTTTTGATGAATACTTCTTTCCAAAAAAGTTTACTGGCTGTTGCAGAGACACAATCTCCATTTAAACAGCATCCGTTGCGCTTTGCCTTGGTGGCTGGCCATGTATTTTAACGACAGCTTCTTCTACCCTGTGTAAAATAGGAGTCCCAGACTCAAAAACCAAGAGCAACCTGATGATGTCACGTCTGACCAAAACCTCATTTCTTTTTATCCGTTTCACTCTTTGATCATCAGGTAAGTGACATCCACAGCTCTCTTTAACTTTCCATGTTATATATTAAAAGAAGATACATATTGAAGCCAGATACACATAGAAGACATGCCATAGTTCAAGATTCATAGAGCGTAATACACATATACTTTAAATGAAACTTGGGAGAAATCCTTACTCCTGAAAAGATAGTAATAATAAATAAGGAGTTGAGTAATTATTGGTTGATTGCCATAACCCACCATGTTATGAAATGTGTATAGTTCTAGGGTATGCCTAGAGTAGGCTCAGGAATGTATAGGTGTTCAATATATGCTTACTATACACCAAAGCAAAAGATACCTAGTGGATCCCAAGACCACATTAAGAATTCAACTCCAAGCCAAACTACTCATGGAGAGATCTGAGAATTGGGGCCAGCCTGAGCACACACTGCCCATATGGGGATAATATTTTAACCTGGAAGACTTTCTACACCTGTTCTGATCATCTCAAGACTGGTTTTCCAGAGCAGAGTCAGAGTAGACAAGCTTCCAGGGTTTGAGAGAAATAGGGAGAAATGTTTCATATAATCACACCTTGTCTTGGCCATTTAAAATAACTTCTGAATTGGTGAGCCAATGTTTATAGAAATAGATGGGATGGGCTACCCAGGGTTTAGTACTTAAAGAAATGTCACAAAATCTATGTGGCAAATATAGCTAAGTATTCAGATTTTTGAGGTGGCTTTTCTAAACTTTACAATAGTCCAGAATTTGGTCTTGAGTTAGAACAAGAAAGCCACATAGGAACAGTATTTCTTGTAAATTACTCCCTGCTACGAGATTACATGGAGAGCAGATGAAGATGGAATAATAGAGTTCAAAATATTGTATTTCAAGAACAAGAAATAGTGTTTAGCAGGCCTTTTGAAGATTTTGAACATGTCTCAAAGCAAAAAACAAGAGCCTAGCCTAAACATTAAACATTAGGGGAAGATTATTTGTTCAGAGCCCTGTTTTATGTTACACAAAGAAATAATAAACAAGGGCGCTGGATTTACGACATAGTATGCATTCCATTTTATGAATATAGATGCAAATGTGAGGTGGTAATCATCAGTGTTTATCATTTTACCATCATGATATAGTCTTTAGCTTTGAGGCAAACTGCCTGAGAAAAATGGGCCTCTCCAGGTTCTCCATTCTCCCTGAGAGGAACCACAGGACCAAACCAGGCTTTGTCCTTGAGCTTTCCAGGCAGAGCATCAATAACTAAGTGTCCAATAGTGAAGGGCCCCAAAGCACACTCATCATGGCCTGGGCAATGTCAACCCTCATCATGTTGGCGATGCTGTTTTGAGAGAGCTTTGCTATGTACTGGCTACGTTCCATTTTCAGCTGATCTGCCCTGATTCATTTGAAATGACCAGGGACAACAGTCAGCTCCTGAAATGCAAGCATTTCACTTCATTAATTGAAATGGGCCTTGAAGGGCTAAAAATTGTACAGGTTTCTTTGGTTCCTAACTGATGGTGGTGATTGCATAGTGTGGAAAGCAGAATAATTCTGAAGAAATGGAAACTGGAAGCTAGTTTAGTTAATATTTCCTTTTCCACTCCTACTCTTTTTTTTTTTTTCCTACTGCAATTCCTGAGGAAAGGATTTTCTAATGGTTGAAACAAATCATTACTATAACAAATGCTATTTAGTGAACACTGGTCTAAATACTTGGTTATGTATGCATCAACCAATTTACACATTACAGAGATCCTCTGAGGTAAGTATTTTACAAATAAAGTGCCAGGCTCAGAGAGGTTAAGTAATTTGTCTGAGATCACACAGCCAGTGAATAAAACCCAGCCTTTATAAATCAAAAGCTGTTAACCAGTATTCTACAATTGATTTTAATGAACCACACTGATGTTAATTCTCAAATTTCTGACTCTCAAATTTATCCTCTCATTCCTATTCTGTTTATCTATCATCACAACCTTTCTTACTTGTCTATCATTTTTTTTCTCCTTATTCTGTTAAATTATTTTTTTAAAATTAAATGTGTTTTGCTTTCAGAATTATGCTTGATATCTTGGTTAGATAATACCTGTCACTTCTATGGGTAACTGACAGAAAAGTGTTCAGTGGCAGGGGCCAACTTTCCATCCCAGGAGCCCACCTACAATTTGCACTATAATTTTGATTTGTGTTTCTCAAAATGGCACCCTTGATTCTATTCCAGGCCTAAAAGACCAAGATCTGCCTCCACTATGGAAAGCAACAGCTTAGAAGCTGTAGAGAGGTAGACAGTGTTTGGAGGAAAATACATTATGAAGTCTCTGAACTTGAAAGTCAACAAAAAAGAGAAAGAACATAACAGACAAGACAAAAGTGGAGGTCAGGATGTGCTACAGCTTTAAGAATATATATATATATATATATATATATATATATATATATATATATATATATCTCCAGCTAGAACAGAAGAAATATAAGACAGAAAAGGTCCATGTTGAAGATCAGTGATATATGAAAAGAATAAGGTGAATTTCATTCATTATTCCTTCAAAAATATGCATTGGGCACCCACTATCTTCTAAAACTAGATACAGCAATAAACAACCAGAAAAACTACCTATCCTTCTTGTGGAGTCCATAGTTTTTGGGGAAAGATAGCTATTGAGCAAATAAGTATAGAGTTTGAAGAGTGTTTTAAAGCTCCACAAAGCACTTTAGAATCTGAAAACTGAAAGGCTAATCTGGGCAGAGATTAGGGGGATAAGTGATAAAAGCCTGTATAAAAAATGTCAAAAGACTATAATAATGCCCTTTATCTCCTTGCGTTCAGGCTAGCCTCGTTTATCAAGAAGTTCATAGAGTTTCTACCATATTTGATTATTCTGTTTTAATAACCAACTTTTCAGAGAACTCTGAAGTCTGTTTAAGGATCATATCATGTGATAATTTAGAAAAGAAGATGATGGTGTGTCTGTGTATTTTTTCTCTTTTGCCATTGAAATATCTGACATATTTGGGTGCACAATAAGCAAACACAGATGTGAATGAACCAAAATAATGGAAGGAAGTAATGACAGAAAACTGAAAGTGAAAAGGCCATGCAGCAGATTTCACAAATGATTTTAACAGCAAAGGTCAGAGCATATCAACCCTACAGTTAGGCTCCCATACAGATATCACATTACAGGAAATATGTACTGGAGAGGAATTAAAAAGGTACACAGGAGGGTAACCAAGACCAAAACATCTTGGTATGTGAACAAGTTAGTAACTGAGCTCTATGGAAGGAGGAATCACATGCTGGGCATAAAGTTGTATTCCCCAACTGAGCCTCAGAAGACCTGCAATTTGTTACTGTGTGGCTGCGAAAAAGATAGATACAAGGTAAAAAACTCAATGAACTATACAGGCATTGGAACCATTGTAGTTACATGTGGAGTGATTTGGGAAGTGATTACCAAAGTCAGCAGAAGGTGCTGTACGTGAGCATATCCCAACCTAAAGAATTGGATTGACACACATTTGAAAGTGCATGACTACAATGAATATCAATGGCGGGAGAGGAAAGACAGGGCTCCTCTGGCTTGCCTTAGTTTTACTTTGGATAGTGAACTAAAGTGTATATACAAGGCACTTAGTAACATTACCAACTCTTAAGGGCTAATGAAAAATTTCAACCAATTGACAAACAGGTATGGGAACCTGGAAGGAAAATGAGGGCAGAAAAAGTGAACTGGGATTGTTCCTCTTATGAGATCAATAAGAAATTTACAATGAAATCAACAGAAATATCTGGCAAATTAGCAAAGACCCATTTTCCTGTGTTGTGAAAAGAAGAATTTTTCTATGGCATAGCTAAGAGAATTGCATAAAAGTTCCAGAAACTCCTGCTCATTTACTAACTGAACACATTACCTCCCTTCCACTCTCTCCTCATTGTAAACTGTCCTACTTCATAGACTCTTTCCAACAGCTGTCTGTTAGGGGGTCCTTCTCAAATGACTCTCTGGAACATAGGAGTGGGTGCTTCAGCATCACTGCTCTGGATGCTATTCCTTAATATAAAACATCCCTTGCCATTCATTCCTTCAGCCTCTCACCAAATATAATTCATGTGCTGTCTGCATTCCATGTACTGTGTTTAGAGCTGGACATAAAATAATAAATGATATTAAGGAGCCATTGTTTTGGTTAACATTGATTCAGGAGTGAGGCAGATCTAAAAAAGATGATACCCCTCAACCCCAACCCCAGCACCATGGGCTTTCTGATTATCTCAAGGACCATTCAATGACTTTCCAAAGAAAACTCTTTTTCCGTTTTAAACATATGCTTATACCAGATTGTCGTTTAAGGGAGTATGTAGGTGAGGTCATAATTGAATATTGTAGGGTGTTCTAAATTTGCACTCAACTTAAGTGGAGGCCAATTCTTATCCCAGTCTTAGTGGCTTTGTTTCTAACTGTGCCAAGCTGGCTGGTTACCATAGCTTTGTTCCTGACAGATGGACATAGGACAAATCCCAGGTTTGAAAGTCTGAACAGAGTACACAGCCAAAATAGTGTAGGGGAATATCATCATCAGTGTACGTCATGCAATTAATTAATCATTATTTTGTGATTTTTTTCTCATTCTAAATAAATATTTACTTTCTAATTTTGTATTTGTAAATCTGTCTTCCTTTTTTTGAAAAAGCCCCTCCACCCACAAACCAGAGATCTGCCCTTGGTGGATAGGTATGAATGCTTCTTTGGCTCTGCTGCTTTCTAGCTATAAAAAACTTGGACTGGTCCCTTAACTTATCTGTTTATTGTTGTTGTTATTAAAATAATAATAAAGTTATTATTAGCATTATTTGACCTCATGTTTCCTTAAAGCATGCACAATAATACTTTCCAGGCATGGCAATGCTGAATATTAAAGAAGGCTATCTATGGAAGAGTACTTGACAAGTTAAAAATACTGTATTATTTAAGACATTATGTGAAAAGGCACTAACTCTCCTTACTTAACTTTGGAATAGCGTCTATTGATTTTGCCTCTAAAGTTGCCTGAGAGATTTCTATTGTTGTTTGGGTCTGGAATTTCTGTGTTGTTTTTTTTTTTATATATTTAAGCTCTGACTCACTATCTAATCCCAAACTCCTTCAAGTGGACATTGAATTATTTACTCCTTTATAGCTCTCAGACCTCATTGGAAACACAGTATGTAAGTGCATATTGGTGGATTTACTCATTTGGCTGGGATTCTGAGATTTTTTTTACCATAATCACCCATTCATCCATCTATCCATTTACCCAACCAACCATCCATTAGTAAACATCTCCTAGATGCCTAATATGCGCTGCCATGAAAACTCAAGACTGTGAACAGATGGAAGCTAGGCTGCTTCGGTTGGGCTGGAAGACCTAGAGCCCAGCCTGACTGTGGATGGGAGTGGCTGATGAGAGCAGATCGCTATTCCCAGAACATCACTCTGCCAGATACTGGGCCAGGTGCTGGCAATATAACAATTAATACTTACAGTGGCTTCCCTTCAAAAGCTTACCTTGTAATGGGGAAGACCAAGAGGTAAAGAGAAAATTATAATAATCTTGCCTGAAGGAGTTAAGGGAAGCTATGTGCAGAGACAGGCCTTGAAGAATGAGGGAACAATCCAGCAGGCATAAAGAGTAGGTGAGCACCCCTGTGATAGGCATCAGCCTCCACAGAGGCACAGAGACATGCAAACATATGCCAATAAAGAAGAGACAGGGTGCTTCTGTGGCTCTGATACAGCATACACAACGATGTAGCAGAGGCATCGTCAGTAATGAGATCCTACAGAGCGTGGCCGACTCTTTAGTCCGAACTTTGATCTTTATTCTTAATGCACTGAGCAGTCTCAGAAGGTTTTAAATGGGAGGATGTGCTCAGCCTTCCTTGCATTTGAAAAACAATGTAGGAACACCCCATTGATTCTGAGCTTCCAGAACTGGAATCGTACACCCAGATTCCAAAATAACTTGCTATTTGGTGTATGATGATGGTGGATTTCTTCAGGATGATTCATAGTAACGGCTGTTAGAGACTCATCCCCTCTGATATGAATTGAATTTAATCTGAAATGGGAAGCTTCACCAGTGTTGAGGAAGGAGAAAAAAAAAGCATATTTGAAACATAACTCCCTTGTTTTAAAAGTCTTCAAAAAAGTAAGAATTCTGGGACTTTAACATTTGCTCTCTTTCTCTAACTGCATTTCTCCTAAGCAATTTTCTGAGATTTCTCCATTGATTAAAGTTAGGCCTTCACTGTGGGAATTCTTGAGGTTTAGCCAAACATAGATTATTCTTTGGATAATACTGTGCACAGTAAGATGGAATATGCCCACTTTTGTGTATCTAAAAATGATTAAGAAGTTCTGTCCTGAATGTGAAAACCAGAATGAAATGATACACATTAGGGGCAAAGCAAAGAAGTAAAGTACCACCCGGAGGGCAAAAAAATATGGATTTCATTGTGGGCATATCTGTAGGTCTATCAAAAATACGAAAAGGAGAAAAACCTGCTTGCATTTAGATCCATGTCTCTGAATTTTCCAGAAAACAGGCACCTGTCCAGGGTGGGGAGACGAAGCACTTTTCTGGGCAGGTCCTCAGGGTAGAATCAATCTTGAGAGAGCAGAAATGTTAATTATTAACCTCAATGTGGGGCCCCTGCATTAAGAGTTCATATTTGCAAATGCATTTTGATCCTCAGATAAGCCGGTTTCTCTACCAGCACTCCCTCTGTAACTCCAAACTGTATATATATATATATTCAGTTGAGATCTGGGGTGGGGGTTGTGTTTGGGGAGGAAGAGAGAGCTCCTCTATACCTGGAAAAATGCTAATTCCTGTTTTTAAGAAAATGGGCTAAGAAAAGGCTCAAGGGAGTCTAGGACATCAAAGAACTCTTTTAAAACAACTTTTTTGAGGATTTAAATGAAAATGAGGCAGACATATATGGATTAAATTTTCCCCTTAAAGCAGCCTGAGGTTTAAAGATTAAGGGGGAGAGAGATGGTGGTAAAATGTATTGGGGGTTATTAACAGAGGTTCAACTAAGCTGAAACGGAGTGCATTAACCCATGAGGTGTCCATGCACATTCCAACATGCACATCGTGCACACACTCACAGAGGGACACGCACACACCACACACATGTGCCAGGTGCCCCCGAAACAGTCCCTTCACAGCGGATGATTTATGCAGCTTGCCAGGAGAGAAGTAGGCCATGCCAGCCTTGAAAGCACTTTAGTTTGGTTGTTTTTACTCATGAAGGACATGTTGTCCTGTAATTATTCTGTCATTTCTTAAAAGGTGAAATCCTTAACGGGTTTGTGCTTTCTGTGCTGCTGTTAGTGTTCTTGTCAGAGCACGTCTAACCAAGTAGGAATCCTCATTCCACAACTGCTTTATGAGGAACAAAGAGGAACTGGACCTTTTAAAATGTATGAAAGAATCTAGAAGAAAGAATATTAGTCAGGGAGGACATAGATAAGATACAGAAAAATTGCAAACAGCATTCCTGTTTCCCCTCTGGGCTCTCAAAACACCTACAAAACACTTTCTGTCATTAACTTTTTTCCCCCTGTCTCTCTCACAGGCAAGTATAATTTTGTATCTGTATGTGATAACAGAATAGAGTAGGGTAAAAATAGCTAATGTTTAACTCAGAGACTAAAGGAAAACATACAACTCCAACCAATGTAAATGTTAAAGTTATGTTTTAATGCTTAGGAGAATCTAGAGGAGATGTTGCTGTTGATCAGGTTAGTTATTTGTTCTTTGTGCTAACTGATAAAACTTGCAAAGTTAGTGAATTTTTTAAAACAGGTTTTGAGCCTTAAATAATCAGGAATTTTACCATTTCAAAGATCAAATGCAATAGGAATGCAACTTTTTTTTTCCATATCAAAATTAATCTTTCAGTTTGAAAGGTCTAGCACTGTGAAATGTTACAGGGCATTTCTGGGCCAAGTCAGAATGAGCAGTTAGCAGGCTTATCATCAACTTAAGAATGATGTTCTAATTTCATGAATTGTAAAATGTCTTGCCTTCTCGAAGTCCGATTAGGCAAAGTCAGATTAATAGGTGAAATTTCTGCGTGACAAAAGGCTAAAAGCTAAAAGGCTGTGTATGATATAGGCAGTTACTTTATGGTGAATTCTCAAGGGGTAGGTCTCCTCCAGGGGTTCTTAAACTGTGATCGTTAAACAGAGTTACCCATTCACTTGGACCCTGATCATTCTCAGCTACCCACCCTCTGCTGGGGCATTTTAATAAGCAAACTCTTCTTCTTGTCCTTTAACCTCCATGCTAATGCTAAGAAATTTCTGTTAACTTGATCTTTTGAAAATATGACCCCAAACAGTCATGGAAGTTAAAGCTGCGATTTAGCCAGTACACTATGGCTCACAGCTGCACTGTTATATATGGAGTTTTTTGTTTTTGTTTTTGACTGTTCATGGCATTATTTTGTTGGTCAGTGATCTTGCCAAACTGGCTGTTACATATTTTGAATATTACCCTTGAATGGATGCATAGTGACCGCTGTCTTGAATTCCCTTAATATTACCACCTCTCAATTTACACTGCCACTGACTTGGTTCAGGCCCTTGTCATATTTTGCCAAGACTATTGCAATAGACCCTAATATGGCATAAGATTAATTGTGTTTACCATAAGATATAGGCATATTGAGGCAGGCCCACATAGACCAGGCTTCCCACTAGGGCTCCATTATTCTGAGAGATTTAGAACCTTCAAAAGAAACAAACAAGTAAAAATTATTAAAGGATAATAGCAACAAAGAAGGGAGTTGGATTCAAGCAAAATGGGCTAATGTCAGAGGAAAGAGGCAATTCTGAATATGATGGTATATCTATACTCAGGTTGTCCTCTATCAAGCATCATAGACTTTTGCCTGAGTCTCAGATGGTTATAGGTGAAAACCAAAAGGTAATTTCACCTCTGTCTTGACAGGACATTGAAAAGGTAGCCCTTGACAACTTAGATTTCAGTACCTCCTGCAGCCAGGGAAAGAGGTGTCCTCAGCAGAGACCTCAGGTCCCTTGCAGTCTTTGGTGGCCACAGGAAAGCAGCCTTTGCCTTTGACTGTGCATTAGCAGCAATGCAGCACTGGGCGTTGATAACCATGGGCAACTGTACTTAAAGGTGAAAAGGGCAAATATGTTGTTTTTATTGCTGTATTCATAACCTCTAGTTCTTGGAATATAGGAGGAACTCAACAAACATGGGTTGGCATCAGTGAATGGTTGCATGAAAACAATGGCTTTCTGTGGTCATGAAATGCACTGTGATATTTTCTATATTCAAATATTTTCTATTATATTGTATCCTATATTATTTTATTAAAAACTAGTGACCCGTCGTGCGAAATCGGGTGGGACCCGGGACTCCTCCCCCCACCCCCACGCCATAGGACCTCCCTGAGTCCCAGAGTCCCACCCCACACGGCCAGCACTCTGTGGGATGGCCACGAGTCCTGGGGTGCCGCCCTCATGCCCCTCTACTGGGCCTTGCGGAACTGCTGCCGGGCCCCGCCTCCACAGTGCGCATGCGGGGCCATGGAAACCCCAGCAGAAGTCGCAGAAAGTAGAGGTCCCCTCACCCCTGCGGGGCCATTGCCCTGCCCCTGCTGTGTGCCCAGCCATCTTGTGATGGCGTTATAGTGTGAGGGTCAATTTGCATATTAACTCTTATTATTAAAAAATATGCTGCTTAGTCCTACTAAATTGATTTATGGACTACTAATGGATTCTGACCCACAGTATGTAAAATATTTTTGTAATACAAATTACAGCTGTTATGTCTAATATTTATAAAGCATTTACTGTGCTAGGCACTGTCCTAAGTACTTTACACATACTAACTTATTTAGCCCTCATAACTTGACTGAGTTCCCTTATTTAGTAAGTGAAGGATACAGAATTTATCTTCAGGCAGTCTTGCTCCAGATCTTACACACTTAAACAGTGAGGAAGGAAATGTGAATATCACAGAATAACCAAAGGAACTAGACCTTGTAGGAGACACCTTTGGGGACTCACAGACCTATTTAGGGGGAAAAATAGTGGGAGTGGTTTGTGAATAGTAAGGGAAATTATGCCTTGTGACTGATAAGGCAAACCAAACCATATTTTCAGGCTGTTATGGCCTAGAAAACACAAGTGATACCTTACTCCATCTTTGCTTCTGCTAGACTTAAATGCTTTCAATGCAAATCTGATGTTTTCATGTTCTATTTCCAGAACGTAAGTGCACTTCTAGGGTCCATTTGGTAAAATCCACTTGCCTTAGCATGGAGTGTGTGTCCCTTTCTGCCCCATTCCTGACTGCCAAACTGGTAGCATTAATTCCCATCACTCCCCATCAAGCATCTATACTACAACTAGGCCTTAGTATTTGACAATCACCAAGTATACCATGCTCTTCTCTGCCTCTGTACTTTTGCATATGCTTTTGGTTTTTTGCAAATACTTTTAGGTGGTGGCTGAATATTGTGCTGAAACATCTGTAACCCAGACCTGAGTTTTCTCTTTCTTAGTCAACTAATTATAGGAAAAATATATGTAGTTTTTATTTAACTTCACTTGTAAATAAATTAATGTAAAATATACAAAAATCAGTTTTTGAATAGTTGAGTTGGATCTTATGAAATAGCTAAACCTAGTATATAAATTAAAAATTGTATATTATCAAAACTCTTACAGTTCAAAAAAATTCATAAGTATTATATCATTTTTCAGTCAATTAAGCATAACTAATTTTTCCTGTACCACTGGACGAGTTAGGTTCTTTGGTGGAGAATCCTATAATGTAGGTAGCTTGCCAGACAAGTACCAGAGGCCATGCTACAAAATTTACATACAATAACATCAAACATCACAAAAACAACAGCAGAGCAACATGCTCACATATGAGAGGCATGTGGAAACAGAGACCTTAACACAGAAGAGCAAATTCACAGCTTTCATCTCAGAATAATAGAATGGTGACAGTTATTTAAATATTCAGTGTTTTATTATATGCCAAAAAAAATGAGATACACACTGTTTTTTTATATATTACCCACTTAATAGTGTGAACCTGAGAAAGAAGATACCTCGAAGAGCTCCTAGTGGCTAAATGGGCCCAAATTAAAAATTAAAAAAAAAGCCTGGCAACCATTTCTAAACACAGGCCTCTCATGCAAACTGCACTTCAAGGAGAAGCCTCTACTGAACTGTCTGCCTCCTGCACTCAACCGCCTGGCTGCACTGTGTTCTTGCAATGTGAGCCCATCCTTATAAAGGAGTTAGTTCCTGTAATTGTATTTCAACCAATAGAACTGAGACTTTCACTGTCCAGCCAAAGCTTTATATCCCCATATCATCTTCAACAACCAATCAGAGCAGCTCTACTCTAACCAATCAGGACCAATCAAACTGCAAGGATTTGGAGGTCCTTATCTGCATTAGAACAGACTAATCAGGGGCCAGGGGCAAGGACTTCTCTATGTAAGTCAGCTCTCCTCTGGCTGTCAAAGCACACTTTTCCTTCCCTCCAAAGACCGAAGATGTTGTTTGCCTGACTAAAAACATCTGAAAGTCTTATCTGAGCAGAGTAGAGTGGGCAGAGCAGAGTAGTGGAGCTGAGCAGAGCTGGCTGGCCCCAGGGCCACCACATAGTCCTGCTGCTTCATAATTGAGCTGTAACACTATTGAACTATTCTACAGTCCTGTCGTATCACAATCGAGCCGTTTGCACTGAATACAGTTTCCTTCTTCACTGCACCCTGATTGAGGATTCCTGTCAGTGTCAAATTGGTGCCAAACCATCAGTTGACAATGGTTATAGAAAACCTGTGGTTACTATCACCATTAAACAGATGAGACAATTGAGACTTCAAGAGATCATTTAACCTATGTTCCCAAGCTAGTATAAGATAAGATAGGGTTTTAGTTTGAGTCTGAATTACATGCTCTTAGCCACCAAGGGAAGGTCTTATAGGAACATAGCAAATGAACACTTCAATTCCTCCTCATTTTGTGAGTTGATCCCTTTACCTTAGTCATCTACCTACAACTTATGTGGTATAAACAACAACAACTGCTGAGTTCAAGTTTTAACTTCTTCCTTGCTTCATTGTATGACCTGGTTGTATAATTGGCAAAGTCAATTAATCTTGCTCAGCTTCAATAACTTATTTGTAAATGGGTTAAATAGTAAGTAATTTATGTTATTGGCAAGTCTTAGATATTCATGTTTTGTAAATTGAATCCAAATGTAAAATGCTACCTGCCTTTTTTGAAATGTTGCAAGATGCTAAATGAAAGCTAAAAATAATAGCAATTTTGAAAATTACATCAGTATTTTACCCAAGAATTATCATCATCCCAATTGCAAAATATAAAGTCAAAAGAAACAAAGTCAAGAAAACCATTACTTTCTGAAAGCATGTGATGGAAGAATTAAAATGATCTAACTCTATCTGCAATAGAGAGAACACCTATGCAGACCAGCTGTGTGGTGTTATTCAGTCACTTAATCTTTTCAAGCTTTAATTTCCTCTATAGGACTACTAGAGGCTTGGTGCACGAATTTGTGCACAGGTAGGGTCCCTCAGCATGGCTGGCAATTGGGGCAGATCACGGGGGCCAGCTGGCCAGGGGGAGGTACCATGGGAGGTTGGCTGTGGGAGCACAGCTAATGCATTGAGCATCTGCCCTCTGGTGGTCAGTGCATGTCATAGCAACCAGTCAACTGGTTGTCCGGTCGCTTAGGCTTTTATATATGTAGATGGGGTTGTGCTACATAATCTACAAATGCCCTTACAAGTCTAACATTCTATCAGTTGAGACTTTCAGGATCCCTTGTCTGTGACCCCTGCCTTCTACTTCACTCTGACCAGACTGGAGAATCTTACAGAATCTTTCACCCCATTGATCTGGATGCATTTCAACCACAGAGACTCTAAACATAGTGCACCATTTGTTTGGCTTGTCTGTATTGAACTGACCTCTCGGCTTTGTAAAATATATCTTTCATTGACTTCAAAACCCACCACTTCGCCCCTGGAAATTAATTGAGGGAGTTTGCATTTGAATTTCCCTGGTGTTATTGGTGCATGGAAAATCTGGTTACTTAAATCTCATTTTTATGTGTTACATTGTAATTTTTAAGAGATCATCATAGCAATCTCCTATTTCTGTTAACTCTCTCTGAAAATCCAAATGGGTTTATTTTTTAAATTGCTAATAACCTTAGCCAGTGAGACAAATTATCAAGTATATGGACTACAGTTGAACATAAACTCATTTTATTTGATGAAGGCAAGAAAAATACAAAGATTTCCATTTTGAGAGTAAAACTGCCAGGGTGAATTACTTGGAATGCAGTTCAACATGATGAAATGTCATAAATTATGCTGAAAATTTATTTGTGTACATATTCAGCTCTGTGTGCTTTTATTGATAAAGCAGCAATCTCCCCCTTTCTCTCCCCCCCCCACCCCTCCCGGAGACTAACAATGACATTACCCAGGAAAAGAATTTGACTTCTGTTAGCTGACTACAGCACACAGACAAAAAAACTCTTATTGTCTTATGTTAATTTTAGTTGAAAAAAATAGCTCCCCCCTACTGAAGTCAGCCTGTTATCCTCAGCATAATGCCACCTGCCTCGTGCCCTTTTGGTCTCCCCTGAAAGAGAAGCTCAAGAGAGCAAGTCATTCCACTCAAGTTAAAAGCAGGAACCAAGGTGAAAGAAAAGTGTTCTCAGGGACAATGTAACAAATGTACTGTGTCCTAAAGATGCTTTTTCAAACAGAAGTCTGGCAGAGCGCAGGAATGGGAACAGAAGGTAACACAGAGTTCTACCAGGCTGCACTTGAGGCCCTGGAAGTAGGCTGGGCCAGTCCCCGCACACTTCTCCCCAACCGGGCATGCGTTTTGGCATCTGCCTTCTGCTTAGGTTCTGCTGTTTGATTTTCAAGAACTTGCTAGAATATACACAAGTTAAAAAAAAAAAAACCAACAAGGTTTTTAAGTTCCATATGTTTGAGTAGAGCCTTCACGAGTGACCAGCTGCATTCCAAAGAGAAGTATTTGAAAGCGTGGGCAAAACCTCTGCCGAGTCGCAGAGGAAAGGGCCTCGTTCCCTTCGCATTAGTCACTCTGTAAAAGATTAATCCTAATGAGCTACTTTTCACAGGCAGGCACACCCAGGCTTTGCATTACATACCGACGATTTCTCAATATTTAGGCCAAAATGTGTACACTCAGATGCTGATAGATATCGTCTTTCCAGAAACCATTAACTGTGGTATTAACTGTAATAACTTAGTGAGGTTAAGGAATGAGGCCAAGTGGGGGTTTTTCAGAGTTGCTGGGGAAGCAGTTGTTTGAAGCAGAGTGAAAGAACACACTGATGGAACTCACTCCTAAACACAGAGCATGAAGAAAGCCCCGTCTGCTGTCTTTTTGTTTCCTCCCTTTCACACGGATCCCCACATCTGTGCCTCGGCTAGGTCAGTTTTCAGCAGGTAGTGCTGCTTGCTTAATTGATCTCATCAGTTAATGGCAGCCACTGAGATGGAATTTGAAGATTTATACTCAAGAAATCAGCATGGAGACAGGACTTCCTGATACGCTTGCCAGACCCTGGGAAGACAACCACACACAGGACGGCCACCCTGACCCGAACGATGGTAGCAGTTTCTCCCTTAGCACCAGGACATGACTCCACTCCCCTGGGGAGCTGGTGGAGAGGCCTGTGGCTGGGACTCCATTTCTAGAAGTTGAGTTTTACCCAGACATCCGCATTCCAATGCCAGTCTGAAGTTAAATTCCATTTATATTCCATGACTGCTTTGTCTTATGAAAAGCGTATTTAAAATCTTATTTTTCTCACCTATCTCTTGGGATTTTCCTGTCTACTGAGACCGAGAAGACAAAAAGGTAAAGGAACTAGAAGAGATTAAAAAGAAAATGAGATAAAAAGAAGGGAAGCAGAAAAAAGCATAAATCCAGTCAGTGATATGGATTCAATTTAACGCATTTAAAAACTCAGTTTTTATTTTTTATTATTTTTTAAATATGTTTTTATTGATTTCAGAGAGAAAAGGGGAGAGGGAGAGAGACAGAAGCATCAATGATGAGAGAGTCATTGATCGGCTGCCTCCTGCATGCCCCCTTACTGGGGACCTAGCCCAAAACCCAGGCATGTGCCCTGACTGGGAATTCAACCTTGACCTCCTGGTTCATGGGTCAATGCTCAATCACTGAGCCACACCGGCCAGGCTCAGTTTTTATTTTTAAGAAATTTATTTATCTTTATTGTGGAAAGTATTACAGAAGCCCTCCTCTTTCCCCCATTTAACCCCTACTTCCCTACCCTCATCCCCTCCCCAGGCTTTCACTATTGTCTGTGTTTATGGGTTATGCATAAATGCATATAGGTTCTTTGGTTAATCTCTTCCCTCCCTTCCCCCTTCCCTCTGAGCATCTTTTACTTTACCCCCCATTCTTGACTAATAGTTAATTTAATCATATATGCAATAGTTTGGTTCCATATTTAAAGTTTGACTACTGCCCCCTTTCAAGGCTTACCACTTGCTTGTCTCCTTCTGCCACCGATCTGAGAGAAAGCTGATAAGAAAGCCTGGGTGCTCCCCCTGTTAGAGATAGCAGGAAGTTCACATCGTACAAACCCTGGTCCATGTGAGAGAATTCCCATCCCATCTCCATCCCTGAACCACCATAAACCCTAAGACATTTGCCCCTCCCTGCTGGGAAACCTGCCCTGCTCTCCCCAGAAAGCTTCATTGTGTGAGTAATAAAGCTATCTGTGTTCTCTTGGTATGTGTGACGTTATTAGTTTCAACATTATTTGGTTCATATTTGGGAAAAGGAAAAATCTATTCCATCTTTGAGGAGTGACCATAATAATTGGTGAAGTCAGAAAAGTATCTAGGCAATGGCTACACCACCAGGGGTATTTATTCTTGCTTTGGCTTGATAAGTGGCACTGCTGCCTGCTGACTAGCATGTTCTTTACGTTGTGTTGCTGCCTCCTGGAAAGGTTGTGCTTTGAACTCTGCTTCTTTGTACTGAGTTTGCTGAGTCCACTGAACCTAAGTTGAAAGCTCTGGTAATTGGCATTTAAGGACAGGCATATGGGTTGTGTGCTTAGCACAGGCCTATCAGTATCTGTATGTCTCAGATTGAATTGTTTGTCTTGATTGCAGCATAAGCCATGATGGATGCTCGGATAATGGGAACCACTCTTACTTTGGGACTGTTGGATTTTTGTGTCTCAACCAAGCACTGGTTTCCATTCCATAGAGCTATCAGGGGAAAGACAAAATGGTAACCTATGAAATATACAGGCCCATGGGGTGGTCATTTATATGGGGCAATGACACTTACATGAAGCCTGCTGAAGTCTATACGCATAAGGATAGATTTCTCACTAAGACTATAAAAATGCTGCTGTTTTTAACTATGTGTCTGTCATAGACAAAAAAAATCCTTATACTCACTTAGGATTGTAGAGATAGCATCCATGGTACCCCTGTGCACAGCCAAGTGGTTAATGGGAAAACCTAACACTGATGATACTAATATGAAACTCTCTGGTGGAAGACACTTATACATGTGAGCAGGGTGAAGAGGACCTCCCCAAATTATAGCCAATAACCACAAAACAAAAACAAAAAACACTGAAGTAAAACAACAACAACATTGACTATAGGGTCAGGAAACAACAAAACTGATACAAATGTTAATATATTGACCCAATTGGAAATCTAAATTTACTAAAATAAATTGTACAACAAAAAGACAAAAGGTTGATGTTTGGTTTTTGTGCCTGTATAATATAGGTTCTAAATTAACTTTAATGTGTACTGAGTTATATCAATGGGTAAATCTTCATAGCTTAAATCAATACTGGGGCTTGAATTAGAGCTATACTTGGAGATTCCACTATATTTAAATGAGGTATCACCCTTACTCTTAGGTGAGTTATTGAACATGTAGAACACAAACAGGTATGACACATCTTAACCCTTGGGACTACTGCCTTGCTTAAATTTCCCACACCCAATGTTCTAAAAATATCCTATAACAGGCACAAATACTATGACTTAATGATATATAAATTAAAATTATTTAAGTCACCTCACCTCCCTGCCCCAAGTTAAAATAGATAATACACCCAATATAAATTAAAATAGGGCTTTAAAAGATTGAAACTTGTTATATAAGACCTATTTATAGAAGAAGTGGTTATCTTCATTGTTTTTCTATTTAAAAATCCATCCAATTTGATCTGTTTTCAACTCAGAAAGGATGATTAACATCTCATGATAGGTTACTACAACTGTAATGCTGTGATCTTCATATTCAATATTTTTGAAAGTACTACCTCCATACAATCAGCAATTGGTAAGCAATGTTAAGTCATGGATTCAGCTACATTTGTTCTGTGCCTGTTTCAACAACCTCTCAGTCAGAGTTAGCCTTCACCTTTAATGGGACACAATGTGTTTTTACTTGGCTATTGATGTCTCCTCCTTTGGTGGTGGCAGAAAATTCAAATTGTACAATCTCTAGATCATGCAAAGACACCTTCATCTCAGCCCCTAAACACTTAACCATCATAAGTTTCCTTATCATACTCCCTCAAGACACTTTTAGAACTTCTTAGGAGTCTTCTCTCTCCATAAAGTCTCATTCTGTGATTAATACAACTTTTTATAGCCTCTTGCTGTTGTGTGGCATGATCAGTCATCATATCTGAGCTAAAGTTTGGTTAAAGAGTCTATTCATCTCTGCAGGGAGGTTACAACAGCGTACAGTCTTATTTGATGGCTATTTGGTTTCCACATACTGAGATTATTATTAATCCACTCGCTTTTGATTTCTAGTGTTGCTATTGATAATTTATTGTCAGTATAATTTTAGTTTTTCAAAGGTGTTTTTTTCTTTTCATTGATTGTTTTTAGAAGCATTTTTTAAAAAAATATGGTGTTCGCTAGTTTCATTATGAGGTACCTAGGTATGGATTCAATTGTATTTATGTTTGAGATTACTTGTGCTTGATAATTGAATATGACAATGTTCATATCAATTTTTGAACAATTTTTCAATTATCATTTTAATATTGTTTCTTCTCTATTCTTTCTGTTCTCTTCTTCTGTACTCCTTTAGAATATATATCTGACTTTTTAATTTCATCAGCTATGTCTCCTAAACTCTCTTCCATATTACCCATCACTTTATCTCTCTATGCTACATAATATTAATTTCCAGAGATCTAGCATCCTATTTCTTAATTCTCTCTTTAGCTATATCGAATCTTTTGTTTAAATAGTTCATTATTTTTATTTTTAATAACCATATTTAAAATTTTCATATGTTATATTTCCTTCTTTTTGATAACTGACCAGTCTTTTTTAAAATAGTTTCTTATTCTTATATTTTATTCTTACTAACTTTTAAAGTCAATCATTTTAAACATAACTGTTTCCTAAGTGTGATTGCTTTTGTTTACAGTGAATTGTATTATAGTATGTTTTGTAAATTCTGAATTGTGAAATCAGAGGTTTACCTGTTGAGAGTCTAACCTTGCATAAATGTTTTTTGTTTGCTGTACACAGCACCCCAAGTTGGGCATGTAATGTACATTTTCCAATTTGCTCATATTGATAGTATAAATTTAAAAGCACACCTGCCTAAAAGAAAGCATGAGGTTATAAACTTTCGAGTGTGTAATTCCCCCTCTTAGAGCTTATGTTTATACAAAAAAAGCATCCTTGTCATTTTCCCATAAAAATGGGCAGTGTTTTTAAATTTATGCTGTCTGGTTCCAGATTTACAAATGGAGTCCCAGTTATAACTCTCTTCCTTAATAGGGTTTCTAGGTCTGGCCTCTTATTCTGTGTTTGCTGAGACTGGTAAACCCTTTTTACTAGCTCTGAAGTATCAGCTCTAGTTCACTGCACTGCTTATCAATTTTCTATTTTTGAACCATTGGGTTTCCCTGACTTTCTTGTGAGCTGTTCTGTACATTTAAAATTATGTGATATATATATATATATAATTTCTAGGTGTTTCATTGCTGGGAGAATTTTCGAGCTTTTTAGTCTGTCATTGCTTAGAACTGGAAGTCCTCATAAAATCATTTCCTCTCTTTGTTCTCTAGTATGTACCTAGTGTACTTGAAACTGAAGAACACTAGAATGTGGAACGTATCAAATTTCACAGGTGTCTGAAAGCATTTGGAGTAAATAAAGGAGCGATATTTCTACACGTTAGCCTAGACCTTCTGTGCCACAGATTCTCTGATATAAGAAGGAGAGTAGCTGTGTTACATTGGTATATGTGCATACTTATTCATAAATGCATAGTTATTTGTGTACATAAATGGATATATATATAGACATAGATATTTCACTTTGGAAATCACTGCTTGTCAGCTTGTGATTCTGTCCTACCCAGCTGTGTCTCTTAATTACTTTTCCTGAGGGGTGACACTCATCAGAGTTCCCAAAGCAGTCTAGATTCAGAGAAGGCAATATTTCTTCCCCTCACAGCCCCAGTGCCCTGGAATCTGATCACTCCAGTCCTAACCACTGTTCTCATATGATTTGTGTGCTACTAATTAGACCAAGAGCCCAGTGCCCCTATAATGACCATTGAGCTCCTCAAGTGTCCAAGTTCTTCCACTGAGTTTTTTATTAGTTTCTGCCCACTGTCTTGAAATTTTCTATTCTGATAAGATCTAACCCTAAATCTGATTTCATTTCACTTTATACTGGTCAGTGTCTCACCTGGGACAGAGCACCTGCCTCAATTGCTGATATGATGATGGAGGTATTACGACCATCATCAAACCCCTTGACGAACTCTCCAAGTATAGTTCACCTTGGACTCTCTATGTACATGAGTTGCCTGGATTGCCTGAGGAGGAAACCTGGCATGTCATATTTTTAAGTTGTTTGTTTTAGCCATGTTCTTTAGAAACCATGCCTTGCATATCTTCTCCCTGTTCATGACAGGAATGAATGATCCCTACAAGAAAGCTTCCAGATAAGTCATTATCAACTATTTGTATAAGGCAAATAAAAAGTTAGTCCCTATGAGTGATAAAATGTATATTTTTATATATTCTCTTCATTTTATATACAAACCACATAAATAGAAGATGAGATACCAAAAATAGTTATTCAGGCTAGTAATTTTGATATTTATTTATTTATCATTTAAAAAATATGTTTCTATTGATTTGAGAGAGAAAGGGATAGATGCTAGAATCATCGATGAGAGAGAAACACCATTGATTGGTTGCCTCCTGCATACCCTCCACTGGGGATTGGACATATGCCCTGACTAGGAATTGAACCAGTGACCTCCTGGTTCATGGGTCAACACTCAATCACTGAGCCACACTGGCCGGGCTGATAAAGATTGCTTTAGCCATCAATCTTTAAAATAGTGATAAGACCTCCTTTATCTCTGAATTTTTATTTTTTACAATAATATAATAGATCATGCTTTCCATGATTGCTCCTATTATGGGCATTCAATTCATATTCTCTCACCAATAAACTTAAAGTGACAAATGTTACAATAAAAATTAACCACTTGAAATGTACAACCTCAAAACATAGATATTCTCAGTATTGCAGTAATAGGACAAAACCCTATTTCAGTCCTCCATGAGTGTAGTACAAGGTGAAAAAAAACCTCATAAAATTAGTGGGTGAGGGAATAGGACCAATTATAATAAGGATATAGTGCCAGAAGGGTTTTTAAAAAGAATGAGGGATGAGTTGTGAGAGAGCAGAGGGATGAGAACAAAATTGGAAGAAAATGAAGAAGGAGCTAGTCCAAGAAAGGGAAGACATGGTCTGCAAAGAAAGCCTGAAAAGGATTGGAAAACATTTTCAATTACCAAGACAAAGAAACTGCGCAAACACTTTGAAAATGGTAGAAAAGAACAATGCTCTGCTGTAGAGAATGAAGGCCCTTGTTGATTTTTTGTTGTTGTTGGGGTGGGGAGGCTGGTGTTTGGAGGTAGGTTTTGGTGGAGTCTTTTGGCAGACATTTATTCAACTGAATCTCGTAAAATTTATTTCTGGAATTTAAAATTGGAAACTTGGATGTAACAGAATATTTAAGTAAAAAAATCTATGTAAAATATACCAATAGCAAAAATATGAAGTCAAGTCTTCTATAACTTTTAAAACATTAATCTTATTTTTCCTCAGGAAATGATTATAATTCCATCCATAACCATAAGAAAGATTAATTTAAAATTAAAAAAAACCTTCACATGCTCAAATTATTCTTAATATTCTGGAGATAGAATGTGTTTTGTGGGAGTCAGAAGTAAAAATAAAGTATATAAAAGAGAGAAAGCCAGCTGAGGCCTTTTTTTTTTTTTTTGTCTTAATATCTACAAAAAAGCCCACTTAAAAGAAACATGTATCTTAGCACATTTTTCATATTCAAACATATTAATCATTTCAGTGCATTTTAAAATCACCACATCTATACTTCGTAAATGTAATTCAGAAAAACTTTGTTAATTTTCACTTCCCTAATCTGCAAACCCCAAGTTCTCACAAAGAACCATGCAGTCTCATTTCACATCTCAGCAAAGATTTAATAGCTGAGAGCTCTATCATGTTCTCATCTTACTAAGACTTCATTATTTTTACATGCCACACTACAAGACACTTACTAATATACTATTAAGTATTATCATAAATAATTAAAATGCAACTACACTTGACAAAATGAAAAGACAAAATATATTCTGTGTTGTAGTCAACTTGTGTATGTTGGCAGGAGTGAGCTAAGCATATATTTTAAAAATAGAAAATCAATTACTAATAACCTCTGTTGGGCTGCAGTGGGCCTACCTCTCATTAGTGTGAGTTAGTGAGGTCTTTTTCTGGCTCCTACCTTCCAATTAAATCATATAGTCATTATATCATTATCACTGTTAAATTGAAAAAAATTTGGTTACCAGTAAAGCTTTATCTTTGTGCCAACCTTTTCCACATAGCCATGTTTTTCATTCCTGGTTGACTTGGTATATCCAGCATTTTTCCACTCTCTCTTGCCCCACGCATTCCAACCTAAGAATTTAGCGTCCTATTAATTGATCAACATATATTTATTTGCAAGCACATACCATGTGGTTAGCACCCTATGAACAATGTTTGGAATCTGTAAGTGTAAGTAATAGTCTTTGCCTTTAAAGAGCTTACAATATAATATGGGAAGCAAGATTAACATAAAAGAAAAAAAAAGAGGGACCAGTGTCAGAACACATATCATTAAGTTTTAAATTGTGTGACCTTCATTCTTGAAGCTACATGTTCGATGACACTGAATCCAGAACAACTTCCCAGGTTCTATGAGCCTGGATTAAGTGTCAACCACGTGTTCTGCCAGCATCTGGTATTTATTCTGCCAAAAGTTACTAATTTACTCAACAGTAATGGGATCAATGTCATGTAATGTAACAGCTCTCCTCAGACCACATGAGTCTTGAGGACAGGGCCTGAATCTTTTTCAAAGCACCATTTCCCCTCCGGTGAAGTGCCATGCACAGAAAGTGGTGGGGAGCACGGAGCTGACCCATAGGGAGAGCCTCCTACTCCCAGTTAGAGAGGTTGGTCTTTAGCCTCCAGCAATGGGAAGCCAGCAGAGGCTTTGAAGCAGGCAAAACGGCACCAGCAGATTCAAGTTTTGGGAAGAGTCTCCCAACAACACTGTATTGAAGAGTAGAGTAGAAAATGAATGTGGGGAGCTCAGATCATTTGAAATAAACATTTAGTTAGGTAAGGTGGGGCAGCCAAAATGAACATGTGTTTGTGGTGTGATTTGCCCCAATTTTGGGAATAGCCAGGTTTTCTTGGCCAGTAGCATGGAAGTGTGGTTATTGCTCTGGTGTTATGGGTCAACTCCTTATTCCTGAAGATAAACAATTTAAACTACATTGCTATCACTTTTGATAATCTTTGATAGTGTTGAGTATGTACTGTGTTAAAAGTTGGTTATAGATACTAAAGCAAATTAAAGGTAATACATAAATATATTCAAAAAGTTTTACTTACTCTCCTAGCAGGTGACTCTGCTGAGATTTCAAATGAAACATTAGCTTTCTAAGTCTATCATTGGTTGCTAATCTTGCTAGATGTGCAGTCCGTATTGCTGCATTTTAAGTAATGATGTGCCACCCCCTTTACTGAGGAATATAAAATTGTCTAATCGCTGTGCAAGAAAATAAAATTAGTTTGAGCCTTTAGACTTCCTATGGAAAACTGGGGTACCCTTGGGCTTCTAGGAGATATAGTACTGGGCTGGGAGTGGAGTAAGGGAATAGCATGAATATTTTTTAAATTGCAGCTAATTCCACCTGATCTTAGCAGGGACAATGGTTTTCTCCTCATGTTACTTTCCCTGCTTTCAACCTTCCTATAGCTCTCCATTGCTCTTTGGATCACTTCCAAAGCTTTAATAGGGCTGCCAAACCTTGCATGTACGGGCTGCCTCCTACCAACCACTCCAGCTTTACTTCACACCTTTCTCTCCAGGTGTTCAGGTACACAGGTCTTCTTTAAGTTCTTTGAATGTGCCCTTCTTCCTTTGACAAGAAAGTCTGCCCTCTTTCTAACCTTTTCCTGGAGTGCCCCTACCCCATTCCCAACCCCATCTTTAACTTTGGCTGTTTCATTGACTTCCACATTTTCTCTAAACCTTAGTTCAATAATTACTTTTTCAAGCAAGCCTTCCCTGAGACCTTTGCCCTACTATCTCCACCCCAGATTAGGTAAAACTGGCTCACTTCTGCCCATATCACACTTTATAATTATCCTTCACAGCATTCACTTGGACTTTTAATTGATTTACTTATATCATTATTTGATGGCTCCCTTCCTTTATCAAACTGTGAACTCTGCCCTGGCCAGTGTGGCTCAGGTGGTTGGGTGTCCTCCTGTGAACCAAAAAGTTGTTGGTTTGATTCCTGGTCAGGGCACATGCCTGAGTTTCAGACTCAATGCCTGAGTTTCAGACTCGATCCCTGGTAGGGGGTGTGCAGGAGGCAGCTGATAGATGTTTCACTCTCACATTGATGTGTTCTTTTTCTTTTTCTCTCTCCCTCCATCACCTTTTCTCTCACTCTAAAAATCAATTAAAAAACAAACAAACTGTGAGCTCTATGGGAAAAGTAAGCATGTCTATTGTGCAACATTATACTCCTAGAGAATAGCACAAAACTCAACACCTAGTACGTGCTCAATAAATATTTTTGAAGCAATAAATGAACAAGCGAATGGATATTTAACTCTAATAACAATATGTTCCTTAATTTTTCCCTCCTGTGGTCTCATAACCATTTGCTTGAGCTCAGGTTTTTCTTTGTGCTTCACCTTGGACCACCTATTCTCCGGAGGTCATTGTGGACTCTCTCATTGCTCCAAATAGATGAGCTGGTGCTTAATTCCGGGAAGTCCTATGTAAACCCACAGAGAAAACATTTCTACTTGTTGTGCCCTCTTGTAGCTGAGAGGGAACAATAAGACAAAAATGCTAAAAGGCCAAGAGGACTTAAAGAGATCTCATATGAACTAGACCTCTGGCTCGTTCGCTGTCATTTAAAGGGGATGCGCTGGACATTATGAGCCCATATTTTATTTTTCTAGATAAAAGGGTGAGGTTTAAAAGGGAGTTGGCTTCAAGTAAAAAATAGCAACTGCACTAAAAACCATGGATAATAAGACCCTCATAAATCCACTTAGAAGTTCATCTTCCAGGCTTTTCCAGTGGGATTTCTAGAAACATAAATAGCATGGATGCTCCTCACAACTTTGGAGAAGCATGATTTATTTATCTCCTTCCCTGTAGTGCATATGTGGGACTCCTATCATCCTCATAAAGAGGGATCACCGAAGGGGAATGTAACCTTTGCCTACTTTAGTCATCCTTTTAGATTCATTCTTACTGTTGTTGGCATGAGGGCAACAACTGTGGCAGTGGGGACAGGAGGATTGGGGGCAGTCAGTCACTGGGAAATCACTGGGAAAGGCAAAGCGTTATATGAAGCAGGGACAATTTAAGTCTTGACTCGCCCCATGGTTGGGTCTGTGGGCCAGAGATCCTATAATTCCTCTGGCTTCTGGATGTCACAGACACAGCCCTGGAAGCTGTGACCGCGTGTCCCTGCGAGAGTAGAGAGGGACTGACTCCAGCAGCATCAGCTGTAGGAATGCAAACGCGTTCTCAGGGGTGGAAACAGCAAAGCCAGCCAGGGGTCTACGGAGGGAATCATTTTAGTCCTCTTTAAAACGGCAATAAAAATGGCAGAAAGTAGTTCTGAAGCCTCCTTTGAACAATTTTATTGTCTGCTCCCTTTGCCACAGGAGGGTAAAGTTGATAAACTGCTAAATAATCAACTTTTGTATATTTTATTTGAAAACTTTAAAATTTTAAAAACTCACTTTATGGCCCTGATAATGCATGACAGCGACTCAGTGCTGGGCTCTGTGCAGTCTTCTGGTGGGTGGATTTGAGATGCTTGGTTTAATAGCATGCTAAGGGACTGTCACTGGCCTGGATTCTACCCCCAACCCATGACTCACTGATTGGAGAGAGTTACTACTCTTGGGAAGCAACAGTTTTATATATTTCCAGGGAAGAGGCTGGGCCCAAGATAGAAGTGGAATCTCGTCTTTCAGTGTTGATTGGGAGAATAAATCATTTTACTGGGAAAGAACCATACAGATGGAAGTGGGTCCCAGATGGGGTGGGAGGAACCTCACGACATAATTATTTAACACTTTGGAATATTCATGTATTTTTTGAAGATAGGAATTGGGTCTTATTCACCTTTCTATTCCCAATCTTTTGTGCAGGACGTGGCACATAGTAGGTGCTCAATAAACACTTGTTTGGTGAATAAGTAAATGAATGAAAAAGCCGTGAGTAAGCCTAAATGGAATTGCCCTCTATATTAGTTTTAGAAGATTCTTGTAAGGATGTGCCACAAAATGTGTCACTGAAACCACAGAAATGTATTGTCTCACAGTTCTGGAGGCTATCAGTCTGCAATCAAGGTGTCAGCAAGTTCATGCTCCCTCTGTAGGTGACAGGGAAGGCTCTCTCCCAGGCCTCTCTCCTGGCTTTGGGTAAGTTCTTGGTTTGTCAGAGTATAATGCCAGTGTTTACATAGTGTTCTCACTGTGTACATGTCCTTCTTACAAGGACACCAGCCATATTAAATTAGGGGCCCACCCTGGGCCAGTATGACTTCATCTTACTTTAACTAATTAACATCTGCCATGACTCTGTTTCCAAACAAGGTCACATTCAGAGGCACTGGAGTTGGGTATTTCAACCTATGAATTTTGGGGGTGGGATCCAATTCAACCCACAATACCTATGTTGTACGATGAATACACTTAGAAGTTAGATTTTACAATAAAAATAGGTGTATGTCCAGAGAAGTATGTTCTGGACTCAGCTCAGCCGTTAACCATTGTGGAAACATAAACAAAGATTTCATTTGAGTTCATAAAGAGGCAGGGATAAATGTTCTTTAAGGTGCCTTTTAGTTCAAACATTCTATGATTTCCTTAGCTTTCCATTTTTATAGTGCCTTTCCTGAGCACTCTTTGCTTACTGCTGCACATTTATATTAGACTTTTAGAATTCTACAGCAATTGAGTCCAGCGATGTTTCTTTAAAGAATTCAAGAGCTTGGTCCTCCTGCTTCAAAGAGGCCAATGTCCTGAATTCATAAAGTCAGAAACCATGTTAGTTTCTTTTACTGCTGAATTTCAATAGCTAATATAATGCCTGGCGCTCGATACTCAATAATAGTAAACACTCAATAAATATGTGTTGGATAAATATTGAATGAATGAATGTACTTATTCCAATATTATTTCCATAAATTTGTCAGCTATGTTCAACTTCATATATGTTTAAATCTTTGTTTCTCACTGTTCACATTTACCTGTAAATACCAATCCCAGTATGAGTTAGAGCTCAAAAGTCTCATGTTTAATGTCCACAAATCAATGATTATCTATAGATAAAATTATTTTAAGGTATCTAAGGGATTATATGGAATTTTTGGGACATAGCAAAGAAATCAAGGTATAGAAAACAGTCATTTGTATGAAAAATGTCAGGAAATGTCATTTGTAAATATTCTTCAGTGCACACTGGTGGAGAAAGTTAGCGCCTCTCCATGGACTTTTCATAATAAATCTGACAATTTTTATATATATTTTACATAATGGGAGACCCCCCTATACATTAAATAAAATGCATAGTAGAAAGCGGAGAATATAGGAAGCACAAACTTCTGTGTCACCTCAATGTTAGGGTACAATGAATCATGTATGGTTCTTTTTTTAAATTTTTTTTTTACTTTTTTAAAAAATTGTTTTATTGCTTAAAGTATTACAAAGAGTATTATATATGTCTCCTTTTTTTTATCCCCTTGACAATTTCCTGGCCTCCCACACCCCCCAGTGTCTTGTGTCCATTGGTTATGCTTATATGCATGCATACAAGTCCTTCGGTTGATCTCTTACCCACCGACCCAAACCTCCCTGGCCTCTGTATCTATTTTTGCTCATCAGTTTATAATGGTCTTAATTATCCATAAATGAGTGAGATCATGTGGTATTTTTCTTTCATTGACTGGCTTATTTCACTGGGAGATAGATGTAAAGGGTAAAGAATGGTTTACTCTCTGGATAGTAAAAATTATAATTTTTTTGTTATTATTATTTAGGAGCCCAAATAGAGTTTATCTTTTATATTATTTTCAGAGTTTTGACTTCCTTTGTTTTCAAGGCTTGAGATTTAAACTTGTCCTGGCAAAATGGAGTAAGAGATGTTATTTCTGAAGCTGCTGTGTCACATCTGTCTAAGCCAAGAGGTCTCTGTACTGCCCCCACCATTCCCAATGTCAACAATGGGGACTTTCAGAGGAGAACATAACCAGCTAAGAGCCATAATAAGCAAAATGTATAAAGTAACCTAATTATAAAAGCATTTTAATAATTTGACAGATACTTTTAAGGTAGAGGATTGAATCCAAGGAGTATTTCATTCCTCCTTGTATTTCTACCTAACCCAAGTCACCCCTTGCTAGTCAAACTGCAACAAGCCATTAGCCTGGAAGGGAGGAAGTGTTTGAAAAATCTCACAGGGCACAGAGGTGCCTTCGTCTTACTGAACAGTAAGTGGAACGGGACTCTTCCAATGACAATGTTAGAAAATTATATCTAGTTTAATTTTTCTCCTACATCCCGGTTTCATTTATGAGCCTGTGCAGTTCTCCAGGGCTGCAGTGGAAATCAGGAAAGCCTTTCTGCCAAAGAAGAAAAGGTTTCCCTTTGACAGAAATACTGTTCAGAGTGATTGATTTAAAAGTGCTGAACTCATATTCAGTGTCTGAAATCCAGGAACCGCCAGCTGGGCTGGGATTCAAAATTACAAGGATAGAGTGAGTTTCTGAGTTGTGATGCATTAAGCAGTGGGGCAATTGCTTTTCTCACCTATCTCACAAGGGATGAAGGAAGGGAAACATTTAAGAATTAAGAATAGAAATCTTAGGACTGTTGAGTTACTGCATCTTGCTCTGCTAGAGGCAGAATCAGAGTTTGCATTTGGTAGGGAAACTTCGGCGAGGAATTTAATAAATCTTTTGGTAACTATGAATTGTTTGAAAGGGGAGCTGGAGAGGACAAAATAAATAATAGAGGAACAAAGCCATATAGACCAGTCACTTTACAAAGGCTGGACTTACTAAATATGTAGGTGTCTGAGAGCATAATAGACCTATTTAAAACAAGCAAAGCATTTCCAGGGTGTCAACTAAAAGGAGTTGGTCTACTGGAAAAAATATCTTTGGACTATTCTGCAAGAAACAATAAGCATGAACAATGGTGCTAAGCGATTAAGACATATAATGTTAACTTACTCTTTTAATTTGTGTACTGTGGTTTTTAACAGATGGATTTATCAGTGGTTTGCTGTTTCTTTTTTCCCTAATGCATACCGAACTATTTCCTTGCATGTCATTTTAAATAAAAATATTTTAAAGGGGACACAGTGTTAAGGAAGATGTATAAATAAGACAAGTGCTAATTACAGTGTCTAAAAAGAATGTCTTTATCCTGTAAATTGCAGCATAACCGCTTACACAGGGAATAAGACAGCTCCGTTCTGGAGTTGCACTTCCCATCCAGTCACGTAGCATAAATCTGGGCAATACATGATCAGAAGGCACTGTACTGTGTAACTTGTACAATTTTCATAAAAGAAATTAATGAACAAATAAATATTCTCTGATGGACGAGCTGGCAAAAATATACCTCACAAACATGCCTTCCTCTTTCGTCGGGGAGAATGGCCCAGAAGTGGCATCTCTTTGAACAGTACGCCTGGTCTCAAAGAGATTAATGCTTAGAGAGTAATCTTAGTGTCTGATCTGCGAACCTTGACATAGGCCACATCCCTGCAGCTGTCAGTGGGGAACCTGCCTGTGGAGAGGATGCAGAATCGAACTCTTCTCTCACTTTTGGTCACAAAACCACCCATGACCTACTTGCGATTTTCAGAGACCTACATATTGATCTGTTATCCATGGACAGAAGTTTGTGGGTCTTCATTCTGAATAGAAGTAACTCTACAAGCTCAAAAATCTGTAAAGAAAGATGACTTTTAAAAGAAGCGCTCTAAGAATGATACCGTCAGTTGCTGTCCTCTGAGTTTTGGTTAGATAGTATCAGTGTTCCGAGTGAGTTGGTTTTGTTGAGCTGACTTAACCACAAACACCACCAGAAACACCACTTTTGTGATGCCCAGTTTGGGGCAGACATATATGATGACTCTATAGGCCATGATATCAAGTCTACATTCTGTAGGGTGGCCTTTAAAATCCTGATTAATAAACCTCTGTTTCCCATTCATGATCACGTCCCACTTCCAAATGGAATATTTCTATGTTATCTCTGGCTTCTCCTGTCCTAATTCTTACTTTCCTGTCGAAAGTTTTGTGAATATTACTTCTTTGCTCTTACCTTCCTCCTCCTCTACAAGTATACGTTCCCAGCCCGTCCCACAAGGCACAAATTAAGCCCTCATTTCTCAGCGAAGCTTTCCTACCTGCTCCACCCCATGATGAGTTCTCCAGTCTTTGAAGTTTTGGTTTTAAACTTGATAGTACACTGAATAAATTTTCTTGTAATTGATTCATTTTTGCTTATATTCCTGTCAAAAATAAGCCTAAGACTTTTGAGATCAGGGGTGGTTTTATGCAAGGCCATTGCATTTCATGTAAATATTTAAAATATGCAAATTGAAACAGCACAACTTAGAATATTAATAATTTCACTATATGCACAAAATTTGAAATAATCATTTAAAATTAATTTATAATTTAAAAAATTATCCCAAATCTTATCATTTCAAAATTTTATGCTTTAGCCTTATAGCAGCATATTTTTAGCTGCTAAACAGAAATATCCTCCTTCTTTTGTCAGTATTGAGAGATGCTTTTATTTATCTGAAATAACCCCCCCACACACAATTTTGTAAGTTGTTTTGGTACCTATTTAGTGGTTATTTTAATTTCACTGTAATTATAATTTCGAAATTATAGTCTATTAAAAGTGAATCCAACCATTTGTCAATGTTAATGTTAATAGCTAGTACTAAAGAAATGTGCCAAATAAATAACATTGAATTGGAAGCTGGATTTGATAAGAAGATACTAAGAAAGCCAAATAGCTACCTTGATATGCAATGACTCATTTAGGCCAAAGTCTTCTGTGAAAATTTAGAAAGAATATGGCAAACAAAAAAAGGCAACATTAAAACAAATACATTTTAGAATTCTCAAAAACTGAAAAAATTCAGTCAAAGGTGATTAAAAAACAAAAACAACCTCACCTGCTGGTATGGCTGTAAGATCAATAACCTTAATCTGCCCAAAAGCTATAGTGGCTGTAAATTTGTGAATGAATTCTGGCATGATATCCCCCTGCTTTATATTTATTACATTAATTATGTAAATTCTGAGTCCTGAAGACTCACACACATACTTTTGTTTTGGTGTTCCCTATAGCATAAAGTTGCCAGATAAAATACAGGATGCCCAGTTAAATTTGAATTTCAGATAAACAGCAAAGAAATCGTTGGTATAAGTTTTTTCTAAATATTGCATGGAATGTACTTATAGCGAAAACAAAATTTATTATTTGTTTGGGTGTCCTCTATTTTAAAACTAGCTAGATGATTTGTAGTAATTAAAATCCAATGAGTGTGCGTATGTGTGTGTGTATGCAAAAACCTAGTTTGGGAGATACTTATGAGTCATCTGGTATAATCTCTCACCTAAAACAGAAATCTAATTTACAACATCTCTCTTAAATTATTTCTGACTTAACACAGTGATGGAGTTTACTCTACTATAGGACAGCTCTAACAATTAGAATATTGAAACAAAATTGTCAAAATCTTCCAAAACTTTCTGTGTACTCACTATTTCAGAAGACATCTCTGGAATAATGACATAGAAGCATAAAATAGACTGCTGAACTTCAGAGGGAAGGCAGGGAAAGGTGGGAAGAAATCAAAGAACTTATATGCATACTCGAGGCCTGGTGCATGAAATTCATGCATGAGTAGGGTCCCTAGGCCTGCCAGTGATGAGGGCTGCTGTCTGGGGCCTCCCTTCATTCCACGCCACCCCCTGGTGGTCAGTGCATGTCATAGCGAGCGATAGAACTCTCAGTATCCCTGTCAAACTCCCGTGGGGACACTTTGCATATTAGCCATATATATATAGATATGCATAACCCATGGACACAGACAATAGTGGGGTGGGCAGTGCGGATGGGATAGAAGGGGTCAATGGGGGGAAAGGGGACATATGTAATACTTTAAATAATAAAGACTTAATTAAAAAATAAATAAAGATGACTATATTGTTCCATCTGCTAACCCCTACTCCTATATTTTTGATGCTTTGTTTTCTTTATGTTGAGAAAATTACTATTTTCTTAAACTATTTCTCATAGTGATCTAGTTTCCAAAGCTTTTACTAATCCTAGTAGTTGTTCTTAGATATCATTATTGATTGACATGGCATGTCTTTTGAAGAGCACTTCCTCCCTCCATCCCTCTCTCTCACCATGCTCCCCACCCCCCATCTTTCCCTCTCTCCTCCACCAACACCACTGAGCTGGGCACATAATGATACACAATATCTTCTCTAAGCTCCTCATGTTTTGTCCAGCTATCATCACTCTGTCTTTGGTCTGTGGTCCAAGTGTGTTTTGTGCTTTTCCTTAGGCATTAATTAATATATTCAACAAATATTTATTGAGCAACTACTATGAGCCAGCCACCATTCTGAGCTTAGGGAACGAGAATGAACAAAATAGACAGAGACCCTTCTTTTATTGAGCTTACATTTAATTAGCAGAAGAAAATAAATAATCTAAAAATAACATAGTTTATCTGGTGGTGATAAGTAATCTGAAAACAAAGAAAGCACGATAAATGGGGTGGGGGTGGCAGTGAGGAGTGGAGCTATCCTGTAGAAGGTGGTCAAGGAAGGCCACTTTGATAGAGTCACATTTTAGCAGACACCTAAGTAAGAGTGTGAGCCATGCACATTTCCAGATAAGAATATTCAGGCAAAGGGAAGTGCGAAGATGATAGTCCAAGGTCCCAACATGCTTAGAGTGTTCTGTGAGGGGCAAGAAGACTAATGAGCCTAGAATGGAAAGAGCAAGACAGGATGGAAGGGAGAAGAGAACAAAGAGGTATTTTGGGACTGCATTCAGGTTACTTATGAGCAGGTCATACCTGAAATGCAAAACAATAATCTTTAAGGCCAGGACTATGCTAGAGGGAATCTGGGCAATACTATTTAGTTGCAAGAATGATCCGACAGGGACATTTACCTCTCCATGGATTACAGCTTTGATTTGGCAGAAGGAAAGGCTGGGCATTTTTCTTCTTCCTTCACTTGATTTCTCCTAAAAATGAAAGCTTGAATGATTACGTAGGCTTCCTGTATCCACAAGAGCTGGGTTGTGGCGGAAGCCACATCAGCAGATACATTTTGGGGCTGGAAGAGCCAAGGGAATTCTTGCTACAGTCAATGATAATCTTTGTTTCTTTAACAGTGCCTGAGTGCTGCCTAACACATAGTGAGTTAGAAATAAATGTTTCCTGAACTCAGTTGTTGAACCCCTCAGTCTATATTTCTTTACCTCTGTTCATTAAGTTGATGCTATTTGGTAACTTACAAAAGTCTCATCAATCCAGTAAGGATAGAAGTTTCCTAACTCGCCTCATTTCACCTGGTCCATTTGTTGCCTTATCCTTCCAAAGGTGACATTTTCCAAAGACTCTTCCAGATTTTTAAATTAAAATTGGATCACGTAGTCATCATGAATGGTCACCAGTGATACTTTCTTTAATCCAGTGCTTTTCTTGCTACACTATTACGACTGCAGATGATCGATAACCCACTGCATTCGTTTGTTCTGGATCTTCCGTTCATTACCAATAGGCATATTTTGACTCCAGAAACATAAAATTTGGGCCTTATCTGGTATTTATTTTGTGCATGGTTGCAAAGTTAAAAGTCCTGAATGATCTTTTCCTTCTCTCCTCAAGACACCTAGTAAATCCTCATGTTCTTTTTTGTAAACTCCACTGTTCTAACCTTTGAACTGGATGTCTCTAGAGTACCCACATAACTTTCCTTTGTTGCCCCCTCCACTCTCATACAGTGAAACTTCTCTCTCAATTTCTCCCTTCTGCTGGATTCTCTTTCTTCTTTGTATGTTGTGGGAACTCAATGGATACAGATTGAGTAACTAGTTTGTATGTGTCACACTGTCTCACTTTCTTTATTTAAAATTTCCGCAAACATCACTTCCTTGCAGACACTTATTTTGATGCACTATCTCTCCAAAGCCATTATCAACACACTTATATTTGTCAAAGGTGCTGAAAGTTACAAAGAGATGAGGTGGAGTAGAGTGATGAGAGAGTTAATTATGAGAAAATGCTTCATTAAATGAAGCCAATGAATGAATGTCCCATTTAAACTTAAATGTTATGAGTCACAAAATCTCTACTTCCTAAAAGTTTCTTGTTCTGTCCCACATGACAGATGTTCCACAGATACATTTTTAAAAGCCACCATGTCCATAATCCACAAAGCTCTTTCTCTTTTGGTAACATTAGTAAAAGAAAAACATATTTATTCCCTTTGCTAAGCTTAAAATAACAACAGGCAAAGCAAGCTAAGGTTTCTTCTTGCCCTGCCCTGTCCTGCCCTGCCCTGCCTCTTTCCTTTTCAGCCAAATGATAGATTTGTTCTTACTCTGAATCAAAATGAGGATGAACAGACAGTTACCTTCAACTATAAAATGGAGAGGGCCTGGTTGGGATTTGGTAGGCTCACAAGTTTTCAAGTGGCTAGTCCTTTCATTTCTGAAAACACGGTCTTCACATATATTTATTCTTCTGTCCCACGTGGATGGATGTTCCCCAAAACCATTCCGTGGTTCTCCTCCTTTCTGTGTTTTTCCCTAAATTCTACTATGGCAGTCTGGGCATGCATCCAACCTCAGTAAATGAAAACCTCTTCATGCGGCCCAGTTTCAACATTGCATACCAGCAGTTAAATGCTGTCTTTCCTGTCCCACATCCAAACGTTAGCATATACAATATCAATAAGCTGTTCCTTTCATCTTCCCAACACTGTGGAGGTGTTTATATTTGTGTGGGACATTTAAGCAATTCCAGCCAATGGGCTTTTACATTGGGCTAGGCCCCAGGCAGGGAGCACCCTCAATTGGAAACAGGAGCTAAAAGTGTTCTTGGTAAAACTCTGCCTCTGCCCAAATCTAGCTGTCTAACTCAATGCCTGACCTTTCTTAAAGAGGTCGCCCTCAGAATTATGGGGCAGTTTGATAAGCTGGGATATACTAATTTATTGGCCATTAAAAATAAAGAGGAAATTTTATTATGGATTACTCTGCTTTCTTGAAAACTTTTTTTAAAATAATTAAAAACATCTGGAAAGCATTTTAATATATCATAAACAAGAGGAAATCCAAAGCACGTGACTTCTAAGAAAATGATGCAAATAGAATTCCTTGCCAAAATTTACTGTAATCTGTTTTTCTTTTTTTCCGGGGTGGGTGTTTGGAGGTGGAGGATTCAAGAAAGGAGGGCAAATGAGAATAGCTTCAAGAATTCTGCAGAGAAAACAGTTATTTCAAAATTAGTCTATTGCTATTTTTGGCCAGTGTTAGAAGACATTACACATTGGCAGAACCTCTGAAATATATTTGGTTTCTTTTTAAAAAATTAGTCATTTAACTGGTAATTTTCTTTCTGAAATGGACAAATAATTAAATAAACACAAACTAAATTAGGAGGTTGTAACAAGTAGAACCAGAAAGGAGACAACTTCCAGGGTGAACTTAGGTAAAGAGCAAGCTACTTGCTTAGTATTTTCTTCTTCTTTTTTATACCCACCTTTTATTTGGATAATAGCATAATAAGGTTACAGGCATTTCTAATAGATACCACTCAAAATTGGTGCTTGCATACAAATTTCAAATGTTCCCCAATTTGTCTTTCATTAGATAGGGTATAAGCTAGCTTACAATATATATGATGTATTTTGAGGACTTCCTTCTTTAGTTAACCCGGGAGAAAAGTAGAAAGCATCATCAGTCTCAAGAATTAAGTTCTCGTAATATTGTGGGTAATATCACAAACACACAGACATATTCAGTCCTCCATAAACAGATCTAACAATAACTATGTGGCCAGTGGTTACCTTATTTGGTTTTCATTTGTTGGATGCATACTTAATAATTCCATAAAATACTTTGGTGCAGAATGTATTTTTAAGTATGTAAATAATTTATAAAAATAATTAAACTGATGGAAATTTGTACTTACACAAAGTATGTAAAAGAATCAGTGGCATTTTATAAGGTGCAGGAAACTGTTATTTTCCTAGATAAATTCCAGGTTTGTTATATGGCAAAGCATGTGAACTAAAGGAAGACAAACATATGTTCAAATTGTAGCTTTATATTTTATAACAGTAACATATCTGAATTTCAAGTTCTTCACCTATAAAACAGAAATATATTATTCATATTTTTGAAGAACTAAATGAGATAAAACTTACATATAAAGAATTTTGTACAGTTTCTGGGATATAATTGGACATTGAATGATAGCTATTATTATTGGTATTGTTATTAAGTTTATTATTACCCAAATAATTCCATGTAGAACCATTTAGTGGCAAGACTTTTTGTTCATTTATTGTTCTTATTCTCTTTTTGGGATACCATTCTGCTTTGCCTCTTTATGCTCAAGAAGTTGATCAATTTTACTGAATGATTAACTCATCTCTTTGTCACATTTCATCATGTGGGTAAAATACAAAGCTATCCCTTTAGGCCCTGAGGCAGACCATTAGAAACCTTAGATGTGGTCATAGCGTTCAAGGAGCTTGGGGTCCATGTAGTGAACTATAAAACATCCATTCATTTAATAGCAAACATGAGAGATGCTGAAGATAAGAAATGAATGAGACAATCTTCCTGCTTTGCTGGAGGAGCTAGAGGTTGTAGTTGTCACTCTAAACATAGGTGAAGGTGTAAAGAGCTGGGCAACTGACAAGGTCATCAATGTTGGCTGTGGGAGTTGAGTTGTGGTCAGAGTCTAAGGTATACTTTGATGCAATGCCTAAGATTGAAATAAAATCCATAAAAATCAGTATTTAGGGTTCTATTTACAAATATCTGTAAGAAAAAAAAACTGCTTATAGAAAAAATGTTATGAATCAATTAATTCAATTAATGAGCATATAAGTACCATTAAATAAGTTTACATTTTCCAAATTGTTGGAGCTAGTTTTAAGGAGTTTGGGGGTGGGAAGCAAGATATCCAAGAATAGGGGCACTGAAGCCAAAGAGACATAGTTCTGTACCCCAACTCTGTAATTTTCTAACATGAAGCATTGAGCGAGTTACATAATCTCACTTAGCTTTGAAATGCGAGTTATATGATCTCACTTAGCTTTGATTTCATTGCCTGAAAAATAGGGGTAACACATATTCAGGGTTGTTATGAGGATTAGTGTTAATTTAAGTTAAGAATTTGGCAGATGGGTAACACTAAACAAATGGTATCTGTTATTATTGACCATTATTGTTATCATCATTAAGAAGGCCAAAGGATGTATTTAATTTATAACATCCTCTTTGTAATAAAAATGTAATTAATATCATTTATAAATTTACACATGTTTTTCCTAGTGTTGGGTCATTGGCCTTAGAGATAAATTTCCACAATGTTAACAAAAATACCTTACATACTATGATATGCATTGGAAGTTGATTATTTATTACTTTCTAAGAAATTTATTAAAATAAATATAGAGTATGGCTCTTTCAAAGATGATAGCCAGTGTTTTATAAAATTTGTTAAACTAATGTAAAAGAAAGGAATGATTTAAAGCTCATATCTGAAGTAGATGATAGTCTATTATATTTACTGCTCTTTCTCTTTTGACTCTTCTGTCCTTAATAGGAACACAAAGCAATGGCCTGAATAATACTTAACCACAGATTAGGTGAGCAGAGAACAGACTTTTATTACAAAGGAAATTACAAGGCTAATTTGCATTGACCTGTTGTTCACCAACAACACTAATTTGAGAAAATTACACGGAGACACAAATGGAAGGGACTAGACTAAGATAATGCTTTTTATTTTTATATTCATATTTCAGAATCATGATATCTTGAAATAGCTTGTCAGATGGGTTAATGGACCTTGCTATTTCATTTTAACACTAAATACCAAAAAAAAGGTTTCTGGAATCTATACTTTGAAACAGGCTCCCATAAGCCCAAATCCAATAATTGTTAGCTACACCAGAGGCATGAAGAACATTAAGTCTTTCCATGAGTGAGGTATGTTTAACAGACCAAGGATTTCATCATAATATTGCTATGAGGAAGATGGCATAATAAAAATTAAAGCAATCAACTACAGATAAAATATGAGTATTATAAAAATATACACTGTATTGAGAGAAGGATATAGAGGAGCAAAATAATATATATTAGTATATATAGAGAGAATATTAATAGGTGGTTCACCAATTCTGTTGAAGCCCGGCATGTTATCTATTGCCTTCATGGGATTCAAAAATGTCTTTTTCTCATTTTTGATCTTGGCCTTTGGTGATATTCTTTAGATTGCAATATCTACTCATAGGGCTTGCCAATTTGTATTGTCAACCACTCTGTGTACATATATTTTGGGAATAGATATTTAGCTTTTGCTAGTGGAGTCATTTTTAGATCAGAGAGTTTTAAAAAAGGAGGAAATCACTTAGTCTAATAGAAATAAAACAAAACAACAACAAAAAATCTCTCCAGAATTTAGAGCATGATAAGTATGCTCAGTGATCATTAACTATATCCTTATGCACTTAAGGATATCAGTCATCATCTAACAGATAAATAAGGGTAAAAAATGTTCAGAGATATTACTCACACTGCCCATGTTAAAGTATTCCTGCAGTAGGAAGTCATCAGTAAATTTTAAAACAGTGCCCAATTACTCTTTCTCTGTGCTCAGTTACTGATGCTATCTTCTAAGCTATAGTCAAACTCTGTAAATAAATAAACCAATAAAGCCCTTGAGAAAAGTCCTTAATCTACAACACAGTGATTTTTGTAGCCTGAAAAAAACAAAACAAAACAAAAAACACCTTTGGAAAATAAACTTTTGCAAATAATACTAGGAACAACTTTCATTTTTCTACCTATGGTGCTGAAAAAAACATAGGCAGTGCAGTTAATTAAATTAACAAAATAATGCAGAGTTAAACTGGGTGCTGGTGTTGTTCTGAAGAACACAACCCCAGAGAGCTGATAGTCCAGTGTAATATTCCTTAATGTCCTTTCGTTCACATCCAGGGAAGATGGATATTAACCAAACAATCATCCAACCATACAAACACTGTCTAGAATGTCAAGAGCAAAGGTATGCTTTGTGGGAAATAATGTTGGAGAGGTGGGACATCTGAAGTCTCAGACACAAACCTCATTTTGCTAGTTGCCCTCAATTTTCCAATGGGTAATGTTACAAGTGAGGTAAAATTCTGATTCCTTCCTGCATTATAACATGTTATGAAAAATGAAGACATACTAGATACATTTTGAGAGGAAATACACTATATAAATCCTAAGTTTCTTATTCTTATCAAATTACTCTGCACATTTTGGTTCTGTGTGTGCCCATTAAATTCAAGAAAAAGCTCATCATGCCCCTGCCCATTTTTTAAAAATAGAAGATAGTTTTATTTACTGAAAATGTTAATAAAAGGCAGAGAATGATGGTGAAGCTGTAAACCTAAAAGTAAAATGCTCTGAGAGTCACCCCTCCGATGATAAAGATCATTCGGACTGGAGAAGTGGGCATTGGACTAAATCTTGACATATAGGCAAGATTCAAGTGTGTGGAAATGGCAAAAGGGAACTCAGGAGGAAAAAATAGGCACAGAGTCAAAAGTTTCCCCTGCTCCCATCAATTTGGTCAGTTAGACAATTCATCCTCCAGATTTTCCTAAGTACTCATAAACCAAGCTCAAACTACAAACTCAGGATCCTGAGGCACATAATGGGAACACTGAGAGAGAGGCTGGAGTGGGATCAGGGTCATATTGTGACTGATCTTGGTTGAAAACTAATGGTCCTTCACTTTGTTAAGCAAAGAAAATCACTGAAAACTTTTTACTATGATTATAACTGGTCCTTAGGAAGTTTGATTTAGCAGTCTTTGCTGAGTTGGTTAGAGGTAAGGAGAAGCCTAGAAAAAAATTGGCCAGGAATGAAGGAAGTAGTAAGGTCTGAAGTGATCTAAACATTATAGGACTTGATAGCTGAATGGATTTAGGTGATGAGGAAAATAAAACAGTCCCTAATTACTCTCAAGTTTGAAGCTCAAGTGACTGGTATGATAATAATCCATGGTGTGCTGGAAAGTACTCAATAATAAACTCTCAAAAAGGAAGAGAGGAAGGAAGGAAGGAAGGAAGGAAGGAAGGAAGGAAGGAAGGAAGGAAGGGAGGGAGGGAGGGAGGGAGGGAGGGAGGGAGGGAGGGAGGGAGGGAGGGAGGAAGGGCAAAGCCATGATCTATAGCATTTGCTATTATCTGTGGTGTAAATGCCCCACCTTGGAGTTGTGAAGAGCTGTACACCAGTGAGCCCTAATAAACTAATAAGAGTCACCTCCAGCATATCACTGCCAATGATGGACACAGAGAAGTGAAGAGGAGGAAATCTGTGAAGGGAGCTGGGGACTTCAACTTTGGATACAATAAATTTGAAATCATTAGTGGATACATGAAATTTGAAATTATCTAAATGGCAATGTTCAACAAATAGTTGGAAATGTTGGATTATAGTGTCATGGAGAAGTCAGTTATTTATGGTTTGTCTGAACATAAATGATATTACGGTAAATAAAATTACTGAAAGAGAGAATTAAGAGATAAAAAATAGAGATAATGATAGGATCTTAGAAAATATCTGTATTTGGGGGCAAGGGGAGGCAGAAAACAATACTCTGGAGAGTAGGCAAATTGGAAGAGTGCTTCATGCTAGCAACCAAGGGGAAAGCATGGGCTTGGTTGAAGTGCCAGGGATGGTAGGGAGGTCGGGGATAATGAACTTGAAATAAAAGTCATAGAGAGATGAGTTTCTTTAGGCCATTGGGACCCTAGCAGAGGCAGTTACAGCAGAGTTGTGGGTTGAGAGAGACTTTTAGCAGTATTATCTTCTAATTCTCCCAATGTATTTGACAGTAAAATAAAATAAAATAAAATAAAAGAGTAGCATCTTCTTTTTTTCTTTTTTGAACAATTATTTCAATGAAAATTTAGCTGCAACATTAGAAGAAAAACAAATTCTCATAAGCCTTGCTAGTAGCAAAACTGGATTTGCTCCCAAGTAAAAAATTTGCAAGCTCCATTAGGGCTGGTCCTTGGGCTGCCCATTATTTGTCATGAGCCTTGCATAGTCAGACCATTTGGGAAAAGAAAGAGTCTCATGGACAGCTGTGACCAGGCAAACAGAAGCAGCAAAATGAGCCAAAATCAATCCCATGAAGAGGAAGAATATGACAAAGAATTTGCTTTATGAAAATATATGGGGGTGGGAGAACAAGGGAGGTAATGCCAAGAACAAATATCTGAAAAAAACACACACATTTTTCTAGAATGACTTGCGCTGTTCAGCCAATTTAAAGCTTAACATAACAAAACTGTCCTCTGAACCCACATTTTTTATTTCCCAAGTTGTTCCTCATGTTTTTTCCTTCTTGCCTAAAATAGATGATGTCTTCATTTCCAGTTTTTACCCAAAATGTGAGCTATAGTCCTTCTTACTGTGTCTTAAGTGTCTTCTTTGAGTCACTTTTTTCCCATGTTTCTCAGATAACCTACACTGTCATACCTATAGACACATAAGAACGGTAAATGTCTATTAAGTTCCTATGGCAAACAGTACACACAAGTTGGTACAATTATGCCAAGTCTTGAATTGTATTCTGATTATTTCATTTGTGCATCTGATTCCTTATATTTTAAAAGTTTTGATCTTGTCTTTCCTTTTGTAAACCTCTCTTCCTATGTAGTGCAGAGCTATAGGCTGGTTAAAAAGCATTAATTGATGCTTATTGAATTGGATTGAAATTTTAAAAGAAAACAAATTTTTGTTGAAATCTTTATGGGCAGTGCTACATGGAAGCTATTGTGAAGTTGAAGATAAATGATAGTATTCCTTTAAAAAAACTTTATTTTTAAAAGTAGGTTCTGAGAAAAGGAATGGCTCATCTAAGAAATGGATTTGGAAGATAAAAGTAGTTTATCAATATCATAAATTTCGACTGTACCAGGGATAAGATTTTTTGGAAAAAATTAATTGACCCTCCCATATTCAGCCAGAGGCATCCATTATGTGAAGCAGGATTTGCATTATTAAAGGAGGAATACAAAGAGGAAAAAGGAATCAGTGTTTAAGGAAGGTTGTGTGTATGTGTTTTTTTTTGTTTTTTGTTTTTATCAGTGTGTAGTGAGACAAAAAAAAGGCCTGTGAATCAGGGTTGTGGCAAAATAAATGGGATTTCTAAATTTGAAGAGCTACTTACATAATATAGCATCATACCTGCTATATTAGTTCAACTTGTATAAGTTTTAAAATATGCTTTCATGTCCTAACTGGCTTGGGTCAGTGGATGGAGCGTTGGCCTCGGACAGAAGGGTCATGGGTTTGATTCCGGTCAAGGGCATATGTCTGGGTTGCAGGCTCGATCCCCAGTGGGGTGTGTGCAAGAGGCAGCCAGTCAATGGTTCTCTCTCATCATTGATGTTTCTATCTCTCTCTCTCCCTCTCCCTTCCTCTCTGAAATCAATAAAAATATATTTTAAATATGCTTTCATTTAGACAGGAAAAATAATTTGATGTAGAGAAAGCTCAATTTCTTTCCAAAAGAAAGCAAATGTATAGTCCTGATAGTGGCTCTGAGAAAATTCAAGGGCAGGAGACACAAAGTTCAGTGTCCTGGCTATCCCATCAGGAAGATGCACGAGGTAAGAGAGAAAGCTTGAAAAATTCTCAGTACTTGATGTTGCAGGTGTAGCTCAGAAAAAATACAAACATCTGAATAAAATACCTCAGATTAGCATGATGATAGCCACACAATGCCACTAAATGTTTCCAGGATGTTGTTCAGAAATTGCTTACCTAGAAGTATTTAATCAGAGGGAAGTCCTGAGAAGAACCTTCACAGGGTGGTTACGGAGGCAGAGAGGAGGTGGTAGAGTTGAAGCGATGTAGGAGGTTCCTTTATAAATCGAAGAGGCACAAGAAGGTACAGTAGTTCCCACTTTGTGGGGAGAGTACTAGTAAGTTCCATCACCCTCAGTGGATGGCTTAGAATATCAAACCCTATATATACTATGTTTTGTCCTATAAATACGTAACTATGATAGAGTTTAATTTAGTTACAGTAAGAAATTAACAATAATTAGTAATAAAATAGAATAATTATAACAATATACTGTAATAAAAGTTGTGTAAATGTGGTCTCTCTCTCTCTCTCTCTCTCTCTCTCTCTCATAACCAATCTGATAACCAAGATAGCTACTAAGTGGCTGTCCAATGGTAGCGTGTACAGCATAGATCCACTGGACAAAGGGATGATTCCTATCCTAGGCAGTTCAGAGAGGAACAGTTAGAGATTTCATCACACTACTAAGGATGGCACACAATTTAAAATGTACAAATTACATATTTCTAAAATGTTTAGACCTTGGTTGAGTGTGGATAACTGAAAGCACAGAAAGTGAAACCATGGACAAAGGGAGACTACTTTAGTTGAATCGAGAAGCAATGGACCTTCAATGAGAGCACCACGGTGAGACTAGGAGCAGACGAGAGGAAGCCCACCAGAGAGAGATTCTGCAGAATCAATAAGAGCTGAAACAGAGCAGACAGACCAGTAAAGGCTGAGTTGGACATTTTCTTGAAATTCACCAGATAAACATGTCAGCAATGACATTATGCTGATCCCTCCCCCTGCCCCCCTCAAAAAAAAGCAATAACAACAGCAATTCACTGGGCACTAGTGCCAGATGCCTAGTGACTGACTAAAGGGAATCAGAGTAGCTTTGTCACATTATTAATCAGCAACAACAAAAGCTTTGAGGGACAGCATGCAGATCTTCCTCTTTGCAAGAAGGATACAGATGCTTTTTCCTGAATCCAGACACCATCTTGAGAAATAAGAAAGGAAAGAGAGCAATATCACTAAGAAGCTAGACTTTGAATTAACTGAATATTTACCCAAAAGACTTCATTTAAATGCACAAGTCTGGGATGCCAAGTTTAAGTGTGTATTCACTAATACCCAACAGAATGGAGGGCTTGAACATTTAAATTAGTCATGACAAGTGAATAGCAACATTTCTTTCTGCACATTTTGAATCACAAACTATACATTTTGATACACAAACTAATGAGAGAGAAGCAAAAATGTTGGAAAACATGGCTTGTGGAAACTATTTTTAAGTTGTCATGATATTTCTTTTGCTATTTGTAAGCTTACAGTGAAAAATAGAGAAAAAATAATTTAAGAGAAGGCAATTTTTCCTTTTTTACAAGAAAGTAGAGAGACTAGGTAGTGAGATCTGAATACCAACAGTAAAGGAAGGTATAATCTCATATCAGAGGATTCAAGCTACATGTAAGGGAGAGAGATCAACCAAAGGACTTGTATGCATGCCTATGAGCTTAACCAAAGGACACAGACAACAGGGGTGTGAGGGCATGAGTGAGGTGGGGGGGGGGGCAACAGGGCAATAAGGACATGTATGTCAATCAATAAAGAAAAAAAAAATCCCCCCCCCCCCCCCCCCCCCACACACACACAAAAGACAGTGATACTGCTAGGACACAGCACAATCCACAGTTCCACAATCTGAATGGTCACAAGGAAAGGAAGAAGTTTGTTTTGTGAAACAACAAAGTAGGATTAAATAAAATGCAGTGGTTCTCAACCTTCTGGCCCTTTAATACAGTTCCTCATGTTGTGACCCAACCATAAAATTATTTTCGTTTCTACTTCATAACTGTAATTTTGCTACTGTTATGAATCATAATGTAAATATCTGATATGCAGGATGGTCTTAGGCAACCCCTGTGAAAGGGTCGTTCGACCCCCAAAGGGGTCGCGACCCACAGGTTGAGAACCGCTGTTAGGGTAAAGTTTATCACCTAAGGTATAGCTTCTTAGAGAGTTGTGCTTATTTAAATCTTGTTCTAAAATTTTGTCCTGCTGTTAATAAACTATGAAAATGTTAAAAATGTAGAAATGTATTTATATTACTTATTTTATCAATGTTTTATTTTATATTAAAAAGCTTAATTGAGGGAAAACATACACTATATGAAATTCAGAAGTTTATGACTGCACAGTGCCTTGTAGAATGGGCTCATGTTCATAAACCACATCACCAATAACCTGTTGGCAGTTACTCAGACAGGAGATGTAGTTTCCAGGAATCCCAAAGATATTAAGTGGAAATAGATATCACATTAGTAAAGGTATGATTTTATACATAATCTGTGGAGAGTATTTTGATAATCATATAAATTGAAGAAATTTTGTCAATTTGAAGTTTTGTTTTAATATAAAAATAAAGCTGTCTAGAATTATTTCTTTGGACTGAAAACCTTCAGTTTGTTAAAAACAACATTTTGGTACAGTAATAGAAAATGTATATTCATCATTGCACAGTGTCTTTCAATGCTCTTGGAAAAGTCATTCATATTTATTGTCATATTATTTTTCTTAAGAAAAAAAGCTACCATTTTATAGCTCTGTAAATACCACATAATGCCACAAATGTTTCTTTAATTTTAATAAAAATATTAAAATAACTTGGGGATTGTATCCTTTAAAATGTTTTCCTTCCCAATTCACATTTTTCCTCAAAAAATACTAGGAAGAATTTTAAAAATTAAAATTATTTTTTTTCTTAATAAGCAGAATGTTTATTTTTAAAATTACTTTTAAAAGGTTATTTACATAGATATGGATTTACATAATTCAGTGACAACATTTTAAAAATGTATAGGTTATTTTATATTAATAATGTATAAGGGACTTTATTTTACATAAATAAAGGATAATGCATAATGTCATACAACAGGAACAGTGCCAATTAATTTAACCATAAAATTAAATGAGATGTGTATGCAAAGATAGAAATGACACCCTACCTACTTCAACCTTGTAATTTTGATTCATATATTACAGTACATATGTAACTTCATAGCTTATTGTGAATGACTGACCAGTTAACAAAACAATGTGTCTTCGGTGAAGAAATGTTCAACTGGCCGAACCAGTGTGTGGTTCAGTGGTTGAGCATCGACCTATGAACCAGGAGGTCATGGTTCAATTCCTGGTCAGGGCACATGCCCAGGTTATGGACTCGATCCCCATTGTGGGGCGTGCAGGAGGCAGCCAATCAATGATTCTTTCTCATCATTTATGTTTCTATCTTTCTCTCCCTCTCCCTTCTTCTCTGAAATTAATTAAAAATATATTAAAAAGAAATGTTCAACTGTAAAAGTAAAACCCAGCAAACTAAAAGAAGAACTACAAATGAGTGATACAGATTTATGAATAACTTCAACTTTACAAGTAATCAAAGGAGAACAAGAGTAAAACAATATCTCAAATTTTGCCCATTAAATTTGGTGGAAAAAGTTCCTGTTTTGTTTTTATTATTAATATTCATGTTTGCCACTGTGCATTGAGAGACTCTAATGCATGGTCGGTGGAAGCATAATATGGTGTCAACTTTAGGCAAAGACCTTTGAAAATAGGTATAAAATGTCTACAAACTTTCATAGTGTTTACAAGGTAGCTCTATGTCTGAGAATCTAACTTAAAGATGCAGTGGTAAGTCAGTGAGCCATGTGCAAGTATTTTCACTGAAAGTTTATATTATAAAAGAAAACAATGAAAATAATCTAAATGCCCAACGATAAGACATTCTGGATTGATTTATTCTGGATCAATTTGTTAGTGAGTTAGTATGCTGTTGATTAAGAACATGTTTTCAGTGGATATTTCAAATGACAGTAAAATGCTCACCATAAAATTTGTGTTGGTGTGCAGGTATTTGAGTGGGAGGGGGAGAGAAATAGTCCAAAATGTAAAAGAGGTTATCTCTTAGGGGAAAAAAAAAATCTATGGTTTAATCTTATTTTCCTTAAATTTTCTGAATTTTAAAAGTTTTCTACCTTGAAAATTTATTAGCATTAAAATAAGTAAAATTATTAAAACTAAGTACAAAATAGGTTCTGGAAGCATCATACCTGCTTTATTTTACAAATACAGATTGTTTTACAAACTCACCTATTTGTATACGATATTCTTTAAATATTTTCATAAAAATGGAAAAAAATTAGAAACCTTCAAAAAATGATGTTAGCCTTCTGCCTCCAAATCATGACTAACAAAAATATTTCAAAATATATAAATATTATCTATTACCTAAAGGTAGATTTATAAAGTTTAACTCAGATCTAGTTAATGATTTCAGCCAATGTATCATTATTACTTCTGATCCTATGACAATTTAAAAATGTCTGGGGATAGTGTAGGTGAGAAGACTGCCTAACTTTGGGCAAAGCTCGATGTCCATATCATGTGGAAAATGCCTCATCTGATTGATGTGGATTGCCTTTTCCACACCTATGCATTTCATGTGGATGAATGTTTAGAATACATCCCTTCAGTAAACATTTATTAGCACAGTAGTTTAGGCATTGGCTTAAAACTAGAAATACGTAAATTAGCTTTTTAGAGAGGGGGTTATGCTCTGCAAGGGAGACAGGCTTCAATAAATGCTTAATTATATTCCAAGTGGCAGAAATGCAGTGAGAGAAGGAAGAATAGTGCTGTCCTAAGTAAAGGGAATTTGGGTTGAACCTGGGAGCCTAAGTAGGAGTTTAATAACTTCTCAGATGGATAAAGAGCAGGAGTAGAGGGGTAGCAGAAGCAGCATTTCAAAATATTTGTAAAACAGTGATTCTTCCACTGTGGTTTGAGGAGATAGAAGGGAGAGAGGCTGGGGATTAAGTTGGGAAAGTACCCTGGGAGCAGGATGGAAAGATCCTGGGGGAACTAACTGTATTAGTTTCCTTTTGCTGTTATAATAAATTGACACAGACCTTGTGGCACAAAAAAAAAAAAATACTTCACATTTTTATGGTAATCCATATTTTTCAAAGCGGTTATATACACAGGGTGTCCCAAAAATGTATACACACTTTGAATGATTACGAAGTCAGTGTTTATTAACATAAAGGTCATTTTTAAACTTTAAAAGAATCTACAGAAATGAATAATTTTTTTGTCAATGCCTGTTTTCAAACTGATTACTGCTTTGGTCCAGGCACTGCTGATAAAGCAAAGCAATGGAATTGCAAACATCAAAAATCATTTCATTTGGTATTTTTGTGCCCTCAATTCATGGCCTGTTGCTGGTTTTGTACTGTAAACTTTTATCTTTTATGTATCCCCATTAAAAAAAAGTCTAGTGGAACTTTAGGATAAATTTTCTTTCTTTAAAGTTTAGTCTGGCTTTACCCATTATTTCAAATCAGTTAACTTGAAAAGGAGTGAAAATTAAGTGAGTTGTCAGTTATTAAAGTGTGCATACATTTTTGGGGACACCCTATACATGAATCATCTGACTCTTCACCTCCCTCAACCTGTTTTTATTATGAAAACAGAGAATCTGAATGGGAAGGAAACCTAGGAGCCAGCCAATTGAAATCCTACTTAGTGCAAAGGAATTTACCCCAACACTCCTGTGAGAGGCTCTTTTTAGCCTTGTCAATGTTTCTAAAGCACATGACACTGCAAAACATTTTCATTTTCTGGACTGTTTTAGTTGTTATAAAGTTCTTCTGATATTGAATGAAAACAAGCCAAAAGAATGCAGTGGGTACTTATCCTGTATTCTCTTGCGTAAAAAGACATTGATAATTCCCAGCCCTGATCTCCCATTTTTTATAAATGTGTGGTCCATAGACCACCTGCATGAAACCACCTGAGGCATTCCAGGGCCTCTCTGAGACCTTCTGAACCAGAGTATCTTGGAGTTGAAGCCCAGGAAGATACTTTTTTCACTAGCTTCCTCACTGATATTTTTACATCTGGTGGGTAGAGGGTCCTGCTGGCAAGAACTGAGCCATACTTAGTTGCTTGCTTTGGTTTGGAAATGGCAATTAGGGCTCCTGTGTTCAGTCCTTCACTGGTCAACATCAAATGTGATCTGAGGGCCATTTCATTCCACTGTTATCTCCTTTGTTAAACCATCATCCAACCAACACTCATCATTTCCTATGGCAGGCACTAAACAGATGCTGAGGACACAAAGATGAAGTACATGTGGTCTCTGCTAGTGAGGAGCTCATTGTCAAGCATGCATCCTGTGATCTACCTAGCTGATGGCAGTTGAGCTTTTCTTGTGTCAGGATTTGACTATTTTTCCTCTGTTACCTGTCTCAAATTTTTAAAACTCTTAAATATATATATATATATTCAGAGAGGAAGGGAGAGGGAGAGATAGAAATATCAATGATGAGAGATAATCATTGATTGGCTGCCTCCTGATTGAGCCTGCAACCCAGGCATGTGACCTGGCCAGGAATTGCACCATGACCTCCTGGTTCATAGGTCAACACTCAACCATTGAGCTATGCCAACCAGGCTTAAAAGTAATATTAATTGTAAATTTCCTGTCATAAGGATAGGTGCTAGGGATAGATGTTAGGGTTTATTAATTGGGCACCGGTGATTTGGACCAATCCTTGTCCCTTCTTTATTTTGAAATTAATTCCTATTAAGAGTCTCCCCAGCCCTAGCTGGTTTGGCTCAGTGAATAGAGTGTTGGCCTGAGGACTGAAGGGTCCTGGGTTTGATTCTGATCAAGGGCATGTACCTCAGTTTGCAGGCTCCTCCATGGCCTGGGCCCTGGTCAGGGCATGTGCAGGAGGCAACCAATCAATGTGTTTCTCTCACATCAATATTTCTCTCTGTATTTCCCTCTCTCTTCCACTCTCTCTAAAAATCAATGGAAAAATACCTTTGGGTGAGGATTAAAAAAAAAATCTCCCTATACTTGGCCTGGATGACTTTCAAGGCTTTTAAACATATTTGTTTTATTTTCATATATATATATATATAATAAAAGTGTAATATGCTAATTAGACCAGACCACCTTCTGGACGAAGCCACAGCAGCGGGGGCCAAGGTAGAGGCCTGTGGCCGCTGTGGGGGTGGGGGCCGAGCTCCTTGCACGAATTTCGTGCATCAGGCCTCTAATATATATATATATATATATATATATATATATATATATATATATAGTAAAATTCACATAACATAATTAACCATTTTAAAGTGAACAATTCTAGTATATTCATAATATTGAGCAAACAGCATCTCTATCTAGTTTCAAAGGAAAACCCATACACATTAAGCAATTATTCCCATCCACCCTCCACTCTGTGAATACTTTTGATAGTTTATTTTTTGTTTGTTTAATTTTACACCTCTTCACTCCCAGTCCAATTATGGCTCTTTAACACTGAGAAATTGTTTCTAGTTTCATCAGCGTTAGTCTCTTTGAAATTCTCTATTGTAGGCAGTTGATATCATCTCATTGTTTTATTTCTATAATGAACACTCATTTCCAGATTTTCTGATATAATAAATCATTTTTGTGATAGGTATAGCATAGATTATTTTCAGTACAAGATATACATATATATATATATATATATATATATATATACACACATATATATGTGTGTGTGTGTGTGTGTGTGTGTGTTGTGAACATTTAAATATGTCAAATAAAAAGTATGAGTCTCTTATAAGTTCCCCTACATTTACCAGAGTAACTACTGATAATAATTTACTGTTTAGCATTCCATATTATTTCTTGATTCAGCCACATGCATATATCCATCCCCAAAATTATAGTGTTATTCATATTATATCAATAATTAGAGTTTTACTACTTGTTCATTAATTTTATGTTTCACTTATTCATTCTTTCTTTCAACAAATATTTATTGGATGTTTATTAAATGCCAAGAACTCTTCTAGGAGCTGAGGCTACATGGTGAAAAATACCTGTCAGCATCTGTAAAATCATTATTTGAAATAAGTATACATCATCCCATCATCTAGATGTACCATAATTTAACATAATTTACTTACTCATTCTCCTGATGGACAGCAAAAACTTCTTTAACCAACATTTATCGACTATCTACCAGATACCTACAGTACTAGACTGAGACTCTTTCATCTTTTTATAATGAAATACAAATTAAGTAGTGTCCAGCTTCACTTTTACACTATTAAAACAAGCTTGTTTTTATATTTGAAATAAAGTCAGGTTTTCAAGTCTGTGCTCAGGAATCTAGGGAATACATTTACCCCATCCTAAAAGATTGTATAGCAGAAGAAATAATCAAAATAATTTAAACTTTTCTGGCAAGGTTACTAACCATTCAAGTGGACACCTGACCAAGGAGAACAGACATAAGATATAAAAAATGAGTGCCTACAGTTTATACACCTTGGAATGTACTGTAGGAATATCCAATCCTCAAATTGACTGAGTCCTTTCTGCAGTGTGTGTGTGTGTGTGTGTGTGTGTGTGTGTGTGTGTGGTGTGGTTTGTTTGTTTTATTTTGGGGGGGGGGGGGGATGGGCAATATTTGTGCTTTTCCATTTACATATTTGGCTATGTGGAAACCCCAGGGAATGAATCATTCTGGATAGTTGAATATTTTAATCATTTTTGATGGAAATCTTTCTAAAATGGATTTCACACTTCCCTGCCTTCTTAAACAGAGTGGATGGAATGTAATTAATCTTTTTTTGATGACTTAGTTTTATCATTATGAACATTAATGACTGTGCTGTGCTATCCAGAGATGACGTTCTCAACACTGATTGTTGTATGCAGGATGGCCTGTGGTCCTATTAGTTCAGCAGTTCTCAACCTGTGGGTCACGGACAATGAAAATACATCCTGCATATCAGATATTTACATTACGATTCATAACAATAGCAAAATTACAGTTATGAAGTAGCAATGAAAATAATTTTATGGTTGGGGGTCACCACAACATGAGGAACTGTATTAAAAGGTCACAGCATTAGGAAGGTTGAGAACCACTGTTAGTCTTTTGGAGGATTTGTGTCAGGTTATATTCTCCTTTTACTGGTAAACATTTAGCTGCCATTCTTACTGATGACGGTGAAACAACACAGAGTAGGTGGGCTGAAGAGGAAGAGGAAGCTGTGTTCAAATCCCAGCTCTTTTAAAAAAATTATTGATTGATTTTTAGAGATAGAGAGAAAGGGAGAGAGAAAGAGAAACATGGATTAGTTTCTCCACTTACTTATGCATTCATTGTTTAATTCTTGTTTTTGCCCTAACTGGGGATCCAACCAGTAACCTTGGTGTATTGGAATGGCACTCTAACCAACTGAGCTACTTGGCCAGGGCTCACATTCAAGCTCTTGATTTTGGACCCAATTACTCTTTTAACCTCAGTTTCTTCATCTCTAAAGTGATCACAATAACTCAATTAACAGAGATGTAATAAGGATTAATAATAGGTCTTACATATGGTGAAAAATAAACCAATGTTAGTTCCTATCCCCATCAGGGTGCTAACTAATAAAAGTTTTTTTCTTGAGTATATTGACGTTTCTAGTCTGCTATGAGACTGGAAATTGAGTGGTAGATTTGAAAGGTTTGTATGAAAATTAAGATGAATGAGGGTTTTTTTGTTTGTTTGTTTGTTTTTGAGGTAAAATACCAGAAACTCTGTTTTATTATGTAGACTTTGTAACATCAACATTGGATCTTAGATATACTAATAACTTTTGAAATCCTAATTATGTAGGAATATTTTTATCTCCATAAAATAGAGCTTTGGAGAAAAAAATGCAACTTGGATATTTTGAAATCTGTATATAATGTAAAAAAATATTTTAAATTTGTCTGAATATCCTCTCTTAAGTTAAAAATTTAGTCCTTTAAAAATGATTTTTTTAAATTCACCAATATTTATTTAATAGAAAAGCTTCCCTGTACATTCACCCTCCACTCCCACACCAACTTTCAGTTGTTAAAACAGCAACATGATATTTTGTATCTCATCTCTCCGATTATAAACTCCTGATTTAATATACAGAAATAATACTTTACAATTTGCTCTGTAAACATACTGTCCAATGAGTAAGTACCATCTTTTCATGGAAAGAACCTGAGATAAAATCCAAACTTCCACTTACAAGTGGTCTTTTAAAAATTTTTATCTTTATTGTTAAAAGCATTACAGATATCCCCTTTATTTGTGTTCTTTTTTCCCCACTGTCTCCCTCCACCCTGTTCCTGCCCCTCCCTGGCCTTCACCACTCTATTGTCTGTGTCCATGGGCTATGCATATATGCATATAAGTAAAATTATTATTATTATTTTAAATATATTTTCATTGATTTCAGAGGGGAAGGGAGAGAGAGATAGAAACATCAATGATGAGAGACAATCATTGATCGGCTGCCTCCTGCCCGCCCCACAGAGAATCAAGCCCACAATCTGGGCATGTGCCCTGACAGGGAATAGAACTGCCACCTCCTGGTTCATAGGTCAATATTCAACCACAAAGCCATACCCGGCCAGCTAAAATGATTATTTTTGATTGAGCATCATTCCGTGCTCGTAAAGGTTACCTGTTCAATTCCTGGACAGGGCACATACCCAAGTTATGGGTTTGATCCCCAGTCAGGATGTGTACAGGTGACAACTGATCGATGTTTCTCTCACACATCAATGTTTCTCTATCTTCCTCTCCCTTCCTTCTATCTAAAATCAATAAAAATATATTTAAATGTAAAAAAAAATTAAAAAAATGATTATTTATGAAATTCAATCAGCTATAGTTTACAAGGACCTACCAAAACTATTTCTGGTTTCTGATGATAACACAGTGAAAATAAAACACATAGATATTAAATGTACTATAGTGAAACATTTTGTAACTTCTCTTGACAAAAACAAACCAGGAAAGGGGATATATAAAGCCAGGGCACATAGTAAGAGATTCAATTTTAAATATAATGATTAATGAAGATCCCATGGAGAAGATAACATTTGAAGACAGGCTTAAAGGAGAGAAATATATATATATATATATATATATATATATATATATATATATATGGCTAAAAGACTCTTTCAAGACGAGAGAATAGTAAATATTAAAAGAGGCTGGAAAGTACCTGTTATGTTCAGGGAATAGCAAGGAACCCTAGAGACTGGAACAGAGCAATTATCAGATGGTGATAAGGACTAAGGACAAAAATGAACCACAAAAGGGTATTAGAAGTGTCTGGGCTGAAGTGGTGGGTGGTGTTAAGGTGCAACTTAAAATAGGTAAAATGACAAGCCTGAGAAAATGCTGAAGTTGACAAGGGATTAAGCCATCCAGATTTTGGAGGTAATAGCCTTCCAAGCAGAAAACATAGCAAGTGGAAAGGCCTCAGGCATGCTGTTGGCTCGAAGAACAGCAAGGAGACCTATTAACTAAAAAGGAGGAACCCACAGGGAAAGTAGTTAGAGATGATATTGAAGGGATAGCAGAAGCAAGATAGTTCATTCGTAGGCCTGACCTGCGCCTTCTCGCAATCCAGGACCCCTTCGGGGGAGTGTCAGATAGCCCGTTTTGTCCTGATAACCCAAGGCCCTAACCAGACTGGAGGGAGCCGGATCCTGTGCATTGAGCCTTGGTCCCCTGGTGGTCAGTGCACGTCATAGCAACCACTTGACCAGTCATTCAGTCACTTAGGCTTCTATACATATATATAGATTAACTTTACTATGGGTAAAATAGAGAGACATTGCAGGTTCTTATCAGAAGAGTGGCATTTTTTCCCCCAAGAGCTATTAAAGGGATCATTCTGGTTACTAGATTGAGAATAGATTATAGGTTGATAAAGGACAGATTAAAGATAACAGTTAAAGAGCTATCACAATAATACAAAAGAGACATGTTGATGACTTTCAAGAGGTTAATTGTGAAAAAGATGGAAAGATGTGATTGTAGTATATATATAGGGTGTCCTAAAAATATATATACACACAGCAACATCTATACTGGTGTTTAATTAAACAACTGGGCACCATAGCCTAGTCAAGGTTAACACATAAAATTAAGTGTGTATACATTTTTTGGGACATCCTTTATATATATATATATATATATATATATATATATATATATATATAACTTTTTAAATTATTGACACTATTATAGATGTTCCCATCCCCCAATCTTTGCCCACCTTCACCCAGCAGCCCCCCCTCTAGCCCTCTCCTGTGCCCCTTCCCTCTGGCTATCATCACATTGTTGTTTGTGTCTATGGATTATGCATACATGTTCTTTGGCCAATCACTGCACCTTCTTTTATTTAGTCATAAAAGAGATAGAAAGATATGACTGTAGTCTCTATATATATTAAAGCACAGCCCGTAGCCCACTGCCCATAAACTATCAGAGAAAATAAAGAGATAAAATTTATCAACTGAAGGATTAAATTGAGGAAATAAAAATAAAAATATTATTTCAAAGAGGCTATTACTTCAGCAAAGAATGAGTAACAGAAATCAGAGTTACTTTTCTATAGAAACATCTGAAAAACTGAATGGTATATATGAAATAAAAGCTTTCAAGATATTAAACATTAATAATGAAGGACAATGCTTTTTGACAGAATTAGCTGTGGGTTTATTTTAAACAGTTTAACATAGATGAATGATACATTTGCTCTGACTTACTCTCTGGAGAGAGTTCTCAGGTTGTGACACAGAGAGGGGAAACCTAGGCTACGTCCAATGGTCTCTGTGAGTTGAGGAAACAAAACTGGGGTTATAGAGAAGCTGAGGAAGCAGGAGTTTCCAGAGAAAAGTAATAGGTAGGAAAGATCTGCACAGAGAGAAAGTTCCAGAGTTCTCTAAAAGGTCCTCCTTTATGTCTAGCTGAGTGCTAATCAGTATAAATGTGTGAGAAAACTATTTTCAGCTTGGAAAGGAAACACCAGAAAAAAAAATAGAACAATGCTCAGAGCTTACAGATAAAGGAATAGTTTCTGTTCCTACCTAGCAGAATAAAAAAAAAAACTCATAATTTATGGGGCATAAGTAGAACACTAACAGCATTTTGCCTCAGCATTAGGGTAAAATCAATTGCAGACTAAACACTTCTCTGGTCCCACCTAATAAAACTTAAAAGCAAGATCCAAAAGGATCAAAGTTTTTCAAAGTAACTTAACTGTAACCTAGGTCATACTGAAGAATATTCATAGAAATAGTATAATATTCAACACAACACAAGTCAAGATTTGCAAAGACTGTCATACAATAAAACATTACCAGGCATGTTGAGAAGCAGAAAAACACAAGGGCAAATGAGAATAAAAATAATCAAGAAATTACACAGATAATTCAATGAATAAAATAGGTGCATTAAAAACAGTTATTGTAATTATATTCTATATCTTCAAGAAGCTTGAGGGGGGTTTGGGGAGGAGTGGTTGAGCATGTTAAGTAGAGAGAAGATATAAGAAAGATCCAAATAGAACTTAGGCAGAAACTTCAAAGCTTAAATGAAAAGCTACAACAACAACACTGTATTGGATTGATAGCAACTAGATATTTCAAAAGAAAAGATAATGAACATGGAAATAGAAAAACAGAGACTATTAAAAATAAAACTCAGAAAAGAGACTAAAAATTAAAATAAAAAATAATCAGCTGTGAGTTTATTTTAAACAGTCTAACATACAAGTAATTGGAGTTTCAAAGGAGAGGAGAAAGGAAGGCAGAGGGATAAGAAAAAATATTTGGTGAAATAATGGCTGAAGTATTTTCAAATTTACTTAAATATCTAAAACAACAAATCCAAGAAACTCTATGAACTCCAAGGATAGTAAACTTGAAAAAAGACACCAACACTTATAATCAAATTTCTTAAAACCAGTAATATACAAAAATTCTTAAATGCAGTAAGAGAAAAGAAAAACATCACATGCAGAGAAATAAAAACAATTTATTGAAACTTCTTTGGGGGGGGGCGGGGGGAGGATGCAAATCAAAAGACAAAAGAAGCAACATCTTTAAAGTATTGTAAGAAGAATCAACCTAGAATTTTATACCCAGGTAAAATGTATTTCAAAAATAAAGCAAAATTAAGACATCTTGGATATATATATAAAAAAATCATCATTGAAGTATAATATGTTCAAAGGGAAATGTATGTCATTAAATGTCACATTAGAAATAAAGATATAAATCAGTAGTCTCAGCTTAAGAAACTAGAAACAAAGCAGAATAAAGGAAATAATGAAAATCAGAGCAGAAAAATAAAAGATTTTAATAGATAAGATCAATGACCCCAAAAGTTGTTTATTGAACTTATCACTAAAATTGATAGACCTCTAACTAGGTAATCAGAAAAAGAAAAAAAAAAGAGAAGATACAAATTAATAATATTATGAATTAGAGAGTTTATATCACAGATACTGAAAGAATCCTGAATACTGGAAAATCATAATAGCTTAGTATCAAACAATTTGACAATTAGATGAAATAGATATATTTCTTCCAAGTCACAAACTATGATAGCTCATTCAAAAATAAATAGATAACCAAGATGGCCCTATACATATTAAAGAAATTATACTGTAGTTAAACATTTCCACAATGAAAGCCATAAGTCCAGAAAGCTTCACTGCAGCATTTAATAACTCTTTACAAATTTTGGCAAACTCAGTCAATAAAATATAAAGAGTGAATACATTATGACCAAGTGAGGTTTATGCCAGAGATACAAAATTGATTTAACATTTGAAAATCAATCAATATAATTCATCATATTAACAAACTAAACATGAAAAATCATATGATCATCTCAGTAGACACAGGAAAACGCTGGACAAAATCCAACATCTACTTCCAATAAAAAATATCTGCAAACTAAGAATATATGGGAACTTACTCAAATTGTTAAATGGCACCTATAAAAAACCTAAATCTAACATCATAATCATTCAAAATCATGAAGGACTAAATGGTTTCCCCATAAGATCAGGAACAAGGAAGAATGTATACTATTGTTACTTCTACTCAAAATTGTACTGAAGGGTCTAGATGGCAAAATATTACAAGGGGAATACAAGAATACATTAAATAGGGAATAGCAAGACCCACATTATTCACATATGCACAATTATCTATATTCAAAATCCTATGAAACCATGAGTGAATTAAGAAAATTGGCAGGATATAAAATCAATATACAAAATTAATATATTTTTATACACTAACATAAAGCAATTGAAATTAAAAGTCAGTATCCTATATAATAAAAGGCTATTATGCAAATCAACCGAACCGTGGAACGACCGGTAGCTATGACACACACTGACCTAGGGGGACAGACGCTCAATGCAGGGGGTGTCTCCTGGTGGTCAGTGCACTCCTACAGTGGGAGTGCCGCTCAAACAGAAGCCTAGCTCATGGCTGGTGAGTGCAGCGACATTGGTGGGAGCCTCTTCTGCCTCTGCAGTAGTGTTAAGGATCCCTCAGGGGATGTCCGACTGCTGGCTTAGTCAGATATCCCCTGAGGGGTCCCAGAATGAGAGAGAGCGCAGGCCAGGCTAGGGACTCCCTCCCTTCAGTACACAAATGTCATGCACAGGGACTTTAGTAATTTATACAAGCATAAAAATATGAAAAATATATATATATCCTATCTAATAAAAGAGAAACATGGTAATTAACGTACGACCGCTACCCTTCCCATTGGCTAATTAGGGCGATATGCAAATTAACTGCCAGCCAAGATGGCGGTTAACCGCCAACAAAGATGGCGGTTAATTTGCATATGTGGGCACAATGCTGGGAGGCAAAAGGGAAAGGACGGAAGAAGCCCCCTGCCACTGACGGTGATTGGAAACCCAGGGGGGAGCTAAGAGCCGGGAGCAGGGCAAAGGCGGTCCTGGGGGCCGCCTTTGCCCTGCCCCCCAGCCGTGATCAGAGAACTGGGTGCCTTTGCCACCCCGCCCAGTGATAGCGGGAAGCAGGGGTGGAGCCAGCAATGGGAGCTGGGCAGGGACAGAGCCGGCAGTCTGGGGAGCTAGGGATCCCTTGCCCAGGCCTAAAACCTTGGCCAAAGATGTTAGGCCTGGGCAGGGGTGGAGCCTGCAATTGTGGGGAGCTGGGGGTTCCCTACACAGACCTAACGCCTTGGCCACAGGCGTTAGGCCTGGGCAGGGGCGGAACCAGCCATCGCAGGGAGCAGGGGTGGAATCAGCGATCCTGGGCAGCTGGGGGTCCCCTGCCCAGGCCTAAGGCCTCGGTCAGAGGCGTTAGGTCTAGGCAGGGGCAGAGCAGGAGATCGCGGGGAGCTGGGGGTCCCCTGCCCAGGCCTGATGCCTGGGCCAGAGGCATCAGGCCTGGGTGGGGGGCGGAGCCGGTGATTGGGGTATATGAGGGTCCCCTTGCCCAGGCCTGAAGCCTGGGTCAGAGGCGTCAGGCTTGGGAGGGGGGTGGAGCAAGCGATCAGAGGGAGATGGGGGTCCCCTGCCCAGACATGATTACTGGGCCAGAGGCATCAGGCCTGGGCGGGGGTCAGAGCCAGTGATCGGGGGGAGATGGGAGCCCCCTGTCCAAGCCTGACACCTCTGGCAGAGGCGTCAGGCCTGGGCAAGGGGCCAATCAGGCAATCGGAGGGTGATGGGGGTCGACACCTCTGGCCAAGGCATCAGGCCTGGGCGAGGGCGGAGCTGGTGATCAGGGGGAGAGGGGGGTCCCCTGCCCAGGCCTGAATCCTGGGCCAGAGGCATCAGGCCTGGGTGGGGGGCAGAACCAGTGATCGGGGGGGAAATGAGGGTCCCCTGCCCAGGCCTGACGCCTCTGGCAGAGGCGTCAGGCCTGGGCAAGGGGCCAATCCTGTGATTGGAGGGTGATGGGGGTCAACGCCTGAGGGCTCCCAGTATGTGAGAGGGGGCAGGCTGGGCTGAGGGACACCCCCCCCCCCCCGCCCCCCACCCAGTGCATGAATTTCATGCACCGGGTCCCTAGTGTATATATATATATATATATATATATATATATATATATATATATGTATATATATATCCTATATAATAAATAGGTAATATGCAAACTGACCATCACTCCAACACACAAGATGGCCACCCCCATGTGGACACAAGATGGCCACCACAAGATGGCTGGCAGGGGAAGGCAGTTGGGAGGGACCAGGCCTGCAGGGGAAGGCAGTTAGGGGTGACCAGGCCAGCAGGGAAGGGAAGCTAGGGGCAATCGGGCCAGCAGGGGAACAGTTAGGCATTGCTCAGACTGGCAGAGGAGTGGTTAGGGCAGTGATGGCAAACCTTTTGAGCTCAGCATGTCAGCATTTTGAAAAACCCTAACTTAACTGTGGAGATGGTTATATATATATATATATATATATATATATATATATATATATCACATTTTATACTTTAAATATGTGCAGCTTATTGTATGCCAGTTATACTTCAATACAACTATTAAAATTAAGTTAAATTAATGTAAAATATGTTAAAGGGAAGTTAATTTTCAAATTTATTTGATGAGAGATATTTTAGTGCATTAGAAATTAGGCAAATAATTTTTTTAAAAAAATTTCAATTAATAACCATTGATAAATGCTTACTTTGTGTTAGGTAATATTCTAAGTGCTTTACAAGTATAAACTTATTTAATCACTGTGATAATTATATTTGTGGGTATAGTATTATCCATACCCATTTTATATAGGAAGAAATTGAGGCACAGAGAATGATACAGTTTTTAAATGTAGAACTTGTATTTCAACCCAGGTGGTCCAGCTTCAGGCATATAGCTCTGTTAAATCTTACTTATAAAGAGAGAGTTTATTTTGACTACTTCATAAATTTAGTAACTGCACTATAGAATTTTACTTTCCTTTTCTTACCGCCCACATTTCTTGAATAGTTTTTTGCACACATGTTGAATTCTTTTGTAAGATAATACTTGAACACATACTAAGCCCAGCTTTCATTAGCATGCACTGTCCTGCCCACTGGACCTCTGCTTTAAGACCTTTCTCTCTCCCTATTTCTCATTCCTCTTCCAAATTGTTTTCTTTCTACAAAGCACAAACCTTCAGATTTTGTAATACTGAAATATGTCACCTATCCTATTCCCACCCAAATCTATTTCTCCCATAGTAAAGTTTCCATGGCATTTATTATCCCCATGAAATGGTTGTACACTTGATTGCCTATTGCTTCTAATGATTCTTATTTAGAGAATGTAAATGTGTGTTGATAATTAGATTACATGTCTTTGATATTATAAATCAAGTCTTTATCTTGGGTCATGCATATGCAGAAATTCACATTTTTTTACACAGAATTGCCAACTTCTCTGAACTCACAGAAACAGACATGCTCCACTTAGAAAATGTAATCATATTGCCCTTTCTAAGCAGATAGAATAAGCATCTCAGAATATGGGGGGCTGTCAATACATTTCTCCCTGCATCACTATTTTCAAGTTTCATCTTGGGTATGTAAGGAAAAATCGATGTCCACTCAGGCATGAAGAATAGAGGCTAAACAAATTGCATCTGAATTGTGAAAATGGTGCACTTTATGTGGTTAGGGTACATTCCACAGTTTTTCTCCTTAAAGAATGTGACATTTGTGTCAACCAGTGAAAAGTGGGGGGTCCTCTTGTGGTGGATAAAAATTCATTAAGCTGGTTCAGCAGGGAACACCAGGATCCACACCATGCCCAGCCCTTCCTTCTCAAGTAGTTTTCATTAACTCTCCGAGTTCTAAAACAAGTCATTCTCATTTTTTCATTTTATGTTTCATATAATTTATTGTACATAATAAATAGTTTGCAAGAGTTGGGGTTTATGAATAGCTTGAAACAGGTTTTCCATGTCCAAATCAAGCTGCCATAGTAACCATTTTTCATTTCTGCCAAACGTATGGTCTTTTCTTTTTCTTTTTTTCCTGCCTTAAAATATATTGTTTAAAAAAATCCCAAATTATTCAGGAAAGTTGATCAGATTTCATTAAAATAATGACTTCATTGTTAGCAAATGCTCATTTCAATCTCCTATTTAATGACTCTTTCTTGCATTATGAGCATCAAACTGAAAATAAAAATATATAGTTCAACTTTTTATTTAATGATATTTATCATAAAAATAAATTAAAATACATTCTTGTTCTCCTCCCATTTCCCCATAAAAGAATCTCTGCCTTTTTCAAACAATAGAACAGGAGCAAGGCCAGGTTAACTTTCTGCCAGATAGTTGCATGTAGAAAGTTCAGGAGAGTAGTCTAATCTGTTGGGTATTTATATCTGAACCTCCGCACAGAACTCCTAGTTTCTTTGGCAAGAAGGACTTTGAAAAAGATTGTTTCCACAGGTGTTTTTCCAGCCTCTCATCATCATAGAGTTTTGACTTTTCTAGTGACTAGCATCCAAAGTTATAACCCTCATCAAGTAGCCATTACCTCCTAGGTAAACCTGCAAGTTTCAAAAGCCAACTCAACTCAAAAGCTTGCAACAGCTGCACTCAGCAGTCATTTGACTCAAATTCTCAAATGAAAGACTACCTTCAGGAGTCACTGTGCTATATAACCAGTATAGCTGCAGTGTTGTAGAGGTGGCAGGGAGTAGCTGTGTTTGACAAGTAGAGAAAGATCTGTTTTGTTTTGTTTTTTCTTTGTTTTTTTATATACATTTTATTGATTTTTTTTTTTTTTTTTTTTTTTTTTTTTGCAAAGAGTAAGGGAGAGGGATAGAGAGTTAGAAACATCGATGAGAGAGAAACATCTATCAGCTGCCTCCTGCACACCTCCTACTGGGGATGTGCCTGCAACTAAGGTACATGCCCTTGACCAGAATCGAACCTGGGACCTTTCAGTCCGCAGGCCGACGCTCTATCCACTGAGCCAAACTGGTTAGGGTGAGAAAGATCTGTTTTTATGACGACTTTTTTATGTTAATGACTCATCTACTTTTAGGGTTTTTACAATTATAATTCTAAAACATTCATCCTTTCAACCTCTGTTACTTGGGACTTAGCTTAAAATTTTATTTATTAATTAATCCATATCTATTGCATACCTAGGTGGCACCATGAGATGTACACATTTATTCCCATTGCCTATTAAAACCTCGCTTAAGTACTTTCCAAACCCCTTAGTTTTCACTGTATACATGAGATTCTTACATATCTAGTCTATTTCTTTTATCATTTCTTGCATTTATTAAAAAAATATTTAATGAGTGACCTCCCTCTGCAATGTCAGGTAGGTTCTATGAAGCCATATATGCAGGAGTAAAATCTGAACTCTATCATTAAGGATGTAAATAACACATAAAGGTGGAACCAGGTTGTGTAACACATTGAATGAGAAACCAGAGTTTGGATTACAGTTCCCCTGTAATTGCATTACTCCTAGTAATGGTGTCATTTTTAATCACTACAATGACTAGCACTAATTACAGTTAAATTTTTTTGTAAGTTTCAAAAACTAATTAAAGCTTGTTTTACTTAGTCAACAGGTGGTGATGCGGCTCTACTGGAGGGGTCCAAAGTATCTCATGGAATCCAAGGAAGAGATCAACAAGCCTTAAGAACTATAAGAAGCAGGGAACTTGAACCTTTGGAATTTGAACAGCAAGAGTTTTTTTTTTTTTTTAAATATATTTTATTGATTTTTTACAGAGAGGAAGGGAGAGGGATAGAGAGTTAGAAACATCGATGAGAGAGAAACATCGATCAGCTGCCTCCTGCACACTCCCTACTGGGGATGTGCCTGCAACCAAGGTACATGCCCTTGACCAGAATAGAACCTGGGACCCTTGAGTCCGCAGGCTGACGCTCAATCCACTGAGCCAAACCGGTCAGGGCAGCAAGAGTTTTTGAACCTCATCTCTTGATTGCTGTCATTAAAGTGAAATCAGTTCCAGATCCCACTCTAAGGCTCTTAATTCACAACCCAAAATTCTGGAAGAGCAAATCTAAGTAGCCCAACTTGAGTCATTGTCCATTCCCCAATAGCAATGGTTAAGAGGACAGTCAAGTATTATAAGCATTGTTATTGAGGCCCACTTCTGGGTATCGAGGGCAGAAGACATTCCTGGAAAAGAGAAAATCAGTGAGGTAGTTAGCAAAAAGTGCCTGTGTAACCATAACTAGTATTCTCTGGGTTAAGCATTATGCTTTTCATGTATCATCTCAACTAATCCCCAAGAAGCCTAACATAGTAGATGCTACTATTATTCTCAATTTACCTATAAAAAGTTAAGATTTAATGAGGGGAACAGCCAAAAATAGTGGAGCTGATATCTAAAGTCTACTGTTTCTGGCTGCACAGTCTATACGCTATCCCTCATCTTCATGTTGCCAATCCATCAAGTTTACATATAGATTAGATATGGTGACTTTGTCTCCATAAGCTTCCTGTCCTCAATTCTTCATTTTGAATAGGTGAAGAGTTGATTTATTGAGAGTCATTTAAGAAGCTAATAAATATCTCGTTAACTAGTACCTCCAAATTACTTACCTTTTCTCATTGTGTTATAACATGAAAAAGGAGGGGAATGTGTTCAAGGTATACATACATGTGTTTTCTCATGGACTCTGTGTAATATAGGGTACTTAGACATAGATGAACTGATACTACTAGCACTGCATTTCAGAGTAAATATATTTCAGAGTTAAACAGGTTTGTGTGTGTGTGTCTATGTGAAACAAACCACCAGTTAACATGCCATTTCTATGGGAAATTCTAAACATTTGACTTAGAAATTAAGTTACACATTAGAGCTACTGACTCATCAGATACTGCCTATAGACTATTTCTTTTGGCTACCATCATCATCATGGAAATAAAATATACATTTATCTAATGAATAAACTTTACTTTGAAAAATGGGAAATAATCTATATCTTTTTTCCAATCAAAATAGAAATCCCCTGGGATCTCTTGGAGGTAGAGTAACATAAATCCAGGCCAGTATTAACTTATCTGTGTGTTTGCATAAGAGAGGTAACATGTTAGGTCTGGCACTCAGACTTTTGACACAAAGCCCAGTTCATTATCTCAGGGGTGTAGGCAGTGGGAGAAAAATAAGGGGAGGGCAAAGTTTGGGCCATTGCTTACTTATATTCCCAGCTTATTACTAAGTTCTAAATTCAGAAGTTTGAGACTTCCTATGGGGCAGATCACACTACATTTAAATGCTATAATAAAGTGAGTGGAAATCACCATCAGGGTTAGCATATACAATTTTTAATAAGGAATCATGAGCTTTTCCCATACAGTGGGGCCTTGACTTACGAGTGTCCCGACTAACGAGTTTTTTGAGATACCAGCTGTCTCTTGGCCGATTTTTTGCACTGAGTTGACAGAGTAATTGGAGTTAATGAGCTCCTTAATGAGCCCGGTCTTGGAACAAATTAAACTCGTAAGCCAAGGCCCCACTGTATAGTGGACCTGTTCTAGACAATAAATAAACCTTTACAAGAGTTGCAGTTCATTGACTTTCTTTTGGATTGACTATAGGAAATGAATTCTTTCATGAAATGAGAAAGTTTGCTCCTAGATGGAGGCCAGGACCCTACCTTTGCAGTGGAATTCTCCATAATGGGAAGATGAGCTGGACTCGCGAGGGTGGATAAATTAGGGTGAACCTAACAAACCTGAATGTCTGCCTCTGTTAGTCACAATGGCTCCATAAACACTGCAAAAGAGTTAAGGAAGAGCTACGAATGCAAAAATACCCAGATTTACATTCATGAATGAATTAATTAGGACATGACTAACCCCAAAATTCTGATAACAAAAAATAGAAACCAGTGAGAAAGTCAACTACCTCTACTCTTTCAGAAAGGAAACACATGCAGACCTTACCATTTAAAATTCAGTTTAAATATAGCCCAAACATAGTCCAGATTATTTTTTGTGATCATAGAGAATGTACTTTTGACTACTTCATCGGGCTGAGCTTTCCAAGAAGATTCTGGCACAATAAAGAAGACTCGTTGTCTCAGGAGGTGCACAGAACATACCTCAATGGCTTTGGTACTAAATGGCTCCAGCGGAAGGGTGAGGCACCTCCACTCGCCAGATCAGAGCTGGAAGGAACAGCGAGCAACTGCTGACATTCTCTCACTTTCCGCTCTGACACAGGCTTCCATCCTGTTAAAGGGAGAGACAAAGAGGGAGGGCACAGGGAGAGAGGAAGGGAATGATTAGAGAAGATGAGAGCAGGAAAATAAAGGGATAGAAACCAAGATGCTATTTGTTATGGGCACTGGATACTAAATTAAGCTGATCTGATATGGGAATACCACCACCCCAATGTTTAGGATATTACTCAAGGATTCCTGTTTAAGAAAGAGGGAAGCTTTCTGAAAAGCTAAAAACATCTCTGAAAAATTGGCTACAACTTCCTTCACACAAAAACAAGCTTGAGAGATACGAATAGTCACGGGAGGAATACTTTATGGAACAAAATATTTATTCTTGTTTCACTTATGAGGATATCAAGACAATAGTCTCTGGAGGAAATCATGCCTGTGAAAGATATTTTCAGATCAAAGTTTACCTGACACATAAACCAACTCACTAACAATGAAAAGCATGAAATTCTGGTGTGAAAGGTACTGATTTTTCTTTCTTCCTTTATCATTTTGGCCCTTTTGTATTTTGCAAAGTGTACGTACAAATATAATAATGTGATCTTTTGTACCTGTTAAAACTTGAAACTTGTAATGTGATCAGAGAATTCAAGCCCCGCATGGAATGCGAGGAACTTGTTTTCCTTGACATATTTCGGATAATTTTTTGAAACAATTAAATTTATCTCATACTAAACGCCATCAATCTTCTCATTTTTATATAATACATTCTAAAATTTTTAAAATAACTATTCAATAGTATAATTCATTTTTTGTGGCTCAATTTCTCTTCAGTTGATGAGAAAATCAGAAATGCATTATTCTAACTAACTTGAACTGAATGAAAGTCTTCATTTAAAGTAACTTAATTGTATACAGAAAGTATGTAATAAAATAATGACCTCTATTATAAATCGTAAGTAGCAATCAAAATAATGATCAGATCAGATAATAAGTTTGATTATGTGTAGAATTCCACTTTCCTTAGGTATGCTACTACTCCCAGAACAGGATGGAAACAAAAGGACTTGGCTGGAAGTAGGCTCTTTCTTGATCACATGCCTCGTACAGTCCTCTGCGCCCAGTGGGTTCTCAATACATATTCAGTGATGATTATAATGAGTCACCTGAAAACATTTGCAATGTGCAGGTATGCACAGATCTGAGATTAGAAAAAAATGGTCAGTGTAATTGATTGTGCCAAAGAGAAAAAAAAAAAAAATATATGTCTGATATCAATCACATAAACTGTGGACACACAAGCACAATAGCTCTATGTCGTTTTTGTTGCTGGGTTGTTATTTTTTTCAATTTTACTTTTCCTGGTCATTCCACATACTAATTAGAGACCCACTGTACATACTCGTCACTTGATTAAATTATCCAGGGCAAGGCAGAGCAGCCACACTGTTGCCAAATATTTCTGGGAGGTGTACTTTGTCTTCTGAACCAAGTCCTTGATTTCTGACTGTTCTCTTCCAGGGAATGTGGAGCATAGTGCTTTGGAAGGTCCTGAGATTATTGTCATTGTGCCAGACTTTAGGCCATTTTGAAGTCATAGAACAAAGTTGCAAGTGCCTTAAGTGTTTATATTAAAGAAATACATGCTGAAATTTTCTTATTTTTTATTTAAATTCTTTATTGTTTAAAGTATTACATAAATCTCCTTTTCCCCCCATTGACCTCTCCCTGACTGTTTCCACCCCCCAGCACATGCCCTCAACCTCCTACTCTCTGTGGCCATTGGTTATGCTCATATGCATGGATACAAGTTCTTTGGTTGATCTCTTACCCCTCCCATCCCTCCCTTGCCTCCCCGCTTAGGTTGGATGGTTTGTTTGATGCTTCTGGCTCTATTTTTAAAAAATATACTTTATTGATTTTTTTACAGAGAGGAAGGGAGAGGGATAGAGAGTTAGAAACATCGGTGAGAGAGAAACATTCACCAGCTGCCTCCTGCACCCCCCCGACTGGGGATGTGCCCACAACCAAGGTACATGTCCTTGAGCGGAATCGAACCTGGAACCCTTCAGTCTGCAGGCCGATGTTCTATCCACTGAGCCAAACTGGTCAGGGTACTTCTGGCTCTATTTTTGTTTTCAATTTATGTTGTTCATTATATTCCACAAATGAGTGAGATCATGTGATATATCTTTCTCCGACTGGCTTATTTCACTTAGCATAATGCTCTTCAGGTCCATTCATGTTGTTGCAAATGGTAAGTGTTCTTCCTTTTTCACAGCAGCGTAGTATTCCATTGTGTAGATGTGCCACTGTTTTTTTTAATCCACTCATCTGTTGATGGGCACTTAGGATGTTTTCAAATCTTAGCTATTGTAAAATTGTGTTGCTATGAACATTGGGATGCATATATCCTTTCTGATGGGTGTTTCTGATGACTAGGGATATATTCCTAGAAGTGGGGTTACTGGGTAAAATAGGAGTTCCATTTTAAATTTTTTGAGGAAACTCCATACTGTTTTCCACAGTGACTGCACCAGTCTGCATGACCACCAGCAGTGCAGGAGGGTTTCTTTTTCTCCACATCCTCGCCAGCACTTGTCGTCCATTGATTTGTTGATGATAGCCATTCTGACAGGTGTGAGATGCTACCTCATTGTCTTTTTGATTTGCATCTCTCAGATGATTAGTGACTTTGAGCATGTTTTCATATGTCTCTTGGCCTTCTGTATGTCCTCTTTCAAAAAGTGTCTATTTAGGTCCTTTGTCCATTTTTTAAATTGGACTTTTTAGCTTCCTTTTGTTAAATTGTATGAGTTCCCTGTAAATTTTGGAGATTAAACCCTTATCGGAGATAACATTGGCAAATAGGTTCTCCCATGCAGTGGGCTTTCTTGTTGTTTTGTTGATGGTTTCTTTCGCTGTGCAGAAGCTTTTTATTTTGATGTAGTCCCATTTGTTTATTTTCTTTTTAGTTTCCATTGTCCTAAAAACTGTATCGGTAAAGATATTGCTACAACATATGTCTGTTATTTTGCTGCCTCTGCATTCTTCTAAGGTTTTTATCATTTCCCATATTACGTTTAAGTCCTTTATTCATTTTGAGTTTATTTTTGTGTATGGTGTAAGTTGGTGGTCTAGTTACATTTTTTGCATGTATCTGTCCAATTTTCCCAGCACCGTTTATTGAAGAGACTGTCTTGCCTTCTTTGTCAAATATTAATTGACTTGGGTCAATTTCTGGGTTCTCTGTTCTGTTCTATTGGTCTATATGTCTGTTCTTGTCTATATGTACCAAGCAGTTTTGAGCACAGTGGCTTTGTAATATAGCTTGATATCTGGTATTATGATTCCTTCAACTTTGTTCTTCTTTCTCAGGATTGCTACAGCTATTCAGGGTATTTTTTTATTCCAGATGAATTTTTGGAAAATTTGTTCTAGGTCTTTGAAATATGCCATTGATGTTTTAATGGAGATTGCATTGAATCTATAGATTGCCTTGGGTAGTATGGACATTTTAATGATGTTGATTCTACCAATCCATGAACACGGTATATTCTTCCATTTATTTATGTCTTCCTCTATCTCTTTTTTTTCAATGTCCTGTAGTTTTCATAGTAAATTTAAGACATCTAGGAATAAACTTAACTAAGGAGGTACATGCTGAATTGTAAAGAAATCAATTGTAAAACATGGCTTAATTATTTGCAGGTTGTGATGGTCTCTGGAACAACTAAATATTAAGCCAGTGGAAAAGTGGGCCAGGTATTATGTTAATTGCTATAGCCTAACAGCTTCACCTTTAGTAAAAATGAACCTTATAGGTCATCAAAGTAAAAAGGGAAGCATAGATAGGCTGTTCAGGCCAGGAAGCTAAAAGTCAATCTTGACTCAAGTCTTCTTCCCTTCTACTCCTCTCCATGCAATCTATGCAAAATTTTCTGACCTTCTAAAAATACTTGAAATAGTTCTACTTCTCGCTAGCCTGAAGTCACAGTCACATTCATTTCTTATGTGGAATATGCAATAAACATGTAATTTGCTACCTCCATGTCTTTAACCTCTTTCAATGCATTTTCTTTTGTGGTCTGAGTGATTTTTTAAGTATTTGGAGATTGTATATTTATTTTGTTTAAAGCACTGTGCTAGGCACTAAATATAGATACATATATATACACACATATATGTACATATATACATATACATATAAATATACATATACATATATAGATATATAGACATATTTTCTCATTTAATCCTATTAAAAACCCAGTTTGATAAAAATAATTGTATTAGTTTCCTATTATTTCTATAAAAATATGATGGACTCTAATGACTTAAAACAATGGTTTTGTGGAAATAGCTATCATATGACCTGTTGGCAGTTCCCAGGATTATCCAAACAATGTCCTGGGCTTGGACCATTCCCTCATATGAAAGCAGTGCCCTAGCAATAGCTCAGGTTCTCCTTTCTTATTTGGAAAAACTTTTTTTCTATTTTGAGTGAACAGTGAACTTTTTTGTGCTGCTGAAGTTGCGTATCATATGGCACTTGGCCAGTCCCATTATTTTATCTGCTGTCTTGGGAAGGGAACGGGTTTTTTACACACAAGATGCTGTTGGTCACATTGCCTCTTCTGTAGTCAAATCTCCCTTCTCCTCCCTCTAATGATGCATGCCATTCCGTTTAGGGTTTGCCCAGATAATTCACAATACTCTCCCTCAATTTTTTTTATATATTTTATTGATTTTTTACAGAGAAGAAGGAAGAAGGACAGAGAGTTAGAAACATCGATGAGAGAGAAACATCGATCAGCTGCCTCCTGCACGCCCCCTACTGGGGATGTGCCTGCAACCAAGGTACATGCCCTTGACCGGAATCGAACCTGGAACCCTTGAGTATGAAGGCCGACACTCTATCCTCTGAGCCAAACCAGTTCGGCTCTCCCTCAATTTAATTGCATCTTCTGCCATATAAAATTATGCCCACAGGTTCCAGGAACTAGAACTTGGGTATCTTTGGGGGACATTGTTCTGCCTAAAATAAAGGTTCTCTCTTTTTACATTTGACAAAAAAAGCTTCAGTAGGTTAAGTAATGTGCTCAAACCTATACATCCAGAAAGTAGCAAAGCTGGTATTCAAACACTAATCTTTCTGATGCTGGAATCACTGTTCACGTATAAAACTGGATGTGATAAGATTGAAGGCTATAAATGGAAAAGAGGAAAAGAGAGATATAATTATCTTAAAATATTTGTAAGAAAAATATCACATGAGAAAGTAGCCAATAATGACAGCTAACACATACTTAGTGGTTGTACATGCCAAGAAGTGTTATAAGCCCCTTTACAAATATTAATTCATTTAATCTTTATAACAACCTTATGAAATAATTTCCAGTATTATCAGTAGCTAAATTAAAAATTACACAGCTAGTAAGTTATGGAGTTGATATTGGAATACTTGCTGTCTGGCTGCAGAGCCTGTGGTCTTAAGTTGCCCATAGATAGACGGATCTCATTCTAGAAGTTCTGGCAGGAAGAACTTGAAGCAATGGAAGAAAGTAGATAAAGACAAACTTTTAGTTCAATATTAGAAAAATTATTAACACCTGGAGATGTGAAAAAATGAAATGGGCTTCTTTTTGAGACAGAGAAATCCCGTCTCTGAGAATGCCAAAATTAAAAATAGCTTGACCTCTTCTCTGAGATATTAAACTTAGTGACAATGAACCTGGAGACAAGTTAGACTAATAATATCAGTTCCTTCCAACTTCATAAGCTATGATTTTAAGTTTTTATAACTTCAAAAGCTTATTGTCAATGGAGTGTCACTGATAGTTCCATGATAGCTACATTTTGGGAAGATTAATCTAGGACTGGGTCAGCATAGAAGTGAATGGGGAGAGAATGGTTTAGGGAGAAATCATGTAGGAGATTATTTTAATAGTCCAGGTAATAGTTAATAAAAAACTTAAAGCAATGACTATGGGATTAAACAGAAAAATATAATAAATATAGTCAAGTGGCCTTTGACAAAGGAGCAAAGGCAATTTAATAGAGAAAAGACCTTCTTTTCAATAAATTAAACTAGAACAGCTGGACATTCACATGCAAAGAAATAACCTATGTTTTCATTTTAATATCTCAAGAAAAACCATCTTAAATATAATAATGTTACATGCAATAAACATTAAATCTCAAGAAAAATGATTTTAAATATAATAATCTAACATGCAATAAACACCAATTATCCAAGAATAACGATCTTAAATATAATAATATTACATGCAATAAACATTAATAAAATTAAATTAACAAGATTAGGCAATAAAAAAGAAAAAAAAGAAAGATGGTGTCTGTGGGCAGTGTGGAGAAGGACTCAGCACAGAAACTCAGCACAGCTGGCCCTCTAGCCCTCTCCCCAAGTCCATACAACTCAATCTCTCCCTGAATAACTCCTGTTTGCTCTGAGCAGTCATCCTTTCACTGGATGAGTGTCCGAGAATGAAATTTTGTACACTGGCCCTGTAAGAGGGACCCTGGGTTTCTAGCAGACTCCCTGCTGATTTTGATGTTATGGAACTCCTCTTTATGACTCTGTACTCTGGGCTGGGGAGCCGAGCTTGGGATTGAGATCTCTTGCTCCTCAGAAAAGATCTTTGCAGCTGAGATATTCCTCTGGATTTTCAACTGCCATGTGTGGGTGCAGGGCCAGTCCTTTTTGAGACTCTGCCCTTCCTACCAGTTGCAACATAGCATCTTCTGTATGTCCTTAGTTATAAGACTTCTGTTCAGTTAGTCCTCAGTTGGTTATTCAGGTTGATTGCTCTATAATTTAGTTGTAATTCCAATTTGTTTCTGGGAGGAGGTAACTTTTCACCTACTCTGCTGCCACCTTGGATCTCCTAGGACTTAATGTATTTGAAAGATCATTTTGTTGGAAGCTATTTGAATTTAACCATATTATTTGGACACAAAACAGCCACAGAACTTTGCCCTTCTGCTGTACTTTACCTAGATCTCTATTTCCAGGTTCGACATGGCAGCACTGGTGCCCGTGTGGGTTGGTATTTGCCTAAAACTCAAATTTTGATAAATTTCATGCAGAACACTTCAAAAGGTTTGAAGAATATGACAAATGGAAACTTAAGGAATTCGGGCAATTTGTAAAAAGCAAGTAAAGGGATAGAATAAAAATCTAATAAGATTTAAAAAATAAAAGAAATAACCTAGACACATTGTCTATACTTTTCAAAAAAATATCTCAAAATGGATCACAGACCTAAATGTAAAATTCAAAAATTTTAAATTCCTAGAAGGTAACAGTAGGGGAAAATCTAGGGGACCTTGGGTATAACAATGACTTTTTAGATACAACACCAAAGGTATGATCAATGAAAGGAATAAATGATAAGCTGCACTTCATTAAAACTTTTCTGCTCTGCGAAATACACCGTCTGCCTTGAGAATAAGAAGATAAGCCACAGACCTGTGAGAAAAGTATTTGCAAAAGACATATTTGATAAAATGGTGTTAACCAGAATGTACAAAGAGGTCTTAAATTCAATAATAAGAAAGCAAAGAACCCAATAAAAGTTGAGCAAAAGACCTAACAGACACCTCATTAGGTATATGTGATAGGAAGGTATGAATAGATAGAGCAGAGAGGATTTTTAGGGCAGTGAAACTGTTCTGTATGATATGTGGTGAGTATTTGTCATTATACAGTTACCAAAAGCCATAGAATGTACAACATCAAGAGTCAACCCTAAGGACTTTAGGTGATAATGATGTGTTAATGTAGGTTCATCCATTGTTACCAAATGGGAAAAACAAAAAAGACAGGATTTAAGTGAGAAATTGCAGAAGCAAGATTCTAAGTTTTAGTCTAGTCATGAAAGTGGACATGGGGTGGTGATGCAGATGAAAGAGTCAGGTTTTATGCATTAATGCTGGACAGAATGGTGATACTACTGGTAAAAATAAAGAAATCTGAAGGCAACTAAATAATCGTTATGAATTATGGACTAGAACTTGAGAGAAGACATAGGGATAGAAATAAAAATTTGGCCATGCCCTGGCTGGTATAGTCAGTTGATTGAGCATTGTCCTGTGCACCACACTAAATGGTCACAGATTCGATTCCCAGTTGGGACTCATGCCCAGGTTGAGGGTTCAGTCCCCAGTTGGGGTGCATATGGGAGGCAACCGATCAATGTTTCTCTCTCTCTCTCTCTCTCTCTCTCAAATCAATAAAAACAGCCCAGCTGGCATGGCTCAGGGGTTGAGGGTTGGACTATGAACCAGGAAGTCATGGTTTGCTTACTGGTCAGGGCGCATGGCCAGTTTGCGAGCTCCATCCCCAAGGTGGGGCTCTCATCATTGATGTTTCTATCTGTCTCTTCCTGTCCCTTTCTATCTGAAATTAATAAAAAAATAAGAAAGAAAGAAAATCAATAAAAACATTTAAGAAATATTTAGCCATTATTTATACAGATAAATAGCAATTTGTTACAACAATTAATTTTCATTGAACACATTTCATTTTACATACATTATCTCATTTAATTCTTATGCCAACTGTATAAGGTAAATATTCTCTTCCCATTTTGTAGATGAGGGCTCTTAGGCTCAGAGAGGTAAATAACTAGCTCAAAGTCACCTATCTAGTAAGTAGTGGAGCATGGAACTGTACCCATCTAATTTCAGAGCCCATACTGATAACCACTTTGTTAAACTATTTTAAGAGTAAGTATGATCATCCTGGGCAGTGCTTCTCAAATGCTGTGGCAGATTGTCTCATGGCAGAAAGAACACCAGGCTAGCTAGCCTCTTCCCTGAGTGAGGAAGGTTGAATGGTAGGGAGCTGATATGTATCTCTCAAGTAAGACACTGAAAAAAGAACATTTCTTATCTTAAAAATGTCATCCTAATATTAAATCAATTTAAAAATACTAATTGTCCTCCCTAAGAGTTAAAGAAAATTTAAAATCCAAGGAGCTATGTGTGCCCTAGTTAATCTTTCCTGTCCTCTCAGAAGACTAACATGTACCCTGGAGTTGGGAAAGAAAGACTCAATCTGAAAAACATAGGCCACAGTGGAACCTAGAGGGCTAGAATCAGAGCCTTTATATATGTCAATATTTATGAAATAAAGACAATGGAGTTATAAAAGAAATGGAGGAGTTGTTAGAGAAGTGGGGACCAAATTGGTGCACTACCACAGAAGAGGAAAAGGTGGATAGGAATTTCCATGCTGTCATATATTGCAAGGAAATGTCTAAAAGGTTGAGAAATTTTTTAAAAAAGGCCTTTATATTGAGCAATAACTAACTTTCAAAGGTGGAGTTTAAATGGGGTGAGAGTCAGTTGCAGAGGTTCAGAAACAAGTAGGTGCTCAGACATTGGGGGGCCAATCAGTGAAAACTGTTGGCTTGTGAAGTTTGTAGGAGGAAATAAATATACCGGTTCAGGCAAAACCAGAAACCCTGCATCACTTAAGGCATTTCTGTTGTTTACAACACAAATTAATTCTGCATAACTTAAGCAAAAGCAGGATTTAGTACAATGATAAATGGTTGTTCTTAGAATCAGAAAAAAGTTAAAGAATCAGACCTTAGGACAGTGGTTCTCAACCTTCCTAATGCTCCTACCCTTTAATACAGTTCCTCATGTTGTGGGGACCCCCAACCATGAAATTATTTTCGTTGCTACTTCATAACTGTAATTTTGCTACTATTATGAATCGTAATGTAAATATCTGATATGCAGGATGTATTTTCATTGTTACAAATTGAACATAATTAAGCATAGTGATTAAAAACAAAAAAAATCTAATTATCTATGTGTTTTCTGATGGTCTTAGGCAACCCCTGTGAAAGGGTTGTTCGACGCCCAAAGGGGTCGCGACCCACAGGTTGAGAACCGCTGCCTTAGGAAGCACAGTGGGGCCTTGACTTACGAGTTTAATTCGTTCCGAGACAGAGCTCGTTAAGGAGCTCGTTAACTCAAATTACTCTGTCAACTCAATGCAAAAAATCTGCCGAGAGACAGAGGGTATCTCAAAAAACTCGTTAGTCGGGACATTCGTAATTCAAGGCCCCACTATACAGGAACCAGATCAGCTCTAACAGTAACTTGTACATAGGAACTAGTGAACAAGCCCTTCAGAACGAGGTCACCAGGTGAATTCACTACAGCCCTTTTCAATTCTTGTGTTGCTATGGCTTTAATGAAATTACAGGGGAAACATCTGATTGGTCTAGCTCTGGTCATGTGATCACCCTTTGCTAGGGAAGGTCAATGCCCTTCAATTACAGTTTATTGATTAAGGGAAAAATAGCCTCCCAAGAAAATCAGGTGAATGAGTTCCAAAAGGAAAACAAAACAAAACTACTGACACGTATAAAATACAGGCATCTCTTGCTTTGCTTTGTGTCATATTAGCTGAAACACATGCAGACTGGCACTGATTCTTCACTTTGCACCAGTCTGTGGTAACTGAAACTTGACCTCAGACGCCCTGGACACTGCAGTGAGGGACAGGTACCAGTGTGCACCAAGTTCAGTGAATAAGGTATGATATGAAGCAAGGACTGCCTGCATACATTACCAAGAACAATTATAAAGAGTATGAGACTTCACAATTGGTCAAATTCAGAGGTGGGAAAAAGTAGGTTACTGTCCATAATCATAATACTAACTAATACAATACTAAATTAATTAATGAAAAAAACTATAAGAATAAATTGTTTTGTGTACTCACAACTGTAAACCTACTTTTGCCCTTCCCTGTATATGATAGTAAAGTGGGACTTTAGAAACCAAATCCCATTCTTTCCTATCATAGAAAAGAAAACGGAGGCCAGGGGGAAGCACATGGACTTATCCAGGGATTCCTTTCTGCACAAAAAAGATGTAATGGCAAGAGAAGTACAAAAAAAAAAAAAAAAAAAAAAAGAGGGAGTGGTTCCAGAACTGGCTACAACTCAATAGGGCAAGCAATCTGTGGGAGGTAAGTTTTGAGCTCGAGTTTGAAGGACTACTGAAATGTGTTTCCTCAGGTGTAAATTGAGGAGGGCTGGTCTACATCTCTAACAGCCTGTTCAGCTCTGACATGCTATGATTCAGAGCAATATGTACTAAGGTCATATACAGAGAATAGTAAGCAGGGTGGCTTGATTGGAGCAAAGAGGCATGTTAGGGAATAATGAAAGCTCCAGGAGGGTCAGCTGATGGATGTCTGGCTAGGAATTCAGGATTAGTACCCTTCTGAGTGGGTAAAGGGGACAGGCCACCCCTGCAGTGCAGCAGTATGCCACCCATTTGTGAAGAAGCGATCAACACTTTTGTTAAAAAATAGCACCGGATCCCTTCCTATGGAATGTGACTGAAACATTATTGGGAAAAATTTTCCCATGGAAATATAATAGCTGATTGTCTTATTAGATGAGAAAGCTATAATTTTTTATTCTGATTCTCATAGAGTACATGCGACTTTGAGCAGATGTGTGCAGTCCTAAGGTCAGTGTCTAGAGATATACATAATAAAAATACAGACTGAAGATTGAATGTAACTTATTTTAGTAACCATATGACAAATCTGCTCATAGATGCTAAATAGGGTTTGCTGAGTGTTTTATTCCCTAGTGAAAACATTTAATATATATATATATTAGGTGATATAAAACTACTCTAATTTTTTTTGGCTTTGTTATCTATTATCTTTTCATAAATCCATACGCTTTTGATTACATTATAAAATTAATGAACAAGGGAATAAAATATATATATATATATATATATATATATATATATGTTATTGACTTCAGAGAGGAAGGGAGAGAGAGATAGAAACATCAATGAGAAGAGAGAATCATTGATATGCTGCCTCCTGCATGCCCCCTATGGGGGATGGAGTCCACAACTGGGGCATGTGCCCTGACTAGGAATTGCACCATCACTTCCTGGTTCATAGGTCAACCCTCAACCACTGAGTCATGATGGTGAGCTAAATATAATTTGTTCACATAAGTCCAGGTGTATTTTGATAACTTAGTACATAAAAACCCAGCATCCTATGCATGCTTTCTTGCCTGGCCTCTTCCTTTTTTTGCAAGTTTTACCAACCTCTCTAAATTCATTCTTTCTTTGTTCCCTTGAATATTTATCCTTCTCACTCTCTTCCACTTACTCTCTGTACCACCTTAGTATTGTTTATTCTGCACTAATTAACATGTTTTGTCTTCCTCTCCATCTTGGGCCACTTACACCCAGACTCTGCTATATTTTTATAAATGAAATTAGAGGCCTGGTGCATGAAATCATGAACGGGGGGTGGGGGGTCCCTCAGCCTGGCCTGCACCCTCTCACAATCTGGGACCACTGGCTCCTAACCACTCGCCTGCCTGCCTGCGTGCCTGATCACCCCTAACCACTCTGCCTGCCTGCCTCATTGCCCCTAACCACTTGCCTGCCTGCCTAATCACCCCTAACCATTCTGCCTGCCTGCTTGATCACCCCTAACTGCTTGCCTGCATGCCTGATAGCCCCTAACTGCCTCTGCCTTGGCCCCTGCCACTGCAGCTTCATCGGGAAGGTCGTCCGGAAGGACGTCCAAAATGACATCTGGAAGGTTGTTCAGCTGTCAAGTCTAATTAGCATATTACACTTTTATTATTATAGATGGGGTATTACTCTGTCCTAAACGGCCAGTTGGGCTCATTTCAAATCAAAGTGATTCTGGAAGTTATACATGAAAGCTAGGACAGACCTAGAGTGGGCAAAAGTAGAGAGTATTTCTTACCCATGTTGTCCATACCCTCTGTGATATTCATATTATGGACTATGAGACACCTGTTTTCTTATGAGCAGCTCTTCTATATTCACCATTTTCCTCAATATATTTCCCAACTTTAACTGAAACCAAACTTTATCCTTCAGATACCATTATTATTAGAGTCAATTAATCTACTTGTTGCATACTGGCACCTCACTGATTTCCCCAACGATATTCTCATAATCATCACTAACCAGCCTCTTTTGTCTTTAATCCCTCCTTCCCTCCCAACCTCCTTCCTTCCATCTCTATAAGAAAAATGATAAATTATAAATATGTGAGTAAAAAACAATAAAATTCTTATATTTTAAAATTCTTTAAAAGATAATCTACTGTTGACTGCAAATAAAATAATAATGTATTGCTAGGTTTATGACGTCACTTTAATATTCTTATACTAATGTGAAAAATAGGGTGATTCTTCTCTTTCCTGTGTGCCTGGAACTTCCCTGGTTTTAGCACTAAAAGTCTTATACATCTTGAGAACCCGCCCTCTGACTTAATAAACAGGTGTGTTTAGCTACTTTTTTTTAAAATGGAAAAGCAGCCGAAACCGGTTTGGCTCAGTGGATGGAGTGTTGGCCTGCGGACTGAAGGGTCCCGGGTTCGATTCCGGTCAAGGGCATGTGCCTTGGTTGCGGGCACATCCCCAGTGGGAGATGTGCAGGAGGCAGCTGATCGATGTTTCTCTCTCATCGATGTTTCTAACTCTCTATCTCTCTCCCTTCCTCTCTGTGAAAAATCAATAAAATATATTTAAAAAAAAAAAAGAAAAGCAATTGTGATGAGTAAAATGTACTTTGTAAGCTCTAGACAGGAGTAGGGAACCCTTTTTCTGCCAAGGGCCATTTGAATATTTATAACATCATTCATGGGCCACATAAAATTATCAACTTAAAAATTGGTGTGCTATTTGGTCAAACACTTAATTAACTCATCTCTAATGCTTTGGCAGGGCCAGACCAAATGATTTCACTGGCCTTATATGGCCCACAGGCTGGATGTTTCCCTCCCCTGCTCTAGAGTAACCACTAAAAACAAAACAAAAAGGTATAGTTAATAAGCCAATACCAGAGGTGAAATGGAAGTCTAAAAATACTCAATTCACAAGAAATCAGAAAGAGTAAAAAGGGGAAAAAATCACACAGATATCACAATAAGAAAACATAGCAAGTTGATCATTTAAACCCAATTATATCGATAATTATATTAAATATAAATGATCTGAACACTCCAATTAAAAGAAATTGTCAAGCTATATAATGAAAGAACCAATTCTATGCTAACAAAAACCTCATCTTATATATTTAAAAAGCAGATAAGTTAAAAACAAAAAAAGAAAAGTTATATAATCTTTTAGCATAAAATAATGGCTATCACTAATATCAGATAAAACAGATTTCAGAACAAACAAGGTGTATTACTTGGAACTTCATGATGTTAAAGGGACCAATACTTCAAAGAGGCAGAACAAACCTAAATATGTATGCACTTAATAATAGGGTTTCAAAATACACAAAGCAAAATATGAATAAAATGAAGGAACAGACATTGATAAAGTATTGACAGAAAGTAAAAATATAGAAGACAAGCTATATTAAACAACTTGGCATAAATAACCAGCAGAATACACTTTTACTCAAGTACACACAAACATTTACCTAGATTGCATTGTAAGTAAAATTATATAGTATATGTTATCTACACACAAAGAATTAAATTAGAAACTAATAACTAAGATATCTGGAACATCCTCCAATATTTGGCAATAGAACAGCATGCTCCTAAATAACTCATGAAAAAAAAAGAAGGATTCACAAGGAAAGTTAGAAAATATTTTGAAACTAAAGAAAGTGATAAACACTGCATATGAAAATCATGGATGCAGTTAAATTATTAGGAACACATGTTATAGCTCTAATTGCTTATAGTGGAAAAGATAAAAATTCTAAAATCACTGATCTAAGCTCACATTAAGAAACTAAAATAAAGAAGAGCAAATTAATCTCTGTAAAGCATAAGGAAGGAAATAATATAGAAGAAAATAAATTAATAATAATATAGAATAAGAATAAAGTGAACTAATGAAATAAAATCATCTCTTGTTGAAAAAAAAAAAGAAACAAAATTGATAAAATTCTAACTAGACTGATTGATCAAGATAAAAAAGAAAAGAAAAGAGGCACCCTAGATGGTTTTGCTCAGTGGTTAGAGTGTTGGTCTACACAGACTGAAGGGTCCCAGTTTTGATTCTGTCAAGGGCACATGCCTGGGTTGTGGGTTCGATCTCCAGTAGAGGGTGTGCAGGAAGCAGCCAATGATTCTCTCTCATCATTAATGTTTCTATCTCTCTCTCCCTCTCCCTTTCTCTCTAAAATCCATAAAATAATATTAAACAAGAGAAAAAAGAAAAGAAGCAAATTACCAACATCAGTATGAAATAGGGGACATCATGTGTTCTACAGAAATTAAAGTGATCATTAGACAATATGAAAAATTTTGTACCAGTAAAAATGACAATTTAGATTAAATGGTAAAATTGTTTGAAAGTTATAAATTATCAAACCTGACTCAACAAATTTCATTAAAATTGGATCTACAACAATTACTTGCATGAAACCATTTCCAACAAACTCATTAATGACTGCCCTGCTACTGAATGCAATGAACCTTTTAGTACCCACTTCTCTATCTAATAGTATTGAGCAGGTCTTGAAATTATTTCTTCTCTTAGTGGCATAATGTTCTCTTTGATTTATCCCTACTTCTATGTATACTCTTTATCACTATCCTTCATGGCTTAATTTTCTTTTGTCCACACTTCAAATGCTCTGGACTCTCAACTCTCACTCTGAAACCTCTCTCTGGGTGATCTCATTTATTCTCAAGACTACTGCCTATAGACTGCTGGATTCCATATTTATGACTCAGCCAATTAGGTATCTGCACCTAAGTGTATGGCAGACATCAGAGACTCAACAGGTCCAAAATGGAATTTACCCCCTGTTCAGAATGGAACTTCATCTTGGTACTTTCTTTCTCAATAAATGCATTAATTATCTCCACAATTCCCTTATTTTCCCATGCTGGGAAATTGAGAGTGTTCCTTCACTGCATTGTGGCTCACTTACACTTTTATTATTTAACTAGTCACCAACTTGTATGGATTCTACCTCCCTAACTTTTGCATTATCACTACCTGAGTTTTGGGCACTATTTCTTGCCTAGTTTACTAAATAACTTCCTTCGACTCTCTAACTCTACTTTTACCCTATTCTATCCATTTTCCACACGTTGCCAGAGTAATCTTTCAAAAACAAAAATCTGATTAGTCCTTCTTTTTAAAACCCTTTATTATTGCCCTTTACCTTAAGATGAAAACCAAACCCTATCGTGGTGTGCAATGCCCTTTATAATTTAGGATTTACTTTTCTCTTGCCTTATTGTCTATCATTCAACCTCACAACTTGCCTTCTTTTCATACTGAACTCACTGCTTGCAGTTTTGTTCATTTGTTTCCACTCCTCTCAAGTTCTCTACGTAAGATTCTTTCTCAGCCAAGAAAGTTTTTCCCCTGCCCTCTCATTAAACCTCAGCAATCTGGGTAGTGTCTGTCCTGAGTATTTCCATATCACCCTCTTAAAAACTTGCGTACAACTTGTTATCCTTTTGGAAAATACTGAAATGAAGTAATGAAATTTGGAAAAGCAAAGTTGCAAGTTTACAGACCTAGGAAATGGAGAGAGAAGTCTAAGTTAACACAACTCAATACATCGAGCTTGGTTTAATGGCTATTAAGGAGGAACAGATATAATTGATAAATTTTAACATAAAAATAGAAAAAAAGGGAAATGGGAAGCCTTGTTTATAGTAGCATCACTAGTGGCAGTGGAATGAAATTAAGCAAAATGGAATGCAGGCTGCTTCTCTAGGGAAAAAATTCTCAATCAACACATTTATTGTTCTGTGTCATGGTCTCCTTGGAGAAAGAGTGGTAAGTGCCAACATTTAGGTGTTTTACAAAGAAAATATCTAGCAATTGAAACATAAACTGGTTCATAGGGAAAATGTTTTATCCACTGGGATTTTCCAGATCTTTCCACTTCCTAATTTTTGGATGGCAGTAGTTTCTGTGATGTACCTCCAGAAACTCCAGCTGTGGGCCAGTCAAATGCATCAAGTTTGCCACAAATCTTCTCATGCCCAGGTCTAGAACTTTGATTCAGCTTTGTATCTGGAGAGGTTCCAGACATAGTCCATGAGCACCAAGGAAACATCTTCAAACCAGGCCATACTGTTGGGAAGACTAAAGACTGTTATTCTCCAGATAGGCTGTAGAGCACTCAATGTGATTCAGAAAAGCCTTGTGGCTAAACTGAGCATTTGAGAGCTACAGGGTGCAATTGCTTCCATAAAAAGTTTGAGTGATTGACCACTAGAAACTTTTCACTCTGTTATTTAAAAAAAAAAAAAAAAAAACAGTTCAAATATTGAATTTACTTGTTTTTTGCCTCACATAGGCAGCTGCTAGGAAATATTTGATGCAGAGTACTGAGAATTATGGCATGTGCCAAAAGGATTTTAGAATTGGGATCTAAGTTGTGACCTAATTAAACAATAAGACCTGACAAAACAGTCACTACTTGTCTGTTAATGATTTCCTGGGGCAGTTCAACTTCCCATGTCAAGGCAGACCAAGGGCAAGGTCATCTGCTATTGACTGAGGCTTTTTTCTCCCTGAGGAATAATGTTTCTGCCGTTACTCTTTCTCCTCCCTCTTTCTGCTATAAAATCATACCCTGAAACAGTGACCAGAAAGTGATTCAGGAGTCTCAAAACAGCAAGACTAAAATTAAAGGAAAAAGTTCTTAACAATTATATAAAAATATGCAAGAAAAAAATAGCACACCACAGCCCACAGCTCTACCAAATAGAAGCACAAAGTAAGGCAAAAAGTTGGACAGCTTGAAAACACACATCGCCACAATGAATGATATAAAGGAAAAGGCAGAGGTAGCAAATAGAGACTCAAACCCCAACTCCCACATGTGGAAACATCTGTTCGAATTGTGGCCACACCTGATGCCCTGTTTAGAACACAGAGGCAGATCTCCAGGCCGGAGAGATGCTTATCACCACCTACTTTCTGTAGACTTCCTGTAGGTCTTGGAAGCCACATCCACTTTAGTATTGGTAATAGTTTTTAGACCTCACTTGTGTAGGTGGAAAATTAAATACACTTTGAGTTTGGCAGACAGTTAAGTTTCTTTCACTGAATGAAAACCTAGTTCTTTAAAAACGGTAACAACACTGCATTGAATGAAAAGTGAATTTTAAAAAGTAATAAAAATGTCTATAACAGAGGTTGTCACATTATTAAGGCTACTTTTGCCTTCTTGTTTTCTAAACAAAGAAAATATTTTCAAGATTTACATGAATTATATTATTTTAGGTGACAAATATAATGCTCTTCGAATCAATTCACAAGTGAGCTCATTTGCAAATGGCGCACTAGCTACCTTCAGGCTGTGACTTATGCTTTTTTTTTTTTGCATAGGGTAGCCAGATAAAATATAGGACATCCAGTTAAATTTAAATTTGAGCTAAACAACAAATAATTTTTAGTCTCAATATGTTCAATTGTAATGTTTGGGACATATTTTCCTTGGTAAATCCTAAAACCCTATTTAACATTTTTTGTCCATTTGTAAATACTTTGAATCACTCTGCCTTCATAAGGAATGAATATATGGAAGCATGATGCATGTGGCGCATTGAACACAAACCAAATTTCGGTAGTCCCCCTTATCTGCAGTTTCACTTTCCACAATTTCAGTTAGGTGTGGTCAACCTCAGTCCTAAAATGTTAAATGGAAACTCCAAAAATAAACAATTCGTAAGTTTTAAGTTGTTCTGTGTGGTGTGATGAAATCTCACACAGTCTCCCTCTGCCCCATCCATGACGTGAGCCATCGCTTCGTCCACTGTCTCAGCGCTGCAGATGCTCCTGCCTGTGGGCCACTTAGTAGTCATTTTGGTTATCAGCTCGACTGTCCAGTATCCCAGTGCTCGTGATGAAGTAGCACTTGTTCCACTTCGTAATGGCCACAAAGCACGAACGGAGTGATGCTGGCATTTAGAATATGCCAAAGAGAAGCCATAAAGTTCCTCTTTTAAGTGAAAAGGTGAAAGTTCTCTAATTAATAAGGAAAGTGAAAAACCATATGCTGAGGCTGTTAAAATCTATGGTAAGAATACATCTTCTGTCTGAGAAATCGTGAAGAAGGAAAAAGAAATTTGTGCTAGTTTTGCAGTCACACCTCAAACTGCAAAAGTTATGGCCACAGTGCCTAAGTGCTTAGTTAAGATAGAAAAGGCATTAAACTGTATCATAGATATGTATGTATGGAAGAAAACACACACACACACACACACACACACACACAGATATCAGTACTCTCCTCCGCTTCAGCCACATAATGGGGGTCTTAGAACATATTCCTTACAAATAAGGAGGAATTACTGTAACTGAAAAAAATAAATTTCTGTTGGAGGAAATGAAGGCTTTCCTTGTAAGGGTTCTGTCTGTCTATAGAGCCTTACAATCTCCCAAGGAGCCTGTTAGGGGCAAAGTCCTAAATCCATCCCTAGAGATTGGAGATCCAGCTTCCTTGGGCCTGGGGTGGAGACCGGTGTCTCAGGTGATTTAATGCACAACTACTGTGGGTCATAATCTTCAAAAACATTTGTCTTTCTATCATGTGTACAGCATTGTTAATTACGAAAAATCCTGTCTCAAATGTTCTCTAAAATTATGATTATACCTCAGAATATGGCCAGGGAGTCTAATTTAGACAGGTAAAACCTATTCACTCATTTAATCTTCCCAGTAAGGATTTATTCACCTTCTCGTCCTCTAAAAACTGAGCTTTCTTTTTAAGTTTTTAATGCAGCAAACATTATCCTACCTGCCTGCTCCCTTTGGGATTTCTGCATGGTTTACTCTAATTACTCCCGATGCCAGACCTTGTGTGCTATGAACAACTTCAAAGAAAAAAAACTAGAAAAGAAACAGTGTGGCGTTTCTTTCTTTCTTTTTTTTTTTAAGACACTGGATCAAGGAGACAAGATAGCATTTTGTCCTCATAATATGATGAACAAATCATATGGATAATCTATTAGGATGATGGATGGTATAAATTTTAATATGAAACATCAACCGTTGTGAATTTCTCCTAGAATGTCTTTGAAACCGAAATGCCTGTGTTTGGTCCAAATTTAATAGCCAGGTCTCTGAGTTTAAAACTTCTCTGTCTATAAAATTGATTAATTTAAATTATGATCATTGTAAGAACCAGTAAAATCTTAGTTCAAAGCAATTGTTTCAGCAGCAAATTCCTGAAAACAAATCTCATTTCTCTTACCCGAAAATAAATAGTATCTTACCTTCAATGTCTGTTTACCCTATGGCCCTGACAAAATGCTATTACCCTTGTCTCTGTTTTTTCTCTCTCTCTTTTTTTTTTTCATAAAGCCAAGTGAACCCAATGAAAATTTTCTGTTTGTTTGCCACCGTTAAAACAAAGAGTATTTTGTTCTAAAGATATTTCTTGTACATTTAGTATGTGCCAGGGTCCCTGTCTTGGCCTTGTAAACCATGATTTTTGTCCTTACACGGATCACTATCTGATGTTGGTCAGACAAATAAAAAAAGAACCAATCAATAAGACGTGATGAATATTTTGTTAGTTACATGTATAAAGTGCTTTCAGACAAAAAAGATAGGACAACTAACACATAAGTGCCATTTTATACTGATCAAAGTAGAATTTTCATAAAATTATAAAGGGAGAAAGTATCCTTCTTACTGGTTAAAATTAGACAGACCTGGTTTTAAAATCTGACTGTTACTTCCTAGCCATGATTTTTAAAATTACTTAACTGTGCTGAACTTCAGTTACTTCTACAAAATATGGATATTAATACTTATAAGGTAGCAGGCCATGGGAATTAAATTAAGGATCTTATTCCTGGTCACCACAATTACTACTACCGGCTGACATTCATTCTTCAGCTGTGGCAAACACTTTAAGTATATTTTTCAATTAACCTTTATAACAGCTCTCTGAGGTTCATGTTACTCATATTCCCATTTTACAGTTGAGGAAATTAAAGTGCCCAAGGTCACATAGCCAGTTCTTTGAACTAAGGCAAACTTCAGGGTCTCCCATGTAATCATAATACTGGATTCATTCAGAAACTGCTGTTCTCTTCCTTTTTATAATTATTATTATAACTCTCATTGTTGAAGAAAAATCTGGTGTAACCTAGTTGAAACCCCTTGTTTTATAGACAAAAGATCCGAGGATAAGGAGGTTAAGACACTGAAGAAAGTCACAGACTGTTAAAAAAAATTAAGACTATTTCTTCTAAATTCAGTACATCGTATGGACACCTGTCTTAATACTAAGCATTGGTTGGTCAATTATAAAATATTATGACTTTTTTTAACCAGGAAATTTAGGATTCATGGCTTCCTCACATTAATCTTCAGAAATAAATTAATCTGAGATGAATGGAGGGTTGTCCCCTTTCTGGAGATGATTGAGGCAGCATCATGAACATCATATTGCAGATGACTTCTGTGAGCCTGAAATGACGCAGGGATAGGGACAGAAGGGTTCTTTTCTGAGCTCAGGAAGCTCAGGATCAGATTTCCCCACCCGTGTATCTCAGACCCATCGGCCTGCCTTCAGGAACTAAAGGGAACTTGACCTCCCCCAGACCTAACCCCACACGTTAGAGAAGCTGAAAGTGAGGTTCCCGGGGTGAAATGACAGAATTAATTCCAAATAGCTGACTGGGGTTCAGACTGTGCTTTAACCAAGAAAATTAAAATCAAATTACTACACGTCTTAAACTGCCTATAAAGCAATTACTTTTTAAGCTTCTCAATTGGACTCACGTAACAATTTAATTTCCTTACTATCCCACTCAATATTTGCATCAAAGAAGCTGAGAAATAGATGTAAACTTCATTGTTGTTTAGTGAAGGGGGATGGTATCTGAAAATGAATTCCTCTTTTACTAGACAAATAATATTCCTCCAGAAGCGACATTGCATCCACCGGAGAAAAAGAAAAACAAAGATACCAGATCTCAATACCCTATGTTTTCACTTATCTGTTTATGTTCCATTATTATTATAATTGGGTCCCTACAATGTGACTTATGCTGTGCCGGTGACTATTTATGAGGTTTAATTAAATTCTCACAAACAACTCTGCAAGGCAGGCAGTTTTATTTCCATTTTGCAGATAAGAAATGTGAATCTCCAAAAGGTGAAATAACTTGCCCAAGGTCTCACACCTTTTTTTGTGGCAGAGTCAGGACCAGCACTCAGATTTCTCTAACTCCAAAGCTGTTGTTCTTTCTACCATGTTAGAGGCCAGGCCTCTAAAAAGACCATGAGTTTAAAAGAGAAAGAAACAGAACTAAGGAAGAGAGTAAGGTGTGGCCAGGCCAGGAATAAAATCCAGATCTCTGAATCCTCTTGCTCAGTGATGGTGGACATTTGTTAACACCCAGCATTTGGTTTTGGGGAGAATAAGGAGAGTACCAAGTTAGAAAGTGGTATAAAGGACTTGGAAAGAGCAACAACAGATCCTTCAAATCCACCTTCCTTTGGAACAAATCTTCACTATGGACTGCACCTACATCACATCTCCTACCTCCTCAGTTAGTAATGTAACCTTCAATGTAACTGCAGCTTCAGGCCACTTCTCCTACTTTTGCCCCGAAACAAGAGTTGTTCATCTTCCTTGTGCGTGGTGATGCAAAGAACACTGTTCTTCTTTCGAATGTTCCAAAAACAAAGCCCCTTTACCCATCAAATATATGTGAGACAGATTCTCAGTAGAAGAAATTGTAATATTTCAGATTGGAGTCAGCTGTAGGAAGCGTTTTTTTGTGTTCTTAGTTCACCTTAAAAATGCATAGGTCGGATCAGGGGTGGTGTCATGGTGAGCCATGACGGAGCAGGCATATCTGTGTTTATATGATATTTGTGAAAATGAGGCAAATACATTTCATGCTGCCTAAAAAATATTTTTAAACTTGAAAGTGGATGGAGAAAAAAATTCACTCTGAGTCACTGATTCTATATTTTCTGAAACAGAATTAAATTGTCTAAAATATTGCATAAGGAAGGTCACCTACAGACTCTTGTTCCCAGGCTGGCTTTTTAAATCCCCCACCTAAAGTCACACATTTTTTAAACTCCAGAATTTCGGTGGAGATGCCAAAGGGTCTTTAAGCAAAGAAGAAGTAGAAATCAATGCTAGAATTATTATTTTCAGCAGGGTATTGACAGCTATAATAAAGTTATTGCAACTGGACCAGGGAATGTAAAGTCAGTTAATGGATTTTATTTAGACAACATCAGATAAGGGCATTAGTAATAACTGTTATCTTGATGGATAACCTTAAATTCAACAAAATGTTTCCCCAAACACGAGTTGTTGTGAATTTCTTTCCCTTTTATCTTATAGTAAGCAGGAGATTGCAACCTCCTATTATGAAACGGCATCATAAAATGCAGAGCACAGTCACCCCGACTGAAACCACCTTTCTCCTCTGCTGATACAGACAAACTAGCAGTAAATGCTTTTCGAGCTCCTGGGGTGCAGATAAATTCCTCCGATGTCCCCAATTGGACCGGGAGATTGAGAGACACCAGGGAGAGAAGAGCTGAGGCCAGGAGAATTTAACATGGCAATTAGTAACCCTTTGGCTCTGCTAGACCCTACAGCACCAGACGGGATGCAAGCAACCAAAAATCTCTCCAGCAGAGTAGATGATAAATTGGTTGGGTCCCAGGGGTTGCTGGACACAGTTTTTATCCAATGGCAGGTCCGGATGGCGTGGAAGTCTATGTAGTGAGGTCAGAAAATGAAACAGAGGGCTCTAAATTCCCAAGGAGAGCTCCTTTGCTTACATCTCAATTGGTGTGCCCTTTCCCCTCATTTTGGAAGGCTCTGGATCACATCACACAATCGGTATCACCTTCTCTATCTTAATAAATAACTCCCCAAACATCAAGTATATAAAACACTGTAATCACTATCACCAGTGATTCTCTCCTTGAAAAGTTAGAAGAGGAGAAGATAAAATTTAAAATAAAAATACTTTCAGATTTTCTTTCTTTAAGCAGAGGGATGGAGTACAGGGGGAAAGAAATCTTAATCCTATTTCCCTACAAATACTGATAGCTGCTTTATTTTAACCATCACATTATGGTTCATACTTTTAGCACTGTATTGGAATTCACTCTTTTTATTTCTTAATCTTGTTTAGGGTTTTAGTTTTCTCATAAAAAATGAGGCTAATGTTATTATCTACTTAAAATGTTACTGTGAAGATTAAATGAGTTAATATATGTAAAAGGACAAAAGAGGAAGTTCTCAGTATGTATTAGCCATAATGATGAAGATGGTGCTAACCAGGATAATAATGGTAAAGATTTTTAAATGTTAGCCTCTCTAGACTTTATAATACCTAGAGAAAGAACCATATATGCCTTGTTCATAGCTAAAATCCAGGCATATAAGCACACTGCTTGAAGTGCAATTAATATTTATTGATTGATGGAATGAATAATTACATGGGTTTTTAATGCCGAATTCCACACTTGTGTTACTATTGACTTAACTTAATTATGAGGATTATTAGGAGTCATTAAAAAGGAAGTGGGAAATGGATTTAGTAAAATCAATATCATCAGGATACATTTATTGAAGGAGTACTACATGTAGGGTGCAATGCTTGAAATATCAATTTGCAATGGATATAAAAAATAAACAAAATACAGAGGCTAGCCTAACAAGAAAAAATTTTAACTGGCATAATAAGGAAGTAATGTGAGATTTTTACAGACATTTTAATCCTGCTTTTTGCAAATTTCTAATATTCTTTAAAATGTCAAAGTCAAGGGCCTTTCTCTCCTGCCTTCCCTCTCTTTTTCTCTTCCTTCCTTTCTTCTTTCCTTTCTCTCTTTTTCCCTCTCCTAAAAGGCTATATCCTTAGATGTCTAAAGCAAAAAAGAAAAAAAAAAAAGGCCTGGGAAATATGTATTTTCATTTTTTTTCAATTGAAATTGACCCTTGAGATTTTCCATTTGGATTCTATTTTAATTGAAACTCTGAGCCAGTTTCTACATGTGGGTTCTGCATCTTTTGCCAAATAACAAAATAACATTGCTGACTGACCTAGGCCTCGGGATCAAAGGAAACGTCTTTCCCTCCCTAGTTATTTCCTCTTATCTTTAGAGGCTTCAAGTGATAGTTGGGTTATTAGCAACGCCAATATTAAAACTGAACACTAGTTTCTTGAGCTTTTTACCTTTTGTAATACTTTGTCTCCAGTCCATTTCTTTATCTTCCACTGGCATTTCAAAAATACACAATCATCAATTTTGGAAACATTTAGGAAAGTGAAGGGCAGCCATGGATGAGTGAACACTTTTTGGTTCAAATTTAATACTCTGGTGTCTACATTTAGATGTCTCTTGAACTTGTACAATCTTAGCTCAGTGCAATAGTTCAGGAGGAAGTGCCTAAAAATGAATCACATTTCCTGCCCTAATGCTACACATTGTCTGAAGTTTAATGGCCAATTTTTTCTTCTGCCTTGACAAAATGCCATTTGCCTAGCCTTTTTGTTCACAAAGCCAACTAATTTGCAATTGTTTTTGTTGTTTGTGTGTTTTGGGCTTGCTTTGCTCTGTCACAGATATTTGATTTTCTCAATGTCCTATTTATTTGATAGATATTTATTAATTGATACTTTATACAAGGCATCCAGGGACACAGATGACAACCAAATAGGATCCCTGTCCTTCAGAGGCTGTCCTGGTAACCCTACATATAAAATAGCTACCTACCTTTACCCTCCTTTATCCTGCTCTATTTCTTTTCATATCACATATCTGTTACTTTTTTATATATTGTTTGTCTTTGTCACTTACAGTAAGTAGACATAGGATAGTGCCTAGCACAGTAAGGGCACACAACCTATCTGCTGAATTAATTGATGACTATTCGAAAAACACTTTGACATGCATTCAATTTTTAGGCCTGGTTGGTAGTCACAGAGGTGTTTGCTTTGTGATAAGTTATTGAGTTGTACATTTTCCATTTGTGAGGTTTTTGCAAGCGCATATACTTCATAAAATTTTAAAAAGTTTAAAAAAGGCTTTAAAAAAGCCTAAACTTCTTTGAATCCTAAAATCACATTAAATTACTTATTTGTTGGCTACATGAACTATGTAGTTGTAAATTGCCAATATCAAAAAGCATAGCTTGAATAAAATCTCTACATTTTATGTTGCCAAAGCTTAATCCAGGCAGCAAAGTGTATGTCTAGCTAGTTATTTACAACCAAACATCTTACTGAGTGCCTACTTTATCTCTATGTAAGAAAGTAGGTTTAAAGGGTATAACGTTCTTTGGACTATGACAATTCCTCAGATGCCAGTGGTATAAAGAACAAAGGACTAAGCCAACCTAACTTCTCAGGTGCTGAAAATACTAACACAGCTGTAGATTTTGGAGACTCTCATTTGGGTGAGGGAGTTGAAGCCATAGCGTGGTTCACAGAGGAAGGTGGGTAGATGAATACTTAGTAAGATAGATCTTTTTCCAGACTGGAAGCGGGTACAAAACTATATCCAGATTTATTGTAAGAAGTCACAGATGCAATGAAAAATTCCAATTTGGCTTCAGTATTTAAAATAAATTCATTTGATAAGTGCGTTCTGCTTTTTAGAACCATAAATCTGTTTCGTAGACAAAATGCGGCTGGCAAGATTGGTGGGAATTCAGCATGGAGAATGAGATGGGACATGCTTTTGGCATTCTTATCATTGCGATCCCTTTCTTCAGTGTGTCTCGGCGATAGGTGACCTCCACCTACAGCAGACATCACACACATACCTGTGGCTAGTGCCAGGATTTAATGCCTGGGACTATGATTATATCTGATACACAGGTTAAGGTCAGTTGCATTAAATAAACATTTTTATTGCTCATGAAAACTGATATTTTAGAAACCAAAGAAAATAATTATGTCCTGCTTAAGGGAGGCTTATTTCGAATCCCAGCTGGGGCCCCACTATGGGCACTGCTTACATTTTTCAAAATTAATTTTCTATCATAGAAACAGTTAGTCTGAAGTTACATGTGACATTTCTTCCCAGTAACAGTGATACAGTATCTTTGAAACATTTCGTAGTACCTATTGTTCCTCCTTTCTGCAATGCTCATTTCTTTAACATGTTCTTTCCAGAAGAATTGTGCCATGATTCTATCATATTAACTATTGTCCTGCATGACTTAGGGATATAGGGGACCAGAAACCTTTAACAAGCCGAATTTTAATTGCTCCTTAGAATGAAAGCTTCCCTTGCATTAGTCTCCCCTCAATAAGTGTTATTCACTTTCACGTACAAAGCATTATGGCCTGCACTAATCGGTTCTGGTAGTATTGCTCCCCAAGGCAAACTTGGGAAGACGTTGGTCTTTTGAGTTTCTTCAAGCTCCTATCCTCCCTCCTCTCTTTGCTCCTCTATTAGGGACATTTAGTATCTCTTCCTTCTCTAGCCCCCCATTTCCTAGCTTCCCCAGGCCTAGAAATCTACCCAGGTCCACCCCACAGTGTAATGTCATGGCAAAAATGTACCCAGCTTCCTCAAAGTTCACCTACCTCTGTCTTCATCTATGAGAGCTCTGTTTTGTGTTTCCCAATGTAGCTATGAAAAGAATCAAGTAACGTTGTTAATATCTGACCTATGTATGTTTTGGAGGCAGAAGTCAGTGGACTGAGAGTGGCCTCAATTCACATTCCAACTCATCCAATTTGGATCTGGGTGGCAAATCTGATTGTTTATAAGCCTTCGTTTGCCCGCCTATAAAGTGGGTTTGATAATATATATCCTAGAGTGTTCTGAGGCTCAAATTAAGTGAAGAAGGTGAATTTTCTTGTTATGTCTAAGTTGTGCAACTGTACAATATTTTTTTTAATGAATGAGATTGGGGGAAAATTGAATCCTTTTTCGCTCTCAGCATTAAGGTTGTCACTGCTCCACCAGGATGCAAGGCTCTTTCAGGAGAGCAGAGGATGGTTTGTTTTCTCAAGTTAAGAAACAAATACTGAGTTCTCAGATTGAACCCCACACACAGCCCCTGCCCTCAATCTTTCCATTCAAAAATGCTTAAGCTCAAGCAAACTTTTAGTGGGAAAATTCTCTAAGAAACCCAACCCTCCCTGGGCAGGTGGCTTACCTTGGAGAATCAGTATCCACACAATGATAGCATTTATAACCTGGAGTAAGAACTCTGCCTCTGTTTCAGGCTGGTAGCCCCACTAAATAAATCCAGAGCAAGTGGCACTTGAGAAGGATGGAACGTATCTCACACCCATTCAGAACCTCTGAGTGAGAGTTTGAGTGTAACTGAATATTGTGTGACAAGGTTTTGCATCTAGGTGGCTCCAGTTGTCAAGTAAGCCCTCGCTGTACAAAGTTCTCGAAGATTGGGGGTGGGAGTGGGGTCAAAGGGAGTCCACTCATCCATAATCTGTGCCTTTACTTCCTAAATGTTTCCAAAATGTGTAACTGTATATTTTGAAATGCTAGAGAAGAGCAGAGAAAGGAGTGCAAGAAGTATTCCAAAAGCTAATATGCTGAAAACCTACCCACTGTCCAATCCTTACATTGGTGCTGCTAAGTAGCACACCTAATATCACGTTAGGTCTCTGAAGAGGAGAGAAACGGAGCCAAGTATTCATTCTATGGGGTTCAAATCAGTCAAGAAGTCACACTGTCAAAGCAGCAGAATTCTGCAAAGCATTCTAATGTGGGCTTTCTGGTCTCTCTTCATAGAGCATTGGCTCAGTTTCCAGGAAAATAAAACCTTAAAAATTCCTTAAGGCCAATTTCAGTAGAAAAAGACTTCTAATGATTTTTATTGGCGTAAGACATTACCACCGATCCTCCTAGCCATGCCTTGATATGATTTTGGTCTAAAAAAAAAAGTCTGAATGCCTCAAATCTCGAAGTTAAAACTTCTTCCCACGGGTTAAATTTAAAACACACTGGCATCATTGCACTATTTAAATTTATCCTGAAGGGAAATTCACAGAAATAGGGAACCTACATGCCCCTCATGTCAATAAAATGATTGCTTATCAATGTGTTTTTCAAATCGGTTGCAATCAGTCTGTTTGACATCACATCCATCTGCTGCCTTTGTGTGGCGGTTAGCATCCGATAATGACAACACTGTGGGTAAACTTCCTAGTTCCAAGGCTTGTTGGGAGACTTTCCAGCCACGTCTTTGAATGACTGTGGCTCCTAGAAAACTGGATTGAGGAGCTCTGTGAGCAGGGCAGCTGCCGCTGTTTTTCTAGCATCACCGCGGCTTCGGAGCAAGAGCTCATGGGCTCATTTGAAAATTCTCTGAGTGTTTTCCTCTTAGCTAGTGGCTTCAAATTATATTTTGGTGTCTAGAAAGCGCAGTGTGTGAGGAGGATAATATCATATCAAAAAGAACCCTGGAGATAGCGGTAAAGTATACCAGTTAGCAACGCGGCAGAGAACCTTCCATCAAACAACCCGGAGTGAGGTTGCTTTGTTCATTAAACTGACCTACATGAACCATTATTGCTATTTGGTTCTGAATTATTAAAAATCAGTAGCAAGATTTAGCACACCTCCGACTCCCAGGCTCTCCGGTTCTTCAAGATAAAAACAGCCTCTCTTTGTGCGAGTTAGAAAACACATGTGAACGTACCAGCACTCAGCTTCTCGTGATAAACTTGTTAGTGTCTATATAACTGCGTGTAACCACTCAGCATGACATCCTTTTCCATTTCTCTTTATGAATAATTTTGTTATACCTCATCCATTTTCTAGTGCTCTTTATTACAGCCTGCTACTACATTTATTAGGGTTCCCATCAGAGAATTCTTCTTCTTGTTATCCTTAATAGTGCCATGTACTGCCCTCTCTTGACTGTAAACCTGGCACTGTTCAAAACACATTTATTAGTTTATAGCCCTTTCATTTTAAATTCCTGCCAAGAACTTCCTAGTTTGCAAGAGATATTCACACACACACACACACAAACACCACCACCACCATCATGAACACTTCTATTAGAATTATAGGGCCAAGGACCTGCCTTTTAGCCTCCAAACACTAGAAAATTCATGAGTGAATAACTTCTTCATTTAAACCTATCAGGAGCGGGCACTTCAGCAAGCTCTAAGCAGCAGGTGTTTTCATTTGCTTCTACGTGTACTTGGACTTGAAGCTTAAATTTGATCTGGGGGCCTGTTGCTTTGGGTGCAAGGACATTGCTGTCCTGGGTTTTGATCGTGTGGACTACCTTACCTGACTAGAGGCAGAAATAGGCTGAGAGTCAATAGGAGCCTCCAGTTATGATGATGTCTCAATGGTCTGGCCCACAACCCTTTTCAGTCTGGCCAGATTAGATACGTGTTGCTTCCCATTGGCAGCTTGCCGCTTTGGGGTTCCTTACAAGGTCACCTTTGAAACACAGCCATTGATATGCAGAGATAATGGAAACGAGTGGGTAGCATGTCCCTTTGTTGTTTAATCACCTGTCTCTGAAGAAAAAATTCTCCTCCCAAGGAACAAAATGGTCAACCTCTGTTTAGCTTCTCTCCATCAGTGGGAGGAGGGAAGAGGTTAGAGGAGGAGGAGCATTACCACTGAGAGCGAGAAAGGCAAGTGGGCATGAGAGGGAGCCTCACAGGGAGAGATCACGGCTACCACACAAAGAAGCCTTTCAGCGATGGAATTGGCCAAATGTATATTCACATGTACCCATAAAAATCACTAAAAGCTTTCACCACTTTTGCTTCAAGTGAATTTAATCCTTCTTTCTCCAAACAATAAAATACATTGTTACAGGAAGATGTAAGTGCAGAGATGCCAAATATCTTATAATTTTTGGAACTCACAAAACCCTTATTACGCAGCTGGCTCCCCAAAGTCCTAATGGATGCAAGATGCAGCTACTGACAATACTAATGGGACCAGGTCACGAGGGGAAATCCACTGGGCTTCATTCATAATTAGGTTCTGCTTTGATTCCCAGAGATGTGTGTGTTCTACCACCAGGTCCAGGAACTGCTATACATACCATCAAGAGCAGTCCTCAGACAGACAGGACTCAGTCCTCTCAGCCTCTTGTTGTCATTTGCTGTTATTTTATTCTACACGAAACCTTCTTTTGCTATCTTTTTTGCCCTCTATGCTATTGGTATCTAGAATATGCATGTCCTTTGCTTTTTGCCAGGAGTTATGCCTGCTGGCTTTTGCCACTGTTACTACCATGTCAGGATCACAGGCAGAGGTGGCAGATTTAGAGCCTAAATATCCAGAGGTGGGAGGAGCATGAAATAGGATGTATCCCAGTTGGCTATTTTTGTACTCTTACACAATGACTGTCAGAGTGGTGGCACTTTTATTCTATTTTTTTTCTTGGTCATCCACAAAGACAAACAACACTCTGTACCCCCTTTCCCCTTCCCCTACCCATCTGCTTCCTGATATTGAGTTCCCCACAACTGCATCCGTAAATACTAATTGCACGATGTTCCATTTTCAGCAAACTGGAGGCGGTTTCGTAAGTGTCTAGTTAAGAGAAATTGCCTGCTGTATATATCCACTTTAAAAAAAAAAGTATGCTGAACATACTTAACCCAATCCCTGAAGTTCTTAAGATATGAATTCTGGAATATGCTCAAAGATGAAACTTCAGTAATTTCTTAGAGGAAAGTTTGAGCAAGAACTAGCTTATGAAACCTTGCTCTTAATTTCTCTAACCAGAACTATGTCATCTAAAAGAGAGATCAAGTACAGGGCCCAGCGCATGGACGTTATTAGCTGCAGAATTAAGAGAGATATTAGAGGGAGGAAATCCAAGAAAATCGAAAACCTTCCAGAAGATGCCTTATGCTGGTGAGAACAGAGGTCAGAAGAGGAGGCATGCCTGTCCAGAAGATGAAAAGCCTAGTCTCAAGAAAGAAGAGTAGCCAAAGGGGACCAGAGCCTGGGGATACACCTGGGAACAAAAGCCAGCAAAAGGAGAACTAGTCTGTGACTCAGCATGGAGTCAAGAAGACCACGTGCAGGTGGTTTTGTTTTTAACATATTTCATCCGGTAGGAACTGTTAGCATAGGTAGAAAACAGTAGCAAAAATAAGAAAGATGATGGTCCATTTTTAAACACAAAATAAATCTCAGTCAATTACCGCTATAAAATTGTTCAACATAGATTGAAGATAAAATTTACTGCTCTTGGGTTTTTTGTTTATTAAAAATGTATAATTGATTTGTACAGTAGTCAAATGTTGCAGGAGACTCACAAAGTTGGCCCCAGGTACACATGACTTCCACTTAGATAAACACAAGAGACCGAAGTTTTGTTCCATCCGGAGCCTTTCCATGGGCAGTCTTTGGAATACAGCCCTTCTCTCTCACTGGCCTACCTTTCCTCTAATCAGAAGATTATGGTTTTCTTACTCTTATTCTATTTTTGTCCCATATCACCTGATTAATTTCTTGAAAGTGTTCTCAATCTAATAAACATCCCCCCCGCCCTTGGTAAGGGTAAGTGGTTATAATTGTAGATCTCATAATTGGCCCAGGGGCTAAAATTCTTTCTGAGTGGTCATTTCTCCTGAGCCTCATCATTCATTGTTGGACCTGCCCACAGGGGAACTCAGATCCTAGGAAATATTAAGTATGAATTATAGGTTTATATTTATCCTTTATTTAGAGAGCTTGTTTACTTCAACTTCTTAAGCCAATTTGGAAGCAAGTTTAGAGACGTTATGGTTAAATAAAATTCTAAGTCCCTGGAGTGATTGTAAACATTTTTCCTATAACTACTTGCATGTGCCACTGATGGCAGGTAATTATTATAATGGGTCAATAGAGGTGATTTTTTAATGTTCTCATAGCTATGCTTTTAATAATCATTACCCAACTTCTTAACCTCTTCTGCCACAATGAACAGGTCCCACCACTTATTGCCATATTCTTCCCTATTTTGGGGGTTACCTGTCTTTTGCTCACCAATCAAGAATCTTAAAGGGTAAATACTAATATTTGTATTATGCAACCCACTAGGCAAATGCTGTTCAATTTTATTTCCAGATCTGCTAAAAATGTTATTGTTTTTTCCACAAAAAGTTATTAAAAATACTCATTTCCTTAAAAGAAAGTCAGAATTAATTTAGCATACTGTAAATTTTTCTCTTTAAAAATTTTAGTCATTCCATTAGTCAATAGTCATCTAATTTGTATGTGTAAGTAAGACAGTCATTGCAAGGCTCATCTTTGTTATGCTCAATGTACTGTGACTACTTTCCCTTAAAAGGGATTATATTCCATTGACTTTCTGGAAATTGCAATCCACCAAAGCAATTCAAGCATTAAAAGTAAGTGGACCACTAGGTCATCCTGTAAATGAATGGATTAAAAAGAAGTGGTACATTTACACAATGGAATACTACTTGGCTATATAAAAGAAGGAAATCTTACCTTTTGCTACAGCATAGATGGATGGGGAGAGTATTGAAGTAAGCAAGAGAAAGACAAATGCCATATGATTTCATTAATATGTTGAATCTAATGAAAAAAATTGAAACAGATTCATAGATACAGAGAGCAGACTGATAACTGTTAGAGGGGAGAGGGATTGGGAGCTGGGTGAAAAAAGGCAAAGGGATTAGATAAAATCATGTCAGACACAGACAGCAGTATAGTGATTACAGAGGGAAAGGGAGTGGAGGAAGGTAAGAGAGAGGATAAAAGGGAGATAAATGGTGATGAAGGAGACTTGATTTTAGGTGTTGAACACACAATACAATATACAGATGACGTGTTATAGAATTGTACAACTGAAACCTATATAATTTTACTAACCAATGTCACCCCAATAAATTCAGTTGTTTTTTTTAAAGAAAATGGGATTCACACTACGGTTTTCATTTAGGGTTTACTTCTGTATACCTTTAAGTTTCTTAGTTACTATTGCTCTCTCTGATCACCCAGCACCAGCACGGCTATTGGAAGATTCATGAATCTTAAGGACGGACAATATTCCAGTGTGAACACCATAGCTTACAACATATATCTATGTTATTCATATGAAAGTGCCTATGATTAAATGGAAGCATATTGATAAGTCAACTTTTCTTCATGGATTTCTTGTTATGAAACTCTCTTTTGTTACATGAATAAAATAAAATAGTCCAAACAAAAACAGGTTGCTTGTGTAATGGTCTGTGAAACTAGTACCAATGAACGCACTTGTAACTTCCGGCACTAAGGCTCAAACATTTCATAACATTATCACCTTGTTAAAATGGTCTTCTCTTGCCTCTGTGCCCTGCTATGGCTCAGAGATTTAATTTAAATAATGCAATCAATAGTGTGATGAGGAGATTGTGGCTTTCTTTTCAGAGATGAGTTACACAGAGAAATACAGAGAACCCCTTTCTCAGCTAGTATGGAAAAGGGATGTAAGCAATGGCAATCCCTTTACTCCAAGACTCCTTCAGTTGTTTGCTTACCTCTCTCCAAATCTTGTTGGTTGTTCATTCCCGCCTACAAAACTCAAAATGTCCCAAATCGACCTTCTATTATGTATACTTTATCAATTATATTACCTCATATTCTCTGACTTTATTTTATATGTACAAAATATAAATTTACAGGAATGAGATAACAAAATAAACATTTTTAAAGATCATTAGCTAATATCTCAAGGCATATTCTTCATTTGAGGTTTATTATTAGAGGACAGACTGATAACTGTTAGAGGGAGGGTAGTTTCAATTTTTTTTTTTTTACTAATTTTGGAAGAAATAGTGGAAGGTCCAAATAAATTTTCATTTGTTTTAGCTCATAGAAAGAGTTTATTCTGTGAGTGGAAGTGTTTCCATGTGCACTACTATCTTTAATCAGTGTTATTCCTTTGCTGGAACATTTGTGAGTCCCCTGCCCATTTTAGGAGAGTTATTTAAGTTAAATAAGATAACATAATCTACAAATTCATATCACTGGCCCTACATAAACTAGCATACCACAAAATGAGTAAAACAAACAAGTTGAAGGTGACTCTAATAACCTTTTTGCCTTACAGAATTATTACCCTTCTTCCAAGCACCCTTAGATGACACCTAATGTGCTAAAGCATGAACTGAGGACCATTTTAATCTGTTATTAAATCTCAGTAAAAGTTAACTTTATTCTTATTATTACTATGAACAATAAGCATACATAGAAAATACAGCATTTTCTTACCATACTTCAATTTATCATTTTGTTCAATGGACCATATCTATGCATCCAAGTTTGGAGGCTTCTGTTCTAACTGATAAACCTGAAATTTGATCTTATACCTTTTATTCTTCTAATTTTTAAGTTGCTCTGGATTATTTTGCAAACGCTGAACATGACAGGTATGCCACCAGCCCAAATTTCTCTTCGGAGCTACAAATCCATACATGTATTAGTTAACCACCCACAGGACATCTCTACATGAAAATCCTACTTTTTGCAAAATTTAATTTATATTTTTTATTAATAGTTCTACCATCCACTCTTTACCCAAGTAAGACACCTTGACTTCTCATTTGTTTGCCTCACTCATGTCAATAGGTTCTTTTTATTCTACCTATTAAAATTTTTTCTAATCTGCTACTATTGACCCTGCCTTAATTTATACTTTGGTTACTTCTACCTAAATGAGGGGAAGTTGCCTGTTGATTTCCTTCAATCTTATTACTATAAAAAATGTTCATACTATTGCTGGACTAATCTTTTTAGAATGCAAAAATTATATCATTCCATTTTAATAACTCTACATTAGTGGTTCACCTGTGCCCACAAGAGAAGAATTTGTTTCTCAAAGACACAAAGACTTTCCATGATCTGGCTGCTGCCTCATCTCCTGCCTTTTTGCTTAATGATCTTCTATAACACCATGGACTGTGATCATTGAAGATCTTGGGTTCCAGGATTTTCCATAACTCCTATTCTAGGTTTTCTCCCTTCTTAAAATGTCTTCCAACTCAAATTCATGCTGATCTGGAAAACTCCTAATTCAAGAAGTTCATTTTTGCACTTCTTAATTCTTCAAGCAGAATTGCTATTATTGTACCCCCAGCATTTTATTCTACCTAATTTTAATTGATTTACTTATTTTCTCTCCAAATTTAGGGTTAGCACCTTCTTAGCAGGAGCTATTTCTTATTTATGTTAATAGAATCTAGCACAAAATCTAGTATGTAGTAGCAAAACATTTCATTACCAATGTATATCAAGAATTGTTACAAATGCTGAAGATTCAGGAGTGAACAAAATGGATAAATATCACTGAGTTCTTTCAGCATAAAATAGATATTATCATATATTATAATTATGTAATAATACACTATAGTCTATATCACAATGATTTAAGAGAATTATCCCAAGTAGTAATCTGAAAATTAGCTTTGACTTCTAATAAGAAAGCATTTTTAAAATCAGATCAAGGAAAGCTCTTATTCACTGAATGCAAATACAAATTTTAAATAAAAATAAAAATATTTATATAAAATGAATCATGCTACTTTTAAAATAATTTTTAATATTTTTATTGACTTTAGAGAGAGGAAGGAAGAGGAAGAGGGAGAAGGGGAGAGAGAGAGAAATATTGAGTTTGCCTCCCGTAACTCACCCTGACCAGGGATCAAACTTACAACCTGGGCATGTGCCCTGACCAGGAATTAAACTAGTGACCTTTCAGTGCACAGGATGACACTCAACCAACTGAACTACACCAGCCAGGGCTAAAATGATTTTTTGATAGTGTTTAGTGACCTGGATATTTTCAGCATAATTTCTCTGATAAGTAGTATGTGTTCAACAGTTATTTGTGAATATAACTGAATAAATGATAGCCAATTACATGATTTTTAAAGGTTCTCTTCAAGAAATAAGGCTAGATTGCAAGTTGAATAAGCTGGAGTTAGTATTAATTTCACCATACACATTTGATGTAATACTCATTGTTCTACTTCAGTCTGTACAAATCACAGGCCCACAGGCCTGATGCTGCTGGCTTTGATAATTTCTAAAGTTTTGCCAGATATAATGATAAATTACTATGTGCCAGATTCTGTCTGAAGTGTTTTTACTCCAGCTTTATTGAGATATAATTGACAGAATATATGAAGTGTTGGCAAAATTGTCTTGTTGAATTGTCACAACAACTTCATGAACTAAGTTCTATTACTCTTTCCATTTTACAGTCGAGGAAACTAAAGACTCAGTGATGCTTGATAATCTGGCTATTATTGCACTTTAATAAATAACAAAAAAATTTGAATGCATGGATCTTGGCCTTGAAATTCCCCAGCTCCAACCTCTATTTCACTGTAACTTATGCAGACACTAATGATGAAAGAGAGGACTACCTGTTAATAAAATCATCAAACCCTGCCTGCAAACATGTCTATTATCTACAGGGATTGAGGATGCACACAAACAACACAAAATACAAGGGGGGATGGAGAAGCGAAGAAGTGCTCAATGTGACCTGAGTATGGAAGTTATCAGTCTTCAGTTTCAAACAAGGACTTGTCATTGGATCAAGAAGAGCAAAGAGGAAATCGTATTACACTTATTTTTGTGAAAATTGTTTATAAAGAAATACATAAGAGTGATGTTCTGCCTCTGCTTCGTATCAGTTTTAAATTTACACTGGCGTGCTCAATGTTAAAGTGTCCTGATGGTGTTTAGAAGCAGCAGAATAGGCTACAAACACACCACTGCAATTTGAGATGAAGAGATTTATTATAAACTGGTCTATCAGGTTAGTTCTAGTTACCAAGCATGGTCTTGATCAATGAGACTTAGGAAACCAGGTTTTGTAAATGTGTTGAATTTGGATTTGTTGAGTTCAGAGCAGAAGGAGAAAAATGGAAATCGGAGGGAATAATTGGAAAGGATGATGATAGGGAGACAGATGGAAGGGAATCCAGAAACAAATTTTACCTATCTGTTTCCTGTAGCTATGTCCCTTACTTAGCAACTTAAGAACTCCTCAAGGTATACACACCTCACAAATGCATTCTCTATGATGAGCAAGAGCAGGTGTCTTGGAGTCAGACCTATGCTGATTCCAGGTTCTATTTCTTACTAGCTATGGCAGCATAGTTAGCCTGAACTTTAGCTTTCTCTTATTTTAAATGGGAATGTTTATCTCTCAAAATTATTATAAGGATAAAAGAGATACTGTATAATATCCCTAGTACAGGCCTAGGATATAGTAGGTAGTACACTTCAGTATTCTTTCCTCTGACCCAGTAATTTAACTACACAGAAAAGTGCCATCTATAAACAGATTCACACACACACACACAAATCACTGGCTTAAAGAAGGAAAAAGTAAACAGGCAGCTCTCAAATATGGACAATATAAACACTATGTTCTGATCCTGTTTATTCCTATAGCTCTCACTAAAAACATGCAGCGATCTTACAAAAGAGATTGTCCTTCAACAGTCAAAGAGTTCAAAGGTCAGCTTCTTACAAAATTCAGACTGCCATGGGCTACTTAGTGGGTGTTTTTTACCCACTAAGCTGATGCTTATCTTTGGAAAAATTCTTTAGAAGAACCTTCAGATTTTCTTTAGAATCTACCATACCTAATCCTAAATGTTAAGACTTTTAGGGAAGTAAGATCTGAGACTAACATCTACCTAAAATTCAAGTTAACCAAGTTCACAACCAAGATCTTTGCTAAAGGTACCACCTTGCTGTCCAATGTGCATCATCTATCCCTCCTGGGATTCAACTTTGTTTACATCTCTCTTTCTGCAAGTATGATGGCATTTCATAGAGTTTGAGTTCTGCTTCTTGCCCCTAGACTGTGTCCAGTAACAACAAAAAATGGGATACCCTCTTACAGTCACTCTCTGACTATATATGATGAGTATAATAATTATGTTTTATGTTAATATTTGGAACCTCAAAACACTGTTTTCAGTAAAGATGTCTGGACCAGAATTTAGAGAATTGAGTCATCTCTCTAAGATAATATTATCTAGAAAACACATAGTTCTTTTAGGCCCCAGCACTATTTAAATGCTTGTCAAATGTTAATTCATTCAGTGTTCCCAAAAACCTAATAAAGTGGTTAATGTTATTATCCTCATTGTGAATAAAGAATTTCAAGGACAGAGATGGTAATACATTGCCAAAGTGAAGTCGCTGGTAAGGGAAGAAATTGCTTGGTGTCCTAGTCTACGGGGCCATATACCACCATTCTTCAGGCATTTAGAACACTGCAAAATGAGGCAACTTCTTCCTCCCAGTGTCAAAGTTTTCCTAGTACAATGAGATTCCTATTCTCTTCCACCCTTTCCTAAACTGCTTGAGGGTGGACAAACAACTTTCTGACAATTTGGAAAAGTATTATTGCAAAATTTACTGCCAGATTGAGACCTTGCATGACACACTAAATTTTATGACAGTTATAACACCTAAAAAATCTAAGTCAATCATGGGACTGCTTAGAAATTCTAATAATAATTCTAGAACCAAGCAGCATCATAAAACAGTCAAGTGGTGAAAGTTGAGTAAGCAAGAACAAAGGTTTGGATGATTTCTTTAGTTTGATGTTGAACTTCTTTTTTCCTCTTTCTTCTGCAAGATACTCAGAGAAGGGAAAGGGAAAGAGAGGTAGAAGGAAAAAGAGGCTTCCCAAAGGAGCCCCAGTAGATCTAATTTTCTGAACTCAAGTTTTCTTTTCAGTAAAATGGTATTCAACACTTTCTAATGTCCTTTGAAATTCCATCTTACTAAATCCGCTCAGGATTTAGGAGGGCAATTTAATAAGCGATTGTAGAATTTCCGCCCTCTGAGTGCTGCCTCAGGAGTTATTCCCCTGTTGTGTGTTTCTTTATAAGTATTGGAAAGCCTGGGGAAATACTAAACAGAATTACAAAAATGAATTATACAATATGTGACTTTAAAGCAATGAGACTAATTTTATAAGCCACACCTGAAAATCAATGCTATTGTCATAATCATACTTGCACTTTTAGTCAAAAAGGCACAGCACACAGCCAGTGGGATTAGGGAGCAAGATAAAGATTAGGTACTATCTAGAAAACACATATTCCCATAGTAGTCACCTCTGGGAATTAAGAGGACTCTGGCTTATTCTATAATGGTCTAATTTCTTAAGTTCAGTATGTTCACATATTTTAAATAAATATTTAACTTATTCTGGGCTAAAGAATAACTAGATCTACTAAATAATTTGTTGTTCAACTTTTTTTTTCCATGAATTTTCAAAGAATGAGATTTCAAGCTTTCAAAAAGTAACCATTCCAACGTTTTAGTTTTTAGGCTACGTTGAATTGTTACATTACTCCCATTTTAAGGTTGGCATAATTAATACTGTTAATCAGAAACAGAATAACTGTCATGATTCATAATGACTATAATAGTTATGCTTTATGTTAACCTCTGGAAACCTCATAATATTACTTCATTATTAGTAAGGATGTTTGGACAAGAATGTAGAGAATTTAGCCATTGCTCTAAGGCAGTGGTTCTCAACCTTCCTAATGCCACAACCCTTTAATACAGTTCCTCATGTTGTGGTGACCGCCAACCATAAAATTATTTTCGTTGATATTTCATAACTGTAATTTTGTTACTGTTATGAATCGTAATGTAAATATCTGATATGCAGGATGTATTTTCATTGTTACAAATTGAACATAATTAAAGCATAGTGATTAATCACAAAACAATATATAATTATATATGTGTTTTCCGATGGTCTTAGGTGACCCCTGTGAAAGGGTTGTTCGACTCCCAAAGGGATCACGACCCACAGGTTGAGAACCGCTGCTCTAAGGCAATATTAAATAGCAAACACATAGTTCTTTTATTTGACCATCCCTGTTTTAAATGCTTGTCATATATTAATTCATTCAATGCTTCTCCAAACCTAATAAGGTGGTTACTGTTATTATATGAAGCATTGGAACTTCACTGGTTTCATTGATGTAGGAATTGAACCCTGTCATATTTCTCACTAGATTTCATTCATTAATTTATTCAGTCAGTTTCTCCAATATATTTAGCAGTCTTATCATCATTTCATTTATTTTAGTTGACTTATGACATTGTCACCCACTGGAGTAGGTTCAATGATTGAGTTCCATATATATGCATTTCTCAGATATATAAGAAGAAAATTAACTTTTTCTCCTTAGAGAAATAAAAGGGAAAAAATAATTTAATTCTAAACTTGAATTTGTTATTATACGCAAGTGCTAATGGGTGACAGTGTGGATAACTGTATCCAAGCAAAAAGGATCTGTCCATTGGCCTGACTCTTAGAAGAAGTTGGATATGTACCCTAGAATACCTAAGGTTAAAAAATACATGTATCTTGGTAAAGACTCCAGAACTGATATATTTCAATTTTACCCACAGCAAACATATTAATCAATATGAAATTAAAGGTGGAAACAATAATCCTCCTTATCTCCTCTTCACCTGAAAAATAACCCAATCTCAGATGTAAAGTCTTTAAAAATAAAATAGCATGTATTTATGTGCTTTTATACATACACTAGAGGCCCAGTGCACAAAAATTTGTGCACTCGGGGGGGGGGAAGAGGGGGTCCCTCAGCCTGGCCTGTGCCCCCTCGCAGTCTGGGACCCCTCGGGAGATAACGACCTGCTGGCTTAGGCCTGCTCCTGAGTGGCAGAGGGCAAGCCCAATCCCTAGGTGCAGCCCCTGGTAGGGCTCAGAGCAGGGCTGATTGGGGAGTTGGGGTGCCGCCCCCTGTCATGCACAGAGCAGGGCGGATTGGGAGGTTGCGATGCCACACTCAGTCACGCTCAGGGTAGGGCCGATTGGGGGGTTGGGGCACCGCCCCCTGTCACACTCAAGGCAGGTTCAATGGGGAGGTTGCGGCGCCACCCCCTGTGATGTACAGAGCAGGGCCAATCAGGGGGTTGGGGCGCTGCCCCCTGTCACTCACAGAACAGGGCCAATCAGGGGGTTGGGGCACTGCCCCCCTCCCATCACGCACAGAGCAGGGCCCATCAGGGGGTTGGGGAGCTCCCCCCTGTCACGCACAGAGCAGGGCCCATCAGGGGGTTGGGGAGCTCCCCCCTGTCACGCACAGAGTAGGGCCGATAGGGGAGTTAGGGCACCGCCCCCTGTCACCCACAGAGCAGGGCCAATCAGGGGGTTGGGGCGCCACCACTGTCACACTCAGGGCAGGGCCGATGGGGAGGTTATGGCTCTACCCCGTCACACACAGAGCAGGGCCGATCAGGGGGTTGGGACGCCACACCCTGTCACACACAGAGCAGGGCCTGGGGGGAGGGGGGGATTGGGGCGCTGCACCCTGTCACAGAGCAGGGCCGATCAGGGGGTTGGGACGCCGCACCCTGTCACACACAGAGTCGCAGGGTGATCAGGGGGTTTGGGCGCTGCCCCCTGTCATGCTGATCTGGTGCCAGGAGGCCTCGTGGCTCCGCTGATCCCTGTGCTGGGAGGCATATTACCCTTTTACTATATAGGATAGAGGCCTGGGGGCTGGCTGGTTTGCCCTGAAGGGTGTCCTGGATCAGGGTGGGGGTCCCCACTGGGGTGCCTGGCCAGTCTGGGTGAGGGGCTGAGGGCTGATTGACTGAAGCTCCCAACCGCTCCTTTTTTTTTTTTTTTCTTCTGGGCCAGCTTTAGCTCTGGCTCTAGCTCTGAGGCTTCCGCTGCTGGTTTGTTTGCCGTTCTATAATCGAAACAATGTATAACTTCAGCTCTGAGATCCCAGCCGGCTATATTTGTTAGAATGTTTCAAACTGCCAGCTCAGAGTCTGGCAAGTCAGGCAGGGAAGTTGGAGTCTGCAGTCACTGGAGCAAGCAAGCCTCACGTTCGCTTCCAGCTGCCTGGCTGCCGGCCGCCATCTTGGCTGACAGTTAATTTGCATAAGGATACGCTGATTAGCCAATCGGAAGGGTAGCGGTCATACGCCAATTACCATCTTTCTCTTTTATTAGTGTAGATTCTATTGGTATTTACAATGTTGTACAGAAAGACTTGTAAGATGGGAAAATGGCAAGTTACAACAACATACCAGTGTGTGCTCAGTGCTGAGACTGCACAGGGTACTTGCCCACACCATGCTTCTCTTACCAGACAGGTAGAAACAGAACAGGAAGGGATGAAACAGAGCTTACTATTCTCCATGATAACTCCAGTGCAGAAAATAATTATTCAGAAAAATCACTTGATAAAACTAACCTGTAGCCCTTCTCATTTGGTGCAGGTGGGCATCCATGTATATATATTCACATATATAAGAATTGACAATAAAATATAAGTACAGTGGATCATGATCATTGATGAGAACTGATCAAGCCTTCTTACTAGACTAAAGGCTATAGACAGCATGAAGTGGAAGGCAAATCCCTGTGGAAGAATCCAGGATAAGACATTCTTGACTCTACCAAATAATAAAATTAACTGTGAATGCCTGATATGACTGCACTCTGAGGCCAAGTGATAGTCATGCATTTAATGCTCCAACCCATGGAATAAAGCATAAACACTGGGTTTAGTTCTTCCACCAGCCTGCTGCTATTTGACCAGAAAACCTTGAATACTCTGTGCAGTATTCAAGGGGCAGTATGTGTATATTGGCAAGTGAGAAATCATGGGAAAATGAACAAATACCAGAGTTTAAGTTGAATTTTAAACCAAGGGATTTTAAGAAAATTAAGGAATAAAATGTTTATCATTAATAGAGGTCAGAGATGTAAGAAAAAAAATCCCCAGGAAATATTAAGGTGTCTCTAATGCTTAAACATTTTTGCTGTTGTATCCATTCTTACAGTCATTAGTGTAAATGACTGATCAGCTTCTAAGTCACAATCTCCTAACTGATAAGTGTGGACAAATAGAAAGAGCAGGGACTTTGGAATCAGGCCCAGAATCACATGCGCTTCACTTACTAGCTATATGTCCCTGGTAGAGTCATTTAGCCTCTCTAGATTTTATTTTTTATCTGTAAAATGGAGATAATAAGATTGACTTAACTGTCTGATACAGACATAAAATATCATTAATCTGGAACAAAGTAGGTCTTCAGTAATAGGGAGGTAACCTTTTTATTCCTATTATTGGTAAAATAAATGGTTCTTTTTAGAGACCCTTCAATTCTCCTCGGAGTAAAGAATATAAGACACTAACAAGAGCAGAAAGAACACAGCATCTATTCAACTCCTGCTATATGCCAGGAATTTCATTTTGTACTTTATATACATTATCTCCTGAAATTGTCCCAGTAATGTTAAGAAGTAGGTATTCTTAGCTCTGTTTAAACATGAGAAAACTGAGATGGAATAAGATTAGGCATCTTCCTTAAAGTCACACAGCTATAAATGTCAAAGAATCACAGAATGAGGATTTCTGGAATGCTGCTGATTCGTCATTGCTTCGCTAATTGAGTCCTTGTATCTTTCCAAATTCATTTTTAACCATGAGATGGTGTCAGGTGTAATATCTGTGATCGTAAAATTCCAGTTCTCACTAAAGTTGTCTTCTGGCAAGCTTTGCAAAGAGCTGCAAATGCTGTTTAGCAGTTTTGTGACAATGTCCAGAAGTCTTAGTAATGCAGAGCTTGGAATTTTAACCTCAGTGTTCCATAGATCTTCTCTATAAGGAAAGGTTTATTTTTCTTCATCGTGGCCAAAGAGAAGACATTGCATTTCCAAGGTCCAAAATAGACCCTTCCATTTCCTGAATTTCAGTCAAATCTCCGTGGTGATAGTTGATCAAGTGTACTGTACTACGTCAAAACTTTTTTTGTGGAAAATCTCCAGGAAACTATAAATCTCAAAACATGTAGACTGTTGTCTTCAGAGTACAATAGCTAAGAAAGCCATAAGGTCATTGAGGTCTCGTTCTTACCTGGTGGGCTCCCAACCTGCAAAAAAGTCAAAGATACACACAGGCATATCCCCCTAGAAAGACAGACACACATAATCTCTCCAATTTGCCAGATCATTGGAACATTTGTATTTTCAAAGGTCTGAAGAGATTTATTCAAAAAGTCTAATCTTAGAATTGTCAGGGTGATTGTAAAACAATGTTCAGTGCACAATTTTCTTGTCACTCACTGGATTGAGTGAGTCCTTATAAAATGCGCCTCATATAGCAACTTGTATTAAAATACCTTAATAAATAGTTGTTAAGTGAAAAAATAAATTAGTTCAAGAGTTAAACCTATCACAATTGTCTTTCCTCTTTAAAACATATTAAAATAATTTATAGTTAAGGTGGACAGATAAATCATACTAAAACATGCTTTCAAAATGAACAAATTTATTCTCACTTACCTAATTCCTAAAGAATTCTTAATATTTATGGACAAAACATGAAAAAGTATAGAAAACTTACAAAGAAAAAAGCATACACAGTATTACTTTTATGTAGTTATAAACATCTTCATCTAGGTAACAACTATTTCATGTTCCAAATATAAAAGAGGGGAAATATAAAGAGTGCTTTGAGCTCAATAGTCAGTTACTCATTAAAAAATACATTTGCTTTAATAGTAATAGGAAAAACAACAATAGTTATCATTGTTTCGTGTCTCACTGAGAGCTACCTGTTTAACATATTACCTCTATGGAGAATTCCAGATACTGATGAAGTTGGTAAATCAGAGTGTCCAAACATTTTAGCAAGACACTTAGCCATTTCATACATATTTATTTTTATTACGATTCTTTGTTGTCTTTGAAGTAAAGTCCACATTCCATAGCATGGCATTCAGGGCCTTGCTTGTTCTACCAGCTGGGGCTTTTTGATGTCAATAAATTGACACTGTCTATGACTTGCTTAACTATATCCACTTTGTTAGAAGGACATGCAGTGCTCATAGGTTGGAAAGGAAGGCTGTAGGACCAGATTCAGAGCTGGAAGGAACCAAGCTGTTCAAAGTTAGAAGGGCTCAAAGTTAGAAGTTGCATGACTGCTCCCCATGGAAAAATGGTTCTGGACCTCAGTCTTTTTGTCACTATTTCTGTCTTCAGGCTAATAGAAAGAAAGCAGGGCATCCTATTAGTTCTGCTCATTGGTACCCAGTGGGGAGAACCCAAGTGAAATCAGATTCATATTGCCTTAACAAATAAGAATGAATGCTAGCAGCCAAATATCAACAATTGTACCTCTCTGCCCTCTAGCTTATTTCTCCCCCTTTCTCTGTCCCTTCAGCTCCGTGTCAGAACTTACAGGTCCATGAATCTTCAAGTGATCCTACTCTTCTGTGACTTTACACATATTTTCTCCACTAAGAAGTTGTCCATTCCTTTACTGACCCCATAAAATAATTCTTACACAGCTTCTATGGCTCAACTTCTTCTCTAAAAGCCTTGGCTAACATCTCTTTCCCCCATCCTCATGCCCTTGCTGTGTTAGGTGTCCTTCAGCCTTTCCATAGCATTCTCTGTTCATTTCCATCATACCTCCTATCACAGGTAGTGTAATTGCTGACTTCTCTACCTCCCCTTCTCAAGTCTTCCCCTAGCTTTTGCCTGGAGCTGTCCACTCTTCTCTTCCAATCCTTTGCTCTCTCTTGTACCTTAAGGGCCCTTCTGAAAGGAATCTATTGGGCCTAGGGATGACTGCTGTGCCTTTGAGAGGGTGACCTTAGAGAAGAGGCTCTGCAAAAGCCCAGGAAGGAGGGCTTCCTCCATTGTGCAGCTCCCTCCATCTGGGTCTCAGATATGTGGTGGGTGAGCACATTTCCATGGCCCCATGGACTCCTCACCCCATAGAGAGGATAACAGTAAGAAGAGAGCGGTAGGGCCTTCTAAAGCTCAGTACTTCATGCAGAGGCCCTGGTTACTGGAGTTTAAGGGCAATAGCGCCTCAACTAGGATGTGAGGTACTTGAGAGGAAACCATGTTTAGCTGTGCAGCCTAGCAGTTTCTGTGGGTCATGCAGAGGTAGAGTCCTATGTGAGGACTAAATAAATGAATTCATGAACCTCAGTTTTCTCACAAAATGAAGATAATACTACATGTCCTGTTCAGTTTCCATAGCAAATGACAGAGGAAGGAAGTAATTGCTGTCAGGTGCTTTAAAAGGAGTTACATTTTAAAGATTGTTTCTAACAGCTTCTCAAACTAATTAATTACTTATTTTTGTTGCCCTCCCAGAAACAGAAATAGCAAAATGCTTTACCAAGTAAAAGAGAACAAAGTTCAGATTATATCTACTGAACTCAGCACAGAACCTTAAGAATTGGGTTATAATTATGAACAATAACAAAAATAGAATTATATTTTTAATTCCCATAATCTATGTTTCCCCTTTCCTTTAAAAAATAATGTTAGGAAATGTTTAATAAGTAATTTCAAGCAAGAAGACTAGAAACCCACCATTTATTATTATCAAGACACTCAAGTTTATGCAATATAACAATTTTAATGCAGCTACTTCAGGTTGACCTCCATTTTGAGTGTAGTTATAACAAAATTTTTCTTTTCTGGAAGTTTACTTATATAGGGAAGAATATAATCCAAGTTGTTAAGTGACCTGGTAAAGAAAAGGACAACCAGGACTTAGTGCACAGAGGTTCCACTCCTGACTGAGCTGTGTTCATTCATTCCTTTATTCAGTCACTACTCCTCCGGTGTGGAACAGTTATTGAGGATCTATCCTGTTGTAGAAATTGTAGAAGGTGCTGTGGATAAAAAAAACAAAACACAAAAAAAGACATGAGGTCTGTTCACAAGGAACTTGCAGTCTTGTGAGAAAGAGCAGTAAGCGATACAATGTGGAAACGCCGTAATGGTGAATATAAGCGTAACTCCTAATCCAGAGATAGACATCTACTCCACTCTTCTTAGACCCTGAGGATTTTAGAACTTCCAGCACCACAAATTGATGATAAAAGAGAAATCAGCCTATCTAATTCATTTCTACTATGCTCCATGTTTTCCTGATTTTCAGTTTGTTTTACATTTCTCATTCCGTTTTGTCAACAGGTTGGTTGAGTAGCACCATGTAACAAGATGAAGCTGACCATGGCTTATTCAGCACCAGTGTCAGCAAGGCTAACACTGTCCCAGAGGACAGGGACAGTATATTTAATTCACTACACTCACCACTTGGATTAATGCCACTCAGACTCATTTCACAAGTGTTACTTGATAAATCAGATGTCTTCATTTAGGTTTCCACTGTGTATCTAAGCTTCTTTTTAATAGCCAAGACATTTGAACACTGCATGGCTACTCTGAGAAAAGTGTAGTTAATGGAACCTGGGCTCACACTCACTTTTATCCCTACCCTGAGCTAGCATTAGTGACAATGAGTAGCAAGCATAGGTTGAGGAGAAAATGACTCATTGATTCTTCCAGACAAGATTAAAAATAACTCTTGCAGGTGAATCAACTTTAAAAATTAAATCCAATAAAACAGGGAAAACAGTACTTGACAATTTTCACAATTATATTATGATGCTGTACTAAGAAAACTATAGCAAAAGAACCTAAAGAGTTCCAAAGGAAAGAAAAGAATACAAGACCTTCAAAAAAATTGTTGGGCCCTGGCTAGCTGGTTCAGTTGATTGGAGCGTCATCCCCTATATCAAAAGGTTGTGGGTTCCATCCCTGGTCAGGGTGTGTAGGGAAGGCAACTAATTGATCTCTCTCTCTCTCTCTCTCTTCCCTTCCTCACTCTCTCAAATCAATAAAAACATCTCCTCCAGTGCGGATTTAAAAAAATTATTGACTTGGACGCCTTAACTCTTGACACAGCACCTGAAATAGCCATCAACCATGCTAGACCCTCTATCTCATTGTACGTGTAATATTTTCTGAGTTCCTGGTAGAGGCTTCTATTTGGTTAACATCAGTCACGCAGTCACTTCCCTCCAGCCAGGAAGACTGCATGCACCAGCTGTTTACACATCTTCAGGAGAAGGAAGGGGAGTGGCCAGCTCGCTCTGCACATTGTCTCATGTCAGACAAGTTTCCAAGTCATTGAGGGATGTGTGAGACTGCAGAGCTGAGGGAAAATTTGGTCTTTAGTGTTTCCTTTTCTGTCTTCTTTTGCGAAAAGCACTGAACACAGGCTCAGCTGGGCTCTCATTTCATGGAGTAACAGCACCACCTGTTTCCTGATGACTAGGACTAGGGGGCAGTCAATTGTTCAACCAGGAATGACTCCAACTGCCCTGAGCTGTCTAGGATATGATTTCATGTGAACCATCCTTGGGGGCATTTGTTTCGGCAGCTGAAAAGATTTTCCCAGGAGAACAGGAGGGAGAGAGAGAAAACCTGCTGATGGGAAAGAGAAACTAAGGGTATAGAATGAAAATTACACAACGGTGTGTGAAGGCTCACCCTTGAAATTAACTTACTGGATGGCCATCAGAGCTCTTTGCCCACAGAATTCTCTCTCTAACTCGTCCAGGTGCCAGGTGTTTGCGCTGCTGCTGAGACAGGTGGATTTGAGGACAGTGCTTTCATTGCCTAGATGGCAGGGACAAACTGCGATTTAAAGCTCTTTCATTTGAGTTGCAATTTTTATTGGATTTCTTGGGGAGACATTACTTAATAAAAGAATATATGTTTAGGTATACAATTATACTATACAACATCTGTGTTTTGTATTGTATGCTTACCACCTGAACTCAAGCCTTCTTTCATCACTATTTATTCCCCTGTTATCTTCTTCTACATTCTCCCACCCCCTCACCTCTGGCAATCACCATACTGTGTTGGCTGTGAGTTGTAGTTTTAAGAGTCATTTGAAAAAAGCAAGACATGTACTATAGAAAAAAATAATAGAGGAGTGGGGGACAGGAAGAGAAAGCTACCCCCCATGGGAGAGCTGAAGACCTCACTCAGGGAACCGTGACCATACAGAGGCCCTGTGCAAAGATGTGCAAACATGATCGTAACCCAAATCTTATGCTTAAGAAGTTATACAAGCAAGTACCAACTTACACTGGACACTAGACATTGAACTCTCAAATCTCTGCAGCACTATGAAGTGAGAGGGCACATGTTTCCTTGTCCTCAGATTCCAACGCCTGGGTTCTTTGTGTTTACAATAAGTGACAACTGTTTTTACCAATGAAGAGAGAAAAAAAGTGTAACTACTGAGCAAACCATCACCTGGAGGTGATATCCTAGGAATTACATTTTTCTTCTTCTTTTTTTAACCATCGAAAACATATTTATGGCAATTCTTTGAATTACTTGTCCCAAATTTTCAGAACCTTCTATAATAATAAAAGCATAATATGCTAATTAGACCAGGCTTCCTTCCAAATGTCCTTCTGGACAACCTTCGGACAAAACTGGGGATGTGAGGGAAATCTAAGACCTGGGTGCCAGAGGGAAGCTGGTGCTAGCAGCTGGGGGAAGGAAAGCCTACTCTTGCATGAATTTCATGCATCAGGCCTCTAGTCTACACTAATAAAAGACACACATGCAAATTGATCGTACCTTCACTATGCCTTAAGCCACGCCCACCAGCCAATCAGAGTGACTATATGCAAATTAACCCAACCAAGATGGAGCAAGCAGGAGTCTTGGTTGCCCCAATGATGGAGAAAGCTAAGCTTCCTGCTTGCCACGTGGGCTCTGACCTCCACTCAAAGCAACAAAGTTTCAATTATAGAAGGTAAATAAACCCCAGATACCTGCTTTCAGCTGGCTGTGGCCATGGAGCTGGAGCAAGCAGGAAGCTTCCCTCCCACCCGCCCTGGCCAGCTCTGAGCTCCTCTCAAGGCTACAAAGTTTCAATTATAGAAGGTAAATATATCCCAGAATAAAAAAGAAAAAAAGGAGAGGCTGGGAGCTTCCATCGCCTGGGGGCTTGGCCAGCCTGAAAATGGCCCTCAGCCCCTCACCCAGACTGGCCAGGCATCCCAGTGGGGACCCCCAACCCTAAAGGAGGTGTGGCCAGCCTGGAAACAGCTATCAGCCCCTAACCAAGGTTGGGGTGAGGGTCCCCATGGGGTGAGGGTCCCCACTGTGGAGAGGGGCTTGACCAGCCTGCAAACAGCCATCAGTCCCTCACCCAGGCTGGCCAGGCACCCCAGTGGGGACCTCCACCCTGAAGGGGGTGTGACCAGCCTGCAAACACACATCAGCCCCTCACCCAGGCTGGCCAGGAACCCCAATGGGACCCCCAAGCTGATCCAGGACACCCTTCAGGGCAAACCAGCCGGCCCCCACCCATGCACCAGGTCTTTATCCTATATAATAAAAGGGTAATATGCAAACTGACCCTAACAGCAGAATGACTGGGAATGACTGGTCACTATGCCACACACTGACCACCAGGGGGCAGATGCTCAGTGCAGGAGCTGCCCCCTGGTGGTCAGTGAGTTCCCACAGGGGGAGCTCTGCTCAGTGACAAGCCGGGCTGATGGCTGCCAGTACAGCAGTGGTGGTGGGAGCCTCTCCCGCCTCCTCAGCAGCACTAAGGATGTCAGACTGCAGCTTAGGCTTGCTCCCCACTGGCAATTGGACATCCCCCGAGTGCTCCTGGGCTGCCAGAGGGATGTCTGATTGCCAGCTTAGGCCCAATCCCCTGGGGAGCAGGCCTAAACCAGCATGTGGTCATCCCCCGAGGGGTCCCAGACTGTGAGAGGGCACAGGCCTGGCTGAGCCCCCCCCCCCCCCCCCCCCCCAGTGCACAAATTTTTGTGCACCGGGCCTCTACTATTCCTATAAAAGGCTATGGAAATCTAAAGGAAAGGCTCACACTGAAACACACACACACACACACAGATTCCCATAATGCCTCACTGACATCCTGGAACATTCTTCCACCAACTATGCACTAAACATGCAAACTACCAAATGGCAGAGAATAAATCATAGTTCTCTGCTGTTTTCCATTTGGTATGTCTGTACTCACAACCTTGATAGCAATAACTAAACCTTCTGTTTCTTTCTCAAAAATTTTATAGGATGCTCTCATGTCCTTTTCTTCCCCTATGCCTCCCCCACCACAATTCAGCTCACTCAGAAAATGCTGTAAAGTTTCAGAGAAGAGATTTGCTCAAAGCAGCTACAAATAAAGTGCATGTACATAAATAACGTAGCCTGACTTTTTGTTTAATGTCCAAGATGATTTGAACAGATTGTATCATGAACTACTTTCCCTTTGGCTAATTAAATAGCAGTCCCCACTTACCATAAAGCATATTCTTATTAAAACAAGTATCTATAGTCACTCTGCTGGATAAATTACTCCCAAGTAAGTGCCATAAAGCCCATTACATTCCTGCTTTAGGAATGGAGCAGGTCCAAACAGACAATCAAAGGATTTCACTGGGATTATTTTAGATTAGAAAAACTAAGGGAGACATGCAGCACTGACAAGATCGTAAAGGCATAAAGGATAAATTAGCGGTTCCATACCAAACAAAGTGCTCTAGTGGTATCACCGTATATCCAAAAGTAAAAACAAATTCCTACTGTATTAACCTTTGCCAAAATGGAAATCTGTTTATGCAGAAATAAAAATGTCATGAACAACTGTTATCTCCTGTGCAAATCAAAATGACTGTTTTGAATAATAATAAAAAATCCTTTCAAGCCAACAACTATGGAACTATGCCATAAGGAAGATGTCTTCATTTCAATAAATTGCATTTCACATTTAATAGAAAAGGTTATGTTATGATTTGTCATATTAATGAACCATTATTACATAACCATATTTTTATTGCAATATATTACCTGCTAAATGATGCCTTTTTTTTCAGGAGAAAAAATTCATAGAACTGATTCTATGGGAGTTTTTCTTGCTGCCAGTTGTTAAATCTTTCAAAAGCTGTCAGCAGCCTCAGAAATCAAGTTTAAAATACCATAGCCAACATGAGTATAGGCATAGGCTAGTCTATTTTTAAAATGTAATACAAAACTGCCAGAGAAATACCTAAACACAAAAAATTATTTAGAAGGAGATAATCTTATCTAGCTTGTCAATGGAAAGGACAAAATCGGTGAAGTGAAATTTAACTCACAAATTCTATAAATATCACTAGACATTGGAGAGCGAAGGGATTTTTTTTCCAGGCTAATTTTTCCTTAAACTCATTATGCACAGAGACTTCATGCACTCATCCCTCCCAGGCCCTGTCCATGATAGCCACAGGGAGTATAGGACACTAACCACCCAAGGCAGCCAACTGGCTCAGTTCCCTACCTAGCTTCAGGCATGCAAGCCCTTCTCCTCAAGGGTGAATGGATGGAAAAGACACTGGCATGTGCTCTGGAAACTTCTGCAGGAAAGGAGCCATACTTGTTTCTACAAATGGCATTCTAGATTTGCCTGGGTCTGCAATCACTGATTCACCTTACAGCTTCTGAATGACAAGATTCCCTCCTCAGCGTTGCAATCAGAGCAGCACCAGCTGGGATCCCCACAAAATATTCCAGGCTTATGACAGTGAGCTACTATCTTATGGAAACAGAGATGGGGCATTTGGATGTATCTTTCTGCTTAAGCTGCTGCATTGTCATCTTTTTGGATGGGAAGAACTCAAGAAACGAAGGGATGTGCTGTCATACCTTAAGGTACTGCCTGCCTTTGCTGTCAGTTCATGGGTGTGCTCACCTTTGGCTGCTACTGATAGATGTTACAGCCCATCATTCACTGCACACATTATTTTTTATATTTTAATATAATATGTGACAGCGGTCCATTAGATGCTGGAAACCAATGTGAACAAGACAGCTGAAGTTTTTACTCCCAAGACACATTAAGTCTAGTAAAGGAACAAATATTTAATAAGTACTCAGAAATTGTATATTTGGAATCTGTAAAGATGTAGTTTGGGGAAATTCCTATCACATTTTTTCTTTATAAAAAGTGACATAAAATATATAAATGCACACATATTACAAAATACCTAAACAATATAATATTGTGAAAATTTCCCTTCCTTCTTCCCCAGCCTGCACTCCTCCTATAGGTAAATACTGCACTTACATTCAAAAATAATATTTTTATTCTATTTTTTTTGTCTAAACTTTTACATATGTCTCCTTTTTCCCCCAATTGACCACTCCCCCCCACCAAGCCATTCCCACCTCAGACAAGCCCCTACTGCCCCAGTGTCTGTGTCTATTGGTTATGCTAATATGCTTGCATACAAGTCCTTTGGTTGCTGTCTAACCACCCCCCCCACCTCCCCTCCCACATGTCTCTGGATCTATTCTTGTTCATCAAATTATGTTAATCATTATATCCCACATATGAGTGAGATCATGTGATATTTATCTTTCTCAGACTGGCTTATTTCGCTTAGCATAATGCTCTCCAGTTCCATCCATGCTGTTGCAAATAGTAAAAGTTCCTTCTTTTTTATAGCAGCATAGTATTCCATTATGTAGATGTACCACAGTTTTTTAATCCACTCACCTGCTGATGGGCACTTAGGTTGCTTCCAAATCTTAGCTATTGTAAAAATAACATCTAGATAAGCATCTATATCCATATTTATATATACACATTCATAGGTTTATTTTTTTCATGTACATGAGATTAAACTATAGATATTACACAACTTCAATTTATCTTATAACATTACCATGTAAATATATAGAAATATCATTTATTGGAATGATTAGATTCCCACATACAGAGATAACATAAGTTATAGCACTATTGTCCTTTTGATGGGTGTATTAGTTTCCTGTGGCCACTATAACAACTTAGCACAAACTAGGTGGCTTAAAGCAACAGAAAACTTATTCTTTCATAGTTCTGTAAACCAGAAGTTTGAAATCAGTGCCAATGGGCTAAATAAAATTGTCAGTAGGGTTGCACTCCTGCCAGAGGGGTTAGGAAAGAATCCATTACTTACATGTTCCAGCTTTTGATAGCTACCAGCATTCCGTGGCTCGTGGCCACATCACTCCAATTTTCAAAAGCAGCATCTTCAACTCTCTCTGGTCCATCTTAACGTGGCCTTCTCCTTTGCATGTCAAATCTTCTCTGCCTCTCTTATAAGGATGCTTGAGATTGCATTTAGGGCCCATGTAGATAGCAAGATAACCTCATCACAAAATCTTTACATTATGTTTTAATTTATAAGTTATAATTTTAGTTTATAACTAAATTATAGTCCTCTTTTGGTCAAAGAAAGTAACAATCACAAGTTCCAGACATTAGAATTTGATGACTTTGGGGACAGTTATTTAGCTTCCTAAGCTTAGTGTTTAAAAAATAGAAACAATGCAGCAATTATGATCACAGAAATTTACATTTGTGCACATGTGTAAATATTTTGGTAGGTGAAGTTTCTGAATCAAAGAGTATATGTAACAAAATATTGTTAAAATAATGACAAAGTATTCTCCAAAAAATTGTACTACATCACTGTATATGCTCCAAAACATTATTACATGGAGTGCTCATTTTTTCACACTTTTTTCAACATTACATATTTTATCTTTCTCCTTATCAATTTCAAAAGTGAAAACTGGCAACTTGTTGATTTGAATTTTCTTTATTTTAACAGGTTTTAAAACTCCCATTTGTATAGTTTCTTATTTTTAGTTATTTTTATTTTTCTTCTTGATTTGTACAGACTATTTAAAAATAAACATTAATATTTAACATTTTATTCTTTACATGTGCTAAAATGTTTTATACCAATCTATTATTTGTATTTATAAACTTGTTGAAAACTTAAGTTAATGTAAAATATACCAATATTTTCCTTTGCATATTTTCAATTTTTTATCTTGTATAAAACACCAGTCATGCCCTCTTTCTTAAAAAGATTTTAAAATATTATCGTATTTTCTTAAGCTTTTAAGGTATTTTTTAGTTGTTCAAAATTTCAATTTTGTGTGTAATGTAAGGTAGCTATCTCACTTTATTAGTTCTCTTTACAATAAAAAGCCAATTATACCATTCATATTTTGAAAATAATTTTGCTGCTCTCCCACTAACTTGAAATAATATCTTAATTATATACTAGATACTCAAATACTCCCAGATTTGTTTCAAGCCATATATCATTGATCTTTGTTTGCTCATTTTGGTTCTATGAGGGCAGAGGTTGTATCTTTCTCCATTATGTACTTCAGTGGCATACAGGGTACAAATTCATGTACATACAGGTATTTGGTTAAGGTGCCAGATAAAATATAGTACTTCCAGTTATATTTGAGTTTCAAATAAATAATGAGCTTTGAAAATACAACTGTATTTCAAATATTGCATGAGACATACTTATGTTAAAAAGTATGAAATACAAATTTATCTGGTATCCTATATTGTTATATGCTAAATCTAGACACCCTATACTCAGTGTTTGTTGAATAACAGATTAATGAACATTCTTTCATAATTTTATAATTATATTTGTTATATTTTATAAATATACTTATTATCAAGCATGGAAAACTTTTTCTCATTGTTTTTATTGCAAAAGGTTTGTTTGTTGTTTTTTGCTATTTTCAAGAATGCTCCTTTCTGCATAAATTTAAGAATCATTTATATTACCAAGTATTTTTATTGAAATTGCACTGAATTTTTAAATGGTATTCTTTTACTTTCTATTTTTGTAACTCATCTGTGTTGAAAAGTGGATGATTAAACAAACAAACAACTTTAGTCAAGAGCCTTTTTAATGGTTAAACATTAAAGGCATTATCATTGAAAAATATATGACATACAGAACCCCAACTGGCTGAAAGAAGATGAAGGGATTAAAAAAATATCTATAATAATAAAAGCATAATATGCTAATTAGACAAGACAGCCGAACAATCTTCCTGATGTCCTTCCGGACAACCACACTATGACACCCACTGACGCCAGGCCAGCCAAGGTGAGTGCGATGTGATTGGTCGGGGGCCTGGCCATCATCTCATGATTGCCCTCTAGAGGGAGGCCCAGGCCACTGGCTGGCAGGGCGATCAATTAATTGGGGGGCTCCATGATTGTCCCAAAGAGGGAGGCCCAGGCCATCGACTGGTGGGCTGTGGCTGGTGGATGGGGCCTCCCTCTGAATTAATTGCCCCAAAGAGGAAGGCCCAGGCTACCTGCAGCAGTGCTGCGGTGGTTGGGCGGGGCACCCCTCTGTGGGGGTGATCCATCGAGGGGCCCCGGCTGAGTGGGCGGGGCCTACCTCTTTGGGGCAATTGATCGTGGGGCTCATGGATTGTGAGAGGGCACAGACCCAGCTGAGCGGTCCCCTTCTCCCCACCAGTGCACAAATTTCATGTACTGGGCCTCTAGTTTATACTAATAAAAGGGTAATATGCTAATTAGGCCAGACATCTTCTGGACGTCCTTCCAGACAAAGGCACAGTGTCAGGGGCCGAGGCAGAGGCAGTTAGGGGCAATCAGGCAGGCAGGCAGGCAAGTGGTTAGGAGCCAGCAGTCCCAGATTGCAAGAAGGTGCAGGCCAGGCTGAGAACCCCACCCCCCCACTCATGAATTTCTTGCACTGGGGCTCTAGTGTGTGTGTATATATAGACATAGACAGCAATGTGATGATAACCAGAAGGAAATGTGTTGAGGGGTATGTGGAGGTGGGCAAAGGAGGTGATGGAACAGGGACAGAAAGAGACCTTGCTTGGAGCGATTGGTATAGCATGCAATGTGCAGATGATGTTTTGTTGAGTTGTACACTTGAAACCTGTATGAAGCAATATTACCCCAATAAATTCAATTTTAATAAAAGACAAAAATTATCTCTGGAACATTTGTTAACAAGCAAAGATAAAGACTGAAAATAGGAAAGCAATTAATGCTTCCAGTATTTTAAATTTTTATTTTTGAATGATAACTTTTAAATGTTTTAATTATTAAATAGCTGAAGTATATTTCCAATTTTAAAATGATTTTTATTTTGTGTTAATGTTCCCTTATTATTATGTATCTGCTAGAGAACCTTTAACACACTATTAAATATATAATTTTGTCAACACATATAATAATAAACTTTGTATATATTATTTTTTTACAGAAAACCTCTGAGACTTTCAATACAACTTTATTACAAAAAAAGTGATTCACTGTTTACTATAGCATCATCAATTATTATTCAAAAATGTGAAAACAAAGAGTTATGAAAATATAAAAAGAAAAAGAAAAAAGTATAGGGTAAGAATGAAATTTATTAACACTGGAAATTCTAGCCTCTGTAAAAATACAAGGTAAAGAATAAGAGATATAAATATTTGGACAGGGAAATTATTTGCCTATAATATAATTTCTTACCTATAAATTTCTACTTAGAAAACCCAAAAGGAAAATTGAAACATATTCAAATTAATGTTAAGTAATTTTGTAATTGAATCATCTACACTAATAAAAGAGAAACATGCTAATTAGCGTACGATCGCTACCCTTCCCATTGGCTAATCAGCATATCCTTATGCAAATTAACTGTCAGCCAAGATGGCGGCCGGCAGCCATGCACTGAAGCAAGCAGGGAGGCTTGCTTGCTCCAGTGATGGCGAACTCCAACGTTCCCCGCCTGCCGCTGCCGGCCTTTCAGCTGCAACTCTAAGCAACTATGTACTATGTTGCAAATAAGCAGCTAAACAAAACCCCAGAAACCGGCTTTCATTCAGCCGGGCTTCAGCCAGCCGGACAGCAACACTGTATCAATGTTTTCAGCAGCAAGGCCTCAGAGCTAAAGCTGGCCCAGAATAATAAAAAAAAAAGAAAGAAAAAAAGGAGCGGTTGGGAGCTTCAGTCACCAGCTTCTGGAAAACAGTCCTCAGCCCCTCACCCAGACTGGCCAGGCACCCCAGTGGGGACCCCCACCCTGATCCAGGACACCCTTCAGGGCAAACCAGCCAGCCCCTACCCATGCACCAGGCCTCTATCGTATATAGTAAAAGGGTAATATGCCTCCCAGCACCGGGATCAGCGGAGCAGCGAGGCTCCCGGCACAGGGATCAGCGTGACAGGGGACAGCGCCCAAACCCCCTGATCAGCCCTGCTCTGTGCCTGATAAGGGGGAGCTCCCCAATCCCCTGATCGCCCTGCAGCTCTGTGTTTGACAGGGTGCGGCGCACCAACCCCCTGATCGGCCCTGCTCTGTGTGTGACAGGGTAGAGCCATAACCTCCCCACTGGCCATGCCCTGAGTGTGACAGGGTGCAGCGCACCAACCCCCTGATCCGCCCTGCTCTGTGTGTGACAGGGGGCGGTGCCCCAGCTCCCTTATCGGCCCTGCTCTGTGCGTGACAGGGGGTGGCGCCCCAACCTCCCCATCGACCCTGCCTTGAGTGTGACAGCGGGCGGTGCCCCAACCCCCCAATTGGCCCTACCTTGAGCGTGACTGAGGGTGGCATCGCAACCTCCCCATCCGCCCTGCTCTGTGCATGATGGGGTGGTGCCCCAACTCTCCAATTGGCCCTGCTCTGAGCCTGACCAGGGGCTGTACCTAGGGATTGGGCATGCCCTCTGCCACCTGGGAGCAGGCCTAAGCCAGCAGGTCGTTATCTCCCGAGGGGTCTCAGACTGCGAGAGGGCACAGGCTGGGCTGGGGGACCCCCCTCTCCCCCGAGTGCACAAATGTTTGTGCACCGGGCCTCTAGTCCTATATAATAAAAGGCTAATATGAAAATTGTCCAGAAGTTCAACTGGCCAGGAGTTAGGCATGTGCTGACCACCAGGGGTCAGCATGGAACATGACAGGCGTTGGTGATGCGGCGCTGGCAGCAGGCGACAGTAGAGGTGCTGCCAGCACCGATAGGCCCCAATGAGAGTGGGACCACGGTGGGATGGTGGAACAGGTGAGCGGTAGGCCAAGTCCGGTGCAAGTGGGGGCCCCAATTGCCCCACCGGTCACCCCACAGATCGGCCCTGATTGCTGGCCAGGCCTAGGGACCCTACTTGTGCACGAATTTTGTGCACCAGACCTCTAGTTTACACAACAAATATACAAAGTAACATATTTATAATAATAAAAGCGTAATATGCTAATTAGACCAGACATCCTTCCAGATGACCTTCCAGATGAAGCCAGGGCTGTGAGGGGAGCCCAGGCCTCGGATTCCAGAGAGAAGCGGGTGCCAGCAGTTGGGGAAGGAAGGCCTACTCTTGCTCAAATTTCGTGTATTGGGCCTCTAGTATTTCAATAAAAACCAATTAAAAGTTATAATAAAACAAATATCTAACTCTTAATAGGAAACAAAACTGTAAAAATAAGCTTAACAAAATAATAGGTTGGACAAAATTAGGTCTACAGTTGTGAGTATGTGAAACAGTTTTATTCTTGTATTCATATTTATTAATTATTGTACTATTTATTTATATTACAACTGTAAACCTACTTTTGCCCACCCTTATATATGCTGAATTTATATTTAAAAATAAATGTAAAATTTTTATGAAGATGCATGAGAAACCTTGAATTCATGAGTTGATTTTTCATGTTCCTGGATAAAACGTTTTAATATTGAAAATCAAATTACAGGCAAAATTACTCTTAAATTTATACTCTTTCTTATATGTATAAATTTGATGAGACTTGTAAGTTTAAAAAAATTTCTCTAACATATCCTATACTTCTCCTTATAATGAAGTCTCATAATTACATCTTCCCAAATCTGTAGAACACTATATCTCTTAAAAATCTAGTTTAGTAACTTAAAACATGTAAATATTTTACATAATGAAACTAGCTAAAAATTAAAGAAGAATGAGGAGAACTTGTATAAGCAGATATGAAAAAATAAAGATATAAAAATCAGAGTAATGCTTTTGTGTAAGAATAAACAGAAAATAAGGAAGAATAGAAAACATGCAGAGCTACTCAGAAATGGACAGCACTATACTCTAGCACTCCTCATCACTTTTTTCCCCAACAATGAGCATGAAGTACTTCTCCATTCCAATGAGGATGAAGTACTTCTTTATCCAAGACCATTACAAAAGCCTGATTCAAAATTGCAGACTTAAAACAATGGTCCTTCTTATCCACAGTTTTGCTTTCTGCATTTCAGTTACTTGTGGTCAATCATGGTCCTAAAATATTAAATGAAAAATTCCAGAAGTAAACAATTCATAAGTTTTAAATTTTATGTTGAAATCTTTCACCATCTCGCTCCATCTGGCCCAGGATATAAATCATCCCTTTGTCTGTATATACTACCTGCCCATTAGTCATTTAGTAGCCATCTCAGTGATCAGATCACTGTCACAATATCATAGGGCTTGTGTTCAAGTAACCCTTATAGTAACCTTATGGTATGTCACAATGCCTACATCACTTACCTCATTTCATCTCATTACATAGGCATTGTATCATCTCACATCATCACAAGAAGAAGGGTGAGTAGAGTACAATAAGATACTTTGAGAGACCAGATTCAAATAACTTTTATTACACCACATTCTTATAATTGTTATATTTTATTAATTAATGTTGTTAGTTTTTTATTGTGCCTAAGTTATAATTTATACTTTACACTGGGAGTCTTGGAACATATTCCCTGTGGATAAGAGGGGACTACTGTTTTTGACTCTACCTTCCTTTCTTCTCATGGTTCCCCTCAATACAGGATTTGTCTGTGTGTGTGTGTTTGTGTGTGTGTGTGTGTGTGTGTTATACAATGATAATAAAAGAAATATTATATTATATTATATTATATTATATTATATTATATATAATGTATAATATTATAAATATTATATTATATATATTAGGGGCCCAGTGCACAATATTTGTGCACTGGGGGGTGAGGGGTCCCTCAGCCCAGCCTGCACACTCTCACAGTCTGGGACCTCTCGGGGTATGTCCAACTGCCAGCTTAGGGGAGCAGGCCTAAGCCAGCAGTCGGACATCCCCCAAGGGGTCTTTAGCGCAACTGTGGAGGCAGGAGAGGCTCCCGGCACCTCTGCTGCACTTGCCAGCGGTGAGCCCGCTGGCAAGCCTGGCTTCTGGCTGAGCGGTGTTCCCCCTGTGGGAGCGCACTGACCACCAGCAGGCAGCTCCTGCATTGAGCATCTGCCCCCTGGGGGTCAGTGTATGTCATAGCGACCGGTCATTCCACCGTTTGGTCAATTTGCATATTAGCCTTTTATTATATAGGATTAAAACCAAAAAATGGGGCAGGAAGAGACAGAGAATGTTGAGTAAAGTCTGGAAGTTAGAGCATATCGTGTTGACCAGGAACGCACAACAGGTAAATCCACAGCTTGAATGAAATACTAGAGATAAGAGTGGTCCTTTCCATATGAAGTAAAGTCAAATGCAGGGTGATAAATTTCAAGAACAGGCAAGTGGGATTGGAAGAACAGCAGGGAAATTCTTTGAAAGAAAGATTCAGAATTACTGAGCAGATTGTGACTCTTCCCCACCACTTTCTCTGTAAAGCAAAAGAACAAGGACTTCATTGTAATTTTTCTCTAATTCTTCCCTTGATTCTTAACAGTCACTTTTGGTAAATTTATAGTTTAAAATCTGTACATGCCCTTTACTTCATCTTAACTATATAAAAATGTACAAATAGGGTTCTGGGGCTAAGTTGTTAGAAAATATCCTCTATGTTATTTGTAAGTTGGTCATTAATGATTCCAAGTGACTCCAAAGTTTTACTGAAGAAAGTAAAGAGTAATAATGTAAAATATTTTAAAGGTTTAGTTCTCTAAAACCTGTACTACAGTCATATCACAACTGCTAGGTTTTGGAATGCAGGTGCATCTTGATCCAGCATTATCCAGGAGAGAGTCCTGTGGCTCTAGTTAGTTACTCATTGTTACAGTCTGACCCACTTGTTTATGATTCTATTGGAGAACATTTGTCACCTGACTGTTACTTGATGACAATAACCTTTAAGATAATCCGACTTCATTCCTCATTGAATATCATTTCCGATACTTTTCTATGAGGAAGACAATTACACACACTTAATAGAACTGCTTTTGCCAAATATATCTGCTGTTTTAAATGAACAGATGAGCATTCTGAGATGTAAATCTATCCATTGTGAGTGTGGTTGACAACTATTATTCATTTCTGCTTTGTTCTGCCCACCCCAATTGAAATTTATAAGTGAGGCGATTATAATGTGTTCTTTGTGTCTGAGACCCTACCTAAATGTTAACCCTATCAAATAATCACCTGATATTTCAGCATGTACTTATTGAGTGACTACATTGGGACACAGAACTAAAAACTGTAACTAGACTGGGGGCCTTTCTCATTATTTATTTTTGCCTCTCTCTCTCTCAGCCTCCTGTTCTACCCAATTCCTGTTCTCCATGATAACCCACCCTCTTTTCCAATACCCAAATGTAAAATTGTCATTTGGCCAACATAGTTGTTGAAAATTGCAGCTAATATCTCTACCACCCCATTCTAAAATGACTAGAGATATCTTGTTTTCATTGTTGTCATTTTATAAATGTCTGCCTGTCTGAAAGTTGGGACTCTATTTCTACTGATCAACTCAGAAATGTGGCTTATATATAATTATTATTTTGCTCTATATTTGCACTCAGAATGGATTTAATAGACAATTGTAAAAATTAAACTGTAACCCTTTACTACATAAGCGGTTGGAGGAAAGAGTGAAGGAAGCCCCCTGGGATGGGAGCTCATGGCCCCACGTGGCTGTGTCTCTGGCATATCTTAACCCTTAATAAAAGCTCTGTATGCACCAGCCTGCTTATCTGTGTGTCCACAGGTGTGTGAAAAACTATCATCTGCAGAATAAACTCGCTGTAGCGCCATGACAATAAAAAGTGGCGACTCTCATCTGTCTTTGCCTGAGGAAAAGAAGGTTTGAGAACACATAGATATAGAACGTGGAAGAGAAAGAAAAGGTGACAAGCGAAGTTTAAATTGTTTCCACTTCGGGTCAGTGGATGGGGTACGCCCCACATAATGCTGGGAGGCACCGACCTCGAAATCCTGCCAGTGCACCTACAGATGTGGCAAGACGGCCCAGCACAAGGCCCTGGTTGGCACCAATGTAGCTGTGACCTAAATTAAGGAAGCAGAAAGCCACATTAAAAAAGGCAAGATAAGAACCTAATCGTATCTTTCCGGAAAGAAGGAGAAAGATATTGTTAATAGGATAGATTGGGGAGAAAGGACAAAAGTACAAAGCAATATTCTCAACAGTGGACAAATTCCCTTTAAATACAAAATTGAGGAATCTAGTTCTAAGGTATAAATTTGGCCAAGTGGTTCGAGAGTTCATTTATTTCGCTGCTATATGAGCTTTATCCTCTCTGGTATATAAAACACTCCATTAAACAGGATGAAGTCTTTTTTTCTGAAGCATAAGAAACATTTTATCTTCAAAAGTTTACTTTTAATGGTCCAAACCTTTCTCTATATTAAAACATTAAGTGAATTAAATGAATTCTGAACTGGGACTCAAGGTCTTTTTTCTCCTCATTATTAGCAAACTAATGCCACTTTCAGAATGAGGCGAAGTAAGCATAAAAAGGTAAAGATAAAACCTCTTCCTCCCAATGTGTCCACCTAATTGTCAGTTTCGAAGCACTGGTGCCTGCATTTCATTCTGAGCGGCCAGAGGAAGAGTGTCACTCTAACCACAGTGCTGGGGAGGCCTGAATGATATTAGTTCATTTAGGAGGACAGTGGCCACCTGAGCAAACAAGACATCCAACAATTGGGCCTGATTTGAAACAACATAGCTTCTCTTCAGACACTCAGCCTCCTGGGAAGCTGGCTACTTGTTAGAATGTCAAAGCCCCAGCTTCTCTCTTCAAAGGTTTTATCAATTCAGTTGTGGGGGAAACACACATTCCCAGACATACAAAATAAACTTGAACATATTGAAGGGCATCGATTTCCTTGTACCTGGAATGCTTATGCTTTCGAGTCAAGCATTCCGAGTGTGAAAGGGAGGTACGTCGTAGAAACAGTGGGGTGTAATGATTTTCGCTGCAGTGGAGTGAGGTTTATATCGCACCGAAGAGCGTTCAGAAGAAAACGGTCTATACATGTGCAGAGTGGACACATTTTATTAGGTTTCTCCCTCTCCACAATTTTACCTTCCCAAGCTTGAATTTATAGGCTCAGGTTTCATGGTGTAATTACTGGGTTTAATATCAGAGAGGAGAGCAGCTTTGGTTTTCAGAGTGTGTTTGGTGTTTATTCAAGGGAAACAGTCTCCAATGCAGTTTCATTTTCTTTTCATTTTCACTGGGGGTGTTTTTTTTTTGCGGGGGGGGTGGTGGTGGTGGTGAATACTCATGTTTGTGGAGTTTCAGGGTCTGGCAGCACTGGGAACTGCAGAACTTTGTTTATCCAGAGTCCAGTTTCAATCCAGAGGGTGCCAATGCAAACTGCTGCAGACTACCCCGCCAAAAATGTCAGCCCTGTCCTGGAGGGGAGGCCTTCCCAAGCAGGGAGAGCTCTCAGAGCCAGCTCAGTTTGAAACTGAGCTATGGAGAGAGCCCAAGCACCGAACCATGCTGTCTCAAACACAGCAGCTTAGAAATATGCTTTTTATCAGATTTTCCTCATATTTTGTCTCATATATTTTTTTTAATCACAGAAGGAGCCTGCCATCACCAGCTAAGCTGATTGACTAAGTCCTCCACCAGCATCCGCCTTTGATATTCACATCTTCAGGAAAGCTCCATCCCTCTCACTTAATGCTTCTCGCTAGGGTCTCTTCATGCACCCACGATTACTACAGTTACAGCATCTGTCCCCCAACTGGGAAGGAAGCTTTAGCTCATCAGGATCACCTGCATAAATACTAACTGTGGGTGCCGTCAGAAACACAATGTTGTCAGCACTTTCTTTCCATTCTTGAGACATTACATCTTCACAGCCCTTGGGTGTTTCATTCTAACAGCTGGAAATTCCTGATTTTTCAATACAGTTTGCTTCTTCCTCCTCATATTGCTTAGTATCAGAGCCAACTTTGTAAGGCAGTTTTTAATGAACCCATAGCCAGTGTGTTAAATATGTTAGTTGAGTTTTTTATTAAAGCAAAGCTAATATAACGTGATTGTTTTCTTAGGCACCCTGTGGGGAGTAAGAAAAGCAGAGGGTAGGAAAAGTGGGGGTGTTCCCTTGATATAGTTGGTATATTGCCAAATTTACCCACCTTTCAGGACCCCCCACCCATCAGTGAGCTGATGGCCTTCATGTTAGCTGAGCTTTCTAAAAGAAGGGGCTCATCTGTGGACTGGAGCCAAGAAGGCCTCAAACATCAAGTATAATCCTTTGCGAAAGGCTGCCATGCTGTGAAAACTTAACTCTTAATAACTAGCATGGACACACTTCAAAGTTAAACTCTATGCTTGCTGCTTCCCATCCTAGAATTCTTGTCCCTGCAACATTATCTAAGAAAGTCACCACAAAACTATCTATGACGTTAATAAAATGAAATACAATGAATAATATAGCCATATTTGTTTTTCTGCAAATTGTGTTGCCTGTGGCATTTGTCCAGGGTCTAACTTGCAGCAGATTTTAAAGTGCTGGGCATTATTTCTGACTATTTCTGTGTGAGCTCACCACTCGGTCCTGTGAGAGCTGGCAAATATCTGTCAATAGCCAGAGTAGTTCATTTAAGCTCAACCCTTTAAAACTGTGAAGTGAGAAGATAATATTGGAAATTAAAACAAAAACGAAAAAATCAAGTCCAATAAACTAGTTAAAATCTCAGACCCTTGGGCCAGAATACTTGAGTTTGCCATTTACTAGCTGTACCATGTTGTACAAGTATCCTACCTTTTCTGTGGCTCAGTTTCTTATCTGTAAACTCAAACTGGATATAATAATAACATTGGCTTATTTTATTAGAATGAAAATTAATTAAGTTGATATCTGTAAAAAGTTGATGTTTGGTACATAGTAAGTTTATATAGGAATTTGTTAAATAAAATGCTCTCAAGATGTTATCATTGATTAAAGGATATTATTCTCTTGTAAAATTCAAAAGCACCATTGAGGGAAAGAATACACATGTAGCACTGAAGAAGTAGATCCATCAACTATAAAGTATTCTAGCAATATGGTAAATATTCAAATTAAAATAAACTGTTGGAAACTAAGCATTTACACCCTTGCCAATTAACTTTTTAAATATATTTTATTGATTTTTTTACAGAGAGGAAGGGAGAAGGATAGAGAGTTAGAAACATTGATGAGAGAGAAACATCCATCAGCTGCCTCCTGCACCCCTCTGACTGGGGATGTGCCCGCAACCAAGGTACATGCCCTTGACCGGAATCGAACCTGGGACCTTTCAGTCCGCAGGCCGATGCTCTATCCACTGTGCCAGACAGGTTAGGACACCAATTAATTTTTTAGAAGTAATGCCCTGGCCAGTGTGGTTGAGCATCATCCTACACACCAAGAACTTGGGGCACATGCCCTGGTTGTGGATTCAATCTCCAGTATGGTGCATGTGGGAGGCAGCCAATTAATGTTTCTCTCTCTGTCCTTTCCTCTCTCTTCATAAAAATCAATAAAAACATGTTAAAATATTTTTAAGTAGATAAAGTTTAAAGCCAACTAGACAAAGGTTTTGAATTCAAAATTTGGCATCTACCAAATATATGAATGAAATTTCTACATTCCAGTTTTCTCATCTGTAAAATAGTTTATAGTATCTCTTACAATAGGTTATGGAAAGGATTAAATAAGTGCTTAGCACTTTGGCTAACATATAGTAATCAGAAAATAAAATGAAAAAATATTTAATTTTCAACTAGGAGGCCATAAAACATTTTTGGCCGTGAAATTCCAATATCTTGTCTAGTTATCAAAAAATAGGGTTTTAAGAGCATAAAAATGCCACAATTTTAAGGACTCAAATAATTAAACCAGATTTGAAGATAAACAAAATCCTTAAATTTTGCTTTTCTTTTGTGGCATATTTTGGGACTAGTAGTTATCGAGCTGTGGCACCTATGAAAACGAAGGTGTTTTTATTACCCTTTTATATCAATATTTTTAAAAAGAGAACTGGTAAACATTGAATGTGAGATGACAATTGTTCATGGTGAGCAAAGCTCTATATATTTTCAGGTGTTACTGAAAAATAGATATAAAACTTTACTGAGTAAGAGTACATAGAACTCTAATAAGATGTTAATTATTTGTAACTTTCTAAGAAATTTAATCTGGAGTTTATATTTTTATTTCAGTTCTTTTAGTACTTTTATGTCAGATCACACAAGTCATATTTCCTGTCAAAATTGATTTGTCTTCATCTTCTTCAAACTCCTCACATGTATGTAATTTAAGGTCACATAATCTTATGTCTAGAAAATGCCTTATACATCATCTAGTCAAATCTCCTCATGAGGAAACTGAAGCTCAGAGAGATTAAGTAACTGGCCTAAGGACACAGAATTGCTCAGAAGCTAAGGCAGGCTTAGAATCCAGCATTCCCAGTGTCCTTTCCCCCATTAATTCAGTGAAATACGAGAATTTTGTTAAAGTTGCTGGAGAAGTGACAACAGCCATCATTTTTATTTTTTTGTTTGCAAGGTTGTTTGCATGTGTAAGACTATTTATTTCCTTTCAGATACCATATCTAAAGCTCGGGAACCTGTCACCAGGTGAATAATGGTGCCTAGGCTGTGGTCTTCTGTGTAAGTGGAAAGATTTCCCAAATGACTGAGTATTCGATTTTAGTACCTGCTTCTGTTCGTGTGTGTGTGTTGTTGTGTATGTCACGCACATATATGTGCCACTATTGCTAATTTATCACTTTACTATTTTTCTATTTTAATTATATGTAGATGTATGCATATACATATATACACACACATATATACAGTATATCCATACATATGCATATGTTTATATATATTACATGTATGTATTATATATGTATATTACATATAAACATATATTATATATATATATATAGAGAGAGAGAGAGAGACTTAAAGAAATATAATGCTTAGTCACTAATAAACACAATCTTCAATTGTTAATATTAATAGTCCTGACTAAACTCAAACTTGGCCTTCTGCTTAAATAGAAAATAATATTCACTATAACTTTAAGCTTAATATTGGAATCCACTGGGATAAATAGAGAGCTATTGAGTCTACCATTTGGGAGCCTTTAGTTAAAGATATTTAATATTTCCATGGGAGTGTACTGATCTCTGTTTATAACTCATCACAAATAAGGTATGACATTTACTTGCCAGAACCATTAAAAATGTTCTTATTATATGACTTCCCAGTTCTGCTATCATTTTGAGGAAGGGAAAACTGAGTTGCTAAAAAATATGTAAAAGATGTTTAGTCCTTACAACAATCCTATGCCACAGGTTCTGTGATTATTTCCATGTCACACTTTAGGGGAATAAGTCACAGAAAGGTTAAATCATCCTATCTAATAAAATACAAAAAGGGTAATTAACCGTATATCCGCTATGCTTCCCATTGGCTAATCAGTGAGATATGCAAATTAACTGCCAACAAAGATGGCGGCCGGCAGCCACACAGCTGAAGCGAGCAGGAAGTTTGCTTGCTCCAGTGATGGAGGAAGCCAAGGTTCTCCGCCTGCCGCGTCCTGGCTATAAGCTCCGAAAGCAACAGCTCCAAAAGCAACAAAGTTTCAATTATAGAAGCCAAACAAACCCCAGATACCTGCTTTCAGCCAGCTGCGGCCTGAGAGCTGGGAGCACCAGTGATGGCAATAGAGTTTCAATTATAGAAGGTAAATAAATCCCAGAATTTAAAAAAAAAAAAAGAGAGGCTGGGAGCTTCAGTCACCGGTCAGCCTGAAAACGGCCTTCAGCCCCTCACCCAGACTGGCCAGGCACCCCAGTGGGGTCCCCCACCCTGAAGGGGGTGTGACCAGCTGCAAACAGCCATCAACCCCTTACCCAGGCTGGCCAGGCACCCAAACTGGACCCCCACCCTGATCCGGGACACCCTTCAGGGCAAACCAGCCAGCCCCCACGCATGCACCAGGCCTCTATCCTATATAATAAAAGGGTAATATGCAAACTGACCCTAACAGCAGAAGGACTGGGAATGACTGGTCACTATGACACACACTGACCACCAGGTGGCAGACACTCAATGCAGGAGCTGCCCTCTGGTGGTCAGTGTGCTCCCACATGGGGGAGCTCTGCTCAGCCACAAGCCAGGCTGATGGCTGCCAGTATAGCGGTGGTGGTGGGAGCCTCTCCTGCCTCCTCAGCAGCACTAAGGATGTCCGACTGCAGCTTAGGTCTGCTCCCCGCTGCCAAGTGGACATCCCCCGAGGGCTGCTGGGCTGCCAGAGGGATGTCTGATTGCCAGCTTAGGCCCAATACCACAGGGAGAAGGCCTAAGCCAGCAGGTGGTCATCCCCCTAGGGGTCCCAGACTGCGAGAGGGCATGGGCCAGTCTGAGTGACACCCCCCCCCGACTGCACAAATTTTTGTGTACCAGGCCTCTAGTTGTTTAATAAATAATAGAACTGAGATTTGAACTCACACCATTGGGCTCCAGAGTCCATGTTCTTAACCACAAAACCCTTCCTTTAAACCAAGTAACTCTCTAAGAGAAAGTATGGCTCCTATTCTCTTCCACCTGAAATGTGGTGAAAATCCAGTTGTTTAGAAATATTTACAGTCCCCTACCTTATCCTTAACTTTACTTCAAATTCAGGAGCAAGCTTATACTCTATTTATTGAAGTATGCATTTTTTCCAAATAATCTATTATTAATATACTAGAGGCCCAGTGTTATTAATATATATTTTTAATACATGCACACAAAATATGGAGTTTCAAAGCATGTACATAAATTGCATGTGTGATTTTGTTGAGGATATTGTGCTTTACCATGTCGCTTTGGATAAGTATTCAGGTTTCTTAACTTGTTTTTTTTAAACAAAAAAAAAAAAATAAAGGGCAATTAATCATGCTGCATTTAAAAAAAACTGTAATACTTGAGCAACAAATTCTAAAAACTGAACATAAGTGAAGAGAAAATAGTATATAATCAAATTAAACATATAAACGTTATTGTAAAGTATGCATAAGAAAATGCATAATTATTGTGGTATAGTAATAAGGTATAAAAACCAAATAGCACAATATATAATTGCTATAATGGTTATTACTCTTACATAGCAAAATCATGGTTTTACCATTTTCTTTTCATTTTGTTAGTTCTCAGAACTTATAAGCATCATAATTTTCGGAAGGTTTTTTTTAACATATGTAATTAGATCCTGGTTACCTATTCACATTGACATGCATATTAGGAGACAATGTCTGAACTCAGTCAACTATTATCTACAGGTCCTCTGCATGTAGGGTTTGTTGTAACCCAGAAACAATGCTCTGTGCACATTGTTCTTTCCACTGTTTTTCTAGGTCTCACACTGTACACTGCCTAGGTCCAGATATGGAGTTGCTTCCTGCCCAGATTGTAAAAGTCATCCACAGAGGGCTCTGTGTCCCCAGTGCCTCAGGCCAGAGATTTCTGGGCTTTCAGTATACAGAGATGGAAGCTTTAGACAATAGCAGCATCACCTGCAGAATAGTTCAATCACCACCCTGAGCACATGAGAACTGAGATATTGGATGTGAGGTGATAAAAGCCTGATGGAGAGGACATCATGAGAACGAGTGTTCCAGAGCCTTTCAGAAAGTGAAGGGAAGCTTGTGAGGAGAGTGGTCATGGGGGAAGAGGGGAGGAAAGCTGACAACCATGAAAAAGCAATGGTTCACATCAAGTCCTAAAAGGGGGATCGGCTGGGGAGGATTGAGAAAAGTGGTGGTTGTGAAGATGTGCCCAGTCCAAGGAGGTTTCTGGTATCTCAAGCACAAAGCTGAATATCCCAGTACTGTAGAAAAGCTCTCCTCTAGTCTCCAGAAATCTCCCAAGAAGATTCTACTGTTTTATGGTTAGGGGATGGAAAATCCAAAATCATTGTTATGTGGGATTATTGCTGTTAGATTCTCTCAGCAACCTGAAAAGACAGAAATAAGTGAGAAAATTCAATTATTTCTAGGTAACTTATATTATTAACTAGAAGCATGGTGCATGAATTCGTGCATGGGTGGGTCCCATGGCCTGGCCGGCGATTGGGGCAGATTGGGGACATGGGAGGTTGGCCTGGGGGGGGGGGGGGGGGGAGGGGGACTGTGGGAGGTTGGCTGGCCATGGGAGGTTGGCTGTGGGAGTGCACTGACCACCAGGGGGCAGCTCCTGCATCGAGCATCTGCCCCCAGGTGGTCAGCATGCATCATAGTGACTGGTCAACTGGTCATTCAGTCATTCGGTAGTTCAGTCGCTTAGGCTTTTATATATATAGACTACAGGCCTGGTGCATGAAAGTTCATGCACTTGGGGGGGGGGGGTCCCTCAGCCCAGCCTGCACCCTCACGCAGTCCATGATCCCTCAGGGGATGTCCACCTGCCAACGTAGGCCCACTTCCCAGGGGATCGGGCCTAAGCTGGTAGTCAGATATCCCTCTGGCAGCCCAGGAGCCCTCGGGAGATATCCACCTGCCAGCTCAGGCCAGCTCCCTGGGGGATCAGGCCTAGGCTGGCAGTCAGACATCCCTCTCGAAGTCCAGGAATCCTCAGAGGATGTCAGACATCCTTAGTGCTGCCACAGATGTGGGAGAGGCTCCTGCCACTGCCACTGCACTGGCCAGCCATGAGCCGGCTTCTGGCTGAGTGGTGTTCCCCTTGTGGAAGCGCCCTGAACACCAGGGGGCAGCTCCTGTGTTGAGCGTCTGCCCCCTGGTGTTCAGTGTGCATCATAGCGACCAGTCATTCTCAGTTGTTCTGCCATTAGGGTCAATTTGCATATTACCCTTTTATTATATAGGACTAGAGGCCCGGTGCACAAAAATTTGTGCACTCGGGGGAGGGAGGGGGGTCCCCCAGCCCACCCTGTGCCCTCTCGCAGTCTGCGACGCCTCGGGAGATAATGACCTGCGGGCTTAGGCCTGTTCCCAGGTGGCAGAGGGCACACCCAATCCCTAGGTGCAGCCCCTGGTCAGGCTCAGAGCAGGGTTGATTGGGGAGTTGGGGCACCGCCCCCTGTCACACTCAAGGCAGGGTCGATGGGGAGGTTGTGGCGCCACCCCCTGTCATGCACAGATCAGGGCCGATCAGGGGGTTGAGGAGCTCCCCCCTGTCACGCACAGAGCAGGATCGATCAAGGGGTTGATGAGCTCCCCCCTGTCACACACAGAGCAGGGCGGATCAAGGGGTTGGGGCTCTGTACCCTGTCACGCACAGAGCAGGGCTGATCAGGGGGTTGAGGAGCTCCCTGCTGTCACTCACAGAGTAGGGCCGATAGGGGAGTTGGGGCACCGCCCCCTGTCACACACAGAGCAGGGCGGATCAGGGGGTTGGGGCGCTGCACCCTGTCACACTCAGGGCAGGGCCAATGGGGAGGTTATGGCTCTACCCCATCACACACAGAGCAGGGCCCATGGGGGGGTGTTGGGGCGCCACCCTCTATCACCCACAGAGCAGGGCCGATCAGGGGGTTGGGGCGCCGCCACTGTCACACTTAGGGCAGGGCCAATGGAGAGGTTATGGCTCTACCCTGTCACACACAGAGCCACAGGGCGATCAGGGGGTTGGGGAGCTTCCCGCTATCAGGCACAGAGCAGGGCTGATCAGGGGGTTGGGGCGCCTTCCCCTGTCACGAACAGAGCAGGACAGATAGGGAGGTTGTGGCCCCACCCCCTGTCACACACAGAGCCGCAGGGCGATCAGGGGGTTTGGTTGCTGCCCCCTGTCATGCTGATCCCGGTGCTGGGAGGCATATTACCCTTTTACTATATAGAATAGAGGCCTGGTGCATGGGTGGGGGCTGGCTGGTTTGCCCTGAAGGGTGTCCTGGTTCAGGGTGGGGGTCCCCACTGGGGTGCCTGGCCAGTCTGGGTGAGGGGCTGAGGGCCGTTTTTAGGCTGGCGGGTGACTGAAGCTCCCAACTGCTCCTTTTTATCTTTTTTTTTCTACTCTGGGCCGGCTTTAGCTCTGAGGCCTCTGCTGCTGAAAGCAGGTTTCTGGCCTTTACCTTCTGTATTTGATAGAATGTTGCAGTCCAGCTGGCTGAACCCTGGCTGACTGAAAGCCGGTTTCTAGGGTTTTGTTTAACTTCTATATTTGCAACATAATTGCTTAGAGTTGCAGCTGAGAGGCCGGCAAGTCAGGCGGGGAACGTTGGAGTCCGCCATCACTGGAGCAAGCAAGCCTCCCTGTTCGCTTCAGTGCATGGCTACCGGCTGCCATCTTGGCTGACAGTTAATTTGCATAAAGATATGCTGATTAGCCAATGGGAAGGGTAGCGATCGTACGCTAATTACCACGTTTCTCTTTTATTAGTGTAGATAACTCCAGAGGGATCCTGGTAAGTACAAATGTTGTGTAATATCCAACACTCTAAAACTCCTCCTGCTTTAGTTCCTCCCTTATTTGCTCACATGGAACATTTAATGTAATAATTAGAGTAAAGGCTTAAAATATCATTGCCCTTGGGAGCAGTGCCATATAATGTTTATTCTTACTAAGTGGGGAGCCTTCTTGTGCCTAAATTTCAATAAATATGCGTGCAAAGGGAGAGAACTCTGAATAACTGGGTCATGGAAATGGGTATAAGGAGGTACTTGGAAAGGTATGCTGGCCATCTTCTATATTGCTTTTCTGACTGCTTATTCAATGAGCCTGGCAAAAACAAGCCACAACTATAACAAAGCACATTAAGCAAGGATTTTGGAGTTCTCTCATGTTCCATGATTCTTGGTCTCTTCATTAGTAAAATTGGGGGGTTTCAGTTGAAGACTTTTAAGGTCCCTTTAAGTTTTAATATTATAATTGCTTGTGGTTGCTAAACATTTATATTTAGCCATACAAATTACTTTTTCCCAATAAAATATGACATGAGATACAAATAAAAACACTACTGGATCTGGGCTTCCCTGTGTATTCAGCCTCTTCATCTCCTCCAATAACCTTGAGGAATCATCAAGGGGTCCTAAGGAGAGGCCCACATTAACATTTGCAGAGTCAGGTCAGGCATACAAATGGAGACCATATATCTAAAAACTTAAAATAAAGCATTATAAATGATACTAGACAATCATTAAATAAAACATCTTCTATCCCCTTTATTTGTTAAATATCTATCTATATATATATATAAAGAGTCAGGGGCCATCGCAACCAAACGGACGACCAAACTCATGAGCGAACAGGCTGAGGGGGGGTGACAAGGCTGGCAGGGGGGTTAGTGAGGGACAACCAAACAACTGAATCACAGGCTGTGTTTGGAGACCAGGCCAGCAGGCGGTGGGCAGTGAGGGGTGACTGAACTATTCAACAGCAGGCTCAGTGGGGCGTCCAGACTGGCAGCAGGGGCAGTGAGGGTTGACCAGGCCGGCAGAGGGGGGCAATTAGGGGCGACCAGGCCAGCAGGGGGGGCAGTGAGGGGTGACCAGGTCAGCAGGGGTGGTAGTTGGAGGCAACCAGGTCAGCAGGAGGGTGTAGTTAAGGGTGACCAAGCCGGCAGAGGGGGGCAGTGAGGGGTGACCAGGCTAGCAGGGGGGCAGTTAGGGGTGACCAGGCTGGCAGGCGGGCCAATAAAGGGCCACCATGCTGGTGGGGGGTGCAGTTAGGGGCGATCAGGCCAGCCGGGGGGGGGGGGCAGTTTGGGGCAACCAGGTTGGCGGGGGAGCAGTTGGGGGCAACCAAGCCAGCAGGCAGAGGTGATTAGGGGTGATCAGGTTGGCAGGGGGGCCAGTAGGGGCAATCAGGCAGGCAGGCAGAGTCAGTTAGCGGCAATCAGGCAGACAGGCAGGTGAGCAGTTAGGAGCCAGCTGTCCTGGATTGTGAGAGGTTGAAGGCTGGGCTGAGGGTCCCCCCCATGCACGAATTTCGTGCACTGGGCCTCTAGTGTAATCATAATGATTGAGGAGAACATGTTCAAATCTAGAATTATTGGACTTTTCAGAGTTTGTGATGGAATATTCTGGCATGAAGTAAGTCTGCTCCTGACCCCTGCCCCTGGTACCCAGCCTATAATCTACTCACTCTTATTACCATTCCCAGCCCCATCTCCTATAGTGGGACTTTCCACTGTCCACAATGTCTATAAACTGAATTTGTGGTATACCCTTGGATGATAAAACTTGGGGGAGAAGTCTGTTCAGGTTCAGACCATTTGAGCAAAGAAATCCAGAGTCTGTGGTATCCATTCTGGGTCTAGGGAGCAGGCATAAGTTTCTGGTGGGCACCTCCTTATCAACCCCACAGTCCTCAGGATATAACCCATGGGGAGGCTTACAGCCACCAAGGCAAGGCGATCTGAAGTGTGTAGCATTAGCTCAAAGCCTTTGTTGCCCAAGTCTAGGGAAATACCTGGTAAATGCAGTTTGAATACCACCCATGTTGGTTGCTGAGGATTCTTCTCTGAATGCTGTTTGGTGGGATATTTAATGGGCACCAAAGTTAGGTCTTCGTAATAAATCCATTGTCTATGCCCCAAGACTGCAGTGTCAGCTTCCATCGAGTCTCCTAACTGCCTGCTTTAGCGATTTTGGACTTGCCAGCTCCACCATAACAATGAAGCAATTAATTCTCTACATTAAATTTTATATATATGTATTGTATATGCATATATATGTGTGTATATGTGTGTGTGTGTGTGTGTGTGTGTGTGTGTGTGTGTGTATATATATATATATATATCCCACATTCAAAGGCTGTTAAATCGCATTGTTTACCCATATCTTCAGAAAAATATCATTTCTACTGTCGTGGTAAACAACCTGCTTCCCTATTTATAATGGTCAGGCCCTCTAGCAACTTCAGCGCGAAATTATAGCGCATATATATATATATATATATATATATATATATATATAAAATTAGTGGCCCAGTCAACAAAATTTGTGTACTCGGGGGCGGGGTCCCCCAGCCTGGCCTGTGCCCTGTAACAGTGCAGGAGCCCCACGATTGATCCATCGATCACCCCAAAGAGGTAGGCCCCACCCACCCATCTGGGGCTCCTCAATGGATTGTCCCAAAGAGGTAGGCAGCAGCTGAAGAGGGTGCGGGACTGCAGGAACCCCAGAAGCTGCATGGAGCAGCCACCGGGACCCGCCTCCTCCCCGCAGCGGTGGAGACACCAGGACTGGCCTCTTCCATGCCACGTGGAGCCGTGGGACCCCCCAGACTTCATCATGCAGAGCGGCCACCGGGCCTTGCCCCCACTGTGTGCGGAGCCATCTTGTGATGGCATGAGGGCATCACAGCGTCAGTGCATGATGACTACCTAGGGTTATTATTAGTATAGATATACATTTATGTTATATAACCTGGGGCTTGTTCCTGACTTCTATGGCAGTTCATTACTTCATCAGTATCATCAGAATAGTAACAGCAACTTCTGAGATGATAAAAGATTAAAGTAAAATAAAGTATGTCAAATATATGTATTGGGTTTGGCACAAAATAACCACTTATTACTATTACCATTACCACTGGAGCAAAAGCTATAAAGCTGGCAGTTAGTTAACAGAAACATCAAAATGTTCTTTCAGCACAATGTAGTACTAAGATCATGGGCTTTGGACTTAGGCCAAAATGTTTGTGTGTTTGCTCTATTACCTATCTCATCTGAGATCTTGAGCTAGTTACTCAATTTCTCTGTGTGCTATGATTCTCATTTGTAAAATCTATCTCACAGAGTTTTAATGAGAAAAAAACCAAGATGATGTATGTGCAACAATGTGAACAGCAACCTATATCTTGTGAGCACTCAATATATGTTACATATCATTATTATTGTCATAACAAATATAATTGATTCCTTTAAACAGTTTATTAATACCTACAATTTGCTACAGAATATGTTAGGCACAGTCCCTGCCCCGCAGAATGATGACCTGACTTAAACAAGTACAAAACTCACAAGAGTTTTCATGACTATTGGATCCTACCATATTGACTTACATTGTAAGGTTTTTTTGAAGCTTATTTTTAGTTTAGTTTGGAAAGCATCACCAATTCTCAAATACAGAGCACAGTCATTGAATAGTAAGAACTTGGTGTGGTATGGAAACCCAACTCTGGCAATGGCAGAATTATACAATTTTTGGACTATAGCACGGCAGCTTGGAGGAAACAGCTCATTGTTTCAAGCCATTATTATACTCATAATTAGAAACACCTTCACAATCAGGATGCATGAAAACCCAAAATGCTTCTAACCCGTGAAAGCTCATGACATTTGAATTGTAAAGTAATGACTTTCCAGTGCTGCCCCACTGGAAGAAATAAGGTTTAAATGAAAATATTGTTTTATCCTGACTACTAACAGACGTTTAAAGACATGACATTTAATATGATAATGGCATACATTTTTCTGTTACCTATCATTTGAAGGTTATTTTTAAAATGTAAACATTATAAAGGAAAGAAAGACCAGGAATGACAATTGTCATTTTTATGGAAGCCAGATCTCTCTAAGATAATTGCATGTGTACATTCAAGGATAGAGATTTATAGCTGAAGTACACTTGGTAGATTTCAGTGACAGATACAGGCCTTGAAATACATCTCCAATACAGGAGATCAAACAGATTTTTTTTTGTTTTTTACTTAAAACTCATGATAGCACAGTAAGAAAATGAGCTGACAACTTACGGAGTTAATCTCTCCCCTTTCACTTCTTGTACAATAGATTTTTCACAGTTCCAACCACTTTTATTGTCTCTTATCTCAGGCATTTTCCCACATCACACCTGGAACTTGTAGCCACTGAGTCAGGCCTCTGAGCATTTCCCTGTTGGTGGGAAGCTCTGGCTCACTGAAGGCCGCCCTGCATGTAAGAGCAGGAAGTGTTGCTAACAGGGATAGTTAATCTAAACCCAGCCCAGGGTTTCTCTAACCGCTGGAAAAACTGGCCTTATCCCTGGAACTGCACCCTTGTCTGTAAGTGTTAAACTATTAGCAACCTAGGGAAATATAACAACTGCAATGCACCCAACCTCTAATTCCTCAGGTGTGGAGTGTCAAATTGCTGTGAGCTCCATATATTAACATACTGAAGAGCTGAATCAACACTTAAACTTGTTTCACTGAATAAGAGATTCATGGAATCTCAATCATGCAAAGGACTGTAATAGTGAAGAGAAAGAGTAGATAAAAAAGGATGAAAGGAGTAAGGATGACAGAAAGAGAAAGCAGTAAGAGAGGTGTGAAACCCCTGGAAAGTGGTGTGGTCAGAAAAGAAAATCTAAGCTTTTCCATTTAAATCTTATCATAACAAAGAACAGTTTCAATCCTCTAAAATGTTCCCAGGGCCAGCAAATGTCTCACTTATGTTAAGGGAGATTTTCATATGGCAAAAATTGCCTAGAGCAATAGAATTTATATGACCCTTTGATGTGGTATAAAATAAGGACTTATAGGCCCTAACCAGTTTGGCTCAGTGGATAGAGTGTCGGCCTGTGGACCGAAGGGTCCCAGGTTTGATTCTGGTCAAAGGCATGTACCTTGGTTACGGGCACATCCCCACTAGGGAGTGTGCAGGAGGCAGCTGATCAATGTTTCTCACTCATCAATATTTCTAACACTCTATCCTTCTCCCTTCCTCTCTATAAAAAATCAATAACGTATATTTTAAAAATAATAATAAAATAAAATAAGGACTTAGTGGCAAAATGGAAAGATGTCTTGTGACCAGACAGACCCATGTTCAAATCTTATATCTACCAATTCATAGCTGGGTAGTCTTGGCCAAATCATATTCTATACTCTTAATTTCCTTACCTTCTCAAAAAAGAAGTAGTTTGTTATAGACTCTAGTCTATATTGGGTGTTCTAAAAGTAGTAGTTGCTATTATAAAAGAATATAACCTTTAGTTAGAAAAATACTGGGCTATAAATAGTACCAGGCAAACCATACTAGGTTAAGCAGTCAGTAGGTAGAGTAGTCATACATCCCAGTTTGCTCAGAGCAGCATTAATTTATACCCATTGTCCTGGCATAATTATTAACGGTGCCTGCTTTCATTCTGTGATAAATGACATGGTTGCTCTGGTAATGGGCCAAATATTCACTGGTCAACTAAGGCATCAATGAGCAGGTGCAAGCACCAGGCAACACATTTACAGAGTCTTAGTGAAGGAAGCGAAGGGGGGCTCTAGCAAACTGAAGGGATCTGTTGCTGAGCTCTCAACCTAGGTCACCCACTCATCAGAGTCAGAATTCATAGAGAAATGATCCTTATGTATCAAAGTTCCTGGAAATAGTTTTGTTTTATCAAATGCTGTTAATTGTAGGTACCAATTATTGCCCTGAAAATATCTGCCTTCAAAAATGTCTAGTCTACTGCCCAAGAAAGACCCATAATATTATTTTATATTATAATTATTAAATCAAAGGCTTTAATAAAAGTCCATGGTAGAATTTCTAAAAAAAATCTTAAACTTTGCCCAAGAAGAAAACAACAAGAGGTAGGCTTAGAGCCTGGCTTTGACATTTGGGTAGGTATTTGTCAGGCAGACAAGGAGGAGCCCCTCTCTTTTTCCAGAATGAACTGCTTAAGGACAGAGACATGAAGAATGCCTGACTTGTCTTGATAATTCTGAGAAGTCATCTGTGAGAACAGAATAGCCTTTGTAATGGAATATGAGGCTAGAAAGGTTCCTGAGTCAGGTGAGGACAACCTTGCATGGGCCAGAATAATCTTGAGACAACTAACGATTATTATAGGTAATGAAATGATTAAAAAAGATGAGACTCTCAGCATGATGTGAAAACCATACCCTTGGGTTTATTTTTAGTATAATTCCTGAAAATAAATATTTGAGAGAGGAAATAAAAAGGTTACAGGGAATATAGAACACGGACAGATATTTGTTCAAGCTATGGTTTATAACCACTAAAAATAAACAGAATTAGTTCTTCATTTTGTGGCTTTCCATATCTCCTTTGTTTTTTCAGATTCATCTTCCTCTGTGTCTGGAGGTCCCTTCTTGACTAAATGTGTAAACCTAATGTCCCTCTGCTTTCAGTGGGTAAGAACAATTTTGTCTAAATTGCTATCAGGTAGAAATTATGGAGCCAGTTTAAACCATGGTATAGACTTGGGAGTAGATATAATTAACAACTTTGTGAATGTTTGGCTGTGTTGTTTTTGTTCAGCTCTGCCCTTCTGTGGTCCTGGAGAAGTTAACAGAATCTCAGAAATCTAGAGATAATAAATCTTGTCGGAGGTATATGCCAAAACAGAGGTATTCATCAAAAGTAAGGTGTGGCAAGAAAAAACCTTGTCCAGTCATATAATTCTTTAATTAATGCCTTTATTCAACAAGAATTTGCTCTGTGCTAGGAAATATTATAGGTATCATAAGGAATACAAAATATGATGAGCAATGGTTCCTGCCTTAAAAAAGAAAAGAGAGCTTGGGTAAACCAAGGAATACATGGTAAAAGGTAATATACAAAAACATTCCAGGTCAAATTGGTGATATTGAGAAAATATTAAATATCCTCCTCTTCTGCTCCAAATGCTAGAAAACCAATTAAAATCGTTAGTGCTTCTTTTCAAAAACATAAAGTTGTTCTTGAATGAAAGAAAGGAAAGATTTCAGGTACAAGATAAGTTTAAGAATCCATAGTACTAATTAGAAATCAAATAAGTTATGAAAAAACTCTTAGGAGAGAAGTTTTAACAATCACATGATGATAATAATTGAAAATTCAACCTGTGGTAAAAGGGATGTAAAATTGGAATCACAGTCTCAAGTTGGAAGGAAAGAAGAAGCTACTTTCGTAAAAGGGAATTTGATTATATCTACCTTCTGATTGGGTACTCACCTTGACCCATTAATATCCTATATAATAAAAGCCCGATATTCTAAGTATCTGACCATTTGACCATTCAACCAGTCGCTATGACGCGCACTGACCACCAGGGGGCAGATGCTCCAACCGGTAGGTTAGCTTGCTGCTGGGTCCGGCCAATGGGGAATTGCCGACATGGGCTGGGCCCGCCCTGGAGTCCTCCCACGGTCCCTCCCTTGCCCCAATTGTGCAGTGGAAGGGTCCTTTGGCCTGGCCTGCATCCTCTCGTAATCCGAAACCCCTTGGGGGATGTCGGAGAGCCAGTTTCAGCCCAATCCCTGCAGGCCAGACTGAGGGACCCCACTGATGCACGAATCTGTGCACTGGGTCTCTAGAAAATAATAATATGTGATGCATGAAAATCCAAATTCAGGAGTTGGGCTTGAATTTGAGCTGTGTGGTGTGGGAAAGTAAAGAGCAGAGATATTAATTAAAAAACTGTAGGACACAGTTACATAGCAACTGCAAAACCACCTCATAGTGAGCCACCAAAACTGAGCCACATAAGGAAGGAGGCAATCATAGAATATGAGAAATTTTACTAACAATGAGAGAGAATGTACAACAAAGGGAAAATTTTACTCCTAGGGATTTAGAGATAAGAGAGATAAATTACAACAGTGATATTATGAAGCAAGAATAAACAGGCAGAAATAAATAAATAAATAAATAAATAAATAAATAAATAACATTGTAGTCAGTTTCAAAAATATCTAGATAGATAGGTGAAGAAACATAGCTAAAGAGAGGATTATTTGCCTAAGCTGGTTTGGCTCAGTGGATTGAGCGTCGTCCTGCGGACTGAAGGGTCCCAGGTTCGATTCCGGTCAAGGGCATGTACCTGGGTTGCGCGCACATCCCCAGTGGGAGATGTGCAGGAGGCAGCTGATCGATGTTTCTCTCTCATCGATGTTTCTAACTATCTCTCTCCCTTCCTCTCTGTAAAAAAGTCAATAAAAATATATTTAAAAAAAAAAAAGAGAGAGGATTATTTAATTGGAAAATAGAACAGAGGAAAGCTGCCCTAAAAGAACGTAAAGAAAGGAGAAATGGAACCAATGAAAGAATAGTCAAGAAATTTAAATAATAGAATAAGAAGCTGCAACCTACATCTGATAGTTTTTCAAATGTTTTATCTAAAAACTAGAGGCCTGGTGCATGAATTCGTGCATGGGTGGGGTCTGGCTGGCCCGCCCCAACTGGGGCTGATCAGGCCAGGCTGGCTGCAGGGAGGGGCTGCAAGGGGTTGGCTGGCCAGTGGGAAGGGTGATTGGGTGCTGGGCCAGCCGGGGGCAGGGGCCTGGAGAAGACCCACTGAGCTGGAACTCAGCATAGGCCCCAGGTTTCCCAGAGAGGATGGCCTCAGCGAGGAAACTGAAACCACCAGAAGGCGCTGCAAACAGGCCCTGAGCTCCCTTTGGCCAGGTGGACGAAGAGCTGGTGTCTCTGTGTGTACATTAGACACAGACTGGCACACACTTTTGTCTGTTGGTCAAATCCATTGTATCAAAAAACTTGTTCCCCCTTCTTCTCTTTGGGCCCTTACAACAAATACAGGCCACTCAGAAGATACAGGCCCCAGTGGCAGAGACAGGCCCCACAATCACCCAGAATTTAGGCCTAAGACAACTGGGTAGCAATCTCCACGGAACAGAATACACTGTTTTAGAGTCTTAATTCTCCCCTAAAATGTGCCCAGCTGCTCCTCCTTAGGATAAACTGAACTAAGGAACCAAAGACTGAGTTTCCTTTGAGGTGGGATCCACCGGGAGCCTGCTGGTGGCAAGGCCCCTCACAGGTGGCTGCCTTCTCCCAAAGCTCAGTATGCTCTGAGTTGATCCGTTTCTGGCAGTACTGGGTCCTGGGCTGCTGGTCCACAGGGTTTTTCTCTGCCACTTTCCTGGCCAACTGAGCAGTACCCTCCAGTCTGGCACTCCAGGCAGCTGTCACTAGAGCCAGTACTAGAAGACCTAAGGAGCTGGACCCACAGGTGGCCAGACCGTGCCCCCGACCCCGCTTCTCAGTCTTGCTAGTGGGGATCAGGTCAAAGCCCACTGCCCGAGACTGGCGCCATGAGGGGAGGGTTGCAGTGGGGAGACAGGTGCCCTGACCTGCCAGCCTTGGGGACAATCATCTCAGTGCCCACCTGATTGAATTCGTCCAAAAGAGCCTTCATCTCAAGCTACACACTCACACTGGCTATCTACACATTCTTCTTTATCGGAACCTTGGCTGTGGCCATGTATCTGGCCCTGGGGCCCTCAGGCTCGGCAGCAGTGCTGGTGGCGGCCCCTGTGGCCAGTGCATCATAGGACCAGTCATTCCAGTCATTCTGCCGTAATGGTCACTGGGCTTTTATTATATAGACTAGAGGCTCAGTGCACATATTTCGTGCATGGGGTGTGTGTGTGTCCCTAAGCCAGCCTTCACCCTCTCCAATCTGGGACCCCTCAAGGGATATCTGACTGCCCGTTTAGGCCTGATCCCAGGCAGTCGGACATCCTTCTCACAATCCAGGATTGCTGGAGCCCAACTGCTTGCCTGCCTGATTGCCCCTAACTGCTTCTGCCTGTCAGCCTGATCACCCCCTAACCACTCCCCTGCCAGCCTGATCAATGCCTAACTGCTCCCCTGCTGGCCCAATTGCCTTAACTGCCCTACCCTGCAGGCCCGGTCACCTAACTTCCCTCCCCTGCCAGCCTGGTCACCCCTAACTTCCCTCCCTTGCCAGCCTGGTTGCCCCTGACTGCCCTCCCCTGCCAGCCTGGTCACACCTAACTGCCTTCCCCTGCTGGCCAGGTTGCCCCTAACTGTCCTCCCCTGCAGGTCTGGTCCCCCCTCAACTTCCCTCCCCTGCAGGCCTAATCCCCCAAACTGCCCTCCCCTGCTGGCCATCTTGTGGTGGCCATTTTGTGTCCACATGGGGGTGGCCATCTTGTGTGTTGGAGTGATGGTCAATTTGTATATTACCTCTTTATTATATGGGACTAGAGGCCCAGTGCACAAAAATTTGTACACTTAGGGGGGTCCATCAGCCTGGCCTGTGCCCTCTCACAGTTTGGGACCCCTCAGGGGATGACCACCTGCTAGTTTAGGCCCGCTTCATGAGGAATTGGGCTTAAGCTGGCAGTCAGACATCCCTCTGGCAGCCCGGGAGCCCTCGGGGGATGTCCACTTGCCAGCAGGGAGCAGGCCTAAGCTGCAGTCGGACATCCTTAGCGTTGCTGAGGTGGCGGGAGTGGCTCCTACCACCACCGCTGTACTGGCAGCCATCAGCCTGGCTTGTGGCTGAGCAGAGCTACCGCTGTGGGAGCGCACTGACCACCAGGGGGCAGCTCCTGCATTGAGCGTCTGCCCCCTGGTGGTCAGTGTGTGTCATAGTGACCAGTCATTCCCAGTCATTCTGCTGTTAGGGTCAGTTTGCATATTACCCTTTTATTATATAGGATAAAGGCCTGGCGCACGGGTGGGGGCCGGCTGGTTTGCCCTGAAGGGTGTCCCGGATCAGGGTGGGGTTCCTGCTGGGGTGCCTGGCAAGCCTGGGTGAGGGGCTGATGGCTGTTTGCAGGCTGGTCACACCCCCTTCAGGATGGGGGTCCCCACTGGGGTGCCTGGCCAGCCTGAGTGAGGGGCTGATGGCTGTTATCAGGCTAGTCAAGCCCCCCTCCCCATGGGGACCCTCACCCCATGGAGGTTTGGCCTGCCTGGGTGAGGGGCTTAGGGCCGTTTTCAGGCTGGCCAAGCCCCCCGGTGATGGAAGCTCCCAGCCTCTCCTCTTTTTCTTTTTTTTTTTATTCTGGGATTTATTTACCTTCTATAATTGAAACTTTGTTGCCTTCAGTGGAGCTCAGAGCCAGCCGGGAAGCTTGGCTTCCTCCATCACTGGAGCAACCAAGCCTCCTGCTCACTTCAGCTCTGTGGCTACCGGCCGCCATCTTGATTGGGTTAATTTGCATATAGTCGCTCTGATTGGCTGGTGGGCGTGGCTAAAGGCATAGTGAAGGAACGATCAATTTGCATGTTTGTCTTTTATTAGATTAGATAACAGTAGATTCACAAGAATTTGCAAAAATAGCAAACTGTGGTCCTATATAGCCTTTATCTACTTTCCTCCAATGGGAGAATATTAAAATTACATTTCATATAACATTAAAACTGGGAACTTACCATTGGCACACTATCTATAATAATAAAAGCATGATATGCTAATTAGACCAGACAGCAAACAACCTTCCAGACGTCATTCCGGACATCCTCTGGACTAAGCCACAGCAGCGGGGGCAGAGGCAGGGGCGGTTAGGGGCTATCAGGCAGACAGGCGAGTGGATAGGGTCAATTAGCATTCAGGCAAGTGGTTAGGGGTGATTGGCAGTCAGGCAAGTGGTTAGAGGCATTCAAGCAGGTAGGCAGGTGAACAGTTAGGAGTGATCAGGGAGGCAGGCAGAGTGGTTAGGGGCCATCAGGCAGGCAGGTAGAGGCGTTAGGGGAGGTCAGGAAGGCAGACAGGCAAGTGGTCAGGGATCAGGCCTAAACCAGCAGTCGGACATCCCCAAAGTGGTCCCAGATTGCAAGAGGGTGCAGGCCGGACTGAGAGGACCACCGCTCCCCATGAACAAATTTCGTGCACTGGGCCTCTAGTATATGTATAATTGTATGAATGTCTCTTTGCAATTCATAATTTTCTTTGCTCTGAAGTTTACTTATTCTGATATTAATATAGCCACTCCTGTTAGTATTTATATATTTTCCAACATTTTACTTTCAACTTACTTATATATATACTAGAGGCCCAGTGCACAAATTTGTGCATAGGTGGGGTCTGGCCAGTCTGCCCTGATGGGGGCCCATCAGGGTGGGCCTGTCGGTGGTAGGGGCTGTGGGGTGTTGGCCAGCCAGAGAGGGACTGCAGGAGGGCTTCAGGGTGTGTCCGACCCTTCTCACTCAGTCCCCATTGGTTGGACCCCAGCAGCAAGATAACCTACTAGTCAGAGCATCAGCCCCCTAGTGGTCAGTCATAGCAATTGGTCAACCCATTAACTCTGCCCCCTGGTGGTCAGTGCACATCATAGTGAACAGTTGAGTGGTTTTAGTATATCATTAGCATATTATGCTTTGATTGGTTGAATGAATGATCAGATGACCAGAAACTTAGCATATTAGGCTTTTATTATCTATATAATAAAGAGCCAGGGTCATAACAACCCGAAGGCTCGACCAGACCGGAAGTCAGTGCTGGGTTGCCGTGGTGACCCAGCACTGACTGGGGCTGCTGCAGGTGCCCTGACCCAGCACTGACTGCCTAAGGGGCTGTGGATCAGGCCCAGAGAGAGGCCTGCAGAGAGAGAGGCAGGGTCTGATCCATAGCCTCTGTGGCACCCGTTGATCAGAACTTGACTCTCTTTCTCTCCCGGCCTGGCCAACAGCAGCGCCTCCATTTCTCTCCAGGCCTTCACCAGGGCTGCAGATCAGCTCTGCCTTTCTGATCAGGCCCCATTGATAGGCCCAGAGACACTGACTGGAATAGAAACTTACCAATCAGAACCAAATCTGGGTGAGTGTAAGGAGCCAATGGCTGCCTAGGAGGTGGAGCTTTTGACACTGACTGGCATAGAAACTGACCAATCACAACCAAATTGGCCAGCAGAGGAGGGCAGTTGGGGGCGATATCAGGTTGGCAGGGGAGGGCAGTTAGGGGTGATCAGGCAGGCAGAGGCAGTTAGGGGCGATCAGGCAGGCAGGGGAAGGCCGTTGGGGTTTCAACCAGGCTGGCAGGGGTGGGCAGTTGGGGGCAAGATCAGGATGTCAGGAGAGAACAGTTGGGGGCTCAATCAGGCTGGCAGGGGAGGGCAGTTAGGGGCAATCAGGCAGGTAGGCAGAGGCAGTTAGGGGCGATCAGGCAGGCAGGCAGGTGAGTGGTTAAGAGCCAGCGGTCCCAGATTGTGAGAAGGATGACACCCCTGAGGGGTCCCCTATTGGAGTAGGTGCAGGCTGGGCTGAGGGGAACCCCCCCCCCCCACTTCATGCATGAATTTATGTGCTGGGCCTCTAGTATAGGATATTTGAAGTGAGTTTCTCATAGACAGGATATACTTGTTATGTTTTTAATCTATTCTGCCAAACTGTCTTTAATCTTTTATTTATTTTTAATTACAACTGAAATACAATATTATATTAGTTTCAGGTGTACAACATAGTGATTATAAATTATTGTAATTTAATTGATATATTTAGATAAGTTACTTATTTTTAAAATAAACTTTATTTTTAGAACAGATTTACGTTTACAGAAAATATTGCAAAGGTATTACAGGAGAGTTTCCATATACCCCACACCCAATTTTTCCTATTATTAACATCTTACATTGGTATGATGATATCTTCGTTATAATGAATCAATATTGATCCATTATTGTTAACTAAAGTTCACACTTTATTCTCTTTTTATTAGTTTTGACCTAATATCCTTTTTCTATTCCAGGATTCTATTCAAGATACTAATGTAGTGTCATGTCTCCTTAGGTTCCTCTTGGCTAAGGCAGTCTCTCAGACTTCCTTTGTTTGTGATGACCTTAACAGTTTTGAGGCATACTGGTCAGGTATTTTGTAGAATATTTCTCAACTGGGATTTATCTGATTTTTTCTCTCATAATTAGAATGGGGTTATAAATTTTAGGAGGAAATCCACAGAGGGAAAATGCCATTTTATCAAATCATATCAAAGTTACATATTATCAACTTGACTTATTACTGTTGATTTTGACCTTGATTTTTTGCTGGTCTAAAATCACTGTCATTCAAATTGTTTTTCTCTATAGGTAAAGTGCCATTTCTTCTGCTTTGGGAAATTTTTGTCTTTGTCTTTAGTTTTCAGAAGTTTTGATTATTATTTGTCTTGGTATGCATTTTTTTTTTTTTTTTTTTTAGTTTATTCTGAGGTTTCTTAGCTTCTTGAATCTATGGATTTTAATTTGCTTTTATAAATCTGGGAAATTCTCAACTATTATTTTTTTCAAATACTTTTTCAGTCCTTTTTACTCCCATCCCTTGGACATGGATTACACAAATGTTAGAACTTTGGTTGGTCTGGTTCCTGGGACTCCATTATTTTTTTAAATTTTTTTCAGTCTATTTTTCTCTCTTCAGATTGGGGGATTTATATTGTTCTACCCTCATGTTCACTGGCTCTTTCCTCTGTCTTCTCCATTCTGCTATTTAGCTCACCCTTTAAGTTTCTCATTTTAACTATTGTGTATTAAAATAATAATTAAATTTATTTAAGATCAAGAACAGTGTATTGCAATTCAAAAATTCAAAAATTTCAATTTGGTTCTTTTTTATATCTCTGTTTCTGCTGAGGCTTTCATTTGTTTCAAGCATCTCTGTAATTGCTCATTCATAGCATTTTTATAATGACTGCTTTAAATTCCTTGTATGATAATTCCAATATCTGTATCATACCAGTGTTGGCATCTGCTGATTCTCTTTTCTCATTCATATTGAGATGGAAGTTTCCTTGTTACTATTCCTGGTTAAAAGTCCTCTTTTGGAACTCAGCCTTCTCAGATACATTCCTGGGGGTGGGGGTGGGGGGGGGGGCAGGAAAACACCTTACCAGTAAGCAGTAAGGCAAGGGTGGGACTCTAGAGGCCCCACTAGGGAGAAGGGGTTCAGACAGGGATTTTTCTGTGGTGTCTGGCTGGAATAAAGTGTTACTGTATAAAAGTTTCTGTTTTGCTCTTTTCCTAGCCTTTTGGATAGAAGGAGTTAATTTTGCATGAGCTTTTTCTTTATGCCCCTAGTTCTCGGACGATGTCTCCTCCAGCAACCAGTCTGGGATATATGTGGTAAGAATAAAGCTTGTGGAATTCACTACCATGTTGTTCCTAAGGTCTTGAAGTCCTAAACTGTCTGCCTTCTTCTCTTCACCTTCCGATATGCTTAATGATTATTTTATATGTAATGTCCAGGGTTTCCTAGCTGTATTTAGTGGCAGGAATAGGGAGAAGTTCATTTACTTCTGATAGGAGTTTTGAAAGTAGAGCACAGAAAGACTGGCAAATAGATAATATTTGAAGAGAAACAGTTAAGACATTTTCAGATATGACAAAAAAAATTTAAATTTAAAGAGCATATTGAATGCTTGGTAGAATTCAAAATAAGCTTATGCTTAAGAACACTGTAGGGAATCATAGAATATCATAGATAAGAAACAAAACCACAATAGCCACTGAAGGAGAGATTGGCCCAAAGGAAATGACATAAATTTATCAACAGTCTCATCATTAGCAACAAGATATATTTGAAAAGAAATCTAATTAATATAGTTTATTTTGAACAAAAATTGTCATACACCTAGAATTAAAAAACAAGATGAACTATTACTTGAAGGTGAAATTAAAATAGGGATATTAACAGACAACTTAGAGATCATTAAGTTTGCTACCCACAGATCCTCACTGAAGTATCAACTTAAGAATTACTTCCAAGATGTTAAATATACTAAGGACAAAGTGTGGGATGCAGAATAAAAGTAGATGATCCAGGATATCTATAAAGCAAGGTGGTAAATATAATGCAGAAATGACTAGGAATATAATAAATATACTATTCCTACTAATATTTATAAATAATAAGGACTAATAATTATGATAAAAGATTAGTTAATATTTCTGTTATTATTAATAAAATTCATTGCAAACAAGAAAGAATAGATTGCAACTTTGGAATTAAGAAGAGTTCATTTAAAGGGAAGTTTAAAATATGCTAAGGATTTTATCTTGTTCAGAAAAAAAATACTAATTTATTCTAACTTGTTTAGAAAAATATTCATTTAAGTAAATATCAGTAAAGTAATAAACTTGGAATAGTCATCCTTAAAAGGAGGAGAAGGTGAGGGGAAGAAAAAGCAAAGCTTATCATCTAATAGAAAGCAAAAACAAAGGGGCAAAAAGCCAAGATTGTGGGGTAAGAACAAATGTATAAATAATAACTAATAGATGCAGCAAACTCAAGGATTTAAAAAGATACTCTCATATTAGACAAAATAAAATTCAGATATATGCTATTTTAAGAGACTAGTTTAAAAGTAAATGATAAAAAAGGTAGCCAATAATGGTATGGTAGAAGATGGACCAGGTAAATTCTAATCAAAGTCTACTAGCAAAGCAATATAAATATAAAACAAGGTTTCTAAACCTCAGTACTACTAATATTTTAGGCAAGATCTTTTTTTGTTGTGGGTGGTGATCCAGTGCATTGTGGTATCTACCCCCTTAGACATCAGTAGCAGCCTCTATTGTCGTTCTGACAACTTAAATATGTTTCCAGACATTGCCAAGTATCCCTGGGGGGCAAAATCATCCCTGGCTGAGAACCAGAGATTTCAAGGGAATCATGATTGAAAGAAAGGATAAAAGGGACTTTCCAAATTAAGCAGAATTCTAAGATGACCCCCAAGATGCCTGCCCCCTGGTACATACACCTTTTCTAATACTAATGTAGATGCTGCTGAAAGTATTTGCAGATCTAACTAAGGTCTCAAATCAATTTACCTTCAAATAAGGAGACTATCTTTGATGGACCAGACCTAATTGGGTGAACTTTTAAAGGTGACTGGGCTCTTCTTGAAGTCAGAGATCTGAAGTGAGGAGGATTTGATGCAAGGTAGAATCTCCATTTCTGTCTGTGAACATGGAAGGGGCCATGTGGCAAGGAATGTGGGTGTCCTCTAGAAGTTGAGTTGAGCCCTTGGTTTGAAAAGCCAGCAAAAATATGGGGACCTTAGTCCTGCAGCTGCAAGAAACTGCCACAATCACATCACCTCTTTGCTCATCTATGTGAAACTTTCTTAGTTATTCATATATTTTGCTCTTTCACATGAATTTTTAGAATTCATTTCTCAACTGTCTTCTATCTAGCCTATTCTTTTGCCAGTAAAATGGGAATAATAATAATAATACAAAAATAAAATAATGGTGATAGACTGGAGAAGACATTTGCAACAGATAATAGGTAATTGATTAACAATTAACTTCCAGAATATATTTAAAAACTTAAAAAACAGTAAAAAAAAAGACAAATAAAAAAATCAGAAAGTAAGCCAAGATATCAAATTGAAATTCACAGAAAAGAAAATCCCAATGACATAAGATATTTTTTATTTTATTTTATTTTTTTAAATATATTTTATTGATTTTTTGCAGAGAGGAAGGGAGAGAGATAGAGAGTTAGAAACATTGATGAGAGAGAAACATCAATCAGTTGCCTCCTGCACAACTCCTACTGGGGATTGTGCCTGCAACCCAGGTACATGCCCTTGACCGGAATCGAACCTGGGACCTTTCAGTCCGCAGGGTGATGCTCTATCCACTGAGCCAAACCGGTTTCGGCGACATAAGATATTTTTTAAATTCTCAGACTCAGTGTAATTAAGAAATTATGTACAAAGTAGAGGCCTGGTGCATGGATTCATGCACCGGTGGGGTCCCTCAGCCTGGCCTGTGCCCTTTCACAATCTGGGACCCCTCAGGGAATGTTGGACTGCCAGTTTCAGCCCGATCCCCCAGGCCAGGCCAAGGGACCCCACTGGTCATGAATCCATGCACCAGGCCTCTAGTATGCACATAAGACCTTTGGTTAATCTCTTCGGGCCCTCCCACCTCCCACCTTCCCTCTGAGATTCATCAGACTGTTCCATGTTTCCATGCCTGTGCATTGAGCGTCTGCCCCCTGGTGGTCAGTGCACATCATAACAATTGGTCAAACAGTCGAACAGTCAAACAGTCACTTAGGCTTTTGTATATATAGATAATAATTTCCAAATGAAAATTATAATCCTCAAATATTAGGAACTCTTCTATAGTATTTTCTCTTAATCAAATTGTAAAACAATTTAAAAATTCATAAATATGAAATAGTGCCCTGGCTGGTGTGGCTCAGTTGGTTGTTTGTTGTCCTGGGCATGAAAAGGTTACCAGTTCAATTCCTGGTCAGGGCACATGCTCAGTTTGCAGCTAGATCCCCCGTAAGGGATGTGCAGCTGATCGATCTCTCTCTGTCTCTCTCTGTCTCTCTCTCTCACCTCTCCCTCTCCCTTCCTTTCTAAGAATCAATAAATAATAAAAATATGAAATATTGGCAATGAGAACTCTAAGAGGTGAATTATTATCAACATTTTGGAGAAAATTTGGCAGCCTCTGGTAAGCTGTGTGAAGTAAAAACCTAGGTTCCCAAAATACCTCTTTTAGGTGTACAAGATAGAGGGACTATATACAGTTTACATAATTAATCAACCTGGCTATTATATTCCATTTACATAATCCTAAGCAGGAATAAAAAACAAGAGATAGTACATTATCCTACATAATAAAAGCCTAATATGCTAATTGTCTGGTCAACCAGTTGGCCATTCAACTAATCAAAGCATAATATGCTAATGATATGCTAAGGCCACTCAACTGCTTGCTATGATGTGCACTGACCACCAGGGGGCAGATTCTCCAACCAGTAGGTTAACTAGCTCCTGGGGTCCGGCCAATCGGGACTGAGCAAAATAGGTCGGTCATGTCCTGAAATCCCTCCACAGTCCCTCCTCAGCTGGCCAATCTTTTGTGTCCCTCCCTGGCCCCAATTGTGCACTGGTGGGGTCCCTTGGCCTGCCTTGCACCCTCTCACAATCTGGGACCCCTCAGGGGATGTCGGAGAGCCGGTTTCAGCCCAGTCCCTCAGGGCAGGCCAAGGGACCCCTCTGCCTGCCTGTCTGCCTGATTGCCCCTAACCACCTCTGCCTGCCTGCCTAACTGCTCACTTACCAGCCCGGGACCATGGGGCAGGCGACTTGTCCCTCTTCTGGGCCACAGCCTGGCTGGTTCCCATTCCTCTCTCGCAAGCTCATTTGTGCCTGGTTGGTCCCCATTCCTCTCTTGTGAGCTCATTTGTGCCTGGCTGGTCCTCATTCCTCTTTCCCCAGTGTTGAGTGTCTGAGCCATTATGGTGTGACGACATGAGGGAGTGATGAGCATTTTCATATTAGCTCTTTATTATATAGGATAGCAGAATAGATGCCATATATTATTTATGAAAATATATAAGTTTTGCTTTGTTTTGGATTAAAATATAGATGGGAGTGGTGCATAGCAAACTTATAATAATGGCTTTCCCTGGTGAAAGATAAATAAATAAATAAATAGATATTTTAAATATTTAATAAAAATAATTATTACTAAACACATGTATTCAAAAGGTAATATTACATATGTACTAGTATATATAATATCAATTGTTAAATATATGTAAGTAAAGTTTTATTTATTTTATTTTTTTTCACTCCTCACCTGATGATATTTTGCCTTTCATTTTAGAGTAGAATGGAGAGAGAGAGAGAGAGAGAGAGAGAGAGAGAGAGAGAAAGAGATCCAACTGGGGCCAAGAATCAAAGTTGAAACCCAGTCCCTGACTGAGAATCAAAACCATAGAACTCATGACACTTCAGTGTAGAGGATGATGCTCCAACTTACTGAGCAACACTGGCCAGGGCAAGTTTTATTCCTTTAAAATAAAAGAAAGTAAGACAAACTGTTAATGTTTTATTATTTTCCTAGTTTTCTTTTTTCATATCTCTTAAATTTCTCAAAATAAAAAAAATAGAGAATAGAGATTGGTGGAGAGAAGACAAAAGAGTTTGAGCTAGGTCTTGGATAACATAAACTAGAGAGGGAAAAGACTTCCTTGGAAGAAGCCAAAGGTAATATGGCAAATAATTTCATCCAATGGTTTTCCGAGGTGCATTATGGACTCTAAATGCAGGATGTTGACATGCTATAGGATGAGCAGAGCTCATTTGAGCAGGGATTTAGACAACCTCACCCCTATTTCAAGTCTAACAGTTCCATCTGTATTTGGTTCATAAGTGGGCTTTCATATGCATTGCATTTGTAGTCAGGGTTCTGTTGATAAAGACTTTGCAATCCCATGGTCCATTTCAATTCTTTCATAGATTTAGAGAGGAAAGCGCTTAAGGTAATGTTGAGACCTGGTTGCAGAAGTCAAGTTAAACTGTGTTCCAACCTTCTTAGCTGGGCTTATTGTTGCTGGCTCCTCTAATCTGAAGAAGCTGATCCTCAGATTTATGGACTGGGCTTAGGGTTAATTCCTAAAATGACATGGAGATGAAAAATCCCCAGAATTCAATGTGCCATGCCTCATAAAAACAACTTAGGGGTTGCATGACTACTTATTGATTATTATATCATTTTGTTGAGAATTGAAAGGCACAAATTTTAAGATCTTATTTTGAAATAGTGACACTGAATAATTCTGGTTCACTGATATCTTTAAGTTGACATATCATGTTACTAGTTAGCACAGATAACTCTAGCCAAGACTTTGCTTATGAAATTCAAATAAACATGCCTTATTCCCCATGAAACCTGGAGAACAAAAAATATGAACATAGAACAAAGAATATGAATGTTACATTTTGTCTCTTAAATTGTATTTATCAATATTTTGTAAACCTTTTCTATTAATAAAGTTTATTTGCACACATTTTCTTCTGTGTTCCTTGGGACATTGCTAGGGGTAGGCATTAATGCTACCTTTGTTTTGTGCATGAATAGATCAGAACTCAGGGAGGTGAGCACCCCTGGGTGTACTTATAATTTCTACATTGGTATTTGTACCATCTTTACAGTTAACAAATATTTCATCCTATTTGACCTATGCAAATGGATCTGAACGATTTAACAGAGAATACTTTCTGCACACAAGCTAATTGCTATGTGGTTTCAGCTCCTTTTATATGGAATTTTAGGAGAAATTTTGACTTTGTGAATCAGCATGGTCTACAAAATACAGCTATTGAACTTCATCTAAGGATTATATTAATTTCAAGTCCATGTGCATTTTAAAATATAATGTTTTGTATATATATATATATATATATATATATATATACACACACACACACACACACACACACAGGGTAGGGCAAAAGTAAGTTTACTGTTGTGAGTATGTGAAACATGTACTTAGAAGAGTTTATTCTTGTATTATTATTTCTTAATTATTGTCTTATTTTCTAAACAAACAGCTATAAACCTACCTTTTTTCCATGTGTAAATATATATAAACCATATATATACATATACATATATATGTATATGTACATATATATGTATATATATAACTGAAATCATACAAAACTGCCAAAATTAAAAAAAACATCTGATACCACTTGAAGAACTCTGAAATACATTTTGTTCAAAAGAGAACAAATAGGATACAATATAACTTTCATTTGCAGAGCTTCTTTCATGCTAATCATTGCCCCCAGAAGCTTTACAGATCAATATAATAGGAGGCAGCAGCAGAAAGCATATGGTCCAGTGTAAATTACTAGAAAAAGCGAGCTACAAAGACATTGTCTGATGAATAAATTAAAGTATTCAGTCATAAATCCAATAAGAAAAGGAGAAATTAAGAAGTAGTGAATAGGAGGAAAGAAAGGGCTTGGAATTAACTCTGAGATGAAACGAAGGATGCACGTGACAAATGTGTGTCTCCAAGGGCAGCAAAAAAGAAAAGGGAGTGTGAGAGCCTTGAACTCCTTAGAAAGGCCTCCAGGAGCCAGAGTGAAATATTGGCAAGAACAGGGCCCAGCCAGGAAAATAAATATTGGGTCTCTGCCTGGGATCTAAAAGAAATAAGGTTAAACCTAATGAAAATCAGACATCAGGTCTAAAAAAAAATGTGTAATATTCTGTTCTTTCTTTTTTCCATTTTGATTGGTTTTGATAGGAACATGTGTTTATGGGAGGGCTCTAATCTATGCATGCAGATGTTTGTTTTCTTTTAAAACCCTGAAATGGAGAGGAATAGAAATGAGAGAACACTGTGCTTGGAAATTGGCTTAAGCCAGTACAAATTTGGGGGGATGTTAAATGTTGGCATCCAAATGATATTCCCTTAAATTATTTGTGTATTCTTTATATGTTTTGGAGACCAAAGAGCCAGGATTTGGTCTCTGAGGCCCATAGAATAAGCAGGTGAGCCAAGAACATATTCAGAACATTTGTTAAGTCCTTTATTTAAAAAAATATTGGGAGGATCCGGTACCAATATCAAAGGGAAGTTTGTGCAGGTGATCAGATCCAAGTTCCAGTGGTGGCTGCTATGCCAAGGAAGCAGAGGAGATTAGAGCACCAAGAGTTGCTTTACATTGCTCATAATTTTAGTACAATCCACGGGCAAGTGTCTATGAGTCAAAAATTACTAAATTCCTAATCTGTGATATGGAATACGGACACACAAATACACACACATATATACATGCCTATGGTGAGGATCACAGGCAGGCAGAAGGGGCCATCAATAGAGAAACACCATATTGCTAGGAGGGGAAAAGGAAAATAGAACCAGGAATGAGAAAAAAGCTCCCTATAGGATTATGATAGTTTCTGAAGTTATTTCTCTATTTACTCATTCATTTAATCACTAAACACTTACTGATCACATGCCATACTTCAGGCACTGGTGTGAGGTATGGGCATACAGAGATGAATAAGACACCACTACCATCCTTGGAACTTGAGATCTAGTTATTTTCATGAGAAAATCACTGAAAAGAGGAATGGAAGATTTTTTTTTTAATAGTGGGATTGAAATTGAAAAGGAGGTCAGCTCTAATTGAAAGAAGAAAAATTAAAAGTCTTTGAAAGACTTAGAAGGTGGGAAGAGACATTAACTAAAATGAAAAGGGAGTTCAGGGGTACCAAGGAAAGGCCTGCTATTGCTCTTACAATATGGAGAAAGTAGAATTTTCACAAAATCAAATCAGCCTTCATAAAAAAGAGTTGCTCATCCTCCTTGCGTTGTGGTTTGAATGGAGAGGGCAATGAAGGACAAACACTGTATACTTGGCTTGAGTTTCTAGCTCTGGACAGAATCTAGCGCAGGGCAGACACAACATGCTTGCACAACTGAAATATCCACCCAGATCTTCCTTTGTGGGTCAGAGTGGCAGGAAGAAATGGGTGAGCAGGGGAAGATCAGCAGTGTTTTCCTGATGGCTTTGAAATTCTCCAGAGAGCCATCTTCTGTCAAACACACAGGGTACATTGAAGCTTGGTCTAGTAGAATGAAGTTTCATGGCCACAGGCTGGTGGGGTAAGGGTGCAAAGGGGGCAAAAGAGGGTGACGGAAGGAGGAGGGGAGAGAACAGACTGCTTTATAAAATGTAAGGCCTTTTTCTTGATTGCTTTGCTCTCTTGAAACCATTTTTTAGAACAGCTCTTAGTTAAATCATCACTTGTTTGCATTATAGTTTATCGATGCCCCGTTATAGTTTCCCTATTTGGTAGCTTACCTTTTCCAGCCAAGATAACTTTAGAAAGCACATTATAATTTAGGTTATTTTATTTTTAAAAAAGCTCCAAGGAAGGACAGAGATAGAGCATATACAAAAAGATCTCAAAAAGCAGCTGTTAAATTGAAGAGATGCAGGGAAAAGAAAGTTGGAGAAAATGGCAAGATGAAGACTATTACATTTGTAATTCAGTTAAGGCAATGTATATTTTCCACCTGGGCATAGAAATGAATGAACTCAACCACAACTCCAATAATTTTGAACATTTTCTTAGAAACTACATTTCTCTTTCTTCCAGAATCTGAGTGGATAAGTTCACTTCATAGTTTTTAAAACAACAGCTCCAGAGACTGCTCAACACTCATTGTCTGCTCCTTAGAAGCTTTCCAGCGGTAGTTTTCAGTATTCACTGTTTTGGACCTTAACAATTTAAAAGGAAAGTAAGGGGAGAGTGCATTTGTACTCACTTTCCCAGGTTTCAGGAAATGTGTGGTTTTGTTTTTCTTTTCTCTCGTTCCTCCTTCATCAACACCTTTTTCACCTGCAGAGGTCTCTCCCTGCCTCTCTGCTCATCTCAGCGCACCAGCTCATTTGCCTAATGCCATCTTCCTTTATTCTAACAAGATCATCATTGGTGCCAAACTCCATTGATCTATGTGGAAGCATTTTGAAAAGAGGGTTTCTCTGGGGGTCTAAGTGCAGATCACTGCATTATAAAACAAAACATTTGACTACAAAACCGATTTACAGCAAACAGACTACGGATTACAAACTCCAATGATCTTCAATCACATCACCACTTAGTCATGCCATGCTTGGCCAGACACCATTAACCCATTACTGTGAGCTACGGCAGTGCGTATCCCCAAACTGTAACGAATGTTCCAGGAATAATTATCTTTATGCCTATTAGACTCATATTGGATGTCAGATTCTAAAAATATCTGAGGGTCATCCACACTGTATACTGAAGGCCATAGTCAAATTGGAATGGGCTGGTGGCAGTACAGTGAGGGAGGAGAAAACTACAATCAACCAAGATGGTCTTCCCTAAAAAAATAGACAATATTTCCAATGTCTGGATGCCTATTTAGTTATTCCACTCAAGTTCATTCTTAGAAGGGGTGCATCTTGTCAATAAAGTCAAACCAAGCTCTTGGTGTGTAATAGGGTTTTTGAGGGTCTTTTTTGAGAGCCTCATTAAAAACAGACAGTTTCTCTAACCTTTTAGCAGAACCTGTTATCTGATGACGTGAATTAAAGCCTCTCAAATGACTAATAATCATATCAAGGCTGCCATGTCAGCTTGTAGATTTGAATAAGAGGGTCTGAAAACATTTGCATGCCTCGATGTGCCAGTGCTAAGAAGCTAATGTGATAGTGCTGTCATAAAGCACTGGCAAGACATGACTTAATGTAATCTGTCATGTCATATGCTAATCTTCAACCATTACTTGAGTGCTGTAAGTAAGTAGAAAGCATTTGGGAGAAATCCTTTCCAATTTCTCTGAGTACCACTTCTGCTGCTGGTCAGCTCAAATGGGTTTTGTGCATTTAATGCAGAGCTCAAGTCAAGTTGGTTTAGGTCACACTTAATTAACTAGCACACTGATGGGCTGGGCTGCTATAGCTCTATGGAAAATGGTTATTTCAGAGACGGCCCAGCAAGTAAATATTTCATATGCTGAAGAAAAGGGGAAAAAGACACTTTCTCAGGCCTTGATAAAGAATATGTTCTTTTCAGAGAAAACATTTGGAATCCTAAGATATCATCTTGGTTTCTGCTTGCTCCTTCTACATTTGAGTAGGGTTTACAGAAAGTAGATAATAAATAATTAAGGACATTCCTCTCACCCTGATAGCAAGAGCACCTCTGTTCACCGGCTAGGGACTAATCACTCAAACAATAGAGGCTGCTCCAACTCTAAGTCCACAGAAACGGAGGGCGAGTGATCAAAGAGAGACATCCACTTGGCACACTCTTTACCAAGATGACAACATCTCTTAATATACAGTCAGTAGGAGAGTGATTCTTAGAGCTAAGCACAGTTTGTGAGACAGACAATGAGTGAGACTAGAGAGACTGACAAACTTTTGCCCAATTTTTTTAGGAAAGTGTGCATGGGATTGTGATTCAAAATATGTAGGCTATTTTTATCAGCCACACTGAGTCAAGTCAAAAAGATGCTTAAGAACTCGAAGAACTGCCTTCTGGTATAACATTTTTGAGGATACTGAGCAGATGGCACGAGATTGGCCCCAAAGATTCTGCTTGAATTTCCCAACATTCCTACGAGGCCTGCTATTGGTAACCCTAGGGAGCTTTCATGCACGTGGGAACTGGCTTTTTATAGGCTCTAATTAGAAAGCACAGGCAATTTTTACCTACAGCATTAAAAAGATGCTTCTATGAAATATTTTTCCTTGACAAATGTGTGTCACATTTATACAGAAAAATGAATATAAATCAAAACTGATAGAGATGTGAGGTTGTATTTTTTTCTAGCCAAAGACTCTGCTAAAATGTGGGGCTATCACTCAAAAAAGGAAACACCTTATCACAAAAGTTGTGTGTATTGGCATTACTTACACCTCTTCCAGAATATCTTGAGCATTGATCATAAATTAATAGTCACCTAGCACAGCTACATCCTCCTCTGTGTCTGCTTACAGCATTCCACCTGACATTTCAAAGAGGTAAAGGATGAAGGTGATTATTGGTGTCAGTGAAATGTGGCTCCTTATCTAATATTTTGCTCTTGATACAACTTAATCATCAGGGCGTCTGTCTAAACTTTTCAATGATTTTTCAGTTTGAACACTGATCAGATGACTTTGTTGGGCTGATTAGAAGCTGGTCTCATTGGCACAGATTTCCAAGGACAATCATCATTTGGACCAGCCATTTTTCAGAGCACTTTCAACTCAGTCCAGCTCAGTCCAGGCCTCTTGCATTTGTATATTGCTAGCTCTGTAAAAATTCATTATTATTAATAAGAGAACGAAGTAACACATTCCTAGGATTTGAGGTCAATGGCTCCACTTTCCAAATGAAGGCAGTAAAATGCCTTCCAAGTTCTACAGGGACATATGAGCTTGAGTGTAACATCACAGAAGTCTGTGTGAGTAGGTCTCAGAAAATTATACTCCTTAATAACATTTAGCCAAAGCAAGACCCTGCCCCTTTTTCCATATCTTTCTGCTCCTGATAGACCATCCAAATAATCTGTTTGGGTTAATTTGTTCTAATTGCAACAATTCCTGATGGCCTCTCAAATTTCTGACTCCACCAAGTTCTCTACATCAAGGTTTTTTCATATTCACTTCTCCAATGCTCACAACTCTCTGGGACTTATGATCACCCTTCTCACACCATCCCTTAGTCCTCTCTCTTAAAAAAAAGTGTATTAGCCCTAACCAGTTTTGCTCAGTGGATAGAGCATCGGCCTGCGGACTGAAGGGTCTCAGGTTCGATTCCGGTCAAGGGTATGTACCTTGGTTGCGGGCACATCCCAGTAGGGAGTGTGCAGGAGGCAGCTGATTGATGTTTCTCTCTCATCGATGTTTCTAACTCTCTATCCCTCTCCCTTCCTCTCTGTAAAAAATCAATAAAATATATTTTTTTAAAAAGTGTTTTGCCACCTTCTCTTTCCTATTACTTCTTAGGCCATAACTTTTACCTGAGTATGGCATTCTTTTATGAAGCCTCAAATTATATCCCTTCCCCTTATTAAATTAATATTTTACTAAATCATCTAAGAAAGATGTCTGGTTAATTCAGCCAATTACTAATATTTTCATTGATTCTTGATTGATTCTTTTCATTGAATCAGTCATTCAACACTTGATTGAGTTCCTCTATTGTGTCAGGTGTTTTGCTAGCCAGTAGTGATGGTGATCAAGTAAGGAAATGGTTCTCATTCTTGTATTCATTTTGTCTAAAGTCTTACGTAAAAAGTACAAATTATGTTGGGTGTATACTCTTCCATTTGACTTTTTATATTATGCTCCTCAAGGATCGCATGCAGAGAAGGCGTTTTAGTCAAGCCTACTATTTCATATATCAGTATACTCTTTTGCTCCTCTCTACCTACTATCTTCTGAAGCAGCATGGGCAGTTTCAATTATGTGGAGGTGCTCAGTTCAGTTTTGAAAGGACTCATTACCCTTTAATTTTATTGGGTATATAACACTGTATAAAGAAGTATAGAATATAAAAATGAATCATTACACATGTTCCTCCTGTCAAGTTGTCTGCAATCTTTAGTAGAAGGTAGTACTTTATATATTAGATAATCAAATAGTTCAAAGACAATATGAAATAATGTGCCAAAGTGAACAGGAAGGATAGAAATGAAACATATCTTCAAGGACTACAAATAGTAGAGGAAAGAAATGAGGACAGGTTAACGTTTTTTTCAGAAGATTCTCACAGAATATTGGTGGGAGACTAAATAAAGTAATCCATAAATTTTTGCAAGTTTGTTATGAATTGAGTTTCATCAGAGGATATTAAGAAACCATGAAGGTCTGGTACGGATCTTGGTGGGACAGAGAGAAACAAGAGAGATCAGTAAGAAGATAGGATCTTTCATGTGAGGGGATCAGAGGCAGGGGCAAAGTAAACTGTAAAGAAACCTGGGAACGCTCTGAGATCATTGTACAGTACTAGATTTACTACTCTATCTTCAAAAGTAAACTTCTTATCATCAAAAATAGAAACAGAACTGAAAGACAAACGGCTGAAGGCACTAAGGTACCTAATGTTGGCTCACCAATTATGGTTTTAAAATCAAGACAGGACCACTTCCATCTTATGTAGTTCTTAAAAAGTATTGTCTAGAATTTATTAACTTACTCATTATCTTCCTTATTAAGAATGCTGATTTATGGATAAGCATAATATAAACTCTTAACCAATATCTGCTCTTCATTCTTAATTAGGGGATTTAGGTTTTGCTGAAGGTTCACTGGTAAAGGCAGCTCATTCATTTCCAAATCAAGTTTTTACTCTTTAGAGGCTATTGTGTCTCTGCAGCCCCTAGTCAGCTTCCTGTTGGGTTTCTGTCCAAAAACTTAATTGTTAATGACTCCCAGCTGTGCCACAACCATGCTTATTTAACTCCTTCCTTCCTGGCTTCCTAATGGTATTCTGCATTTGAGAAGTCAAGTCCCCAATGTGGGGTTTTGATAGACACAAGGAATTAATAGCCAGATAGGAAGTTTTGATTGGAGAGAGTTCACAGGAATCATACCAGATCCAAAACTGTCATGTTTATACCTCTGTTACAGTATCAGTTTGAAGTAAATATGTGAAGTTTTACCTTGAATATTGAACAACATCAATTACCTCCTTTCTTGTTCTCTTAAGTATTCTCAGCTGACTTTTAAAAACTATTATTTGCCCTAGCTGGTTTGGCTCAGTGGATAGAGTGTTGGCCTGCAGACAATAGGGTTCAGGGTTTGATTCCGGTCAAGGACACATGCCCAGGTTGCAATCCCCAGTGTGGGGTGTGCAGAAGGCAGCCAATCAATGATTCTCTGTCATCATTGATGTTTCTCTCTCTCTCTCCCTCTCCCTTCCACTCTGAAATCAATAAAAATATGTTTTCTTAAAATTTATTTATTTAAGCACCTGCCTCCTTAAAGCTGTTATCTACATTCAGTTCCTACTGGCAATTCTTCAGCACCACCTTCACTTCCCCATCTTGCCTTGATGAGCTATGATCTTTCATGATCTTCAGCTCAAACCCCCAGTGAATCCTGCTGTCAAACCCTATCCAAGTCAGTTTATCAAACAAGCTCAGTATATCTTCATACCAGGGAAAGTCATCTTTTTTTTTTTAACTGCTGCACACACTTGCTACTAGTTCATAATGCAAAGCAATGTCTTTAGTTAACCCAGGCTAACCTGGTTTTGTCCTTCATTCTGTGCTTTTTGTCATGAGAAGCATCTTTCTCTTTTATGGTTCCTGCTAGAGATTGGGACTTTTCACTACCTCTACTTCTTGTTCTTCCTACTTCCTAGTTCCAGTCTTTCATGGTCTGCTGACCCCCAGGTCTTCCTAATACTTCTGTTCCAAGTCCTCATTGGCAGCCTTCATCAAGCTCTCCTGGCTTGGGATGCCTATGCACACAGTGTGCCACTTCACCTTGCTATCCACACCATGATCTGGACCCAAACCCTCAACTCACCACACGTTGCATTCCCTTCCCAATGATCAGAATTTACTCTCAGTGGTAAGAGGCCACAGGTTTACCACCCTCAGAAATGACCAGTGACCAGATTAAGAGTTGGCTATTTGGATAATCACAAACTTCCATGTTTTTCCCTTGTAAGTTTGTCTATTCAACATTTCCTTTAATACTTTTGATGATAACTCAATACTGGAGGAAGAATGGTACTAACACTTACCTGTTTGTTAATTTAACCAATATTTAACACCTACAATAACTAGTTTCTATTATTCTGTGTGGAACACTAAACTATAGCATTTTATGTTTTTATTTTATCTTCATGTAACTCTATGTGGGTAAGCAATATTAATATTCTTCACATTACAGAGAAGGGAGGCACAGAGAGGGGAAGTAACTTTTCAAAATTACCTAGCTACAGGGATTAAAGTGAAAAGACTATAACTGCAGAAACTATATGCTGAAATAACAGCCATGGACAAAGAAGTCATAGTTCTTGTCCTCCTGGAATTTAAACTCCAGTGCCAGAAGCCCATATTACACAAATAGTTACACAATCAATTATTTAATTACATGTATGGGCTCTAAAAACCATGATGGTATAGAACATGAAGACCTGATATAGTTTAGGAGTTTATGAAGTCTTCCTCAATGCAGTGACATTTACATTGAGACCGAAATAGTCGAAGAAGTGGAATTGGGGTCATGATGCAATGATTATTTCAGGCAGAAAAAATAGCAATGGACATAGGTACTAAACAGAAAAATGTCTGGAGCTACAAAGAATTCAATGAATACTAGTATTAGCTAAATGTTTGTGACAGAAGAAAGGAAGTGGTATGAAGTAAGGCTGGAATGATGGGCAAGGACCCTATAATGTGGGCATTGTAGGCCCAGGCAAAGATTTTGGTCTCTTTGAAGGACAATGGAAAACCATAGAAGGTTTTTAAGTAGGAAAGTGACTTAGTAACTTAGATTTATTTTTATTTAATCCTTACCCAAGGTTATTTATTCCACTGATTTTGAGAGAGAATAGAAAGGAGGGAGGAAGGGGGAAAGTGAGAAACATTGAGTGCTTGCCTCACACATGCACCCTGACCAAGGCTAGGGATCAATTCTGTAACCCAGGTATATACCCTTGACCAGGAATTGAACCTACAACCCTTCTGTGCATGGGATGATGCTCTAACCATTGAACAACACAGGCAAGAGCTAGATTTACTTTTTAAAATTGGCACTTATCCTATCTGATAAAAGAGAAACATGGTAATTAGCGTACGAACACTACCCTTCCCATTGGCTAATCAGGGTGATATGCAAATTAACTGCCAGCCAAGATGGCGGCCGGCAGCCAGGCAGCTGGAAGCGAACATGAGGCTTGCTTGCTTCAGTGAAGTAGGACTCCAACATTCCCCCGCCTGCCTTGCCGGCCTCTGAGCTGGCAGTTTGAAACATTGTAACAAATATAGAAGCTAAACAAAACCCCAGAAACCAGCTTTCAGCTGGCCGGGATCTCAAGCTGGAGATGATACAGTGTTTCGATTATAGAACCAAAACAAACCAGATACCTGCTTTCAGCAGCAGAGGCCTTGGCCCAGAATAAAAAGAAAAAGAAAAAAAGGAGCGGTTGGGAGCTTCAGTCACCCGCCAGCCTGAAAACAACCCTCATCCCCTCATCCAGGCTGGCCAGGCACCCAAGCAGGACCCCCACCCTGAAGGGTGTGTGACCAGCTGCAAACAGCAATCATCCCCTCATCCAGGCTGGCCAGGCACCCAAGCAGGACCCCCACCCTGATCCAGGACACCCTTCAGGGCAAAACAGCCGGCCCCCACCTGTGCACCAGGCCTCTATCCTATATAGTAAAAGGGTAATATGCCTCCCAGCACCGGGATCAGCGTGACAGGGGGCAGCACCCAAACCCCCTGATCGCCCTGCAGCTCTGTGTGTGACAGGGGGCGGGGCCACAACCTCCCTATCCACCCTGCTCTGTTCGTGACAGGGGAAGGAGCCCCAACTCCCTGATCAGCCCTGCTCTGTGCCTGATAGGGGGGAGTTCCCCAACCCCCTGATTGCCCTGCGGCTCTGTGTATGACAGGGTGCAGCGCCCCAACCTCCCCCCCTCGGGCCCTGCTCTGTGTGTGACAGGGGGTGGTGCCCCAACTCCCCTATCGGCCCTACTCTGTTCGTGACAGGGGGGAGCTCCCCAACCCCTTGATGGGCCCTGCTCTGTGCGTGACAGGGGGTGGCGCTGCAACCTCCCAATCCGCCCTGCTCTGTGCATGACAAGGGGCGGTGCCCCAACTCCCCAATCAGCCCTGCTCTGAGCCCGACCAGGGGCTGCACCTAGGGATTGGGCCTGCCCTCCACCACCCAGAAGCAGGCCTAAGCCAGCAGGTCATTATCTCTTGAGGGGTGCCAGACTGCGAGAGGACACAGGCCAGGCTGAGGGATCCCCCTCCCCCCCAAGTGCACAAATTTTTGTGCACCGGGCCTCTAGTTTATATAATAAAAGCCTAAGCGACCTCACAGCAGAACTACCAGAATGACCGGTCATTATGACGTGCACTGACTATGAGGGGGCAGACGCTCAGTGCAGGTGCTGTCCCTTGGTGGTCAGTGCACTCTCACGGGGGGAGCGCCGCTCAGCCAGAAGCTGGACTCATGGCTGGCAAGCGCAGCAGTGGTGGGGGAGGCCTCTCCCACCTCCTCGGCAGTGCTAAGGAGCAGCAAGCAGAGTGGTAAGGAGCAGCCAGCAGGTAGGTGGTAAGGAGTGAGGGATCCCAGACTGTGAGAGCACACAGGCCAGGCTGAGGGACCCCCAACCCCCAGTGCACGAATTTCATGCACTGGGCCTCTAGTATAGAAAATATAAGAGACAGTAGGAAACAGGAATGGTGTAACAATTAAGTGGAAGTTTTAATTGGCCAGTGATGTTTCATTATAATACCTATCTTACTGATGAAGAAACTAAAGTTCGGAGAGTCTACACCACTTGCCCAAGTTGTCACAGCTTGTGTTAAAGCCAACATTTGAATCTAGCTCTGTCTGACACTCAAGTTCACATTACTTTTCACCACATCAAGCTTTCACTTGTGGGTATGACTTAAGCTTCTCTACATACCTGGTTCTTAGCACACCGTGAATTTTAATTCTTATCTTTGAGGTCAAATCTAGTGTGGTTTTTTTTCTGCATTGCACTCTCTTGCTATTAGCCAACAATATGTTTCAAAATGATCCATCTTTATGATGAAAATAAAAACCAGTAAGTCTTAAATGACATTAGTTATAAATACAATGTATGAAAATACCTCACAGGTTTATTATGAGGTTGAGAAAATATGTATTAAAACACTTTATAAGTTGTCAAGTACTAAAAGTAAGGCATTACTTGATGTTAGTTATATAGGAAACTAGACCATGGCAACTTGTTCAGTAAGTGAATATTAAATTACTTTGATATCAGTTGTCAAAAAAGCTCACAGATTTCAAGGTGTCCGTGTATTTCAAATTTTTGCAAATCATGAGCAGGACTGAAGAGAAGTAGGTGATATCCCTGTCTCCACCACACTCAATTATATGCCAATTCAGAGTTCAACTGGCTAATCCTCAGTATAGCTGTTTGTTCTGGAGGAACCTGTGTGTCCCAGAATGCTGCCCTGGGTGCCATTACTTCTATTCTATGAGTCAAAGGCATTTTTAAAAAAACACACACCTGAAGCTGAGATTTATCTTTGCAATTTAAATTCTCAAGGAGAATGAATCATAGGTACACAGACCCAAATCAATAGTCATCTTTCTTCCATTAAAGAACTTTTAGAGTCTTTTATAGGATTCTATGCTTTATTATTAGCCCATTGTTAAAGATACTTTTGGTCTGATTTGCTGTTTGTCAAACTTCAGATCATGACCCATTGCTGGTGGTAAAATCAATTTAATAATCATAAACAGTATTTTTAAAATAAAGTAGAAGAAAGGAAAAGTATCCAAGTGTGTTGTAGAGAGTCAGCAGTATTGCTTTAGGAAGTTTTCATTTCAGCCATAAACATGCATGCCTGTGTACTGGGCCAAGATAGAAAATGTTTTCCTTACCGGAGGTCACTATCAATAAAAGTTTGCAACACACTTGGCTTTAGGAAGAAAGCTGGTGTCTTTACACTTTTGTAGGATGGACTTATTCAAGTTTTACCCCAACTTCAGGATGGAGAGGTGGTTGTAGGCTACACTTGCTTCAATATAAGTATTTCCATAAAGGTTTTTAATAACTACACCCATGGAGAAGGTGGTAAATGGGGAGGTGGTACTACCCAGCAACTGTTCATGAAAAAAATCTTGAACTTATCGCTCCTCTACGGGGGGTGGAAAGCAATAACTCAGAAGAGAGTTTCTTCAGCAACACATATAGAGGAGATACTTACCATGTGTGGGCTCTGGATTTACATGTTTATTTTATCCATTTACAAAACACCTGTATAGCACTCACAATGTGCAAGCCCTGTTCTCAGTGTCTCACAGACATTAATTAGTGTGACCTGTGAATAGGCATTATTGTTAGTCCTCTTTTAAAGAAGAAGAAATTAAGATGTCAAGTAGATAAGGGTCAATAAAGGGAATATTCTTAACTGATATATTTTGCTGCTTTGGTGTTTCTCCTTAGTTCCCATAATTGTGATAAATAGTAAGGGATTTTACCATTGATTCCAGTTCAACTTTCATCCCTAAGTCAAGATAGTTTTCATATGTATGTATATGCATGTATGTGAGCATGAGCATGTGTGTGTGACTATGTGTCCAATATGTATTCATGAGTGAAAGTGGTAGGAAAGGCACTTTTAGAATTCTACTGTTGCCCTGGCTGGTGTGGCTTACTTGGTTGAGCATCATCCTGGGCACATAATGTTACTGGTTCAATTCAAGGTCAGGGCACATGTCTGGATTGCAGGCCCGAACCCTGGTAGGGGACATGAAGGAGGCAGCTGATCAATGTTTCACTCCCACATCACTGTCTCTCTCTCTCTCCCTCTCTCCCTAAATATATATCCTATATAATAAAGAGGTTATATGCAAATTGACCATCACTCCAACACATAAGATGGCCACAGCCATGTGGTCAAAGATGGCCGCCCCATGTGGACACAAGGTGGCCACCACAAGATGGCCTGCAGGGGAGGGCAGTTGTAGGTGTTCAGCACAGCAGGGGAGGGCAGTTAAGGGTGACCAGACTGCAGGGGAGGGGAGTTGGGGAAACCAAGCCTGCAGGGGAGGGCAGGCTGGCAAGGGAGGGCAGTAAGGGGTGATAGGGCCAGCAGGGGAGGGCAGTTAGGGGCAATCAGGCCAACAAGAGAGCAGTTAAGTGTCAATCAGGCTGGCAGAGGAGTGGTTAAGGGGTGATCAGGCTGGCAAACAGAGCAGTTAGGGGCGATCAGGCAGGCAGGCAAGTGGTTGGGAGCCAGCAGTCCTGGATTGTGAGAGAAATGTCCAACTGCCTGCTTAGGCCCGATGGGGATCGGGCCTAAATGGGCAGTCAGACATCCCTTGAGGGGTCCCAGATTGGAGAAGGTGCAGGCTAGGCTGAGACCCACCCGCCCCCCATGCATGAATTTCATGTACCGGGCCTCTAATATATATATATATATATATATATATATATATGATGAGTTTATTATATATATTTTTTTATATATATTTGTATATATGTATATATATGTCTATATACAAATATATGTATATATATGTCTATATACAAATGTGTGTATATATATATATATATATATATATATATATATATACTAGAGGCCCGGTGCACAAAAATTTGTGCACTCAGGGGGGGTCTCTCAGCCCAGCCTGTGCCCTCTCGCAGTCTGGGACCCCTCGGGGAATGACCACTTGCTGGCTTAGGCCTGCTCCCCTGGGGATTAGGCCTAAGATGGCAGTCAGACATCCCTCTGGCAGCCCGGGAGCCCTCGGGGGATGTCCACTTGCCAGCGGGGAGCAGACCTAAGCTGCAGTCGGACATCCTTAGCGCTGCTGAGGAGGCAGGAGAGGCTCCCACCACCACCGCTGTATTGGCAGCCATCAGCCTGGCTTGTGGCTGAGCAGAGCTCCCCACTGTGAGAGCACACTGACCACCAGAGGGCAGCTCCTGCATTGAGTGTTTGCCCCCTGGTGTTCAGTGTGTGTCACAGTGACCAGTCATTCCCACTCTTTCTGCTGTTAGGGTCAGTTTTCATATTACCCTTTTACTATATAGGATAGAGGCCTGGTGCACGGGTGGGGGCCAGCTGGTTTGCCCTGAAGGGTGTCCCGGATCAGGGTGGGGGTCCCGCTTGGGTGCCTGGCCAGCCTGGGTGAGGGGCTGATGGCTGTTTGCAGCTGGTCACACCTCCTTCAGGGTGGGGGTCCCCACTGGGGTGCCTGGCCAGCCTGGGTGAGGGGCTGATGGCTGTTTGCAGCTGGTCACACCCCCTTCAGGGTGGGGGTCCCCACTGGGGTGCCTGGCCAGCCTGGATGAGGGGCTGATGGTGGTTTTCAGGCTACCTGCACCCCCTTTAGGGTGGGGGTCCCCACTGGGGTGTCTGGCCAGTCTGGGTGAGGGGCTGAGGGCCGTTTTCAGGCTGGCCAGGACTGAAGCTCCCAGCCTTTCCTTTATTTCTTTTTTTTTTAATTCTGGGATTTATTTACCTTCTATAATTGAAACATTGTTGCCTTCACTGGTGCTCCCAGCTCTGAGGCCGCAACTGGATGAAAGCAGGTATCTGGGGTTTGTTTAGCTTCTATAATTGAAACATTGTTGCTTTGGGGCTCAGAGCCAGACCGCAGCAGGTGGGGAACCTTGGCTTCCTCCATCACTGGAGCAAGCAAGCCTCATGTTCGCTTCAGCTGGATGGCTGCCTGTCGCCATCTTTGTTGGCAGTTAATTTGCATATCGCCCTGATTAGCTAATGGGAAGCATAGCAGAGGTATGGCTAATTACCCTTTTTGTCTTTTATTAGATAGGAGAATATATATATATATATATATATATATATATATATATATGTATATATATATAGTTCTGCTGTCACAAACTTAAAAGAAAGCCAATTTGCACTAGACTGGCAAAAAGCAGTAGCTTCCTATTCTTCCTCTGGCACCCTGCTACCCTTTCCTACATCCTTATTAAAATATTAACAATAAAAAGTAAAAAGGTGGGCCATCAGCTCCTGTCTCTCCTCTCTTCTCTCTCTCTCTCTTTCCTCTCTCTCTCTCTTGCGCGTGCACACACACACACACACACACAGGTTATATTCAAAAAGTTAAAATCCTCTGTGATGGGGCAAAATTTTTGAAGTAATTAAACTTAATCTGAGGAGTAGAAGAGGAAGATGAGAAGTTATTTGAAGAGATGGAGGCTTCACATGCTAACCACGTTTTATGAGGCCTTGTTCTGAGCTAAGGAGGAAGAAAAAAGTCTTATGATTTGGGTACAAAGAGTTTTCTAGGTTTTTCAAAATGTTTAAATGTATTAAAAAGAAAGCAGACAGAAGATAACAAACACCATATGGCTAAGAAAAGAGAGAAACTATGGGAAAAAGAACTACAATTAGGTTGATCAATGTTTATAATGTAGATATTACTGATTTATCTTTTTCCTGTGAAAGTATTACACACTGTCTGTTAGAAGAAGCATCATGTACCTGGGAATCCTTTGCAAATACAATCCTTTCCTGTTTTAAGGGAAAGTGTCATGTGAGAAAGGACTAAGACTTTACCTCAGATGGGAGTGGAGTATAGTACTGTTTGTGTACTACAGGAAAAGAAAAGATAGGGGAATGCCCAGAGACCCAAATTTCATTAGGTAAGTTAGTAAAACTTGGTTATTACTTTCACATATCCTTTAGTGTCTATCAGGTGATATTTCAATATGACAGCGGTTTAGATCTAAGTCCTAAGCATGTGAAGGGTGGGGAGAATATGATGAGGGCAGGGGGGGAGATGAGTCTCTGAGATTAGCCTGTCACTCCAGCAAGGTTGGATCAGCTGGCTGAGCTTTCAGAAAGCCTTTTAGTAATCACGGCTGGTGATTCCCCCTTTTTCTAACTCCCTTTATATTTGTTTGTTTCACTGATGCAATTTTTTTTCACTCAATATATGAGTTTATTGAATGAATTTCTTACCACCCACATCAGAGGGACAGCTCCTTAAAGATAGGGAATGTGCAGTGTCCGCATGCACCATGTCACATCCTACTTGTATTAAACTCTCAACAAATGCTTATTGGCCAAATGAGATGCAAGATCTCACAAAGTTCCAGAGAAGAGTACTTTGCTGGAGATGGTACTTCTGTTTCTGTTTTGCTTTTGCATTGCTTTTGAAGGCCGTCTTCACATTTCTTTAGATATGTCTCAGTCTTTGGGGACATTTGTAGGAGACTACCCCTGCACAACCCCAATTCCTGTCCCAAGTTGGCTGTGGAAACCCAAATCAGGAGCCATGAGGGACAATTTATACACGAGCAGAAGATGATTGTCCCAAACTCATATGCAGCCTCTGTCTTGTATTCATTAATTCACTCTAATAAGGATTCCACCCTTATGCTCAGAAGTCATGTCCAGATAATTGACCTCTCAAAGGAAGTTGGGCTGTTGCTTTGAAAGTTCCATGCACATCTTTCCTGACATTGAGGTGAACCTCTTAGAAGTGTGTTCACTATAGACTACCAGGTCCACAAGCTGCCATACTCACAAGCTGCCACCCTTGTGGAAAGAAACAAGGGTGGCCTAATCAGCTGTTATACTTATACTAGGGGCCCAGTGCACAAATTCGTGCACCTTGAAAGGAACTGTGGGCCATGAGGCTGTGGTGGGCACCGGGGCAGATCTCAGCCCATGCTCTGCACCCCCACCCAGCCCCTCCCACTGTGACCCCTGGTCCCGTCTGCTAGCAGCCCCGGGTCCTGCTGCCGTTCCCACACACTGATGGCACTGGCCCTGCTCTCACCAATTGACTGCATGGAGCAATTGGGGCCAGTGCCAGCAGCAGGTGTGAGCGGTGGCTGCTGTCCCAATAGCCCCTCAAAAGCAAGGGGTGGTGGAGAAGTCCTGAGGGGCAATCAGGGCCGGCAGTTGCCACTCACACCTGCTGACAGTGCCAAGGGATCGAGACCTGCGCCAGGTGCCTGCAGCAGGTGTGAGCACTCAGCGGAATTGTGGCATCCAGGAGCAAAGAATTTTCAGTAACCACCAGAGGCTCGCCCTGATGACAGCGACCGGTGCCCCACCTTGGTCTGGCACCCCCACTCACCTGCTCCACCATTCCGCTGCTGCTGACACCTGCAATGTTCTGTGCTCGCCCCCTGGTGGTCAGCACATATAATAGCAACCATTTGTTTGGTCTATTTGCATATTAGGATAATATATATATATATATATATATATATATATATATATATATATATACTAGTAACCCGGGTGCATGAAATTCGTGCACTGGGGTAGGGGGGGAGAAGGGGCCCCTCAGTCTGGCCTTCACCCTCTCCAATCTGAGACCCCTCAGGGAATGTCCAACTATCTGTTTGTGCCCACACTTTTAACAGATAACAGCCCCATTGTTGTTCCTTTCTTATGCTTAAAACCATTGGAATTAGTAGGTATTCAAAGTGTGTATACATTTTGGGGGGACACCCTGTATATCTCTAGTCAGTGGTGAAAGAAACCAACAGCAGATTTGGAACCCCCAGACAGGGAACCTTGCTCATTCCCCACATGTCTCCCCACTCCACTTTCCACCTTCGCAGGCAGCAGGAGAATCAATGTTTTCTCTCATTAATTCGGAAAAGCATGTCCTGTCACCCGTTGCCTGGCAGGAGTGCTCTAGGCCCCAAGCAAGCAAGGCTCAGTCAGGGCAGCCTTCACTCATGGGTGCTGGCACCCAAAGTGCACATTCCTCCTCTACAGTCGCCCCGACTTTCCCACTGTTTCACTGAGAGGACTGAATTCCTCTCTGCCTCTGGGCTCTTGATCTTGAATGCTGACCGAAGGCACCTCAGAGAGGGCCACCCGTGCCCACCAGGTGTGTCTGTCTGCACCTGCTCCCACCTCAGCACCTGCATTAACCCCCCAGAGGTGATCTCATAGCTGCACTGGCCTCCGTGGGAACAGGGCATCACCACTCCACCCTCTCACTGTCATCTCACAGGCGCCCACTCTCAGCACCCAGAACACCCAGACACTCTCCAAAGGATGTGAGCGCATCAGAGGGGATGTGTGCACATCCTGTGGGGTGTTAGGCATGCCGTGTTGATGGAAGTGCGGTGGAGAGGCGGGGGGAACTTGTGCACGCCTTGGTTTGCAACTGTTGCAGGTGTGGGAGGGTGACAGTGTACTGGGGGATGTTCGCATGCCAGGGGGGATGTGCACACTGGAGGCCTCTGGCTTTGCAGATCCGCAAACCCCCATGGTGTGGCCAGGAGGACGTCAGTCTGGCGCGCCACGGTGGCTGTCCCTGCGATCCTGCACCTTCTGGGACAGGAGGCGGATCTTGCGCAGTCACTCCTGGGCGCTGATGGCTGCCTCCCCGCTGTGAAGGGTCACGGATCCGAGTCCCAGGACCGTGCACAGCCTCAAGCGCTGCCCCCCACCTGGCAGGGTCACAGATTCAGGTCCCGGACTGCAGACAGCCTCCCGTGCTGCCCCCCTGCCCACCAGGTCACAGATCCGGGTCCTGGACTGTGGACAGCCTCCCGCAGTGCCCCCCATCTGGCAGGGTCACAGATCTGGGTCACGGACCGTGGACAGCCTCAAGTACTGTCCCCCGCCTGGCAGGGTCACAGATCCGGGTCCCAGACCGCAGACAGCCTTGCCTGCTGCCACCTGCCTTCAGTATGCAAATTAGCCGCCGTCTTGTTGCTTTAGGGTGGGGGTCCCCACTGGGGTGCCTGGCCAGTCTCGGTGAGGGGCTGAGGGCTGTTTTCAGGCTGGCGGGTGACTGAAGCTCCAAACCTCTCCTTTTTTTCTTTTTTTTTTTATTCTGGCATTTATTTACCTTCTTTGCCTGTCACTGGAGCTGAGAGCCAGCTTTCTCTCTGAGGCCTTGGCTGCTGAAAGCAGGTATCTGGTTTGTTTGGGTTCTATAATCGAAACACTGTTTCAGCTCCAGCTCTGAGATCCCGGCTGGCTGAAAGCAGGTTTATGGGGTTTTGTTTAGCTTCTATATTTGTTACAATGTTTCAAACTGCAAGCTCAGAGGTCGGCAGCGCAGGTGGGGAAGCTTGGCGTCCTCCGTCACTGAAGCAAGGAAGCCTCCCTGTTCACTTCAAGCTGCCTGGCTGCTGGCCGCCATCTTGGCTGGCAATTAATTTGCATATCTCACTGATTAGCCAATGGGAAGGGTAGCGGCCGTACAGCTAATTACCATGTTTCTCTTTTATTAGATAGGATATCCTATCCAGTAATAGACAAACATGGTAATTGATCATACCTTTGCTATGCCTCCCATTGGCTAATCAGCATGATATGCAAATTAACCGCCAACAAAGATGGCGGCTAATTTGCATACTGCAGGCAGGGTAGGACAGCGCAGCCACCAGCGCGAGAGCCACCATCCAGGCCCCTGTGTGCGACCCAGAAGCTGCCAGCCTGCCGCCCATCGGGCCGCAGGCTGGCCCCAGAAGCACCAGAAGCCGCCCAGAAGCTGGTGATGGCAGGGTGAGATGGGGGTCCCCTGCCCAGGCCTGACGCCTCTGGCGGAGGTGTCAGGCCTGGGCAAGGGGCCGATCCCACGATCGTAGGGTGGTAGAGTTTGATGCCTCTGGCCGAGGTGTCAGGCCTGGGTGGGGGGCGGAGCTGGCAATCAGAGGGGTCTGGGGGCCCCCTGCCCAGCGGGTGATCAGAGGGAGATGGGGGTCCCCTGCCCAGGCCTGTCACCTCTGGTGGAGGCGTCAGGCCTGGGCAAGGGGCCGATCTGGTGATTGGAGGATGATGGGGGTCGACGCCTCTGGCCAAGGCGTCAGGCCTGGGCGAGGGGCTGATCTGGCAATCGGAGGGAGATGGGGGTCTCCTGCCCAGGCTTGATGCCTGGGCCAGAGGCATCAGGCCTGGGCATGGGGGAGGAGCCAGTGATGGGGGAGAGATGGGGGTCCCCTGCCCAGGCCTGACGCCTCTGGCTGAGGCATCAGGCCTGGGCGAGGGGCCGATTGGGTGATCAAAGGGTGATGGGGGTCGACGCCTCTGGATGAGGCATCAGGCCTGGGCGAGGGCGGAGCAGGCCATGGGAGGGAGATGGGGGTCCCCTGCCCAGGCCTGACTCCTGGGCCATAGGCGTCAGGCCTGAGCCGGTGATTGGTGTGAACTACAGAGAAAACACCTTTTCTGACCGCTCATTGGCTAAGCTCCCTGTATGTCACTGGTAATATTCTTACTAACTTGGGTAATAAGAATCCAAAACAGTGATCTAGGGTTTTTCCACCACACTCCTGGTGAAAAAAACGAAGGTCTGCTGCTGGAGGGCTAAGAAATGTCATATCCTGCCCTAGCCGGTTTTGCTCAGTGGATAATGCCTTGGCCTGCTGATGGCAGGGTCTAGGTTCAATTCTGACCAAGGGCATGTACCTAGGTTGCAGGCTCCTCCTTGGCTGGGGCCCAGGTCAGGGTTCATGCAGGAGGCAACCAATCAAAGTGTTCCTCTCACTTTGATGTTTCTCTCTGTCTTTCCCTTTCTCTTCCACATTCTCTAAAAATCAATGGAAACATATCCTCAGGTGAGGATAAAAAATAATAAAGAAATTATTATTATATGAAAGACATATCTTGAAAATGCCTAAAGAAAGTTGTCATTTTTTCATGGTGAAGGGACTGGAGTCCGTGTTGATGAAAAAACCTTGCTGGCTGCGGTGACTGGCAGTGGCTGCAGCAGCGGGGTGATGGGGCTGGTGCCTTCCCCTGATCAGCCTGGTCACCTCCCACAAAGGGAGGCCAGACTGTGGCTTAGGCCCGCTCCCCAAGGGAAGCAGAGAGTGGACCTAAGCCGTCACTAGGACATCCCCTGAGGGCTCCCAGTATGTGAGAGAGGGCAGGCTGGGCTGAGGGACACCCCTCCCCAGTGCACTAATTTCATGCACCAGGCCCCTAGAGTGTGTGTGTGTGTGTGTGTATATATATATATATATATATATATATATATATATTGAATAAAGGCCAGTGATGAAGGTCCTAAGGTCCTAAGAGGTGTGGTCTTTCCACACAGGTTATCCATTATGATTAAGCTAGTGCTGGTTGAAGTTTAACATCAGTACAGATTGTGTGAATTACTTTCTTACTTAGAGGTAACAGGGTACATTAGGAGAGTGCAGAAAAATGTCATTAGTGAGTCTTCATACATAATGTTCTAGTATGAAATGTCAGTGTTGGCTTCTACAGGTGATCTGTGTGTGGATAATTTATGAAGTTATCTGGCTTAAAAAGGAGAAGTAGAACCTGAATGTACTGTGGTGAGCTGGCACAGCCATGGCATACTCAGCCCCAGGACACCTTATGTGCCATGCCAGCTCAGCCAGGTTCAGTGACCCTGAGAGGAGGTGGTGAAGGATGGAGAAAAGACAGACAAGAGAAGAATATGGGTCTGGGTGGGATGTTGTCCTCTCTGATGGAGAGCTAGCGACAACGCCATGGACTACAAGCCGTGTCTTTATTTTAAAGCCAGATTCCATGAGACAAAGTAAGGGCGTGACCAAGATGTTTACAACATTCTCCTGGGTTTCAGTCCTACTCAATTACATGCACCTGAACTCTATCAAGCCCATATCACTCAGGCACGTGGGGCCATATGTTCGGGCCGTAGGTTCAAGCTTACAACTATAGCTGTTGGTGATAATTGTGCTGGGAGGGCTCTGCCCTCCAAGCTGGGATGTGCACGTGGCCATGAGAGCACTGTGCCCTCTCATTTGTCCGAGGTTTGAACCTGTCCAAACACTGTAGCCGCTCTCCACAATGTACTTCTGATTTTGTTGCTAAAATATTAGGGTAATGGCATTAACAATAAAAGGTAATGGAGAGGCAAAGAAGAGGTAAGGAGAGAGAGGAGCCCAAAACTTGATAAGAACAATTCGAATTCTAAAATCCCCTTTCCCCACCACATTCCACATCCATAGGCTTACAAGGTTCTACAAGAGTCTCCCACATCCATTCCTTCTCAGACAGTGTGGGTCAGCTTCTAGATCTGCCAGTTTTCTCCATGGTGATTTTGTTAATTGAGAACAAGCTGCAGCCCAGTATGCTGGGTGTCAGATCCTATGCTTTCCTTACTTAAGTGCAGGGTGAGCAATCTCTCTGTGCCTTCATGAACATTAAAGTCATCCTTCCTGCCCACCTGCTTCTTAGTCTTTTGTATGACCTTTGATACAGGGTTAGTTTGGTGTTCTTTCATTCATTCAACAATTATTTTTACTGAGTGTCTGTTTCATAAGAATCTCTGTGCTAGGTGCTGATGATGCAGAGGTGAACAAAACACATTCCCTGTTTCGAGATGCCTCAGGGGGAGACAGATATATAAGCTCATAATTCCAGCATTATCTCAGTGTGTTTTTTACCAGGTTGCTATGGGAACACATAGGAGAGGCCCTTACCCCAGTCTGGGGAGAAGATGGTCAGGGGCGGATTCCAGAGAAAGAGGTGTTGGGCAGTGGAAGAGGATTTGAAATTAACTTGGGAACTGGTGGGAAGAAGGGAAAGGAAGAGTAGGAAAGGGGAGCTCACAGCAGTGATCAGTTTCTGCAACGGCTTAGAAGGGAGGAAAAGCATAACCAGTCTGGGGAAATGCAGGGAGTTTGATATGGCTGACGCATCAAGTGTAAGACTGGAGAACTAGACATAAAACAGAAAATGACGGGCATTTAAAGTCACAGCAAGAAGTTTGGACTTATCCTGAGGGCCATGGGGAACCACTGAAGGGTTTAAAATGGGGACTGAGAGATCTGATTTGCATTTTATAAGTCTCTCCAACTGAAGCGTCGGGAACAGATTGGAACCAGACAAGAGACTGACTAGATGGCCCTCACAGTAATCAAAGGAGAATGTGGAGGGCCTGGCCCAAGGGAGGAGCAGGGGGATGTTGAGAAATGGTAGACACAGCAGGATGTGGTACTGATTGGACGTGGGATGAGAAGAAGAGGAGCCAAGGAGGATTCCTGGGTTCTGATGACAGTGTCCTATCTGCTTCCCTGTGTGCTGAATCCTTGAGATCTGCAATTACCACTAGAATTTTATCTTTCCTTTTCCTCTCATTTTATTATTTTTTTATTTTATTTGTTCTTCTTTTATAGGAGAAAATAACATTAATTCAGCTCTTGGCTGTAATATTCTTTCTAACTTTAAAAACCAATAACAGCACTTAAAGATGAGCCTCGTTAGTAGAAGAGTTGGAAAAAAAGATACTATTAATTTTTTTTTCAGAAGGAAAAACAAAAACCTATGCCATATGCAGAAAAGTTTCCAATTAGGTTAATGTACCTTAAACTGTATTAGTAATTAAGTGCTTTGGGTATTAAAATACCTAATCTAGCTTCAGGCTGTTTTTGATAAATCCTTTGACATTTTCCCCGTTGAGGGGGAGAGACAAAGCAGAGGAGGGCCTCGCCTGGGATTGCAGAGCTCTTGGCTCTATTCCCCAGCTTTTAGCAGCTTACTCTGTGACCTTGGTAAGGCTGCTTTAGGTCCCCAGCCTTGAGTTGTCCTATCTGTACAATGGCCAAAAGAAAAGAAAAGAAAAGAAAAAAAAGAAAAGAAAAGAAAGAAAAGAAAAGAAAAGAAAAGAAAAGAAAAGAAAAGGAAAGAAAAGGAAAGAAAAGGGCAACATGTAAATAACTTCCCCTAATGCAGGGCTTAGAACACAGTAGGATAGAGCTATTTGGTGGGGATGGAGTGTGGAGCTAATTTTGGTTCGTTTTTTATGTTATTTATTCTACTGAGGGACATATTAATCTGTAATTTACATAATACTTGATATTTCCGGCATGTGCACATTAACATAAGGAATTGGCAGATTAGCAATCCAAGACATCCACACAAGATTCAAGAGCTATAGTAACTCAACCAAGTCATCAAGAGCCTAAGTTCCTTCTGTACTTCCATTCTGATATGTTTAGTATTTGCTTATAGCGGGATAGAGGCTGTACCTTCCATGGTCATGTGTATATTTGGCAGGAAAAAAAGTGAGAAGTTTGGTGCCGGCTTCATTCCTCCCGTTTGTCAGGAAGCAAACCACTTTCCCAGAAGCACTGCCATAGGTGCCGGGGACTCCCACCAACAGAACAACAACCACCCCACCCTCTGTCCAGATCCCAGGGGAGCTGGGAGAGTGAGTGGGAAAGCGCTGCGGAGCTTTTACTGCTTCCACAGTGAAAGGGGGCAAGAGAGAAGGGGATGGGAAGAGGTGTTGAGTGAGCCAATCAACAGCATCTGCCACACCTGCTAAACAGAGCACCATCAAAAGCAGGAGAGTGGATCACTTCTCAGGAAAGAAAGCATCGAAGGTCAGGCTGGAGCAGAGGCTCTGGAAAGGCAGCCCCCACTTGGGAAATGGCTTCAAATTTGGTGGGAGCTTTTGAGTAATTTCTTTGGTCCAAATTTGTGAATACCCGGTCCACCCCAAAAAGTGAATTACAGGGAAATCTGATTTCCTATCTGGCAGGTAGGCCTGGCAATAAATATAAAGCACAAGCAGAGAAGGGAAAGAGAGAAAGCCATAGCCACAAAAGTGGGAGCCAATTCCTGAAGAAGCTTAGTTGATCTCTGACCCCTCACACTTGTTCATTGTGGGGTGTGATGGGGAGGGATGAAGCCCAGGAAAGAAATACCAAATTGCTCATTTGTGTGATGTCCTTGAGAGAGTTGCTGACCCCGCATTTGGGGACACAGGGGTAAAGGGACAGTCCAGTTGAATGTGTTCCTGATTCCCACATTGCTTGGCCCTTCAATGCACATCGATCCTGTACCACTTCCCTGGAGGGAGCATCCCTCTGCTTCTAACAAGATGGCAGGGCTTGTTCGGGTGTTTTCTCCATCAAATTTGAATAAGGTCTCAATTTTCCTTTTCAGGTCATCATTTAACAAGATTTATTGTTCCTGCTTATATGCTTCAGGCAGCCTATTAGGACATTAGGAAAAATCTGCCCACCGCTATTTTTTTTCTTCAAATCTGGAAACTAAACATGCAGAATTGCAATTTCTAATTCTAGAGAGGAGGGACAGCTCCCTGGTCTGACCACCCACCCACACCCCCTCTGATCTTTGGCCTCTGATCCCTCAAACGGAAAGCTTGGACTGCGCTGTGGCTGGTGAGTGTCTCAAACTACAGACCACCTTGCTCTGAAACCTCACCATTTTGTCAAAAACCTGTTTAAAAAGTCAGCTTTCTTAGATTGTCACCTCTCCTTTCCTCAACTGAAATGTTTTCTCAAGGAGGAGATTGTGTTTTCAGATGTCCCAGTCTGGCTCAGGGTCCCAGGCAGATTCTGTGGGGCAGGGTGAAACACGTAACTCTCACATGCTAGGGTAAGGCAGGGGCTCTTGGCCAGAGCTCAGTGAGAAGAAGCAGACTCCTTAGCTGCTGAAAGTGAACTGGCAACTCAATTTCAAGGACACAGGAGAATTAGCAGGGAAGCTCTGACTACAGAGCAAAGCCTTGTCTGTGTATTTTTGCATGCGTTTGTGCCACTACTAATCTGTCTGCTTGCGATGCAATAGCCCAGGTCCTTTACTAGATTGAGTGTATCCAGGAGAAGAGAAGCAAGCTCGCACACAATTAGGACGCATTTCTAAACAATGCAGCAAGTGAAAGTTGAGTTAATAAGCACTGAATATATCTTCACATCACTCTGCTCTAGGGACTCAAAGCCATATAGATCATACTCTGAAAATCCACCACAGAGGTACCACAATGCCCTGGATGAAGTTTACATATCAATTGTTCAAGAGCTTCATCAACTCATGGTGACAATTTCAAGGCCTCTGGCATCACGATTACCCAAATCTGTTGAACACAAAAGGTCTGATTCCACTCTCCTTCAATTCTTGCCAGAAACGACAGAAACACCAGAAGCAGCAAAGGTAGAACAGGAGTTCTAAAGGTATTCTCCTTGTGACTGGAACAGAGTATCGGATAGTCATCCCTTTCCTCTGCTGATTTCCTGTAGCAGGGTTGCAGAGGGAGGATGAAGTTGGGGCACAGTTCAGTGTAGTTGGGAAAATAGGGGTCTGCTTCAGTCCTACATAGACACCCTAATGTAGTCGCAGTAACATGTCCTGGTCTTTTCTGAGAACTTCACCATCTAAGGGTCTAGGCCAGTGGTCAGCAAACTGCGGCTCTCGAGTCACATGCGACTCTTTGGCCCCTTGAGTGTGGCTCTTCCACAAAACACCACGTGTGGACACGCATGTACAGTGCGATTGAAACTTCGTGGCCCATGCGCAGAAGTCGGTATTTTGTGGAAGAGCCACACTCAAGGAGCCAAAGAGCCGCATGTGGCTCGCGAGCCGCAGTTTGCCGGCCACTGGTCTAGGCCACAACAATTTTGAAAAGCCTCTCAGGTGAGGGAATGAGCCTCTGTGAATCTATGGTTCAGGGTTAATTGGCACCCAGCTCTGTAGTGAACTTAGGGAGAATGTCCTCCCTCTAGGAGTCTTCAAATGTCCCTCACATTATTAGGACATGATAGCCTTATCTTGAGAATTCCTGACTCCTCACTCAACCCTACGTCTTCTAATAGGTACATCTGAGTTAAATGAACATATATTTTCCCTGATATATACCCATTTTAAGTCTAGAAAACAGGATTGATACAAAAAATTTTATTCACGTCATTGGTCAGTTTTGTTTTTGTGTTGTTGTGGGTTTTTTTTTACGCTTGTCTATAGTCTACACATTTTATTATAGTGGCTGAATTCTTTTTTGACTGATGAACATCATTCAGGAAGATGTAATTGCTTATTTATGGCTCCTTTCTGGACTGGTCAGCAATCTTGACTATACTATTGTACCCGCACTAGCCTTCTCAGTGGTCTCAGGGACCCTCTAAGTTTTCTGCTGTCGGCACTCCCAGACAGGCTGTTTGCCCGGCCTCTGGGGTTTAGGGCAGTAGGCTTTAGCTTTAGGATGAAGAGCTGCTAGATTTTTTTTTTTCTTTTTAGAAATGAACATTAAAGTCCTACCTATTTAGGGGCAGTTTTACAGGCTATTTTTCCTGGTGGCTGTAGCTCCCCCTGCTGCTCAGCTGGGGGCAAGAGAGGCCAAAGGAATCTGAAATGAAGTAAAAACTACCTGGAGTCAAGTGGGCCCAGGAGCCAGCAAATGTAGGCAGTTAGCTTCAGCTCAAGGGTCTAACAGTGGTTCTCAACCTTCTGGCCCTTTAAATACAGTTCCTCATGTTGTGACCCAACCATAAAATTATTTTCGTTGCTACTTCATAACTGTAATGTTGCTACTGTTATGAATCATAATGTAAATATCTGATATGCAGGATGGTCTTAGGCGACCCCTGTGAAAGGGTTGTTCGACCGCCAAAGGGGTCACGACCCACAGGTTGAGAACCACTGGCTAGGACCTCAGACATGCCTCGTAGGAGAAAAGGCGATGATTTAGGAAGGCAGGTGTAGGTCTTTGAGGGTGGAGGTGCAGCAAGAGAGGGGGATTATATTTTAAACGTGGCCCTACCAACTGTTGGTTAAAAACAAAAAAATACAAAGAAAAGAAAACCTTGGTTTCACACCACTGTGATTAACTAGCAAGTTCTCCCCTCTATCTTATGCTTTCTCCCAGATGACATTGCATTTCTGTCTTCTAATATCAGCTCTATCAGCTATTTGTCTGGGGGTGAGTTACATACTCTGCATGAGTTTCCTGATCTGATCATTTTTTTCATTGATGACTCAATGGGAAAAAAAAGTATATATTGATTGCCTGGTACTTGTATAGAAGTAGCCACCACATGTCGGCTGTTATTATTATTCTAGTTAGTATTATTTTTTTTAGGTCATTGTTTCTCACACTTGGCCACACATTGGAGTCACCTGGGGAATTTTTTTAAACTACTGATACCTGTCTACTAGTCCTAGATTCTGATTTCATTGACATGGGATATGGCTGGAGCACTGGAGTTTTTTAAAGTTCCTGGAGGGTTGTAAGACACAGGAAAGTCTGAGAACCATTGCTCCAGGGCCCCTCATATCCCTCCTCAGAGACCAATGTTTCACAAGGAGATGGACCCTGGTGCTAGGTAGAGGGGCTTCTGTAGTGTCAGACTAGCTCTGGAGCACCAAGAAACGCTCTAACTCTTTGCTAAAGTGTGGTCCCAGGTGAGGGTCAGCATTGTCTAAATCCCTTGGGAGTATTTTAAACTCTCAGGTCCCACCTCCGACCTACTGGATCAGAATTTTCACTTTCACAAGGTTCCCACGTGATCTTGATCTGCACTCACAGTCTCTTTGAAAAAGGCATGGTCTAGCTCCCCCGTTTTCTCTCCCTCTTGCTCTGGTTTCTTTTATTTACCACAGAGAATAGTGTTGAGTATTTGTGACAAGGAAATATCCTGGGTTGGGGGGTGGGAGTGGGAGGGACAAAAATAATCCTGATGTTTATTTCAATAATCTCTTCAAATTCAAATCTCCTTAGAGTTCATTTTATTCAGCTGCCAAATGTAGTTTAAGTTTTTAATACCTGTCTCAACTCACAAGCACCCACTTTACGTCTGCTGATAGATGTGTACTGTGCCTCTCATGTAGATTCTAAAAATATTCCTTCCAGGACTAGTGCAAATGCCTCGACCGGGCCCCCTTTAGTCTATTGTTGAGCCAGGGTGTCTATTTGAGAGAGGATCTTTGGTAGATCATAGCTGTGAGACCAAATTTAGAGAAACATTATTATTTAGTAGAGGTTCAGAAAGGAAACAAAGTCGTCCATTAGAACCTAGTCATTAAGGTTAATAGTAAACCATAAAATGAATGGAATGTTGGCCCTCTGGACAGGTTCTCAAAAAAGACGACACAAATGTTAACCAACATGTGGGGAGATGGACAAGAGACAGGGAATGGAGTAGAGTGAATGACTTAGGAAAGAGACTACATCTCAAGAGGAATGTAGCTTCTATGATATTGGCCTAATTCTATGACATTAACACTTATTCCTCTCTCCCTCCCAACTTCCAGGCCTCCCTCCCTCATCTGTGCTTCAAAACGAAAAAAAAAATTAAACATGAGTTTTAAAAGATACATATTGAGATAGAAATAATACAAGAATTACGATTGCTGTCTTCACTTTTTTCTCTCATATTCTTTCTAGAGGCACGATGTCCTCTTTATGAGGCTTTTATGGCTATAAAAGATTCAGAGGAAGACACTGAAACCAAATCTGTAAACGTGCAAGGCTCCTGGTTGGTGGGGAGGCGGGGGGAGAAGGGGGGAGACACAAATTGCAAAGAGCAGAATAATCAGATACAGAGGGACTTTGATCTTCTGGAGACCTAAGCTAATAGATGTTAAGTGCAGTTCAGTGGAAGTAATAACCCATGAAGAAAACAAAATCTACAAAATGATAAAATGCTGCAGTCTACTGATCAAGGAAGACATTGGAAAATTACTATGAAAGCATCCTTAGCCCAGCGGATCCAAGGTGAAGAAAGGGCTGCGTCTGCCAACCAGCAGCCAGACATTCCAGGCAGACTTAGCCGTCTCCCATTTTGTGGCCAGATTAACACTCTGTGCAACCTGAATGCTTTCTCACTGAAAAGGCATGAACTGGCACCATCATCACAGCTCTGGGCTTCACAATCTCCCCCAGTGACGCCACAGTGAATCACCCCACAGCTGGCCATGTGCTCTGTGGGAGCATTCCGGGACCCTTGTGACTGCTAATCCATTAGTGCTGGCCTTTTTTTCTTTTTTTTTTTAAACATCAAGATACAGGACATGGTGATGGGAAAAAATAAAATAAAATAAAATAAAAAAACTAAATAAATGTGTTTTTTTAAAAAAGATATAGGACATATAAGACATCATTCAGTAAATTAAAATCTTACCAAGCATACTATTTAGGAAAAAATTGGGAAATAGTAGACATTTAAATACAATTTAAAAATCCAGAAACATTACAAAAGGGAGTTCCTTAAGGCAAGTCTATGTACGTAACATTTTATTAAGCATATCCATTTATTGAGCAACGACTGCATTATATACATTGTGTAAAATGGGGCAGAATTAGTCTAATCTGTCAATAGACTAAACTAAACTCTTATTATCTGAAGAAAATCTAAAACTTGAAACAGTTAGATAAGTTTAGTCTGGACAGACTCTTTATTGTGAAAAGAATTAAAAACAAATGAATGACCCTCTCCCCCCTCAAAAGAAAACACCAGAAAATATGAGTTAAAAGTCAGGAAACTGGGAGAAAATGGAGAATGCATTTAGAAAGCCACACCTTCCTACATTTCATGTAATGGCTAATTAAACATATGGAATACATTATGTGAGCCACATATTAATGTGTTTGGATAGGGCGGGAGCAAACAGATGAAAATAAAAGAAAGCTCTGCGGTTGTCATCCAGGCATGATGTGGACAAGCTCTGCGGGGCACAAGCATTGGCTCATCTTTGAGCAAAAGTGCACAAGAACATTTAAAAGCAACATTTTGCTTATCAAGAGAAAAATTGAAGTTGGCAAACCACAGATAACAATATAGACTCGTATTATTGGTGGCCAAAAAGAAAAGATTTGTTCCAATGCGTTTAAACCCTCGAGACTGTTTCCTCATGTTGAAAAGGACATTGGTTAGCATCTACCCGGACCGTTTTTAACCACTGTGCTGCCCTCCATGGAGATGTTTACTGAGAGACTGGCTCCTTCAAATGAATTTTACCTGTGGGAAAAATGGAGGCTGGGCCTACCTGATGCCTAAGAGACTTAATGGAATATTAAAACTCCAGGTCTCCCAAAAGTGATTGGAAAAGGATATTTTATATAACATATGTATTTATTTTTTAAACAAGTTGAATCCTTGTTTTGAAGGCCTGTGGTACGGGGCTGGCTCCTTCTGCAGACAGACCGGGGGTGGTGAGGATGAGAACTCCCAGCCGCGGAGTTACCAGAACAGGCCTCAGCCCGCCGTGTCCTGCTGCCTCTCACCAACAACCGTCCTTATCTATTATATGCATATAACACAATTTAGACTAAGCATGCTGAGTGGATTAACTAATGATTGCAAACCACTTTGGAAATAGAAAATAGTCTAGACGTGCCCAGAATTACTAATGATTAGATAACAGACTGTCCTAAATTTTACTTTTCATTCAAATAAACCTTTGCTTGATGATGAAAGTTGTGCCATTAAACAAAAGTCTTTTTTTAAATAGAGGTTTTCACGGTATTTTCATTTGAGTTGAATTTCTGTTCTTCAGACCCATATTTCTGCCAATTTCTATCTCTTGTGCTTTCTCTGGCACAACTGAAAGAACAAAGTTAATAACAGAGAAAGGACAAGCTTTAAAAAGTGCTGCATTTATCGTCAGTTGTAATTCTGCTATTAAATGGTCTTGGCATTTGGGACATTCTTCTCAATTTTACTTTTTTTTTTTCTTAGAGGAAAAAAACTGAAAACATGGAATTTATACTAAAAATAATCATTCTCTACCTTTTACTTTCTAAGTCTTTTCTCCTCTTGCATTCAGTGTTGGGCCTCCTACCCTCTATAGGATAATACAAGATAAATGTTGAGCCTTTGTCTCCCCTTATCTTTTTTAGAAAGCTCTCTCTCTCTCTCTCTCTCTCTCTCTCTCTCTCTCTCTTACACACACACACATACACACACACACACGCACATGTATGTGTGTGCCATATTTGTGATTTGTTGTAAAATTATTTTTCACTCTGAATACTGCTTGTGGAACAGATTGAATATTTTACCATCCAAAACCCACAAAGAGAAAACTCCTACTGTGGTCTTCAGAATTTCCATTCAGTTGATTAGCCTGCCAAGTCCAGTGACCAGTACCACCACTCCTGATGGTGGGGAGCATATGGTACTGCTGTGAATAGTTTTGCTCTCACTGCTGTGAAATCCCACGCCCTCCCACAGAATGTGTTTGGAGAAGCAAATGGTAAGTGTCGCTGTTCAGCACGGCTCTGTCTCTGCCTGTGGAACACAGTCCTTTCAACAACAAAATGAAGAGACAACTGCAGGTCTTCACAGGCTCTGGTTTAGTACTCAGCTCAGGGGTTAATGGTCACCCATTACTGTTAACTACCCATTCTTCTCCGGAAAGGAGGGTTAGCCTTTATACATCCTGGATTTATCGGGATCCACATGGTAAACTGAGTATCTATCACTTTTGCTTGTTTTTGTCTTCCTCTTTCTTCTCCTCTTTCTAAAAAGAAAAGAAAAGTCAAAGTGGGACACCACCTCTAAATTAAATTGGGGCTCTGAAAAGAGCACTGCTTTTGGAGTTAGAAAGCCTGTGGTATCAAACACTAACTTGTCTTATAACTTTGAGCAAATGTTTGAATCTCTTCTGTGAAACAGAAGGCCTGAGCCCTTAACGCCCCTTCCAGTCCTAAGATTATATGTGTTTGTGTTGTCCAACCCTCCCCACTGCTAACCTCATCTCTAGGAAAATCTCTTTCTAAATCACTCAAAATAAATTATTATTTTTTGTTATATACTGTGGCTTCCAGAACTTACGTGATTGCATGTTTCTGAGACTATTCATCTCCACCGTCAAGTGGTTCTTTCCTATGTTTAGCACAGCTCTTTCCACTGCAATATAAGGCCACCTTTTCTCCTGTTTCTTGTGAAAACAGAGAGCACTCTTTGGAATCTTGCTTTAACAACTTTTTCTTATTTGTGCTTACTGTTACTCTCACTCTTTTATGTGGTGGCCGTTAAGATGCATGTTCTAATGTACTTATTGTCTCTGCTGCTCCTCCTCCGATCACGATCACCACTCTCCTGCTTTGCCAGCACACTGTATGCTGGCTGAGTGGCTGACTGGGGGCTGTTTGGAGGCCGGCCTGTGCTCCAGTGGGTGCCACATTCGCTGGTTTGTGCTGGGAGGTAACAGACGTTCATGCGCTGCTGAAGAGGGCTTCGGAAACTTAAGTCATAGACATGCTTCAGTGGAGGATGAGGATTTGCCCAGATGGGAAGCCTCAAGTGCTGAGACACTTGTACATCTACTTATCTTGAGTCTCAATGATGTTGTTTTTAAGTGAGCTATTCAAATGGAGGGAGAAACCCACAGAGAAGGAAAAATAGCAGGTTGGAGTGATTATGTGCAGGAGGAGAGGCCCTAGTAGAAGTCCAGTGGGAAAGAAGGAAGGGAATAAAATTAAGAATGATTAATGACAGATCTCTCATGGTTTCATTGGATCCAAGGGACAGGGCAATACAGAATAAGAAACACTTGATTATAGGAAAGAAGCATGAATGTGAAGGAAAATACATCAATCTACTGATGTGGATGGGCTCTGAGGATGGGAAAGAGTCCTTCAAGAGCCAAAAGGAGCTTGTCCTCCTCCTATCCCCTGGAGAGACCCTGGCTGGCATGGCATTTCCTCCTGGTCTTTGGGAAAATCCCTCCAGCTTCATTCTAGCCAGGCCAAACAGAGCAACTGTGGCATTAAGATGAGAGTGAATCCTGGATAATAAATTTCAACTTTCAGGAAAATTTAATTTAGGGACACAGGCACCCCTCCTCTTAAATGTGCCCTTAAAAGTGCTATAAAGTGTGTGTGTGTGTGTGTGTGTGTGTACGATGCTCAGTTTCTGCCTGAGAATCAGAAAACAGATTTTTAGTTGCATGAGGAGCCAGTTTTACTCTCCCTCCAACCCACTCACTCCCATTTCCCACCTCTTCCACATCAGCTTTAAATTGTTATGTTTAAAGCTACTCAATATGGGTAATAATAATATCTACCATTTATGAAGTTCTTAATATGTGCCAGCTCTTTATGTGAATTTTCACATCTAATCCTCACAGCAATAGGCAAGGTAGGCACAAACATTTACATAATGTTTTATAAATGTCAGACAATATTCCAAGTGCTTAACATATATTAATGTAATGAGGTACCATTATTATATGTTTTTAACATAGGAGGAAACTGAGGCACAAAGATGTAAATCACCTATTCAGAAAGAGCCACTAAGTGGCAGAGTCAGGATTCAATACTCATATCTGAGTTATCTCATTAGATTGCGAGCTCCACAAGAATATAAATTACATACAGTTTTGTTGTCATATTTTCAGTGCCTGGAACACAGTAAACACTCACCCTTATTGGTTAAATGATTGAATACAGAGCCTAAACCATTACTATCTATGCAATATTAGCACCTGGAGCAAACTGACTTTCCCCCAAATCAAGGATGGGAAACACCACCAGATAAGAAATAACACTAAGGAAATCATCCTTCATGCAATCATTCATTCAACATATGTTTATTGAGCACCTACTATGGGCCAGGCCTTAGCTTAGGTGCAAGTGTCACTTTCTCTTTTGAGAGGGCAATGTCACATGACTGGCTTGAATACCTCCCATATTCAGGAAGGTTTGCCTCCAACTTTCCTCCCATTGCTAACACAATGCCCCTGGCAACATGGAAAGGTGGTTCTGATCCCTTGCAAGTGACTCTAAGCCTTATTTTGTTTGTTCTCCATTAGTCTTAGGCTTGCAGGACCCACTGGGGATAATGACTCAATGGTGGGGAGAGCATGGGGCTGCATGTAGCAGATCTCAGAGGGAGGGACTGCAAATTGGAGGCATTTTATTGTTTTCTCCTTTTTTTACTCTGAAAACTTTTCAAAAGGAGAGATCTATTTGAGTGGTTTGCAAAATCCATCTTAAGGTCAGCTCTAATTAAGTTGGGGCCTGGCAGCTATGTGACTTCAGTGTTGTTACACAGCTGCCAAAGTTGAGCTAGGTGCCCACCTTCACCATCAGTAGTGAGTCCTGGGCTGCATGTACAGCTCCTGTAGCAGCTTAGACCAACTTGGCATCTATGCAGTATGGGTTAGTGCCAAAGAGAAAAGCTGTCTTACACTTTGGTTATAAGAGATGGAAGAGCTCAGAATGTTATGTTTTGATAAATTTTCATAAAACATGGATGTCCATTGTGTCACATAATAGGTACTCAAATGACCTATTTCTCTTTAATTCTGTATCAGGATATATTTTTAGCAACAGAAGATTGAATCAACATAATGCCTGGCACAAAACAGACTTTCAGTAAATTTGTATACAATGAAAAGAGCACATGTGCCCAATGACATAACAAAGAAAGTGAAGAATCCCTAGATTTTCTATTAATTAGTAAGATAAAAATATAGAAAATTATTTCTCTGGGACTCAGTTGTTTCGTCTAAGAAACAAATAGATTAGATGAGTTCTAAAATTTGTTCCTGTTCTTAAATTATGCAGTTGAAATTTTGCATAGAGGCAGTATTATATAATCAAAAGAACAGAAACAAAGCCCAGAGTCCAGATAGGATTTAACTCCAGACTTTGTCACTGACCAACCATTAAAGCTTAAGCATGGAAATCAACATCTCCAAGTCATAATTTCTTTACCTGCATAATAAGAATGTTCAAAGGCATTTTGTAGGACTGCAGATAGGTAATGAGACAATAAGTCCATGTTTTGGAATATAGAAGGCTTAAGTAAATGATAATTAAAAAATGAAAACCTATTGAATTTAAATTCCATTCTTTCCTGTAGAAAAGTGCTATAGCCATTCCAGATGGACTGAGTTAGTGGCTCCATTTCTTCCTGTATCTTTGCTGATTGACATGTGACTTTACAGTGCTCTCCCAAGCCTTGCCTCTGGGCCTGGTTTAGTGACTTGCTTGGCCAGTAGGATGCTAGCAGATGTGATACAAGCAGAGTTTTGAAAAGCAACTGGACCCAGTCTTCTGTGACTCTGCCATTGCCATGAGAAGGACAATGCCTAAACTAAACCACAGGTCCTGAGAAGGGGACACATGACACATGGAACAGAGCCACCTCTAGGCTAGGCCAGCCAAATCTCAGTTAACTCAACCCACAAGAGCTAAAGAAATGATTGCTTTAAGTCATCAAAATGTGGAGTGGATTGTTATGCTATAGTTTTATGGCACTAGCTAACTGATATCACAGAAGATGGGAGTCATAGACATTTATTTTAAAATTGGAGTTCATTGGTGAAATTTGAAAATATATTTACTTTTCCATATTGGGCAAATTTTCATAAAATATACACTTTTGGGTAAAATTTTAGGACGAGAAGGAAGATAGAAATTTGCTAAATTATCCTTTTGGCTCAAATGAGAGTTTTAATAGGGTCTGAAGCATTTTAAATTGCTAAATTATGAATGTTTGAAAACTTGCCATGAGGTCTGAGTATTCCAACTTTAATTTTAGATTTGGGAATTTTTTAACAGGGAGGGACTTAATATGTGTGGGTCCAAATCTGATTACAGAGTATGTCTGTACATTGCTTAGTACTATTGTCATTTTGTAGAACCCAGATTAATGAGGCTTTAAAAATACAGTATCAAAAGGTGGTCCTGGATGGGTCAACAGGACACTTTGTTTACAAGGTTAGACACGTCTCTTAGAAGGACGGACTCTGGCAGAAACCAGTCCTCTCTGAATCACCACAATTACTTCGTAAGTAAGTTAGTGTGCTCGTGTATAAAATAGAAGCCGTGTTCTTCTAGGCATTAGGACTGGGAGGAGCGGGTAAGCTTCTTTAGGGCAGGGATGAGAGCAAATATTCGTAACACCGGGCATGTGATTGCTTACTTAGCAGAAGGTGAACACTCTTGTTGACGGAGAGTAAGTTAAAACCTGCTTCTCATTATTTAGGATCTAGACCAAATGTTACTCCACCAGGAAGAATGAATTCCTTTGCCATCTGTGTTCCTCTGGGACCTGTCAGGCCCATTTCCATGACTGACTGCCACGAGGCTGTAAGCTCTCAAGGACAAGAGACACGTTACACTCCTTGTATGTCCGCAATGTGTACCAAGGTACCTTATACATAAATGAGCTTACTAAGCTATGGTTAAATGAATGAATGATAATACTGCCCCAATTCTTGAATGAGGAAGCTGAGGGTCAGGGAGATGAACTAGTTTTCTGGAAATCACACAGCTGGATAGAGCTGGGCATTAAATTTGAACTCAGGTCCAGGTTAATCCGCAATCTGTTCTACTATAACAAACTTAGATTTTACTCCTGTGGCAATAAACAAAATAGTAGAAGTAAATTACATAGCACAGTAACAGATGTTGAATAAATGTTACTTATCTTTATCATGTTTTACTCTGTTACAGGAATTCCACCTTTGGAGATTTATCTCTCTTCTCCAGAATTACTTTTTCTTAGAAGTCATCAACTTATTGTTGTTTGAAGGAAGTGAAAAATAAAGTATCCTAATAGTGTAATGGCTAATTTATGGCATTAAATATCAATTGGACAATTATATGGTCATTAATAACTGTAGGAAGAATTATATGAAAATGCATTCAACAATGATGTATTTTTTAAAGCAACATTCTTTTTTAATATATGCAGTATATTTGCAGTACTATCACAATGCTTTCAAATCTAAAAAAAGTAGTTATTGTAAAACAACAGGAAAGAAATGTTAGAAGCAGGTTGGCAGTACTCATCTTCAAATGATAATAATAAGAGTGCTTTTTGCCATCTTTTATTTTCCTGAAATTTTCAAGTTTTACATAAAAAGCATGTCTTACTTTTACATATTGAAAGGCTTTTACAATGGCCTCCATAGTACTTTTTCTGTTTCCCAACCTGTCTTTGATAGATGGACCACAATCACTGTTTTGCCTCTACTTAATCAATGATCCCATAATGCTATCATGGTGTCAGTAACCCTATATTGTACTGAGTTGTTTCATATTGACATTTCCTGTTACCTGACTGTGAGTTTATTAAGAGCAGGGATTGCCCGGTACTTTGGCCTATCTCCAGCACCTGGCTAGTCCACAGTTCATAGTAGGTTCATAAATATTTGCTAAATGAATGATATTTTTATGACTAAATGTATAATTTGTACTATGACCTCCATGAAAGGGATAGCAGGAGAATGTGTATATTTATATGTGTGTATTTCAGCAGAGCCAGAGCTTACAAACACTGTAATACATGTTTCGCATGTCTTACTTACTTTTGCACATTCACAAGTTAGAAAATAAAGCTAAAAATGCAATTGAGTTATTTTCTTTCCCACATTGCTTTTTCTGAGTAATGATGAATAGTGCTTAATATGCATGCCTTTCTAACATAAAATCTGTTAATTCTCTGAATACAGGCAAAATGTATGGAAATTATGTCAAGTCTAATTTGTACATTTTCTTAAAATTAGGATGTATAATATTTAGTTTCATAAGCAGAACAAATAGTGCAATTAGTGTTTATTCTTTGACTACTCTTTCACTAAACAACTCAGTTAAAAAAATGCACGCGACACAAAAGCGTGTTTTCCAGTCACTGCTCCAAGTCTCCTATGTTAAACAAAGGCAGACCAACCTGAAACCTTTTGATAAATATGATGCTTGTTGTAACTGCAGCATTCACTTCATATCCCATTTCTCCAAGTTCCTGTCAGCCAGATGTCACTTGCAATGCAAACACTAGAAAAATATGAAATAATAATTTCATACATCATCTATGTGTGCATGAGCCGGTCAAACATTCAATACAAATTCAAACTGCTACTACACACAGAGCAAATATCATCCAAATAATATTTAAAATGATTGAAAGGCTTTTGATTTGGAAGTGTATTCTCTTAAGCTAAGTGGTCCCTGAGACCATCTAGAAAATTCAATTGTTTCATTTTTAAAATGTTTTCTGCCCAAAATTATATCAAACCCTAATGTCTCAATAGAAACACATGGGATTGGATTGCTGACTGGGCGCCTGATGTCAAAGAAAAATCTAATTTCACCATGGCATTTCCTCATACTGTCTCACCAAAATACAAAAATTGATAAAATTGTAATGGATAATTTTCAGAAGCAGAATGTTAACCATTGGGAAAACATGAAGGGAAATTTAGCATTGTAGCATAGGAGAAGGAAAATGAAGGAAGGAATTGACAATAAATACAGATATACAATGCTCTATAAAAAGCATTCTTAAAAGCTTTTTCTTATCAAAAACAGAACTTCAACTTTAAAAAGTAGCTTACTATCAAAATGTAAGCTTTTGTGTGTGTGTCCATTTCTAAGTTCCTCTTCCCAAATATTTTCTATTTTGTAAAATGATATAGGGAAAAGGAAACACACTCTAAGTTATACTATTATATATGCATTTACACAGTGTTGACTTCTATTTTTTTATGTTAGCTACAAAAACAGGCATGTGAGCCTGAAACTTCAGTTTAGAGATGAGAGAATAGAATTAGATTCAGCCCTGCTTTTTTCACTAAGGCTCTAAACCTCATTCCTTTCTGCTTGATGTTTAGTGGTGAGTTTCCCTGTCTGTCTGGAGGTAAGAAGGTTCAATTGTCTTTGCTTTAAGGAGGGAACTTAGTGCTACACAAAAAACAGGAGTTCAGAGGAGACAGACCTTCCTACTAACTATGTGGCCTTTAGCATGTCCTTTATCATCTTTGAGCTTCAGTGTTTTTAACGGTAATATAGAGATGATAATTTCCACCTTACTGTTTTCCTGAAATGTTTAGGAATATTGCTTTAAAGACCTCTGACATAATGCTTGACACAAAGGAAGTACTGAAATATCATGTTATGATGATTTAACTTCTTTAAGCTTACAATACTTGTGTTCTTGGATCCTGCCTTTTTTTTTTCATTCCTTCTTGATCATCTTCACCCACGTTGACAACTATGGGCATGATTCAAATAAAATGATGAGGGAGAGAAGAGGCAGCCTCCTCACTGGACAGAGTTGCCAAGGTCACCTTGGTCACCAGTGAGGAAAGGGTTGTGATAGCTGAACCACTGCCAAACTCAGGAAGTTACTGTGTAATCTTGAACCATGGACTCAAGGAGCTGGGGACACCACAAGGAGGCAGATGCTGATCTTTGACAAGGAGGACTCTTCGTCTTTGGAGACGTCATCAATTTTCCTCACTCAGCACCAGTTATCTGGGCCATGCATCCTTTCTTCTCTTCAGCCCTCACACAGGGTCTGGGACCAGGAATATCTTTAATAAATATCAGTGTTTAAAATTAAAGTTTTGTCTCTTGAGGAAACTCATTTAACGGAATAAAACAGACTCTATTGATTAGCTAGGTTGAGGTGACTTATGGTATAATTGCTGGTAGTATAGGATTTAAGATCAAACAAAACCAGATTGTTATCCCCACTCTGACATTATATATTATCTTGGGCAAATTTCTTAATGTCACTGAGCCTTAGTTTCCTCAATTATAAAGTGGGAATAATAATAATAATAATAATAATTCCTACTTCATAGGGTTATTACAAATAAGATTGTCAGATAAAATACAGAACACTCCTTTACATATGAATTTTAGATAAACAATAATGTTTGTAAGTATATACCAAATATTGTATGGGACATCCTTATACTGAAAAATATATGTTGCTTATCTGAAATTCAGATTTAACTAGATGCTAACTAGATTTTAATTTGCCAACTATGGCAACCCTAATTATAAAGACTAAATGAAACAATACATTGTAAAGCTACTAGCTTGGTGCTCATTGGATAACGGGTGCTCATTAAGTGTTATCTCATTTCCCTCTTCCCTCTTGGGGCTGTTGTGCGATTAAATGCCTGGTACATAGCACCAATTCAATAGATTTTAGTGTACTTGCCCTCTTAAGACTCAGCCTCAAAAACATGTGCTCTATGCCTAACAAGGGAGGAAGAGCCTCAGCTCCATGTTTATCTCTAGAATTGCCTTCTCTTTTGCTCCTTCTCAGCACCCGTTTGCAGCATGAACTCCAGAGGGTGTGGAGTGGTCCATTTAAAAGAGCAAAGGTGAGGGGGCAAAGCTGTTAACACAGGTCTCCTTCAATTCAAAGCAACTTGATCTTTTAAAATCTGAATTCACTGTGGAAGATATTAGAAACTCTTTAAATCGTGATCCCTCTAAAGAGTTTCAAAACAAAATTGTAAAGGAGGATTTGATTTACAAAAACATAGACATAACATGCTCAGCAAAAAAATCTGGTACCTAAAGTGTGTTATAAAGGCATTGCAAGCCGCTCTATAAAACGCTTTCTTGCTTCCACATGCACCCCTCACTCCACAAGTCAGCTTTATGGGGCACTGTTATTCAACTAAGCAGAAAAAGCTTTCTTTTTGCGACTATTGCCAAATGCCTTCCTGAGGTGGCTAGGCATGAACTTGGCTATTCATAATAGATACAGGAAAAGAAAGGTTTTAAGAACACGATTTTCCCCTTATAAGTCCAGTGTTGTTCCTCTCTGAGAAGCCAGAGATAGTGCATAGGATATGATGAAACGGAAAGTCTTTGTATAAAAAAAAAAGTCTCTTTCAATGTGGTCTATCTGAGGATCAGCACATTTGGACTCTGTCCGATTCGCATTCCCAGACCCACAGCTGGCTCTGCTGGCCCAGCGGCAGCGGCCAGCACCCTGGGAGAAGCCCCTTTCGTCCCAATTCTGGGAAGGAAACACCTTCATGTTTGGAAAATTACTGAGACTAAAACCTAGGAATATTTCTAGTGTACACATCATATCTTTCCACAAGAATCAAGTATCTGACAGTAGAAAGCAGGTACTGTCCACTTCCTTCAGCTCACATTCTCATGTAAACAGGCGCCCACGTACACAGCACCAGCTGCAGCTTCTGGGTGGTCCGGTAGGAAGTTCCAAGTGAATTGCAGCGCAGTCTTGTAGGCTGGTGGTCACACAGCTTGAGTAAGCATCTGTGGGAGAGAGCACAGGCATGCATGGACTCTACGCTCCGGTCTCGGGTGGAAAATCAAAGTAAAATCTGACTTCCCAGAGAAGATCTGTTCTCCAAAATTAAAAAACAAAACGGAACCAGGCAAAACCATAGAGGAAAACAGCGGGTGGATTTTTCTGGCAGGCAACTTTCGATATAAAAATTGGGGGGTTCAGTTCCCCCCTTCCTCTTTGGTATAAGGAAGTTGAGTCTTTGAAAATGCATACTAATTGATCAGTACTAGTGCATATTAATGTATGATTTTATGAGACTTTTCTGCATCTCTCCTCAGGAAGGTATACTAGTAAAAGAAGAATTTCTCAAAGCCCCACCTCCACCACTTATTAACTGCTTAACAAGTTACCCTCTCAGTGTTGTTGGGACAACGTAAGGTAATTAATACATGTAAGGGTTTAGAACACTTCCTGGCATATAGTAAGCCCTAAGCAAGTGTTAACTGTTATTAATATAATTAAAATGACTTTAATAATTATTCTCTATATTTGTGTAGGGTTTTAAAGTTATAAAGTCCTCCCACCTCTCTTTTGATGGATCTGTACTCAAGGTGAGGTACAGTGAGACTGAGAAATCTCCATTTTTCATATTGGGGGAAGGGAAGATATAGGAATAATCAGTTGATTGTATGATATTATTCCAGGTAGAAAGGGTGGTATGTGTAACTTAAGAGGTGGCAAAGGCAAGTTCCACAAAGGAGATATTGAGATGGTTGCTGGGTTGGAACTGAGAACCCGACAAAGTGTAATAGGACAGGCAGTGTTCAAGGGTGTGAACAGCAAGAAACTAGAAATGGATGGAAATTGAAAGAAGCATTTACAAATAAAAAGCAGAAGTTTAAATATGATTCAGGAGAAAAATGAATTTCCCAGGCCCTAGATCTTATCCCAAGTTAGATAAGAATTTAAGAGTTCAATATATAAGATATTTTAAAAAGCATAGAGTTCCCAAAAGAAAAGAAATTGAGAAATTATTAAACGTCTGGGGTAGGTTTAACTTTTTAAGCTTAGAATGAATACAACAAATTTTGGTGGTGTTCACACTTTCATGTTGGTACTCATGGACCAAATCAGGGAAATCAATTTCAAGAGACACACATAGCACTTCCAATAGAGGTTCTTTTCATTTCTGGATTTCATCTTCTCTAAGGATTTCCAGGTAGGTACTACATAATCTGTGGTACCCAATAAAAAAATAAAAATGTACCCCTGGCTGGTAGTTTCAGTGGTTAGAGTGTTGCCCCGCCCACCCTAGGGTCTCAGTTCAATTTCCAGTCAAGGACACACATCCTGGTTTGAGCCCCAGCCCCTGTCAGGGCACATGTAGGAAGCAACCAATCTCTCTCTCTCTCTGTCTCTCTCTCTGTCTCTCTCTTCTTTCTTTCTCTCTTTTCCTCCCTTACTCACTCTCTCTCTCAAAAAAATCAATGGAAAGACTATTCTCAGGTGAGGAGTAACAACAACAAAAGAAACTGTGAAAACCCTTGTTTAAAAAACAGAAAACAAATGTACTGAACATACTAAGTTATACATTTTTTCCTTCTTAAATTGACATGATGATTTTTATTTTCTATTTAATGTCACTCTAAGTAAATGAAAATTACAATTTTTTATTCTCAGCATAAATTTGACTATCTTTTTTGCATAATTCCAGTTTTAAATTCAAATGTAAAAGTATTTAAATTATATACATAATTACTGAAATTGTGCAATTTTTACTTTGCAATTTGTACATGCCTATGTATTTTATTATCAAAATAGTGAAAATGCTACATGAAACTAACTCATCTGGTTTTATTACACTTCTTTATACCTACATGTACTACCAACTTGCTACTTTCAGTTTACCGATGACTAAGACGTCACTAAAAGCAAAAGGAACTATGGGTTGCCCTATTGTTTCTTTTCTTTAGATGTCATCACATCCAAACTAAGTAGTTGGCTGACCCCTGGAAGTAACACCAGCAAGAAAGGCTATGATATGGTTCCTTGATTGTTTGCATTTCTTAGAACAACATACCTTCTTTCTGTGTTCTACGTTTGAAGGAAACTGGTGGAATGGAAAACCTGGCCTCTAAGGGATATATCAGCAGCCCCTCTCCTTTGCTTATAAACACAGATGCAGCACTCTTCCCTGTGCTTGCTTTGAGTGTCCCTTAACTCCCACACACTGTGTGCCCACCAGAGTTCTGTGCTCACATGGCTTTGTGACTTCTATGAGAAAATGGGGTGGTAAAAATAAGATGGGCACCCATGTTGCACATATGTCCTCTGCTCATGTGCGTGCTCCATTGTCCCTTAGGACTTCACTTACGAAACACAAATTCAAAGGTTAAATTATTAAGAATTTCAAGATAGTGTCAGCAGAGAATGCAACCAAGTATGAGGTCCCATGAGACTGCATGGGTCACACACCGTGAAGCCAGCCATGTGCCTGGGTAAGGTTCTACTTTGTCTGTTTCAGTCATTATACTCTCTTTGGAACACCCGCAGTGCTATTGTCCAAACAATTGTCACATGGTAGTTTCTACCACTTACATCTATGGTGGTCTCTCTTAGACTCATCATAAGTCCCTGGAAATAAAGAACTGTATTTTATAAGATTTTGCATCTTCTGTGAATCATAGAGTGTCCTGTGTATACAGCAGATGCTTATCATTAGTATTGATTGTGGTGAACACCCTACACGAAGTGACTCATGGAATCCCTAAAACTATGATTTAGTGGTATTTGTTATTTTTCTCCTGCTTACTAAATCCCTTATTATCAACTAACAAAGGAGTAAGGTGCCCTGACTATTACTCCTGATGTCCCTTTTTAATCTGTTTTACCTTAAAGACTTGCCTGCAATTCCCCTTTCCAGTATGGGTAAACCTGGTTCTTTCCCAGTCCTGGAATATCAGCAGAGGAAATGGTGATGCAAGAACTGAAAGTGTGCAGGTCACCATACTATCTCAGTCCAAAGAATTATAGAGAGCTTCTACCACCTCCACATACTCACCATGAAGAAGCAGTACAACAGGCAGCCATTGCCATAATCCTGAACATTTAAATATTTCTGTATGTAAGATACAAATGTTATACATACAAATACTTAATCCTCTCTACAAAATAGAGAGATGACACTGGTGAAAAAAAGACATTTTGAATTGAGGCAAAAATGTTTGACACAAGTCCCACTTCCACCCCTTTCAGCCTGGGAACTGTGGCAAGCCCTATAATAACCACCTAAGATGATACTAGGAAAAGATTCTGGAGGTGTAGGTTAATTGCATCTATAGTAGTTTCCCCAAAAGGGGAGATTCCAATGGATTTAAAGGATGCATCCTAGGACTGGGAATCTATGTAGTAATAAGGGTAAAGCCAGGGAAGCCAAACAGTCTACCTAGACCTAGACCAAGGGGATGAGCGCAGGGCCTGACAAAGGAAATGAAACTAGAAGGATTATGATCCAGGCCAGTTATAGATGGCATCAGGCAGAAAATGAAATGCTATAGAGCAGACGATTTAGCTAGATAAATGGTTCTAGTAACTTAATCCTACCAGACCTGAGGCTCTGAACCTAACTGGTCCCCTATACCTGGGCTCCTGAGCATTAAAGAGAAAAAACCAACATGATATAGAAAAATGTTAGTTACATGCAAACAAGTGGTGAGAATAAGATGGAACTTGGAGACATTGTAGAAAATAGGTCTCCCTTTCATCTAGCTCCAATATTCCACCTTTGTGTGGAAATTACCGAAAAATCGGTACAGCGGTCTGGTAGGGTTAAAGGCACTGGGTCGGGTCACCTAGACACATGACCAAGAATATGTCAACATGGTCATCTCTGTCCTTTGCTGAGGGAGTACACCTCATGGGATAGGCAGGGTTTATGGAAGGGCAAAATAATAATAGTAATAATCATAATGATAATAATAATAACAACAATAATAATAAAAGTCAGGGAATGCTATTCCTGCTATTCTTATATTTACTCACCATGAGTATCAGAGGCGGAAATCCAAAGTGACTAAGGAAGGATATGAAAAATCTATTCAATGAAGCATATAATGAAAGTAAATTTGGGGGAAAAAAAGAAAAAAAAGGACTGAGGGAAGGAACAAAGGAAGAGAAGGAAAGTTCCTTGCCTTGCACAAGGCCTGATACTTAGTAGTAAGAGGATTTCAAGTCGGTTGAAGATTAGAGAAAGTAGAAAGGAAGAAAATAAGCAGTGATTTAGTTTGGACCGGTGCAATCTCTCTCTTTGAAACTTAGCTATTAAAAATGTCATAATTTACCTCATGATGGGAAACTTAAAAGATAAGCACTTAATTGAAATGGGCTGACACGTTTCCTAAGGGTCCTCATTTTAGGACGAGGAAGGAGAGAGAGGAGAAAAGATGGAGAATGAAGAAGAGAATTGATAGCTGACTAATCTATTTCCAATAAAAATAGCTCAAGTCACTCAGCCTCCGTGGTGTGGTTGCCAAGCAAAACATAGAGAAGTTGACTTGCTATGATCCACAGAGAGGCGACCAGATCTGAAAGGCTAACTAACAAAGGTAAGAAAGATCTTTTTAGTAAAGCATCTCAGAGGGGCCATGGTTCCTGTGTTCATCAAGAATCCCAGAAAACCTAGAAATTTGAAGGAAGTCAGAATTGATTTAATCCTTTATACTATAAATCTCATTTCTGAAAATGACTAACAGGGGCAGAGACATAAATGGTAAAGTCTCGATCAGGGAAAATGCTGTCAGCGTATCATCTAGACAGATTAGAAAATGAAAGCTCAGGTTTCTGTGAAGGAAGACTAATGACATTAAGTGAAGATGAAATAGGAAGGAGCGTCGCGGAGACACAAAAACCATAAACCATGAGTTCGCCCCGGGAGAAGACCCTCAGCAACTTGCTGAACTGGAAAATGATGGGGAGTTTGGTCTGAGATTATTTTCTTAGGCCTCATTTAGAGTCCCTGGCTTGTTTGGGTTTATTCTGAACTTCTGGGAATTGCTGCCCAGGTTCTGACATTTGTATAAAAGTGAGGTACTTCTGCCTACAACTTTCAGTGCAATCAGTTGCACACTCAGAAACAAGAAAACGAGGGTTTGGCTCACCAAAACAATAAATAAACATTTAAGAAACCTTCCATACTGTGCAACCATCTGATTTTCAAAGTGTCACAATTCTGCTGCCTCTCAGAAATAAGGCAGAGCTGTTGCCCTGAAATCAGTGGTGGCTGAGACCAACGTCCTTTGTTTAAGTTACGATCAAATAGTGAAGCAAGTATATAAATTCCTGCCAAATGAAGCTAAAGCAGGCCTTCTGCTCTGTTTGGTAGTGGAACAGGCCTGTACATCTGCTTCACATGTGGTAGATCACTTGATTACTTAAACTGTGTCTCCATTGGAAACACACACACACACACACACACACACACACACACACACACACACATCTCATTTTTTAAAGAATAAGCCAGTAGAATAATCTCAAATCTAAATATCAGTCTTCTACAGTTTCCCGGGGATCAGATAGAATAAATCCAGTGTTCTCATGCAATCTCTTTAAGTTGACCCATCCTCTTTCAGTGACACACAATGATCAACTGAAAATTGCTCTCATCACCTTGAAAATTGAGAGTCTCTGCAAACTAAGCACAGTCTTTCTTACTCAGGGAATATTGGAGTTTCTGATATTTTCTCTTAAGGCACTGGCCCTGAAGCTAGAGCAGGAATGCTCTTCAAGCTTTATAACACACTGCTGATTTTCATGAGAAATAGGCCTATTGATCTAAAATTCAAGGCAAATCTTTATCCAATTTCAGAGTTGGAATGATTATGTGAAAAGCATTTCACATCTTCCCTACTCTCAACTCCCTTATTATGGCTACAATATTAGAAGATAAAAATATACTATTTCTCATCTCAAACTTTCAAAATATGCAATATTCAGTAGATAGATGGGTAGTTAGGTAGATAGATACTTACTGTTCAATTCTAATGTTTCTGACTTAAAATTTTAAGGTCATTGTCTCCCTTCTGACACCTTTTACTACATCAACATCCCATTATATCATTATAGACTCATGAAGCAATGTACTTTTACATTTTGCAAGATAATGACTCTTTTGTATTTCAGTTTTTATCATAATATAAATCTTGAATTGAAATTTGCATATCTTTTGTTTAGAAAAAGAGACCCCTATTTAAGACTCTGTCATTTCAATACATAGGTTTTAAAGTGGCTTTTTACAAAAAGAAATGCACCCAAATATTCCAATTTATTCTTTCACTGAATAACTGAATCTGATTCTACAGCTGCTGCTGCATCAATAAATTAGCAAAGGGCTGAACAATACATTTTCAACAACAATGGCTTAACAGCTTAGTATTTTGTGCCAGTAGGTTTTCTTCCTGTTAGAAGTCCAGTCAGAAATCTGTAATGACAATTTGACAATTTGGACTGGATGTTGGTATGAGCACATGCACGCATGTGCGCACATGTGCATACCCACACACACACACATCTGAAACTGGATATACCAAAGCCTAGATATACTATGTTTCTCCTACACATACATACCTTTCTCCTTAATAAACTTCTTCAACTCTTCCAGAAATGTGGCAGCAACTTCTTCATTAGCAGACACAGCCTTGCCATTAATTTTTATATTTTCAGTCCAAATCTATTCCTGAATCTGTGCAATCATTCCTTACTTGTAGCAAGTGGCTCATTTTAGCTGAAGTCTTCTTATAGGCTCAATGCTCTCTGGCATAACATGTTGCCATGAATCAGAATCCATTTTCTGTTCATCTTCCATCCAGAAATTTAATGCCTTTTATATCTTAACTAAGCACTTATCAAGCACTGTGGCTATAACTTTTGCAGTTTGAGGGGTAACAGCAAAACTAGCAACAATTCCTTTTTTCTTCTTTGCAATTTCATGGATAGAAAATTCATTCTTACATTTGATCTTAGCAACCTCAGCATATGATTTGTTTTTCTTATTAAGTAGAGAAATTTTACATTTTCACTTAAAGGAGCACTTAACAGCTTACAGCTTCTCTTTGGTATATTCAAGTTGCCAGCATCACTATTCTTGTGTTCTGAGGCCATTATTAAGTAAAAGAAGGGTTACTTGAGCAGAAGCACTATGATGTCATGACAGCCAATAACCTAGAAGACTACTAAGTGAGTTAGGGATGGGGAGTGTACACAGCCTTGTTATGCTGAACAAAGTGATGGTTCAAGTCTTGGGTGGGATGAAGCAAGACTGCATGAGATTACATTGTGCTACTCGGAACAAATTACAATTTATGAATTGTTTATTTATGGAATTTTCTATTTAACATTTTTGAGAACTTGGTTGACCATGGATACCTGAAACCAATATCTACTTGTTCATTTATTTATATTCTATGTAAAGATAATATTGATGTATATATGTTATATTTGTTTATATATTTTATATAAAGAGAACACTTTCTGCCCAGCTTTTTTATTCTCTGCCTTCTTTTTGGTTGTTTCTTCTCTGTGAAGCAGTCTGGGAAATTTGTCACAGTGACAGACCTCGGTGTAGACTTGAGAGAGCCTTTAGGACACAGCATAGAGCAGCATCCTGTCCACATCTACACAGCAAGAAGGGGTCAGAAAGAGTGCGGCAGCAACCAGCATCCTCAATGCCTACCACAGTGACCAAAACAAATGAATAGACAAATGAAATGGGCATTAGGACATTTCTCTTTCCAACTCTTTCATCAGACTTCAGAGCTGCCTCAGTAGCTGCCACTTTCATGGATTGACAAATACCTATTTTTCTTGTGTAGCCCAAAGCATAGCTCAATTGGCTTTATTGTGCTCTTGTGCAGTCCATCCTGGAAGAGTTTGGCGAGGTCATGGGATAAGACCACTGTGGAAAAGCTACCTTTTTGTAACAAAATAAACACATAACCCCCAAAAAAGTTTCACCCTCTACTTTCAAATGTCCTGGTGATACAACTGAATCAATAGCTTATGAGCAGCAACTAGCTGCTAAGAGCTGTACATGTCCTGTGGAGCTATAAAGTGAAGTTAAGTCCCAGCTCTTCCATTTCCTAGCTGTTTTAACTTTAGCAAGTTATTTCACTTCTCTAAGCCTTACTTTCCTCATTTGTAAAGTGGGAATAATAATAACTGTCTTACTGGGCTGATGTGAAGATTAAATATGACAGTATGTGGGGGAATGTTTATTTCATCCATATTATGTTTGTAACATGTTTACTTCCATTCATGCCATCCCCTCTTTCCCTCCCCCCCTCCCCCAATTATTTCCAATTATGCCTCCTTTCTTCCTGGAGAAAATAGAAAACTCAAACGTGTCTTCAAACACTGCCAGAATGAGGAAGATGAGCCAAAGGGAAGTGGACTAAAACAGCCAGAGCAGAAAACCAACTTAATGCTCAAAGGTAACTGTCTCCTTTTGAGCCCTTCAGCTGTCCCCTGACCTTTCCCTTAAACTGGGACGTGCAACGCGGATACTCTAAGGGGTCCACATTTGGCCAACCTGGCTGACAGTGACGCTGCGGGGAGCTTTGCAACCCCCATAAACATAGGCAATTAAGCCCCTAAAAGCTCTTAGGCTTATTGCCCAGTAAATTCACAATGAATAGTAACCTTAATAAATGTTATAAATCTCACCTCAGAGCCAACAGGAAATTCAAACTTTTGCATGTGTGGGAGCCAAAGTGCTGCTGAAACAAAAGGGAGGTGTGTGGACAAGGAGGACATTGTGCTGGGTCCTCATCTCCCCTGGCAGCACCAGTGCGCCCCAGGCCTGGGAAAGGCCCTTAATTGTATTTTGTGAGGCAGTTTTCTGGCCTCCTCACTCCTCCCTTCCTCCACCTGCCTTAACTCCTTCGTGTCCCCATGGCCCAAGAGGTAATCCATTCATATACATCTACCGATTGAAATAAATGACGAAAATATTTGATGGGGCTGAATCATGGACAAGTTGCATTCTTAGGTTAATGTTTTAGTCAGAAACTATTTTAGAAACTTAACTAAATTCTAAAACTGAAACTTAAACTCAGTGCTATAAAAAGGGGGAATATCAGCAAAGAGAAACCGCTGGATATTTGGATCCACATCCTCACAAAAGGGTGTTAGTTTTAATAAACACTCACAATTTGGGGCTGTTATGAACCATAAGGCACACTCCTGGCCATGTTTCCAATTTCCTCCCTTGCCTTTACTGCTGTTATATTAAGGTCTGTGGTGAGGCAAAATGTTTATTAAAAAAGGTGAGGAGAGCAGTATTCCAGATTAGATTATTTCACCTGTTCTAACTATGTACTAGCCAATCAGAGATCTTCACTGAGGGTTTCAGAGCAGCAGCCGTCCCATGTCTAGGTGGTGGGAGGCAGAGTTTCAGGCTGTGGTTCCAAAGTGAATGCAGATTAGGCCATTTTAATTACTGACTTATCTGAATATGGAATACATTTTCCAGTCACAGAGAAGGGCAAAGAAATGCATCTGGAGCCTCCTCCATCATGGAGATAATTACATTGGGATTGAAAAATCATCTCTGGAGCAACGAGCAATGAGAAACAGAGTTGTAGAATAGTCCCCTGAGAAGGCGTCCTTCATGTCATGAGCAGTTAAGGTGGAGGAGCCTTTGAGTGGATTCATGCAGAAATAAAACCAATTTCTCTTTGAAAACCCAATTCATACAGAAAATCCTTCTGAGAAAAATTTGGGGCTGGGGGTGGGGGGGCGAGGGGGATGCTGAACATGTTGGAAATTACCTAGAACATGGTGCAGTTCTCACATGGCAAAATCCCATTAAAGCAACACATTTCTTTAATTCTCCTGGGAGGTTTCTTTAAGACAATAGGCTTTCTTATAGTGAATCCATGGGGACTTCCACATCCTTTCATTGTTTCTGAAATTTCTTTAATTGTTGAGTTGCTGAAAAGTACTTTTATATATTGAGTGAATTGCCTGTATTCCCAACATGAACACTCTGCTTTTTAAACTTTATTTTATTGTTTACACTATTACAGATGTCCTCATTTCCCCCCACCCCTTTACCCACCTCCACCCAGCCCCCACCACCCCTTCCCCTCTGGTCATCACCACACTGTTTGTGTTCTATAGGTTATGCTCATATGTTCTTCGGCTAATCCCTTCACCTTCTTTCATCCAGTCCCCCCTTCCTTCATGCTAGTAGGCACATGATGCCTCTCTTCCAAACAAATACGTACAGTGGGGCCTTGACTTACAAGTGTCCCGACTAACGAGTTTTTTGAGATACCAGCTGTCTCTCGGCTGATTTTTTGCATTGAGTTGATAGAGTAATTTGAGTTAACAAGCTTTTTAACGAGCTTGGTCTCGCAACGAATTAAACTCGTAAGTCAAGGCCCCACTGTACATGGGATTTTGTTAAATAGTTTTATTAAGGTTAGGATGTGCTATTTGACCTATGGCCCAGTTGGGTATGCATAATAATAAGCTGTGTTATAGTACCATGCTATAGAATTTATTTTAGAAACATTGGTTTTTAAATCCTTAACACAAGCATCCTTCTTACATTCCCCCACAGTCAGATATATTGGGCTTGCTCATGTGAACAGCCTTTAGGCCAGTACTGCCCAAAAGAAATAGAGTGTGCACCACAAATGCAAGCCACATAGGTAATTTTAAAGGTTCTAGAGGAATGAAACTAGTAGCCACGGTTAAAAAACAAAACAAAACCACGCATAAAAAAACAGCTGAAATTAATTCTAGTGGGTTTTTTAGCCCATCATTGAAATGTTATCATTTTAACATGTGATTATTATAAAATATTCATTAATGAAATATTCCACGTTTCATTTTCACACTAAGTCTTCAAAATCCACTTTGGATTTTGCACCTACAGCACATCTCAATTTGGAATAGGCAGATTTGAAGTGCGCAGTAGCCACTGTGGCTACCGGATCAGACAGCACAGCTGCAGACTGTCAAAATTTCTAATCCTTTAAGGAGTTTCTCTGATTCCATCCTTCCCTCTATTAGCTTTGGTATATATCAACACTACTATTTTCTTACCAACTGCATCTGCTTTAAAACTTCACATGACCTCTAAGTTTTGAGTAAACCCAGGTACCTATCATGTAACAACAGACCCTTGTGGTTTCCAGTGAGATGAACGTGATACTTCCCAATGTTTACTCTGAGCACATCAAGTCCTCATCTTTTAAGATGCCTGATTTCTTCATGTGTGTTCCCGGGAGTGCCAATCTACACACACAAATGGTCACAGAGAAGAGGGGCTGCTAACATGGGAATCAGAAAGAAAACCATCCATGCTCTGCAGCTGGGGTTTTTATTGAGGCATGGGACCAGGTCCCACCCACCCGTGTCTGTCTCATTCCTTCAGGGCAGTCTCAACCCCTGCAGCTCCCCCTGAACAGAGTCCGATTTCGGGTTTGCTGATATTCCCTTGTCCTTCTGCTACATGTTCAATCTGACAGGTTGTCACCATGAGCAAGTAATTTAACACTATCTTCACTTTGAGATAGTCAAGAACTCCAGGGGTAGCTTTTTAAGTACAAACTTTAAAAATATATTAAATTCCAGAAACATATGTTTCTTTCTCCTGCTCTCCCCAATCATAAGAGCATAGAAAATACCTTTGTAATTGTTTCTCTAGAAAAATACTCTTTATTGTTCACTAACAGGATCTTTTAAAATCCCTGTTAGTGGAAATGAATGTGTCCACCCAATTTTATAGAGATAAGGAGCCCGAAAGTTCCAGAGAACCAACAGTGATGTGGAGGACCAGTTGGCCTATGAGCCACTGGTCTTCTGGGCATCTCATTTCCAAATTACTGTTCAGAAAAAAAATCCTAAATAATATTTGAGATTTGAAAATATCCTATCATGCACAACCCTCATGCTATGCTTGTAGTCTTGCTACTGCAGAAGCCCATTGATCTGAATAGAGGTTTTTGGTATCATATTTCTTAAAATAGTTAATCTGGCCAGCAAAGACCTCAGAATATTAGCTGTTTGCAAAAGAAAGTTTGTGCGAAGGGCCAAGAATTAACTATAAAGGTGTTTGAAAATTTAGGTTTTATAGGAAAGGTATTCCAGGGTTTTAGGTGCTTTCGTTGATTTTTCAGTTATACCCAACATTTTATTTTTCTGTCTGTTATGATATAATAATTGATTGTGACTGCTTAATTAAATATTTAAGCTAATATTTAAGCTAATTTTTTTATAGAGAACATAGAATATGAGGTTTAATTTTTAGTGCGTTCTTCCTCCTTCTCAGTTACCCATGTCTGGGTACATGTCATTATAACCAGTACAACAATTCTACTAGATGCCAGCAATCACTTGGTGGCAAGTACTTGAATTCTCAGGCACTGTGTCAATAGGAAAGAGAAAACAAGAGGAGAGGAAGGGTGAAGAGAGGAGGGGAGGGGAGGGGAGAAAAAATCAGGGAAGAGGAGAGGAGAAGAGAAGAGAAGAGGAGAGGAGAGGAGAGGAGAGGAGAGGAGAGGAGAGGAGAGGAGAGGAGAAAAGAGGAGAAAGACCTACTATTACAAATACAAACCTATAGCAAAAGCAGATCCACAAAGTGCAGTCTCCAGCATCCTCTCTTGCCAAGACTTCTGCTTTCTGAGTTGGGTAAATATTGCCAGGTCCAGATAATGTGTCTTTGTTCAGGCCCAGCCGCCAGGGGCTCTCCAGGTGAGTAAAGAACTCATGATGCTGAGCCTGCTGGGGTAGCACAGATCCGACGTTTTCCCATCCTGCCTGCTAGATCAGTGTTTAGCCATGCCACTGCAAATGTCCTGAGGCACTTTGAAGACAGTGAATTAAAATAGATTTATGCTTGTCTTAGAAAGAAGCATATATTTTTCAGGTTAAAATATATCTCAGACATTAACTAAGGGAATCTTACATATGAGGAAATAGAGGTTTCAGGAACTCAAGTTACTTGTTCCAGGTCTTGTGCTTAACTGGTACCAGAGGTAAAGCTAGACAATGTAGGGAAATGGAAGTAAGGAAGGAGAATTGATGTGTACCAGATGAGGAGCACGTGTGGCTCTTTTGTTTTCTTTTGTGATTTAGATCCCATGGTGCCTTCATTATGAAAGTCATTATTAATGAAAGTCAACTGCTTCTTGCTGACTATCCAATGGCAATGTGACTGGGAGTGGTTAGCTTTTTCTGTATCTTTCAATGCCTAGGGATAAATTTGTATCACAAATATAGATGTGAACCCTGCTTTTCTTTGCCATGTTCAACAGGAGAGCAGAGAATAAATATCTATATCTCTTCTGCGGATGTACCCTAGTTCCCAGCACAGTGCTTGCTACATTATAGAGTTTCAATAGTTTTCAAAAGAAAGAATGGTTAAATGAATAAATAAGCGAATGAGCCCTTAGAACAGTGGTTCTCAACCTTCCTAATGCCGCAACCCTTTAATACAGTTCCTCATGTTGTGGTGACCCCCAACCATAAAATTATTTTCGTTGCTACTTCATAACTGTAATTTTGCTACTGTAAACAATATGTAATTATATATGTGTTTTCCCATGGTCTTAGGCGACCCCTGTGAAAGGGTCGTTCGACCCCTGTGAAAGGGTAGTTCAACCCCCAAAGGGGTCGCGACCCACAGGTTGAGAACCGCTTCCTTGAAGGAAAGCTATTTACAACAGAGATGTGCCTTCCTTTACATGTTTATTACATTCCTGTAAATGTGTGTGCAGGCCTGATAACTCACGTAATATACTTCTTGAGATGCATCAACTCTGCATCTAAATTAGCAGTAGCCATTCTGTTAAGTCCTTAATGATTTGAGCCTCATGCAGACATGGAGTTCTAGTTAGAGGCACTTGCTCCTTCCCTGTCTGTTTTGTAAGCTTGGCTATGAGTATGCAGCTTTGTTATGGTTTTAATAGCTGGAGTCATCTGTTCAAAGAAAAAAGAGGGAGCCCAGCCGACACAAAAAACAAAAGCGACACCTCTGAATGCTCTGAGGCCCTTCGGCAGTTGTGACAAGTGATTAAGAGCAGAACGGGGCTACGCCTCAAGAACTCTTGCTCTCCGTTGCTCCCTTGAACCTGGGGAGACTTGGTTCGCCATCAATTCTGCACAAAGTGAGGCTGTATTTTTCAATTGAGAGGCAGTCATGGGGACAGAGACAAACACCTTGGCATGTCAACCTTGAAGTACCACCTGGAGGGCTCGGGCCTTTGCAGTTTAATAGTGGACAGGATGTTATGGTGATGATCTGGGTCAGGTGGTGACTGAAGCAGTCATGGATCCTGAAACAACAGATGTCACAGTGACAGCTGTAATATCCAAGACTTATTTTTCTCCTTCAGTAGCAGAACCAAATAATGGGGAACAGATCTGATTCTGTAGAGGTAACACCACCTTTCCTTTATTAGTTTGCTCACTTGGATTGTACAGTATTAACTCCTTATACTATGGGCCCTAAATCTCAAGCAGTCAAATGTTCCCATAAGATTTGAAATTGAGCACATGATGCTAAAGGTAGGCCTTTAATAGTTTGTGTGGGTTTGTTTTTTTAAAGAATTTTATCTTAGTATTCCTGTCACTACATTCTCCTTGAGTCCCACTGAGAGAAAATCATCTGGCTTTTAAAAGACTACTTGAAAATTGGTAGACAATTCCTGACAAAGTAGCTCTCTATCAACAGTGTGAAGTCAGAATATCATGGCTATAAATATGCCGCAGAATTTTTTAATGGCCCAACACACTGGATAGTCTGTGAGACTATAAATTTCATTGATTTATAAAATATATAGAGTAACTTTGCAAAATTAAACAACAAACAGATAAAACTGTGTTAGCATAATACCTAGCATAGTAGACACTCAATAAATATTAAACAAATGAATAGTGACTGATCCAGAACTGTTTCTGAAGCTTTAGGTAACTATACCATTGCTCTTAAGTATTTATTACTTACCTCCCTTTTTCTAACCTTAAATGCCATTCCACCTTTTTTCTGTATACACTTGCCTAATTAATTCCATTCTAAATAATATGACACACTGTTTTTTTTTATTTGTTTGCGTTTAAAATATATGGAGTGCAATAAAAGTAAATTAAATACCACAAGTTAAAAGAATTCTCAAGGTGAAACAAAACAACATCCTTTACACTAGACTTCCAAATGCCTTTCCCATCAGAAAAACAGCTCTGTGTTTCTCAAATGGGGTGGAACAGAGTGGCCACACACTGCTGAGTGTCTCTGTGGTTCCCAGCTGGAGGCCTTGTGACATCTTCTTGGGGCTGATACACAAGCTCCTCTGGAAATTGCTGTCACATTGTCACCTCATTCTCAAATTGCACAGGGAAATGTATCTCAGCATTTCTCTTTCTACCATGATCTTGACTAGATTGGCAGAGCTCTCTCCACCACCACATTCCCTACCAGTCCCAGACAAATTAGGCTAAGGATTTTGAATTATGAGTGTGGGTTCCTGGTTATCCTATTTCCCCTAAGGCAAGAATGGGAACAAAGTGATGAAGACATGGCTTCATGCTGATGATAATCATTCTCATGAAAACATGAATTGAGCATCTACTATTTGTTGGACCCTGAAGACATAGCTAAGTGGAAAACACATTACATTTCTTTAGGAAACTTAGAAATGTACTTAAGAAGATAACTGGCAACACAAAACGCTTTAAGAAACCATCCCAAATAGATGATATGTAGAAGAATTGTTGGAGGAGGGCATGAATGCAGAGGAATGAAATGGTTGAGCACATCTGGAAGATATGGGAGAAAAATAAGTAAGTTAAGAAGAGAATTATAAAAAAATTAAACTATGAAATGCCAAAAATTGTTATTTTTTTCAAACTAAAGTAAAATCCTGAATGCAAGAGAAACATTTTTATGTTCATCTCTGGCCTATTCTAAACCAAGCAGTATGAGGAACTTCACAAGAACAAGTTTGATTTCATGTGACTGACAGAGTGACAAACTTTCAAATAATGTTGGAAAAATACCTGAACTTCTGGGAATCTCTGATACCAGCCCCTCCTGTCTGTCTGTTGGTGGCCCAATCTAATCAGACGAGCAATTAGAACTGGAGTGGCAGGTCACAGCCTAGGTGTGTCCTAGAAATACAACCAAACATGTAGTATTAAGAAGAGAGAAGGAGAATTTTTAAAAAATCCTCAGTGGGAAGAAACCCAATTTTAAGCCTCTGGAGCATAGAAAATCCCCACAATTCATTAAGGGAGGTCCCACCAGCTATTTTCTCAGGCAGTTTGTATTCACATTAATGAATGAAAGAGAGAATTTTAATGTGCACCTCTGAGAGAAATAAGACCCCCAAAAAGTTCATTCGCGAGATCCCTCTGGGTTTTCTTTTCTTTTTTTTTTTTTTTCATTTCCCTTTTCTAGTGCATAGTAATGAGGTTTTGTGGTTCTGTCAAGGTGGAGCAGGATAGACAGAGCAGGATAGAGGTAGAGCAGGATAGTCATGCTCAGCATTCATAAAGGCTCAGCATGTGCTTTCCTTGAGCTGCAACCTGACACTTCCTCTAGTGCTTGTGCCTGGGACCCAGTCTCAGGCTCCTTCCAAAGGGTTCAGGAGAAGCTGAAATACAGCCCTCCACTGATGGGTCAGAGGGAGCCCAGCCTACTCACGAGAACTATTACTCCTTTGGAATATATCTCCAAACACACCCCAACCTTGACTCTGATCTCCCAATGTTTGATCCTGGTTCTTTAACCTCCTTTCTTCCCCCCAATCAGAGAATAAACTTCTTCCAGACATGAGAAAGGCTTAATACAGAGAGTCAGAGGTCAGGATGTCGATCTATTTGCCCTGAAATATCCTTGAACTTGTAGAAATTCATATTTGTTTACATTATAGATGTACTAAAAGAGCTAATTATAGTTATCATAACTCAATTAAAAACAAACACAGTTAGAAATTTCAAAGACTTTCAATATCTTTTCTTTAATCATTCACCCAGGCTCAAAATATGCATTTTTTAGATTAAAGCATTAAAGTTGCTAATTATATTCGCAGAACTAACAATTATTTCTTTACCCTTTTACTACCTTCTTCTGGCAACAAAAAAATGTCAGCACTGATTTAATTTTTTGTCATTATAGGATTAAAAGAAGTTTCTAAAAATGCAATTAAATTTGCCCTATAGCTAGAGTAACTTCCCTATCAGCATCTGAAACCTCTTCTCTAAAACAACAGCATAAGAAACGATTCAGGCTTTCTTGACTTTTGTGATACATTCCTTTGGTGATTATCGCCAATAACAACTCAACCGTTTTAATGAAACTCCCTGCACATCACGCCCTGGTGAAAGGTAGGACATATTAGATTAATAAAGAAAATGAAAGTTAAATTGGATGTCGGAGTGCTAAGCCCTGCCCGTGTCATGCATGGGTTCTCCACCTTTGGGAGCCTAGTTCAACTTCAGCCCCAGGCCCTAAGTGAAAAGTTCAGTAGTCTTGAGTACGTCCCCACTTAATATATCACAAAATCAATTATTTTATGGTGGTACACTTGGTAACCTATGCTCAGACAGAATCAAGTTTTGTTCCCGCTGGGGATTCACCAATTATCTATTCAGTGAATTATTTTCAGATAAAGCAGAAACACCTGCTGTCAGCAGAGGGAGTATCTGCCTAAAACGGGTATCATTCTGAGCCTGACGTGTGTGTTATTGAATTTGTCACGTGCAGGATGGCACTGCGAGACTTTGGATGAATTTATCACATTACTGAGATGCTTGATGGGACATCGGAGCATGATTCAGTGCCCAAAGTTAGAACTAAAATGCTGTAGCAAAGAGCTCCAAAATGAAGCCACAGAAAAATTGGGGAAGGGGGTAATCAAGTGTGTAGATATGGCAACTCATCTGTCTTGCCTTATTTCTAATAAGTCAGCACAAATAAAAATTGTGATAATTCAGCACTACTTCCTTTTACTGGCTATTGACCTGGGCCAGATTCAAAGTAGGAACCCAAGAAAGGCTCCACGGACTTTGATTCAGAGACTGGGATAAAGGTCAGGGTTGAGGTAGACATAGTTTATGAGAGCCACTACCCCTAACAATCTACTTAGGTAAGATCCTAATTCTTTTAGGGTCTCTCTTCCCTTTCTCAGAAGTCAGTCAACTTTAAGAAACCATGGTGTTTATTTTTCTCTTTTGAAAAATTAATAATAATATCTAAAGCTGAAACAAAGAACAAACACAACAAACAAGGCATCTCTACAAGCTTGCATCCATTTCAAAATCTCCAAGAAATAACACATGACCACCAGGACTCGAGATGAGGTCTAGAAGCTCATATGGAACATCTACTACTGTATGCAGAGTATGATTCCGACTGACAGAAGGAACAGGAAAGCATTAGGGAGGCTTCAATAGCCTGACACTGAGATATTGCTGGGTACCATCCTATGATTGTTAGATTCTTCACTGGAATAACTGTCTATCAAAAGTACTATGCTAAAAGCAATGGAGGAAAGTATTCGCCTGGTTACGAGAAGTTTATAGGATTGGGCAGATTTGGATTCAAATCCTAGATCTACCCAAGTGTCAGCTGCGTTATATCAGGCATTTATGACACTATTTAAGCCTTAGAAACCTTAACCTCAAAAGTGGCAAATGGCTCATAGAGATATCATGAGTAGGAGTATTAATAATATGTGTAAAGACTTTGCATGATGCCCATCACATAGCAAGTACTCTGAAAATTTTATCTGTTGCTGTGGTGGGGTAATTACTATTACCATTATTGTGTTGTTACTATAACATTAATATAGAAGAATATTGAATGGTTTCCAGGACCAATTAATAAAATCCTTAGTTGAGATAAGCAGTGGAAGAAACTGATAATGACTGAGCTTTAAACTGAAATAAAACAGGCAATGAGTTTAGAACAGGCATCAATCTTGCTGCACAGACTCCAAAGTCAGCTCTCAATTATCTTTGTTAATAGAGAGGAGAAAATAATCCAAAACAACATCTGACTCAACAAGCTGGCACTTTTAAAACTTGGAAATTTCATCAGAGATACTTACATACAAAGTCATGTCACCTTTTGCTTTACATTCCAGTTGCTGATGGGTGCCTGAAACTCAATTGCATCTCTGAGAGAGAACTTTACCTTTACTGACCTGGTACTTAGCACCCTTCTAGCATCCCATAGACCAGTGGTTCTCAACCTATGGGTCGCGACCCCTTTGGAGGTCGAATGACCCTTTCACAGGGGTTGCCTAAGACCATCGGAAAACACATATGTAATTACATATTGCTTTTGTGATTAATCACTATGCTTTAATTATGTTCAATTTGTAACAATGAAAATACATCTTGCATATCAGATATTTGCATTACGATTCATAACAGTAGCAAAATTATAGTTATGAAGTAGCAACAAAAATAATTTTATGGTTGGGGGTCACCACAACATGAGGAACTGTATTAAAGGGTCGCGGCATTAGGAAGGTTTAGAACCACTACCATAGACTCTGACCATAGGAGAACTTCACTGGGGCTCAACCCCACATACATTGCTGAGCCACCCTGTACACAAAGCTCACTCCATATTCCAAATTCTTTACTTACTTTTTTAAGGCCAGAAGGTCTTCTCATCCCAAAACAAGCCCTACTTCGAAATGCCTCACCTTATCAGAAAGGTGTAACCTACATGGAGACAAATGAATTTGTTCTAGCAAATATATTCACTCCAGGATGGACCTTCCTTTTGAATCTCTGAGTCCCAAGCTATTGTCTTTCCCCTCTGCCCCTCCCCTCCATCACTGCTGTTGTTCCCTGAGATTGTTTAAAGCCCCAGCTAGCTAGACAAACACAAAGGTAATGTCTCTGGAAGGAGGGGCCAACTTCTCTACACTAATGGGCAACTACAAAAGAGGTAAGTATTAGTGAAGATCTGATGAGAAACCAGAGGGTGAATTCATGCTGTTTATTCTTTAGCATAGAGTAAAGCAGAGTTCAAGCTTAAGAGGAACTTTTAGCAAATATCAGCTTTGCTAAGCATTCTTTCCAACTGACCACCACAAATGTTTGTCTCTTAACTCGAGATTTAATAGAATAGACTTAATAGCTAAATTGTAATGATTAGATACAAATCCATTCATTATACAAATAATTATTCAACAATGATGTAGTAATTTATTCTTTTACAAATATTTATGTTAGCAGGTACTGAGCTAAGTCCTGTGGGGAAAAGAAGCTAAGATACACACACAAATATCTAGACCAATAGTTCCTACCAGGGTACAATTTTGTCCACAGAGGAGATTTGTCAAAATTCAGAGAAGTTTTGGGTTGTTACAATTGGTGGGCATAGTGTTACTGGCATCTGGAGAGTAGACAGATATTCTGCTTAAACATCCTACAATGTAGGGGACAGGCCCCCATAACAAAGAATTATCTGGCAGCTGAAACCGGTTTGGCTCAGTGGATAGAGCGTCAGCCTGCGGACTCAAGGGTCCCGGGTTTGGTTCCGGTCAAGGGCATGTACCTGGGTTGCGGGCACATCCCCAGTGGGAGATGTGCGGGGGGCAGCTGATTGATGTTTCTCTCTCATCGATGTTTCTAGCTCTCTATCTCTCTCCCTTCCTCTCTGTAAAAAATCAATAAAATATATTAAAAAAAAGAATTATCTGGCCTCAAATATCATAATGCTGAGGTTTAGAAAGCTGAATTCCATTATAAGGCATTATAAACTACATTAAATATGAGAGATGGAATAAAAAGACTGTGGAAGAATAAGATTCCCATTGACCCAGAAGTCTAATCAAATCTGGGAAGGTTTAAATAGGAAAGTAACATTTGACGGTGCCATGAAATTTGGGTGAGATTTTGAAAGAGGAAGATTATGAAGTTATAGGAGATAAAGAATAGCTTTCTAATCAAGAGAAGAAAAAGTATATTTTTAAAAATGTGTTAAGGTCTGAGGGGAGTTCTAATAGTATAAAACTAGAATCATTTGAAGACTAGAATTGGAAGGCCAGAAGAAGAAGGTGACAGCATTCTCAAGGCTTCAAACATCAGGCTAGATGATTTGCTTTTTTGTTGTCAGAGACTATCTATTCGAAGCACCAAACCTGATAAATGTTATGTTTTATAATATCAGGCCCTGGAGTGCACAATCTGTTACTTCAGAGTCAGATTAACTTAGAGTTGAAATGGATTGTATACATGTTTTGGCCAGTTGTCCACTTTTGACAGGTAAGGAAGCTGAAGCCAGGAAGGCTATGTGAGTTGACCACACCTGCAGTTGGACCGCATTGGACCACAGCTGGATTACCATTAGCTCTCAGCCTAATTCTTTTTCTGTTTCTCTGTGCTGACTCTAGGAGGTGCTATCTTATGCATGTTTAAGGCTGTCATTCAGGTTGGGTTACCTGGCTATAATCAATGCTCATAGATAGAACTACACACAGCCTAGATGGTGAGGAAGGGTAGCTGACAATTGCTGATAAGCCTAGCCAAGTGACTCTCCACCGGGCTCAGAGAGCTGTGGAGGAGGAGGTGAGGAGCAACCTCATCCCCCTGCCTCGCTGTTTGCATTTCTGAATCTCTTGAAGGTTTTCTTCAGGTTCAGCATATTCCCTTTTGAGATACCACCTAGGGGTATTCCAAGTTGTTTTCACCCAAATTTTGAGAATCACTGCTTTAGAGAGCCATTACTAGGTGGGAAAAAAGGTTGAAATACAGTATTACAGGTTTTAATAGGGAGCCAAACCTAATATATCAGATTCCAAAGTGACTTTATAGTTCAATTTACCTGGATTCCTAAATTTGAGGACAGTTGTAGCTCCATATTAATATTAGTGTAGTTTTCTGACATATATTCTTCCAGAATCATCCAAATTTCTATGCAATACATTTACTTTTAAACAAAATTGAATGAACTGAATTTCATTTTGAGTCATCCCCCTTTTGTGAGGTGTACTCACTAACTTTCAAAGCAGGAGTTCATGTAGACAAAAAAACAAACAGGGGGGTGGTTAGTGTTGAAAAGGTTGAAAACTGCTGAGTTTAGCATGCTTGCCACATTTTTCTCTATTAGGCCATGGTTAGTCAAACGTCTTCCTTGTGCAAACTTCACTAGTTAAAGAGCCAGACTTACCACTTCATATCGTGGTTCTGGCGCTAGTTAATGGTGTGACCACATAACTTTTCTGTGCCTCATAGGAATGTCGAGATGATAAAATTAGTTAATATATGTAAACTCCTTTGAGCATCTGGCTCATAGTAAATATAGTTAAGTGTTAACTATTTTTTTTTTTAAGACCAGGCACCATTTATGATACAGATTGGTTTTTCTTTTTGTGCTTCTGGCCCCTGAATCAAGGGTTTGCCCTGAAGGTGTCCTTTTCCTTTGTGTCCACACCTTGCTGGCCCTGAAGAAGGCTTGGAGAGCTATAGTAGTCACTACATGTTCCAGCACTTAGATTCCCAACCAGGGGCTCTGGAGTCCCCAAGACACAAGAATTTCTTTATTATTTCTAAAATTCTAATGTAGATCATCCATTTCCTCATAACAAAGCTACATGTACAGTGCCTGTCACACAGTAGGCCATTATTAGAACAATCATCCTAATATATAAAAACCCTGGGTCCGTCACATCCACAATGACCAGAGACTCGACCTAACACCCAGGCTGCGGGCAGCAGGCTCTGATGGGTGGGGACTTGTGGCAACGGAAATGGGGACTGGGGAGGTGGGGGGGGGGGGGGGAGGCGGGGCCGGCACTCACACTCACTCACAACCGCACACACACACAGACACACACAGCGCCCACCAGCTCACAGCCTTTTCTCCCTTTCTTTCCCTCCCTCCCAGCTCACTCTCAGAGCCTCTCCCAGAATGAGGAAACAAAACAGACTGGGCCTGAAGAGACCTGGATGGAAGGGAGGGCTGGCAGAGGGTTGAGCAGCCCCCACTGGCCCCACCCCCTCCTAGCTGGGAAAGAGGAAGAGGGACACAGGTTGGCAGGCAGGCTTGGAGGACTGCTGAGAAAAAGAAAGAGAGACAGAGACTGGGTGAAATCAGGCTGGTAGGGAGGGCAGTTGGAGATGAGATCAGGCCAGCAGGGGAGGGCAGTTAGGGGTGATCAGACAGGCAGAGGCAGTTGAGGGTGAGTTCAGGCCAGCAAGGGAGAGCAGTTGGGGGTGAGATTAGGCCAGCAGGGGTGAGCAGTTAGGGGCAATCAGGCAGGCAGGCAGAGGCAGTTAGGTGTGATCAGACAGGTGAGTGGTTAGGAGCCAGCAGTCCCAGATTGCAAGAGGGATGTCCAACTGCCTGTTCACAGGGATCGGGCCTAAACCAGCAGTTGGACATCCCCCAAGGGGTCCCCGATTGGAGGAGGTGCAGGCTGGGCTGAGGGAACTCCCCCCCGCTGTGCACGAATTTAGTGCATCGGGAAACTAGTCCATATATATATATGGCTAAGCAAACATCTGATCATCCAACCTGTAGCTATGATGCACACTGACCACCAGGGGCCAGATGCTCAATGCAGGAGCTGCCAAGCTGTAGTGACTTGGCAGCGGTGGTTCTCGGCTGATGCACCCCAGAACCAGAGAGGAAGGTGCCCAATTCTGGAGTGAGTCACCTAGAACCTCCCTCTCACAATCCAGGACCCCTTGGGGGATGTTGGAGAGATGGTTTTGGCCTGATCCTCACAGGCCAGGCTGAGGGTTCCCACTTGCTGGAGGGACCCGGCTCACTCCGCAGATGCTCTTCAAGCCTGGGTGCTGTCCCAGATGCGGCCAGCCAGGGAGGGACCACAAGAGGTTGGCTCCAGGACATGTCTGGCCCATCTCACCCAGTGCTGCCCCACTGGTGACCTTCCAATTAATTGCCTTTCAATGTGCATGAATTGGTGCACCAGGGCACTAGTGGATTATAACTTCTGGTTTTTCTTCTTTTTTGTTTTGGATGTAATTACATCAGTTATATGGTTATCCTATTCTGAAAAGATCAATTTATGTATATGCATGTTTCCTGTAAGTAAGTAAAAATGAGGAAGTGAATTAATTATATCTTTAAAAACAGATCGTTTAGTAGACTAAATCTTTTAAAATAAGGAGTTTATGTTGGGGGGGGGGGTGTGCTAATCAAAGGGGTCCTTGCTAACAGAAACTGCTGGAGTCTAACATGTCCCTTGCATCTCTCTCTCTCTCTCTCTCTCTCGCGCGCGCTCTCTCTCTCTCTCTCTCTCACTGGTATTGAATTAAGTATCTCTATGAAATTAAAAAAGCATGAAAGTCCCTGAAAACCAAGCCCAGTAGTGAAATGGGAAGCAGCATGCCTGGCTGGTGTAGAATGCATGGTTGAGATGTAATCTTCTATGTGCAAACTTAACGTGCCAGTTGTTTTATTTAGGGAGAGAGAGGAGGGGGGATGCATTAGAGAGAAAGTCCACAGCATAATTAGGAAACAATCAACACGTTTTTCTTGCTGTCCTAATTTTTTCTTCACTTTAAAATGCTCCATTGAGTTTAATTAAACTTGCCCTAGGCTTATAAGCCTAGCAAACTGGGGAACATTTTTTTTTTGAAACTCGCTTTCCTGTCAGAAAGGTTTTCTTCAAGCTGTCCCAGTACTGCTGAACTTCGAGGTTTCAGGGGATGTTAAAACAACTGCAACCAAATTAATGTAGATTATCTTTATTTTTTCCTATTGATTTAAGCAGAGGAGATGGGAAGCTGGGTACCCCCAAACAAAAGACTTCTACAAGGTTATTAAGGATGCTTGGTTTGAAAAGCAGAGAATGGAACAATGATTTCATGTGGTTATGCAGGAGAGAGAATGAGAGGGAAAAAGGAGACATGCCAATGATAAATAATTACTGTTATTTCAGTGGGCTGCTATTATGGATGCCATTCCCCTCCTTCTTTTTTGGATGACAGCATCTGATTTGCTTTGGGGAGTTACTAGCTCCTCATTCCATGTGGATCCAGTGGGATTGTCAGCTATTTTGGTCTACCTTCCAGCAACCCCAACTCTCCTTTGCAAAGAGCTAGATTGACCATTCCAGACCAGGAAGACTCTTATTCTTTCTCTCTTGGGAATTTAGATCTTGATCAGAGAGACACATAATCAGAAGGAGTATGATATAAATGATTCTAATGACAAGGCCATTAGATTCCAGTCCTTCCTGAATCCTGGGTGCTCATTTTGGGTTGGATTTTGTGAGTTCTTCAGTATTTGTGTTAGTTAGATTTTACTAGTTTAGCTAAAGTAACAGACAATCCCAAAATCTCAAGAGCTTACAACACAAATTTATATCTTGCTTGTGTTAAATGTTGCCTGCAGGTTGCCTGAAGCTCTGTTCCATATACTCTTTACTCCACGTTGATGGTACAGCTTCTATTTGAGAAATAGCCACTCTTACAGCAAAGGAAAAGCAGAGTGGGAAATCACAAGATGCCACTAAACCTTCTTCTTAGAAGTGTCATGTGCTATTTCTACTCATCCCCACTTGGCCCAGGCAAAAGCCTAATGTCTGAAAGGATGGAAGTATAATTCTCATCCATGGAGGAACCTACCAGAGGTCAAAACAGAGGGGCAGCAGACACTTTTGAATAATAATACAATTTAAACTCCAATTCTGCCAAGTTTTAACTGTGCAAATGTGGGGAAATTACTTACTGTCCCCCTCCCCCCAGCTTCAGTTTCTTAAAAGCAGCTTTCACTGTTTGAAAACAGTGTTCAACAGCATCCAGTACCCTTTTGGGGGGCACATGGAAAGCTGGACATCGCAGGGACCATGTGACCAATCCTGGCCAATGAAATAATCAGGCATGGTAAGTGCTACTTCCAAGATAAGACAGTGACAAGCCAGGAGATTCTCAAAACTCTCTTTTCCTGCTGCAACACCTGAGAAGACCAGAAGTTCCAACTGGCACAGGTCTAAGATATTAGAGTCTCTGCCAGCTTGGGTGAGTCCCTGAGACTGTATAAAGCAGAGTAAACTTCCTGCTATTGACCTGTGAAGGATACGACAGTGAGAGAAAAAGAACAATATGTTGTTATGCTACACTAAACAAATTGAGCTTAATTTGTTTCTTCAACATAACCCAGATTTTCCTGGTTAGCAAGAAATTGGTAGTGATATGATAATCATATTTCTGGTACTAAATTCCTGTCTGCTTGACATATCTACAGTGGCTTCTGCTTCCTACCTTAATCTTAGTAATAAAGGTACCTTATCTAATAAGTAAATGATGGTAGGAACTTTTTGCACAAAGTAATGCCTGAAGTATGTCTGAAAGAATGAATGAAATAAGTGAAGTTAAGGAGAAGGGACATTCTAGACAGAGGTTACAGCATGAACAAAGGCACAGAAACAAGGAGCATCATTATGGGGATCTATATTCAATTCCACTTGCTGGAGTTTTAGAAAATGAAGTTGGAGGGATAAATAAGAAATTTTGTACCCTGTTAAGGCAATTGGAGATGGAATATCTTTTTTTAAGTTTAATTCTTTACTGTTTAAAGTATTACATATGTCTCTTTTTCCCCCCATTGACTTCTCCCCAGTCGTTCCCATCCTCTCACCCACCCCCCAGCACATGCCCTCACCCCTCTACTGTCTGTGTCCATGGGATATGCTTATATGCATGCATACAAGTCCTTTGGTTGATCTCTCCCCCGCCTTCCCTTTGAGGTTGGATGGTCTGTTCTTTGCTTTTATGTCTCTGGATCTATTTTAGTTCATCAGTTTATGTTGTTCATTATATTCCACAAATGAGTGAGATCATGTGATATTAATCTTTCTCTGACTGGCTTATTTCACTTAGCATAATGCTTTCCAGGTCTGAAATGGAATATCTTATATCTAATATTAAGGTACATAAAGTTGCATTGTGTCAAGGCAATGAAAAAAATGCATTGAAGGATATGAAAGGGGAAATAAAAGAGGTGGTCTGTCACACATGAATTTTAGATAATCCCTCTATCTGCTACGTAAAAAGTAAATTTGGGGGAGGATTTATTGGATAAAATGAACACTAGGAAGCCATTTAGAAGGCTATTTCTTTAGTCCTGGAGAGAGATAATGAAAACCCCAAACTAGAGAAGTAATATAAAACATTAGACTGGGAAACAAATCCCAAAATTTGGACAATCAATCAAGAATACTTGTTGAACAGTTAAGCATAGTAGTGAGAAAAGGGGGAAACTCAAGACTGATTCTCAGGTTTTTAACTTGAATGGCTGAGTGGGTGAGATTCCCTGAAACTCAAGAAGATAAGGAGGATATTAATAGAGGAGCAGGTTGAGGTAGTTCATTTCAATTTTTTATTTAATGATGTTGAAGTATTAGGGCATAGCGACATAGATATATGTATTTAAAAATTGGAGAACTGGGTTTAAAAATCAGAGTAGAGTTCTATATGGAAGATAAAGATTTGTAGATTATAGAGTAATCAACCTATAAATAACAACTGGAATTGTGGAAAGGGATGAGATCACTCAGGAAATGTTAGGAGAATCATCACCTGGGAGATCATCAAAATGAAGAAAGGAATTCACAAATTAGCCCAAAAAGACATAGGCAGGGTCAAGAAAAACCAAAGAGAGTGTGGTGGCACAAGATTATAATCATAACATTGTAAAATGCAGATATTTACTAAGCTAGGATCTTAAACATGTTCATTGAATTTGATAATAATTTGCCATAGAATTTAAGAGGCCATTAGAAATTAAGTATGGAAAATAGTATTTTATCTTAAAAGTAAGCTAACAAGAGGGGTATGCAATGGGAGAAAATTATAAACATATTTATAGGTTACAAAGAAGGAACTGTAAAAAAGAAAAGGTAGAAGATATTTAGGGGAAATATCAGGAAAGATAGATTAAAACCTCAGGGGGCAAATGAGAAGTTGAAGTCAAGAATAAAGGTGGAGGATTGGCTTAGAATATAAGGGACACAACATCCTATACAACAGGAAAAGGGGAGATGAAACAGGTTGTGGGTAGAGAAATCTGTTTGGTAAGGCTTAAGATATCTCATTGAATTTAAGATGATAGAAATGGCATAGTCCACACTGGGTGGTCACATGTTTATAGATAACCACAATGATGGGAAGTTGAAGTAAAAGGAAGAATAAGATCTTTAGAGGTGAGAGCACAATAGGACACCATGAGTTTAGAATTTTAGCATGGATACTACACAAGGTTGGGTCAATTATAATACTGCATCCTGGTAGTTGTGGTGATTTGTTTACAGGATAACTAATATGAATTCTTCTCTAGGAGTTTTTAAATGGGAGCTGGAGGGACAGGGAAGCTCTCCTGTCTCTTTGGTATTCAAGTCATTAAGATGGGACTTCCCAGCTGATAGCAGGTATGTTCTGTGATGGTTAACTTGTCAATTTGATTGGGCAAGTACCCAGACATTTGGTCAAACATTATTTTGGGTGTTTCAATGAGGCTGTTTTTGGATGAGATTAATATTTAAGTTGATAGACGAAGTACATTACCTTCACTAAGGTGAAGGCCCCATCCAATCAGTTGAAGGCCTGAACAGAACAAAAAGATTGACCCTCCTCCAAATAAAGGAGATTTCTGACTGCCTTTGAACCTGACATTGGCTTTTTTCCTGCCTTCTGACTCAGATTGAAACCTTAGCTCTTCCTGGGTCTTGAGCCTGTCAGCCAATGGGCTCTCCTAAGTCTCCAGCTTACCAACTCATCCTGCAGACCATGGGACTTGCCAGTCTCCATCATATATTGGTTCTGTTTCTCTGGAGAACCCTGACTAAATACAGTTACCTGCTATGTGGAGGAAGAGAATTAAATTGAAAAGAGACAGAAAGAAAGACATCACTTCAAGGTGTCAAATCCCAGGTTTTTATTTCATTTTTAATGTTCCTGGTTCCTGGCTATCGTGTAGCTTCCTTTACTGCTATGGGCTAAGCCAGAATCTTCCAATAAATTCCCTTTGGTGCTTTAACTAGCTTGAGTTGTACTTCTGTGACTTGCAACTAAAAGAACCCTGACTAAAACAATCCGTGTTTTCTATGTCTATAACCACTCTAGCACTCAGGACTGTGGGTATGCTTGATTCCATACAAACTTGTTAAGTGATTGATTGATTGATGTTGTAATTAAGTTACTCCTTTGATCAGATGATTCCTGCTAAACTTCTCAACATTTTGTTCTGAGCCCTATAATGAAGAAAATTTATCCAGATTGTTCCTAGGAGATAATCCAACTCTGAGAGAAAAAGACCACTGGCAATAAAGAGCCTAGATTCACAAAAATAAAACTGATTAAACTAACTAGAAACTTTTTAGCTGAAATCACAAAGATTATATTAGTTAAAAGAAAGGTGGTAGATGATTATTTGATATTATATTTTGATAGAGCTCACAGTAAAGGTCTGGATACAGCATCTCATGAAATCTTGATAGCTAAATGAATTTAAATTAGCTGAATATGTAGATCTTAAGTATCTGAATATCACAAATGTGGGATGAATATAATGTAGCAAGGTGTCAGGTTGGAATGTGCAGACTGGCTAATCAGATAATTGAGGATCAGTTTAACTTTGTTTTATTGGACTAGCTTCACTAATAGCATCTGAAGGGGTAAACAGCATGCTAATGAAATCTTCAAAGCATTGGTAAGAACATTAATAAATTAAACAAAGAACTTAAAGAGATATGAGAGATATACTGACAGAATACAAGTTAGAATATTAGAGAAGAAAATATTTCTCAAATAACTTAAATCCTGTGTACTTAATTAGAAATAAAAAGAAAGTGACTATGATAAAGTTGTCTGATTTTTAAAAGATGCTCTAGGTCATTGTAAATACATTGGAATACAAAGTGACATGATAGCCCAGAAAGCAAGTATGGGTTGGATTGTGTGAAGTGGGCCTCACAATTTTTTAATAGGAAAAAAGTGCATTTTTAATCTTAGGGTTGGTAATGGCTTTTAAAACACAAAAAAGAAGAACTCATAAGGAAGAGATTGTTGACCTTATATATGTTGGCTATATATTATATTATGACTATATGATTTAATATATATATATATAATTATATACTATATGACTTATATTATATATAAATGACTATATATCATTAAGCATTTGTTATCAAAAACAATACATATAACAGAGGTAAGAATGATTATATGCAAAAAGCTTTTCAAATATTAAAAGAATAAGATAAATAACCCAATAGAAAAATTAACAAATTATATGACAAAGAATGTTCAAAAGACAAAAAGTAAATCATCAATAACATATGAGAATTTTTTTTTATTATTCATAAAAAAGAAACAAAAATATGTGAATTTTTTTTACCTTGAGAATCAACAGGTCTAGAAATAAGACACTGATTTGCTGCTAGTAGAAATAGTATTAATACTCATAGAGTTCTTAATATCACGGTGTAACTTTAGGCATGGGAATTTGGAGGGTAGATAAAAGGAGTACATTAAAATAGAGGAGGCTAGACTGCAATAATAGAAGTTCCAGACTTTAAGTTGCTGATGAAAAGGGAGTTTATTTATTTTTTTATGTAAGAGTCCTGAGCAGGTATTCAGATTGGTCATCCCAGTAGCCAGGCCCCCTGCCATCTTTTTGCTCCATTATCCCAGGTGCACTGTCATTATCTGCATCCGGAAGAAAGGGACTGGTGGAGAATGAGTAAAAGGTCTTTATAGGCATCCTGGAAGGTGGTATGCAGCACTTCTGCTCACATTCCATTGGAGAGATTGCAGTCATACTGAGTGAGAGGAGTTCAGGTAATGTAGTTTAGCTGTGTGTTCCTAGATGGAGAGCAGAGGTGGACAGTCAGCTAGTCGTCTCTGCAACAAAAACTGAAGAGTCAGGATACTGAGCTGAAATGGAATTCATACACTGAAGCTCAAGAAGAGACCAGTTCCAGGAATAAATTAACAAATTCACATTTATAAACTCCTCAGGGCATCTCTGGCAGTATTCTCATTTGATCCTCATGACATCTCTGTGAGATAAGCATGCATGTTTCCATAAGGTAAATACAGATCTGAAAGTTTTTTAAAATATATATTAAGTTAGATAGCTAGTAAATGGTAGAGTTGAACTCAGGTCAATCTTATTCCACAGCCTCTTTGATTTTTAGTTTACATCACAATGGATAGCGTAATCCCCCAAACAATCTTGCCCTACAATAATAACCACATATAATCCATCAATAACTTTATACTCACTTATTTCAAGTCAACATTTAGTAAGAAATTATCATTTATTGGGTTTAAAATAGTCAAATAAATATGTATTATCTCTCAACTCCTTCAACTACCTCTTAAGGAAGACATTTTTATATCCCATTATGTGTTGACTTGGCAAAAGTCACACAACAAGTGGACAGAAGGTCCAGACTGCAAAGCTTAGGCTCCTCACCATAAACACCTTTCAGCATCTACTCACATACACCCACCTCCGCAGTGAGACTTTATGGAGGCTGACTATGTACACAGCACCATAGGATTCTTTGAGAGATGATTCGATATACAAAGCCTACTCTCTGCTCTCAATGACCTTACAAATTAGTTGGGCAACACAGAACTCTCAAATACACTGACATGCACACACTCACTACATACACATAGAAGCATGTTTAAGCTGAAATAATGGAAAAGGTGCCAACAGGTTGTATTTCACAGGCCAAAATGAACGCATATTAGAAATATAAGGGAAATATTCTTGAAATCAAGAGAACTTGTAATGAGTGGATTGAGAGAGACATAGCGGCATGGGAAGAGGAAACAAAACAGAAGAGCCCATCCAGGGAAGCTGGTAATAGTGAGTTGTTCCCATGCCTGTAAGTCCCACCTGGACAACAATGTTGGTTTAAACAGAAAAGAAAATAAGCAAAAAGGCTTTACAAATACAGGTTAAGATGGTCTAGGCTCTGCTATTTTTTCTTCTAGAGTGAATGATCAGAATCCTAACTCAAAGTCTCCTCTGAAGGGCTCCAAATCTTGCTTTGAAATATCCTCCCCATCCCTACTTTTTATGAATGTGCAAATGTTATAATGCAAAGGTGAATTGAAAAGTCTTTGTCTTCAGAGACTAAAATATGTTGCCCTAATATTAGTTGGCGGTATTACTTTTAAAACAGCTCAACAGCTGTTTTCTTATTAATATATGTGCAGTTTACTTTGTGTAGCCAGGCTTATGCCAAAAGATCTTACTGGAAGGGAGAATAGAGACCTCAGGGAAAAAGAAAGAAGAGACTTCCTTGGCTCCCAAAATCTTATTTTAATGTGTGCTCAAATTGCCTTCTGTCCCAGAAATCATATGAATACATTTAAAAAATGTTTTTATTGATTTTAGAGAGAGATAGAAACATTAATGTGGGAGAGAAACATCCATAAGCTGCCTCCTGTATGCCCCCGCTCCCCGACTTGGGATTGAGCCTGCAACTCTGGCAAGTGCCCTGACCTAGAATCAACCATCTGACCTTTTGGTGCAACGGAGGACACTTAATTAACTAAGCCACACCAGCCAGGGCCATGAATCCATTTTTAAGAAAACTTCATCAGCATTTCACAGGTAATGTATGGGAGGACCTTTTCTTTACAAAAATGATCCTGAAAATTTCTCCTGACTGATAATAGCTTGACTTTAGAAGGAAATGCCTGGTAAGATATTGAGTATTTTAAACCATAACACAGCCTTGTTTTATTCAGATGTTTATTGCATCTTACTACCCAACTCAGCTTGGGTTCCAAAGGTCCTACCCAAAGATCAGAAGATTCACTCTCCCAATAGTAGAATAAGACTGCCCTCTTGTATTCTATTCCAGGCATACACTCATTTAATAATGTTCTTCAACTATGAGAAGGCACATTTCCAGGTATCAGTAATATAGCAGTGAACCAAAAAAGACAAAATGATAAACAACCTAGACTATGTTATATTCTAAAAAGCAAAATAGCTCAAGATAAGGGGTTAAGGGCATGGAGGGGATGCTATTTAGAATGTACTAGACAGAAAAATCTCTTTGATGATGTGAGCAGAGGTGACCTGAATGAAGTGAGCAGGCAAGTCCCTGGATTTTTGGGAGAAGGCCATTTTATGCAGAGCTACTAGTAAGTTCAAAGGGCCTGAGAAAGGAACATACTGGGAGTGTTAGCAGAACAAAAAAGGCAATGTGGCTGACAAACAGTAACCAAAGAGAAAGTGACAGGAAGTGAGTCAGACAGGAAATGGGGAACCAGGTCAATGTGGGTCAGTTTTATTCTGGGTGATGTTGAAAATCTTGGAGTGTTTTGATCAGAGAAGTCATATTACATAACTTACTTTTTAAAAGGTCATTTCAGTTGTTATTTTGAGAATAGATGGTGGAGGGGCAAAGGTTGCAGCCGGGAAACCACTTAGGAGGCTACAGTTTTAATCCAGGAGAGAGCAGATGATAGCTTGGACCAGAGGAGATGAGGATAAGAGTAGGATAAAGGTGGTGACAGAGGTCATGTTATGGTTATACAGTTGAACCTTGAACAACATGAGTTTAAACTGTGTGGGCCCAATTATAAGGGATTTTTTTCCCAATGAATAAATATAGTATTGTAAATGTAATTTCTTTTCTTTATGATTTTTAATAACATTTTCTTTTCTTCAGCTTATTTTATAGGAAGAATGCAGTGTATAGTAATAGAACTTACAAAATTTGCATTGATCTACTGTTTGTGTTATTGCCAAGGCATTCCATCCACAGTAAGCTATCAGTAGTTAAGTTTTGGGGGAGTCAAAAGTTATACATGGATTTTCAACTGCATGAGGTTCAGTGGCTCTAACCCTTGTAGTGTACAAGGGTCAACTGTATTTGAAAATAGAACTAATAAACTATTTTGGTGGTTTATATTTAGGTTATGAGGAAAAAATACAAATCAAGGATGAATACAAGTTTGGGACCTGAGCAACTGAAAAATTGAGTTGTAATTAAATGAGTTAAGAAAGACAGGGGGCAGAGGTAGATGTTATTTGGAGTAAAACTGTTTTCTTGAGTCGAGTTTTAGATGCTGATTATATATACAAGTAGAAATGATGAGGGGATGGGTGGAGACAGGAATCTGCAGTTCTGGGGACAAGCCAGGGCTGAGATGTAAATATGAGAGTTATCAGGGGATCATATATATTTGAAACACCTGGCTGGAAAAGTTCACCTACAAAATGAGTGCAGAATAAAGAAAGGAAGAATTCCAAGATAAGAGCCCTTAGGCATTCTATTACTTAGAGGTTGGGAGTATAAAAAATAACCATGCAAGGGAGACTGAGAAATCGTAGTCAGAGCAATAAAAAAAAAAAAAAAAAAAAAAAAAAAACACAAGAAAAAAATGTTTTCTGGAGGCCAAGTAGATAAATTATTTCTGAGAGTAGGATTCAGAAGAAGGTGAATAGCAACTGTGGCTCCAAGAACAGACATGAAGAGGCAACTTCCCAGATTTGATGGTCCATGATTCAGTTACTTGCTCTGGAGTCTGACTGCCCAACAGGGGTTCCACTGAAAGTTACTGGATGTCAGGGCTCATCCCCCAGCCTTACTCCTGCTCTTACTGAATGTGGCAGCCCTTGCTTCTGTCTCACGGTTGACATCTTTTACTTCCTAATTATTTCTAACTCAAGAAGAATATCAAGGAACCATTTAAAATGAAGGGATGATTATATAACTTCACTTAATTGAGGTTTTCTTCCTCCATCATCATTCTTATTATATTGTCGCTGTTAGCATCTTCATTATCTAATCATTTTTGTAAGGTCTACACTTGCTACTGAACTAAGATCTTTGCAAATACTCTGTGTTAACCCTGAAAACAACCTAAAAATTAGATAGTTCTGTTCCTATTTTAACACATGAGGAAACTAAGAAGATGGCCAAAGTGCTTGCTTGTAAATGACAGAGCTCAGGGTATCTAAATATAGACTCCATGCTCTTCAGCACTCCTCTGCTTCTGATTTTTTACTTAGCATGTGCCTAGATTTTATTCAGTAAAAAAAAAAAATTCACTTAACAAAGATCAAAAACTTACCAAAATTCTGAGGAAAATGATTTGTAAATCATCCACAAAACCTTACCCCATTAACCTCTCAGAACATATTTTGTTTAACACCAAAATTTTTAAACTCCCTCTTGGATATTTGCACACATTACACAGCACTACTGCTAGGCTTAACAAAATTTTCCCCTTCACGTATAAGGTTGTTGATGTTTGTTTGCATTTTCTTGTTTTGTTTTGTTTTATTCTTTTGGTGGAAGGTAGGCACATGAGATAAATAATATATCTAGGTGTTCATTACACAAGTAACATACATTACCTCATTTATATCCTTTCTCTGAAGTCAGGTTTTCAATTACTTGTGTTTTAAGCTAAAATTTATTTATTTTACAAATGTATAAAAAGAAGTTGATTTCTGTCCATTATATTTGCAAAGTTTCAAATCTCTGCAAATGTTAGGATCCATGATTCCTATGCTTAAATCATTTATTTATAGAGGCCCAGTGCACAAATCAGTGCACAGGTGGGGTCGGCCTGCCCGCCCCGATGAGGGCCAATGGGTGCCAGTGGGGAGAGGGAACAGAGGAGGTTGGATGGCTGGCCCTACCCCTGATCCGGCTGGTTGATTGGCCACAGTGGGCATCATAGCAACCAGTGTTCTAGTTGTCCTGGTGTTCCAGTCACTGGCTTTTTATTTATATAGACTAGAGGCCCTGTGTATGAATTTGTGCATGGGTGGGGTCCCTCTGGGTGACCTGCAGGGATCGGGCTGAAACCCACAGTCCAATGCCACCTGCAGCTCCTACTTGCCGCTCCTGCTCATCCCGGTCCCACTGTGCCTGCCACGGGCTGGGGTCCAATCAGTCCTGATTGGAAGAGTCTCACACTGCTGTAGCAGTGCTCACCAGCCATGAGCCCTGTGTCTGGCACCCTCCCAAGGGGAGTGGCCTGTGGGATCAGGCTGAAACTGGCCCTCCAACATCCCTCGAGGGGTCCCGGATTGTAAGAGGGCACAGGCCAGGCTAAGGGACCCCACTGGTGCACGATCAGGCCAGGGAGGGACTGTGGGAGGGCTCCAGGGTGAGTCTGGCCCATCTTTCTCAGTCCCAATCAGCCAGACCCAGCAACAAGTTAACCTACCAGTCAGAGCATCTGCCCCCTGGTGGTCAGTGCACATCATAACGACTGGTTGACCAGTTGACTGTCTGCCCCCTGGTGGTCAGTGCATGTCATAGCAAGCAGTTGAGCAGCCTTAGCATATCTAATCTAATAAAAGACAAACATGCAAATTGACCCTACCTTTGCTACACCTTAAGCAATGCCCACCAGCCAATCAGAGCAACTACATGCAAATTAACCCAACCAAGATGGTGGCCGGCAGCCAAGGAGTTGGAGCAAGCAGGAGGCTTGGTTGCCCCAATGATGGAGGAAGCCAAGCTTCCCGCTTGCTGTGGGGGCTCTGAGCTCCACTGAAGGCAACAAAGTTTCAATTATAGAAGGTAAATAAACCCCAGATACCTGCTTTCAGCCTACCGTGGCCACGGAGCTGGAGCGAGCAGGAAGCCAAGCTTCCCGCCTGCCACGGCCAGCTCTGAGCTCCACTGAAGGCAACAAAGTTTCAATTATAGAAGGTAAATAAATCCCAGAATAAAAAAGAAAGAAAAAAAAGGAGAGGCTGTGAGCTTCTGTCACCGGGGGGCTTGGCCAGCCTGAAAACGGCCCTCAGCCCCTCACCCAGACTGGCCAGGCACCCCAGAGGGGACCCTCCACCCTAAAGGGGGTGTGGCCAGCCTGAAAACAGCCATCAGCCCCTCACCCAGGCTGGCCAGGCACCCCAGTGGGACCCCACCCTGATCCGGGACACCCTTCAGGGCAAACCAGCCGGCCCCCACCCGTGCACCAGGCCTCTATCCTATATAATAAAAGGGTAATATGCAAACTGACTCTAACAGCAGAAAGACTGGGAATGACTAGTCACTATGACACACACTGACCACCAGGGGGCAGATGCTCAATGCAGGAGCTGCCCCCTGGTGGTCAGTGAGCTCCCACAGGGGGAGCTCTGCTCAGCCATAAGCCAGGCTGATGGCTGCCAGACAGCGGTGGTAGTGGGAGCCTCTCCTGCCTCCTCAGCAGCACTAAGGATGTCAGACTGCAGCTTAGGCCTGCTCCCTGCTGGCAAGTGGACATCCCCTGAAGGCTCCGAGGGCTCCCGGGCTGCCAGAGGGATGTCTGATTGCCAGCTTAGGCCCAATCCCCTGGGGAGCGGACCTAAGCAAGCAGGTGGTCATCCCCTGAGGAGTCCCAGACTGCAAGAGGGCACAGGCCCTGCTGAGGGACCCCCTCCCTCCAACTGCACAAATTTTTGTGCACCGGGCCTCTAGTCATTTGTATATTATGCTTTGATTGGTTGTTTGGTTGTTCTGCCGTTCAGTCTATTTGCATGTTATCCTTTTATTACATAGGATTCCTATGAATATTGTGCTCTATTAGGACTTTGCTTATCATTTTCCCCCCATTTATAGCATCAATATTCTTACTAGGGTTTTCATCTCATAGTCTTGGGATTCAAATACTAGTAGTTCACAGTTTTAGATGTTAGAAAATGAAAAAGTGAGATTTGTGCTTCTTCTTAACCAATGTAACTGGGCTAAACTCCATATGCCTCTTTACAAGCTATCCATTTCACTTCTCAGCTTAACAAAAACCAGAATAATATTTTAGTAGCCATGGAAATTGTATCCCACCATTATTTTTGGTTAATGTATGTTTTTTGTTCTAGCCCTAGGATTTTTATTTCATCATAAAACTTTCATTAATATTCCAATGATTTTTTAGAGACTGCCCCTTCAAAAACCAACAAGAACATGTTAATAACTTGGGGGTTTGAACTTCACTGGACTTTTCATCATTTCCAACAGCTGAACAAATGTAAATTTAGAGCTGCCTTCTTAGAATTTTCTTTTCAACACTGCAAATACTTTTAGAAGCTAAATTTTCATTTTAAATTTCACAATAACATGACAGCAGATTTCCAATGCTCTATATGCCTGCTCTAAACATCATTCTAATACCCATGAATAGATACAAAAAAGACACAAACCAGCAACAGTTCTATGAACTAAAAAAAAAAAAAAAAAAAAAGGAAATTCTACGAGCTAAAAGCAAAAGTTCAGGGCAGCAGCACGTTCTGTTATTGAATCTATGGGGCATCTCTTGAATCTTAGGTCTCCTCCCATCCCTCATTCTTCCTTAAATCTGTTGGTTTCATTTTTCCCTGCAAAAATGGGCTCTACCCTATTCACCTTCTTTCAGTTTCTTTCTCACCAGCCTAACTCCTCCTCACCTTACAGGTCTACTCAAAAGTCCCTGTGTCTGCAGAGCCTGCCCTGATGCCCAGAGTAGGCACAGTGCTTGTCAGGAAATTTTCTGGCACTTTGTAATTCTCTTATTATAACATTTACTACACTTGAACACCATGGCTTCTTTAGTTTAATCTCTTCAACATCCGATTTGGGGCAATGAGGGCAAGGAAAGACTCACACTTTCATTCAACAGATTGTCTATCACAAATTACTTACTTCATAATTATATGCTGAAAAAAATGAAGTGTAACATTAGAGGAGGTAGCTAACGAAAGCATTCTTGTGGTATGGTGTGGTTTATAAGCATTCAGTCTTTGGACTAAGTGCTGTATTCAAATCTCAACATGGGCACTTTCAGCTTTATTTACTGACCTTGAGTGAATTGCCTAATCTCTTTGAATTTTAGTTCTTTCACTATGAGAATGTAAATGCAAACAGATAGTTCCTCAGAGAGTTATAGGGAATATGCAGGGTGGGGCAAAAGTAGGTTTACAGTTGTAAGTATGCAAAACAAAGTCTATTCTTGTATTCTTATTTATTAATTATTGTATTATTTTCCATACAAATGACTGTAAACCTACTTTTGCCCCACCTGTAAATGAATATTTATTTTGTTATATGTGCAATAAGTATGTTTACAGATCTGACTATGAATTACATTTGTAGTAGTGGCTATAAGTTTTAGTGGTAAAAACAAAAACAAGTAATGGAAAAGGTTTATAGGATTAATATAATAACTATAGAACAATGTGTCAAATCTATAACCCCCGACAATTAACAAAGATTAGAATTTGGCATAAAATTGGCCAACCTGCTAAATTCTCTATTAGGCATCAGGGATAATGAAGGTCATCCTTTAGTGCTTATCTTTAAAAATTAAAGAAATATAGATTGAATTATGTCTGTCATAAACAAAAGGTAGCCCTTAGAATTAAAAATAAAATGTCCATCTTCTAAATATGTTTAGAAGCTTTAAAAAAATGAAAATATAGTCCCTAAAATAAAACACAGAAAACTAAGGAAATAGCAAACTAGGAAAAGTAAAACCAAAAAATATCTTATATAATAAAAGGCTAATATGCAAATCAACCAAACAGCAGAATGATCAGTCACTATGACAAGCACTGACCACCAGGGGGCAGACGCTAAATGCAGGAGCTGCCCCCTGGTGGTCAGTACGCTCCCACAGGGGGAGCACCACTCAGCCGGTTCATGGCTGGTGAGCGCAGCGACATTGGCAGGAACCTCTCTTGCCTCCACTCAGGCAGACAGTAAGGAGCGAGGGGTCCTGGACTGTGTGAGCCCCGGAATGCAAGAGGGATGCCTGACTGCTGGCTTAGGCCCAACTGGGGATCTGGGCCTAAGCCAGCAAGTGGACATCCCCTAAGGGGTCCTGGACTACAAGAGGGTGTGGGCCTGGCTGAGGTACCAGGCCTCTAGTAAATAAATAAAAAAAATAACATTCATATAACATGGCTAAAGCAAAGCCAAATATATTAGATATGAAAATATATATAACTACATTATGCATCATCTCAGTTGATATTTTAAAAAATTTGATGTAACCTCTAAGAACTAAATAACTTTATAAGTATTAAAATGAAAGACTCACTGAGAAATTCACTCAGAAATTCATTCTTTTGTAATTTCAAGTTTTCTACAATAAGTAGGTATTACCTATTTTATTAGGAAAATTTATTAAGTTAATATGTGTTAAGACCTCAGATGAGTGCCTGGCATAAACTAAGCTCTATTTAAGGGTTGTTTCAGAGTATTAGGCATTAGTATGGCTATGCCAGTGCCTCTAAGTAATCAAAGCCAGGGCATGGCAATAGTATCACATTCATGCATCTCCTTAGCTTTAGGATTTGATCACATTTGTGAGAAGTCCCCAGGGTGGAATTCCTTGCGGTGACTTCAGTTATTTGTGGTGCAGGTCATTCATTATCATCATACATTTTATTTGTAGACTAATCCTATTAATAAAGGCCTATGTGGTCGTCACACCCTCACCTTGTGACACCCTCACGCCACAATGAGTGATCACCAGGAGGCTGCATGCACAGTGGGTGCACATGTGTGGATGGAGCTGCGTATGCATGTGGGTGGGTGGGGACTTGACACTGCGTTCCTGGTGTGGAGGCGGGACCCCCGGCTCCGGCCTCCCTCTTTGTGGTGATCGATCGCAGGGCTCTCGCATTGTGAGAGGGCACAGGCCAGGCTTGGGAACCACCTCCCCTCCCTGCGAGTGCACGAATTTCATGCACTGGGCCTCTAGTTAATTAATAAGTGGCATATAGTAGACACTTGCTTTCATTATTTTCATAAAAGAGCAATAATGATGTACAAAGTGGCTTTATCTCTATTTTCTGAGAAAAAGAATTAAGCAAAATTTTATTAAAAAATTTGTGCTCTTCCCCATCATGTAAATTCACCTATTGTATTTATTTCATTCATTGATTCATTTGTCAATTAAAGATGAGTGAAATTATTCATGGTTCCTGCCCTCTTAAAGATTATTTTCTATCAAGAGACAACAATTAATTTATTATCCAATGTGCATTAAAAAGCACAGTTCCAAGGAAGCACATCAGCACATAACCAAGAATTCTATGTCTATTGACAGGGGAAGGTAGGCTGGTGTTTGCACAAAGGAAGTGTTCTAGCCAAAGGGTTACCTTTAATATACCTTCTCTGCATTGTCCATGGTTCAATCCATCTAACATCCAATATACTGATTCACCAAAATGAGGACATTTATATTCCATGGATCCTTTGTCCCAGTCTTCCAAATTAGCTCTGTAATATATTAGTCTATACCTTGTTTTATGAAATCCTATATGTCCTCTGAGAAATACATGTTTTACTTTCATTAGTCAGTAAGAACCACCTTAACCACTGGGCCGGAAAAAAATCCCAGACACACCTAGGTGAACTGTTACATATCCAGGGTGAAACTCATTCAAACAGGTTCACATTTGGGGAGAAAACATGTCATTCCTTGTCCAGCATATTCAGTTGCATCAATGAGTGGAAGGTTTTGCGTAAGGTCAGTTACTTAATCATGTCCCTAGAGATGGGGTCATATTTGAAAGAAATATCTTGGGCATGTAGGGGGGAAACCACATAGTATGTTGCCAAACACTTCCTACCCTTGCCTTTTTTCCAATGTCCCTGGTAAGTTTATAAAAAAACTAGTTAATCAAATAATACCTGATAAATGAAGGTACTAGAAATAAGATTAAAGTCCCTTTTCACAACCAGCCCTGCATCCAGGTATTATGTAGCATCAGTGATGGTAATCACTGTCATTGGTTTAATGTGTTTCTTCCAGGACCATTGTCTTTGGATTTACATATACATATGGGGGTACTAATTTCTTAGATTTTGTTTTTTTACCCTAATAATAATCTGTAGCTATTTTTGAAACTTTTTTTCCAATAAAGACTATATCTTACAAATTTTATATGAGAATATAAATAGATCTACCTCATTCATTTTTTAAAATTTTTATTATTTTTTAAAATTTTATTTTTATTGTTGCACAGTGTATCAGAATTTATTAATTATTCTATTGGTGGTCATTTACATTGTAACTATTATTTTTCCCCAAACAAACAATGCTGCAGTAAATGAATATTCTTGTGAATTTGCAGTAGGTCTTTTTCTAGGTTATCATACATGGAAGTAAACTTGTGAACACTTCTTAAATGTTGTCTGTCACTTTATAATTTCACATATCACCATGAATGACATAAAAAATTGTCCAAAATGAAATGACATAGCTATTGACCAATCAGAAAGGATGTACGAAGGAGCCAGGCCAGACACCAACCAGAGCCATTCAGTATGCTAAACTTATTCCTTCTGCCCAAATGCCTGCCCTGGGATTTGGGTTTTCAGTGTTGGCATTCAAGAAACATTTTTACCCTCTTACATATTTTCTTGTGATCATATTTGGCTCTTCATGCTAGCAGTGATGCTTAGCCATAGCCAAAAATCACATAAGCCAAAGGCTGTGTCTGTGTGTACGTCTGTGTGTGTGTGTATGTGCTTGTGCCATGGTTCATTATAGCTAGTATAAAAATAAATATGGATTATTATTTTAATAAATGCTATAAACCCATTTACATATTTAGAATAAGTAAGTGGTAAACTGTTAAGCACATAACTGTAAAAGAAAATTTCAAAAGATTATGATACTCAAAACTGGGTTGGTGTCTTTCCCAGTAAATATTAACCATTTTTATCCATTCCAATCCTAATGATTCATACAGAGTTTGAGCAGATGTTTCTTTCTTAATTATTCAAATTTTTAGTTTAGACCTTTTCTAGAAATTTTTATGTTTCTGGTACTTTAAGTCAGTTACCCTTGAAAGATTCTCTAACTTTTTAAATGGTAACTATACATTCTTAAGGAACTAGTTCTGTGACTACTCAGCTTTCATATTTGCTTTAAAAATGTCAAAAGTTTCAGTAGTCTTCTTAAGGGCATTTCTTTTTTTTTTTTTGCTTGTTTTTTAATTTTTATTAAATTTATTGGGGTGACATTGGTCCACAAGACCATATAGATTTCAAGTGTGGTTTTCTGTGTTACAAGATCTGTATATTGCACCGTGTGCCCACCACGCAAAGTCAAATCTTCTCCTATCATCTTATATTAAAACCCCTTCTTCATCCCCCACCCACTTCCCTTTGGCAACCATCACTGATGTTTGTGTTCATGAGTTTCAGTTTTATATCCCACATATAAGTGAAGTCTTATGGTTCTTAGCTTTTCCTAACGGACTTATTTCACTTAGCATAATATTCTCAAGGTCCATCCATGTTGCTGCAAATGGCAGTATTTCATCCTTTCTTATGGCTGAGTAATATTATATATATCACTTTCTTATCCAGTCCTCTATTGCAGAACACTTTGGTTGTTTCCATGTCTTGGCCACAGTGAAAAATGCTGCAATGAACATAGTGGTGCATATATCTTTGTGAACAGATATTTTAGAGTTTTTTGGAGAGGGATTGTTGGGTAGTATGATAGCTCTATTCTTAATTTTTTGAGGAATCACCAGACTGCTTTCCATAGTAGCAATACTAGTCTACATTCTCACCAGCAGTGAATGAGGTTTCTCTTTTCTCCACAACTTCTCCAACACTTGTTATTGCTTGTCTTGTTGATAATGGCCACTCTAACAGGTATGAGGTGGTATCTCATGAAAAGATGTTCAACCACACAAGCAATTAGGTAAATACAAATTAAGGGCATTTCTTTAATCCTTTTCATAACATAGATTAAGAAAAAGAAGGAAAAGAAACACATGGGAAAGAAGGAAAATAAATAGCATGTTGTAGTCTGTAAAGTACGTTCCCACTGAACAAATGGAGGCTCCTAGAAATGTGAACAATACATCACAGAATATCATTTTGTTTAGCAAAATCATAGTGATGATCCCTACTCTTACACATGAACCTTTTCTTTCCCAAATTTTCATTCTATTAGAAAAACTTAAAATAAAATAAATTATACAAGTATCTCAGAACTGGTTATCTGCTTGGACCCAAGAGAAAGGAGTATGGGTCAATCTTATTTTCAATGTCCTTCCCCGCAATCACTCAGAAATATAATTGTTTTGTACCTCCGTGATGGAAAAGCAAATCAAAGCCATATTTCATTCAAAGTGCTCATGGCAGATGGATTCTGGGCTGCAATTTCCAATTCCATGATTTTAGAATCTATTAAACCTCTTGTTCTTATAATTATCTTCAAATTTTCTCCATTACTTCACATGGATAGAAGAATAAAGAAGCTGCAATTTTGATTACGGGATTGTTTTATTCTCATTATTTTTTCATATCCACTATTTCTCTTTAATTTCTAATTTGAAACATATTAAAATAATAAAAAATGTTTCAATGATTCTAACACTAATTATTTGACAGGTCTAAGATCCTAATCCCTCAAACATGTTACTTATTTCAATGAAGCACATATAATTTTAAGCATTAAGAAAAAATTAATTTTAATTTATTCTGTAAATGAAGACCATTATATTTAATTTGATAGCATATCTGTCTATTCAAACTGAATTTGAAGGGTGGAAATAGTATACTGTGGAAAATCTAAAATCAAAGTAGCCTCTTCTAATCTGTACAGATGAACCTGACATTTTTATTCAAAAATATGTTTATTTTACAAACTATAAGTAAGTGTGTTTAATGGCCATACATAAGTCTGAACCAGGCACTGTATCAGGTTCTTGGGTCAAAGATGAATAGGAGTCTGGCTTAAGAAGTTCACAATATAATAAAATGCAACGTGGCTAACACTAAGCCACGTGGGAATGACATGCTAGTAGAATATTATAAGCAGCAATGATTTCTTCCCTCCAAGGGAAAAATTGGAAGGAAGGTTTCACCAGGGTGGCAGACTACCAGAATGAGTAAAAATTTGAATGAGCAGATATTAGGATACATATTAAATGAACTCAATATCCTGCTATTAAAAATACCCGTAAGAATTGTTTTTCCTGGATAGATATGTCTACATCCCCTTCTACTTTATTTATTTATTTATTTATTTATTTATTTATAAAAAGGTTTAAAGATTTTTATTTCTGGAACTGTACAGGTATTAAAGTACAACAAATACAAAATAATACTCTTTATGTACAAATATTAAAATCAATGCAACAATAGCAACTTCCTCTTAAATATCTGTTACTAAGACTTGTTCTGATTGTCACTAATTCATTTCATATTCACAGAGTACTTAGCTCAAACTGGGACCATTGGATCACTGGTTTTCTAAGAAGAATTTTAATATCTACCATACTTAATAATAAAACTAATAGCTTCCTCCTTTTAGTGAAAAATTAAGAACTTTTTAAACATAGTAATGTCAATATTCTTGTAAATTATTTCAATTTCCATTTGTAGACAATGTGCTTTGAAACTGGGCAAACAATCTCCTGGTGGTCAGGTTCTTCCATTAGTTTACATTCAAAGTTGAAAGAGTCACTGGAGACTTTGGTTAAATTCAATAGTTGTGAGAGCTGACGTCCTCAAACACTTGGAACCCTCAGTTGTACAAATTAATAGGAAACAATTGCACAATGCTTTGACCTAATTGTACACACTTTAATATCATTTAAAAATTATTCTACGTCCTTCAAGTAAATTCAGCAGCTGCCGAGAGGAGAAGCGGAAGCTCGGCTGCCAGGGAAGTATTGCTCTAGTCGCAGCACCATCGCACTCACCGCTGTCCCCAAGTTTCCATAGAAAAGATGCATCAGCCCACACTGCAACCACTCAGCATGGATTTTTGGTTTGTCCATACGAAAATAATGCTGCAAAGGAAAAAAACCAAAAAGAATTTATTACAGTTTGTTATAAGAATTGTGCTTAACACTTGATAATAAAGGCATTGTTATCTCTTCATATGATAGCAGATCTGTTATCTTCACGCTCTCAAACGCAATTCTTCTAATAAACAGTAACAAATTCTGTGTTAAGATGCTTAAATGGAGAGGGGGAAAACAGTCAATCCAGCTTTTAAAAGAAAATTCAATAAATAGCTATTTTACATGGACAGTCAAAGTGGTATAGTTTATGTATGTTACATGAAACATGCACAAAAATGGTATTATACATGGCAGATGCATTCAAAAAATACAAAATCAGATCTAAAAAAGATAGGAAGAATTTACACATATATACAAAAATCTTTCAGATTATTGCCTCATTGTAACAAGGAATTAAAAGCAAACATCACCAGCCCACCAGCACTCTCTAAGAGGCTGAACTAACTTGGCATTTAAACATCTATGAAACTAGCTGGAGTTTGTTTCTCTTATATCATTTTCTGAATTCAGAAATCTTTATTCAGATAACTAATGTGTCCATTTCACTTGCTAATAATCAAAACTTAAGATAAGAAACATCATTTCCATCTGATCATTCCCTCCTACAAAAGGTGTATTTACAAAAGGCTGCCACATGGGGCAAGAGGCAGGCCAAGAAAATTTCTACTTTCCTCCTCCACCTTTTCTCCTCAATGCGTGCTCCCCCTTTAGCCAGAAAAACTGCTTTTAGCTGAATGATATATACACTAGATGCCCGGTGCATGACATTTGTGCACTGGGGGCGGGGGGGGGGGGGGGGGGCGGGGAGAGTGGTCCCTCAGCCCAGCCTGCACCCTCTCCAATCTGGGATCCCTTGGAGGATGTCCAACTGCTAGTTTAGGGATTGGGCCTAAACCGGCAGTCAGACATCCCTCTCACAATCCAGGAGTGCTGGCCCCCAACCACTCTCCTGCCTGCCTGCCTGATTGCCCCCTAACCACTCCCCTGCCAGCCCAATCGATGCCTAACTGCTCCCCTGCTGACCCGATTGCCCCTAACTGCCCTCCCCTGCCAGCCTGGTCACCCCTTACTGCCCTCCCCTGCAGGCCTGGTCTCCCACAACTGCCCTATCCTGCCAGCCATCTTGTGGCTGTGGGTGCCACTACCTTTGATGGTGTGGCAGTCAATTAGCATATTCCCTCCTTATTGGCTGCGGGTGCCACCATCTTTGCAACGGTGTGAGGATCAATTAGCATATTCCCTCTTTATTAGATAGGGTGAGTGTGCCATGGAAAGAAAGTACCTTCCCAATTTTTCTGTTTCATAAATTCAGGCATTTATATATTTGTATATGAATATATTTAAAATTAAGCCAACCTTAGTAATAGACATTCAGATATATATATATGAATGAGTTAGAGTTTCCATAAATCCTCTATGAGTTGTGGAAACTCATAGAGACGAGAACTCTATTTGGCAGAACTCTTATATGTCTTTTGATTTTGGATAATGTAATGATTAATTTTATATATCAATGTATCTGGGCCAGATATTTGGACAGACATTACTTTAGGTGTTTCTGTGATAGTGTTTTTGGGTAATATGTACATATAAAGTAGGAGACTTTGCGTAAAGCAGATTGCCCTTCATAATGTGTGTGGGCCTCATCCAATCAACCAAAAGCCTGAATACAACCAAAGGCTGCCCTCTCCCAGGAAGAAGAAATTCCCCAGAAGACTGCCTTCAGACTTCATTTGAAACACCTGCTTTTTCTGATTCTCCAATGAACATTTTGGATTCTAACTACAACTCTTTCCTGAGTCTCCAGCCTGCTGGCCTCCCCATCATATTTTGGACTCATCAAACCTCCACAGTCACATGAACCAATTCCCTAAAATAAATCTCTTTCCACTGATATACACATTCTATTGTTTCTCTGTCTCTGGAGACCCCTAACTAATACAGAGAGTTGTTAGAGCTTGTCTTGTTCGAATTGTGAATGAATCAAGAATATAGACAAACTGCTCTGCCTTTGGAGAGAGCAATAAGCAATCTTAGGGAGAGGGGGAGGTGAAAAGTAGAAAGGAAGGGTATCTTCAACATAGTGAGGGAATGAAACTGGATTGAGAAAACAAATGAAGGTTTTCCAGAAGTGGTAATGACTGAGGCTTTGAGAAAAGTTACCTAATCTTCTTGAATAGCTTGGCAGCACCATATTGTGATCTATCCACTTTTCAATCATTCCATGATCCCTTCCATTCATTGACTCCAAATCCTCAAGAAAATTCATTACTTACATATCCTTCATTAAGTGATATTTTGGAAAATAGTTTACACCAATGTCTAGCAGTGTGATATGGCATGAAAACTAAAGTGTATACAGCTGATTACATACAGAGCTATGATTGAGAATTTAGCAGAAGTAACAATGTGTATAGAAAAAAATAAGTTCAAGATTCTTTAGGGGGTGAAGAGAGAAAGAAGCTAAATGTCTCATCACCAGAGGGACAAGGACAAGGTGATATTAGAAAAATGGGTACTTGTAGACCCATGCATTACATTTCCCATTGTATCAGATGGTTCACTAAAGCCTATACTTATAACGCAACTGAAAAGAAGAAAGAAAAAGAGGACAAAAAGAGAGAGGTGGAAGTTAATTTTTTTTAAAGGAAAAGAACATGGAGTTGCTGTTCCAATCCCTACCATTGACTTAGTCCAGTGATGGCGAACCTTTTGAACTCGGCGTGTCAGCATTTTGAAAAACCATAACTTAACTCTGGTGCCGTATCACATATAGAAATTTTTTGATATTTGCAACCATAGTAAAACAAAGACTTATATTTTTGATATTTATTTTATATATTTAAATGCCATTTAACAAAGAAAAATCAACCAAAAAAAAATGAGTTTGCGTGTCACCTCTGACATGCGTGCCATAGGTTCGCCATCACTGACTTAGTCTCTAATATTTTGGTAACTGCTCTAAAATCAAAGACCCATTACGTCATTTAATATTATTCTCAAAGTCTATCCCTATCTGGCTCCAAAACGTTTTAAAGCCACATCTCCCACTAACTTAGGCCACTGGTTGGTGACCCCTGAGACTATTAGAGATGGGACACAGTTTGAAGTGAGCAGCCCCTCACTTCCTAGCGAAGGAGTAACACATGGAGGAGTGTTTGGCAAAAGGCTTGCAGCCCCAAAGACAGCAGCTGGTGAGATCAGGCTTCTATCTTCCCTTTTCTGCACTCAGTCCCAGTTGGAAAAGGGTAAACTAAACTGCAGACATCTTCCATCTATCCAACTAGGAGGATCTTAGCATAATCATGAGGAGAAATTTCAAGCATGTGCTTTATTATGTATTATTTCAATTATGTTCTGCCTTTCACTAAATTAAAAAAAAAAGATGGTCACCTCTTTGTTCTCTGAGATTTATTTTCATTGGTACACTGGAGACTCACATGAAGTAGCATAAAAAGGGAAGGGTTACAGATTTAAAAGGAAATGTGTGTGGAGGGGAGCCACATTGGTCACAACTGAACAAACTTATCCTACTCCTTCCAGTAACTAAGAATTGTGATGATACTGTCATTGGGATGAAATTCCTGTTTATTAATTGAGAAAAGTTTGATTTGCAAAAGAAAGAAACAACATGATTTGGTCCCTGGCCAGACTTGGCTCTTTTCTCCTCCTACTACTCTCTTATATCACTAGGCTACAAACACATGAGATGTCGGCACAACAAACTTGTTCCCACCTTGCTTATCCACTGCCTTGGAATGCTTGGATCTTAACATAGCTGGCTCTTTCTTAATATTTAGTCTCTGCTCTATTGTCCTTCCCTAAATGATTTCTCTTACCCCTCTGAAAATAGCGCCTAACATCATCCAAAGCATTCCCAGTCACTTTCTATTTTCTGCCTAGCACTTGTCATTATGTGACATCTTTCTATATCTTTCTCTCTATCTACTAGTAATCTATATAACAATTATTGTTCTTTATCTTTGTAAAATATTTCCACTAGGATATAAATTTCAATACAGCAAAGATGTTTTCTGTCAGTTCTCTACTCTATCCCTAGCATTTAGAACAGTATATTCCACACATAGTAGGTGATCATAAATGACTAATAGTATGTAAAGAGATTTTTAAGGAAAGTGTCCATCTATTATTCTTTGTTTTAATACATATGTTAATAACAAATGATTCTTATTTATTCCTCAAAATTGGACCAGTAAGACTTCTACCTAAGATATTTTTTCACTGTCTAATAAAATTCTGCCTAGAATGTAATATATTTATATATAATTTTTAAAATATTGCAATCATTCAGGGTTTGTCACCCTTCTTTAAATTAATGTTATCAAGATTTTAGTAACATAGTGATGTATGATTCACCAAATATTTCAAAATCCCTTTTCCTTTGTTAAATAAAATCTAAAGGAAATTACTAATTAGTCAATTTGAATGATTTCCAAATAACAGCACCAGCCTGTGTTTGTCTATACTACCAAGGTGAATTATTCATTAGCATTTATGAGAAGTGCCTGAAGAACACTAGCAGTGGGAGTAAAACAACCTGGAATGGTTTTTAAATGACCTTCCAAGCAACTTGGATTAATACTGGCATTATTCTCTCTGTACAAATCGAGTTAAAATTTCCCATGTGTCAGGTCTCAGAAGAAGGCAGAGAAGGAGTGCTGTCTTAGAGAGGAAATGACCTTCTTCACTTAACACAATTAGATTCTGCTTCTTTCTATGTGTGAAGTGTCTGTGAGAGGGAGGGGAGAAGAGAGATAAAGGACAGAGAAGGAGTGAGAGGGGGGGAGAGAGCGAGAGAGAGAGAGAGAGAGAGAGAGAGAAAACAGGGAGAAGAAAGAGTAAGAGAGAAAGATATATGAGAAGAGAAGGAAAGACAGGGGTAAGAAACAGAAATATGAAGAGAAAATGGGGAGATATGACATGAAGAAAAGAAGAGAAAAATAAATATAAAAAACAAAATCTAGAAAGCAGAAAGAAAAAAAGGAGGGGTGGAAAGACAGGAGAAAGGGGAGCGAAAGGGAGAGAGGAGGGAGAGAAGGAGGGAGGGAGAAAACTTATGATAGAAATGACAGAGTCAGAGGCAAGCTTCCTCTGAGTTGGCACACCAGGTTGCCAGGCTCCCAGGAGCTCTCCCAGGTGTGCAGGGTCACCTGACTTAATACTGATTAAAAGTATAAATTGCAAGACAAAAAGAAAAAAAGCAATTTTCATGTTTTTCTCCCCTGTGAGGTCACACTCCCTGGTTGCAGCTGAGCCTGCTGCTAGGCACACCCCTCTTGTTTAATAAAATTGTATTAACTTTATCCCTGCCCTTGATTTGTGGCTTTCTCACGTTGTGAGGAATAAATAATAAATGATTGTAAAGCACTTGTACATATGAAATGCCACATAAATGCTAAATAATAATCAGCTTAGGCCAGGAAGCCAGGGGGGTAGAATAGAAATCATTGCACCAGGCCATTCCTGTTTATGTGGCTAAAATCATCCAGTGTGCTGTCTCCACTTCAAATCATCCTGCAGATTTAATTTTCACCCATTCAAGAACACACTTCTCTGCAAACTAAACAACCTTTGTTCCTCCATCCCTACAGCAATGTCATTTATAACGGTAGAATATCATGCCAACAACTCATCTTTGCCTTTTCATGTCAGCTCAGTTTTTGCAACACTCCTTCCCTCCTTGTTACCCCTTCCAAATTCCCATGTGCACTATTTTGACTCATCATTTCTTACTCCCCAGTGATGCCTATTGTACACTGTTTACCTTTGGGAAAATAATCTGTTTTCCAATCTTGAATTTCATTGCCTATGTGTTTTGGGAATCCAAGATACCTAAGGTGGTCATTCCTTGAAGCGCTTCGTTCAGGCATCTACTTATCATTTATTCACTCGACACTTATTGATGGAGAATTGTGTTAGTATTGGAGATACAGTTGAAACCAAGGCAGAGAGAGTTTGCATTCTGTAAAATAGGCAGGCATGGTAATTCTAACATAGTTTGGAAAATGCTATGATCAGAGTAAGTATAGGGAGCTAAAGGAAGTCAGTATGTAAGCAGCAGAAAGTTATGGTTTGAGCTGATTTTTTCCCTTTTATTTTCAACTGTCTTTAAAAGCCTTTCTATGTACTATTTAACCTAGCTAAAACTCTCTTGGATTGACCCAGTTGTGCATAGAAGGGAGTGGTTCAGACCCAGGGAAGTAGCCCAGGCCAACTTCTCAGCTTCATTTGGAAGGAGGAAAGGTGCTCTCGATCGCCTCTGTCCGCTCGGGTTTCTGGGTTTCTGATGGGTGAAACCCAACCTTTGGGAGTTGACAAGAGTTTGTCCTTTGCTAATATGACCTTCTATTTTTGACCTAGGGTCTATCATTTCAAAAGAAGATAGGGTCTAAGTTCATATTAGTACATTTAATGACATAAAAGTACCTTCTTATTGGAGAAAACAAAATGAAAATAGAGATAAGCAAAAATAAGTGCTATCACATGACCTATTGGGGACCATTTTTTCAGTTAATGTATATTATATTGGCTTTTGTCTAAGCTTATATGATATAAAAATGTAATTGAGGCACATAGCCCTCAATCCCATTGTATTATATTTGTCATTAATGTGGAGTAGACTATACTCTGTATACATATATATTGGTTTGTTGCCTTTTTTATGCAAAGTATCAGAAACATAGTTTTATATCAAAAAAGTATTTAATCATGATTTCTAATGACCCATTCATATTCTATTACACATACAAATTATTTCTCATTATTTCAAATATGCATTTCTGAAACAAACCTTCTGAAATTAGAATTACTGAGTAGAGGTATGCCTGTATTAAAGGTTTGGCTCCATTGCCAAAATGCACTTCGGAGAGAATGAACAGGCTCACACTCCCATCTCTCATATATCAGACCCCTGCCAAGCCCCCTGTCCTCCCTTATCCTCTCATATGACTGTTCGCCAAAATAAAGTGCTCTCAAGAAGGAAATGCTTGAAGCTCAACAATTTTAATTTTTCCTCTATTTTCCCCTTTGTTCCCTTGTGGCATGAGATTAGTGGGCCTTGGGTTTTCAAACAGGTGGAGAAGGCTGTAGGGTGTATAATTGCTTTTGGTGAAAACATCAACGTCCACATTTAGTTCTTCCTGCTCCACTTCCTCCAATTCAATTAGGCTGTTCTTACCAGGGGGAGAGTTTTCAAAGCATCAGATGAAGTGTTACCTCATGATTAATAATTCATGACAAGAAATGAAGACTGGGAAAGGTAATAATGCCCTCCAAGCTGTTTTTCTCCACCAGTCCCTTGTTCTCATTCATGTAAAATGTTGTCTCAATCGTTAAAGCAAACACACAAAGTTTCACTGCCCCATAAACCAAAGATCCAAAGCAGGAATCATAAGCTTTTGAAGTTCTAAGTCCCTTTAAGAATCTTGTGAAAACTTCAGAGTCTTTGCTAATAGAAAAAAAAAGAAGAGCATTGTAGCCTGCACCGATACTGTGCTTCTAATTCTCATGGGTCAGGAGCCCCTGGAAGGTCACACACGGTATCTTCTAGGTAAAAATCTCTGGACAAATAAACAGACAGACAAAAATCAAAATAAAACAACAACAAAAAAAAACATGACAGTCCTCACCCTCAACCCCTAAAATCAAAAGTAGGATGGACAAGAACCTCTATGTGCTTTGCCTCTACTTTCTTTCTGTGCCCAAATTTGCAATGAAATAAAGAACGTTCTCCAGTTTGTTTTATTTCGTTATGTAGGTATTTTGCAAGGGGACTGGTGAGACAGCTGAAAATTAGAAGAGTAGATAAGTATTTCTGGACAAATCAAATAGGGGTGTGGGGGCATGGTTGAGTTTGAGATCTACATGCAAGGCTACTATAGAGGATACAGATTTTTTTTTTCCTTGCCAAATGCTATCAGCCATAAAATGTCCAACACGGTGGGTCAAACCCACTGTTTCATGCTCTGCTACTTGGCATTCCTTAAGTTCTTTCTCAATTGTCATATCTCCACAGGCCATAACAAGGGACAACAGTCAGAAGCAATTCAATTTCAACCTCCATCTGCTGGCAATAGGAACATAAGGGGAAAATTAATGTACACTCACACTTGTCATTATACTAGCCCGAATTTGTTTTTATAGAATGAATTTCTTCCAAGGAAATCAGAAAACAATTTATATTCAGATTCCCAAATAGTAACTCTTCTGGGAGATGGCTAAAATAATTATCTCCTTTTTTTGAAGGCACAGAGATGCTAACAATTTGTTCAAGGCCACATAGCACTTTCATGGCTATCAGAAAAGCTCTCTGGAAATCATTTAGGCATTTCCTAAAAGTCTAACATCTAATGTGCAAGCAAAAGAGCAGGTGATATTAACATTTAATCAGATTATATAAACATAAGGCAAAATATTTGTGTTCTACTAACTAACATACTTTTTCTTTATTCATTTTTCTCTCTTTAATTTATTTTATTTTTAAAAACCCATAATTTTCCATTTACCAGCTCTGTAATCTTGGACAAGTTGCTTAATTTCCTTCTGCCTCCACTTCTTCCTCGTAAAATGGAAGCAATAATAGAAGCCAACTCATGGATTTGTTATGAGGGTAAAATAAAAATTTCTTAGAAGATTCCCCAATATATACAGCATGACTATAAAATCCAGAAACACAAATATCATAATTTTATATTTTTTGCAGATTGATGAAAGATTAATACATTGAGCAGATACTGCTCAGTGGATGAAAGGGCTGCTTGTAACAACGAATAACAGAGCCCTTTAATAAAAATCATCTTGAAAGAGCTGCCATTTTCCATAGCACAGTTGGAAAGCTAGTGCAAAAATTCAAAGATATAGTCAGTGAGTTCGACAAACTCTTTTGTGGACTATCATTCATTTCCAACAAGTTGAAGGAAATAGTTATTGCCAAGGTCATAGACCATCTGCAGAGGTCAACTTGCCAAGCATTCAAGGAATTGAAAATGCCTTGCAGAACTGTTCAAGTGATTTCCAAAATACATGTCTTTCAGCCATACAAGATGTAAGTTCAACAAAGTTTATCTGAGGATGATTCTGATTAGCATGATGAGAGACAATGCATTGAATATATCAGGCAAGGTCACTGAACAAGTCATCTATAATAATCTATAATAATAAAAGCATAATATGCTAATTAGACTGGACGTCCTTTCGGATGTCCTACCTTCCGGACAAAGCCATGTCGGGCAGGGGCTGAGGCAGAGGCAGGAGACGCCCATGGCTTCCACAGCAGGTGGGGGCTGAAGCAGAGGCGGCTGCCGCTGTGGCCGGGGCCAAGGCCCTTGCACGAATTTAGTGCATTGAGCCCCTAGTATATTGTAAAATCAATAACTCTTTACTATGCAGGTTTGCCTATATATCCAGGATTTTGGTTACCTATAGTAAGTGATTATCAAATACATATTATTATTGTTTATTACTACTTAAGGAAAAAGTTAAAGACAAAAAAGATGTTTCACTATCCATTATGTTTTCATTTTGATATAATCACATTTTGCCATCAGCAAGCAAGGGTAGAGGAGTCACTAGCTAATACTAATGGTTCTGACTTATTTAATTGTAGTCCCATATAAACCTCTTTCTTCATTAGCTTACCGATGTGCCTCAGTTGTTTAAGAAAATACAAGCAGTGAAATATTTCCTTCACATGTCTTTTGGTTTCTCTTTCATAAATAAAAATTGAAATTTGAAATGTCTTCCTACATATTTTTCTTGACTTCCTACTGTCAGTGTTCTTCTCATAAACTGGTATTAGTCTTAAAGCTGACTTTGATTTATAAAAATACCATACTTGGAAGCTGAAAATAATTATACAAATAAGAACAATATTTCCATACACACACAATAATAACATATATTTCTGATCTTTTGTGTTGTGCTCTCTGGATATTTAATGACAGATTTCTGATGAGCAATTTCACTAAAAATTTATGAGCAAATTATATATGGGGATATTTAGAAAAACCTGCTTTTACTTATGTTCTTTCTCAGTAAAGATATAGAGAACTTTCCAAACAGAAAATATACATGTATTATGTAGTTTATATAACGTGTAGCATGCTGTCATGTCAAATGAACCTGTTTATCCAGGTACCACAGGTTGATATTAATTCTCTAGCTTAGTATATTCAGTGTGATAGTCTGGCCAAAAGAGAAAATTCAAGAAATGCCTCAAGGTCAATAGGTGTGAGATCAAGTGTAAAGAGACAAGTGTCACAAGAGCATCAACAGTGCCACAGAGCAAAGTTTTCTTACAGGATCTTTCAAAGGAAAACCAAGTTTAAAAAAATGGAAATACTTCATTAGGCTGCCATTTTGCAAGTATATCTGAATTTTCTGCCACTTGACAGAAACTGAAGATCAGAGGATGGAGAGAGACTATATATGTGTAACCACTGAAACATACTGAAGAATATGAGATTTGGGGTAATTAGAGGACATGGACTTGAAAGAATGGTCCAGTCTTAGGAACAGAGAAAATAAAAATGACCAGAGATTCAGAGACCTGTGGGATGCCATCAAGGTTGGCAACATATGTATAATAGGAGCCCCAGAAAGGGGGGGGGGGGGAGAGAGAGAGAGAGAGAGAGAGAGAGAGAGAGAGAGAGAAGAAATGATATCTGAATAAGGAATAGCTAAAAACATCCCAAATTTAATGAACATTAATCTATACATCCAATAATTTTAAAAGATTCTTAATAGGATAAACTGGAAAAGATTCACACCTAGACATATTATAGTCAAACGGTCAAAAGACAAAAAGAATTTTGAAAGCAGTTAGAGAAAACAAACCAGTAAACAAATTCATAATGTACAAGAAATCTTCAAAAAGAGGAGCAAATGATTTATTAGAAGCCAAGAAACCCAGGAGGCTGTGGATTGAGGTACTTAAAAGCTGAAAGAGAAAACTGTCAACCAAGAACTCTATATCCAGACAAACTATCATTCAAAACTAAAGGAAGACATTTCAAGACAAACATAACTGAGAGAACTGACTACTAGAAGACCTGCTCTATAAACAAAATGCAAAGGGAAATTCTTCAGGCTGGAATAAAAGGACATTAAACAGTAACTTTAGTCCACATGAAGACATAAAGGAGATGAGTAGAGGTACCTACATAGGTAAATATGGAAGAGAATACAAATATATTTTTGCTTGTAACTAATTTATTCTATCCAATTTAAAAAACAACTGCATAAAACAATATTTACAAAACAGTGTTGATAGACTTAAAATGTATAAAGATATAATTTGTATGTCAATAAGCACACAAAAGAGTGGGAAAGCAATCCTATATAATAAAAGGCTAATATGCAAATAGTCTCCTTGGGTGTTCGACCAATCAGGAGTTCGACTGACTGGGAGTTTGACTGCCGGCTATGACATGCACTGACCACAGGGGGCAGCACAGAACAAAGGAAGGCCCTCGCCGCTAGCTGGCATCCAGGGGAAAGAAGGCCTCAATCAGCCCTAATCATCGGCCAGGCCTAGGGACCCTACCCGTGCACAAATTTCATGCACCGGACCTCTAGTAGTGCTATATTAGAGGAAAACTTTTTGTATACTATTCAAGTTAAGTTCGTAGCAATCTGAATTAGATTGCTATAAATATGTTCATTGTAATCCCAAAGGAAGTAAATAGAAAATACCTAGTTAATACAAACAAAGCACTAATGAAGAACTAGAGGAACAAAAATAGCTAAGACATACAGAAAAAAATTAAAGCTAAGTCCTATTAATCCTAATTCACTGCTGTTGGTAATGTAAAATGGTGCAGTATCTTTGGAAAACACTTTTCTAGTTCTTCCAAAAATTAAACATAGAGTGACTATATGACCTAGTTATCCCATTCCTAGGTATATATTAAGAGAGGTTGAAAAATATATTCACACAAAAACTTGTATAAGATGTTTATAGTACTATTATTCATAATAGCTAAAAGCTGGAAACAACCCAAATGGCCATCAACTGATCAATGGAAAAACAAAGTTTAGTATATCTATACAATAAAAAGGTATGTAATATGACATGTTTTTATTGAAAATAAGACCAATGTAAAATAAAGAGCTTCCTTTATATTTAAAAAAGTATATGAAGTACTGATATATGTACAACATGAATAAAGTTTGAAAACATTATATGCTAAATAAAGGAAACGAGTCACAAAATAATACATATTCTGTAATTATATTTACATCACATGTCGAGAACAGGTAAATGCATAAAGTAGGTTAGTTGCTGTTAAGACTACAGGGAGGGCAAATGGAGAATGACTGCTAATGGGTACAGGATCGTTGTTGGTCTCGGGCGCGCACCCGTGTGTGTGTGTGTGTGTGTGTGTGTGTGTGTGTGTGTGTATTTTCTTCAAGAGATAAAATTGTTGTAAAATCAGTGCTGTTTTTTGCAGAATTCTGTAAATGTATTTAAAAACCCTAAGTTGTACACTTTAAATGGGTATGTAAATTATATCTAAATAAAGGTTTTATTTTTTTAAAAAATGGAGTACAAGCTTATCGTTTTTTTAATTGATCACATGTAGGATCAAAATACCTTGAAGTGATTTCTAGTTCCTGAAATATTAATCAAACTTCTATCAGATAAACATTCCCAAATATATCAAGTACAATTCTACACAAATACAAAAGCTAATAACTTGGAAAAATGTGAACAAAATTAAACAGATTGTGAAGTGAGTCTTAGAAAATGGGACTCACATGATATGAATTTTCTGTTTTATGGATTTTAATCAGAATAAGCTGAAGTTGAATAGAAAACTCACTTTCTCTGTCATGAAGATCCAGAGTTCAGAGTTGCTGAAGAATAAGGGGCAAATTTTGCATAGGAGAAAGGTAGGATGGTAAAGAGGCCCAAAGTTCTATGATAAACCTGGCTCATACTTATCCTGAACCTTGAATGCTGCATGCATCAGGCAGATTCAAAGCAGCATGGATAAAAAACAAACAAACAAAAAGAAAAAAACACAAACCCTTTACTGGTATTTGAGTCGCTGCCTCAAAAGGGACATTTTCATTTTAGTACAACCAATGCAATTGTCTGCTAAAATAAAAATACCAACACTCTTCAGAGGAATAAAGCAGAATCTAGAGTTCCGTAGCACAAAAAAATCACTGTTTAGACTGCAATCCAAACTTATTTGTTATAACAAGAAACAAAAATATTTGACCAATTCTCTAGACAAAAGGCAATCAATATTAACCTACCTGAAAATGATATAGGTATCAGATTAGCAGATTTGAGGGAGTTAGTATGATTTTGAAGGAGTTGGTATACCTCTGTTCACACTTAATGCAATCAATAAGATAGGGTATCTCAGCAGGGAAATATAAGCAATACAAATCACAGAAAAGTCTAGAGATTAAAATATCTGATGTATAAATATTTTATATATAAAATGCACTCTGTGAATTTTAAAGGAGAATGGGTAGAGGTGGGTAATAGGGGAGAATTGGGACATTTGTTATATTGTCAACAATAAAAACAAAGTTTTTTTTAAAAAAAGGAGAATGATGAACACAGAACCTTTTTTTCAGTGATCTTAAAGACAGTTCAATAGGAATTATCCAATCTATGGAATAAAGAGAGTAAAGATTGAAAAACAAATTAACAGACCTTTATTATACTGTAAAATAAAATCCAAAGATCTATTTATGTATGTAATTGGAGTCTCAGAACTTTTTGTTCTGAGAAAAAATAAAACAAAACAAATTTTGATGAAATCATGGCTGAAATTCTTCAAAATTTTGTGGAAGACATTAATTTAAAGATTTAATAACCTCAGCAATCCCTAATCAGGAAAAATATGAAGAGAACCATGCCTCGATATAACTATACAAAACCAAAGAGAAAGAGAAAAAATTGAAAATGGTGAAATAAAAATTACATCCAGAAGGAAAACAATGAATTGTGATACAATTTACCTATCGGAAACCTCGAAACCCCCCAAAACAGCACAAAAAATACCATTAAGCTGATAGAAGCAAAATATCAAACAAATAAAAAATTATCAACTAATAATTTTATATCCAGCAATAATATCATTCTAGAATGTAGGAAAAATGCATTTTCAGATTAAAAAATGAGAAAAAATTGTTGCCAGCAAACATAAATTAAAATAATTGCCAAAAGAAGTTCAGAGGCTGAAGAAAAATTATACCAATTGGAAACTCATAACCTCAGGAAGAATGAAAAATATTGAAAATGGTAAATACAAACTAATAATAAATGACTTCTCTTTTCCACTAAATTTTCTTAAAATGCACATGATTTCTTAAATTAAAAATTATAACATTGTCTTATGGGGTTTGTAACTTAAATGAAAATAATACATATGCCCATGAGCATATAAAGTAAGGGGCATTACATGGACCTACACAATTGCAAAGTTTCTGCATTTTATTGTGAAATGCCACAATATTAACTCATATTTTATTGTGAAAAGTTAAAAATGTATGTTTTAATCCCTAGGACAACTACTAAAAAATAATTCAAAGAGGTATTTATAAATAGTCAATAGATAAAATTATGAAAATATTAAAACATTTTAAAGAAGACAGCAATTTAGACACAGAGGAATAAAACACAAAGGGAATGTAAAACACATTATAAAATAGGGAAAATAAGCTCTACCCTACCAATAATTATATTAAATATAAATGATTAAACTCTCCTATTAAAAGTCAGAGATTATCAAAATTTATAAATAATCAAGGCTCAAGTATTTGTTATCTTCAAGATACTTTAAATATAAAGATAGGAAAAGTTAAAAGTAAATGGCTGAAAAAATATACCATATAAAATATCATAAGCATAACTAGGATAGAGTAATTAAAATAATATCAGATAAAATATCTCCAAGACAAAAATTTACCACAATAAATAGAGGTGAATTTTATAATGATAAAATAATCAAATCATCTGAAAGACATAACAGTCATTAGTGTGTGCAATCCTACTAACAAAACTTTAAAATACATGAAACAGATATAAAGATATTTTAAGGGAGAAATAAATCCCAAACACAATATTGGAGATTTTAAGAACAATCTCTTAATTGATAGAGCAATCAGACAAAAATTCAATAGAGAGATGAGCTAAAAAATGTTAAGCATCTTGATCTAATGAATATTCATAGAATGTTATACCCAATCACCAGAGAACAAACATTTTAAGTGCAAATTCAACATGATAGACCATACATTGCATTGTGAAACAGGCTACAGAATATATTAAACAGAATTACAATTGTACAAAGGATATTCTCTGATCACAATGGAATTCAATTAGAAAGGCGTAAAAATAAAATACTAGGGAAAAATAACCCAAATATTTGAAATTCAAACAACATACTTCCAAATAATCCATGAGTCAAAGAACAAATAACAGGAGAAATTAAACAATATGTCAAATTAAATAATAATAAAATTTTAAAATATCAAAATGTGTGAGTTACCCATAAAACAACACTTAAGGGAAATTTTAGCAATAAATGTTCTATTAAAAAAGAAGAAAGTCTAAAGTCATTAGCCTAACTGTCTACTTTAAGAAGCTAGAAAAAAAAAAAGAAATTAAGGCAAAGTAAGTAAAATATAGGAAATAATCAGGGTAAAATCAGTTATTAATAAAAATTTAAAAAAGAAAAATTAATAAAGACAAATGTGGTTTTTTGAGATAAACAAAATAGTAAATCTCTAGTTAGACTTACTAAGAAAAAAGAATCAGAAACAAGAAATACATATTTTTTCCGTGTATAAGACACTATTTTTTTTCTAAAATCATTAGACTGAAAATCCAGGGGTGTCTTATATATGGAAGTCAGCTGAGGAGGGTGCCAAGTGGGTGTGTAGCAGCCCATACCTTGTCAAACAGGCTTCCTCCAGTCACTAGCCTTATTGTTACTGACCTCAGCTGATGTGTAATTGGAAGTGGAGGTGGAGAGTGTGCAGATGCAACAGGGACCAGAGCATTCTGAGACCATAAAGATGTCAAAAAATAAAAAGACAAATACCGGTAAGCGATTGTCTTCCTCTGCAAAATTCGAACAGACTATAATCAGCTATGCAAAAGAGCATGGAAATAGAGCTGCTAAGAGACAATTTGGACCTCCTCCCACTGAGTGTATGATCAGACAGTGGAGAAAACAGGAAGAACAATTCCTTAAGATTCCTAAACAATTCCTTAAGATTCCAAAAAAGAAGGCCTGACAAGGAAAACCAGAAAAATGTTTAAAATATTGATTTCTTAATTTAGGGTTAGAAAAGTGGGAGAGGGCATCTTATACATGAGGGTGTCTTACACACAGAAAAATACGGTAGTCTTTAGATATCATTATTAAAACAATGATGAGAAAACAAGAAGAAAAATTAAAAAGATAAACAGCACAAATTACAAATAAGAGGGATGTAATTATTATAATCACATCAGATCTTACAGACATTAAAATGATATTAAAGCATTGTTATGATCAACTTTATGTCCAAAATATGATTAACAATGCAGATGAAATAGCTAAATCTTGGGTGGGAGAAAGGAAACTTCACTAAAACTGATATTAAATGAAATTGAAAATCTTAAATGTCCTATTTAATAAATAAATTAACTCAATCATCAAAAGCCTTTCCACAAAGAATATTCCAGGCCCATTTATAAATTCTTTTAAACAGAAAGAGAAATAGCACCAAAATTAAACAAAGCCTTACAGAAATTAGAACCACACTGGCCAGGGCTCTCTGTACCATTTTTCCAACAGAATTTGCTCACTTTGTGTCTCTGTGTCAAGTTTTGGTAATTCTCACAATATTTTGAGCTTTTCCATTATGATTTTGTTTGTTATGGTGATCTGTGTTTAGTGATCTTTGATATCAATGTTGTAATTGTTTTCAGATGCACATATATGATAGTGAACTTAACAAATGCATGTGTTCTGTCTGCTCCACCAACAGCCATTCCCCAGTCTCTCTCCATCTCCTCAGGCCTCTATTCTATGAGACAGCAATATTGGAATTAGGCCAATTTAATCCTACAATAGCCTCTAAATGTTCAAGTAAAAGAAAGAGTCACACATCTCTCACTTTAAATCAAAAGCTATAAATGATTAAGCTTAGGGGGAAAGTAGTGAAAAGCTAAGATAGGCTAAAAGTTATGCCTCTTGTGCCAGTTAGCCAAGTTGAGAATGCGAAGGAAAAGTTCTGGAAGGAAATGATAAGTGCTCCTCCATGCCTGGCTCAGTTGACTGGAGGTCATCCAGTACACCAAAAAGGTTGTGGGTTCAATTCCCTGTCAGGGCACATACCCAGGTTCCCAGTTTGATCCCCAGTCTGGGTACATGCGGAGGCAACTGATCAATATTTCTCCCCCTTTCTTTTCTCTAAAATCAGTAACAACATACCCTCAGGTGAGGATTAAAAAACAAAACAAAACAGAGTGCTACTCCAGTGAACACAAAGAGAAACAGCCTTATTGCTGATATGAAGAAGGCCACAACACTCCTAAACCAAAGCCTAATTAAGAGCAAGGCCTTTGCTTCAATTTTATGAAGACTGAAAGAGAGGAAGCTGCAGAAGAAAAGTTTGAAGCTATCAGATTGGCCCATCAGATTTATATGAAGAAGCCACCTCTATACCATAAAAGTCCAAGGTGAAGCAGCAAGTGCAATGTAGAAGCTACTTACTCCATTGAGGTAATTAATGAAGGTGGCTACACTAAACAACAGATTTTAAATGTAGACAAAATAGACTTATAATAGAAGAAGATGCCATCTAGGACTTTCATAGCTAGAGATAAATAAATGGCTGGCTTCAAAGTTCCAAAGGACAGGCTGACTCTCTTGTTAAGGACTAACATAGTTGGTGACTTTAAGTTTAGGCCAATGCTTTGCCATTTCAAATTTTGCTAAGTCTACTCTGTCTGTGTTCTGTAAACATAACAATAAAGCCTGAATAAGAGCATTTATAACATTGTTTTCTGAATATTTTAACCCCACTATTGAGAACTACAACTCAGAAAAAAAAAATCCCTTTCAAAATATTACTGCTTATTGACACTACACCTGGTCACTGAAGAGCTCTGATGAAGATGTGTGAGATTAATGATGTTTTTATGCCTGCTAACACAACATCCATTCCACAACCTATAGATCAAGGAGTAATTTCAACTTTCAAGTTTTATTATTTAAGAAATACATTTCTTAAGCCTATAGTTGCCATAGCTAGTGATTCCTCTGATAAATCTAGGCAAAATAAATTGAAAACCTTCTGAAAAGAGGTCTCCATTATAAATATAATTAAGACCATCATGGAAAAAGGTCAAGACATCAACATTAAGTGAAGTTTGGAAGAACTGATTCCAACCCTCATAAATGACATTGATTGGTTCAAAACTTCTGTGGAGGAGGAAATAACTACAGATGTGGTGGATATAGCAAGGGAACTATAATTAGAAGTGGAACCTAAAGATATGAAGGAATTGCTGCATTCTCATAATAAAACTTGAATGGATGAGATTGCTTCTTATAGATTAGCACAGAAGGTGTTTTTTGTTTTTTGTTTTTATTTTGTTTTGTGTGGTTTTTTTTATATGAAATCTATTCCTGGGGAAATTGCTGTGGAGATTATTAAAACAAAAAAGGATTAAGAATATTACATAAATTTAGTTGATCAAGCAGTGACAGGGTTTGAGAGAATTGATTCCAATTTTAAAAGAGGTTCTATTGTGGGAAAATGCTATTAAACAGCATCACATGCTAGAGAGAAGTAGTTCATGAAGGTAGAGTCAATCAATTGATGTGGTAAATTTCAGTGCTATGTTATTTTAAGAAATTTCCACAATCACCCTAACCTTCAGCAGTCACCACTCTGATCATTCAGCAGCCATCAACAGTGAAGCAAGACCAACAAAAGGATTACAATTCATTGGAGGCTCAGATGACAGTTACCATTTTTAGCAATGAAATACTTTAAATTATTGTGTGTACAGTACATTTTTAGAGATAATGCTATTGCACACTTATTAGAATAGAATAGTGTAAACATAACTTTTATAAGCCCTGGGAAACAAAAAAATTTGTTTTATTGCTTGCAATATTTCCTTTACTGCAGTAGTTTGGAACCAAACCTGAAATATTTTTGAGGTATAACCATATAACTATGAAACTATCTTATGAGATAAAAATACAGGTAGAGAGATATAATGTAATACCACTATGAAGCAAAAAAACAGTATTTTGGTTCTGGAAGAAATTTTGTCAAATCTCTTTTCTGAGGGATCCAGACTAATAATTGGTTTCTATTTGGAGACTTTTTCATTTTCTTATCACTTCAATTTGAGACACAGATTCAGGTTGTTCTCTTCTGTGCCAGCATCACAAACTTCCTCTAGGCAAATGTTCATTTTTAAAGATAACAACATAACCAAAATGCTCTGCCCAACTTTCCACTAATTCTCAAGCTCATGTGCTTCAAAGCCCACCATCAACTTAATAAGCCTTTAGCAACTTTTTCTTGTTCTTCTAATTAAACTCCACTACAAAAATTGGTTGGATGAACCAATAAGTAAAGGAAATGAACAAGTAAATGCATAGAAATAATTTAGCCAAAGCCAGCAATTTGGTCCTCTGAGGACTCAGCTGCCCTTCAGGGTCAATGAGCACTAGGATGGCCTGCCAGCATTTCAGCCTATTGTGAAGAAGTTAGTTTAATCTTTACATCCTGACTGTGCTCAAACCCATAGAATAAATAGAAGTCTTTCTGTTCAAATAGTAATATGTAACTTATAATAAAAAATATGTAGTAAAGAAATGTAAATTCTTCCCATGATCAGGATGAAATCATCACAGAAGGTGAAAATTGCTTTAAAAAATGTTTTGCTTTCCATTGTCAATATAAGAAGATATTACTCCAACTATTGTCATCTTAGCATTCTCTCCAGCACATGACACAATATACATTTAAACATATTTTGAATGGATGATTGAATAAATGAGTTTCTCTTATTAAAAAAGATTACTTTAAGATGATATGAAAATAAATATATACAAACTGAATCACTGTTAGAATCTGGATGTTGCTAATTGATACTACAGAAAATAAAATAAACAATTCAAAGGACATTCTTGAACTGTATTTGTAAAATAAAGAAAAGTAAACAGAAATTTAATAATTGAGAGAGAATATAGTGGATTAGTTTCCAGATTTTAAAAAATTTTAAAATTAAAACAAAAAGTAGCATTAAAGATAGATCAATAAAAGGGGACTTATACTTAAAAATATTTTGGTAAAAAAATTAATAAATAAATATTCATCAATTATCAGCATATAAGATATTACATATCCTGATATATAAAAAGCCAGGGGCTGTCATGACTGAAACAACCAGACATATGACTGAATAGCAGGCTGCATGGGCCACCAGGCCAGCAGGGGGGTTAATGAGGGATGACCAAACAACTGAACAGCAGGGTGCATGGGGAGACCAGGCCAACAGGGGGGCAGTAAGGGATGACCAAGCCAGTGGAGGGGGCAGTTAGGGGCAACCAGGCAAGCAGAGTTGGAGTTCAACAATCTAAAACGGTGTGTGGAAATCCACTAAGTGAAACTGTTAATGTAAAAGTAGCCCAGAATAAAAGATACACACACATAGTATATATTTTTAAACTATACTAGAAGCCCAGTGCATGGATTTGTGCTCCAGCAGGGTCCCTCAGCCTGGCCTGCGAGAATCAGGCTAAAACAGGCTCTCTGACATCCCCTGAGGGATCCTGAATTGTGAGAGGGCACAGGCTAGGCTGAGGGATCCCACCAGTGCACGATGGGGGCTGGGAGGGACCACGAGATGGTTCCAGGGCATTTCTGGCCCATCTTGCCCAGTCCCGATCGGCCGGACCCCAGAAGCAAGCTAATCTACTGGTCAGAGCATCTGTCCCCTGGTGGACAGTGTACGTCATAGTGACTGGTCAAACAGTCAAACAAATGGTGGGACACTTAGCATATTAGGCTTTTATTATATAGGAAATCTAATATGTATATTGTGGATATATACATATACATATGTATATAGCATGCTTATAAATATAAAGATGATAGAGTGTTATTGCTTTTAGTTTAAGAATACTCAATCAAGACTTTAGTAGATGGAAGGAGTAGCAAGGATGCAGAAGGAAGAGAATAGAATTTTCTAAACCCTGTTAGTGGCTCTCCTGCTTTTGATATAAAAGGTGTCAGGCAACCTAGAAAAGTTTCAGCACATCCCATTTTCTCTACTCTATTCCAAATCCATTAGCCATTTCTTTTCTTACTTAGTGTCTAATGAGGCATTTCTTCTTTTTTTCCCAGATTCTTCAAAATGGTGCTCAGATGGATCTCTGTTATGAATTTTCCTTGTTAGCGTGGATTTCCTTGGCAAGTAAAATCTAAAACAATTATGTGGGTAGAACTAGTTTATTTAGGAAGTAATGAGGGATGGGGGCAACAGGGGGGCAGTAAGGGATGACCAGGACATTGTTTAGAACTCCATAGAGGATAAATGGTGCTGATTTTTTTTGGTAGATCTATGATTAATTCACTTCCATCCTCTTCCCAACCCAATTGACCAGAACCATCTTTGGAAATAGTGATTTATTTTTCTGCTTATGTAGAAGGAGAGTTTGGACAAAAAAATTACTTATAAAGGCAATAAAGATATTTAGGATAAATAAGTGTTTATGTAATTTGCCTCCTTTTTACACCAGCCTTAAAGGATTCTGTTTTTTTAAAAACAAACATATAATTATATGCTAAATCACAAAAAAACCTCGTTATTATAAAAAACAGCAACCATAGGGGAAATTTTTATTACAATTCAATAGTCCTAGAAATTCTTTATGTAATTTTAATTGTACTTCTATTTCATTCTGCAACTTCCATATTTTTTTAAATATTTTTTTATTGATTTTAGAGAGTAAGGGATAGGGAGAAAGAGGTAGAAACATCAATGATGAGAGATAATCATTGATCGGCTGCCTCCAGCACGCCACTATTGGGGATCAAGCCAGGCAACCTGGGCATGTGCCCTGACTAGGAATCAAACCGTGACCTCCTGGTTCATAGGTCAATGCTCAACCACTAAGCTATGCCAGCTGGGCACAACTTTCATATTCTTGAGATCAGTATTGACTAGCATACATAATATAGCAGTCATTTGTCTACTTGCCCTCAGGCCTATCACCACCCTTCTGTGTTTCTCTGCATGCTAAAGAAGGCTAGAAGTCTGATGGCTACATTTCTCAGTCTTTCTTGCCAGCTGTCTTCCTGACAAATTCTACTAATAGAAGGTACTGGTGGAAGATAACAAGACAACAGGAAGGGCAAAGTTTCCTCCTCTAACTCCAACGGTGTGACAGTTGCTGGCAGAAGCTGTAGCAGCAACAGCAGGGATGGATGAATAATAGACTCTTTTCCTTGGCAGATGTAGCCTTTTTTCCTTGGCTTCCGCCTTGGTACAGGCAGGACTCCTTTGTCAGATTCAGAGTCCACTGGAACAGCATCTCACACAGGCAGCAGACCTTGTAGGTTCATTTGACTCCAGCTCAAGGGTCTTACCAGCTTTTGATCTCTTAGTATTACTCCCTTTGTATCTTTTTCCTTCCAACCTTCTTTCCCTCTGTTTGTAGTCCAACTCTTCCAACGTTCATGAAGCTAGTATGACCTCTATTACATCGCATGTATTCTGCTGGTTTGCTTTTTTGCATCATGTAGCCTAAGACTTTTCCTATTCACTCCCCTCTCATTCCCCTTCTCCTTGTCCAGTCTTGCATCTCAGTCTGAAGACTCTCACTGTCTTCTCCAGCTTCCTTCACTTTATCTTTACAGGCAAACAGGAAATAACTCTAATAATTCTTTTGTACTTTAGTTATGTTTTGCCATCTGTTTATCTAAGAGCCTGAATGAACACAGTAGAAAATGCAGTTTAGATAAATTATTCCAGTGGTATATACAAAATGGGACTCTGGTTTTATTGTGCTAGGATCAATAAACATAGGTTACAAGGAGACAAATTTGCACTTGCTAGGATATAACCTTCTACAATATACAGGATATACCCCCAAAATGTACACACACTTTTTCTCCCCCTGATAGCTCAATTGATGTTTCTTTCTTTTCAGATTTAACCCATTGGAATCAATGATTAATTAAAGTATGAATACATTTTGGGGATACCCTATATTTACAGAGCAAATAACCTCTTCACACCAAGATTTGACCACCTGCTAACAGTGTGGCAGAAGCATTGGGTGCATGGATAAAGTCTAATACTTTGAGATTTTTCTAATGCTGAATTAGTTACATCTATTGCAATTTCAGTAAAATAAAAGAATAAACTCTTACATCCCATACTTTTCAATTTTCTTTTTCCTAAGATCATTTTTATATGCATGGAAATGTCAGCAAAACATGCCCGAAAGAAAGTGCACTCTATGAATATGGCTGTTTACTGTGTCTCAGTGAGGGCATAAATCCATATCTCAGTGGAAAAGAACATATGGAGCCCAAAGAAAGGAAGAAAATATATTGGTTTAAAAACAACTAATTAAAGCTGGTGACTGGACCAGAAATATCTTCCACCTTTACACTGAAACATTTCAAATTAGTTTTTAATTGATATAAAGTAGAAAACTTAAAAATAGTTTTATTTCTCTAGGACAGTGATTCCCAAAGTGGGCGCTACCGCCCCCTGGTAGGCCCTGCAGTGATCCAGGGGGGGCAGTGATGGCCACAGGTGCATTTGGGGGCGATGAGTAACTGCTATTTAAATTTTAAAAAAATTAATTTCCAGGGGCTGAGTAATATTTTTTCTGGAAAGGGGGCGGTAGGCCAAATAAGTTTGGGAACCACTGCTCTAGGAGTTGCTTTGGTGTTGTTGCTGTGAAAATGAGGGCCTAGACAAAAATGGCACAGAACATATTGGCATATCCTAGCAAAGTTTTATTAATGCATTTTTCAAGCTTAGTGCTCATGTCCTAAGACCCCTCTTATATGTCTCAAAAATTACATTAATTGCCCTGGCCAGTGTGGCCCGGTTGTTGAGCGTTGTCCCAGGCACCAAAAGGTTGCTGGTTTGATTCTGGGTCAGGGTCTGGGCACATATCCAGTTGTGGGCTCAATCCCCAGTAGGGGGCCTGCAGAAAGCAGTCAATCGGTGTTTTTTTTCTCTCTTTCTCCAATCAATAAAAATGTATTTTTAAAAAAACTGCATGAAACTACTAAATAACTATTAATCTAAACTCAGGTTCCTCTAGAGAAGATACAAATATAAAGTAAGTTTTTAACAAGTTGATATTTATTAATAGCCCACAGTGTGGTGATATTGTGGACAAGCATTTGCTAGCTTATTTTAGGCAATGGCATCGCCTATAGTAACTATCTCAGAAATACCAATTATATTTAACACCTACCTCCCCCCCCCACCCCCGCACCATAATCAATCTGACTCTAATATGTCCATTTAACTTCTTAAACACAAGTTCCAAAACCTCATCAGCTTTCCAGCACCACTACCACTTTCCCAATAAAGGGTTTTTTACTTTGTCCCTGGGTTATTAAAATAGCCTTCTATCTGGATGTCCTGTCCCTCAGCTATTACCTTCTAGTCAACCATCCACATTATCACCAAAATTATCTAATCATCTCACTTTCATATTTGAAAACTTCCAAGTGCATCACAATGAAAATACATTTTCACAAAACCTACTTGTAAAATGAGTGTTTGGGCTATATCATTTCTCATCTTTCATATGTTATGGATTTGTGCCTCTCAGAAAATGTTGACTAAATGATGAGCAATTCCTAGAAAAAACTGTAGTTAAATAAACATATGTCTATCGCCATGTGGTAATTTCCCTAAATTACTGGGCTGATTTTGAAATTTGTGCCTGTTATCTATTATATATGCATATAAAATATATAACACACACAAAGAAAAATAGGTGAATTTGAAAGAATGCCCAGCATTAATGAAAGTGTATTAAGATAAATTGCTTTGAATAATTGCCTCTGATTTTAAAAATCTTTATGCCTCACTTCAGAAATTTAAGAATAAAGAACAGTATTGATAGCAAAAATTACCAATAATCCCAACATTCATAGAAAATCAATATTTATATTTCAGGTTCTTTCTTTCCATCTCCTTATTTTTGAATGCACAAGTAAACTCTTTAAAAATCAAAATTCTATGGCATATAGAGCTTGTCACTTATTTGGCATAAGTATTATCTTATAATATTAAACTTGTTTTGAAAATATATTTTTATTGATTTTAGAGAGGGAGAGGAAGGGAAAAGAAAAGAGAGAGAGAGAAACATCTATGTGAGAGATAAACATTGATGACTGCCACCTCAACCACCCTAACCAGGATTGAACCCATAACCTGGGTATGTGCTCTGACCGGGAATGAAACCAGTGACCTTTTGGTGCACAGAACAATGCCCAACCAACTGAGCCACAGCAGCCAGGGCTGAAAAGGGTGCTTTTAATAAATATACAATTTATTTAGCCATTATCTTGCAGTTGTTAATCTTAAACATTAATTAATTAATCCTTACCCAACTATTTCCTTTATATAAACATAGGGAAATGGGATTTCTGGAATGGGAGAATAGTTTTAATGTTCTACTCATGTAGCGATAAATTTTTCCAGAAAATATAGTAACCATGTAAGAAAAAGTTCATCTCACCAATATTCTGCCAGCATTAGATATTATCTTTTTTAGAGATAATCTTTTTGCCATTTTGAAACTAGATTTACTTTTCATTACTAAGGTAATTGAACCTTTTTTTCTTATGGGATCCATCATTTATTTTGTTTCTATTATAAATTGTCTATTCATGTACTTGGCCTATTTTTCCACAGGGGTATAAAATAACACATATTTTGCCAGCAGGTTTCAACACACATGGGAAAAAGATATATTCATGGAATGTACTTTTGAACTGGCATTCAAAAGAATTCAGACAGAGGTTAGTGGTAAATAAAGCAATTGCCTTTGCTTAATAACACAGGTGGGGAAAGAGTTTGTAGAACATGGTTTCTTTTTTAAAAAATAAAATATCTGTGGCTCACAGTGTAGGTGTGTGTACAAATCAGCTTCAAAAGTGCTTTCATGGAAGGAACTGCTGGAAATACAGTATAAATATCTGCCTTTTGTATCACAACATTGCTCTAAAGGGCATATATAATGGTTCCTTCAAGCTTAATTTAGGAGTTAATACACAAAATATCAGAGAAGCTAGAACCTTCAGAGTCATCCTTCACATGTCTCCTCTCTAAATGCTAACCAATTCCTACTCATTTTTCCTGAGTGCCAATACAATAGAGCCTCCTAGATCCACTTCTGCCACTGTCTTCATTCAAGCCTTTTCACCAACACTGTTATAGCAGTTTCTGAGTGTTTAAAATTGCTCTCAGTTGGTATCTAGTCTTGAGGTTCTATCAGAGTTAAATCAACAGTTAAGTATCTATTTTTTTCTCTTAAAAAAAGTTTGCTAAACTTCCCAGAGCTATAAATAATTTATATATATATCTTTTTGGTAATTTTCTTCTAATCATGCTTGAATAACCTTTTCTTCTAATCACGCTTGAATAACCTGTCCTCACAAACAGGCTGTTGGGAATCCATGTATATCATATCCACACATAGGATAGCTTGTCACAGGATAAACTTATCTCTTTCCTACATCTATATTAGTTCTTAGAATGGTGTTTCCTTTATTCTTTGCTGGACTCTAACTCAAATATTCTCTAATAGAGGCCTGGTACATGAAAATTGTGCCCTGTGGGGGGAGGTCCCTCAGCCTGGCCTGCGCCCTCTTGCAGTTTAGGAGTCCTCAGGGGATGTCTGCAGTGGAGGCGGGAAAAGCTCCATCGCCATGAGCTTGGCTTCTGGCTGAATGGCGCCCCCCTAGTGGGAACGCACTGATCACCAGGGGGCAGCTCCTGTGTTTAACATCTGCCCCCTGGTGGTCAGTGCATGTCATAGCAACTGGTCATTCCTCTGTTTGGTCAATTTGCATATTAGCCTTTTATTATATACTAAAGGCTCAATGCACGAAATTCGTGCAAGGGGCTCAGCCCTCGCAGCCGCAGCAGCTTGCCTTAGCCCTTGTAGCCCCGGCTTTGTCCTGAATGTTGTCTGGAAGGATATCTGGAAGGTCGTTCAGCTGTCAGGTCTAATTAGTATATTATGCTTTTATTATTATAGAGGATTATCTGGACCCCACCCCAAATTCCCTAGAGTTAGCCTTGCCATTTCTTTGTAGTTGTTTTTCTATAGTATATTGTTTGTATCTTCATTTTATAGCACAGTGTATTTTAATTATTTACTTTTATGAACCCCTAAGCTGTGAAGTTATTTTGCATAGAGAATGTCTTAATCATCTTTTCATTTCAGAGTCTTGTGACTGGCACCATGTAAGGTGATCCATCAATATTTGTAGAACCAATGAGTGAATTTTCAAATAACTAACTGAACCTGAACTAAATATGCAAAACACTATTTAAGCACTTTTGTTCAGTCTTTAAAAACACTTTTATTATCCCTCCACATTATAGATGAGAAAACTAAATCTTAGGTAGAGCTGGGATTTAAATCCCCATATAATTCAGAGATGAGAATCAAGGCAGCATAACTAAAATCCCTAAGGGGAAGAAATCAAGACTTAACCACAAGGATCTTATGGTTACTGTTGGTTTTGAGTTTTGATGAATGTGTGTGGAGATAATCAGAGAAAGTATTTGATAAAGACTATTTTTTGTGAAGTCACTATTTCTAACCTAATGTAATCCAATGTTTGAGAGAGAACACCTTCAACATTCGGGTGTTTGAAAATAAACCTGTAACTATAAGGATTAAAATATGTCCACTGTGAGAAATAATGTTAATAATTTCTTTTCATAATAATCTTTCTGAGAAACTATTAAAAGAATAGACTTGAGCACAGACTGTGTGGCTCAGTGGTAGACCCATTACCCAAGAGGTCAAGGTTTGATTCTTGGCTAGGGCACATGCCCAGATTGTGGGCTCGATCCCTAGTAGGGGATGTGCAAAAGGCAGCTGATCAATGACTCTTTCTTATCATTAATGTTTCTATCTCTCTCTCCCTCTCCCTTCCTCTTTGAAATCAACACAGATACATATAAAGAACAGACTTGAAAATATTCATCTGCCTTCATGTGACACAATGCATATCTTTATACACCTATTCACCCTCAGAATCCTTCCAAGATTACATAGCCTTTTACTAGTATTTCCTGATAAGGGAATGGGTAGGGAAAGAATCCTATCTAATAAAAGAGAAACATGGTAATTAGCCATACGGCCACTACCCTTCCATTGGCTAATCAATGAGATATGAAAATTAACTGCCAGCCAAGATGGCAGCCGGCAGCCAGGCAGCTTGAAGCTAACAGGGAAGCTTCCTTGCTTCAGTGACGGAGGAATCAGAGCTTCCCCGCCTGTGCTGCCGGCCTCTGAGCTTGCAGTTTGAAACATTGTAACAAATATAGAAGCTAAACAAAACCACAGAAACCAGCTTTAGTCAGCCAGGCTTCAGCCAGCAAGACCGCAACATTGTTTCGAATAAAGAAGGTAAACAAAGGCCAGAAACCTGCTTTCAGCAGCCGAGTCTCAGAGAGAAAGCTGGCTCTCAGCTCCAGTGACAGGCATAGAAGGTAAATAAATGCCAGCATAAAAAGAAAAAGAAAAAAAGGAGAGGTTTGGAGCTTCAGTCGCCCACCAGCCTGAAAACAGCCCTCAGCCCCTCACCCAGACTGGCCAGGTACGCCAGTGGGGACCCCCAACCTGAACCAACAAGATGGCGGCTAATTTGCATGCTGAAGGCAGGCGGCAGCAGGCAAGGCTGTCCTCGGTCCCGGGACTGGATCTGTGACCGTGCCAGACAGGGGGCACCGTGGTAGGCTGTCCAGGGTCCCAGGTCCCAGATCTATGACCCTGCCAGACGGGGGGCACCGCGGGAGGCTGTCCGCAGTCTGGGACCTGGATCCATGTCCTCGATAGTGGGGCGGCAGTGCTTGAGGCTGTCTGCGGTCCTAGGACCTGGATCTGTGACCCTGCCGGGTGGGGGGCAGTGCTTGAGGCTGTCCACGGGACCAAGACACGGATCTGTGACCCTGCCAGGCGGGGGGCAGTGCTTGAGGCTGTCCATGGTCCTGGGACCCGGATCTGTGACCTGGTGGGCAGGGGGCAGCACAGGAGGCTGTCTGCAGTCCGGGACCGAAATTTGTGACCCTGCCGGGTGGGGGTCAGTGCTTGAGGCTGTCCAAGGGACCAAGACATGGATCTGTGACCCTGCCGGGCGGGGGGCAGCGTTTGAGGCTGTGCACGGTCCCGGGACTCGGATCCGTGACTCTTCACGGTGGGGAGGCAGCCATCAGCGCCCAGGAGTGACTGCGCAAGATCCGCCTCCTGTCCCAGAAGGTGCAGGATCACAGGAACAGCCACCGTGGTGGGTCAGACTGACGTCCTCCTGGCCACACCATGGGGGTTTGCGGATCTGCAAAGCCAGAGGCCTCCGGTGTGCACATCCCCCCCTGGCTTGCAAACATCCCCCAGCACACTGTCACCCTCCCACGCCTGCAACAGTTGCAAGCCAAGGCGTGCACAGGTTCCCCCGCCTCTCCACCGCACTTCCATCAACCCGGCATGCCTAACACCCCCACAGGATGTGCACACATCCCCTCTGATGCACTCACATCCTTTGGAGAGTGTCTGGGTGTTCTGGGTGCTGAGAGTGAGCGCCTGTGAGATGACAGTGAGAGGGTGGAGTGGTGATGCCCTGTTCCCATGGAGGCCAGTGCAGCTACGAGATCACCTCAGGGGGGTTAATGCAGGTGCTGAGGTGGGAGCAGGTGCAGACAGACACACCTGGTGGGTGCGGGCGGCCCTTTCTGAGGTGCCTTCAGTCAGCATTCAAGATCAAGAGCCCAGAGGCAGAGAGGAATTCCATCCTCTCAGTGAAACAGTGGGATAGTCAGGGCGACTGTAGAGGAGGAATGTGCACTTTGGGTGCCAGCACCCATGAGTGAAGGCTGCCCTGACTGAGCCTTGCTTGCTTGGGGCCTAGAGCACTCCTGCCAGGCAACGGGTGACAGGACATGCTTTTCCGAATTAATGAGAGAAAATGTTGATTCTCCTGCTGCCTGCGAAGGTGGAAAGTGAAGTGGGGAGACATGTGGGGAATGAGCAAGGTTCCCTGTCTGGGGGTTCCAAATCTGCTGTTGGTTTCTTTCACCACTGACTAGAGATATACAGGGTGTCCCCCCAAAATGTATACACACTTTGAATACCTACTAATTCCAATGGTTTTAAACATAAGAAAGGAACAACAATGGAGCTGTTAACTGTTAAAAGTGTGGGCACAAACAGATAGTTGGACATTTCCTGAGGGGTCTCAGATTGGAGAGGGTAAAGGCCAGACTGAGGGGCCCCTTCTCCTCCCCCCCACCACAGTGCACGAATTTCGTGCACCGGGCTACTAGTATAAGTATGATGCTGCAAGAGACAAACAAACATTTCTTGAGGAGCTGGGCTAAACTATAGCTATGTGCTATTTAATTTCTAGAACTACCCTGAGAAATTTCAAGCATATAATTAATGACATATAGATAAACTAGCTTACTGATTGATATTACCAACTTCGTGAAAAACTCTATAGATGCAGCCAGGGACCACATGTTGACTTACATAATTTTGATTGTGGTAGACACACATGGTAAAAGGATGACTATGTGATACCAACTAGCCCTGCAAGGTTAAGTTTTCAACTGTCTTGATCATCTACTTCCTGGCACTGAACCATACTGAGGAGTTGGAATGGATGACCCCAATCCACTCTGACATGCTCTTGTTATTTCGGTCATGGAGACATAGTCCAAGGTAAATGTCACTGATATGTATTCCCCTAAAGCTGACTAAAAACAAAGGCAGAGCTTATTGATTTTTTAAAATTAATTTCTTTCTGCCAGACTTCATTTAGGCCCATTGCCTACTTTCTTTGAGAACACCTGGGCAAGCAGAAATTTCTACTGCTGACTTAGAACATTGGAATAGTAAACTATAAAAGCCAGATCTTGTTCTTCAATAGGAGAGAAAAGGGATATTCAGGAGGAGCTTGGTGATAACTCAAATTGCTAATTGAAGTAAGCAACATATCCAAGAAAATTCCCCAGATTTACAAGGACTGAGACCACAAAAAAACAAACAAACAAACAAAACACATGTTTTTATTGTTTTTTTAGAGAGAAAAGGGAGAGAACAACATTGATAAGCTGCCTCCTGCACACTCACTATTGGGGATGGAGCCTGAAACCAGGGCATGCGCCCTGACTGGGAATTGAGCCCAGTGACCTCTCAGTACATGGGATGATGCTCACCTAACTGAGCCACACCGGCCAGGGCAAGACCACATTCTGATGTTATCCCTTCTAAAGTCAGATATTCCTATCATTAAAAGATTATTTGTTTTGTTGGCAAATTTCCATGTCCACTTATGCACTGTGATTGGCCATTTTATTAAGCACTAGAGGCCCAGTGCACGAATTTGTGCACCAGTGGGGTCCCTCGACCTGGCCTGCAGGATTGGGCCGAAACTGGCTCTCCAACATCCCTTGAGGGATCTTGGATTGTGAGAGAGCACAGGCCAGCCTAAGGGACCCCACTGGTGCATGATTGTGGCTGGGGAGGAACACAGGAGATTGGCCAGCCAGGAAGGGGCCATGGGAGGGCTCCAGGGAGTGTCCAGCCCATCTTGCTCATTCCTGATTGGCCAGACCCCAGCAGCAAGCTAACCTACCAGCGTCTGCCCCCTGGTGGTCAGTGCATGTCATAGTGAGCGGTTGAACGGCCTTAGCATATCATTAACATATTACGTTTTGATTGGTTGAACAGCTGACCAGTCAGCTGGACACTTAGCATATTAAGCTTTTATTATATAGGAGGGTTTTCATGTCACTTTAGCAAAGTATATGTCAGGATTCCCAAGTATGAGAGGTGGAATCCCATCATTTTGGAGTTCCTTGTCTAAAAGAGAGTATGATTTAAGATTAAGCCCTGGAGGAATGTGTTCCAACATGCTCTCTTACTATTGAAAAACCTCCATAAGCTATGAAATACTTAAGATTTTATGAAAATAGTGTGTCAAGGGTGTTTTGACTTAGAAACAAACTGTTTTTCAGGTCCTGAATGATCTAGATGCCAAGCCTGTCTCAACATGAAAGAAACCTGTGAAGGGTCACTTATGAAATAAAATAGTCGCAATTGAGGAGCCCTGTCACATTTTTCCATCTTTGTAAGCATTGTAAAATTAACCTTTTGAGCCCTCTCTCTTCCTGATGCTGAAAGGAGCATTTCTTTATTAGAAGCAATGGAAATGAAATGTAACAGGTGCAGATCATGTCAGTTTTGAATATAGGAGGATGTGATTTAGGTCTTCTCATATACAAATGACCCTCCAGATACTGCAATTCTTTTAACACATGGGTCATGACGTTGAGAGTAAAAAAAAAAAAACCTGAATTATATGCAACTTGATAAACTGAGCACAATGACTTATGCCATGCATATTATAAAATTGACTATGTAACTTTATTCAAGTCAGGGCATTTATTTTATTAAAGGTATTAGATATATATCTCTCTGTCTCTGTCTCTGTCTCTGTCTCTCTCTCTCTCTCTCTCTCTTTCTCTTACACACACACACACACACACACACAAATGCACGTGCACACACACAAACATGCATACCCTTTTTTCAATAACTAAGATAAAAAATTCAAGCCCATCTCACAGTACCCTAAAGACGAACCAGGTCTGGCTGCCGCTCAGGCATCCCTATTGCTGTACAAACATACAGTAGACCGGAATTGTTTTGTGCTGAGGAACAGATAAATGACATGGATTGAAATTATGGTAAATTTAAATTGATGGCCTAATTAGTATTATCTCTTTTTGTATTCATTGTAAGAAAAATTATCCAGGAGGAACTCATTTTGCATTAATGTTGATATAAAGTGTAATTCTCCAGGATTTTCATTGTAATTTGGCATTAATTAATGCATCATTATTTTAAAGTGTTAATTAAATTGTTACAGAAAGGGACATCTGCAGTGGCTCAGAAAGGAAATCACATGAACAATTAGTTTTGTATAGGTCTGTGGCACAGAATCGGAGATCATGCACATGGCAGCAGCAGGAAGGCCAAGATGGATGGCAGACAGGAGGAACATGGCTCCACCCTGCTCCGTGCATTGTTGACAGTACACAACCACTTCTCCTACCTCTTCCATTGTGTTCATGTGAAGAATGAGCAGTTTCTAGAACCCTGGGTATTTGTTCCATGCTCAGGACAGAAGGTATCAGAAGGACTATGGTCCCTTACGTGATTTTTTAGGGAACTTGGCAGAAGTCACTGACCATTCCCATGTCAGTGAAAACAATAACAGACTTCTTTTTTCTTTCTTTTCTTTTTGTAGTATTGTCTAAAGATCTCAGAAACAGGCTGCTGTAAGGGGCTAGGTTAATATTTCTACTGGTAATAAATTCCATACAAAACTGTGACAAATCAAAGAGGAGATAATCTGTGGTAACTCCTTACACAGTGGACCATCATTGTTAAGGCATCTGGAATTCATTGAATGCTATCATGGCTTAAGACATATAATTCCAAGAAATTCCAACATGATTTCATATATCAAGCAATGCGGGCTGGCAATTCAATGGAAGTTGGGATTTGGAGGGAATATATAAAGTAGGCCCCAAACAATCTGTCATCATGGTCTCACCAAACACAGATATTTGGGGAGACTTATTCTATAAGGAATATTATCCTATATTTACCCTGTGGGGGCTCTACTGAATGAGCATTATTTGTCAAGAGTTGTAAACCAAGATCCCCATAGGAAGAACATAAAAAGATACTATAGCATCACCCCGTGTAAAACTATGTACCCTTCAATTGGTTATACATATATTTTTTGGAGACCAACTTAATATTAAGGTAACAACATTTCCTTTAGCAGCCACAATGATAGTTTCTAATTACTTAGCCTCTGTGATGTTACTGATGTTTTATGGACATATAAAGCAAAGCCCAAATTCCTCCAGTCCAGTTGAAACCAAATCTTCCCTTTTTGCATCAGATAATAAATTGGTCAGAAAAGATCAGAATCACTCCATACTGTTTTGACAGTTCTCTTTAGATGAATGCTCACTCTTCATGAAGATGCAAGTTCACTGCACATGGAGGTCTTTATTGGGTCTCTTGTCCAGCTTGTAGCCTGGTGCCAGGATCACTCAATAAAGAGTTAATTGCTTCATGTAACTCATGGGTAACTGCTTTCCTAAAAAGAGGTGACCACAAAGCTTCTATAAATTCAATAGGTTCTACTTAAGAGTGATTGGTTTTACACAAGACTAGTATTCCCAAACCCATATTCCCAAACATTTGCATTGCCTGTACTGTTAATCACTAGAAAAGGCTATGCAATGAAGCCATCTGAAAACTCAATCCGATAGCAACTGAAGAGGAAGACTTTAAAAGTGAAAAAAAAAATCTGACAGAGAAATAAGTTTCGTGTGGAAAAAAAATAGCAGGAGGGAAAAGAAAGGAGAAGAAGACTATCTCTGATGTACTCAAAGAACCTATTCATCCCCTGGGGAAGTGTTGGGATCACTCTGTCTCCTGAGATTAAATTATATTAAGGTGACTTCTTATCTCTCAATGAGGATTCCTCCCTGTCTCCCCAAAGATTCTTGAAGTTAAAGTGTCAGTGTGACACTTCTGGTTACCTCTGGTTCTGCATTCCTATTTCCACCAAATTACTTCAGTTTACTGATTTTCACTGTGCTTTTACAAAGGAGTTTACATGGACTTGAGGACAGGCAAGAGGCTTACATTAAAACACAACAAAAAAAATTCTAACCTGAATAGGACACATGTTTGAGCTTTAAGGTCCTTTCCTAATGCTTTCTCTCTTCTTTCTACAATGAACTTCAGCCCCAAATCACTGCTCACTTCTTTTGGGGAACATTTAGCTACCTCTTTGTCTACTTCCCTACCATACCCCCAGGCCCTACTCTCTGAACCAAAGTGGGTCTGTCAAGTTAATTTTTCCATACAAAGGACTTTTTTAGTCTCTTTTAGGAACAGCAGTTACATTCAATTGTGGCTTGAAATAACTTTTTGTTTTGTTCTGTTGAGTTTTTCATCTTATCGTTTCAATTGTTACTTTGGTCTCTTTAGCAAATTCTGGTTTCTTTGTTAAAGATGCTTCAGCCCCTCACATCAGATGCCAATCCCCCCTGGGCAGGTAACATGTGTGGAGTTTCCTTTGCAGGTGCCTGTAAACTCCAAGTAGACTCTTCTGCCCACTCTGGGCACAAAAAGTGCTGCTGAGGAGCAGGGCTGACAAATTCAGAGGTGACAAGGAAAGGGTCTCCAGACCCAAGGTTTAGATGTGGGAAAGGAAATGTGCAGAGAAGCTTACTACCTTCCTAGTAATAAAGAAACTTGAGAAAGAACACAAAACTAGTTTAATTTTTAAGAATAAGACGCTCAACATTTCTCCTAAATTTAGTGCTGTGGCATTCAGTTAAAACCACCTTGTGTCCAATAATATACTTCCTGGTCTTCCCCGAGGTCTTCAGGAAGCATTTTATCTTTCATATAATTGCCAGGGTGAATCCCTAGTTATAACACACTCTACAGCATATAAAATAATTGTTGCAGCTGAACCCATCACATAAATATTAGTGATTGAAGAGATTGGTTGGGATAAATCAATGTGGGTGACATATTTAATAAACTTTGTATAAACATTGTTTGCAACAGCTATAAATAAAATTGTCTTTAGGAATTTTACATATTGCACATCCCTCTATTCATGGAGAGGCACAGGCATGATTTCTAGCCGCGCTAAATGACAAGCAATGCATTTTCAAACCTGCCAAGATCAGACCAGGCAAGCAGAGTCAGGGCGTGTGCCCACACCAGGCACGTGTGTGCGGGGGCTTGCTCCAGTGTCCGAGCTCTCCACATCTGAGGAAAACTTCAAACCAACATGCTGCTTTTTTTTTTCCCCAAAGAAAAATGCCACACCATAAATAAAGCATGTTGGAGATGGCATTTTACATTCACACAGATTTTGGCATAAATAAATAAAAGGAATTTTGTTCAGATTCTGTCATCCTTACAAGCCATTTTAAAATTATCTTTCCCTACCAGTTCAGCATATTCATCTACACTGTGAGAGTCATATTGGCTCCCTCCAGTGGCTGACTTCTCTCAGATGAAACCACAGGGGCATCACTCAGGGCCCAACAGCCTATTGGTTCAATGTGGAATTACTTCCTTCTGCGATAATGGGTTCAAGTCTGATTGGGAAGTCAGCCTCACTCTTTCTTTCCAGGAAGAATCTTCCTGGAAAGATTTGAGGTAGGTGTTTTATTTATTTGTTTGTTTATTTATTTATTTATGGACTGATTTTTTTTTTGAGAGAGAGAGAGAAACATCATTGTTGTTGCACTTACTTATGCATTTATTGGTTGCTTCTTGTATGTGCCCTGACTTGGATCGAACCCAAAACCTTGGAGTATCAGGATGATATTCTAACCAACTAAGCTACCTGGCCAAGGTGAGGTAAATGTTGATTTTAATTAATCTACCTCATAATCTCCCATCCAAATTGTTATATTTCACTGTCCCCATTTTATGGATGAAGAACAAGATGCTAGAAGGCAGTGGAAGGACTGGGAATGCTGGGAGGCCATGGAGCCACCTCCCATCTCAGCCCAGGACCAGAGAGCTCACATGAGGGCTTTCTCTCGGCTTAGATCTGACCCTTTCACATTCTCGCCTTATTATTGTTAGATTCCAGAGAATGACAAATTGTGGAAATATTTAGGTTCCTTTTTTAAAGAGGTCAGACATAATACAGTGTGTCTTCAGCTTTAAGTTTAATGAAATGTCACATACACATTTGGAAATTCAGGTATGAAGTATGGGCCTTACACTGTTTAAAATTTACAACTTTCACATTTATTTTTATTAGTAATATTTTAGTCGCTCAATATATTTCCCTGGCATTAATGGAAAAAACATGGTGTCTTCTAGCAGCCAAAATAATCTCTCTAAATTCCCACTGAGTTTAAGTAAAGGCCATGCAATTTAATGACTAAAGATACATCTATACATTTACAGTGTGCTGGGTTCAAATCTCATTAAATTAGGCTCTAATTAAATTTTATCTGAACTATTTTTTTTTAATTATGTAATTATTTTTTAAAAAATCTTAATGACTCACATTAACCTCCTTTTACCCAAGGGAGAAAAGAAGGAATTTTTTTTTTAAGCGTGGCAGGATAAAGAGCAGATAAATTAGAGGATGATGTGATGCCTTTTTAAAACTCAGCCCTGAGAACCGGGCGTGCAACACAGATGATCAAGAGGAGACTTAATTAGGGCTCAACTGCTCAGTTCATAGTACTTGAGTCTTTATAAAAGCTGAGAGCAAAGCTACATCATGTGTAATTTGCCATTATTTTACCAGATAGTTCTTCCTGAAATGTTATTTTTCACTTGCCTTTTCTTTTCTTTTTCTTCCATCTTGAGAGTATGGCATCAGACCTTGTATATACAATGTGCCACTTGCCTGCTATCAGAGAGAGAAGTGACAACACTTGTCACTACCAATCTCTTCAAGCCTGGTCTCATCTGAGCAATACTACAGACTGATTTCCAGGTGTTTGCTGAGGTTCCAAGTTATGTAACATGTCTTCGCAATGCTCAGAACTGAAAAAGAAGCTCCACAGAGGCAATAAATTCTTAACTTTCTAAGAACTCTGAGTGCTCATAATACTGATCTTCACCCAATTCCACATTATTGAAGGGACAAGTCTGGGGATAATGAGGGGAGGTATCATAAAGCTGAAAAGGAATCAGGTAGATTTGGGGGCAGTCAAGTAGTAATGATGGGAAATTGAGGCAAACTTCTTAAAAATCAAAGCAATATGACTACACAGTTGAAGAATTTAACCACTACTGAAAACACTCTGTATTCAAAAAAACAGGGAGCTTAGTCCCTCTGCTTGCTCCCCAGCACACATAGAATCCAAGGGCAACAACTTTTTCAAGCTCTTCCTATGTCCACTGCTATGCAGTTATATTATGACACAAATTTTAATCATTATCATTGATCGCTTATAATGGTAGGTGGAAATTTTAGTTTTTACAATCTCTCTTTCTCCCTTCTCCTGACCCTTGCAATAGAGTTTTATCAATTCAGAGTTAAATCCATATTTGTCATTTTTATTGTTGTTATGATACATATATTTACAGTTTGGGCAAAGTAGCTGGCTCTGCTTACATTTATTTTGTTGTACAAGTTCTCATTTATTAAATTAATAATAGCATAATTTTCCTTTTTCTTGGCTTCTTTTAATCTCTATCTAATTATTGGTTCACACTTCATAGTATACCTCTTAATAGAATTTCCCACCAAATCAAATCTAATAAGTAATATATCTGTTTTCTCATCAAACTTCCTGGAGTTCTATATTTTCTGGTTTCAACCTGGACTGGTGACTTCTAGGCCTACTACATAGTAATTGCCTCCTGTCTTTTCTTTTGAGTCATTCTAGGAATTACCTTATCCTTTCTCCAATGCTAGATATGTGTGTGTTGTTGTTGTTGTTTTTTTAAATAAACACTTGGGTTTTTTATTTGTTTTTTTTAAACATATTTTTATTGATTTCAGAGAGGTAGGGAGAGGGAGAGAGAGATAGAAACATCAATGATGGGAGAGGATCATTGATCAGCTGCCTCTTGCATGCCCCCCACTGGGGATCCAGCCGGCACCCAGGCATATGCCCTGACCGTGAATCAAACCTTGACCTACTAGTTCATAGGTTGATGCTCAACCACTGATCCAGGCTGATTGGGATTTACAACCATGTTTACATCCTCCAACAGCTTCCAGAGAAAAGGTGAATTTAGAAATCTTTCTTCCCTCAGAACTTTAAAGCTAATCTTCTATCTTGCATTATTGCAGTCTAAAAGTTGAATTTTCTCTGTTCTGTCTTTCTAGAATGTGTATTAATTTTGTTAGGCTCCATTTTTGTTCATAATAAGTTTCAAAATGTTTCATTTGTTTATCTTTCTATTTTTGTTCCTTGTGGAATATTTTTGAGTGCATCTTCTAAGACTTTTATTAAAATTTTGGCTGTTATATGTTAATTTTAAGCTCACTTTATTTTTCTCAAGCTATCGCATTTTTATAGCATTCTGTAGATTTATTGGTGAAATATCTTCTCTGCTCTCCAAAGATATTCATTCTTTCCATTGTCCAGATTTTCTCTTATTTCTCTTCCTTTGTTTATCTATTTATTTTTATTAAATTGTCTGACATTTCTTAGCTCTGTGTTCACAGATAGGTATTAAAGAATTGATGAAAAACATGTGTTAGTGCAACTGTAAACTAATGGGTGCATCAGAAGCACAAAAGAGTGACCAGTTAGTTTCTTCACTGGGCCATGCAACTATGGTTATGTGTAGACCCGTAGAGGTTCACTAGAAAAGGATGCTCCAATCCCTCCTCTGCTGTTAGCATTTTAAGCATAATACTAAAGAAAATATGTGAGGGGTGTCTCAATATTCAGAATTAGATTCTCCCTAAATCACAAAATTTGCAGTTCCTACCACATCCCAGTTTCCTGCTATGCCTACTATCCTGGATCTACTCAATGAGCATTTTTTTTTGTTTGGGTGGTTTTGATTTAGAAAAAAAATTCTGTTATAATTGTAGTTGTTTCAGGTCAGGTATACCCATTTGCAGTAGAACTGGTATAAAGAAAGTTATCATTCATTCATTCTTTAATAGTGAGTGCCAGATCACTTCTCAGGGCCTTTTCACTTCAAAGATATGTACTTTAATTTTTTAGTTTTTTTAGTTTCTTGTATTATTTTAAAACAACTTCATTGCCAGCTATAGGTTTATCTGTTTGCTCTCTCTTTCTTTCCCAACCAACTGGAGTAGTCATGTGATATTTAATAGAGGGGGCTTTTCAATTTTGTTTTCATATTCTAGGCAGTATGGTATAATTAAAGCATGGAATTAAGAATCCAAAAGACCTGTGCTAGATTTGTATGATGTTAGACAAACTTTCTGCAAGTCAAAGTCCTCATCATTTAAGTTAACTTCTCTGAGACTCTTCTTTCTCAACCATTACAACTGAATGCTCTAATTATCGTCTTCTAAGTAGTGATATGGGATATAAACTTTTCTAGCTGTCAAAATTACCTGAATTATTACATGTAAATTGCCTAGCACATAAACTTTCCTCAATTCCATTTATCCTTGGAATGGTAGTAGGCTAGTATATCAGTTAAGATTAAGCTTAGCTGTATATAAAGAAAAACCTAATATAAATGTGGCTTAAGCAAGAGGGAGGCGGCAAGTCCTATTTATAACAGGGATATAGGCTCTTTTTATCTTTCTATTCCAACACTTAAAAGATAGGGGATAATAATAATAATATTGCCATCATTTGGATATTATAGGGATGACATGTATGAAGTATTTAACCCAGTATTTGTATACAAAAAAAGTGCAATAAAAATATAGAACATTTAATCAGTCAGGTTACTCATAACCAATTATTCAACAAAAAAATTGGAAATATAGTATGTTTATCACAAGGTATGAAGAGTGCACCCACTAAAAATCTGATAGTAAATTCTGACTCACTTACAAGTGTTTAGAGTGAAAACAAGCAACTTGACAATCAAAATTGTACCTCTAGTAGCAAATTCCCTGCTAATCCATTTTAGGGCGCACAACAGCACTCTTCTAAGCTTATTTCCTGCCTCTTGCATTCTCAATCTATCAACTGGATAGAAATGATCATCCTCCTCCTCATCATCATCATTCTACATGCTCTACACTAGGTCATCTGTTCAGACGATTTCATTCATCTTCTCTACATTAATGTCAGTTAACAATGGCTTTGCCCATTTTAAGGCACATACTTTCTGTTTAAATTGATAATGAACTCAGTAAATTCTAGATATAACTTTTGTAAGCATTCCATTGTTCTTTCAGTATCTTCCCTCTAGGGGCTGGCAGAAATGTTAAATTCTTCCTAAGACGAAATTATGATAACTTGATGAATAAAAATGTTTTACCTTTCCCATTAAATCTTCTCTAATAATTATCTGGAATGCTCTAATTATCGTCTTCTAAGTAGTAAAGTGAAAGAATTTGCTAAAAATATCTCAGTCTACTTTTGAATTTTTGCTTATTATGCTGGAGATTTGTATGTCCCCAAATATTTTTAGAACTTATGGGAGCCAAACAATTTCTTAACGAGCACTAATACTTTATTGTACTCTATGTAAATTGCAAAAAAGCAAGATTTTCCTTTTAATTCATGAATTCTGTTTGTTAACAAAATAGCATGTCTTCCCATCCCCCATGAGGACAGAGATAGCTTATTCCTTACAATCTCAACTGAAGAGAGCAGGTCCAAACAACTGTAAAATGCAAGTAGATTTCCACCATAGAACAGTCTCTTGCCTGATGGAGGTCGGTACTGTCCTCCCCCAGTGATGGACAGATAGTGGAAAGTGTTACATAGGAAGATTGTGCCCACTTCAGAATTGGGTTTCTTTTAAAATAATTCCCAAGTAGATCATGGACTAACTCCATTTTGTTATACTAACAATTTTCTTTGTGTATTAATGGTCGTGAAAATGTTCTGTTGTCAAATCTGGATTACTTCATCCCCAATGAAACTGTGATTTCTAAAACACAAAATCTAAGAAAGATGCACATTGGGCAGCACCAGCAAGGTCAGCTAATTCATCAAGAGCCAGGCAATAAAAGTCCACATGTTTCACTCTGCCAGGAAGCTTGTCTGTTTCTTGGAGTGCCAACAGCTCAGTCCACTGAACAGATGATATATTGAATAAAGGAATCTTTTCAAATTCATGGAGTACTTCAGTTCTCATCTTTCCAATGTATCATTTGCTACAAGGATTCATTCTATCATTTTAGAGTCAGCAATGGATTATTTTGCCAAGTCAGTATTCTGGAGGTGAGGAGGTAGAAATCCTCTTGAGCTTCCTATCAGAATTATGGCAATTTTTTGGAACCAATTTGCTGTGTATCCTGGGGTTTCTAGAACTTCTCTTACACAGAAAATTCAATGTGACATTCTTCAATGAAGTTTTAACTTTCCATTCTTTCTTAACAACTAATAGAGTAAAAAGACAATAGACTTATAATTGGACAGAAGAAAAATAACTCAATTTAAATGATTACATCTGGGAAATTCAATTCTGTATTCACAAAATATTTGACTGGGAAACCCACAACAGAATTCACTCTTTTTGATTTATTACTTAAGAGAAAGTTATGGCACCATAACAGTAACATTGCATAATCGAAGTTTGTTTCCCTTGGATCTAAATTTGCTGGTAACGTTGTTTTGGAAGCCAATCAACCTTTATCAAACTTGTCAAGTTTATTTTTTACTCCTTTGTACCATATTGAAGGAATCATCACAATAGCTGCTAAGGTTCTCTCATAATCATCATGGTCAAGAGGAAGGGGAGAATTTGCCCCTTGGCTTTCTGTATAGGCAGAGAAAACTGAATAGTGGCCACAAAGGGTGACTGATGTTGATATAGCCAATGGTAATGTATGAGAGAAACAATTCTCCCATTTTCACAGTGATGAGCCTTGTTCTCTTCAGATGTGAAGACCTTACCCAGAAGATGGTGAGCATCTGTTGCACAGGCCAATAATAAATCTAAGAGAACAAACCAAGGTTACACTAAGTGGGAGGTATGGAGACTGACAGTGTAATGTCTATGAGTGAGAGGTGTTGAATGCTGAAGGGATCATCAAAGGAACTGATATGTTTAACATGTTATTGTTTTGGTGCAAGGCTCTTCACATGTGTTAAGATTATAATAATGTCACTTCTCTTAAAGATCTTTTCATATGAGAATGGAACAGATGATCCCTACAAAGTCCTCCCTGTGCCATGTGTCTAAGTTCTGTGTGCTTGGTAAAGGTTTACTACTCTAAAGCCTTATAGGTGGATAAAGCAGATTTGGACGATGGGTTCTCTGCTCTCAGGAAGCTTATGATCTATTGGTAGGAAAAGAGCTTAGACAGGAAATACCCCAAGAGTAAAATACATCACTAAAAATAAATACCCAAATATATGGCACAGGCGTGTGTGTCAGCTTGATTTATCATTGTATCTCTAGGATCTCAAACAATACCTAGCATACTACACTTGGCCTACAAATTCTATTGAATAAATAAATGGATGAGCTATTTCACACAAAATATACTCCAGTTTCAAGAATAGAAGTATCAAAACTGAACAGAGTTACTCTCAGAATGTTAAAATACTGTATGATGCTATGTATATAGCATTCTTGCAACGACAAAATTATGGAAGTGAAGAATAGATTAATAATCGCCAGGGGTTGGTAGTGAGAGGTAGGGAGGTGGTTGTGACTTATGAGGGCAGTACAAGGGAACCTTGTGATGGAACTGTTCTGTATCTTAATTGTGCTATCAATCATACAAATATACACATCAATAAAATTACATAGAACTAAAGATACACATATGCATGAATATAAAACTGGTGAAATCTAAACAAGTTTGATGGCTTGTTATCAAAATTGAATATCCTGTTCAAGTTACTGTGTAACAGTTACTAGTGAGAAAAATTGGGTGAAGGAGATGCCGGATCTCTGCATTATTTCTTATAATGCATGTGAATCTATAATCGTTGAAAATAAAAATTTTAGAAAAAATATCTCAAAACTTGAATAGGCTTATTGGAGAAAGGGTTCACAAAGAAGTAGGACTGGGGTAGTATTTGGATAGGAAGAGAAGAGAGTGTATGAATAATAAGATGAGTGGTTTGGAAAGTAGGTTTAGGAGAATCTCTATGAGAACAGTGGTCCATGGTAATATGGAAGAAGCTAGCAGAATAGTGTGACAGTTTGGTGGGATGGATTTTAGTAGAGAATAGATAGTATGAATTTTGAAGTCCCACCTCCCTCAAATGTACAGGCCAATTCCCACAGTCTCATTTGCATAAGGGCAGCAAGCTCCCTTACCTCTGAATGCAGGGCTCCTCATTTGTGTCACAGAGGGCATGATATATTCTTTCTAGAGATATATAAATACTAAATGAGCAAGTGTATGTTGAAGGCCTCACTCAGATTTTGGTACACGGCAGGTATTTAATAAATATGGATTTCTTGCCCTTGGATACAGTCCTACAGATACACCATGGGTTCTTAGGTCAAGTTCAAGGCAGGTAACTGCACACTATTACCACTGCTCAGTGTTGGGGAAACTAAAGAAGAAGGCAGTGCCAAGAGCAGAGCTCTGTCACCCATCAACCCTTAGCTCCTGCATAAAGCCCAGTTTGAGGAGAGAATGTGAACAACAGATGAAGAGTGTCTTGAGTCCCTTCACCAAAAAGCAGGCCTGGTCTAGTGAGAGAAGAAAGGCAAAGTTTTCAGAGCAACCCATCACAACCAGCAACAGGACCACCATAGCCTCTTGCCTTTGCTTATTCTGGACAAGACAAGGACATAAAGCCAGGATGCTCCTAGGTAGTGATGGCATGGTCCATGCTGAGCCCAGGCAGAGCGTCATTCCTGGGGCCCCTGCACGTGGTCAGCCAGGATCCAAGCTGCTGCGGAAACCAGCTGGCCTCATAAGGATTACCCCCTCTAGCAACCATTGCAGCAGCCACAAGAACAAAACTGAAAACTTTGAAATAAAATGTTTGCTCACATACCAACAATTTTCTTAAATCTACATCGAAAATTAGTCCCAATTTGGAGACAGACGAAAGATCTAAAATCATAACTTTCCAAGGAGTGTTTCTCCCTCATTTCCTCTAATTTCAAAATTCTAAATGATTACTATTTTAAAATCTTGGTTTGTGTTTGTGTCTGTGAGTGTGTTAGAGTGTGTGTATGTGTGTGTGTGTGTGTGTGTGTGTGTGTGTGTGTGTTTTGTCTACAGTGAGCATGGGTACATTTTCTGCTATTTTCCTCCAAAGACAGAAAACGGATTGGGGAGATGAAACCCTAGGCTGACAATATATAGTTTTGTAAGTACAACATGTAACAAATACAAGCATTTACCAACAGACATCATTAGCTGTAACAACAAGCATTCCACGGCTGAGCGGTATAAACATATTTAGAGCTATCGCTGTACAGCATGCTACCGAGCTAGTAGGGTCGTGTTTGTTGAGATGTACAGTGAAACCTAAGGAGTTGATTGTACGCAAGAAAGGAATATAAATAGACTTCTCCGAATTTCTGCTGCTTTCAGGTAATAAAATCTGAACACTCTGGACTCTAAACAAAATCTCTGTCAAAATGGACAGTTAGTTTGAGATCCACTCAGAAATGTCAGGTGGTAGTGTTTTAGTGCTGTTTTTGTTGTGTGTGTGTGATGGGCTTTTTGGGGGTATGGTTCTGTTTGTTATCTGTTTTTGCTGCTATTGATACATCAGGCATCCAATCATGAAAAACACCGTCCATGTCACTAAAATGGCCTCCAGGCATCCAGTATATCTACATTGGGGTTAAACATCTGTGTGATGATGTGACAGCACACCCTATAAAAGGTATTATTGAGTAATATAGACTTTCTGTAATAACCAAACAGTAAAGAATATAGCTTTTTAAAGGTCTCCCCATGGCTGATCTCATGACTCAAAGATAAGACACTGTGCTGCAAGCTAAGTAATAAAATCTGGTGGGTACTCTGGGCTAGCCTGTGACAAATCATATCAAAGTATTATTAAAGCAAGAACTTGAGACCCAAGACTATTATTGATTCTTGACAGAATTTCTTATAAATAAAGTGCTGCAATCAGGTCCCGGACTTGCCAAGGTCCTGGTAGAATTCTTCCTATTATAGGGGAGGCTGCAAAATAGTAACGCTCCATTAGTGAGGGCCGAAAGCCTCTGTGTGCAGCACCACAAGGATGGGTCATGGTCAAAAGAGAGCCAGCGAGAACACAATTTCCAAAGGCTTTTTAAGGAACTCTCTTTTGATCCCTTTTTGAAATTGGTAAAGCTGCCTCTGAGCTTCCGCATGAAGCAGCTTGTGCCCTGACTGTGTTAGCAGAATGAATCTGTGACCCTTCGGAGCACTAAGGACACACCTCCATTAGTGTCCACATTCTTACAGGGTAGAGGCTGATACAGTCAACTGAAATGACAGGGTGATAAATATAAAACCACTATCATCAATAAGACTGGAATGTAAAAGCACTTAGTTTCAGCCTAAGTAACTTGCAGAAAGTTTGGTTTCAAGACCCAAGGCGTCATCCATCACTACTCTACCTTCTGTTGACAAAGTAATTGTAAGATATCTAGAATGGAGGCTCAATACGAGCTGACACTTTTGAAAGGGGGAATTGTATGCCGTACGTACTCATTAAATGTATTTTTCCTCCACAAAAGATGTTTCTTTTTTTAGTTTATGTATGAATAACTTTAACTAAAGTTCCCTTGACACTCTCACTTTGCTCTGAATAGCACCTATGTTCATTAACATAAAACCTGAAAAAAATAATTTTAATGTAGTTTTTAAACACTTCAAAGGCCTCTAACAAATTGATCAAGCACAATTATGCATTCTAAAGGGATTATAAAGAGATCACAGAAGGTTGAAAAGTTCTAGTTTAAAAAAAAAAGACTTTGGGATGGAAAAGAAAAATAAGCCCCTAATGTGAAACTTTGCACACTGAATAAAAGTAAATAGAATTTTTAGGCTTTTTTGTGTGTTTTTTTCAAGTTTCCTCTAAATGCAGTGTTCACAGAGAAGAATAAACAATAAACCACAGCAAGGTGAGGTTCAGAATTTGACAGAATGAGGTATATTTTACGCATGTGTATGAACCTTGTAATCTGGCTGACCTGGGTTTGAATTTCTGTTCTGTCACTTACTACCTGCATGATGAGGAGGAAATTACCTTTTTTTCTCTCAGACTCAGTTTCCCCATTTGTAGCTGATGTCAGAATTAAACAATGCATTTTAGGGCACTTAACCTGTGCCATACACAAAAACATTTAATAATTTAGTTCTCTAATCTCCATTTCAAGCAAATCATGAGATGATCAGTTCTCCCTTTCTTAAATCCTACAGCAAGAACTAATTGTCCTTACAGCAATTCCAGGGTAGGAATAGGACAATAAGGTGGGTACATTACCTCAGGCTAAAATTCCCACCCCTCTTCACCAGCAAGGGCACATTCTTGGAATTTCTTCACTTCATACATTGCCCTCAATCCTATTGTTTTGTGTGAGTGTGTGTGTGTGTGTGTGTGTGTGTGTGTGCTTTTGCAAAGTTCAGTTAAATCCTACTCTCTCCAAAGAACCATTTCAGATTCTCCAAGGCAGATACCCACTCTTTTGGTAGCATATTGTTGGACTTAATTTCCACTATATTGTGAGTGCCAGGAGCACAGTGACTGTGTCTTGTTTGCCTTTGTACCCCACAGTTCTTAGCACCAGCCTGTGCTGATGGTGAGCATTCAAGAAATGTACCTTGAATGTCTATTGGTTTGCTGACTATAAAATTAACCCCAGGGTAAATTCTCAGAATTTGAAATAAAATCCTTGAGCAGCTTTACCAGTCCTTTTACACTTTTTAATTGTGATGATTGTGACCACCACGCATCATTGCTAAAATTCAGGCCGTCCATCCAAACCAATTTACTGAACTCCAAAGCGTTGTGAGTAAAGGATATGCAAGAGAAATGAAAAGCTGTACACAAACATTTGAGAAACTTACTATCTCACTAAGAAAATATACGTGAGGGGGATGTTTCAAACACACCACCACCATATGTAGGTTATAAATCTCAGACTGCCAGGCAATAAACCTCAGCGGATATGTTCCTGGTTGCCCCGAGCCATTGTATACAAGTTATAGCACAGAGAGTGTATCAGTAAAACTATATTGGACCTGTTGCTCTGCATGAGGCTAGATTTATATTTAGCCAGAAAGTCTGGGCAACCAGAACAAGTCTCCTCTCTTTGTTTCAAATGATAGTACTTCCTAGTGGTTAAGTACAGGGGCTCTGGAGACAGCTTCCCAGGTCTGTCTTTTTTACCTGTGTGACCTTGAACCAGTCACTTGATCTCTTTGTGTCTCACTTTCTTGCCTGTAAAGTGAGAGTAAAAATAGCATTTGAGGAAGAGGGAAATTCAATTAGTAAGTTCAAGGCAAGCACTTCTAATAGTACCTGGGCCAGAATGAGCACTCAGTAAGCACTATCTATCATTAATTGTTTCCTGGAAAGCAGCATATTTTGGCAAGGACATCATTCACTAAAGCTCTTGACTCCTTGGCAAAATTCATTCTCCCAAATTGATAAGCTCACTTTATGTCTTATTGTTCACTGGATTTTCCTTGTTCTACAAATTACATTGGCCTCATAGATTAAACCTGCAAAACTATAAAGGGGAACGAGGTAGAAAGGGCTAGGAGTGGTGTCTAAAGCAACTCTTAGATATTTGGTGAAAATTATGAAACAGAAGCAGTGGAAAAAGGGTGATATCACCGAGGATTTTAATCATTTACCTGAGGACGTGGGGCAGGGAACAACAGACCTTAGGTATGCATTGATCTTTCAATAGTAACAGTTTGTCCCATACTTTGCATGTATATCTGTATACTTCCAAACGTTCTCTGACACAACTTTTGATATCCCTATTTCAGAGTTGAGAACATCTGGATTCTGGGGTGTTGAGTGACTTGTCCATGTAGACAGTACATGTTGAATTGAGGATTAGAACTCAATTCTCTCTTTCATAACACCCTTCTTCCTATGAAATAGTTCTGAAAGTAGGGGAAAAACCGATTTGCAAGAACTCAAATGTAGGACCTACTTTTCACCTCACACACAGGTTAGAGCCATCAGTAAGTCAACTCTAGAAATGAGAGAACAGGCTTTAACCAAGATGCAATCTATGTGTCCTTTGCACCAGGGGCAGAACCTCTGAATCTTTACCTTGATACTTTTTCTGCCCCAATGCAAAATTTGAAAGGCAAAACACAAATACACTTTTGCTATTTAGATGCTCTGTTTCCCTTCTGCAGCAGCACTTGGGTCCCTAGAGCACTTAAACCCATTTATTTTCCATCTGTTTCTTGCCTTCTTACAGCAGTTTCATGGTACCCCAGGAGGCTTTTCTTCTCTCATTTAGAGAGAGGAGATGCACTCAAAGACATACAGGATGCACCAGAGGCTTTGCAGGTAGGCAAGGAGGGTAAACAAGTTCAAAAGTCCAGGAACATAGATATCTGATCTTGTAACACTGAGACATGTGTTGGCCTGCCTGACTTGGTTGCAGAATTACTATTCAAGAAGACCCATGCCTAGGAGTCCATTTTGTGGAGGAGAATTTGACTTTGTCAGAGAAGAGTGAAGCTTAGGGTGCTACTACAAAATGGGAAAGCCATACAAGTGAAATTGGTGAGAGGGGGAATTTTCATGTGTGGTGTTCAAATGTATTTCATGTATGATGTTTGGAATGTTATAGGGCAGAGCATTCAGAAGGCTTGGCAAATCAACATTCTCCCTTAGGATTGCCTCAGGTTTATCCCTATGAAGCAAAGAACATCTAAAGCCTTTTATTTTGTACCACTGACTGGCTACTCCTGGAGAAAGATTCCCCTATGAAATCCTGGAAGGTGTTTACCTAGAGCCATGCTAGGTTTCATGGCTCCTGTTTGGATCCAATTAGGCCTGGCTTGGGAAACTGAGAGAACATAGAATCAGCAGGGGTGGGGAGATGCAGTGGAGGGCAAAGGGGACTCATTCATAGCTTTTCAAAGGGCAAAGGGGACTCATTCATAGCTTTCAGGTATCTGAAAACAGTGTTCGCTCATGACTTCTCCTACTCCAAATTGTTATGAGAGCCAATTATTCCACCTATTAAGGTTTTAATGTGGCACCAATAAGTCAAAACTGGTTTAACAACTAAGAATTATAGTTGGTATAAAATGTTTGAATTTGGGCTAATAACATACACTAAGTTATTAGACAGATGAGATTTAAAATGACTAAGGTAAGAAATTGGGTTCATAATGGACACATTAATAGACCACTAAACTGACTTTAAAGGCTCTGGCAGGCATAGTCAAGACACGAAATATATCACAACTTCATTCATCTTGAGATTCCTCATCATGTCACCTAATAGAATTTCAAACACTATTAGCACACTGATAAATGCTTATTATATATTACTCATGCATGCTGTCTTTAGAATTAAAAGACAAGAACAGGCATCTGCTACTTTGTTGGATTGGGTCATCATTCTTTATCTTGACGCTGAAATGCTCAGTTTACTTCTCTTGATTATTGGAGAAGTCATAAATTCCCTTTCCATTTCAGAAAAACTCTTTTGGCTAGAATGACCCCAGGTATGACTGGATAAATATCCAGCACAGCTTGAGAAAAAGTCATCGAGGACAGCTTCTGTGTGACTGAGCTGACCGATATCTTAGCAACTAGACCTAATTCACCATCACCATCTCTGCCAGGCCAAGAAACATCATCACTCATTTACTCACCACATATTTTTTTTGAGCAACTGCTTTAAGCTGGGCACTGTTCCAGTTACTGAGACTATGATAACAAACAAAATGTGTATGATCTGTGCCCTCATGGGGCTTAAAGTTTTATGGGAGAGATAACAATGAAACAAATAACCAAAAATATTTAATTATAAGTATACTTACTAAGGAAGATAGAGAGTCCAATAATACTTCTCTGAGGAATAACAGTTAATCAAAAATCTGAGTCATACATAGGTTTAAGTAAGAAAAAAAAAATGGAAGAAAAGGATGCATAGAAAGGGTCTGAAGCAGAAAAGAGCTCTTCTATTCCCCAAAGAAGAGGAGGATGATTAAAGATCACTCCATAGAGAGTATCATAAGGATTTAGGGTTTTGGTCTAAGAGCAAGGAGAGGTCATTGAAGAGATATAAGCAGGGGAGCCATGAGCTTAGATTTGAGTTTTTAAAAACACTACTATTACTGTTATATGAAAAATGGACTGAAGGGATCAAGAGAGACAGCTAGAAGTGTAATTAGGAGGCTATTTCAGTGACCCATGTGCAAGATGATTGAGGTCTAAGTCAGGATCAAAATGCTGACAGTGGAAATAAAGAGCACTAGAAGGAATCAAGACCCATTTTGAAAGTAGGATCAATAAGACGTATGATGTATAGGATATAGGGATGGAGAGAAAGGCAGGTGTCAAGAATGACTCCCAGCTTTCTGGCATGAAACATTATATGGATAGCAATGCAGTTTAACCATGAGTGCTTATGGTAGAGGCATAAATCTATAAGGAAATTCTATTAAAAGTACATCAATTCCTTGTCTGTTGCAATAGCTTAATTTCTGGAAGACTCATAGATGGAGAACTTAGTTAAGTATAAGATAAGACTTTCATGGGAGCCAGATAGATATTATGAAACCCATGAGATAAAACTATGAACTTTAATATAGAAATGATCCTTAAGCTCTCAATCAAAAACCACCTTTTACTCTTCCTTTAAACATAATGTATTGGACTTTGTTGCATAGCATTTAAGTGACCATAGAAATAATTACACAAAGCAACATACAAAAACAAGTGGATAATTCCACAAAGGAACATCCATTTGCAGTGTGAAAAGGCATATATGGGAGTTTTCATTGTTTTGATTATATTTGCTCAAGAAGCATACTCTTCCTCTCAACTTTCCCTATCTAACTTCCCTATATGACTCATTAAAGTAATTTCTATTTATGCTTTTATTTCCCTTTTATCTTTTTCCTTTTTAGTTCCCTGCCTTTTCCTTATTCCTTATCTTTGCTTTCAACTTTTTTCTTGGAAAATACAAAATTAGATTTTCAATCATTGTAATTAGATCAATGAGAAAAGGCCCACAGAAGCTTGGGGAGAGTTTCTTTGATTGATTGATTGATTGATTGATTGAGAGAAAGAAACATCAATTTGTTGTTCCACTTATTTATGCATTCATGGTTTGATTCTTTTATGTACCGTAATGGGGGATCAAACCTGCAACCTTGGTATATCAGGACAACACTCTAACCAACTGAGCTTACCTGGCCAGGGCTTGGGAGAGTTTCTTAAAAGTCAGAAAATACATGAAGGAATATTGTAAGAACCTCTACAAATTCCCATTGAAGAATCACTAACAAGGCTATGATCTTAAAAACATACAGACTCTTATTTACCTTTGTATCCCCAGATTTTGGCATAATACCTAGGAAAATTGATTTAAAATAATGTGTTGAATGGGCATAATAATTAAGCAGATAATATTGAATCCTCAGAAAGGGTCAATACAACAGGGACTGTTGTAAAGGTAGTGGGTGGAAGAACAAATTATACAAAAGTGACAAAGAAATAATTTAAGTTAGATATTTGACGGCTTTTCTAACTATCTGGGTAAAATATTTTTTTCATGTTACATTACTCTGGAAGATTGTTGTATCTCTGTCCATTGGCATTTAATTTAACTTGATATTTTTATTATTTCACAAATAATATTAAACAAATTGAAATAAAAAGGAAACATGAATCCAAGTCTCTAGAAATTGAACTACCATTTATATGATATTTTTCTAGTCCCTGTACACACACAAACTAAGTAGTATCTGAGAATTAGGAATCATACTATATATACAGTTAAGCATTTTGATTATTTTATGTAATATTATAAACTTTGTACATAATTATCACAGTTATGATTTTAATGATTGATCAGTTTGAAAATGATGATCTGAGCACCTATCCACACTTTTAAAGATTTAGTAAGATAACAGTGAAAATAGATCAAAGTAATATATCAAAATCTATTAATTCATTTGTTTTTTCATCTATTCATTTAACGAATATTAATTGAGTGCCAATCATGCGTCACATACTTTCGTAGATTCTAGGTAAATGGTGAGACTAAGAGTGATCTCTGATCTCATACTGGTTACCATATAATGAGATTGGAAACATTCTTCCCAGGGAAGCTCAGAAAGATTTAATTCTGGAGTTGGCAGACATGAAGATCAGGAGTGGGTTTTGGTGCATGGTTCAGGCCAATTAAATGGAGGAATGTCTATAAAACAGCTGGGATTGCTGATCCTTCTACCACCCACAAGGGTATACAGAGTAGCATTTGCCTCCATCTTAATTAAGTACTTGAAAACTTGTTTCTAAACAAAGTATTAGATTTACTCCAGAGGATCCTTATTGGGTGGTTGGGATTAAAGATAAGCAACAAAATCTAGAGATGACTTTAGACCCACATAAAGGTCCCAAATATGAGCTGAATTGGGGGATGGGGAGAAGATAGCTACAAGCTTGCACAAAAATGAAGTAGAGAACTCACTTTATTTACTCTGGCCCGAGAGTGGATTCTCCCTATTAATGGCATTTCTAGGAGCATTGGACCTATCTACCTATTTCCTGCCTATGCACTCTACAGGACAGCCTGATTGTCAGAAGCTCCACTTCCTGTCAGCCTTACCAAGGAGGAGTCCTTTGGTAAATCAAAGTAAAGGAGTGACAACAAAACTTTGCAACTTATGCCAATTGAATGGTCCTCATTTCCCTATGTTAATAGTTACCTGACCAGTAGCATTTTTTAAAAAGGATAACAAAAGGAAAAAAGTAGAAAATAATGACCTTAAGGAAATAGGCTAGTATAAGTAACAGAAGAGAATCCCCCCAAAATCTAATTGATATCTTGGGAGATATTCAAGACATTATATCCCTGAAGAAAATTAGACCATTCTAAAAAAGGAGTAATCAGAAAATAAGACAGATTATTTCAAAAATTAAATAAGATTTTTAAATTGAAGAAAAATCAATAGAAGAATTCAATAATGAATGAGCATGGCTGAAAATGAATTTGGGTGATTTGGCAGATAAAGTTGAGAAACATCTCCCAGAACTAAACACTAAGGAAATGGAAACTATGAGATAATGCAAAAGACATGAAAGATCAATCCATAATAGACCATAATAACTAATTAGAATTCCTGAAGACAATAATATTATACTCTTTCCAACAGACGGAAACATAATGAAATAAATTATACAAAAAAATTTATCTGAGCTAAAGACATAATTGGTTATGCAAACTGAAACAAAGACTTAGATGCATTTTTTGTGAAATTTGAGATCTTAAGAGCAATGAGAAATTCTAATAAGTCCCAGAGATAAAAAAAAAACAAAACAGATTATCAACAAAGGATTAAAAACCAAACTGGCATCAAACCTTTAATCATGAATGAAAGTTAGCAGATATATATATATATATATATATATATCCATTTTATTGGAGAACTCACACAAACTTTCTAAAAATAATATTTCCTTAAGGTTGTATTCTGACAAAACAAAACAGTAATTTTGAAAAGTATAAGACATAGTATTGGACCACAATATTACTAATACAAGGCCATGCAAAGAGAAGATCATCGTGCAGCCAGCTTAATAAGCAATGGGTAAAATTAATGAGAATGCTCGGTATAAAATATCTTTAATAAGCAAGTCAATTCTATCACTCGGTTCAGAAATTGATAAGATGAAATCACTTGTCTTTCCCCTCTTTTAATAAGAAAAATAAAGGCATTTAACAATTCTAGGATAAAATAGATTCAGTGAAAGCCACAGTGCAAATAACAAACACACTATAAGGGAACACAGCTAGGAAACAAGAATCCATTTGCTCTTAATGCTTAGAATAGACATTCTCCTTCAAGTTGTAGAAATTAAGTGATATAGATTAACATATTCTTCTCTCTGGACCCAAGCATTTCACTTCAATTTATGGAGAATAATATTTGCATGACAATTCTATTATATATGTGTTTATTTTCAGTTTATAGAATCAACTTATATATGAAGCATACAAGACAATTATAATTACAGAATATGTAACAGTATCAGTATGGTTAATAGGTTTTGAAATGTGGTGAAAGAGTAGGAGAAAAATAGATGGAAAAACAATAGGCTCACTAATTTTGCCACTTATCCAGTGAGAAGTCAATAGATAGTCTCTAAATTGATGGATAAAGAATAAGTAGATTATTATTTAATTATAATGTAACTTCTGGAAATACTAACAACATAACCAATAAAATTGAGAGATAAAATTATATTGCTTTATAGTTTAGCATAGATATAATATAAGTTGATAAATCAAGAAGTAGATGGGTAAGTATATTATTTAAAATTTACCTAGCAATCCATGGTAGATGAATCTTGACTGTCATTACAGCTTGCTGTAGCATTCATTTGCAGCAGATGACTCAGGAAAACAGCTCTCAGTAATAAGTGATAAAAGGGCTCATAACTGTCATTCAATTTTATTTCTAATTTCTCCAGGAAAATATTTCCCATGGTTTTTGTGTCTGTGGTAGCCTGATTTTAATTCTCATGTGAAACAGAAACTGACAAAATGCCCAGCTCTGATGCAATAAGGACCAAAGATGAACCTTCTCAAGAAGAGGAAATAACTAGTGATTATAAGGATTTTCAAAGAAAACTTAACTACCAAAGCACTGTGAAGGCCATATATTCCAAGTCTTGATTCTTGGTAATGTGTTTGAATATGGCAAAGAGAGAAGAATCTTGTTAGGATGTTTCAGAGTTCAGGCATTCTTCTCATGCTTTGGGACTTGAGTTTTGCAAGTTAGGCCTTTTTATTTTAATCCAATAACACTTGATTTTGAGAAAATATCTCATAGGAAACAATTATTTTTAATTGATCTTAGAGATAGGAAGGGAAGGAGGGAGGAAGAGAGAGAGAGAGAGAGAGAGAGAGAGAGAGAGAGACACTAATGTGAGAGAGAAACATAGGTTGATTGTTTCCCATAGGTACCCCATGGGGGATCAAACCCACAACCTGGGATTTGAACCCAAAACTTTTTGGTGTTTGGGATGACATTCCAACCAACTGAGCCACACTGGTCAGGGCCATTGGAGACAATCAATGATATTCATGGATCACGTCCAATATTGATCCACTCTGGACAATTTAAATGCCACTTTGAAGAAAATGCAACTCTGCTGTTACAGCCCTCTCTCTCTTTTGAATATTTGGCAAAGAAAAGCTTAAAATAAGACTGTGCTCAGGGCATAGGGTATCAGGCACATATCACCAGTAGCTGCAGCTGCTTAGGGCTGTGATCTCGCTTGCTCACCTGTGTGGCATCCATGTGCAGCAATGTGAAGCCAGACAGATTAGAGGACTGGTCGTGTTTCCTTCCCAAGCTATGTGAACTTTGGCAATTATAAATCCTCTCCAAGTGTCATTTTTCTCAACTGAAAATTGAACATATTGAAGATAATTAGACATAATCTTCCTAATTCATCTATTTGTTATGGTAATTAAATGAGAATATTTGTTAAAAGTTCTTTGTCAGGTTTAATGTGATCTATTTATTATTATTACTATTACCATCCATATAATTATGGGGTAGATCTTAAGAAAACTCTTCTGTTAGAATGGGTGTTATCAAAGGACAAGTGATAAGTGTTGAAGATAGAGAAAAGGGAAACCTTGTGTGCTGTTGGTGGAATGTAAATTAGTGGTCACTAAGGAAAACAGTATGAAGGTTCCTCAAAAAATTAAAAATAGAACCACAATGTGATCCAGCAATTCCACTTCTGGGTATTTACCAAAAGAAAACAAAGCACTAACTTGAAAAGTTATGTGCACTCTCATGTTCACTGCAGGATTATTTACAAATAGAGGCCCGGTGCACGAGATTTGTGAACTGGGGTGAGGGGGATCCCTCAGCCCAGCCTGTGCCCTCTTGCAGTCTGGGACCCTTCAGGGGATGTCTACATCCATCTTGCAGTTTGGGATTCTCACAGCCCAGGACACCCTCGCTCCTTACCGCCCGCCTGCAGCGGAGGTGGGAGAGGATCCCGTCACTGCCACTAGGCTCACCGTCCATGAACCTGGCTTCTGGCTGAGCGGTGCTCCCCCTGTGGGAGCACACTAACACCAGGGGCAGTTTCTGCATTGAGCATCTGCCCCCTGGTGGTCAGTGTGTGTCATAGTGACCGGTCATTGCACCATTTGATCAATTTGCATATTACTCTTTTATTATATAGAACAGTGATGGCGAACCTATGACATGCGTGTCAGAGGTGACACGTGAACTCATTTTTTTTGGTTGATTTTTTTTGTTAAATTGTAATTAAATATATAAAATAAATATCAAAAATATAAATCTTTGTTTTACTATGGTTGTAAATATCAAAACATTTCTATATGTGACACGGCACCAGAGTTAAGTTAGGGTTTTTCAAAATGCTGACATGCCGAGCTCAAAAGGTTCGCCATCACTGATATAGAATAATATCCAAGACATGGAAGCAACCTGTGTCCATCAGTGGATAAACAGATAAAGAAAGTGTGAGTGTGATATATATATATATATATATATATATATATATATATATATATAATGTTATTCAGCCACAAAAAAGAAGGAATTATTCCATTTGCACCAATATGGATGAACCTTGAGGGCACTATGCTAAGTGAAATTAGCTGGACAGAGAACGATAATTACCATATGATCTCATACATGAAATCAAATCTAAAAAACAAAAAATCTTTCTCTTTGTCCCGTTCTCTCTTCTACTCTTGTCTAGCACTGAGTATATTAATGATACAGAATTTTAAAAGATTATTTCAGTTCATTGGCCTTCCTGCTCCCAGATCAAAGAGTTTCTTCAAATTGACCACACCAGTGAAATGGAATTTAAGTTTCTTTGCTCAACTATCACATCAGAGTTCCAATTTGGAATCTTTGAAGTTGGCTACGTCCATAATTAGACACATTTGATGGCTCCTTTTTCCACCTCTCATTCCCAAATCCTTCATCTTCTATTATTCTAAGTATGTCTCTCTCTGCAGTCAATGACTCGATATCTTTTTGATTACTGGTCCCTCTGGCCCTTTGTCTCTTACCTGTCCTTTTGCATCATCAATAAACTGTCACTAGATGCTTAATATATAATCAGAATCCCTTACATGTGAAGCATTTGAAATATCAATTACTGATTGGTATGTCCAGGAAAATATAATATTTTGATTAAATTGGGCTCATGACTATAGATAAGAAATACACCTTTTGTGATAGGCAGATACCTGAATCAAATGGAGAATGCATCTCCAGGCACATGTCTCATCTCATTAGCCATTCAGAACTATGAGTTTTATAATAATTAATTTTCTATGTATTTTTCTAGTAAATGAATGAAGTAAAATGAGAGTTAGTGATCTGTTACTATTTTCAGGTTGCAACACCTCACCAAGAACTGTAGAATATGAATTATTTTAAAAGACAAATAAAAATCTAAGTAGCCTAATTCCCCCATCATTGGTTCACTTCATGAAATGTAATTTTTAAAAAATTGTCATAGTACAAAAAGGGTTAGATGTGTGTGTGTGTAATTGTAATTTTGATACAATTATAAAAGTGAATTAATTGCATAAAATATTACTTTGGATGTTGTGTATTTATTGAATAAATGATTTTAAGAGTACGCTGGGACTCAATCTGCAATTCTCTTCTTGATCTACACTACCTCCAGAAGTGATCTTATCTACTCCCTATCCTGTCAGATATATATTTAAAATATTTCTCAAATTGAACTATTTTTTTACTGTATCTACACATTTACCCTTGTCCTAAACACCATCACTTTTTACCTAACAATAGCAATGGCTTCCTAATAGGTTTTCCTGCCTCTATTCTGATTCTCTAGTGTCTATTCCAGCGGTTCTCAACCTGTGGGTCGCGACCCCTTTGGCGGTCTAACGACCCTTTCACAGGGGTCACCTAAGACCATCCTGCATATCAGATATTTACATTACAATTAATAACAGTAGCAACATTACAGTCATGAAGTAACAATGAAAATAATTTTATGGTTGGGTCACAACATGAGGAACTGTATTTAAAGGGCCAGAAGGTTGAGAACCACTGTCTCTGGCAGCAGCTAGATGACCTTTTAAACATTAATCAGATCAATGTCTTCCAAATGTGTCTTGGATTGTGTAAAATAACACCTAAAATATTTGCAAGGCCTACAAGGCTCTTAATGAACTGGCCTCCAACTATCTTTCTATTATTCTCTCACTACCATTCCATCTCTTGTCTACTGAACCCTACACAGGCTAGTTTATACTTGTTTCTCCCTGTGCTGAGAGTGACCAGGTAATTTGCCATAGGGCCCAACTGATTTCAACTGAGCAGATGATTTATTTTGTTAAGTATCATGAATCCCTGACTGCAGTTTAATTAAAATAAACTGGAATAGGTTCGGGAGGCCTTTACTTTGCAATAATGCCAGTTGGTGGCATGTTCGTGTCTAATAGTATGAGAGTAGGGTGTGCAGTGAACCAACTTTCACTTTATCATATAGTGAAATATGAAAAATGACCAAGAACATTCTGTCACTCTTCTTTCTAAATGCAGTATAACCAAGGCCTTCATTTTAAAGGGGCATGTGGTCAGATGGCTAATGACAACTCTTGACTAGTTTCAGCTAGTGGTGGAGAAAATATGGAATGCCTCCTACTTTGTCCACCACTGGTGTGCTCCAACCCTGTGGGATGCATGAAGTCACCAGCTTGCCAGTCACGGGTAAATGGGTAATGAGGGAAATGATGGGTTAAGTGTATATGAAATCTATATAGAAAATTAGACTAAGCAGTCCTTCTAGAATAGACCATAGAAATTATAAACTTAATACTCTTAATACAGAGGTCCGGTTACCATTTGCTAATGGTATACAGCTATTTATTTAATTTTGATAAAGCATTTTAATGTTTTAAATAAATATTTCAATTATAATGAGCTAAAATTTATGTGAAATAAAAATGAAATTGCTGATTTTTCATTTTTCATGTTGACTTAAATGCTTGTATTGCCCATAATGCTTATCAACATTCAATGTTTACTTTGGTGGCCATAAATGATATTACTGGCATGTAAAAACGAGAAGGCATAAATCTGCTGATAAAATATCAGTGTCTACTTCAAAAGTTAGTGGTTATTTTAAAGCCAGAGACCAAAAAAGATAATTTAACTGAGGCAGCTGCAGAACGTGTGTTTATGAATCACTCTGAAAGCCATGACTTTTCATTTAGATCAAAGGATTGTAGTTTTAAATTAATTGTGTTTATTTTCAATTCATGTTTTCTTTTACATGAATAAAAAGTGAAGCCATAGCTGTCAACATGTTAGACTTATTATCAGGAGCAGTGATGCCAGTTTCCTATCAGTCTCATCAGATGCTTGAGATAGAAAATCAATTAATTCCAAAATTGGGTCATCTACACTAATAAAAGACAAAGATACAAATTGACCGTACCTTTGCTATGCCCAAGCCACGCCTACCAGCCAATGAGAGTGGCTATATGCAAATTAACCCAACCAAGATGGCGGCCGCAGCCACAGAGCTGGAACAAGCATGAGGCTTGGTTGCTTCAGCGATGGAGGAAGCCAATCTTCCCGCCTGCTCTGGCCAGCTGTGGCCTTTGCAAAAGGAAACAAAGTTTAAATTATAGAAGCTAAATAAATCCCAGATACCTGCTTCCAGCCAGCCTCCACTGGGAGCTTGGGTGACTGGGGGCTGTGGCCAGCCTGCAAACAGGAATCAACCCCTCACCCAGATAGCCACACCCTCATGGGGTAAGGGTCCCTGTTGGGGGGCTTGGCCAGCCTGCAAACAACCATCAGCCCCTCACCCAGACTGGCCAGGGACCCCATCAGGACACTCCACCCTGAAGGAGTTGTGGCCAGCATGAAAACGGCCCTCAGCCCCTCATCCAGGCTGGCCAGGCACCTCAGTGGGGACCTCTACCCTGAAGTGGCTGTGGTCAGCCTGCAAACAGCCATCAGCCCCTCACCCAGGCTGGCCAGGCAACCCAGCAGGGACCCCCACCCTGAAGGGGCTGTGGCCAGCCTGCAAACAGCCAGCAGCCCCTCACCCAGGCTGGCCAGGCACCCCAGCGGGCACCCCCACCCTGAAGGGGCTGTGGCCAGCCTGCAAACAGCCATCAGCCCCTCACCCAGGCTGGCCACACCCTCATGGGGTAAGGGTCCCCGCTGGGAGGCTTGGCCAGCCTGCAAACAGCCATCAGCCCCTCACCTAGGCTGGCCAAGCACCCCATCAGGGACTCCCACCCTGAAGGGGCTGTGGCCAGCCTGCAAACAGCCATCAGCCACTCACCCAGGCTTTCCAGGCATGCCAGCAGGACCACCCTCCCTGAAGGGGGTGTGGCCATCCTGAAAAAGGCCCTCAGCCCCTCACCCAGGCTGGCCAGGCACCCCAGCGGGACCCCCACCCTGATCCAGACACCCTTCAGGGCAAACCAGCTAGTCCCCACCCATGCACCCAGCCTCTATCCTATATAATAAAAGGGTAATATGCAAATTTACCCTAACAGCAGAGAGACTGGGAATGACTGGTCATTATGACACACACTGACCACCAGGGGGCAGACGCTCAATGCAGGAGCTGCCCTTGGTGGTCAGTGTTTTCCCACAGGGGGAGCACTGCTCAGCCACAAGCCAGGCTGAGGGCTGCCAGTACAGCGGTGGTGGTGGGAGCCTCTCCTGCCTCTTCAGCAGCGCTAAGGATGTCCGACTGCAGGTAGGCCTGCTCCCTGCTGGCAAGTGGACATCCCCCGAGGGCTGCTGGGCTGCCAGAGGGATGTCTGACTGCCAGCTTAGGCCCGTTCCCCCAGGGAGCGGTCCTAAGCCAGCAGGTGGTCATTCCCTGAGGGGTCCCAGACTGTGAGAGGGCACCAAATTTTTGTGCACCAGGCCTCTAGTTTTTTAATATGATTCATGGAATCAAAGCAAAGCTTTGGAAGTTCATTTTGTTAAAGAAGGATCATTTGAAATTATTGAATGCTACTGTAAAATTAATTTCAAAGTAAAACACTAAAGCTACAATTATTTGTTTATTTGTGACAATAAAAAACATAAATTTAATAAAGCATAGTATCATAGTAAAGATGTAATTTTTACAAAATTAAGAAATCTATGAAGCATGCATATACTAGGAATGGATTGTGATGTATATGTAACACAACTCTTTCCAAATAAGTTGGTACATTTCACTAAAGACAATAAAAGCTGTGCTTATAGACATGCATGCGTGCATACACACACACACACACACACACACACACTGCAGTTCAACAACAAAATGTAATTACTCTGATATTGAATATTTAAAAAATACTGCAACATGGCAATGTAAACTTTCTCTTTGAAATCCATCATCCAATGAATTTTAGAAATATTTGCACTTCTGAAAAACTGCTTTTAAACAACTTTCTTGTCCCATATGGATATTGTGCATTTTTATAAATGATCAAATATTTTTGTTATATTCTGCTTAAAATTAGTGAAAATTTTTAATAAGATTATTTAGCAAATTGAGTGCCTATAGACTTCAGCTTTTTTTTTTAGACTTCAGCTTTTGAATCTTTTAACATATTGCAATTGTGAACACAAAGATTTAAAAAATTGATCCTTACAAAAGCAAGGGAGGGACTGAACAAATCAAAGAATTAAGATGCAAATATTGCACAAAATATAATTCTTAAATTTATAATTGTGCTTGGGAATAGCTTGATCTGTAGAGAAATACTAGTAAAGTTCCTATTTTTTTATTGGATAAATCTCTATTATCTACTGGACTCAGATAAAATTGAGAAGGTGAGTATTTTGCAGCATCTGTATCTGGCAAAGCATTAAAAAATCATAGTGATAACTTATTTGAAGAGTTTTCTCTTATAAACATATTTGGGCAAAAAGACAGTACCTGTGAAAATACTTGGCCTGAAATATTTAAATATCTCAATATGAAAAAATTGGTTTGAGAGTATTCTCCATTCTGCAAAATATGCTCCAAAGTTACCTGGTACCTCAATATTTATAGAAAAAATATTTTTCTCATTTCACAATATTGTACTGTAGAGAGAAAAATTAATTGAAGATGTCAAAGATTTTATATTTATTAACCTCATAATGCAACATGGAAGAAAATTGCTTAGAATTATTTTTTTTAAGTAAAGGGACCATAATGGGGGAAAAAAAGCACCTTGTTTCATTCAAAATTCTCCATAGAAATAGAACTATTATAATTGACTAGTGGCCCATTGCACAAAGATTCATGCAATAGGTCTTCCTTCCCCTGGCTGCTGGCACTGGTTTTCCTCCGGCACCCGGGACCCAGGCCTTTGGTCTGGGCACAGCAGCAAGGCTTGGCTTCTCTGCTCTGGCTGCTCCCAGCCCCTCCTTTTTTTTTTCCAGCTCCTTGAGTGGAGCCCAGGCCCCCAGTCCCTCCTTGAGTAGAGCCCAAGACAGGCTGGAAGCCTGGGTTGCCCCCAGTGACCCAGGCCCCCAGCGACTCCTTGAGCAGAGTCCAGGGCCCGCGGGAAGCTTGGCTTCCTCCGTCGCTGGGAGCAACCAAGCCTCCTGCTCACTCCAACTCTATGGCCACCGCCATCTTCAATTGTCTTCAGACTTCCCTCTGCGCCTGGGTATGCAAATTAACTGCCATCTTTGTGGGTTAATTTGCATAGTTGCTCTGATTGGCTGGTAGGTGTAGCAGAGTGGTGGAGTGACAGAGTGATGGTTAATTTGCATGTTTCTCTTTTATTATATAGGAGGACTAGAGGCCCGGTGCACAAAAATGTGTGCACTCGAGGGGGGGGGGCGTGGAGGGGGGTCCCCCAGTCCGGCCTGTGCCCTCTCGCAGTCTGGGACTCCTCGGGAGATAACGACCTGCTGGCTTAGGCCTGCTCCCAGGTGGCAGAGGGCAGACCCAATCCCTAGGTGCAGCTCCTGGTCAGGCTCAGAGCAGGGCCGATTGGGGAGTTGGGGCACCACCCTGTTGTGCACAGAGCAGGGTGGATCAGGAGGTTGCGATGCCACCCTCAGTCACGCTCAGGGTAGGGCCAATTAGGGGGTTGGGGCACCGCCCCCTGTCACACTCAAGGCAGGGCCAATGGGGAGGTTATGGCTCTACCCTGTCACACACAGAGCAAGGTCCATGGAGGGGGGTTGGGGCACCACCCTCTATCACCCACAGAGCAGGGCCGATCAGGGGGTTGGTGCGCTGCACCCTGTCAAACACAGAGCCACAGGGCGATCAGGGGATTGGGGAGCTCCCCCCTATCAGGCACAGAGCAGGGCTGATCAGGGGGTTGGGGCGCCTTCCCCTGCCACAAACAGAGCAGGGCAGATAGGGAGGTTGTGGTCCCACCCCCTGTCACACACAGAGCCGCAGGGCGATCAGGGGGTTAGGGAGCTCCCCCCTGTCATGCTGATCCCAGTGCCGGGAGGCATATTACCCTTTTACTATATAGAATTGAGGCCTGGTGCATGGGTGGGGGCCGGCTGGTTTGTCCTGAAGGGTGTCCTGGATCAGGGTGGGGGTCCCCACTGGGGTGCTTGGCCAGTCTGGGTGAGGGGCTGAGGGCTGTTTTCCGGGTGGCAAGTGACTGAAGCTTCCAATAGCTCCTTGTTTTCTTCTTCTTTTTTTTTTAATTCTGGGCCAGCTTTAGTTCTGAGGCCTCGCTGCTGAAAACATTGATACAATGTTGCAGTCAGGCTGGCTTTCAGTCTGGCTGGTTTCTGGGGTTTTGTTTACCTTCTTATTTGCAACATAGTACATAGTTGCTTAGAGTTGCAGCTGAGAGGCCGGCAGCGGCAGGCGGGGAACGTTGGAGTCAGCAGTCACTGGAGCAAGCAAGCCTCCCTGCTCGCTTCAGTGCATGGCTGCGGGCCGCCATCTTGGCTGACAGTTAATTTGCATAAGGATATGCTGATTAGCCAATGGGAAGGGTAGCAGTCATACGCTAATTACCATGTTTCTCTTTTATTAGTGTAGATATGTACTGACTCACATGATTTGGAGACTTAAGCATCCTACCATCTGCCATCTGCAAGCTGGGAATTCAAGAGATCTATTGGTATAGTTCCAGTCTAAGGACAGGAGACTGATGCTTCATCTTAAAAGTAATCAGGAAGAGATGAAATCTCAGGCCTCCAACAGAATGGATGAGGCCCACCCACATTTGGGTAGACAATCACTTGACTTTGTCCATTCAAATCTTAAGCTCTTCCAAAACACCCTGTAGAGGCACCCGGTATGAGGTTTCACAAAATATCTGGGCAGTCAACCTGATGAGAAACAAGTTTACATAAAATTAACCATGACAGGGCTGTAACATGGTGTTAAGATAGATTATGACTAAGAAAACTGATTAAAATATCCTATATAATAAAAGCCTAATATGCTGTGTCTGGTCAGCCATTTAACCAATCAAAGCATAATATACTAATGATATGCTAAGGCTGCTCAACTGCTCACTATGACATTCACTGACCACCAAGGTGCAGATGCTTTGACAGGGTAGATTAACTTGCTGGGGTCCAGCTGATCGGGACTGAGCAAGATGGTCTGGACACGCCCTGGAGCCCTTCCACATCCCTCTTCGGTCCTGATCATGCACTGGTGAGGTCCCTTGGCCTGGCCTGCACCTTCTTGCAATCCGGACCGAGGGGAACCCCCTCCCCCGAGTGCATGAATTTGTGCAGTGAGCCTCTAGTATGAATATAAATGTAAAATAATTACCCAGCTTATATTTTTTAAATGTCCCAATATCTAATATTATATTTTACTTTGCTTATGTTAGGTTTAAAATATCTGAGTAATAAATATCAATAGTTTTTTCTCTCTATTTCCTAGATACATGAACTATAGAAACTTTTTTTCCTTCTGTTTGTCTTTGTTTATAACAGTTTGAGTTGGATTCTCTTGCAAGTCAATGAATCCTAACACCATACTTCATAGTACCCTTGAAGAAATAGCGAGATAATGTTTGTGAAGCATAGCATCATGTAGAACATATCATAAATTCTTCATAACGGTACCTATCCCTAAAAATTTAGCAAAAATAAGTAAGTTCCAATAGAGTTGTGTCCAGATGCCAAGGTAGCATCAAGTCCCAAATGATATTTTCAAAGCAATATGGCCCTTACTCCAACATTTCCCCTATAGTTTGCTACTTTCAACTGATTATTCAGCCCTCAGTTATAGCAGTAATCAATATTCATGGTTACAGAGTTTGGAGCAGCTGGCCGGAGGAATAGGCTGAGAAGTTGGTAATCTTTATAGTGTAATTTAAGACCCCACCTAGAATACCGACTATTTAAATACTTTTCTGAATCATGTTTGAATTTATGTGACTCTGAATAATGTCGGAATTTCTACTCTTTTTAACTATTGCCTCCTCTAGCCTCTTTTAGGTTTTGATGCAAATGTTTGTGAAAAGAAAACTATCATGGGTAATTAGACATTCATTTTTTCATTCAACAAAGATTCATTGAGTATTTACTATGTGCCAGGTACTGTTCTACTTACCTCTTATGCATCAGCCTAAAAAATAAAATTTCAACCTTCAAGGAGTTTCTAATATAATAGATGGTAACAGGAAATAAACAAGAATACTTTTAAGTAAATTAAATAACATATTAGGAGGAAATAAGTACTATGGAGGGAAAAGAACAAAAAAATACATAGTTCCTATTATGGTGGATAAAGTAAAAAGACAGACTGAATTTCAGTGTTAAATAAAGTAGTGAGAAGAAGCCTCAGGGATAAGGTGGGATTTAAGCCAAGACTTGAAGTAGATATTTGGGAAGGAAGTGTTCCAAATAGAGAAAATAGCTAAATTAAGGTCCTAAAGTGAGAGCGTGCCTGGCTTGAGTGAGAAAGGGGAAAAATAGAGGTGATGGCATTGAAGCTGTGGCTTTTACTCTGAGAAGTGAATTATTTTACAAATTTCTCTTCTTACTGGAAAGAAAGCACCGTATACTTAGAAAGAACTTGGAAGCCTGGGATAATATGTAAAATAGGGGGGAGCACATATTTGATGGTAAAAGGTGAAATAACTCATTGTTTTCCCTAGGAACATATTTGGAAATAGAATACATTTAAGCAAAATTGACAAATAAAACAAAGGGATTCTAGCCGGAGGAAGAGATGTGGCAGTTCTTTTTTTTTTGTTTGTTTGTGTTTTTTTGTTTGTTTTTTTTTTTGTTTGTTTTTTTTGTGTGTTTTTTTTTTGTTTGTTTTTGTTTTTTTTTATTTTTCGCTTAAAGTATTACAAAGGGTATTACATAAGTGTCCTTTTTCCCCCCCGCCCTTGACAAACCCCTACCCTCCCTTACCCCCCAGTGTCTTATGTCCATTAGTTATGGTTATATGGATGCATACCAGTCCTTCGGTTGATCTCTTACTCCCCTCCCTCCTGCCCCCCAACTCTCTCTGGCCTTCCCACTGCAGTTTGACAATCAGTTTGAGGCAGCTCTGCCTCCGTATCTATTATTGTTCAAAAGTTTGTAATGGTCTTTAATATCCATGAATGAGTGAGATCATGTGGTATTTTTCCTTCATTGACTGGCTTGTTTCACTTAGCATAATGCTCTCCAGTTCCATCCATGATGTTGCAAATGGTAGGAGTTCCTTCTTTTTAACAGCAGCATAGTATTCCATCGTGTAGATGTACCACAGTTTTCTAATCCATTCATCTACTGATGGGCACTTAGGCTGTTTCCAGATCTTAGCTATGGTGAATTGTGCTGCTATGAACATAGGGGTGCATATATCCTTTCTGATTGGTGTTTCTGGTTTCTTGGGATATATTCCTAGAAGTGGGATCACAGGGTCAAATGGGAGTTCCATTTCCAATTTTTTGAGGAACCTCCATACTGCCTTCCATAGTGGCTGCACCAGTCTGCATTCCCACCAGCAGTGCACAAGTGTTCCTTTTTCTCCACATCCTCTCCAGCACTTGTCGTTTGTTGATTTGTTGATGATAGCCATTCTGACAGGTGTGAGATGGTACCTCATTGTTGTTTTGATTTGCATCTCTCGGATGATTAGTGACTTTGAGCATGTTTTCATATGTCTCTTGGCTTTCTGAATGTCCTCTTTTGAAAGGTGTCTATTTAGATCCTTTGCCCATTTTTTGATTGGATTGTTTATCTTCTTTTTGTTAAGTTGTATGAGTTCCCTATAAATTTTGGAGATTAAGCCCTTATCAGATATGACGTTGGCAAATATGTTTTCCCACGAGGTGGGTTTTCTTGTTGTTTTGTTGATGGTTTCTTTTGCTGTGCAGAAGCTTTTTATTTTGATGTAGTCCCATTTGTTCAGTTTCTCTTTAGTTTCAACTGCCCTAGGAGCTGTATCAGTGAAGAAATTGTTTTGGCATATGTCTGAGATTTTGTTGCCTTTGTATTCTTCTAGAATTTTTATGGTTTCCTGTCGTACATTTAAGTCCTTTATCCATTTTGAGTTTATTCTTGTGTATGGTGTAAGTTGGTGGTCTAGTTTCATTCTCTTGCATATGTCTGTCCAATTTTCCCAACACCATTTATTGAAGAGACTATCTTGGCTCCATTGTATGTTCATGCCTCCTTTGTCAAAAATTAATTGAGCATATTGGTTCGGGCTAATTTCTGGACTCTCTATTCTATTCCACTGATCTATATGTCTGTTCTTGTGCCAGTACCAGGCAGTTTTGAGAACAGTGGCTTTGTAATACAGCTTGATATCTGGCATTGAGATCCCACCTACTTTGTTCTTTCTCAGGATCGTTGCAGCTATTCGGGGTCTTTTTTTATTCCAGATGAATTTTTGGAGAGTTCGTTCTAGATCTTTGAAGAAGGCCATTGGTATTTTAATGGGAAGTGCGTTGAATGTATAGATTGCTTTGGGTAGTATGGACATTTTAATGATGTTGATTCTACCAATCCAAGAACATGGTATGTTCTTCCATCTGTTTATGTCTTCCTCTATCTCTTTTTTCAACGTCCTGTAGTTTTCTGAGTAGAGGTCTTTAACCTCTTTAGTTAAGTTTATTCCTAGGTATCTTAATTTTTTTGGTGCGATGGTAAATGGGATTGTTTTTCTGATCTCCCTTTCTGAAAGTTCACTATTGGTGTATAGAAATGCCTCAGATTTCTTGGGGTTAATTTTGTATCCTGCTACATTGCCAAATTCATGTATTAAGTCTAGTAGCTTTTTGATGGAGTCTCTAGGGTTTTGTATGTATAATATCATGTCATCTGCAAATAAGGACAGTTTTACTTCCTCTTTTCCAATTTGGATGCCTTTTATTTCTTCTTCTTGCCTAATTGCAATGGCTAATACTTCCAGTACTATGTTGAACAGGAGTGGTGAGAGTGGGCATCCCTGTCTTGTTCCTGTTCTTAGGGGAAATGGTGTTAGTTTTTGTCCATTGAGTATGATGTTGGCTGTGGGCCTGTCATATATGGCTTTTATTATGTTGAGGTATGATCCTTCTATTCCCACCTTGCTGAGAGTTTTTATCAAAAATGGGTGTTGGATTTTGTCGAATGCTTTTTCTGCATCAATTGATATGACCATGTGGTTTTTTTCTTTCAATTTGTTTATGTGATGTATCACATTTATTGATTTACGGATGTTGTACCATCCTTGCATCTCTGGGATAAATCCTACTTGGTCATGGTGTATGATCCTTCTGATGTACTGCTGGATCCGATTTGCTAAGATTTTGTTGAGGATTTTGGCATCTATGTTCATGAGGGATATTGGCCTGTAATTCTCTTTCATTGTGATGTCTTTACCTGGTTTTGGTATTAGGGTGATGCTGGCTTCATAGAATGAGCTTGGAAGCGTTCCTTCCTCTTGAATTTTTTGTAGTAGTCTGAGGAGGGTAGGTTTTAGTTCTTCCTTGAATGTTTGGTAGAACTCCCCTGTGAAGCCGTCTGGCCCTGGGCTTTTGTTTGCTGGAAGCTTTCTGATGACTGCTTCAATTTCTTCCATAGTTATTGGCCTATTGAGGTTTTTAGATTCTTCCTGATTGAGTTTTGGAATGTTGTATTTTTCTAGGAATTTGTCCATTTCCTCCAGGTTGTCTAGTTTGTTGGAGTAGAGTTGCCCGTAGTATTGTTTAACAATCATTTGTATTTCTGTGGGGTCTGTTGTTATTTCGCCTCTATCATTTCTGATTTGGTTTATTTGGGACCTCTCTCTTTGCTTCTTGGTGAGCCTGGCTAGGGGTTTGTCAATCTTGTTTATCCTTTCAAAGAACCAGCTCTTGGTTTCATTGATTTTCTGTATTGTTTTTTTGGTCTCTATGTCATTGATTTCTGCTCTAATCTTTATTATCTCCTTCCTTCTGCTCACTCTGGGGTTTTCTTGTTGCTCTCTTTCTAATTCTTTGAGTTGTAGAGTTAGATGATTGACTACCATTTTTTCTTGTTTTTTGAGATAGGCCTGTAGAGCTATAAACTTTCCTCTCAGGACTGCTTTCATTGTGTCCCAGAGGTTTTGGATGGTTGTGTTTTCATTGTCATTAGTGTCCAGGATGTTTTTAATTTCTTCTTTAATGTCATCGGTAACCCAATCAATATTTAATAACATGCTATTCAGCTTCCAAGTGTTTCAGTATTTTGGGTTGTTTTTATTGTAGTTTATTTCTAACATTATGCCATCGTGGTCTGCGAAGAAGCTTTTTATGATTTCAATCTTCTTGAATTTGTGGAGACTTTGCTTGTGACCCAATATGTGGTCTATTTTTGAATATGTCCCATGAGCACCTGAGAGGAATGTATATTCCGCAGCTGTGGGGTGAAGTGTTCTGAAGATGTCAATTAAGTCCATCTGATCTAGTGAGTCATTTAGGATTGCTGTTTCTTTGCTGAGTTTTTGTCTAGCGGATTTATCCAGTGATGTCAGTGGTGTATTAAAGTCCCCTACTATGATTGTATTGTTGGCGATCTCTCCCCTGATATCTTCCAGAAGTTTTCTTATGTATGTGGGTGCTCCTGCATTGGGTGCATATATGTTTACCAGGGTTATATCTTCTTGTTGTATTGATCCCTTTAGTATTATGAAGTGGCCTTCCTTATCTCTGGTTATGGCCTTCACTTTGAGATGTATTTTGTCAGATATAAGTATTGCTACCCCAGCTTTCTTTTCCTTTCCATTTGCGTGAAAGATATTTTTCCATCCCTTCACTTTCAGTCTGTGTGAGTCCCTTCTAATGAGGTGGGTCTCTTGTAGACAGCAGATGTATGGGTCATGTTTTTTTATCCATTCAGCCACTCGATGTCTTTTGGTTGGAGCATTTAGTCCATTTACATTTAAAGTTATTATTGAAAGGTACTTGTTTGTAGCCATTTCTTTTTTTGTGTGTGTGTGTGGCTGTTTTCTTTCTGAGCTTGATATTTCTTCTTTTTACACCAGTCCCTTTAGCATTTCTTGCATGGCTGGCTTGGTGGTGATAAACTCCCTTAGCCCTTTTTTGTCTGTGAAGCTTCTTATTTCCCCTTCAATTTTGAATGATAGCCTTGCTGGGTAGAGTATTCTTGGATTCAGTCCTTTGCTTTGCATCACTTTGTAGATTTCCGTCCATTCTTTTCTGGCCTGATGTGTTTCTGTTGAGAAATCATTTGATAATCTAATGGGAGATCCCTTGTATGTTACTTTCCGTCTCTCTCTTGCAGCCTGTAAGATTCTCTCTTTATCCTGAACATTTGCCATGGTAATTATGATGTGTCTTGGTGTGGGTCTTTTCGGGTTCACCTTGTTTGGGACTCTCTGGGCTTGTGTGACTTTTTTCTTCCCCACCTCAGGGAAGTTTTCTGATATTATTTCTTCGAATAGGTTTTCTAATCCATGTTCATCTTTCTGTTGTTCTGGCACCCCTATTATTCGTATGTTGTTTCGTTTCATGTTGTCCCAAAGCTCCCTTAGGCTCTCCTCCTGTCTTTTAATTTTGTTCTCCATTTGCCGTACAGTTTGAGTGTGTTTTGCTTCCTTGTCTTCTAATTCACTAATTCGGTCCTCCGCTTCTCCCAGTCTACTGTTGATACTTTCAATGGAGTTTTTTATTGAAGCTATGTCACTCTTCATTTCTTCTTGGGACTTACTTAAGTTGTTGATTTTTTCATCTGTTTCTTCTAGCTTCTTGCATAAGTAGTTGAGTTTTTCATCTGTTTCTTCTTGCTTCTTGAACATCTGGTGCATGTACTCTAGGAACCTTATTCTGAATTCTTTTTCCGTCATGTTGCATATCTCTGTCTCACTTAGCTGCTTTTCTGGCGAGTCCTCCTTTTCTTTCCTTTGGGGGTTTCTTTGCCTACCCATGTTTGATCTCGCTGACATATGTAGATGTTGAGATGTTCAGTGGCTGCTCCCTGGGTGGCAGGGGCTCCTTGGGTTGTGGTTGCTGCTCAGACGGTTGCGGTAGCAGCTGCTTTCCAGTTGGCAGCAGCTCCTCTGGTGGGTGTTGTTCACAGCTGTGGTGGCTCTTCTGGCTGGTGGGGGGAGGCTTCACGTACAGCTGCTGTTCCACAGACAGAGGGTGTGGTGATCAGGAGGCTGTGGTGATCAGGAGGCTGTGGTGATCAGGGGGCTGCTGTTGCTTGGATCTGCTGCGTTGATTTAAAGGCACAAAATACAACAGAGCAAGGCACAACGTACCAGGCACTGAACACAAGTATATTCACAATATTAATAACCCCAAATAAAGGTGACCACCCGAATTAAGAGAATTAGGGGATAAGGGAGAAAGAAGAGAAGAAGATAAAAGAGAGAACAGAAAAGAAAAATAAGAAAAAAACAAACAAAAAAGGAGTGCAAAAATAGAATTGGGAAAAAAGAGGGGGGAAAAAAAGAGAGCGAAAAAAGAGAATGAAGTAGAAGCGGGGAAGAGACTATTGGTATGAGGAGCAAACTCCAATAGAACTGCCACTAATCTCAACAAATTCCAGCAACAGATCCCTGGAGATGAATGCAAACTACAAACCACCAATAATATCCAGAGGGGTAAGGGAAAACAGAAGCACAAAAATAACTGGGGTGGGGTGGGGGAGGGAAGGGAAAAACCAGCAGAAAAAAAAAAAAAAAAGAAAAAGAAAAAGAAAAAGAAAAACAACCTCACAACCAGTCCTAAAAAAGAAGAAAAAACACAAAACAAAACAAACAAACAAATTAAAAAAAAATAAAAAAATAAAAATAAAAAAAAAAGCCCAATATATTCAACAATCAAGAAAACAATAGAAAGATAAGAGAGAAAAAAATGTTTGGAAAGTGAAGAAGGATAAAGAATAGGTGTATAAGGATTTAGAGCAGTAGATTGGAAATAGGATATATAAGTAGGGTGGAATTAGACAGGGGGTAAAAAGAGGGAATTGGGAAAGTCTGGAGCAGGAATAGGGTAAGAGAAACAGGACACCAAAAGGGGAAAAGTAAGGAAGAGGGTTTTAGCAAAGAGGTGAAATTGAGATAGGGAAAATTAATGCTAAAGGAACGATGAAAATAGAATGGAGAACACTAATCCCCCCAAAAAATAAAGAGAAAATAAAATGGCACTTTAAAAAATGGTAAAATGGTAGCAGTAATAATACTGGTTAAAAATAAAAATGTGGTAATTGAAAGGGTAAAATCAGGTGATGGAAAAAGAAGAAAAAGAGAAAAAAAAATTGGTTTCTTAGTAAAAAGGTGAAAAAATTAAAAAGAAAAAGAAAAAGAAAAAATTTGCAGTAGTGATGGTCTTTTGGTTCTTCTACTCTTCAGCCTGGTTCGCCTTAGTCCTGCCAGGTATTTAGGAGAGTGTTGAATTTGCCTGCATTACACTGTTTCTCCGTGTTGTAAATCACAGTCCTGATTTTAAAGCAGGCCGTATTTGTGATCCAGTCTGCCTTAATTTGTATTCCCCTAAGAGTAAGTTTGTGGCTCAGCCTCTGGGTGGCAGTGTTTTTGGGTTGGCCTCTGAGGCTATACAGCTTCTCTATCCTTTTTTAATCCTTACCCTGCTCTGTGTTGTTGGTGGGGCTGAAAATCCCTCTATAGGCCAGACCCTGGTAACTCCCAGGGACTAATCAGCTTGTTTTAATCCTTTATCTCATACAGGGTGGAATCTGGGTGTGGCTGTGCTCCTTGCCTGGAGGGCTGGGGGGAGGAATTCCACCCTCTGGAGGAATGGCTGCCCCAGTCCTGGGCCCAGGGGGGTCTCAGCACTCAATTCGCTGCCACCTCCTCCGGCTCCCCCTCTTTCCTCAGCCTCTCCCCAGATTCCCCTCGTCTGCACCTTCACCCTCTCTTCAGCACAGGTGAGTGTCTGTATCCGAACTGTCCTATGAACAGGGTTCAGTGAAAACAAAGAAACAGACAAACGCCGGCCGGCCGAGGAAACGCTCCTCTCTTACCGGTCTGGGAAACGCTCCTCTCTTACCAGCACTGCATGGTCTGGGAAACGCTCCTCTCTTATGGGCACTGCATGGTCTGATCAGTTCCTCAGGATGCCCCCTTTAGTCTCAGTTCTCCGCAATCACAAAATCCAAATCTCAAATCTCCTGGCGCCAGCAAACCCGGGCAACTCCTTACCCTGGTCAGGGTCTGTGTCTGTCCCAAGAGACGCGGCTGTCTGCCATGCGGTCTCCCTCCGACCCTCTGGGCTCAGGTCTGGCAAACTTTCCTGCCCAGATCCCTGGTTTTTAACCTTTCCAGGGGAGGTCTGCCCTTCCCGGCTGCAAACCGTCTCACCAGCTGAGTAAATTTGCCAATTCGGGGTGGGTGTTATTAGTTTCAGCTGCTTACTCCGTTTGCTCCGGGACAAGACCTGGGACGCGTCTGCCTATATCGCCACCATCTTGCTTCTCCGAGATGTGGCAGTTCTTAACAGGAAAGTGACAAAACATCAAAGACTTGGACTGTGTTATTTGATTGAATGAGTCTCAGACCATTTCCATGGTAGCTTTTGCAAAAAAAAAAAAAAAAAAAAAAGTGATTGATTCTCAGAACTTTAAGCTGGTATACTTTCCACACTGCTAGAAGGCTACTAGAAAGGAGGGCCAGATGTAGTGTTTCTTAATATGTGTTCATGGACCACCAGCATAGTATCACTTGGGGACACCTGTGAAAATTCAGACTGCTTGGACCCTCCTCAGATGTACTGGATTATGCTGTCCAATAATTATGCTGTAATTTCTATGCATCTAAAGTTTGAGAACAATGAATAGAAAAGACGATGTCTAAAGGGTCTCTCTGACTCTGGATTCCTATGAATAGAGTTTCTCACACCATGTCCCCAGAATGTTCCATCCTGGTGTGTTTTGTTTGTGGTTTTCAGGGCCACCGATCTGTGAATTGGGCGAAGAGAAAATAGTCTAGTAAAATGCCTTAAGATATTGTAACAGGGAAAGGGAGATCATTTAAATGCATTTTAAAATCATTGTTAATATCTATGACTGTACAATCATTAAAAATATGTATAGTTACTGGGTGGAGGTCACCTTTTTCTCATGATGGTTACATTTGAACAGATCTTAATTCCTCTGAGTGTGCAGTTGCTGATTGTGATGATTTGAGCCAATAAGAAGTAATGATGGCTAAATACCTAAGATCTATTGCCTTGTTAGCTATGCTAACAGCCAATGACAACATAATCTAAAGAGATTTACTGTTTGGCTTTAGAAGAAGTATCAAGCTAAAAGTATAATTAAAACGTTTATTAACCTGCCAAGTTGAAAAGGGTAGGTTAAGACTTACATGTCTGAAGAGTGGCAATGTTTACCATTTGATCTTATGCCCACCTTGCCCCATGGAATATCTCCATCTATTCTCTTGCAACTGGGAAATGGGCTCACTCGTTTTCCTTGATTTCTATGTTAGCTCTAAAAAAAAAAAACACTTTTAAAAATCCTTTATTGCAAAGCCAGCAATTATCAAAATTCTCTAACGACCTTGTCTGAGACCTTTCTTCATACTGGGGTGATGCAGACTGTCTCTTGATTTTTTTAAAGGTCAAATTGCCCTGCTTCAGTATCTTCTGGTGATGGGCCAAATGAGACTAGCTTAATTTAATATGTCTCTGCTACTTTTCTTTCAATCCAAAGGGGCATCCATCATGGGCTTCTCATTCTGACTGATATTGATCAGGTAATTGCCCTCAGCTTGTCAAACTATCATGATTTTTATAAGAATGAGTCTTTTCTAGAAGAAAGTAGACGCAGAGAGAGATACAAAGATTTTGATTAGAAGTTTGCCCAAAAGCAAGTCCAAGTAGAAGGCAAGATTAAAAGGAAAGAGGGGAGTGAGGGGAGGATTAGGGTGAAAGAGAAAGTTAAGATAGTGTGCTATGTCCTTCTAAAATGCAATAATGTTAACTACAACAATCCACTTGGTACAATTCAGAAAAAAGTTCCAGCCCAGCACATAACATATTTCAGCACAAGCCAGTTTTGACAGTAGCCAAACATGTGGTTATTCAGAGCAAGCATTACTTTTTTTAAATTTAAAAATACCAGCTTTATTTTACTTTCTGTCTCAAAATCAAGGTGGATACTATCCCTGTGGCTCAGGAACATCATTTTCATTTTCTTTGCTAGTACAGTGTAAATAAATATTAGCAACTCTCTAATTTATACTAGATTATTAAGGTAAAGGTGGAATCTAAAATAAAATGAAAATACCCTTGCTAGGGAAATATTCCTCCAGGAGATTGTCTAATGTTGGTTTGAGGAATATCTTTTTAATGTGGCTGACATGCCAGCACAAAATTTGCTTCAAAACACACTGAACAGTGTATGATACAAATTCAGCTGTGTGATTTTATGTGAACTACAGCAAGGTTACAAAATCTTATGTGAAGAGTCTAGAATGTCAAAGTGATCCCACACCTAGAGTATTATTATGGTTAACAACCTGTTCCAAGTAGTTCAAGGTGTCCAAGAGCTGAATCAAGTCAGCAGGGACAGCAAGCCTGCTGCAAGAGCTTCATATAATCAACTGCATCCCTGCAGATATTCAAGACTAGCTTGATACCCTCCAGTTGAGAGTCCTTAAAAAATAAGGAATGCAGCTTTGCCACCTTCAGAGAATTCTAGAAATAGTCACTTAAACTACTAGTATCTTCAATAAAGTTGCTTTAACTTTTATTAAAGTTATGATTCTTTATCCAAATTTTCAAGATCCCTACCAGCCTTAGGTCCTCTTATATTTGGAGGTCTTGCCACAAACATATAAGCATTTAAAATATATACCAATGACCCACATTAAACCTAATATTTGTATAGTTTTTTCTTTCTTTTTATATTTTTATTTTTATTATTGTCACTATTACAGATGTCCACATTTTACACTCTTTGCCTACCTCAATCCAGCCCCTACACTGCTTCCCTCTGGCCATCACTACACTGTTGTCTGTGACCATGGATTATGCATATCTGTGTTTTGGCTAATTGCTTCACCTTCTTTCATCTAATCTCCTCTGCCCACCTCCCCTCTGACAGCTGTCAGTTTGTTCCATGTACTAGTATCTATGGCTTGGGCTTCTATTTTGTTCGTCAGTTTATTTTGTTCATTAGAGTCCACATATAACTGAGATCATATGATATTTGTCTTTCTCTAGCTGACTTATTTCACTTAGCATATTGGTATAATTTTTTTCAAAAAATATTTGTGAATTTACTTTTGAAATTAGTTGGCTACGAGTAACTGAGTTGATTTACAACATGTTATGAGCTGTCAGCACTCATGCATAGTTGAATTTTATAGAGTAAGAAAATCTAAACCTACAAATGCAGTGACATTTTAAAAAATACCAAAATTAACAATTAATTATGGTGGCATACTATGACAACATGTAGATATTTATTAGAACATTTATTAAAATTCATTGTGATTTGCTTTTTGGTATTTTGGAGCCATTTTTTTATGAAAATGCTCAATCTTTTCAACTCATCTTGGCTGAATGTGCTTTCTAATCTTCCAATGGTAGTAACATGAGTATAATAAATATGTTTGTTGGATCTTCACAGCAAATTTAAAGTAGAATTTTTTCAAGTTTCCCCTTTGCAAAGTAATTCTCAGATTGCAATTCATCTCCTATTAAGAGCCAGAAATATCCTGAACAACTGGACTACTCTTGGACTAATTACCTGGTACTGGATGTTTTATTAACATAGGAAGGAGAGTAGTGTAACCCAAAGGCAAGAACAATTCTGAGTTCCACCTGAAACTACTTATCTATTCCCCAGAGAAAGATAATAATAAATTGAAGTTACTGAGGAAGAAAAAGAAGATACAAGAAAAACAACTGAAGAAAATGGAAAGTGGTTTTTCAGTTTTTATTTCTGGATTTCAACATTTCTCTTTCTATTTTAATTTCTTTCTCAAATACTTTCCTTTTACTTACCTATGTCTCAAAAGAATTGTCAATGGCATGTTAAACTAACACAGTAAGCACATATAGATGCAGCAGATCAAAGGTTTATTCCATTATGTTTCTTCACTCTCCCAGTTTGCTTCCCCCAGAAAGACACCAATTACCGACTTAGTTGAGTTGTGTACATGTCATGTCTGCACATGAGCTGACTGCATATGCACTTACATTCACAAGTGGGTGCTTTTCCTGTTTTCCGGTTGGGATTAACCCTCCCTAAATGGCAGGTGAGGCTATAACCTTGCATCAAGTTCACCACAAGACCTCCCCATCCTACACCCTCTTCTTTCTTGGCCCCTGGCTCCTGGCTCGAGGGGATATTAAATCAAATGTCACACCACCTTTCAGTTGTGCAATCTTAGATGCTGAACACTTTCTGTGAATCTACACAAGCACCACTGCTCAGGGTGAATGCTGTTTATTTTGTTTATATGTCTTGTACTCACATGACATCACAATTTTTTCTCTCATGTTCAATGGCAATGTATGTTTACATATGTGTGTGTGCCTATCATCTATCTATCTATCTATCTATCTATCATCTATCTATCTATCTATCTATCTATCTATCTATCATCTATCTATCTATCTATCTATCTATCTATCTTTTATCTATCATCCATTTATTATCTGTCTATCCATCTATCATCTATCTGAATATCTATCTATTTATCTATCTATTTGGTGTGTTTCTTAAATTGCCAGCCAATTTAACATATCTATCCTTTCACATTTTCTTAATTAACCACATTTGTGAAAAGGATAAGCCCTCCATTGAGCTCCTTTTTCCCCTTAAATTGTGTGTGGAATGTATTTTTGGCTCTTCCCTGTGTAAATAATGTGCAAAATAATCAAAGTGCCATCACGGCCTGACAGCTCAGGCCTTTGATGAATAGGGCTGTATGTGGGATTACCATATGACATTTCCAAACTAAATTATATTTATGAGTCATATAGAGTACTATTGCATTATCATCCCTCTGTGTGGACTTTGTACATTTTGCAAGGAGTATATGAAAGATAGGGACTGGGAATTAAATTCCTTTATTTTTTAACATGAAATTTTAAAAAAAGGAAGCCTTGTTTACTCTTCCCTCATCTACTCATCTAAGGTTTCTGAACTTCTGAAAGGAAGATGATGTTCTCAATTGTCTCTGAGATTCTATTACTTCATATACTTAAAATCAATGTGTTCAAAATTTGGGGGGAATGAGCTAATCCAACACTCTTTTTCTACAGATGAGGGGACTCAACAGTTAGAAATGCAATTCCTAGTCCCCAACCCCTTTAACACTTTTCCACCTAACCTTAGAGTTTTCCTAGACAACCATTTACACAAAACCTTGGTCAAAAAATGGAGATGACAGCTCATAAGTGAGGCAAAGCAAAGGTATTGTACATATGGAAAACTATTTTCCAAAAGGAGTTATCTACATGCTTTGTCAGCCATTTTGGAAGACAATTTACCATTCAAGTCAAATAGCAGTTTTTCTTGATTAAATTCAAAATAATTTCCATCTTTTGAATATATTACCCTATAATTTCTTAGGCACTATAATAGAAAAATACAAATATGGTTCCCCGACCACCTTTTCTTTAACCAGAGCCCTCAGAAAATAGTAACAGGGGTACTTCAGTCTCCCTCTCATTTCTTTCCACTGGTCCTCCAGACATATGGTCATATCTGCCAGCTCTAACCATGGTCTACTTGATTGTGAGAGTGGCATTAGGCAATTCACCATCACCTCAAGGAATGGGTAGGTTCATGGTAACTTGTGTGTATTGAGTTTTATAAGCACATTACATGTTAAATGTTCTTCCAAGGTTAGATAGTGAGGTTTTATATGGATCATTCTTTTGTAAATAGGATGCTATCCAGTCAATTCTGTATTTGATAGTTTGATATTACAACAGGTAAAATCACTACATAATGTGGCAATAAAATAGCTGCTATTACTGCTTTCTAACAAAGAAAACTGTAAAAATTACCTATAAATCCACTAGTCACAAGAACAAAAATTTAATACAGATATGGAACTGCTGTCCTATGATGTAGAATAAAACGGTATCCTCTATCCAAATCCACTGCATATCCTAATATATAAAGAGCCAGGGTCCGTCACGACCGAAACATTCAGACAGATGACCGAAAACCAGGCTAAGGTTCCGGTGGCCCATGGCTGGAGTCAGTCCTGGGTCCTGACAGCCTGTGGCGGGAGTCGGTTCTGGGTCCTGGATGCCTGGGGCATGGCAGCAGGAGGGAGCTGTGGGAATGGAGCCATGCTGCCATCAGACTGGTCTCTGGGTCCCTCCCTTCTGCCTGTAGGCTCTGGGGAACCAGAGCCATGCTGCGATCTGGGAATCTTGGTCCCTCCCCTGCCCACAGACTCCGGGGAACCAGAGCCATGCTGCAATCAGACTGGCCTCTTGGTCCCTCCCCTCTGGCCCACAGGCCCGGGGAACTAGAGCCATGCTGCAATGGGACTGGACCCTACCTGAGGGGTCCCGGATTGTGAGAGTGTGCAGGCTGGGCTGAGAGACACCCCCCCCCCCCCCCACCCAAAGTGCACGAATTTTCATGCACCGGGCCTCTAGTAAATGTATAATTCATCTGATCCCATTGTTGACCCACATGGAATTATCTGTATATTTTAAGCAAGATAATTTGACCTGAAATAAAATCAAAATCAAATATACTATAGGGAGATAGTCTTTATAAGTCTCAATAGGAAGAAATACCTAAAACATGATAACCAGAGTCTTCCAAGAAAGTAATTAAAAAGTCCTTTGATTCATCAAACTGAAATTCTTAGCAAATTGCTGGATATTTCTTAAGTTCCATTAGTGTGGGCTAATATTCCAAGGAGCAAGGAGATCATAAAACAAAAGTGTTGTAACTTCTCTTCCTAAACTATATATATAAAAGCCTAAGCGACCGGAATGACTGGTTGCTATGACACGCACTGACCACCAGGGGGCAGATACTCAAAGCAGGTGCTACCCCCTGGTGGTCAGTGTGCTCCTACAGGCAACCTCCCCTGCTGGTCACCTTCCTCAGTCCCTCCCCCTGGCCAGCAGGCCCCGATCACCTGATCAGGGCCAGGTCCAGGGCTGGGACAGGGAACCGGGGAGGGGTGGAGGCAGATGTGGCCCCTTTCCCAGGGGGGCCATGGGCTGGCTCCCTCCTCAGGGCTGCCAGCCAACCTCCCATGCCCCGTCCCTCCCCCCGGCTGGCAGGCCCGGATTGGCCAGCCACCCACCCACCATGGTGGAGGTTCCAGCGAGGGAAGGAGGGGGGGCAGGAAACCACATGGTGGTGGGGTGCCAACAATAGCAGCACTGGTGTCCAGTGTCTGCTCCTTCTGTGCCTGGCTCGGTGACCATCACCTCTTCTCTGAACCGGCCCTGATTGGCCTGGCCCCAAGCGGCCCTAATCGCCGACCAGGCCTAGGGACTCCACTCTTGTACGAATTTTGTGCACCGGGACTCTAGTATTTCATAAATACCAGCATTGACATTCCTAAATTTTCAAAGCTTTCCTTCTCACTCTGATTCAGAAAGCCACACTTCTTTGCTACAAATGACATAACCACTAAACCAGAAGTTTACTGTAAATACTAGTAACACAAATTTGTGTGACCCAAAGGAATAAAACAGACACCATGACAACTTGAAAAGAAAAAAAAAACACCTGGTCACACTTTCTCTTCCTTTTTATATACTTCTTCTAAATATGCAAAACAAGCAGTCATGGTAGGTGTTTATCCAGTTCACTGATTTTGAAGTAGCCAAATTTGGTTAAATGATGGACCTCCAATCTTATCAGACTTACTGTTAATATAGCAGATTATTTCATTAAACAGTCAAACTAAATGATCTAGATTATATCCACACCACTTACATAGCAATAACAGTAACTTGCCAAATGTTGAATTTCACCTGAACCAATTCAGAGAGTATGGATGTTCATGCAGAGAAACTCACTCATTGTCATCAATTGATTTTAGAGAATTGAAAATATGTGGGTAAATAGAAACAGGGCTCTCTTCACAGTGATCTTTAAAACTTACAAAATTGAATCTCTACAACATGGGACAATAACAAGCAGAGAAAACCTTCTCATGTACTCAATCATGTGCAGATGCAAATATCTCTCTCATGTTAATGAAATAATGATACCGTTTTCGGCAGTTTCATTGACAAATAATAAGAAAGATGTCTAAATGGGCGTGGCAGTGTGAGAGTTAAATCTGATTGTAATTAGATTGCAGTATGTATAGTCATGTGGTTAATAGTAAATTTTCCTTGATTAACTGGTCCTGTTTGTTAAGAGCTCCTATTAATAATACATTAGTGCTCTCTGTGTTGGCTGTAGAGACACACCATGGACCAGTGCAAAATTAATGAAGGCAGGTATGCATGCTGATTAGAATGTGGCAGTTTAATAAACTCTTCCAACATTAAATTATTTAATGCATTCATGCTCATGCAGGCTATTCGATGGTCAGCTTGACCACCTATGTGTTAATATTGGGAATTGAAATGCAGAGAGTGGAAGAGATATAGTGGTGTATGAGGCAATTAGCTCTCATGTCTGATAAATGGGGCAATACCTATGTGCGCGCATGTTTTAGCAAACCACAAATAGTGCTTTCATTAGCTGGAATCTTCTGTGGAAATTTTTATAAATGTTTAGTTTCATTTTTGCACCATAAACAGAGGGTCTGATAGCTGTAGTCACTGTCAGTTGAATGTTTGAGGCAAATTTAAAGTAAGCTATACAGTAAGTTGCCTTGTTAAAATAAATGGGTCACAAAAATTAGATAGGAAGCTTATCAATAAACATCTCCAATCTGGATATAATCTCTATCTATCAAATAGAAAATACTTTATATAAATGTAAATTATTTCTATATATAAATGCAAATAGCTATTAGATGTTGAGCAAAAGAATAAGATTTTATATTTGAATAATCTTTATAGTTTACACAAAGCTTATAAATGTTATTTTGTTTCATTTTCATCATAACCATTTTAAATGAAGAGTGAGTATTATTTGCTAATAAGTGGCCGATCAGAGCTTTAAAAATCTCAGTTCTTATAACTCAAAGTTCAGGGCTTTTTAGCACAATTTTACAGCTGCCTACAAAACTAGTATTGGTGAGAATAAGCTATTATTTATAAACAATATACTTTTAATTAATTTTTAACAAAATTACTTTTTTTTGTAGTAGGTAAGCATTCTAGGAATTCAACCTCTCTGGGAACAGGATGCTACATAGATTTGGTAGAAACACAAAAGAAGACATTTCTATATTTTAACACTATCTAATTATAAACAAATAAGTTTGTAAATGACATACATTTTCTTAAGTCCCAGGATACTTTCTGGCTGTATTTCAGGCATTCACAGGAACTTTCACAGTGCTTGCATGGAAAACATGCCAACACAGAACAATCCAGGCTCTGGACCTTGGAGACAGTGTAGAAAGCATGAACTGTCTTTGGTGCGGTCACCAGCAAGTCTAGTTTTGCTGAATTACAAGACCATCCACTGTAGAAGTAAGCCCTAGAAAAATGGTTGAATGGATTTATCAGTCTGGGGAATTCCATGACTTTGCCATTCTGTCTTCAGTTCTTCACCCATTCTTAGGGTGTCAGCTAAAATAATAAAAAGGAGAAAATGATTCTTACTCAACAAAATCAAAGGAGAGTAGCAAGGAAGCCTGGACAGACTAAAATGCACAGGAAGCCAGGATAGCAGGTCTGTCTGCTAGACTTGTACATTCCCAGGAACTGTCAGTCTGACTTTGAGCAGTTAACTTCACTGGGTCTCCATAGGTACTTTCAGATGTAATTGAGGGAACTGAGGAAAGGAAAGGATTATGTCCAGATTGAAGATGTTTATTGATAAGCTTCCTATCTAATTTTTGTGACCCATTTATTTTAACAAGGCAACTTTCCTTTGTTTTTGTTTTTTTATCAGGAGGAATAATCCCAAGAATCCTTTACACACACACACACACACACACACACACCACACACACACACACACACACACACAAAGTATGGACTTCTGTGGCAGACAGAAAACACCATCTTTGTATGGCATACTGTGCAATTCTGGGGCTTTGGCTGGCCTGTGATTTCTCTATGGACCTTATCCAGCCTGGACGGTCTGAATTCCTGCTATTGGTTCCCCCCACCCCACATCTCTGGCTAGCTTCAAAGAATGCTGTGGTCATGAATTAATATTGTCCTCTTGATTAGCTATTACAATGTTGGTTGCAGTATCAACGGTGTTTGTCCTTACTGCTTCCCTTTGACAATGTGGACAGTTATTGATGTCTGGCACTTGTTAGAGGTGGTTGGCAGCTACATGAATATTGTAACTTACAATAGGCTTTCCACAACATTGCTGTGTGCCCATGAATTCTGACAGCTATCTGAAGGATATAGGAGCTGCCAGTCCATTTTTTCCAGTCATGGTGTGTGCTGACAAAATGGGTTTTACTTTTCTCTGGATCTAGCAGAAACATTGCACAATTAGAAGAGTAAACAATTTCAACTTGTTTGTATATTTTCAGTCAATGAGCTTTTGCAAAATCATTGTATTCTACACATCTAAGTTACTTATACTAACAAAAAAAGTAGCTCAAACAAGGCTAATTCTTAACTTTTAACTTTCAAGCCTTTGGCTTCTGTGAAAATCAAATGTGAGATGCAAATGAAGACTACTCCCAAAAGACAGGGTCTCACCTGACGCACAGAATGAACTCAAAACAGCAATAATAATTAAGCATTGAGGATAGCATGATTGGAATGCTGGGATAATGGTAATGTTTTGAACATGGAAATACAACTTCAATATCATGCATTTTTCTAAATGCCCTGATAGACATAACTAACTTTATCAGCAATATCATTCCCTTTGTATCATCCAGTATAGTAGACTTACTATTTGTCAAGTATTTGGAATTTATTTAACTTGGTGAAAACTCAATGGGATAAAAACAATTTTTATCTCTATTTTGCATATTATGAAATTGAATCTCAGAAATTTTGACTTGCCCATAGTCAAGAGGCACTGAGACAGAGACAATACTGAAATCCAGAGAGTCTTAGCGTTCTTAACACTTACAAATGGTACAGCCAATCCTTCATAGTTCAATATGGCAGCCACATGTAGCTATTGAACAGTTGAAATATGTGTAGTCTGAATTCAAATGTGTTACAAGTGTAAAATAGACAAGATTTGAAGACTTAATATGAAAAAAGTAATGTAGCATATGTAATTACTAGATTTGTTACATTGCTTACAGGTTGAAATGATAATGATTTGATTATTTAGAATTAAATAAAACATATTATTAAAATTAAGTTTACCTGTTTTCTTCTTTTTTATAGTGGCATAGTATTCCATTGTGTAGATGTACCACAGCTTTCTAATCCACTCACTCATCTGCTGATGGGCACTTAGGCTGTTTCCAAATCTTAGCTATGGTCAATTGTGCTGCTATGAACATAAGGGTGCATATATCCTTTCTAATTGGTGTTTCTGGTTTCTTGGGATATATTCTTATAAGTGGGGTTACTAGGTCAATGGCAGTTCCATTTTTAATTTTTTGAGGAAACACCATACTGTTCTCCACAGCGGCTGCACCATTCTGACAGGTGTGAGGTGGTACCTCATTATTGTTTTGGTTTTCACCTCTCAGATGATTAGTGACTTTGAGCATGTTTTCATATGTCTCCTGGTCTTCTATATGTTCTCTTTTGAAAAGTGTCTATTTAGGTCCTTTGCCCATTTTTTTATTAGATTGTTTATCTTCCTTTTGTTAAGTTGTATGAGTTCCCTGCAAATTTTGGAGATTAAACCCTTAACGGAGATAACACTGACAAATATGTTCTCTCATGCAGTGGGCTTTCTTGTTTTATTGATGGTTTCTTTCGCTGTGCAAAAACTTTTTATTTTGATGTAGTTTCATTTGTTTATTTTCTCCTTAGGTTCCATTGCCCTAGGAGTTGTGTCGGTAAAGATATTGCTACGACAAATGTCTTCTATTTTGCTGCTTATGGATTCTTCTAAGATTTTTATGGTTTCCCATCTTACATTTAAGTCCTTTATCCATTTTGAGTGTATTTTTGTGTATGGTGTAAGTTGGTGGTCTAGTTTTTTTCTTTTCTTTTCTTTTTTTTTTTTTTTTGTATGTATCTGACCAGTTTTCCCAACACCATTTATTGAAGAGACTATCTTGACTCCATTATATGTTCTTGCTCCTTAGTCAAATATTAATTGAGCATAGTGGTTTGGGTTGATTTCTGGGTTCACTGTTCTGTTCCATTGATCTATATGTCTGTTCTTGTGCCAGTACCAGGCAATTTTGAGAACAGTGGCTTTGTAATACAGCTTGATATCTGGTTTTGAGATCTCTCCAACTTTGTTCTTCTTTCTCAGGATCACTGCAGCTATTCAGGGTCTTTTTCTATTCCAGATAAATTTTTGGAGAGTTCGTTCTATGTCTGTGAAATATGCCGTTGGTATTTTAATGGGGAGTGCGTTGAATTTATAGATTGCTTTGAGTAGTATGGACATTTTAATGATGTTGATTCTACCAATTCATGAACATGGTATGTTCTTCCATCTGTTTATGTTGAAGTGGCCTTTCTTATCTCTTGTTATGGCATTCCCTTTGATGTCTATTTTGTCAGATTTAAGTATTGCTACTCCAGCTTTTTTTTCACTCCCATTTGCCTGGAAGATATTTTTCCATCCCTTCACTTTCAGTCTGTGTGAGTCTCTTGTTCTGAGGTGGGTCTCTTGTAGACAGCATATATATAATGGTCCTGTTTTCTTATCCATTCAGCTACTTGATGTCTTTTGATTGGAGCATTTAGTCCATTTACATTTAATGTTATTATTGATAGGTAACTGTTGGTAGTCATTTTTATTGTTTTCACTATTTTTTACCATAAGATTACTTCATTTATACTAAGAATCTCATTGAAAAGAATAGGTTGAAACCATAACTCCAACCAAAAACCACAATGCCCCCCAGTATTGGCTATCTCATGCTTCATGTGCATAACCTGCGGTGGGATGTTAAATAGTTGTCCATGTGGGAAGAGACTGGACAAAAATTGTGCACCTATGGATGAGGACAGTGGGCAGGGAGTGAAGGCGGAGGGTGGGGCGGGAACTGGGAGGAGGGGAGTTATGGGGGGAAAAAGAGGAACAAATGTAATAATCTGAACAATAAAGATTTAATTTAAAAAAATAAATAAATAAAAGAAATCTCCCAGAGATAAAAAACAAAAACAAAAACAAAAAAAACAGTAACTATAAACCAAAGTTTGCTGTTTTACTCATTTTGCTAGGAACCATCTCTAATTCACAATAGCCATATTGAAATCTTTCAATGTCGGGAATTCCTCGCCAGTTGTTGGCTAAACATCAGCATCTACAAGGTGCAATTGCCTTTCTGTGTTGAGGACTTTAAGAGTAGACATCATATATTACTCATTTTTTGTAAAATATTCTAGTACAAGGGTCCTTGGTGAATCTGATGATAGCAGAAAGAGACTCTGGCCCACCAGCACCAGTAAAATTGTGTCTATTAAAGAGGAAGAAAAATGATTACCTCATGAAGTCTAAGAAAACAGTTCATTTCATTCACAATTATACAAATATCTGAGAACCCATATTATCAACCAAAACACATTTAGGGCACTTTTCACACAGAAGTTTTTCTATGAGAAAAAAAGAGTTAATATTAAATTTTCCATAAGTATTTGTTGCTGACTGACCAAATGTATCTTCTAAATGAAACTACTAAGTCAGCAAGGGTCAGGAGGTGCATGCACTAAAAAGAAAACTTAAATTCCACTGTGAGAATTTACATCAAAAGTAGAACCAATGAGTTATTTCCTTCAGTATTTTCCCTCATGATGAGGATATAACACATATGAAAAGCCATAAAGCAAGAGGTTTTAAGTATTGATGAACATGGGTAGGAATGAATCACATACACTGGGCTTTTGTGCAGCATGTAAGTCAAGACATTAAAGAAGACAGATAGGTAGATATAGGGGGAGAAGCATATTTAACCTCCACTTATGAGTTTTAATTTGATTTATGGGCAAATTGCATGCTATTTCTTAAATAATTAATTTAGAGTAAATCCAAGTTTTAACTTTTGTTGAAGCACTAAAAACAAAAGCAAAAATTTAATGTTTTTCTCCTCACCTATAGCTAAAAACCAGCTGAATTTTAAAACCAAATTTGGCAGGCACTTGATGGAATGCTTTCAGCATGCTGTTTTAAAGATAAAACTATGGAGAAAACTTTAAACATGAATGGAGGTCACAAGAAAAATTCCTCTCACACAATAGAATCCTCATGTCCATCTCTCCAAATGTGTGTCTTGGGCTCTAAGTTGGAAGAATACAACAAGGTATTTTTATTCTTTCTCCACATCCTTGGGTTCTAAGAATAAACACCCTTTAAATGTTTCTATAGCACATCTAATTCCTCTCTAATACATTTTGCTGGCTTTGGTGTTCAATTTAATTTAAATCAGCAGAATAATCCAAGTGAATCTAGGTTGCTATAATGTTACATTAGGAAGATCAGATCCATTTGCAGCTAAGGTACACCCAAATTCATTAACATTTGCTCAATAGGCTTCCAGCAGGTGACTTTATGAAAGGAAACAGATGCATCTGAATGTCACCTTACCACATATGTGACTATTAATAGATTTTTGTTCTGTCCATATACTGTAATTGATGCATCTCATTCTAAGGGAATATGGATAATGGCATTAGTTTACTTTCAAATACACAGAATTATCCAAAAATGTTCTCTAAGAGGCTTTGACATTTAAATAAGTCCAAATTTTACACAGGCGCAATGGGGATTAACCTCAATGACTTTCTAAGTGCTAATTACTAAACCTAAACACAGGATAGCTCAAAGGGCTAAACCACAGAGAGGGTGTGGGTTCTAATGCCCAGGTCAGAAATATGGCCAAAGGCAAGACTTCCTAGAACAGAAAAGTAAAAAGAAGCAATCTAACTGGCTGGCTTCTGCATGAAGGCAAGGAAGCTGGCTGGGGACCTATAGGCTCAGATATGGACTCTGTACATTTTGAAGAAACTTGCCAAAAGGAATATGTATACTTGAGCCAGCCATTGCAATGGAATAAAATGAATACAGACAGGAGTCACAGCACATTATTAGTTCTAGGACTGGCATGTCTCTGAGCCATGGTTTCCCTCCTGCATGCAATAGAAATGGCAGTGCCTGACATGTAAGTGTGCAAAATTATTCTGGGGAGAAGAAATGAGACCATGAGTATGAAAACATTTACAGACTATAAAGATCTTCTGTGCTGAATAAGTTGTTATGTATTATTGGGTTGCTGGATTGAAGTGATGGTAAATCTTTCCAAAACATTTGCATTAGAAAATATAGCTTTTGGCCCAGCCGACATGGCTCAGTGGTTGAGCATTAACCTATGAACCAAAAGATCACAGTTCGATTCCTGGTCAGGGCATATGCCCAGGTTGTGGGCTGGATCCCTAGTGTGGGGCATGCAGGAGGCAGCCAATCAATGATTCTCTCTCATCATTGATGTTTCTACATTTATGCCCTTCTCCTTTCCTCTCTGAAATCAATAAAAATATATATTTAAAAGAAGAAAGAAATCAGCCTTCAAACAGTATATTAATATTGTTTGGAGAGGAGGGGTAGGGGGGTGGTATACACCTTTGGGAAGAGCAACGCAAGACACTGAGGGCATATTGCAGTTGGTATTTGTGTCTACAAAGTCCTCCTAATGAGGAGAAAAAGAGTGCTGCATTTATCTTCTCTCCATAAGTTAATAAAATAAATCCCATGTTAAAATTAAAGAAGAAAAGAAAATGGAGAAAATAAAAGGAAGGGAAAGGGAGAAAGAATTATAACCTTTACCAAAGTCTCTTGACTGGTGCCAAAAATGAACAGCACTGCCTGGAATTCAGCCATTTATCTATTCACTAGAGGCCCAGTGCACGAAATTCGTGCATGGCAGGGGGGGAGAGGAGTCCCCTCAGCCCAGCCTGCACCCTCTCCAATCCAGGACCCCTCGGGGGATGTCTGCCTGCCAGTTTAGGCCTGACCCTGGGGATTGGTCCTAAACCGGCAGTTGGACATCCCTCTCACAATCTTGAACCACTGGCTCCTAATTGCTCACTGCCTGCCTGCCTGGTCGCCCCTAACTGACCCCCTTGTCAGCCTGATAGCCCCTCACTGCCTCTGTGTGCTGGCCTGATTGCCCCTAACTGCCCTCCCTGCCAGCCTGGTTTCCCCAACTGCCCTCCCTGCTGGCCTGGTTGCCCCAACTGCCCCCTTGCCAGCCTGCTTGCCCCTCACAGCCTTCCCCTCCCCCCTCCCCCGCTGGCCTGGTCTCCCCAAACAGCCGGCTATTCAGTCTTTTGGTCATCCCTCACTAACCCCCCTGCTGGCCTGGTCGTAGGCAGCCATCTTGTGAGAGTGTGAGGGTTAATTTGCAAATTATCTCTTTATTATATAAGATACCTGACAGACTTCTCTCTAGCTTGGTGAATCCTCCATTTCTCTCCTCCTCTTCTCTTCCACCCTTCTCCTCTTTCTTTGCCTTACTACTGCTTCTCTACTTTACTAGCCCTCCCATAAATTCTCTACTTAAATCTGGCCTCTGATCTCTCTTTATTCCCACCTTCTTCCCATTTTCCAAACAAATTCTGTTCTGCTCTGCATTGCTGCATGTCCTTTCTAGTCAATGTTAGTCTGCTCTTTCTTAGTTCCTTTCCATTCTTTGCTTTCCTATTATTCTAAGTACCAAAACAAGGGCCAAGAACTGAGCAGACAAAACAAGATCTGCCTCAAGGTGAAGGCAGAAAAAAAGACTGTATTACTATATCACATAAGAGGATGATTTACACAAATATGTCTATGGTATTCCAGACATTGTTTCGAGAGCTTTACATTTCTTAATACCTTTAATTCCCTCACCACTCTATGAAAAAAAGTACTTTATTATCTCCATTTTTCAGAAGAGGGCAATGAAACCCAGAGAGAATAATAAATTTGGACAAAGTCACAAAGCTTTAAGTCTGACTAAGGAGCCTGCCCTCAGCTACTGAAGGGGATGGATATCTAATTAGAGAAATGAATCAATGTACAAAGTATTGAAGTGGGCTGTGTATGGCTGGAAGTGTGAGGGGAGCTGAAATTTCATGGTTAGACAAGGTAATGGCTGCCAAAGGGGTCATAGCCAATCCCAACACAACCTATCACAAACTCATGACGTGGTACAAAACTGTCTAAAGTTAACCTCTCTCTAGGTAATGTTTTCTTAAAGGCTGAATTTGTGGAATGAGTCATTTTGAGAAATCAAATTTGTATTGGCTACCAATTTCATTAAATTCAAGAAATGGAAGAGTCTAACAAAGCAGAATGAGAACCAAAGTAAACTCAGTGAATGTCCATATAGTAAATTTAGTGCAGATCTGCCAAATTATTACTGCTCTCTGAAGATTGCTAGTCAGGGGCCACAGAACCTCCCACATTCCCCATACATGCATATAGGAATAGCATGGCTTGTTTTATAGGTACTGCATGAAGGTTGTCATGTCATCTATTTTGGTTCTTCCAACACTCCCACACCAACTCTATATAGGTCTGGAAAGATGCAAAAACCATATGATGTTGTTCCACAAGTTCAAGTAATTTTTATTTATAATTATGGTTTGTGTGTTTTTAATATTCATATTTTCTCTCCTTGATTCCAAAAAAGTTTATACTGTCTGATATTGAGTTTGACTAAAATAAATTGTTTTCATGTATTTAAGCTTTAAAAGAAATTCTTCTGGTACATTCCAGAGTCTAGTAATTGGCTGTTATTAGTATTAATAAGAATTACACAGCCAAATCCCACTGCCCTGAACTGAAAAGATACCCCTTAGGATCAAGACTCAGTAATATTTTGAATGTGTTGAAATATAATTTCCAGTTCACAGACCTCTCAAAAGGTAAAACAGATATGGGAGTTTATGTTTGAGATAATAGAAAAGAAACTTCCTCGTTCGTGCTGCTTGGAATTAGAAATGTATAAGTAATCAAATTTCTTTGCTATGCAGAGGACAAGCAATCATTCCTATGAGAGACTCTTAATAGTAGATCTTTTCTATTCATTTCTTCAAAGGAAGGCTACCTCTGGCTGTATTTTTTTTTCTGTTAGAGCCATTTCCATTGCCTTCAAATCTCTGTAATACATATTATTTGAATATCTGGAAATGTATTTATTGCCTTGTAAGTATATTGTGAAAAGTACCAGCCCACACAAATTTTATCAGTATGTCTCATGCAAAATAATTTTGCTTTTTTTCCTCTCCACCTCATACTTACTTACCTGTGTCTACTAATAAACAATTATTGATATATATATATATATATATATATATATATATATATATATATATATGTTAAAACATGGGTAAATTCTTTAAAAAGATAACCTAGGCTTTCCTGATTCTGCCTGTTTAGACAACAAATGGGTAGCACCTTTTGTATTAGTCTTTCTGTAATGATACCACCAAGGAAACACCCCAGCTATTCCACTTCTCTATGTTAGTATCTTCTGTATTTTAAAACTTGATTCAACAATCATTTTATACCAGAGGATATATCATGACTTGTGAAATGTTCAGTTGCTTTCAATAAAAAAAAAATGAAATCATTTTACATAAGCCAGTTTAAAATATCAGAAGAACAAAAATGGATCTATTTGGAATTGTTTCTGAAACAAAACTTGATTTTTGTCAGTAGTGCATAAAAAAACAATGAAATAGCCAAGAAAACATTTTCTTATATTACACAGTCCTTTTGACAGAGGGTCAGTCCTAGTCTTTTAAATTTGGCATCCTAAAATAATATCAATATCTTTATTTAGAATATTTTCTGAAAGTTTGTTTTCAGTGAAACCAAAATTAAGCTGAATTACAACAAAATATATTAATAAACTACATCATGTGCTGTTTTACTGATGTGCTTAATGGAGAGTTTTGTTTATTGTTTTATACTCATCTTAATTTTTTAAATTGCTGTGTAAGAGGTTTCTGCAGCATTTCCATTGTGAAACATACAACCATCCAAATCCCAATTCCCAAAACGTTAAACAAATATACTATGAAGACATGTCTTTCTTTTATTCAAAACTGCAACCAGAAGTCAGGTCAAAATATCTTGAAAATGATTCATTTCATATATTTTCTGAAAAATTCAAAAGTGGTGACTATCATCGAAGGGTCTGCAGGAAGGAACTTCTTGTATACAAAGACAACTTTGAGTAGAGCATAATTTCTTCTTTAATGTACTTGTCTTCCTCTGGAAAAAAATGTTCTAGTTTCATATCAACTTTAGGTTTTGGGGTGTGTTTTTTTTCCTGAACCATGAGTAAATTTATGAAACTCTTTTTCCTTCTAAGAACCCAGAGAAGCAATCACTTTCATTCTGTAAAAGAGTGTCCATTATAATTGTGGTAATTTGTATTTACAGAGTCAAATTACCTAAAAAGATAGGAATAATGCTCTACTTCTCATAATGTGGCTCTTTTTTTCAAAAGTCTCTTGAGATAAGAAAACTTATCCCTGAACATTGACATTGCATGGGTTTGAATATGTCAACATTTCTAAAAACAGCATGGTCTGTAAAGGGCCCGGGAGTGAAATGGAGGCACTCCTATCAATGATAATTTTGAAAATGGAATATGATTCCCAAGTTTCTTGAAACAGAAATCAGTAATGGGGAAAACTGATGGCTCCATTTGCCATTAATAAGATGGAGGAAGTGACCTAAACCAATGAGCAAGGGACACTAGGACACAGAGCTAAAAACAATCTTCTTTTGTGAGATGAATGAAAAGAAAATACTATTGCACAATTCTAAACAGTAACTTTTTTTTCTAAAGGAAATGGGCTAATTTAGCTGGGTCAGACTCCTTTTCTTCTTCTTGATATTTATTTGTATTCTACACATTTTCTTTCTATTTTACAGCATTCTTAAATGCTTCTTTTCTCTGTGCTTGTGGGCTAAACACTGACATTCAGGTGGCCTCTTCCTGGCCTGTTGTGTCTCCTCTGGCCTCACTTTGGGCTTTGGGGCCTTGATACCTTTGCAAGGGAAGTACCTGCGTTGAGAAAGCTCTTCTCTAGGACCCAATTCAAAGACCTCTTCAGCCGGAGTTCACCTTTTATCTCCTAACATATTATATACGTGGCATGTGCTTGCTATGTAATGGATATGTTTCTGAATGAATGAATATCACTGATGATTTTACCACTCATACACCACTTATCAGCATTGCTGTGTTTAAATGTTAGATCTTCCCAAACAGAGTGTAATTTCCTAGAAACAAGAAGATATCTTTCACTTTGGTACTTCTTATATAATAGATCAATGATTATACTTTAGTGAAAAGTACACAAGAGATATTAGTAGAATATATGAAGACTCTTAACATAAAAAGTACCTAATATTTAAAAGTATATTCTCATTTGGAAAGCAGGATTGTAAGAAAAAAGAAATCTCACCTAAGAATGGATCTTAAAAATTTCACTATAGTACACATTAGAAAAGAAATCATTAAATTAAACTGCAAAATTCAAAAAACAGAACACTTAATTTGTCACAAAGAAAATCTTTGAAGGATATTAATGCCACACATACATGAGGAAAAGACAAACATGTTTAAATGATTAACAATATACGAGTTCTGATTCAAACTGCAAGCTGCCCTCCTCCCTTTGCGGGGCTGGAGTAAAACAAAAATTGTCATGTATCCTAAAAATAATTCATTTAATTACAAAGTGTATTTTACATAGGAAGCTTGAAAGATTCATCTGCCATGGCCATATTTATTCTAGGGGTAGTGGAGCCAGGAGGTATGGAAAGTCCAGTCAAGCAGGGTCAGTAATCTGATCAAAAAACAAAACGTGCCTTCCAAATCGTTGACTCATTCTTTGGCCATGGACTTACATTTTCCACATTCCCCATTTAGGAAAAAAATGAGAAACATAATTTTTTAAAAAACTACTAATAACCACCAATTTGAAAATTTTATTAAAACCACCTTTTCTTGACTGTTCCCACCATCACTGCACTAACCTAAATTCCTTTCAATCTATCAGTAGATGAACGCTGTAGTTTTTGGCAAGAATCGCAAGTCCAAGTCTCTCCCTTTACCAGATGTCCCTCTTACTACTGTGACATGTCTCCCCAAACCATACAGCTCAAAGGTAGCACTGCCCCAATCTCGTTTCTCTAATCACTACCTAAAGTCTTATAAAATCTGATCACACACTAACTTTGTTTCCCTACCATTTAAGAGAGTAGAACATAGAACACTTTTCTAATCAAATCAAGTAAATGGATCTTGACTTTTCAGATCTATCTCAAATGTTGGTAGGCTCAACAGGTATTCACAATTCCAGACACAAAATAAATGCCCAAAATACATACACATATGTTAATTGATTAAATAATTGAGAACATTTTTTAAAGTGCTTGTGAGGTACTGGTAAGCTGCATGTAATGTTACCATCTAATCATATAACTGTAAATATTAACAGGGTCAGTAGTTCTAGGAAAAATCAAAAGAGGCCCTTTTCCCTTTTCCCATCAAAACTACTATGCTCTAAAACACTCCTCTAACAAGATTTGCCAGGGTTTCATCATCTTTTTTAGAATTATAAAGACTCTTCTATTTTTAGAGGTAGTGAATTTATTTGAATACAAAAAGGCTAAACCCCAGTTTATTTGCCTTCACATACGCACTTCAATAAAACAGACCCAACAGTTATCAATTTAAGAGTAACATCTGGATCTCTCATACTTGCCTAATAGATGCAGTGTTCTGCTCAGGGATTCAAAGACAATATGTAAGAAAAATAAAAAGCTAGCAAAACAGAATAAAGACCACAGCTCATTTTTCCACAGTTTGGAGAAATTGAGAATATTTTCTCTGCAGTTCCCACTGCAATTAGTTGGAAGATGTAAACTCTTGAGGAGAGTTTGCATCCACCTTGAGTCTTTGTTTGCAGGACAGGTATTCACACATGTCCACTTTCCCTAGTTTAATTTCAGTATTAGATGGGCAAACAAGCGTATAAACACACTAGATATCTTCTTGTCTGTCAACCATGACTAGCTTCTTTGCAGTTTGGTGGTGACCCAGTAAGTGTTACAGTTGGGTCACTCATGAGTCACTTCCTTGTGATTCCCCATCCTGCCCTACCTGTGTCCAGCAAGGAGACAGCATTTTTTTGTCTGTTCCCATCAGACCACATCTTAGGTAAAGAGCAAGATAAAACGCACAATTTCTAATAAGCTCTTTATAGCGGTCAGATTCCTGGCCAGCTATTTCCTTGTAATAGTTGAGAGAATCAATGTTACAAGAAGACACCTGACATTTTGCTTGAGCATGTGTCTCTGGCCAGTGATAATTAACCTGGAGGTAAAGAACCAGTCATTTTCTTAACACAACAAGGCACCACTTTCAAAGTTGGGGCTCTTCCTGTTTTAATAATCAAAAGGAAAAGACCTTTGGTACTTAATATTTAAACAAAATGTTTAATATTTACACAGTAAAGTTCTTCTTCTGATATTAAACCAGCATTAAAGCAGGGATGGAAATTGGTTTATAATCTCTGACACCAGGCCTGGAGCCTTGTGGTGTAGTAAACAATGTCACTCTTCAGATGGGCACCACCTGCAATGGGTTCAGAAATGTCAACTGTAATTAAACATTTTATTTCAAGGATAATTCATAGGTTATGTACATGAAGGACTGCTTTACGCCATGAGAAATTTCAAAGTACTGGCCTGTGTAAATAAGAAGCAGGTCTTTTTTTAGTGTGTGTGTGTGTGTGTGTGTGTGTGTGTTTAAGTACATGCAAACGGCCCGAAACCTAATTAATAATATTCTTAAACATGTGCTTCATATTTTGCAAAGATTTTGAAAGTCCATTCCATGAAGCTTGACTGGTAATGATATGTCTCTGCCTTACCAATTATTTCTTCTAGCTACAAGTAAGAATACTGCAGGCAGGGGAAAGGAAATGGTTTTCCATCAGCTCACATGGTAAACTAATGGCAAAGTTGGAATTGGTCTTCATCAATGCTCAAGTCCTGTTTGTGGACTCCAGTTTCAACGTATGGTTTCAATGAAAACCTTAAGAAAAGTTATTATTTTTAAAAGGATGACAAGTTTTTCAAAGGTGTGTGGATCACCGAGACCCTGTAATAATGCTTCTAATCCTAATGAGAATTGAGTGAAATTATTCAATTAAGAAGTGAGTGAGTATGTGTGTGTGGTTGTGTGTGAGTATGTGAGTGTGTGTGTGTGGTTCTGCAGGCGCGCTCAGACATGCACGCGAGAAAGAGGAAGCAATGCTCCATTTTTTCTATATAAATAAAATTTCACTCCCTGTTCCATTGGTAGAAATTTGTTAAAAGCTAACATAATGACTCAGAGATTTAACATACACCTTTCCTGGTCCCCCACTCTAATATTCTATATCATTTTTTCCCAAAAAAAAACAAGGCTTAAGAGGAAAACCATTACGTAAAAAATGCTACTTAAATAATAGGAAAAAATGGGTGAAAGTTATGCCTTTTTTGTGCATTTAACACAGTTCGTTATAAAGAGTACTTGTTTCTCTAATTATTTAAGGCAGCAGGAAAAAGTATCCTTCACCAGCCTCTCACTCACTGGCTTTTCCTGTCCTTCCTGTATTATCTCACAGGCAAATGTTTAGGACACATACAATACCGAGAAGAAGGCCTTAGGTACATGAGCCAGCTGAAATACAAGGTGAAGAGTCAGGCATCTGATTGGGAATGCGGAGCCTCACCTCCACAGGTGGGGGGGGCCCGGCAGAGAGGCCTGGCACTGAGCAAATGGAGCCACTCCCACTTGGTACTGTTCTGACGTAGAATGTCAGTTCTCTGTCATTTGGGGGAAACTTGTTGTTAATAGCAAAAAGCAACAGCTATCAATTCTTCTAAATCACTGTTCAAAAATGAGTGTAATCTGGTTATTTGTTAAAAGAGTTTGAATGCTTCCTTTAATAATATTTTCTTTGGGAAATATAATCATTATAAAAACAATGCAAAAATACGGGGACAATGGCACATTAAGAAAAAATACTAGAAGTAATATGTATACTGCTGAAAATTGTATTAGAATGAAAAAAAATGATATATAAGAAATACTTGAAGAAAATATGACCACGGTATGTTAGAATGGTGGGGTTATGAGTAATAATTTTTCCATTTCCCAGATTTGTTTAGTGAGATCATATGACTTTAATTATTAAACATCTATGTCCAGTAAGAAGATGATCACCTTGGGAAATGAAAAAGTTCACAGTCATGCACTTGTTCATTGAACCACAGTAGCGAAGAGGTGGAGAAAAAAATTGGTGAAGGCTCAGACCAAACACAATTTAAATTTCTTTTCCTCCACACCTCCCACTTAACATATAGAGAATAGTCCAAGGAGATTGTTGGCACAATAATATGAAAGGAGAAGGTAGAAGAACACAATGTCAGAATGGTTAGCAGGTCTGAACCTCCAGTTTCTATTAGACTGTTTTCAGATCCTCAGTATTAAAGAGTCCCTATGTCTTACTGCTAAAATGATGCTGCCCTGGCTGCAAAAGAGAGAAGACAAAAGCTCTCTCAGTCCGGCCATACCACTCCTAATTAGGAGAGTAGTAAAGTCTGTGGTTTTGTTAAAAAGCTTATAGCTATGACAAAATAAGATTATAGCGTAGAAAACATTGTTCAGCTACATAACCCCCCACTAAATCAGACCAGATGTAGAATTAAATTGATAATGCATTTTCAAACTCAGGAGTCTAAGGCCACAAAGCTAGTAAATGACAGAACCGGTAAGATGGAAGAAATAATCAACTTGATCGTTCCACAAATTTCTTTATTCAAGTCATATAGGCAAACTTCTTTTGTCTCAATCAATTAGCATTTGGTGAATATTTGTCATGTGACTTAGAGAGCAACATCTCTCACTTTCCCTTTCACCCTAACATGATCCCCCACTGCACCCTCCCACCATAATTGCCTCTCTGTAAAACACGCCATGATTGCAATGGACCTGCTGTAATGACAAACCCCACTAGCCAGCTTTGCAGCCTTTAGGGTAGAGAGGTACAGGGTTTGAGTTTGAGACCTTTTGATTAAAAAAAAAGAGAGGGAAGGGCATGGCAGCCGTGCATAGTAATTAGAAAAAAAAATGTTATTCCCATACAGCCTTCTCCTTTGGTGATTGAGATGGAAAAGACTTAAGAAGAAGAACCCCAAAGCACTGCACCTGAGCAAATAATAAGAATTCATTTAGAACAAATATAATATTAAAAGCTAATTTTTTTCCACCACAAAATTAATTGATTAACTTTTCCCTCTACAAATATATTACTAAAACTTTCTCACTGCACAAACTCTCCGAGCAAAATTAATGGTTTTGTTTTGAAAATTAATTTAGATATTAAAAAATTATATTTTCCACCAAGATCTCAGTTACTCAGATTAAATATTAACCAAAAGCTGTCTTCTGCTTAAATAGAATTTAGCCTTTGAAGTGTTTTTATTAATCTCTTCTGATGTAGGTGCTTGAAATTCTATGAAAGTGCTGCTGCTACCCGCTCTGTGCATCACTTACTGTAATTTATTTTCAGAACATAATTCTATTTATAAATGAAAATCCTATTAAAAGAAGACAAGAAAAATTAGTCCTAGACTTTGCATTGGTAGAGTAGAAACAAAATGAGCGGCCTAACCTGAAGTGACATTTACAAATTACCTGTTAATTTAAACCGGGGTGAGGGATGACAGAATTTAGTCAGACTGACAGGAAGTACCGAAGGAATGACAGTCGGGTCTGGTGTGGTCATAAAGCTCTTACTGCTGGCACATTTATCTGTGTTCCTCCGCTACCCCACCACCTCCCCAAAAGCTTCCTGCCTAGTAAATAATATGTTTGTAAAAACATTTACATTTTTGTCAGATTAGTGAGTAAAGGTTGTACACAGCTGGAAACTCTCCCCCTTTGTTTAAGGGGAGGAAATCATTCATTAAAAAAGACTTCTGGCTGTAGTTATGTGGGTGATGCCTCCATCTCAAATATTTAGGCCCAAATATCAGTTGTTTTCTTCATGGGTGTCTTTGACTAAGCATGTGGGGCAACCAAGGCTACAACGTAACACTCCTCTATGGAAATATACATGTACATGTCTCTCTCTTACTCCACCTCAATGTTTCTGAGCACAAGCTATCAGAAAGAGCTGTGCTCCTTTTACTTTTTCCACTCCATTTTAAAAATGTAATACCTGGAATTATCTTGTAAATAAAATATCTTGTAAAATAATAATTTTTAAGAGAAAGCCAAAAAAAGTCGGGGGGGGGGGGGGAGTACTGTAGACTTGGATAATTTTAGTTCAATTTAAATTACTATCAGCTAGATTACACATCTACAGATAATATATATATATATATATATATATATATATAAAATGTGTGTGTGTGTGTGTATAGAGTTTAGTGTGTAGTAAATAAAACATTTTATAAAACATCTATTTTCTATTGAACTTATAAAAAGGTATGTTTTTCTATCTGGTAGGCATGCCCTTGATAGTACTAATAAGAGCTTTACATATGCATAGAGTAGAAATATGCATGGGCACAAATGTACACACATGATGTGCATAACACAGAACACATAGATGGGACATACACCTAGTCACCGGGTTTTCCACGATCAGGGCCTCTTCGTATCTTAAAAACAAAACTGGTGTTTATTTTCTAAATAGTAAACCATCTTTCTATTCACAAATTAATGAAATAAACACATTTAGATAAAGACAAGGTAGAAATAAAAATACATTGAAATAAATTAAAAACTTATACAATAAAAATGGAAGAGCATCTTTGCATTCTTCAATTAATGACAATGGATAAATCCTGGTGTTGCATCTGCCTGGTCCTGCTCTATTCTGCCTTCTTTAAACGAATTTCTCCATTTGAGATTTCAGCAATTTTTAAGGAATTGTTGTTATACTCCTTATTTACCTACTACTAGTAGAGGCCCAGTGCACGGATTCATGCACGGGTGAGGTCCCTCAGCCTAGCCTGTGCCCTCTTGCAATCCCGGACCCCTCAGGGGATGTTGGACTGTCAGGCTGAAACCCAGCAGTCCGACATCCTCCCAGAGGGATGTAGCAGTGCCGAAGCCAGGGAGGAGCCCCAGCTGGGGCAGGTGGAGCTCTGCTGCTGCTCATCCTGGCCCTGCTGCACCGGCCGCTGCCACCACTGCTCAGTAGCGCTGCCATGGAGGCGGGAGAGGCTCCTGCCACCGCAGCTATGATTGCCAGCCATGAGCCCAGCTTCTGGCTGAGCGGCGCTCCCTCTGTGGGAGCACACTGACCACCATGGGGCAGCTCCTACATTGAGTGTCTTCCCCCTGGTGGTCAGTGCACATCATAGTGACCAGTCAACCAGTCTTTCAGTCGTAATGGTCACTTAGGCTTTTATATAGAGAGATTCTGGAATTCTATGGACAGTGCAGGGATAATTCTGTAACACAAAAGTAATTGCTGTGAATTATTCACACCCTGATTCTCAAATCTTCACACAACTTTCAGTAACTATTCTGAGGTGGAAAATTATAGGGTGTAGGCCTACTTATCTAAACAAATGTCTCTACACTTGGCTTAGGATACTACCTTGACTATGACCCATGAATGTGTTGTTTTAGAAGAATGATGTTTCTAAAGAAATAAAGAATTTTATCTTGAAATTCTGATCCAATGTCCCTGATTTTGTAACATTTGTTATCTAGCAATAAAGAATAAATCAACCTCTTAATACTAGGATAATCAGAATAATTAGATGAATAATTAGTATTTCTGAATGAGAAACTATTGTGAATAGACTAAAATGTTAATTTTGAAAGATAAAGCTTGAAATCTGAGATTCCGACGAAAAGTCTGTTGGGAAAACAAATCCTTTCCATGCAGTTCTTCAGCCTTGCTGGATGAGAGCCAGTCCACGGTAAAGTCCACTCCATACAAACCCATGATTCTGATGATCAAGCCATTTAAAGTTAACACCAAATTTAAATAAAGTTCAGAGAGAAAACCAAGAGAAATTATTCAGCTCTTCCTCCATTCCCCCCCCCTCCCCGCCACAGAAGTGCCATAGGAACCTTCCGATACCCAATAAAAAATAATTAAAAGACTCCCTTGTCCTCTTTGACACAAAAAGAAACACTTTTATACTAAATGCCACTTCTGAGTCTTTCTTCAAGCTGAGTTTGGAGATAAATTATAAATTATCTGTGTCTTAGACTCCTCTGTCACATTGCTGTCAAGAGGCACATGCCTGTTTGGACAATCCTGGTGATTTCTATAGATTTATGAAATGTTACTTTGCTCCAAGATTGATATCCATGTCCTTATTCAGTATATCAAGGGCATATGATAATGATAGCGATCAATGTTATTTTAACACTGCACAAAGGTTGGGGTGTCAAGGCCATCACTTCATTAGACAACAGGACTATTGATTATTAACTAGGGACTGGCTAAAATCAAAATACCTTTACAATCTTCCCATGACAAAAAATTATCAGTGGGCGAGCAGATTACATAATCTGTCAACCTCTATGGAACTTTCTCAAGACTAAACAGAGGGTATGAGGAGCGTTTCAAAGGGCATTTCACAATGAGCAATTTCTCTGTCGTGTCCCCTGAACTTCTGCTATCCTCCCTCCTAAAGCTGAAATCATTTTAGACTTGCAATACTGCTTAAGTCCTGACCTTATGATGTAAAAGCTCATTAGAAATTGAGGGGAAAAGGGATGAGAAAACAGTTGAGAGTGAGAGTAGAGGGGAGAGAAAGGAAGTAAGGGGTTACAGATGTGAAGAGAAACAATTAAGGACTATTTATGCCCTATCTTTCTCTAATCTTTCTAGTTCAGCCTTTTAAAAAATAGATATTTTGTAAACATCACAGGGCTAAAAGAAACTGAGTAGTTTCCCCTCCCTGGCAGGAGCTGCATTATTATTTAGCTGGCTCCAATTGGTTTTTACATGCAAATTTATCAGAGCCCATTCCCTTTGCCCTGAGCTATGAGCTATGAAATGTGTACACTCATTGCAGGTGTTACAGAGGCCTCTATCCTGGAATAATATATTTGGACTCCAAGGCAATTTTCCCATCATGTCCGCTTTAATTGGACCATGTTTCCTAATTAGCATAATTTCCCCCTTGACCAGCCCTCTATGTGCATACCCTTAGAAGAAAGGAAGTGGGTTAAAAGGAAGGCATTGGGAAAACACACGCACACACACACACACACACACACAGCCTGTTCAGAACTGTGACTTGAACACTTCCTAATGGAGCTCTAAGAACTCATCCTAAGTAAAGCAAATGGCATGAGGCATGTGGCAAACTGATTAGTGAGGACCAAAGCAGACGTTTATTGCCCAGAGGTAGAAAGTCCACTAATCTTCCTGTTAAACCTCTGTTTTCATTTCCTTCTCAACTAACCTCACTCTGGACCAAATTCATCACCTGTCTGAAGCCTCCAGTTGCTACTGAAATCAAAGAAGCCAAGGGAACAGGGAATAGAACCTCATGGGAATTCATTTCCCCCGCCCCTCCCTGCATTCCCAAAGACCTTTTTGAAGTGCTGACATGTCAGGGCATTGACCCCTATGATTTTCACTGCATTTTTGCTTTTCAGAAGCAGCCTCGGGAATTCCACATCATGGTTCTGAACCATGCTAGTAGCCTTGGGGAAGAGAGATGGGACTGACTTTGGTGAATTGTCAAGCACATGGAGAAGACCTAAATCTGTGTAATGGGAGACTTCGATGTCATAAGATTAACTCCCTGGCCAAGCTTTTTTTTAATGGCGTTAGGCTAATATAGTGGAGCCCTTTCGATAAATGAGAAACCCTAAAAATTCAAATCGTGACCAACAAAATAGGACCAAAGGCATGGGTATATGGAACAGACTGACAGATCTCAGAGGGGTGAGGGGAAGAGGGGACTGGAAGAGATTAGCCAAAGAATATATATGCATACATGCATAGCCCATGGACACAGACAGCAATGTGGTGAAGGGTGGGGAGCAGGGCAGGAGCTGGGTGGAGGGGGGCAAAAGGGGGTAAAATGGGAGACTGCTGTAATAGTGTCAACAATAACAAATAAAAATAAATGACCATCAAAGCTGGGACAATTTGAACAACAAAATAAATAATAACATTGGATTATAGCCCAAAATATTAGATATGTATCCATACTGCTATAAATAAATGCATGAGTAAATAAATAAATGAGAAAAAGAGAAAAATACCCCTCTCAGAAAATTTTTGAATGACTTATGTACTCTCCCCTCTAGAAATAGTTCTTAATGCCCTGCCTGTACTGCTCCAACCACCTTCTCTGCCCTTGAATTACTAGACTGTATTTAGTGACTTGTTGCCAAATAACAGAGTATGCAAGGAAAGAGTAGGGAGTTAAGTTTAGAGTGGAGAAGTTTGCCAAATGTTACCTGGGCCAGATGATCAAGATTAATATCACTAGTGATAAGTCATGTTGATAACATGTACCCTCATAAAAGGATATGACAAGAAGGCCACATTATTTCTGTGGTATTCTCTCCCAAAACTATAACACCAGCCTAAAGAAGAAAAACATCAGACAAATCCAAATTAAAGGGCCTACTACAAAGTAATGACTAGTAATCGTCAAAACTATCAAGGTCATGAAAAGAAGGAAGGACTGAGAAACTGTAACAGACCAGAGGAGAGTAAGATGTGATCTTTAAATGGATACAATGTTTAAATGCAATGCAGTATGATAAGTTTGATCCTGGAAGAGAAAAAAGGAAAACTAGAACACAAATGAAAAAACTAGTAAAATCTGAATAAAGCCTGAAGTTTAATTAATAGTAATATAGCCATGTTGATTTCTTAACTTTGACAAATGAATCATGGTATGCTAAATGTGAACATTAGAAAAAGCTGGGTGAGCAGTGAGGGGAATACAGAAATTCTCTGTATTATTCTCTTTGCAACGTTTATATAAATCTGAAATTATTTCAAAGTAAAAAGTTAATCTAAAACATGTAAAAACATCTCTCTAATCGCAAGCCTAGAATTTTTTATTTGTGTAAAGAAAAAGAATTAAAAATTAGAGTATAGCATTTTTGACAAGAAAAGGAATAAAATGAAAAAGGATAATCTATTTGTACACAGCAGAAAAAAACAAAACAAACATACATATACACATATACATACATGTACATTTAAGATATAGATGCATATAAGTGAAACAAGCCAGTCAATGAAGGAAAAATACCACATGATCTCACTCATTCATGGATAATAAAGACCATTACAAACTTTTGAACAATAATAGATACAGAGGCAGAGCTGCCTCAAACTGATTGTCAAACTGCAGTGGGAAGGCCAGAGAGAGTTGGGGGGCAGGAGGGAGGGGAGTAAGAGATCAACCGAAGGACTTGTATGCATGCATATAAGCATAACTAATGGACATAAGACACTGGGGGGTAAGGGAGTGTAGGGGTTTGTCAAGGGCGGGGGGGAAAAAAGGACACTTATGTAATACCCTTTGTAATACTTTAAGCGAAAAATAAAAATAAAAAATAAAAATAAAAATAAAAATAAAAAAGATATAGATGCATAGATGATAGATAGATAATAGATGTACTATAATATGTAACTACATAGATAAATCAGTATGATCACTGCCATTTTATTCATTCATTTATTATTTTATTCATTCACTCATCTACTATTTTGAAACAGTAACTACTACATGTGAGGCATTTCACTTTGGCTGGGGTTCCAACCATGGACACAATGAATCTGAAATTTACCCACCAGAACCTCTTATATAAACTTATTCTTTCATGTTCCAAAACTTCTAAAACTTTGAGAGTTTTATGTGTGCTTCAAAAGTATTAGGGTTTTGTTTTTTTCTTTAGTAAAATTCTTGGGTTCCAGATACAGACATACCATTTATTAAATATGCATTTCTGAGCAAGATTCTTAACATCTACCTGTGGCTCAGTTTCCTGATCTAGAAAGTGTGGATCATAATAATTACTACGACTCAAAGATAAGGGTAAGATAATCCTCACATATGTTATAAAATGCTATACAAATGTTACTTGCTACTCAAAGGACAGTGATTACAGTATCTAACAGAGCTCATTAGAAATAGGAACTACAGTAGAAAAAGAAAAGGCAGTTCTGACTTTGGTGATGGGAAGGAACTAAGAAAAAACATCTCTATTCATAATCTTGCCTGGAGAGAGCTTTGGAAATGAATATGTTAAATGTCCAGAAGAAAAGTACAAAAAAGTAAAGAAAAGTCACACATTACTATCCCCATAAATGGATGATGCATCTGAGACCCAAAATATTGAATAACTTACTTAAAATTCCATACCGAGCCATTAGCACATGGAAATTAAGAATTTTGTCTCCTTGGTATTGAGAGTTTTTTGCCATTTAGTACATCCTTTGTGCTATGCCTACCTTATCAGGGCTCAAGACCTAAAACTTCTGTTTGGGTTTATCTATGGCTGGAGTGGGGAGGTTTTTGCATCATTGATTTTTGAGATGGACTATCAAAGCCCCCACATTACTGTTCTTCATCGCAATCCTAGTTAATGCTTTAAAATTCCCCACTTCCTGCTCATGGCCTGTTTGATTTTAGCTAACCCCACACCACTGGTCACCCATAGAAGTTTCTAATGCAAGCTCTGTGCCAGGCCTCACTCTCTTCCCTTCCCGTCCCTGTTTGTATTATACAATTAAATCCTGATGTATATTTGTATTTCAATGTTATATTTATAACTGTACATATGCCCAAAGGCTTTAGTGGGAGTTACATTTTTATATATTGAAAAGAAAATACATATTCAAAACATCAGTTTTTAAAAAGCAAGAACATTCTTTTATTAGTTTTTCTTTTTGCCAGACCAGAGTAAAGTCAAAGTTTTCCCTAGGCTAGTCTAGGAAGAATTCGATTAATTCGAAAAACATTTTTTTGCTTTTATTGAAAAAATTCTGATGGTTCTTCTAGCTCACATGGCATTTAGGTGACAGTCCATTTCAACTCACTATTTCAAGTCAATGACCATTTATTGAGTTCTAAATTCTTGAGATAAATAAAATGAATGGGTTTCATTCCTCAAAGAATTTACTATTTAGTGAATGTGAAATACAAAGCAAATAGCTACAAAATAATATAATAACTTTGTACTGGGTTTACATATAGGTTGCTATTAAGGATTACTTGAGTTTGTTGGAGAGAGAGTCATGAAGAAAAAAAGTAGAGAAGAAAAGATATTTGAGCTGGATCTTGTAGAATATATGCAGATATGATAGAACAAGATGAAGTATACTGTATATCTAAGCAGAGACAACATGTGAGTAGAGAGTCAGAAACAATAATTATAGGAGACTCATGGCACTAGGGATTTGAAAAGGCAAGACCAGAAATGATAAGGCAAAATATGGTATGGTTGGGAGCGTCTTTTGAGGGCTCTTATATTCCCAATTAAAGAGTTGGGGGCTTTAACTTAGCAGCTATTTAGATCTATCAGAGAGTTTTATGTAGAATGGGGATTTAGAGAGGCATACAGAAGTCATGAATAAGAACAGAATACAAAAAAAAAAGACTAATGAAATCATCCAAACTATTTAAATAGTATTCTTGGAAAACACTCATTAATTCACTAAACAAATTTAATTCCATTTTAAAAATATGAACTCACTGATAATGGCTTATGTCAGTCAGAGTCTGGTCAGGAAAACAGAAACCACTCCAGATATTTCAGGCAGAAATAGATCCAAAACAAGGAACTAGAGATTTAATATCTCTTGGATGGGCTAGGGGAGAAGAGGTTGGAAAAGTCAAGGCTAGCACCCAGGAAATCAGGAAATGTGTAAATTTAAGGAAAATGATCCTGATTATTTCAGCTGTCTTCAGCACCTAATTGTTGCTAAGGAATTTCAGGGAAATTCCTAGAAATCTCTGGCAAAATCTTATTTTTTGCAATGTGACATAGCCCAAACACCTACCCAATGCTGCTCAGAAGCAATAGTGGTTTCTGTTTCTCTTTTGCCTCACATCTCTTGCACAAGTATATTTCACTGGTGTAATCTAAAGCAGAATTCTACTGACAGGTAGACTAAGAAATTTAGTTCTTATGTTTTAAAGCCCTGAAATACTGGTAATGCAGGGAAGATGGAAAATAGTATTGAGTTGCCAACAGACATCCTGGCACATTGTACAAGGAAAGTCAAGATCTAGGGTAAATATTATTTAAATGGCATCAGTAGTAAATTCTGCAGTTTTTAGATACACTATAAAATCAAAAAAACAAATAAAAAAATAGAGAACTAGTTCCCAAGAATTCTTGGTCTCTGTTTTCCCCTTTTATAATTCCCCAAAGCTTCCCCCAATTCAGATGTACCAAAAAGAAACTGAGCTCTTTTATTTCAACACATGTAAATTAATTCCTTTTCCTTGGCCAATTGAAGTCTCACAGTCCTTGAGTTCTCCTTGAGCCTCAGTTTCCACCAAAGCTCACAAAATTCAGTGCCTTGGGAATAGATTCTGTGTGTGAGAGAGAATGAGAAGTTTCAATGAAGAGAAACCATGGTCTCTGAATCAGACTCTGCCATTGAAAAACCTGGGGGGGCGGCGTGGGGGGGGGCGCTGGCATCTAGTCCAGGAATGAGAAAGCCGTTTCAGCAGCCACACCACCCTCTTTTCTTGCAACTTCTCATCTGTGGCAGCTGCATCTTCAGAGTGGCAGTTAACCAAAAATGGGTGAAATTAGCTGGAAAAGACACTTATTTGCATGCTATTACCTAAAATAGGCCATGGGATGGGGGAAGTACAGAACATTTTGATCCAAAATTACTTAGACTATAGATAGCCAGAAGAAGTTAGGCTGCTTTTTCTTCAAATGTGCTGTCAATAAGTGATTGTCAGATGACTCATGCTTTTACATGTAAGCTAAATCAAAGATCCAAATACAAAGCCCAGTACTCAGGGACATCATTTGGATATTTAATGCTCCTTCGGGAACCTAGAGCCCTCAGAGCAATGAATGGATTACAATGAAGCATAAATACAGTATTTTCATTTCTGACAGATATAATCTTATTCTAAAATGGCCTGCTATTTAAAGGAAAAATATATCCATATTTTAGCAGCCCAACATTGAAATTTCAAGAGTTAAGAATCCCTCAGCTCAGATAAATTCACAAACATATGAAAATTAATTTTGTATTATTCTTTGAGACTTCACACTTATAAGACAAGCAGCAAAATTGGAACAGTCTTTCTGTTATCCTGTCAACTTAAAAGGAAAGAACACAATTAGGGATGTGGCAATTTTTTCATTCCTTTTTCTGCCCCTTAGCAGCTGAATGACATCTTTGTGCAGTAGCAACTTAAACAGCCGAGATGCTGATGATCAATTCATTGAGTAATCCCACAAGATCCAGGTTCAATATCCAAGTTTGGGAATTTGTTGATGGGTAAGCCACACACACACACAGCATCTAGCAAAGACACCGTTCAAAAATTGCCTGGATTGAAGTAAAGGATGGGGGTGAAAATCATGGGCTCTGCAGCCACATCACGTACATTCATCTGTTACCAACAGTGGAACTCTGAGCAAACCATTTATCCCTCTGCACCTCATTTTTCTCATCTGAAAAATAGGAGTAGTAATAATACCTTCCAATGATTGCTGTGAGACTTAAATGAGCCAGTAAATGGGGAGTGGTTAAGACAGTCATCTGAAGCATAGTAAAACAGATAAATGGTACTATGAAGATGACACCTTCATAGTATCTTCAAGAGTGTAAAGGCTGGACTCTTCCTCTAAATAAACATATCCATGGTTACCTTTTGGTATCTTCATTCATTGCTAGGTGTCATATACTTACATAAATATGCTCTGAGTGATAATAACTCTGTGTTTATGGTGCTAAGCCACACATAAGTGTTCATCTAAGGCAGTTTCTGTAAAGGGCCAGAGAGTAAATATTTTAGGCTCTGCAACTGTTCAATTCTGTTGTCGTAGCATATAGCAGCTATGGGCAATACTTTATGAATGACCATGGCTGTGTTCCAATAAAACTTTATTTGCAAAAACAGGAGGCAAGCTAGATTTGGCCCCCAGGGTATAGTTTTGCCTACTCCTGATCTAATGAATTCTTCAACTAAGAAAATTTTCATAAGTAGTTTCCCACATGAAACGATTTGGAGAAGTAGTATTCAAATTTCCTTACATATTTCGCCCAACCCTTCACAAGGCATTCTGTACATTTGAGTAAAGTCCTTCCTGACATCAAATTTAAATCCTACTGAGGCTTTTAGGAAGCCTCAGTTTCCACCACAACTCACAAAGAAAATGTCAGGCTGATAGCAGTTTACTTATTAATAACAATAGTCTACCATTTAATAAATGTTTACTCTATAGCTGTTGATGTTCCAAAGAAATTATGGATCATCTCACTTTAATGATGATGGCAAATTCTAACTGCAACACTTTCAGAATATATCCACCTTCTGCTCACTTCTTCCTGCAAGACCATGGTGATCTCAGGCTCTTTCATCCCTTCTCTGGTTTATAGCTATAGCTCTAAATGCTCTCTACATTTTATTTTTTAATTTATTTTAGAGACAGAGACAGAGAGAGAGAGACAAAGACAGAAACAGAGAGAAACATTGATCAGTTGTTTCTTTTATTTGCCCCAACCAGGGATGGAACCAACAATCTATATATGTGCCCTGACCAGGAATCAAATCCACTATGATCCAACCAACTGAGCCACACCAACCATGGCTCCCTCTCTATTTTAAAACTTGCTCCCTATAGCCCATCCTCAACTTAGCAGCTATGGTGTCCCTTATAGAATGTGTCAGATCATGTAGCTCTTCTACTCAAAACCCTTTTGCAATCCTGTCTCACTCAGCGTAAAAGCAAAACTTCCAAACAAGACCCTCTGAGCTGACCCTTATTTTCTCTCTGGACTCATCTCTGACTATTGTCACCCTCTGCTTACTCCAAGTCTCCTGCCACAGGGGGGTTGAGCTTACTCAGTTTTTCCCTAGCCACATGGCTTAAACATCTCCACTTTTAGCTCTTTGCTCAGATATCACCTTCCAAGTGATCCCACACTGAAAATCCTATTTTAAATTGTACCTCTTCCTATTGGCCCCCTTATCTTACTTCTCTGCTTCATTTTTCTCCATACCCCTTATTTTATACTAGAGACCTGGTGCACGAATTCATGCACAGGTGATCAGTGCTGTCTTGTCCAGTCTTGGGGGAGGGACCATGGGAGGTTGGCCAGCCATAGGAGGTTGGACTGTGGAGGCACACTGACCACCAGGGGGCAGCTCCTGCATTGAGCGTCTGCCCCCTGGTGGTCAGTGCACATCATAGCAACCAGTCGGCAGGTCATTTGGTCGACTGGTCACTTCAGCTTTTATATATATACTAGAGGCCCGGTGCACAAAAATTTATGCACTGGGGGGGGGGGGGTCCCTCAGCCTGGCCTGTGCCCTCTGGAAGTCTGGGACCCCTCAGGGGATGACCACCTGCTGATCCCCGGGGGATTGGGCCTAAGCTGGCAATCAGACATCCCTCTGGCAGCCCAGCAGCCCTCGGGGGATGTCCACTTGCCAGCAGGGAACAGACCTAAGCTGCAGTCAGACATTCTTAGCGCTGCTGAGGTGGCAGGAGAGGCTCCTACCACCACCGCTGTACTGGCAGCCATCAGCCTGGCTTGTGGCTGAGCAGAGCTCCCCCATGTTGGAGCACACTGAGCACCAGAGGACAGCTCCTGCATTGAGCATCTGCCCCCTGGTGGTCAGTGTGTGTCATAGTGACCAGTCATTTCCAGTCTTTCTGCTGTTAGGGTCAGTTTGCATATTACCCTTTTACTATATAGGATAGAGGCCTTGTGCACGGGTGGGGGCTGTCTGGTTTCCCTGAAGGGTGTCCTGGATCAGGGTGGAGGTCCCGCTTGGGTGCCTGGCCCCTGGGTGAGGGGCTGATGGCTGTTTGCAGCTGGTCACACCCCCTTCAGGGTGGGGATCTTCACTGGGGTGCCTGGCCAGTCTGGGTGAGGGGCTGAAGGTCGTTTTCAGGCTGACTGGCGAATGAAGCTCCCAGCCTCTCCTTTTTTTTCTTTTTTTTTATTCTGGGATTTATTTACCTTCTATAATTGAAACTTCATTGCTGTCACTGGCACTCCCAGCTCTGAGGCTGCAGCTGGCTGAAAGCAGGTATCTGGGGTTTGTTTGGCTTCTATAATTGAAACTTTGTTGCCGAACTGCTCGCTCCAGCTCTGAGGCCGTGGCCGGCTGAAAGCAGGATCTGGGGTTTGTTTAGCTTCTATAATTGAAACTTTGTTGCTTTTGGAGCTGTTGTTTTAGGAGCTCAGAGCCAGGCCGTGGCAGGTGAGGAACCTTGGCTTCCTCCATCACTGGAGAAAGCAAGCCTCTTGCTCGCTTCAGCTGTGTGGCTTCAGGCCACCATCTTTGTTGGCAGTTAATTTGTATATCTCTCTGATTAGCCAATGGGAAGCATAGCAGAGGTACAGTTAATTACCCTTTTTGTCTTTTATTAGATAGGATAGATATTTATTTGCTTTTTAAAAATGTCTCATTTCACCCATTAGAATGAGAGCTAAAGTGGATAAGAACTTTTGTTCACATCTGTCTCTCCAGCATCTAAAATAATGCTGGACCCATCCCACAATCAAGTATGGTTACAAATACTTTAAAGTTATTATCTACTTTAATCTTCACACTGTTGTGAGTAGATGCTTACGATCCACATGTTCAGGAGAGGAAACTGAAGCAAAGAAAGGTTAAATGAATTGCACAAAAACACATGGCATTTTGGCCATGCAGCCCCAGCCTCTGTGCTCCCAACCACAACACTCTACTCTCTTTATTTAGTCCTCACTTCTCCTTGAGTGAGGGACTATGATTACCTTGGTTTACAGGTGAGGAAAGTGAAGCTTAGTGACATTAAGTAATTTGACCAAGGTCACAAGACTTGTGAATTGAGAGGTAAGGATTCAAGTGTATGTTTGCCTATCTCAAAAATCACACACACACAAAATGTATCACAGTCTTTAATGCTATGTGATGTGATAGACTTTGAGGAAGGAAAGCTGATGGAATTTTACAAACACAGAACCTTTCATATATTGATGGTCATAAGGCAACCTTCCTTGTCCAGCATCTCACTAAATGTAGCCCATGATTTGGAAAATCTTCCAGAACTAAGGGTTTTGCTTTATAAAATCTAGTAAGCTTGGGTACAGACATTGCCATAATTCTCACTGCATTAAGGAGAGAAAAGGAAAAAATGGTAAACATCTTTGTATAAGATGACAGGGCTACCTGTAATTAAGAAGAAGATAAATCCAAGGACTTAATGATTCAAATTTGGCCAATTAGCTCATTCTAATGCTCTCAAATTACCAAATTAAATTCTAGCCACTTAAAGTTTGGCTAAGTACAAGCCAAGCTGGTATTCAAGAAGAGCTCTAAGATGGTGACAGGTTGCACAGAAAAAATAATAATTCCACTTGGAACACAGATGAAAGTAGTGCCTACTACTGTGCATGTGTTGAGTCAGGATCACTCTTTATTTTAATATATATTTTTATCAATTTCAGAGAGGAAGGGAGAGGGGACAAAGAGATAAAACATCAACGATGAGAAAGAATCATTGATAGGCTGCCTCCTGCATGCCCCCTACTGGGGATAGAGCCTGCAACTCAGGCATGTGCTCTTGACCAGAATTGAACCTGGGACCCTTCAGTCCACAGGTTGACCCTCTATGCACTAAGCCTAACCAGCTAGGGCAGGACCTCATTTTCATGAAAGAAATGATTGAACAAAGTTCAAGAGCAATAGGTGAACTAGACTCCTCATCAGTAACAGGAAGGGCTGGACAAATCCAAGCAAAGGTGACAAACACACACAGGAACTGTTGTTTTCATTCTGCAAGAGAATAAAAAAGAAAAGATCACTTGGAAATTCAAATTTTTAAAAGGACATGGATAAACACAAATGCTTTATTTTATTTAAGAAGGCTATAAATACTACAGGCTCACTCTTGCTTATATTTTAAAGCAGTTAAAATTTGCAATGATACATCAAAAGGTATCACAAAAGACCTGGCATTTTAATAATTTGGAGAGGGCTTCTGGTGCACAAAGGCAAGGGGAGGGATTAGATTCTTGATATCCAGTTCTCATCACACCAGGAATCTCATATTAATATTTGTTAGGAAAAGGAATCCACCATAATTCCTGCAGCCTTATGTTGAACAGAAATGTCAATATGTTTTATTCAACCTTTTATTTTTCTTCATAAGGTAAAATCTGGCTCATATATCTAAGTGCATAATAATTCTCAAAATGTCTAAGGAAAGACAAAATATATACTTACTAGTATATTTTATAATTGATTGATAATTACTAAGTTCCCATCATTATCCAGAATGCGCAACTACAATTAAAAATTATATTATGTATAAATGCATATAAATATATGTATAAACACACACTAAATACTTTTAAATATTTCTCAAATTGTTAAGGAAATAAAACACTATAAGAAAAGTCTAATATGATTTCAAATGTTACATGTGGAAGAACATTTTAAACAGGTTCCACTGTGTCTATATACATATACAACTACACACAATCAGGATCCGTATAATAAAAGGCAATCACAAAATCTCAGAAACTCGACAATGATGAATAGAAATAATTTGATTAGAGAATGTAACCTTTGACGCTAAAGAAAGCTACATAAAAATCCTCAACACGGAGCTCAATACTTGGAGGTTAAAGGAAAGGAGAAGAAATGAGGTTTTAAAAATATTTTAGAATGCTGCTCTGAAACTGTTTCGTAAGTGTGGGCCATATCTTACTATTATGTACAGCCACACTCGTGTGTGCATGCACGCGCGCACACACAGACACACACACACTCCCCTAAGTGGAATTTGTCGTTATAGGATATTTACAAGCCAGACTTGCTGCATTTAAAATGTATGGAATTTATTTTTAAACCAGCCATATCTGAATTCAATGCCTTATATTTTGAGTTTTAATTCCAATCATGCTAATTTTAAGTCACAAACATATATCTGCCGGTAATGAAGGTTGTTTAATTAGGTCCAGATAAAATAGCTCCAATTCTGTTTCTGATCCACCTGTCAAAGCAAATCAGTCTTTTACATGGCTAAAAAAAAACAAATTAGACTAGCTGATGACTTTTTGAATATTCAAGTAGACACACCGAGGATAAATCCAAACAGAACTTGTGACTGAACAAAAGCCTGAAATATGACCTCAAGGATAAAGATGCCTCGTTTTGCCAAAAGCTGATTTGCAAGCAGGGTCCTCCCAATATTATGAAGTCAAGGACAGGGTGCTAAAAGAAGTTATGAGAAGGCCAACTAAAATGAAACAAGTACTATGGAAATCAAATCTGCCACAGCTTAGGGCAATGCACCCACTCAATGCAGTGCAAAATAAATAAAGGCAATGACGAAAATTGTAATGGAGAGGGTCCGTTTACCATTTTTTGCCAAGAAAATTTCAAAACAAGAGACATCCTAACTCATGGAGTACCCATTATTCAAATTCACATCTAGATTATTTATAAGGCTTCTAAAAATAGAAAAACTGCTTTCCCTACAAGTCTAGTATGAATAGTTTTAGAATATATTCGTCGTATAGTTCTAGTTTACTTGTGTATAATACACTATACATTTGGGGACAAATCCATGAAATCAGCATGATGGACATATGATAAGAAACTTTAGTCCTCATAAAAGGGGGAGAGAAACAATAAATAAGCATAATATGTAAAATAAATAAATAAATAAACTTTAGATGGGAGGATACAGAGGGGGAAGAGAGAAAGAATAACCAGAAAGCCAAATCCTTAGAGTCTGATTGGTAATTGCTGGTAGATAAGACCCATCTTCACATGATTGGTTCCTGAGCAGAGATGTGAGATGGAGTCAGTAATCAAGGCTCTGGACATATGACCATCCTCTAATTCCTTACTCTCCCATATGCATTCAGAAAGGAGACTCATGCTCAACTCTTTCATTCCAAGTTGCTTTAAACAAGAGACACAAAAACAATAATAATAATCTATGGCATAAACATTTCATAGAAGTTTCTTTCATATATACATAAATTTATTTCATTATAATATATTATGTATTTCATATATTATTACTTATTGTTATAGGAAGAAGTAACATCAATATTATAGTAGTAAGTAACATTACTATAACAATAAGTAATAATATATAAATATATGATATTATCTTACCTGATATTATATATAGCTTATATAAATAACTTATTACATATATATGTATATATATGAACAGCATGGATAATTCAATGAGGAAAAGATAATAAAACAGTGAAACAATTGGATATCTCTTTGGAATAAAGTGAATCTATAACCTTATCTCATACCATACACAAAATTAAAAATATACTTAAATGTAAAAAATTAAACTATAGACAAGTACAGAATAAAATCTTCCTTAGGGTAGGTAAAAATTTCTTAGTTTAAGACACAAAACACATGAATCATAGAAGGTAAAATGATAAAATGATAAATTGGACTCCAAATTAAAGTCTTTGCTCTTCTAAATATGTCATTAAAAAAATAAAATACAAGGTAAAGACTAAAAATTCTTTGCTATAACTATGCCTGACATATAATAAGAAAAACAACTCAGTTTTTAAAATGAGCAAAGATTTGAACAAATACTTCACAAAAGATGTTGTACAAATGGCAAATAAGCTCATAGAAAGAGGTTGATTGTCATTAAGTCATCAGGAAAATACAAATTAAAACCCCAATGAAATACCATCACACACATATTAGAATGGTCAAAATTAAAAAGGCTGACAATAACAAGTATTGGCAAGGATATGAAGCAACTGAATTCTCATACATTGTCAGTATAAAATGGTACAAACACTTGAAAAACAGTGTGACAGCTTCCCATTACCTTAAAAATACTCTTATCATATGACCCAGAAAACCCATCCAAATCCATTTCAGCTCTGATTTCAGCCATGCCTGGAAGTTACTTGATCCAGAAACTAGGAAAAAAATATCTATCTACAAAATATTGCCTGGAAAGTAGTACAAAGTAGCATTTTGAAGAGATGGAAATGTTTTCTAGATTTTGAAAACAAGGATATTAAATTTGTTAAAACTCAATGAAATATATATTAAAATGGCCATATTTTACTATATACTAGAGGCCCAGTGCACGAATTGGTGCATGGGTGGGGTCCCTCTGAGTGGCCTGCAGGGATAGGCCAAAACCTGCAGTCCAATGCTGCCTGCAGCTCCTACCTGCTGCTCCCGCTCAGCCCGGCCCCACTGTGCCTTCCATGGGCTCGCACCCAATCAGTCCCGATCAGGAGAGGCTTGCGCAGCCATAGCAGTACTCGCCAGCCTGCATCTGGTGCCCTCCCAAGGGCAGTGGCCTGTGGGATCGGGCCAAAACTGGCTCTCCAACATCCCCTGAGAGGTCCCGGATTGCAAGAGGGTGCAGGCCAGGCCAAGGGATCCCACAGGTGCATGATTGGAGCAGGAGAAAGACCACGGGAGGGCTCCAGGGCGTGTCTGGCTCATCTCACTCAGTCCCAATCAGCCAGCAAGCTAACCTACTGGTCAGAGCATCTGCCCTCTGGTGGTCAGTGCACATCATAGTGAGTGGTTGAGTGACCTTAGTATATTATTAGCATATTATGCTTTGATTGGTTGAACAGTCGACTAGTCACCAAAAGACTGGACACTTAGCATGTTACACTTTTTAAAAATATATATATTTTATTGATTCTTTACAGAGAGGAAGGGAGAGGGATAGAGAGTTAGAAACATCGATGAGAGAGAAACATCGATCAGCTGCCTCCTGCACACTCCCCACTGGGTATATGCCCACAACCAAGTTACATGCCCTTGACCGGAATCGAACCTGGGACCCCTGAGTCCGCAGGCCGATGCTCTCTCCACTGAGCCAAATGCGTTAGGGCTGTTACGCTTTTTTTATGTAAGGTAAGTTATAACTCAATAAGACTGATTTTAACAATATTAGATTTGGAATAACACTTCAGAAAACACCTATTCTAACCCTTTAATGTTATAGATGAAGAATGAAGACAGGGAACTTGGTCAGCTCAGTCAGACAGCTAATAGAGCTAATAGAGGTGGGTCAAAAATCTCATCTCCAAAACCTCAGCTTAGCACTCTCTCTGCTTAACTGCTACCTTTTCACTGAACTACATAATTAATTTAAATGGAATTTATCCTAAAATGGCCTAGAAATTAGGAATTTTAATTTCTTAAAACAAATTTTGCAAAGGTGGCAAATGATGATGATGGTGATGAAGATGCTTTTGCCTCTAAAATTTTATTTTCTCTTTTCTAAGAAATAAATGTTAGTTTCCATTCACTTGTTACCCACTCTCAATCCATGGAGTCTGGGGAATGGATTGAGTCCAAATGGTAGTATGTGACTCAGGTTATAGACTGCCATTGTCCAATACAGTTGCCACAAACCACATGTGGCAACTTGAAATGGGACTGCTTAAATGGAAATGTTACATTCTTTTTCTTATGAAAGGAAAAAAATAATGTAAAATAGCTATTTATAAAATTTACATTGACTCTACATTAAAATAGTATTTAGGATATATGGATGGATAGAATATATTTTCAAATTAATTTTGTGTTTTTTTTTAACATCTCAATAGAAAATTTTAAATTACATATGTAGCTTGCATTTTTTGGTTAGCATTATATTTCTATTAGACAGTTATGGTTTAGACAGTTGTACCCATAAGCTCCACCATATACAGTCCTTTTCAGAAATGAATATGTCAGGTTATAGCAGAACTGACTGTTCTTAATCCAGTAAGCTATTATATCCTGACCAGTTTATGTTGAGTTGTCACTTGCAATTGAAAGTGTCCTGCATATTACTATTCCTTGACTGGGTGTAAATAAAAATACTGACCTATCTTGTTTATGCTATTGTACAGTTCTTGGGACTTTCACATTCATTATCTTACTTTGTTTTATTAGTCATTGTTACCATAAGAAAACTGGGGTTCAGTGAGGGTAAGTGAGCCAATCAAGGTCAAGCTAAGAGATAAACAGAACTGAGTTGCTAACCTCAAATGGTTGGATTCCAGGCCTCATTTCCCCTTTTGGCACCATACTCTGCTGACCCACTTGGAAAGTTAACTTTTGAAGCCTTAAGTAACACAGTCAACATAAATGAGGTGATACATCATTTGTGGATCCACTTAAAAGATGATTTTTGACATGCTGCTCATGAAATTGATATGCATTATAAATGTTATCAAAACATATAAGGCACATGGTTACTCCTTGTTATACTGTCAGAGAAACACTATTCTATGACTGCAGAAGTAGAAAGAGATGGCTTGTTGGTGAAATGACCGAGAATGTTTGGAAGTCTTTGAAAACAATAATAAAAAAGGGGAGGTTGTATAATAAAGAGTTTTTACCTCTTCAGGGCTGTCCAATGGAGAGTTAGACTCTAAACCTTGGGCCCAAGGTGCAGGCCACCAGAGATATTTTCTATAGGTGAAGGAACCTGGAATAATTCTGTATGTTCAATAGTAGCCTTGGTAGACATACCATTCCAGTTTCTCCAAGCGTCTCAGATTGCTTACTTGGTTTCTTAGATGCCCTGACTCAGATATAAACAACATTTCATAGAGATATAAATTAAAAGATATATTTTTGCATTAAAATAAATAAATAAATTCTACATTCTGGATGTTGTATTAGCTTAAACAAATTCCTTGAAGTATATCTGTCCCATAAAGAGTGTAGCAGGCCTCAATTTTTTAGCACAATGCACACACCCTGAAAACGACAGCTGACTACTCTCCTCCCAATTTTTCCTATAAAAGAAAGTGCAATAGTTATGGTGACATATGTCCTGCATTTACCAGAATGGCCCTGATTTCAAAATACTTTATCATTGTCCCCATGAGAAAACAACTTATGCCCTGATTAAAATATATGACCTGGTTTTTAGTTACAAAAACCCAAGATAAGTGTTATAAACGTAAGCTCAAATTCTCATCACCATGGAGATTGTGATCTACTTGGGAAAGCGAGGAATGATGTGTACCAAGGGAATAGAATGCAAGGGTATTTACATTAAGTGCCAAAAGATAGGGCATGCTCCCATGAGGATGCGCCAAGAAACAGTTGCCCAATTACCCTGTTCTCTTTAGGGGTCACAGGTGGGAACATTTCCTAGCAGGAATCTAGGCAAATAGGATAGTTGCCTAACTTCCCTGCACCTCAGTCAACCCATATATAAGATAAATATAATACCTACTTCACAAGGATGTGGTGGGAATTAAAATGTGTGCATGAAAGCACTTAAAATAATGCCAGGTACACAAGAAGTGTTCTGCCCGTGGCATCAACAAAGCACACCTCAATGGTCATTATCATTCTTTCTCCAGTGGGACTTGTTGAACTTCCAGAAGAAAACAAAGACCTGTTTGTTGCTCCTTAAAAACAAACAAGCTTCACTCTGTTTTCCTGTGGAATATGGCAGGCCAGGAATCTTTAGCTACTGAAATTGTTTGAGGTGAATGGCATAGCTTTGCACCCAGGCCTCGGCCTCCAACGTGGTGAAGGGGCAGCAGCAAGTCTAAAAGTTATGAGCCAGTAATTTTACCCCTGTATGTCTTTAAAGCTTCCTTTCCAATTCAGTTTCCTCCAATGAAAGTTGCTGTATAAGCAAAAAATATTATTAGTATTAATAAAAATATTTCAGCCACGCTGCTTCTTGCATCATATGTAATTCATTAGCAGCAGTTTGTAGGCGAGGCAAAATTTTCATGTCAAATAATGTTTTATGGGTCTTTAGAACATTATACTCACTGGGTGTCCCCACATCATGATAAGACCTCCCTAGGAGGGAAGACAGCAAAGGCTTTTTGAAGCCCCGTGTGTGTGTGTTTAGATTTGCTTGAAGAAAAGGTTACTTTCTGCTTTCCTGTTCTGCAGCCACACCGTGCCAGGAAGTTTAGGTGCTTTTTGAAAGGGTGCCTGTTGTATTGCTCATGGAAACAGGATTTATAATGATGTTACCTCAAAACAAGAGATTCCATATAAAAAGGTTAGTGAAAGGTTTCAGTCACGATTACAGTGACCATGATCAATCAAAGGACAGAGAAATTGCTGCTTTACAATTAAAATAACCTGGTGCATTGTTATTTATCACTATTGCTGTATTGTAGCAGCAGGCCACAATTAATCATATAAATCACTACCATGAACGAAATTCTGAGATTTCCTTTTCGTCATGTAAGATGGTGTATTGTTGTTAAAACTATTGAAAAGACTTTCTTTCTTCTGATATTCTGATTTAAAGTGCTCTTGTTAAAGATCTCTTAGGCAGAGATTATTGGAAGAACTCTAAGCAAGAAACTTCAGTGATTTCCTAAAAGCTCATTAGATTTCCAGGGTGGGTAAATACCTCCCATTCAAATACATAACACTGTGTTCACCAAGGTTTATTAAAAGGTGAATTAGTAGTTATTCATTCACTCATTCATTCATTCACTCATTCATCAACCAGTAGTTATTGAGGGCCTATTATAAGCCAGGCACTCAGCTAGGCTCCAACAGCCATTGTCCTAATCTCATGTAATTTACAGTCTACTAGAAAAGAATGCCATTGAACTAGTAATCACAAAAGTAGAGAATGTTATGAAAGATAGCGTAGGAAGACCTAGAAACTTATAGGAGTTTGGGTTGGGATGGTGAAGAAGAGGCATTCAACTAAGACCGGAAGAATAAGAAGGAGGAGTTGGACAGGTTGTGGAGAAATATTCAGGAAAATAATTAGCTTGTGCAATTGATCACTGCTATGTTGCCAGGATGTGGCATATTGTATACACAATAAATATTTGTGGAATAAATTAATGCTGATTGTTCTATTTTGAGAGATAAGTGGCTGTTTATATCCACAGCCATGCCCTAAAGATTGATGGGTCTCATTAGGAGAAGTTACCCCTCCTTCTCAGTGATGCCTGATTCTTCCGTAGTGAGGGCCATCATCTCTATTTTTTACTTCTTCCTTTATCCAAAAACAAGGACTCAGTGCAGTCACTCTAGATCCTTACGTACAGGGTCACTGCATGACCCTATGCAGTGTGTACCCTGCCAAAAGGCACCACCAAAAGTGGTGAGTAGCAGCTGAAACAAGCCTGGACTCTACTCTCCAAGTTAAAAGCCCTGACATGGGGCTGTTACCTCACAGAAGTGTCATCTTTTCCTAATTTGTTCACCACAAAGGAATTTATTTCTAAATCCCCACAGGCACCTTATAACCCAGCTGCATCTCTGTTCCCTTTTATTCCTCTTCCCCTTGGATAGTGGATACATGTTTATTAGTTTTATATTTGTCACTCATGTTTCCACCAAAAAAAAAAAAAAAAGATCTAAACCAAATTATATCAGCAAAACCGAAAAGTAGGCAGATCTCTTCTTGAATGGGGATGATGTTATCAAAATGGAGGCCCCTGTGGTCAAAATTTGTTCTTCTAAAATGCCCCTATGTGGACAAAAAGTCATTATTGTAGCCCCATTACCTCCATGACAAAGCAGCATATTGCACCGGGAACCTCTAATTTCACAAGCCCAATACATAAAGACCATAGAAAGGGCAAGTTAGAGCCAACAACGTATATTCTTCAAACCAAGCAACTTGCAAGCAATCGAGTTGAAGCACTTTAACGTTAAAACATTTCCTCGCGTCTATGTTTCATGGGGAAAACAAAGAGGTATGAGATTTGTCCCTGCCTTTAGAGAATTCACATATAGTAAAAAATGTGGAAAGAACAGCCTTTTTCTGCCATGAAAATGTGGATAAAAATTGTTCAGCTGCACAAACATAAGATGGAAAGTAAAAATGTCTGTTCCTGTTTATGAATATAGCATCTGGAAAATACGTGTCAGGACTAAGAGTCATCACATGTCAGAGTTAGCCTCTGCTGTACAGGCTTAAGAGCGCTTTCAAATATATTATTCCAATCGAACCTCACAATAATCTCAGGAGGTTAGGCAGGCTAAACACTTTCATGTTCATTTAATACTCAAATAAAAAAGTTCCTGGGAAAAGTTAGTGACTTGCCCCAAATCAAGTGAAACTCAGACCAAAAATCAGAAATCTGGCCCTAAGCTGAGTGCTTTCTTTACCAAAATGCAGATAAAAAAACCATGATATATGTCACTTGTACATGTGAGGCCGTGGGATTGCTGGCAGGACTACTTTTGCTATAAATTATTAAAAGTATCCAACACAAGAAAACCTGATGCATGAGAGGTTCCAACAACACGCGGCAGTTAATTGAACACATAATCAGGGACTGCACCACCGTAGCAGCTCTGGATTATATCAACAGGCATAATGATGTTGCTAAATTTATGCTCCCACAATTATCCCTTAAAGGTAGGTGATAAATGAATTAAGTACTAGAAACACAAACCTTCAAATATTTAAAAATTGCTGACAAGTGTATGGTGATAGCATCATATAAAAAAATAGGCATTCTAAGTGATTAGTATGCTCTTTCTTCATAGCAGTAATTTAGAAAAATATTGCTATAGGTGATCCATGTAGTTGAAACATCAAAAATAAAAAAATAAAAACTACAGAACAAAAGGAAGCAGTATAAGTTGGCTCTAGCAATAGGAGCAAAAGCATGTAGAGAAATTTAAAAAGGCATCAAAATAAAGCAGAAATGATTTCCTAGGAAGTATAGTACAGATCATCATTGTGAGTGAAGAGGGGGTCATTTCCTGCACCAGCACCATTCAAGATATTTCACTACGAGGAACTTCTAGATGAAGGTTAGCCAACCTCTAAAAGATGTTGGATCAAGATGTGGAGGGGAAAAGGGTTGTGTGTCCAGGGGATGGCAAGCAAGCAGATGTCAGAGGCATCATGGAGGATGGGTCCCATGACCTTCACATGCTAAGGAGAGGGGAGGTGGGAATGCCAATTCTAGAGTCAGGAGAAGAGCTGAGGAGTTGAACACACCTGGCTGGCAGTCCCCACCAGGTTCTCACTAGCACTGCATGCACAGCGCGTATTTAATTTCGGTTAAGCCTTCGTTTCGTTATCTGGGAAAAGTGGATAATGATTGCCCCAACCTCACCAATTTGCTGTGAAGATTAAACACATAAATGTGAATGTTTAGTCCAGTATTTGCTGCAGAATGATTGCTCTATAAATGGACAGTGTCATTATCGTTTCTATCATTGGGCTTCGGGCCCCTACAATGTGCATATGCTATCGATGACTGTGGAAGCTTTACTGGTCTAATGGCACCAAGTCATTAATCATGAAGTTCCTGCATCGGTCTCCATCAGTTTCTGCTCTGTGTTTTATAGAGATACACGTGGTCATCCGGCAGTGCGCCTCCTTTGTTTGTTTATAGCGTTTTGATGGGAAGGTTATCAGCCAAAATAAATGAAAGAGTGACCAGGATCAGCCACGGTAGCAGTTGTGGTTCAATATTTGATGGGGATGGAGGTTTAAAACGAATCACATAAATGAGGATAGTGAACCACCTCTGTATTGTCCTCATCCATGCTGGCCAGGTCCCCATTAGCATAGATAATGGAGAACTGACTGTATTTATTCCCAAAGACTTCCTTAAAATGGAAAGATCTCTGTGGCATCTATAAGATTCAATTAGAGGACCTTTATAAGCACACATCTAGTTGAACCAAATGAGAGATAAATTAACCTATAAACAGCATGCTTTTTCTTGGGGAATCCTCTAATGGCCTGATTTAGGATATCAGCAGATGGGAGGTCAGTGCCCAGTGCTTTCAGAGTTCAACCCATTCATTACAATCAGGTTCCCAGTGCCACGAAGAGGTTCTAATGAAATGCACTCCAGGAAGCCTCAGAGGGGGGACAGCTCGTGCGTGTGCAAGGCGTGGGCTTAAGGCAGCAGACAGACTGTGATTTTGTATTTCTAGACAGGTAGGGGTCCAAACAGAGCCACTGCACATTTATTAAGTTGTATTCTTTCAGGGAAGAAACTCTTGCCGAGACATCTGACCTATAAGCTCCTTTAAGCTTTTAGCCGAAATGCTCTAGTTCACATACAAAGAAAATTGCACTGTTTGTCACTAGTCAATGTCCTCTAACATCAAGGTTTTAGTGGGGAAAGAGACACATTAAAAAGGTAGCTGATCTTCCCTGTACCTCTTCCTATACCAGCAGAGAGAGCTTTCTCTGATTCTTTTTTTTCTCAAGTCTGGGGCGGGGGTGGGGGGGGGAGTAAAAACTTCCTCATTGTGGATCCTGCCAAATTGTAGCTCCAAATAATACAAATAGGTGCCTGCAGTGCATTTTTTTTTAATCAAAATGCTCCAGAGGCCTACAAAAAAACACCTGCTTTTGTAGCCATGTCCACAGACAAAAAGCTTTATAAACTGTCTAAATCTAATTAAGAACATCACAGAAAAAAATAAAATGCACTTTAGCATGCATGGGTTAGAAATGCCCAGTTCTATGTGGAGCTAGCAGATGACGGCTAAGACGGCCTTGTACACGGACTACACAGAGGATCCTGGGATACCATGAGATGGGCACGCCAATGAATTGCGGATAACACACTCAAGTCCTGATCTAATGCTTCCCCCGAGGATGCATGCTGAGAGGTGCTCTCCGAGACGAGAGGGCTTTACTGAGTTTGCATTGGTACTTCAATAAATGAATCCTCTCAGATAAAAGTTCCAAGTGGCTCTGTTTTATATTAAATTCCAACATATAACGAATAGTTTTTCAGTATAGCTCCAAAAACATTTTTCTTATAGTTTGCTATTAATAGTTTTGCTCCCATATGAGTGTATTTATAAATCTACTTGTTTTATCTCTCTGTGCAGCTAATTAAAATCATTATTGAGCTCTGGACATTCTTTCACTATGAATGCAGTAGAGGTGGGTCAGCTGATTAAAGCTAAGAGTATCTAAGTTAAAAAAATAAAATATGAAAGTTTGGCGCTTTATAATTTGCATTTTAGAAGAACTAAATGGCCTACCCCACCTGAAAAGTGGTTTTAGTGCATATAAAATATTCTCTTCTAACAATAAGTACCAAACTTTTTTCCTGGTCAACATTGTTTTAAATAAACAAGATAAGATTTTCTTTTTATAATAATTAATATCCACCTCTTTGCTATGTATTCACTATCATTCTGACAATTAAAATTGACCCCATCCCAGGAGAAAAGTCTCAATTGTATATAGACAGTGCATTTGGTATATCCTAACAATTATAAAGTTGTAACATTGTGCTTAATGGTTCCCCCAAAAGAATTATATGGCTCTTCCTCTATGTTGCAGAAAGTTCTTCAGAACTCTTAAATGTCTGTTCATGTCACTCACTGATTTAGGTAAGTCTTCTTTCATCTCAAACTTACTCATTGTTATAATACATGCATTTTTTATAAATATGACTTTGACAAGTATTCTATGTCAAGCACTATGCTAGTTACTGCAGATATAGGAGGAAATACATTACATCAAGACCATGGTCCTCCAAAGCTTAGTGTGCCAGGAAATGAAGACAAGTAAACAGACAATTATAACACAGTGTGAGAAATAATAGAGGAACCACATAGGAGGAACACCTCATCTAGATTTGATGAAGGCAGCAAAGCTTCCAGGAGAATGGGATATCTCAATTTCTTCATAATGAAATTGTACATCATAATATACAATTATGTTGTACATCATAATGACTTGACTTACATACATGGTATAATGACTACCACAATTAGTTTATATCCATCCTTTAATATACATTTATATATATATCATAATATACTGTATATATTGATTTAGATAGATATAGATATAGATTAGATATAGATATAGATCTCAATTCCCTTGTGATGAGAACTTTTAGGATCTACTCTCTTGGCAACTTTGAAATATACTACACAACATTGTTAAGTATAGTCATCATTATAGCACATTACATCCCCAGTACTTATTTATCTCATAATTGGAAGTCTGTATCCTTTGACAACCTTTACCCAATTTCCCCTACCCCTTACCTCTGGTAACTACAAATCTGATCTCTTTTTCTGAGTTTTATTTTATTTTATATTCCATGTAAAAGTGAGATTGTACAGCATTTGTCTTTTTCTGACATTTCTCCTAGCATAATGCCCTCAAGACTCAAAGTTTTGGAGGGTTATTTTTGTAGCAGAGAAAGAACTTAAAGACAATTCTGAAGTAATCTGAATGCAAATTTTTATTATATTTTTCCCAAATATTTATAACTATCTTATCTACACCTGAATTTTTAGGATTTTTTCAATTCAATCTCCTCAAAATGTTCAAATTAATTTTCACAGAAACAACTCTTTCTAAAATTATGTTATTTTTTGATAATTGTTTATTGTTTTGACTCCTCCTGAGGGCTTTAAATTTAAGGACCCATTGTATATTTAGGTCTTAGAATATTTCCTGATACCTAATGGGTACCAATAAATATTTATTAAATGAACAAACATGATGTTAGGGAAGCATATTTTTAAAGACATAGCAAGCCAAGGTAAGGAGTTTGAATATTTGGGTAGTCATAAAGAGATTTTGAAAGAGGAGAATGGCACAATTGAGACATGATATACTTTTTATGTTAAGAAAATTCTTCTGGCTGGTGTACAATTTTTATGTTAAGAAAATTCTTCTCTTATGTTAAGAGAATGTGGGATCCTGAAGCTTAGAAACCAGTTAAGAACAAATGTGAGCATGGGGCCGAATCCGGTTTGGCTCAGTGGATAGAGCGTCGGCCTGCGGACTGAGAGGTCCCAGGTTCGATTCCGGTCAAGGGCATGTACCTGGGTTGCGGGCACATCCCCAGTGGGAGATGTGCAGGAGGCAGCTGGTCGATGTTTCTCTCTCATCGATGTTTCTAACTCTCTATCTCTCTCCCTTCCTCTCTTTAAAAAATCAATAAAATATATTTTTAAAAAAATGTGAGCATGGGGTAAGCAGTAATGATCAATGTAAATTGTGAATAGATCTGAAGTAAATATTCATTAAGAAGTGTTTGGGAAACAGAATTCAGAGAACTCACATTGATGCTGGTTATTTTTATGTCTCTCTTCTCCATGAAATTAATATCTACTCCCTGCCTTACCTATCAAAGAACATCAGTTAGAAACTCCCTCTTGTTCATCCAGTATTCTCCCAGAACAACCAGCAGTGTTTGTATGTATAATATATGTTCAGTAAATGTTCCAAGGTCCAATAACTGTTTAAACTTTTAGTTTGTTTTGACTCATACAGGAAACTTGAGCTGAATGTCAAAGAATCATAATGAGCTTTTACCCATGTTCTCAGGACCTAAGATAAACAAAAGTAAGTCCAAGGAAATCAAGCATAAAAGACTTTCAGAAATCAAACTGTTTACAGTGCCTTTTCATGTTTTCCTTGTGAGATTCTGCAAAAAATGATAGGTTTGAGGAACTACCTTAGAAGCAGAGAAGAGAGATGCTTGGTAGCATTTATCTAGTCATTTGGGGGAGGACAGTGCAATGGGTTAGAGAGCAGTGTGAATGCAGTTGGCAGCAACATTTTCTGAAGACATCAGTGAATTAGGCTGACAGAGTATCAGTCCTTCTAGAAAGAAGAACATTCAGGTACATTTGAAACAAGGATTAGGAGAAATGGAGAAGAGGGGAGATTCCTTTAAGTACAGGAATAGGAACATACTTGATAGGAAGAAGCCTTTTTTAATCTCTGCATTAATTTGTGAATTTTCTTAGAGACTTTATATAATTTTTTATTATTATATCTATAATGCCTATAATGGAATCTGGCCAAAAATAAAATATTCGATGAATAAATGAATGTAGGGTAGTGATGGAAGCAAAGTTGATGGGGTATTTCTGATCTTAAATGTCAAGTGAAATTTCTCTACATTTCAGTAGGCAATTGTTTATGAAGTGAGAAAGAGTGAGAAGTGAAAACCAGCATTTTGAAAAGATTAATATAGCATCTTTGTGCAGGGGGAGTAAAAAGAAAGAGGAAGTGCATCTTAGGGATAGTCTGAACCTGGGATCAGAAAGAAAATGACAGGTGTAAATGATGTAATAAAGAATTGTATGAACTTGAAAATGAATCTTATATGGGAAGAGAAAGGAGGTGAGGAGCCCAAGATAAAGATGGGATTTGACATTGCTGCAATGGGTTCAAAAGACAGAAGGCAGTTCTGAACTCCTGGGAGGCTGAATCCATCCAAGTCTTGGACCAAGGGGCACATGCCCAAATGACAAAGCAAAGGAGATAATTAGACAACAATGTAAACTGACCAAGTTAGAATTAAAAAGACAAAAAAGAAATGAAGCAGTCAACCAACAGAAATCAAACCCAGTTCTAGGTTCTCAAAATCAAGAAGAAAGCCAGGATGATGGCAGAGAAAGGGGGGTGGAATTCTGGCTTATAATGCCAATGACAGCTAACATTGGAAAGTTACTACATGACAGACACAATGCAATTTTGTCTTCACATAGATTATGTCTTGATTTCCACTATACAGATGAGAAAACCAAGACAAAAGAAGGTTAAATGACTTGCCTAAGATCACACAACCAATGCAATGCCAGACCCTATATTCATAATCACCTGTCCATACTCCTGTGTAAATTTATCAATTGGAACAGTCCATACTGGAAATTCATGTCACCAACAGAAAGAGGATAATTTGTGGTTAATAAATGCCCTCAAGGGACCCTTCCTCAGCTACAGCCTGGCTCACTGGCTACCTCTGTAAGTCAATCACCCCCTTCCAGGCCTACCCTAACAGCAACAGGATGAAAATCTCCCAAGCCAGAATGAATATTTGCAGTCCCTATGAATTTAGAAAATATGAAGGTTACCAATAAAAGAACTAAAACACATGGAATATAATAATAGAATCTCTCAAATATTGCACAATTTAGATGGAGTTATAATTTACATCTTCAACACATTGTATATCAATTTCCTAAGTTTTTACATCTAACAATTGAACTGCTTTCTAGTATTCCACTATCTTGTTATGCAAACCTATATATGATTCCATTTTTCTTACTGTTTCAAATGTATATATATATATATATATATATATATATATATATGCATATATATATTCATATATTGTAAATTATTATTCATTGGAACCTTTTGCATCTTAGATATAAGTGCTGAATTAAGGTGGGAACCATCAAGTGTCTGTTTTAACCTGACTTGATTATATCTAAATATAAAGCATTTTATTCTTGGTTGTATTTATTGTTGTATTATATCATGCATTCATTAAAAACATATGTGTTTTAAAACACCTAATTTACAATTCACCTGCCTACAACACCATGAGACCAAAATTTGTAAAGACTAAAAGATTTATGCTAAATTTGAACAGAATAAAATAAATATATCCTTATTGATTATTTTTTAGATTTATTATCAATTTTAGCTCAGTATTAAAAGTCTAAAAATAGAAGATAATCAGGTTCCAAGATGTCTGTGTTTTGTAATGTTGCCAAACATCATTCTTCTAGTCTATTGATGTGATTGACATATAGGTATGATTCAGGAGAGAAACCATTATTAATAGGAAGAAAAATTATGACTATTGATTCATGACACTTTGCAGTTTTAAGTAAATTTCTGGCTCTGTCTTCTCAAAAAGAACATGTTGACATGGAGAACAGGCTAAGGAGCCTGCACCTTTTTAAAAAATCAAAACACTAATGGAATGAGTCATTGAGGTTTAAAATAAAATAAGTACCCAAAGGTGGAAAGTGTCAGAATGGCTACAACACCAAATCAAACTGTCCCCAGCTTCCTACTCCCACCCCTTTCTCAACCAACCCCCAGCCCTGGTTACGGGAATGTGAGCCTTCCACAGTTGTCATGCAAACAAAAATTATGTCCATGCCATTGGCTGTGAGTTATCAAAGAAATTTCATTTGGCAAAATATGACTTGCCTACAAAATTTGAGGCACGAACTCTCTGAAATGCAATGAGAGATCCTAATGGGAGCTACTTCATCATTTATTCTAGTAGCCTTGTAATGTATGCCACCCTTAACCTTAGCCTTAGAAATAATTGGGAGCTCTTGGACATTGGAGAAGTAGATGAGGGAGGTGGTGAGTACAACCCTGCAAATCCATCATTATGATTAGGGGGGAAATAATTGACAATATTCTGTAGTTGATGTAACATTTTTTGAATCTAAGTACTCTATCTTTGAAATGGGTTTGGAACCCATCCTACCATTATATCCCTAACTTAAGTTTTCATCATTTATTGTCTAAATTTGAAATTGACCCAAGCTGGGTTTCCTACTCCCAGTCTCCTACACTTGAAATCATCTACCACTTTCCTAACAGAATTATCCTTTAAAAGTATAGTTCTAATTATGCCATTTCCAGCTCCCAAATCTTTGGCAGCTTCCTTTGTCTCCCAGTTAAAATTCAGAGCCTTTACATGGTATTCAGGACCCTATATAATTTGGCTCCACTCTCTCTCTCTTCTGTCTTATCTCCTTCCACTCTCCTTCAAGCTCTAGACATCTTACACTACTTGCTGATCTCTAAACATGCACACTTGTCATACCCCTGAGCCTTTGCACTTGATGTTTCCTCTATTCGGAATGCTTTCTTTTATTCCTCACCTGATGAAATCTCACTTTTCTCTCAATGCACAAATCAAAAGTTTCCTTCTCTGTGAAGACCTATGACCACCACCATCCATATAATATGTGTCTTCTTTGTCTTCTGAGAACACTATCATGCCATGAGCACTTCTCTCATTGTGTTATACTAAATTGAATCTCTTCCTCTCCCCCTAACAGACATGTAGGCTTTGTGATATAATGTCTTATTTATGGGGCGAAAAAGGGCCTGTGTTGCAGCCTTACAAACTCAGAGACCTAAAGTAACCACAAAGGATGTTCTGAAATTAAACTTTTTAACTAAAAGCAGTTTATGGCAGGTAGTCATGTCCTAGGCCAGAATCTTCCCTGACAAAAGTCAGTCTTTACCTTAACTAAGCCTGCCCGTTGTCTTTTTTGCATCTATGATAACATACATTTGGAATGCCAATACAATTTCCTTTTTCCTGACCCTTCAAAGCACAGGTACTGCACCAGATGGAGACCACAAATTCTTTCATTGCTATTGAGTTAATTGTTGATTGTTAACTATCATGCACCACCTATGCAGAAGATGTATGTGTCTATCATTTTACTTTTTATCCAATCCCAGAAGTTTCCCCACTTTGCTTTCTCCCACCTCCCTAATATATCACAACTGAATTTCATGTAACCCACTTACATCTTCTCTTTTCATTGTACTGTATAAAATAAGTTGCAAAACTGCCATTCTCTAGAGCATGTTCTCAATCATTGAGATTTTGTTTCCAGGCAATTGTCAACAGTTTGGCTCAAATAAACTCACAAAAATTCTCTACAGGTTTGAATGTTTCTTACATTGACATTTATCTTTGTGTTTCCAGGGCTTAACATACAATATGCGCTCAATAATTATTTCTTAAAGTTTAATTTGAGGAAAGTTGTTCTCTTATTCCATATAAAATAGAGTAATTTTAAGTTAAGTACAATAAAATATGTAGGCATTCAGAGGTATTGACTGAGTAATAATTAAAGATAATATTTGTAGGTTTGCTTGTAATGTGATCCCTAACTTTAGTAATGTTACAGACTCATTAGGAAAACACAAATAAAATAATGCATGCATTAATTCAACAAGAATTTTTTATCACACCATATGCAAGACATTCTAATAAACAAATACTAACTAAATATTGTAGATATGTATTTCAATAAATTCAGAAAAAGGTGAGATTATCAAATGGCACAATTGGAAAAGGCTTTATGGAGAAGTTAAGCTGTGAGTTGGACTCTGAATATGATAAATACTCAAAAAAAAGTAAGTGGACCATATATGTAGAGGACAGCAAATGGAAAAGCAGATTAAGTAATGGGGGATGCAGGTAAATTCACTCAGCCATTTATGGCTATAGTTGGAGCGAGCTGGACTACATATTTAGCTGAAGATTGGATAGGAGAGGACCCTAAAAAAGCTTAGGAGATGGATCTTACTTCAAAGACATTGGTGAGTCATGGAAAGTTAGAGAGTAGAGAATAGTATCTTGAGGCCACTATAAAATGCAAGGAGAGAGAAAAATAAAGACACTTTTTTGATAAATCTATAATAGTGCAGTCTCAAGAAGATGAGAAAATGAATCGGGTGGCAACAGTGTAAAGAAAAAACTTCCAGGTAATAAATAAAAACAAAAAATGGTGTGAAAAAAAGGAGACATATGTAATACTCTTTGTAATACTTTAAGCAATAAAACAAAATTAAAAAAACAACTTAAAGCCAAAAAAAAAGTTGTGAGTCCAAGCTCTGAAGTCTGACATACCTACTTGTGCTTAAAATTCAACCCCACCACTTAATAGTCATGTGAATCTGATGAAACTTAATTTATCTATGCCTCAGGGTTTTTTTCAATTCTAAAAGGAGGACACTAATATACTAATATATATTATCTATTATGTAATATATATTCATGTTATATATAATTCATTATACAGTGTCTCAAAAGTATATACACACACTTTGAATAACTATAAAGGCAGTGTTTATAAAAAATACATTTTCTTTTCAAAATTGAGCTATCAGCTATTATAGTGTGTATACATTTTGGGGGGACACCCTGTATATATCCCATAGTTATGTAATGGGAGCTAAATGAGATAATGCATATAAGACCAATAGAAATACACAAGAAGGCAAAGATATATAAGACAACTAAAAGGGGTTGAAGAGTGACTCTATAATTTAGAACCTCTGTAACTGGGAAAATAATAATTTCACTGACAAACTGAGAACCTGGATACATATATAGATTTGAGGAATAATAACAGTTTGGTTTTGGACATGTTAAGTTTCAGGTAACAGAAGACATTCAACTATAGACAACCTGTGGGCAGCTGAAGAACTAAGACCAGTGCACAGAAGAAATAACTTTGACATAGAAGTCATTTATATATTTGTTCAACAAATATTTTTGAGTGCTTTTTTTCATTCCAACCACTGTACTAGATGTTAGGGGGAAACTTCTGCTCTTACATAGCAATCTATTGAGAACACCATAATCACACACACTAAAAACTATGATAAGCAATGTAAATAAAAAGCCATCCTTTGAAAAATCACAGAGGACACTACGAGAATGTCTAATATAGCCAATGCAAAGGGCAAAGAAAAATGTGCAGAAACTGATCTTTGAGATATAGTTTGTTAGACATTGCAAGGCATTCTGGTAATCAAATACCAAATAAATATTGTGGTATGTATTTCAAGAAATTCAAAAAAAAGTGACATCATCAAATGGCACAATTGAGAAAGGCTTCATAGAGAAGCTAAGCTGTGAGTTGGACTCTGAATATGAAAGATAATAAAAAAGAGGTAAGTGAATCATATATGTAGAAGACAGCAAATGGTAAAGCAGAATAGGTAATAGGAGACACAAGTAAATCCATTTAAGCATTTATGGCTATATTTAGAGTTGGACTACATTAGCTGGAGATTGGATAAGAGAGAACCCTAAAATAAGTTTAAGAGATGGATCTTACTTCAAAGACATTGGTGAGTCATGGAAAGTTAGAGTAGAGAATAGTATATTGAGGCCATTATAAAATGCAAGGAGAGAGAAAGGTAAAGACAATTTTTTTATAAATCTATAATAGTGCATCTCAAGAGGATGAGGAAATTAATTGGGTGGCAGCAGTGGAAAGAAAACACTTCCAGGTAATAGATAAAATATTCAAATAATTGGAGAAGATGATGCAGTCCATGAACAGGATCAATCAGAATAAGTCAAACCAGGGCACAAGAAGATTGTGGAAACCATAGGAGAAGGATCTATGAAGAAAGGGAGGAACGTGCAACAGTGTCAAAATATACAAGAAGTTCAAGGAGAATGAAGAGTAAAAAATATTGGAGTCAACACTTGGGAAGACACTGAATCACTTTGATAGCACATTCTCAGAAAAACTGCAGAGAAACAATCAACACTCAATGTGCTGGGAAAACTTCTGTGGAAATGAAATGGGAGTATAATTGTGTTCAGATCAGTTATTAGAGAAGTCCAACCCCAGAAATCAGCAAAATCAATAATGCAAATGAAGAATGGGGGTATTATGCAGCTGTGAGCAATAGATTTAAAAGACAGGACGAAATATAAAAGTAAAGCTTATATTATTGTTGGGATTATCAATGAACACTTCACATGTTTCATTTAATTTAAAAGCATCTATCAGTCTAATGGTTCCTTCTCCATTTAAAATTTTGTAACTTTTGTTTAATTTTCAGTTATGCAAATAGGTAAAGACTTCTAAGTATGTCAAGCAAGGAAACTTTATCATCTGCTACTATGGGTCGGCATAACTTAGGAAATAAGGGTGAAAGTTAGACATTCACCCTTTTCAGTCTCACCAGCCTACAAAACTTTTAATATGAGATGATGCAACTGTAATATCAGAGAAATCCTAAATTTTAATTACCACTGCTAATTCGAATACAGCTTCAATAAAACAGAGCACCACAGAGTGATCCCTCAAACTACCTCAGTTTCCCCCCAACTCCTTCAGTTCACCCCATCAAATCAACCTACATCATTTTAAACACGTAGTCACACAGATAAAAAGCATCCAAACTGGCGTGGGCAATAAGTCAATACATCTGACCTGTGGTCACATGGCTCTACAAAGATGAACCCAAGTAGGGGTGATTGCAAAGGAATAACTCCAAAATAAAAGTCATTGAGTGTTGCATTATTTCACTCACCATTCACATCTGATAGAATTTAAAAGGAAAAATACTTGAGACTGAGAATGCAGAAACAACCTCTATTACACACCCAAAACGGGACGGGCAAGAAAAACTTTGTTTTGAGATTCTTGTTTAGAGCAGTTATGGAAATGTTTATTATTCTAATCCAGGCTTCTTTTGTGGTCGTAGAGTATATCCAGCCCTGCAGCCATACCTTCTAAAAAAATGATGGAGGCTAGAGTGACGATGAGGGCTCATCTTTACATCACTCCTTTATTGTAAACTTTTTGCAAATACAATATTCTCAGCTAAAACACACAAAAGAACCTTTCACATGTTTTGCAGCCTTCCCCTAAGATGTGAAAGAGCCTGAGGTTAGACCTTTGTTAACACAAGTAGAAACTTGAGGAGCATTGGGTTTCTCCCATAGCTGTTGGACCAGACAGTAATTAGCATTTCCACCGGGCCACTTCATAGGGAAGCTTATGACAACACTAAGCCAAAATTTCTACTGATGTATAAATTCCCAAACACTGGAGCAACAAATATTGTCCCTCAGTTGAAAAATAATCACATTCTCCTGTATCTCATGTTCAAAATTATTTGATTGATAGGCAACAACCATTTCAAATTCTCAAATGATTCCACTCTGTCTATACTCACAGATTGACGTGAAGGAAAAGGGGACCTAGCTGATCAGTCACACTTGTCCCCATCATCTTTAAGCACAGTGATGAAGAACACAGGTTCTGAAGTCAGGCCATGTGAGTTCAAATATAGCTGTCACTTCATTTGTTGGGAAAATCACTTGAATTCTCTTCCCCAAATTGGCATTTGCAAAATGTGGATACTGATCCTACTTACCTGGTAGAGTTGCTGAAATATTACAAGCAAGCAATAAAAATGTTTGCTAATATAATATAAACTAATTTTATTCCATTTATTCAACAGTTCACACATTATTAATGCATTTCTTTATTCTTTTATTGAGTCCCTGTCTCCAGATGAATAAACCAGGGTTACCTTGGGAAGGAGCACTCTGAATTTTTATTCTGCCAGGTAGGGGTTGAGGTACTCAGTGGAAGGAGGCAGTAAGTCATCTAAATAGCATCCTCAATCCAGCACAGGTGAGAATCCATTCCAGGGGTTGAGCAATCATTCCTCTGCCTGCACCCCACTATTGTGCACAGGAATCACATTTTCTTGTTACTGTTTGCATGTGTATGATCCTTACAACTTGATGAGCCCAAGGAGATGAGCTTCACAGATGCAAAACGTGTGCAGTTGCACAGGGTCCCATACTCAGATAGGCCTCACCTTTGGCTTAAAGCCATAAAATTATTAATCATTTTTGCACAAGACACCCTGCATTTTCGTTTTGCGTCGGACCCCACATATTATATAGCTGGTCCTGCCTGGGGCCGTGTTTTTTTCATAATTCTAGGAACAGTGCTGAAAGCTTGATCAATTCTATTAATGACATTTATGAACAAATGAATGGATTAAATGCACGAATGAATGAATGACTCCAAAAACACTCAGAAAGTGAGATATTTAAATCCAAATTATATTTCTTTTTCTCTTAAAAAGACAGTGGAGGGCCAAGCCCTAGCCCAGGAAGGAAAGGAGGTCCTGGCATGGCCAGGGATGCTGTCCCTGAGCGGCACAGAGTGAGGGCCTGCCCTTGCTGGTTTCAGCCATGGAGCTCCCATCAGTGTTAATGGGCGTAGGGAGAGGGGATGGATGGCAGGCCCGAGTCAGGCCTGCAGTATTCATTTTGATAACTGGATTCAGTCACCATTTACTCCTTAAAGGTTATTAGTTATTTTAAATAATTTTGTTAAATGCTCGAGAGGGAAAATGAAGACATATTAATAAACACACAATTATGCAGGTTAGAGCAACAATGCAGTGCTGGTCATTCAGGAACCTTGTGCTAATTTTAATTAGCTGCTTTCCCTTGCTTTCAAATGTAATTAAAGGAGCTTAGTTGTGCTCAGTGATGCAAGCCACCTTATTTAATCACTAACATTATTTCCCTGAACTATTAATGATTTTCAAAATGCTTGTTTATGCAGAATTAGAACAGTAATTACCTTACCAGTTAATTTTGTACCTTCACATTTCACACCTAGCTCAAACGTCATTCATTTACCACGGCTTCTCTGTCAAAACAAAGAAATGCTTGTTCTAAATGTGCTCCTGAGTGCCAAATTGAAAGCCAAGTTTTGTAACACTAATAAAGTAGCTCCCAAGTGAAACAGGTGTAGTAATTTAGACCCTTCCTGTCTCAAGCTTGCACATACATGCTATGTCTTTTCTTTATTAGCTTTAAAAATGAGAGCTTGGTGTGCAAAATAAGCTATTTAATGCAGACTTGTGGAGCAGAATATAATCTTTAATTTAAACTAGTGCAGTAAAAAGAGGCCTTTAATTTTAACTGGCATGTGCGTGTGAATTTGAATTAATAATCCAGAAAATTGAAACTGTTTTGTCGCTGTTGCTGGATATTGACTGTTCTTCACATGCCCTTAGTTTCACTCACTCAGTTTCTCTCCCAAACCATGGCTAGTGCTCTCCTTCCCATCGTTTCCCCCTTATGATGTAGCTGCTTTATGCAAAGCAGAGCTTTCTGAAAAAAGAAAGGTCTCAGTTGACTGAACTTCCTTTAACAAAACCAAAAAAAAAAAAAGTGCTATAATAAAGGAATACTAAATCTGTATTAATTTAGTTTACAAAAGGAATATAATTGATGTATTCATTATATCTACTTAAAACGTAATTCAAGTGCACTCTGAATTCATGCCTGATTGAATCCTTCGATGGGAAAATGATCTATCCACATTCCTAGTGATGAAACCCCCTGACTCCAGGGGTACCGATTCCTACTCTGAAGCTTGTTCTCATATCAGAAGCAACTCTTTAGAAAATATTGGTAACAACAATTACACCTATGATGTTATAATGATTATAATTTGGATAGAACTCAAACACAACCACCCTTCAGGGCCTCTGCATAAGGGTCCTTACCCAGGAAGCCTCCAGGTGTGCTGCTAACCCTGCCTGGGCACTCCTTCCCTTCACCCCAGGAACACTGAGCTTGTGTAGCACACAGTTAGCTTCAATCACGGTATATTAATTCCTTCACTAAATGCAGGGCATTTGTAATTAATAACATATTTGTTTGTTTAAAAAATTTTCCCGATTCTTAACAACTTGGGGCTGGGACCATATTTTTTAGTTAATATTTGCATGTGATTCATACAAGTTTCAAGGTGGAATTTGATTAATACTAGAGACATAAATGTACACTCCAAGTCACAAATAGGTGGGCTATTGTGAAAAAAAAAGCATTGAACTGAAAGAATGTCAAGCATATTAGGGAACATAAAATGTGCGTTTTAGGGCAGACAACAGTCTAAGTGCCCATCAGCAGATTAAAAAACTGTGGTACATCTACATAACGGAATACTACGCTGCTGTAAAAAGGAAGGAACTCCTACCATTTGCAACAACATGGATGGAACTGGACAGTATTATGCTAAGCGAAATAAGTCAGTTGGAGAAAGATAAATATCATATGATCTCATTCATTTGTGGAATATAATGAACAACATAAACTGATGAACAAAAACAGTTCCAGAGACAGAGCATCATCGATCAGACCATCAAACCTCAGAGGGTAGGCAGGGGAGGGTGAGGGGAAGGGGGGAGAGATCAATCAAAGGACTTGTATGCATGCATATAAGCCTAACCAATGGACACACACACTGGGGGGGGGGGGGGGAGGGGGAGGGCACACGTGGCAGGGGGGGGCGGGCAATGGGGGAATAAGGACACATATGTAATACCTTAATCAATAAAGAAAAAATTTTTTAAAAATTTAAAAAGAGAGATAATAATTTGATTAAGATTAGGTGAGGTTTCTGATCGTATCTGAAATGCATTTAGATTAGAAAGAGAAGAGAAGAAAAAGCAGAAAAGGAAAGTCCTGACAAGCTAGTGTACCTGGATCAAACAACCTTGAGAGCAGGCCGGTGACCAAGCTGACAGTGAATACACTCAGCCTCTATTTCCCCAGGAAGAATCACCCATCAGACCTTCAACAGGAGGAGCCAAGCCCCTATGAGAGAGGAGAGTGCCCTTCTGAGGAAGAGACCAGGGATGGAATCCCAATGGTCCCACTATCCTCTAAGCCAAATATAGAGGATAAATAGACCGCCAGCCAGAAATAGATATGCATTTATGTAAATGTCTATACCTTTTGCTAGTTCATGATGCTCTTTTAATAGAAGGCAAAGATTTTCATTAATTAAAGCTTAAAATTTAAATTGCTAGAAGGCAATTACCTGTGCAGTAAGACTCATTCACACTAGAATGTAACAGTCAACATGGGTACATAATAATCCCAAGTGATTTCAGCTGGATGCTATAAAGAGAAGACATGTGAAAAGGCAATTTGATGTTGTCCAGAAGATAAATGCCTCTATTTCTGCTTCCGGCATACCTTTGCTATAAAGATACTTCATTTCCAGCAGAATTTTCAATCAAGGTATAGGTATGGTTTTGTATGGTACAGTTTTCATTTCTTTTAATTTGGTCACATTTCCCCAAACTAGGTTGCACTGGAGTAAACAAGCTCCTCAAAGGCAGAATTCATGTTGTCTTCACTTATCGCCACTTAGGGCAAGTACTGTGCTCAGTAAATAAAATAAAACATTGATACCAAAACTTGATAGTAATTGATAGATTGCTTGAATCGTTGGCTACCCAGAGCTAAATTTTGCCAAACTTCTCAGCCTGCTCCATTTTTTGCACATTCAGCTCAGCACTGGGACCTCCTTAGCATGGGTCGTGGCTGTGCCTTGTACATACGGTTTTATTTAGCAGACATTGGCTACATGCTGACCAGCTGCCAGGCACTGTTCTGAGCTGTGAGAAAGCAAAGATTAGTAAGACCCTGCCCTTGCCCCTGGGAGAGAGCCATATAAACAAATAAGTAGAATATGAATGGGAGTGAATTACAGAGGGGGAAAGAATCTCTCAGAAGAGATTGTTATTATCAATTATTTAAAACATTGCTAGGGATATTTGGGATATTTGTATTTGGTTCCATGTTGTATCTTTATTCCTTACAGTAATGCTCTTCTAGAAGTCTACTGAGGATCTTTCAGCTCTGAAATGTTGACTTACTATTTCTTAAGTCAAACTGGCATATGTTCTAATATAATTTAACAATTTCCTATTAAAAATTTCTTGATCATAGAAAAAAGCTGCTCTTAATTTCCTGTAGAAAATTTTTTTATGAATCTTAAGATAATAATTAAGCCAATGTGTAGCCCTCTCTTCTCTAGAATAAAATATGCCTGTTATAGTAGTCTTCCTTCATAAAGGGTATTTCCCATTATTTATTAAGTATAACCCTTTAATAAGTATAAAGTATACTTTGAAAATATAATATGGAAAGTAAGCCTCAAGTTACTTTCCATATTATTTTCTCATTCATTTTTTTAGTTTTTGTTTCCTCCCTCTTTCCATCCTTCACTTCTTATAAACATACTAGAGGCCTGGTACATGAATTTGTGCATGGGTGGGGTCCCTCTGGGTGGCTTGCAGGGATAGGGCCTAAACCTGTAGTCCAATGCCACCTTCAGCTCCTACCTGCTGCTCCTGCTCACCCCGGCCCCACTGTGCCTGCCTGGGAGGGACCGCAGGAGGGCTCCAGGATGTGTCCAGCCCATCTCTCTCAGTCTGGATTGGCTGGACCCAAGCAGCAAGCTAACCTACTGGTCAGAGCATCTGCCTCCTGGTGGTCAGTGCAAGTCATGGCGATTGGTCAACTGTCTGCCCCCTGGTGGTCAGTGCACATCATAGCGAGTGGTTGAGCAGCCTTAGCATATCATTAGAATATTATGCTTCGATTGGTTTTTCTGCCATTTGGTCTATTTGCATATTGCCCTTTTATTATATAGGATAGTGTTGTAAGATATTCTGCATGGAATATGAAAGCTGATAAAACCAATTCTTGCCCTTAAGGATCTTATAGTTCTATCAGAAAGATTGCTTAAATGTGTTACTAAGGAAACCACTAATAAAGTACTTGGGTGTTCAGAGTAAAAATGAATAATCAGAAAAATATTGATAAAGAAAGTAGATAGGTGTAATTTCTATAGGAGGAAGAGTTGAGAAAATACATTCTAGAGGGAAAATAAATAAATCATATAACAAGGAGAGAGAGGAGGTGGGGGAAACATTTGGTGTATTTAGGGAATTCCAAATAATAATCATTTTGGGGTGGATGTAGCAGAATACCAAATAATTACAGTGAAAGATAAGGCTACAAAAGCAAGTAGAAATCCAAGGATCAGTGTCCTTTTCTGTCATGCAGCAGTGGTTGGACTTTATTCTCTAGGACAATGTAGAGTCACTGAAGACCTTTGAGCAGAAGATCAAAGTAAATTAAACAAAATTAGTCTTCTTGCCTTATAGAACATAGACTAAACCATGAGTTTTAAAGTCATGTAAAAGCAGTTTAAGTTCCAGCTATTCCTTTTGCCAATTGCTTAATAACATAAACATTTCTTTGGACTCTTTCCTAACCTCAGTTTTCTCATCTACACTAATAAAAGACAAAGATGCCAATTGACCGTACCTTTGCTATGCCCTAAGCCATGCCAATCAGCCATTGAGAGAGACTATATGCAAATTAACCCAACCAAGATGGCAGCCGGCACCCACGGAGCTGGAGCAAACAGGAGGCTTGGTTGCCCGGGTGATGGAGGAAGCCAAGCTTCCTGCCAGCCCTGAGCCAGCTTTGGCCTCCACTAAAGGCAACAAAGTTTCAATTATAGAAGATAAACAAATCCCAGACACCTGCTTCCAGCCAGACTCCACTGGGAGCTTGGGTGGCTGGGGGATGTGACCAGCCTGCAAACAGCCATCAGCCACTCACCCAGGCTGGCCACACCATCATGGGGTGAGGGTCCCTGCTGGGGGGCTTAGGCAGCCTGAAAATGGCCATCAGCCCCTCACCTAGACTGGCCAGGCACCCCAGCAGGACACCCCACCCTGAAGGGGCTGTGGCCAACCTGCAAACAGCCATCAGCCCCTCACCCAGGATGGCCAGGCACCCCAGGGGGGACCCCCACCCTGAAGGGGCTGTGGCCAGCCTGAAAACAGCCCTCAGCCCCTCACCCAGGCTGGCCACACCCTCATGGGGTGAGGGTCCCTGCTGGGGGGCTTGGCCAGCCTGCAAACAGCCATCAGCCTCTCACCCAGGCTGGCCAGGCACTCCTATATAATAAAAGGGTAATATGTAAATTGACCCTAACAGCAGAACCACTGGGAATGACTGGTCACTATGACACACACTGACCTCCAGCAGGCAGATGCTCAATACAAGAGCTGTCCCCTGGTGGTCAGTGCGCTCCCACAGGGGGAGCTCTGCTCAGCCACAATCCAGGCTGACGGCTGCCAGTACAGCGGTGGTGGTGGGAGCCTCTTCTGCCTCCTCAGCAGCGCTAAGGATGTCTTACTGCAGCTTAGGCCTGCTCCCCGCTGGCAAGTGGACATCCCCTGAGGGCTCCCGGGTTGTCGGAAGGATGTCTGACTGCCAGCTTAGGCCCAATCCCCCAGGGCCTAAGCCAGCAGGTGGTCATCCCCCAAGGGGTCCAGACTGTGAGAGGGAACAGGCCAGGCTGAGGGACACCCCCCCCAAGTGCACAAATTTTTGTGCACCGGGCCTCTAGTCTATAATAATAAAAGCATAATATGCAAATCGACCTGATGATCATCTGGACATCCTTCCGGATGAAGTGGGTCTTTAGCCACAGGATCGAGGCAGTCGCCTTGGCTGCGAGGGATCAAGGCAGCTGCAGCAGCTGTGAAGGCCTGCTCTTGCATGAATTTCATGCATCAGGCCTCTAGTTGATATAATAAACCTTCCTCATTGATGTGTAGTGGAAGTGAATTTCTGTGCTGTTGTAAAATGTCTATGACTGGCATGGAGGATATGCTCAACCAAAGTTTCCCATACCCCTTTCTCTATTTCCTATTTGCTTTAATTTTATCTCTGATTCATTAGATACCTCACCTCCCCTTTCCCACCCAGTGGATAAACACTGTCAATTCTATCTCTGCACTAGCACTTGTATCTATACTTTTTTGACCTTCTCCCCTCCTCTACCCTATTTTAAAACTTTATATCCACTTGCTTGAGCAATCACTTCAGGCATGATCCTAATTTAGACCACCTCTAGCCCTCTAACCCCCAGCCTACCCTACTAACTGGCTGGATTCATCTTCATATAGCTGGTCCTATCACTGCCTTATCTAAAAAAAAATATGCATGGTTCTTAATAGTCTGTAGAATTAAGTCCGAACTCCTTAGTTTCACAGCGAGGGTCCTAAAATTCCTGACCCAACATACCTTTTTCAATAAACTATCATTAATTCCCATAATTTGGTCAAGTAAAACAATTCTGGTTTCCTCTGTTGCCCTGTGACTTCCTGACTCTGTACCTTCACTAATGCCGTTACACTTCATTCCTTCTGTTACACTTCATTCAACTATGAAGGAAGCTGATTTGTTGAGGAAGGCATTAAGTAAAGTTAAAAATAAAATGGGTCTTTGGTGACATCATTGGACCACTGCATTAACTAGTCCTAGGGCCACCCAAACTCAGGACTTCTTGTTTTGTGAGCTAATAAATTCCTGTGTGGTTTAATCTAATTAGTTTGGCTTATTTTATTACTAGCAGTTGCAAGTGTCCTATATGATAATGTGGCCACTCCTAATAAGCTCAAATTCAGTGTGATGATATAGGAGAAAATAACTGATAAACAACTAATATTTTTGATGAGAATAAAGCTTATTCCCCAGAGGAATTCATGTCTCTATACTCTGTGCCCCATGGAACCAGAATTGTTAAATCAGTCCGCTTTATTTGCCATAGGAAAACGAAGAATTCAGAAATAACTATAAAGTTTATCAAAATTCACATCCATCAGTAACACCACCCACTGGCCTAGAGGTTAGTCCTACTTCTCCCCTAAAAAGGTATGAAGACAAGAGAGAAAATATCTGCAGGCTTCCTTTCCTGCTAGGTCCATGCTGTACCTGCTATGGCTTTCATGTCTGGTTTGACAGTTGCTGGCCTTTCAGGAGATATTCCTTTCCTGACATAAAAATTATTTCAGAAAAATTTAGACGTTCTAACTTTAGAATGAATAAACAGTCTTGTCCAAATTTAACTTTTTAAAATTCTCCACTTTCCTTCTCAGAGAACATATGCCAACTCCTCAGAAGCTAGACCAGGAGACAGTGCAATGCCAAAGCCTGTTGTCCTAGAGATGGACCAGTCCCTTTGCTTCCTGACTCAGGGGGATTCTTGGATTATCATTCTAAAAAAAGCTAATGTGATCACTTTATCCACTTATTATTTTTGTCTAATGTTTGTAGGTTCAGGCTCCAAATTTATTTTTTCATATTCCCAAGGAAATCCAGAAAATAAGACATAGTTTTCCTGGTGGGTGGTCCATCATGAATCTTGTGATCTGAACATCTCCAACTGTATCACTAACTTTTACATTACAGTGTAGTTTGAGTGCATGCTTTATCTTGGTTTGTTTGCTGTCAAAAATGAGAAGGATAGAGAGTAGGTATGTATAGGATGGGATTAATGGGGAGGAGACAAGCCAGCAAAGCTAACTGGAAGGCAATGATCCAGAAAAGAGGAAGTAAATGCCTATCCTAAGCCAATGGTGGTGGAAATAGACAAGTGAACGAGATTTTGGAGATATTAACGGGGAGTGACATAAGAGATCGTGATGAACTGATTAAGAAAGGAAGGTAAACCAACCTCACTATGGAATATGAAGGACAAAAAGTTTAAAATAACATTAAATGAACATCAGAAAAGAATGAAGAGCACATATGAAAATGGGAACCAGAAGAAATGAGTTTAGTTTTAGGTTATTTATATTCCTGATGATTGGATAAGCAAAATTCACCATAGATGCTAGTAGGTATTCACTTGATGACCTCAGAGTGTTGCTCTGAAAATATTTCTTCTAAAATATCAACAGCTTTCTGCCAAAATCTGTGTTCTCTATTCCCTGAGAACATAGCTAGTGTATATTTCCCAGCCACTCCTGAATCTTGAGGTGGCTATATGACAGCTCTCACCAATGGACTATGAACATCAGTAAAATGTGTCACCTGTGGACCTCATCCGTGAGACTAGTTATGCCTTCTCAGGCTCTCCTCCTGGTCACTGGTTAGATCCCACAGCAACCTTGTATCAACTATGATGATGCTAATAAGGGCCTGAAGGATGGATGGTGGAGCAATATGATAAAAAAACTGGTACCCTTGAATGGAGAGCAGAGCCACCAGCTTACCCGGAATGCTCACCTTGGTTGTTACATCAGAGTTAAATGAGCTCTATTTTTTTGAGGCCATTGACATGATTGGAGCGTTTTGCTATGGCATTACCTGAACTCACTCAGCTACTATGTTCTGTTTGCTTGGAGATCCTTTGGCTTTAAAATGAGTCATCCTTATCCTGAGGCTGGGGAGAGCTTCAGTGTCTCTAAACTATTTACTCATTGAGATGAAGTAAAAATACTCATAGAAAAAGAGGGTAGACCTTAGGGATAACCCTCAGGGTAACCTAACGTTTAGAGGTTAAGTTAGCTATACAAGTTTTAAAGAAACTTTCCTTGCTCTCAATATCAGAAAAACCTGGTCTGGTCCCAGGCAGAAAGTTTGTTTTCATATAAATCCAAGTGCCTTTCCCTCCTTGCTGTGGTTTCTAGGAAACTCGGAGACATATTTGTGATGTGATAGCAAATATGGTAGCAAATATACAGGCCTGTGGACACATGATCTGTAAATTCTTGGTCACTGCTATCATTTTATGCTTACTCATATTGTCTCTCTTCACTAATTATCTCAACTATAAATTATGCCCTCTTTAACCATATAAAATAACTGTAAGTCACTTCAAATCATTTCAGGACTAAAATGAGACATAAAAGAAAAAAAATAAATGCATTTCAAAAGGACTCTTTTCTAAAAACTGAAGTTTTACTGTATATGCAGAAGCTATAAAACTCGATGAGATAATGAGTACTGCTCCAAAGGTGATTTCAAAACAGCACCATTTGGATAATCTACTTTGCAGCCTGCAATTTTGTGCTTTTTACTTGCAAGAATATATTTATTAAGCTATTTATAGATTTTGAACGTATAATTTAGTGTTCTAAACACTTATTTCTTGATCTTTGCTCTTTATACCAGACATCCATTTAGTACAGCATATATTATTCAACTGTCATAATAACAGGGGCAAAATGAAAACACTCTGCTTTAATTTAGCACAGAATTATATTTTAGTAACTTCTTTCCTGCTTTTTGATTATATTATTTATATGTAGAAATTAAATAAATCATTTTCATAAGAGTTTTAACTATATTTAAATGGGATTTTAACTATATTTAAATGGGATTTTTGTAATGGCTTCTACCTCCTACAAGTTTAATGATACCATATTGAAGGAATTATATAATCACTAAAAAGATTCTAAAAGGTAGCACAGTAGTCATGTTGCACCAATTCAAAAGTTATTCAAAAGGTCAATTTTATTTCAGATTTCAAATATATACCCTAATTTTAAAGCTGCCTAACACTTTACATATAATCATGAACACTTTATGTATAATAGTGTCAGTGTTAGTTTAAGAAAAATATATGTTGAACTTTACACTAAATACATTTAATATTTAAATATATATTTTAAAGGCTTAAGGTGACGCAAAATATTTCCAATATTTCTACAATGCCCAAGATTCATGGTCTCCAGGCAACTAGGGAGCACATGGCTGCACAGGGTCGGACCTGTTCTCCCAGCACTGTTATGTGTTTGGTTGATGATTTATTCAAACCCAGTTTCAAACCTGCTATTAGCTCTCTCATTGCTTTAATGCAACTAGTCCACCATTCATAACTGTCAAGGACCAATTCGTCGAAACTAGGACATTTTAGGCCACCAAACTCATAAAAATGTCTTTTTTCTTGCTTGCACATATGAGACTATAAACACTATTTTCCCCATTCTTTCATATTTTCCACTTTTGTAAATACTTTGGAAGACATCGACCCAATTTTAAATGAACCTGTCAAAGGAAACATACTTGAATCATGAGTACTCATGGCATTTTTAGAGGTTTTTTTGCTATACGCAAAAGTGATGATCATTATGGCCCCTGAATGCCTCTCAGCTAGTCATGGGTAAGTAGCATTGGCTTCATAAAATAAAGATAAACCACAGAATATACAACTTGACAGGAATAAGTGATCCAGTGACTAAAAATTTGATGAGATCTTTAAAAGGTGACAGAGACGTGACCACTTAACTTAGATTGCTCTGATTTTCTGCAATTTACAAAAATAATAATTTGAAGTAATAGATGAATCTCAAGAGCACAACACTTCAGGAAAGAAGTCAAAGAAAAATCCATAGAGCATAATCCCATGCAAATAAAGTTAAATTTTGCAATTAAAAAAAATAGAAGGGTTAACCAAAATTTTACAATATGGTCACTTGGGGGACAGGAAGCTGAGAGAATGGAATTTGAAGAGACAGGTAAGGGACTTCTGAAATTTTTGGGAAAACTTTTAAAAAAACAAATCCCATATATCAGAAAAACATTCAGATTTTGGTTGTTGTTTGATGGGCAAAACCTTGTTTCTTTATAATTTTGGTATGAAAAGCTTATTAGTATTTTCAGAGAACAAAAGGTTTATGGTATACTAGATCAGTTTAAAAATGTCAGTCTTGTTATTATGAGAGCTCAGAAAGTCTTCTTGGGAGAATTTCCTGAGGTTTTGCCCATCTCATCAGGAATGTCGACAGAGGAATAAAATGGCACTCGATCTTCTAGACAGCTTGGTGTTTGTCTTTGGCTGTCAAGCAAAAAAAAAGCTGTGATTCCACTCATCTGGAGAAGATTAGAATACCCTGCAAAATCAGAGAAAATAGAAAATGGAATAACAGAATGCAGGCCAGTCATTTCTCCAACTCCCTTTGGAAGTGGGCATAGTCCCACCTCGTAGCGCATGAATTAATGAGTTACAACCTCAACAGATAAACACAGAGAGATGGAAATGTACCAGGGAACTTACACTTTGGGTCATGAGGCATAAAGAGTACATGGAAATTCATTCAAAGGGAAAAAAGCACACTCAATCGCATTTTAGTTTTGAATCTGAAAAATTCTAGAAATTAATCATTTATTCACATAAACGAAAGTTTTTTTGTGTTAATATGCACATACTTAGTGTCAGCAAGCTCACAATTTCAATTCCAAGTTTAAACTGAATGATTTTGACATTTTTCAGATGTTTCTCTAAAAGCACATACACCTACTCTAAGAAGAGGGCATTTACTACTAATATTACCTGGAGACCATTTAACTTCAGGATGAAATATATATGCATGTGTATATGTACATATATATACATATACATGTACATACAGACAATCACACATATATACATGTCATATATATATATATACATACATATATTTACTGCAGTAAAAATGTGAATAAAAATACACTTTTGTTTCCTTAAAATTAACTTAAAATCATTTTAAAATTGCATTCCTCCTTTAATACCAAGTACTGTGCAATAAACCTTGTATTACATCATTATATCAACTGAACACACACATTCCCCAAAGAACTGGCTCAGGAAAGTGCCACAACATGGCAGCCTGTCCCATCCCCCTTTGGCTTAGATTCCAATTAAGTCTAACCATGAGGGAATGGCTTTCTGCCAAGAGCACAACAGAGGGAAAGGACAATGTTAGTCTTGGGCCATGGGGAAATTAAAGGCAATAATGGAGACTGGTGCTTCTGGAATTGCCCCCTCTGATCTAACGTGGAAAATGCTGAGAAGGAACTGGTGTGAACCAGTCATGTCCTCCTAATTTCTGATTTGTTTATTTTTCTATAATACAAGTCTAGTACGTTATTTTTCTATAATAAACTTCTAGCATTAGAGTAAAACTCCAGCACACAGGCTGAAAAAGGGACAAGTCCCCTGGATCCTGTGTTCTAATCCTTGCACCCCTTCTGACAGCTGTGTATCACCACCACCCTTTCTCTCCCAGAGCCTAACTACCTACCTGAACCCAAGTTTCCACAATAGGAGACAGGTGGAGAACTAGCATTACACCGCAATGTGGACAAAGCTGGTCCTTTGGTACTTGAATCTTGATATAATAAAGAAACAGGATACCTGATTTCTAATCCCAGCTCTGCCATCCACTCACTGTGTGCTCCTGGGCAAGTCGTTTCACTTCTCTGAGCTTTGTTTCCTCCTCTATAAAATGAGATACTTCAATTGTTTTTCAAATGTGGACCACATTTTCAAAATGGCAGTTTCTGAAATCTTTTCAAGGTGTTTGTGAGATTGCAACAATTTTCATAACAATACTAGGATGTTATTTGCCTCTTTTACTCTCATTTGCTCACAAGTGTACAGAAGCGACATGAGAAGGACATTTTAGACTGAGGTGCTCCAATGCTTTGATAGCCTACGTGAGCAAATCAAAACCTAAGCCAGAGTCACTGCATTAGAATCTGAGAAAGGGAATCTTAAGAACAACTCATCACAAACAGCCAAGTAGGCTTTCCCTAATAAGGCAACTGCTTAAACTGTAGCCCAGCGGTTCTCAACCTATGGGTCGCGACCCCTTTGGCGGTCGAACGACCCTTTCACAGGGGTCGCCTAAGACCATCCTGCATATCAGATATTTACATTATGATTCATAACAGTAGCAACATTACAGTTATGAAGTAGCAACAAAAATAATTTTATGGTTGAGTCACAACATGAGGAACTATATTTAAAGGGCCAGAAGGTTGAGAACCACTGCTATAGCCAAGCAAGTAATTGCCTTTTTTGGCTTCTGCATCTTCCCTGTAAAAAGTTTGCTCTTACCTCCCATTGCTAGAGTGCTTCTAACCACTTTCAGTTTGATGCTGCCTAATCTGAATCAATGTATGCACAAATAAACTCTTAAAAATGTCAATGTGTCAGATTATCTCTTAACACATGTAATATCACAACAGATTAAATGCTGAAGCCGATAAAGAATCTAGCTATCTTCCATGAAACCAGACCTTAAAGAGATTTACCAAAATAAGTAAAACAATACCATTTTTCTCACTAATAAAAGTCTGTTGTTTCTCACAAATATACATTTTTGTTTACTCTTTAATATTTTTAAATTAATACACGTTTGAAATTTTAAAAATCTAATATAATAACTAATGATGCAATTCACATAAACCAAGAGCTTCAGGGTTCTCAATTCTCAATAACTTTTAAAATTCTAAAGTAGCCCTGAGATCAATAAGTTTGAGAATTGCTAGACTAGATAATTCCTGAAACCTTTTCAGCACTATGATTCTTTGATATCCTATACATTATCACCTTTTATTACTTATAGTAAGAAATTTCATAGCAGAACTGAAATTGCCTATTCATCTTGTCTTGTACAGACATAACATATGAACAAATAATTAAACATATTTTCTAAATTAAATAATAGTTAAATAATTGATTTTCCATAGAGAGAATCTATTAGACCCACAATCTTCTTCTAAATAAAGCCACATTTAATTACTCATATATGGGTTACTCTGCATTTTGAAGCCTCTATTTATGAAATTTGTATTCTAAATGTTTGGACCAAGAATTAGCACCTGTTCCAAAGTCAGCCACATGTGGAATAAATATAACTCTGCAAAATTCTAACCAATATGGTCATTATATGCTGAACACTAAATTAGTCAATCAGATCTTAACCTTTGAGGATTTGAAGGTGCCAGAGCTATAAAGAATCATGTGCCACACACTCTGACAGACACGCGGTGGTAAACTGAAGCTATGAAGCAGTAGAGGCCATACAGTAGTAGAAGTACTATGTTAAAAAAAAAAAAAAAAGCCATGAAATAAAGAGAATCAAAGTAGAGAGAAAAGCCATCCGTCGATGCCGTGGGGATAAAGGGAAGTGGAAATAGAGGGAGAAGCAAAGACTGATGGAAACTGCAGCACCAGAAGGGTGTACTGCTAAAGTTGCTACCAGCCTGCTGGGACAGTCTCCCAAAAGGCGCTTCAAGTTTCCACAAGCCTCGGTGAACTTTTCCAAGCACTTCTTACACACATGAATCAAATGGGCTCTCCCTAAGAAGAATACTAATGAAGGAAATTTCCTTTATATAATTACAGAAATACTCGTGCAATGAAGACAAAGGGTTTCAAACCATGATAACTGGGAGAATGATTGTGGATTTAATAGAAATCTGAGAATAAAGAGCTGGCAAAACAGCACCAGAACCCAAGGGAGAGGTTAGGGCTGGGAGCATGAATTCAGAGTGCATTCAAGATAGAGGTCAATAAATGACAGGAATAAGAGAGAGTACAGAGAGAAGCAAAGCCTGAGAAAACAGCAGAGGTAAGTCCTATGATAATGAGGCAGCAGCAGAAGCAGGAAAGGGAAAGTGTAAAGAAGATAACGAAGTAAGAAATCTAGACATGAAATTGGAAAAATGCTCTCCTTTAAGCCAGAGCAGGAAAGTTTCATGTGACTCAGTTGTGGAGGCCAAAACCATAGGAACCATCTTTGACTCCTCTCTTTCTCTCACACCCTGTGTCCAATCCATTAGCAAATCAGGTTGACTCAACCTTCCCAAGTTTGGACACTTTTCTTCACCCTTGTCTTTTCTACCAGCCTGGTTGGTCCAAGCCATCATCTTCTCTCGCCTGAGGTTGCTACAGTCATCCCTGCTTCTACCCTTGTCCCCGATGTTCTTGGTCCAACACGTCAGTCAGAGTGTTGGCTCTTAAAATGTCAGGCAGATAACATCACTTCTCTTCCCCAATATCCTTCACTTGCTACCCTGTCTTTTAAAGCCAAAGTGCTTACAATTACTGACAACTGCCAGTGCCCATGTGATATCTCCACCTGTTACATCTCCCCACGTGTCACCTCTCTAATCTTATCTCCCACTGCTCTCCCCAGCTCACTCTCTCTGCTCCATCACTGGCTTTCTCCTCCTGCTAGAACCTAACAGGCACACTCTTGCATTTGGGCTTTGGTCCTGGCTGTTGCCTTTTCCTGAAATGTTCAATGAGATATCCAGGGCACAGAATTTTAGGAGGTGAGGCAGTGCAAGTGCAGGCCCTGAGAGTGAGTGTCCACTTAAGTGTTGAGGCTTCTCACTGGACTCACCCAAGCCCTGTGTCCTGCATGCCTTCAGTTGATATGGTTCTTATTTAGCCTATCAACTACTACCAACTACTCATTTTCTACACACGTCCTTTAGAATTTAAGGGCAGAACTTTTTATTTGCTTTGTTGGATACATTTCAAGCACCAGACACAGTGCTGGAACATTATAGGTACTCAGTACATACTTGGATGAATAAATGGAAGGTGGTATGGCTCAGAAATAGCAAAGACTTCAGATTTTAAAGGGATTACCATATTTAGGAGTAAAATGATTGTTACTTCTTTCTTGAAACAGAGTTAAGTTCAGAAACCCACAGGTAGATGGTTAAAGAATGATGGTTAAGAAGTAAAAGACATGAGTGCAAGGTCTGCTTTCTAGAAACAAGACAAAAATGTTCTAAAGAGGAAGGTGGTAAGCATGTTACCTTTTCTTGGAATTTGACAGGGAAGGTAAGTTGAAAAATAAGATCTTTGCTTGTAAGAGCAGAAACAGTGTGAGATAGGGGGTGGGCTAGTAATCGTGGTTTGTAAGAAGAGAGAGACCCATGGTTTGCAGAATAAAAAGGAGAGCTCCAGAGAGCCTTAAGTTGTTGAAGATGCAAGAGGCAAGTGATATATGGCTCTGGAAGAGGTAGGATTAAAAGGAGGAGAGGAAAACAAAAAAGAAAAAAATATGAAGCAGTTTAATAAAATGGCACACTGCTCATGAGATTATTATTACATTACTTATTAGTGGTTCTCACTCCTGTAGTGAAGGCAGAATTCAGCAAGGAGATAGTGTTTGAACTAACTAAATTGAAGACTAGTCTACAGAGGAAAGGTTTGATCGATGGTAATAGGTGAAAGACAATATTAGTCAGGTCTCAAGATAAAAGCAAGTGGGATGATGTCCAACGAGTAAAGTTAAATTGACAATTTTAAGCATCTAGAATGGCGATTGAGTCTGCTGTTTCCTACCAGGAAACTTCTGAAAGAGCACAAAACCCAGCTGAAGTTCAGAGAAACAGTCTTTCCCAGAGGGTTCATCAACGTACTCATCAATATTTCCCACAGAACGCGGTCTCTTTCCCCAGGATCTTGAAGAATATGCATGCCTCCTGCCCACCCCCTACTAGTAAGTCCCTGGAAGATCCACCTACACATTGCATCACTTAGTTATTTCAAACCTGCCCCAATGGGGCACACATTCATTGTTATAGATTCAGAAAATTCTGAGTGATAAATTTCATTTCTATTGTACCAAAAACATTTTTCAAAAATAGGAACCCTTTAAGTAAAACAAATATCATATGTATCCAAAGCACTCAACATCTTGCCAGGCTTACTCAAAATCTTTGTTAGTTTGGATAGAAATTTTAATTGTGTGCATCTGTTTTGTCTTCTAAAGCATAACAAGGCTCATACATCAGGAACAGTAAGCACACAACCTTTTTAGCAAATTCTATTACTATACAAAATTTCAGCCCAATAGCCACAGGTGCAAGAGGAAGTGTGTCTGCAGTTCTCAATCACATTGTCTTTAATATGGGCTATTTCAGCCCAGCCAGCAGCGTCTATAAGGAAGGTGTCGGGTTTTTTGCTCTTTCAGAAGTTCTTGCCACTGTCCATATGCCTTTCCCTTGGTCCTGAGAGCAGAAGAGCCTCAGGGAGGGGTGGACAAAATTGGAAAATATAAATAACAAATCAAAAATTACAATTGATTGGATAAACAATTTCCCTTAGTCTGTTTCTTAATAAGTGATCGATTTTATGATCAATATTCATTATTTCCCAGAACATACCAAACTGCTTATTGAACAAATGAATTGCTGAAACTACAATGACATAGAATCAAAAAGGTGAACCAATTTCTTTAATAACATGGGTTGAACGGACTGTCTCATCTTACTGGGTTGTTCCACATCAATGCATTTTTCTGCATAGCCCTTTGCAAAAAGGCTGAAGTTCAGAGAAACAGGGGAGGTAATTCATTACTCATTAAAAGAAATGGGCTATGGGAGCACGTGTTTACACGTGTGAGGGATGAACTGCCATTTGCGTTTAGCTGTCTTTAGTCTGTTTCAAGTAAATTCTCAAGCTGCCAAACCAGGCTCTCCCCCAAGGCATTGTCTTTTGAATTTGGTGTACACAATGGATGCGTAGAGAATTGAAAAACTCAGAGCATATTCACTTTCTAGATAAATTATTTTAATCAAAGAAAATGATATACATATTTGGGGTGAAATCATCAAGGTTAAATCAACTCCTTGGTAGCGAACACGGTCATTTTGTTTGCTGTTCTGTGATAACTTGCAAAGCATTTAATTGAACTTATCCAATTCTGATAAACTCATAGACATCTACGATATTCTACTCGGGGGTTCCCTTCAGCATCTAGAAATAATATGATGACCAATACATTCTCAGATGGCTGTCTCCTCCCTAATTTTTAGTGACTTCCAATGGCCTTGTGTACATACAAAGAGGCTGTGGAGAAATGCAATTGCATCGGCAGTTAGTATCAGCACTCAGCACTCACTTCATGAAATTGCTAAGACTAATGTGTGACCAAACTCCAACTATTAGCAGAAGTGGTGAGCAGGAACCCTTGCCTAGTGATGCGCACACTGTCACAGCAGAGCTCCAGCTGTGGCTGCTACCACACCCTGCCCCATCGCAGCCTGGCCAGGACAGGAACCACAGTGGCTTGTTTAACCCCTTTGGGCTCTCCTTTCTCATCTCTCATCACATGGTCCCATGGCGTCTACAAATTACCTGCTCAATGAGAAATGCTGGACTGGTCAATTATGAAAGCAGCAAATGTTTTACCAGCTTTGAAAAACACAAAACAAAAACAGCACATCACTTACTTAAAGTCAGTCAGCCACGGCTAATCCAAACTACTTAGGAAAATCTCATTAAATCAGATGCCTCTAATTAGAAATTAGATAATTCTGACAAGAGAGAAGCTAAAGTTTACCTTTGTACTGTCTGTAAGAAAATATATTTTATTTTCAAAGCAAAGGAATAACCTAAACAAGGCTCAATGATTTTGTAAATCTCGAGTTCTAGGGCGGATTCAACATTCTGCCTGGTATCTTGACAGCAAGTCCTCAACCTTGAAACTCTTCATTCTGTATGTAAACCTCCACCTACCAAAAAACACTCAAAGCTTTAATTGTAAAAATATTCTTATCTATCACTAAAGCAAGTCTCAGAAAGACTTTACTAGGTAGCATAATTGGAGCCCAGATGTAATTAAATATATTTTAATATATGCATAAATGTCTCATTTATATTGCATCAGCACGAATTCATACAGGTAAAATTTCCAGACAACTGAGACTTTGGCTTTAAGCAGCAACACTTACTTATTTTAATTAGGGAGATATGACACAGTAGTTAAGTGTGGGAGCTGAGTCTGAGACTATTTCTGTTTCCACCATGGGCAACTGAATGTTTTTTGGCTTCAGTTCCTCATCTGTAAAATGGGGATAATAAAGGTAACTCTTTATAATGTCATTCTGGGAATTTAATGAGGAGATACATGAAAAAGCCTTCAGATCAATGTTTGTCCCAGATTAAATGCTCAATAAGTTCAAATTACTATTATTTAATCCTTTTAGAAAGAACTTCAGAAAATATATTGCACAATTATCTGCCTTATCAAGTAGAATGCACTGAGCATAATTTAACTCATTCTTTATTTATTCAAAATCACCATCATGAAAATAATTGTATTATGCCTTAGAGGACCACTTTTTCCTTTATTAAGTCATGTCAATTATCCCTCTTACATTAGGCTTTAATAGTTCTTCAACTCCCTCTTCTCATTGTTGTTTATTATCTGCTCTCTGTGTGTCTCTGCTGTTTCTAATAAAGTGATATATATATATATATATGTATATATATATATTTTTTCAGAGAAGAAGGGAGAAGGAGAGAGAGATAGAAACATTGAAATGAGAATCATTGATTGGCTGCCTCATGCACACCCCACACTGAGGACCAAGCCCACAACCTGGGCATGTGCCCTGACTGGGAATCCAACCATGACCTCTTGATTCATGGATGGATGCTCAACCACTGAGCTACACTGGCTGGACAAAGTGCCTTATTTTATACACAATGTTTCAGATGAGGTTCTGTGAGGAATGCCTGATTCTCATATGAAGCACATTACATGTGCTTTCTGAGAGCTCTAGTCTGGATGACTAAATTGGCTAGACATCTGGGTTCTCCATAGTACAGTACTATTCTATTTAGAAGGACTAAGTATATATTCATTTAAAGTACCATAATCCAGAATTTTCACTGAGACTGGCCATTCCCCAGTTACTAACAGTTTATAAAATTTATCTCTATGTCTTATGAGCTCCTTTTAATTGGTAGAGGATCACTGTCATCAGACTTGCTTATTTGGATTCTGTAGAGGAAGATGACTTGATAATGTACTGTTTTCAGTCTCTCTCCGTCATCCCCTTTCACCTATGAGTTACATCAATCTAAAAAGTATATAAATTTGGGAGAGATTTTTAGTAGAATTTTTACCCAGTCTTTCATCATCTAATCTGAATTCTTCAAAATAAGACTCATATCAGAAAAATGAGATATGGTAAACTGTTAACAGCATAGTCTCCAAGCATGGTGAGTGCATTCCTCTGATAGGTTTTCATCCATCAGCATCAGACTCAGCACAAACAGAGTATAGACTTTACCTTACATATGCTACATTGAGGATTGTTGTTTTTTTCATCATATGGAGTGTAACATAAGCTGATGTGGCATTCAGGATTTACAGAAAAGAGATGTATTGTTACTCATTAAGGAAGAAGATATTTTCTCCAGAGAAAAGATAGACATTGCAAGATACATATGCTCTAAGATGTAATATTAGAAAATGCTCATTTTATTCTTCTCAATGTCAAGTATAAAGGAACCATGATTTAATTATGCCATTGGATGGTGATCATTTGTGATGGTGAATACCATAAAGATGTCAACTACTGGTAGTGACATCCTTTGTCTGGAGATAACGTTTCAGCAGAGAACAGTGTGAACGAAAGAGAGAAGAAAATAGACAAAAATGGTGAGGAGATGGCACCCACACTCCAGAAATTAAAATCATAGAATCCCTTATTTCTGCTGCCAGGCTCAAAATGAATAAGAGGGAGAACCTTACCAACCCCAGTCACTGTCCTGAGAGGCTTGATAGAGCCTTTTCGCCACTGGCATGTGGGACCTTACTGAAACAAAATTAAGCTGAACACCTCAACTCTCTCACTGGAAAATGGCATAACCCAGCAAAGCTACCTGAACACTTAGATTTTAGAACTCAGAATGAATGCCAGACTGTATTCATGACCTAACAGATGGTAACTAACCATCCCTGGAACAATACCATCCTTTGGGTTCAAATCACCTGTGCTTTGACCAAACACCTTGGCCATGGCTGGGGGCATGCCCTGGCTCCAGGTTGAGGCTTGGCTATGCCTTGGCCCAGCACTTTTCCTTCCGATGGGCCAGGTCCAGAGCTGCACTCTCAAGTGGAATGAGGGGGCAGCTGAATTCATACTTTGCCCTGCTCAATTCTCCTTAATTCTCACCAACGTAAGGGCGGGGGGGAAACTGCTGCAAAACCCTAGAATTTATGTTTCATTCTCCTAGCTTCCCAGTTTTGTACATTATCTTCTCTGTCTTTTCTTGAATTCCACAACCACTCACCACCTCCGAGGGCAGTCTATTTATTTCACTCATGTTCTCATCCTATCAAAATCTGTTTTCAAAAATGTTGGATTGATTCACACTGAGTGACATCATTTCTTCAAGTACTTCCATCACCCAAAGAGATTTGCATTATAACAGGATCAATGCTATAAAGGCAGTTTCCAATCTGGGGTACATATGACATACTTGGAGGGGGGGCAGGAAAATAGTAGTTCTTCTATTCATATGTATTTTCCATGTAAAAAATAAAAGGTTTACTAATATTGAGTATAGATTGAATCTAGTACCCCCATTCAGTCTGCCTGCCACATGGTCACATGTCACAGAATTTACATAACGTAACTTAAGAACAGGAGGTCCCGTGGAAGGGTTAACAGAACTGCATCAGATTGCTTACAGGTTTTTGCGATATCATGCAGCTTACTTAGGCTTAAAAACTTAAGTAGATCGGTGTGTTATATTATCAAGTTGTAACTAAACTAAGCTGCCCAAAATGTAGGAGGAGATTTTTTAACTTATGTCAAAAAACCCTAAAACCTTCATTGGCATTATTCATAAGCTATCATAACAAAAAGTTGAAGTTCAAAGTCCTACAGGATTAACAACCATGACACCCACAAACCTTTAAAATAGAGTAAAATATTTATTTCTCTGCAATAAAATAGAGAGGGCCTATAAAATTATTTTGTGCCACACAGAGTGCAGCTGATTATCTCATGACCAAAACCTAGAAAATCTTGTGACTCATATATACATAAATGTGCATTTTTCTTTTACAAAACATCCAGGGGTGTGAATTTGCTGACTTTGGGAAAGAAAACATAATTGATCTCACTTTTAAAGTTTAACTTGATGTTTCAATCATGGATGAGTAACATGGCATTAAAACAACAATAAAAAAAGCCTAAAACTTGGGCTATGGTAAGAATATTTAAAAATTGGTATTTAGAATCAATTCCATTTTAAAATGATTTTACTACTGAAAATGATATATCTGTCACCTATAAAAAGCTCCCACATTTTCATACTTCTTAACAACTTGAAAATAGAATATTGTAACTTGATTAAAAATCCTCCAGATCAAAACTCTCAGAGGGATTTGAATCCATTTGTTAAAAATATAAGAATGTATATCTTCTAATTAGTTTTCAAAGACAAATGATTAGCATTTGAGAAGATGACCATTTGTTTGCCAAGGAGCAATACAAATGCCTGTATAATGATGAGGAGCAGCTAAAAGCCGGGTATCACAAATCACAATGCCTTTTTTCATTTTACCTCCACATTTTAATGAAGTATTCCTTTGAGCTCTAACAGACATTAAAACAAAATTTTAAAATAAGCTTAACTTAGAACCAGACCAAGCTAAATCACAAAGTATTAAACCAAGATGATAAAAAATGTCTGATTGATAACCAATCACAGTCATAATAATTTTTGTGAAGGCAAAGGACTGGATGCCACTATTAAATAAAATATTTTATTTCATTTTTGTCTCCTCCAGTTAAAATGTTTGCATATGTTCCATTATGTATGAATATATTCATGGAATAGTACATATATAATTTATAAATCAATAAATATGCATATTTGGGGGTAAAGTACTCAAAAAAAGTTTATTGAAGTGATGTATAACTTTAGAACTTTGGACCACTACTTTTAGGAGTTTCCTTTTATTTCCTTCTCCTATTCTTTTAAATAAAATACCATAAGTGGAATTTCAGATTGTAGTAAACACATGAAAGGCATGGGTACAGTAAGGTCTGTCCTTTCACCCCTGGCAGTATGCTCAGAATCCCCCTATGTGTGAGGCAGTCTTCAGCGCATGCCCCACCTCAGAGCTCAACTAGATAAATGTGGTGGGGCTAACACATAAGTAAAAACTTCTACACAACTGGGTTAGCCTCAAGTTGGAAAATGTGACATTTCTATTTATTCATTTTTTAAAATCTCCCTTGATCTTGAATCTCCCTAGTTCCCAGGTGCTGTAGCAACAGAGATGCTTTAAAACTCATTTATTTCTGGAAGAAGTCAACACAGCTTATTTCCCCTTTGCCTAGGGAGGGCCCGCAAGAACCCAACTTTGAAGTAAGGAAGCCATATGAAGCAGTTATACAAATTGCATTTGCAATGTGTCTTTAAATTGCAGGGAGCAGAAGTGCACCTGTGATTTTAAAACATTCCTAACAGTGTCCTCTGGATATGCTCCACCTTCAGTTCCCAACATTCTGCCGGCAAATGCTATTCCAGTCATTCTATTTCCTTCCCCGGCCCTTCTGTTGCTCTGCCCACACGTTTCACGGAACTACCAGAAGCCACCAGGCAGGCAGCTGCCACAGAGCACCAAGCAAAGATGATGATTTTAACTTCTTGGGGTATAGTTTTCAAATGCCAGAAGACACAGAATCAAAGAAAATGAGCTATTCTGACAATCACACAGTTCAGACAAGTGGGCAAATTCGATTCTGCCCCCAGTTACAGGAAAAGGCAACTGTTTCAAGATCTGTTTTTGTGTACTTGTGGTTCAGAAACATTTTCCCTGAAAATATGCTGGCAAAATAGCTCGGACCTTTAATACAGACCTGAGAAAGTACCAAAATTCTGAAGCATGGGCTTAACAATGCATGACACACTTCCATACACGACCTCCACGATGTCCACTTTCTCTCCAGGCTTCTTCTTTCCAACTTCCAAAGAAATGCTCATATCAGAACCTAATCTTTAACAATGCAAAACAACAAGGTGCATTTTTAAAAAATAAACATATATGTGGGTAACATATAAAGATATGCACCAACCAAATTCATTATCAGAATTACTTCATAGAGGGAGAGTCTAGTAGTGCTCTACTGATAGGTAACCTTTCTGTCTTATATTGAGGGGTGAGTGGGTAGTGTTTACACCTTTTGAGAGTCTTAAATGTAGTTTGTAATACATTTTTAACCCTAATGCCTTTGATTCTCTATGACACAAACCTTCTCATTACCTAAACACTCAGGGTAAGGAGACGGAGCCCTAAAGTCAGATAAGCCGAAGTCAAAACCAGGTCTGTCACTTACTAGATGAGGTAATTTTCTTAATTACTCTAAGAATTGGTTTGATCTACCTGAGAAATATACAGAGATAACTGTATCTACGTCAAAGATGGTTGGGTAAAATAAATTAAGTAATCCAGCAAGACCTTAGTACTCTGCCTGGCACATAGGAAGTACTCAATAAATGTTAGCTATCATCAGTAAATATTTTATGCTTTCTCAATGACCTGCCTACTACAAATTCACTCAACTTTGGACTATATTCCATCTGTCCTTTCTGAAGAAACAAGTAAAATATAGAATACCAAGGGATGTGAATCTCCATCAGAGAAAAGTCATACCCTTAGAGGCAAATTCTAGAAGTGTTTAAAACAAACTTCTTCTGCTCTAGAGAATCATCTGGTTTGTTCTTTTTAGCACATGGGATGGTTTTGCTCTGGTGCTAACGCACCAGAACGAGTTTTTAATTGACAATAATGTAAGAATAGTTTCGCCATGAATTAGATACTACCGATGCTCAGCCTGTTGGTTTCCCCACAATTCTAGACCTGGACATTATGATAATTATATGTATATGCACATATATAGTGACCACAGCCAGGTACTCCGTATCAGTGTCTTTAGCTGTCATAAAGGAAGACACTACTGTAGCACTTCCACGTATCCCCATCCAGACAAAATTGCCCAGCATTTACCAATACTGCCTGGCAGTATACCATATCGTCAGATATCCTTTCGACTGAAATGTCTCCCATGGAATCATACAACCCAGATATACATGGGATGCATTCAGCCCCTAAGTTGCTATCACTGCAGATAGGCTGGCTGCTCTCCATGGATTGGGGATGGCTCTGTGTGAGACCAAAGAGGTAATTTCAGCAGCAGCATCAGTCGCTTGGCTAATTGTTATCAGCATTATTCAGGGAGCCATGAGGGTGGGAGGTGATCCAGGAGAGATTTCAAAGCCTTTGCTAGCAACACAAAGACCACATCTGCTGCCTGACCATTGGCCATGGCCAATGAGCAAAGCCAAGAGGCATTCTATTTTCACTTGATTTTGTTCACTCTCCCCAGGGTGGTAAAGCTTCCCACATTAACTGTGGAAGCTTCATTTTATATACATTTATCTTCAGGATTTATGGAAACGCTACATTTTCCTTTGCAGTTGCCTAATGCAGGAATCCGAACCAGTTTTGTCCTCTGGTTCCAAGATGTGGCGGATAAATGAAGAAGGCGACTCCTTTTTTCTTTTAGGTTGATTATCCCTGATGCTTAAGATAAACTGACTCAATTATTATCATCGACTTTCAGCTCTTCACCACAATCCACACAAGTCAATCTCCAGCTCTGTGCTGTGATCAGGTTCTCTTGTTTATGGACACTCTCTAGGCTTTGATTCCAGCGAGATTTCTGTTACCAAAAGTCCAAGTCCAACCTATTAAGGATTGCTGCTTCCTGTTTGACCTACATGTGGTCAGTAGCAGGAATGCCCTATCTGAGTAAATCTGCCCCATTTTTAAATAAGATGTGCATCTGCATAATTATCTTTAATTGGTGACCTAGACCTTCCAGACATCTCAAGACAAGTCTGTTACTCAGCTCACTGTCCGCTACTGGAACGTGTCTGATGAATAACAAGGAGGAACCAGTGTCTCTTTACTAAAGGCAAAGTTTCCCTCCACCAGATCCTGGCCTCTACACTAAGCCCACCTCCCAACTCTCCCACCCCGACTCAGATTCCTCTTAAGACATTTTCCCTCCAAATCTGCAGCTCCACGTTCAGAAGTCATTATTACTTTTTTAACTTGTCTGTATCAATCGTAATGCACTGAGAGTCAGGATGCCTTTTTAATTACATAAAGATGAGACACTAGTCTCAAGCAACTTTCACATTTAAAAAAGCAAGAACAGCTTAGATGTAAAGAAATAGATTTCAAACACATGAAACATAATTTAAGTATTAAAACAAAACACACTGTTTCATCCATAAACATGTCTTTAGGTCTGTTTTGATGTAAAGCTCCCATTGCTTTTCTGGGTTGACTTCAAAAGTATCTTGTTGTCTCCAAAAACTCTGTCTAAGGAATCTGTGTTGGTTGGAACTCTAAAACTTTTCTGATTCAAACTTAAGTAGGCTGGCATTGTGCATATCATGCATATAAATTTGTAAGTGTGACAATTCCTTGAAAATTGACCTCAAAAAGAAAGTATGTGAATGGGCCTAGTACAATGGCTGGCAAATAATAATAACAAGGACTCAATACACCTGAAAGATGAATTCAAGCCATTTTGTCATAAATTATGATTTACATTTTTTTCTAAGAAGGACTATACAAGAGAAATGAATTTTTTTTCTTGCATTAACTACAAATTCTAGCTCCAGAAAAAAACTTGAAAAATATAGTCAAGGACACTTACATATGTATTGGAAGAGGAAAAAATAAAACAGGCAAATCCGATAGGAACAGCCCATAACTGGTGTTACTTTCTTCTACATTTCTGTAGCATTAAGATACTTGTTTAATAAAAAAGTCAAATAAAAAAAAGTCATAGAAATCTTCTTTTAAATAAATTCTCACAATAAAATAAACGTAATTAAGAAATGGTTATTCACCCAATTCTTCTCTGGCAGCCATCTTGCTTACTTCACTAACATATAAAGATAGCAATTCTAAAACAATAAAGATAGTGTGGGAAACCCCTTACTAATGAAACACTTTAAATGAGTTCCCTAAATACTTTAACTAGCATTTAATTTATTTTTAATCAGGTGCTTATCATTTGTTAAATAAATTCCAAAGGCCCCAGGATTCCACAGCCCTTAGATAGGCTAATCTCCCGTTGGGAAGCAACACATATTAAATAGTTGCTAAACCTTGGTAAATACACTTTTAATAATTAATTCTAGAAGTATTTAACTTGCAGTGTTATACCGGATATTTCAGCAATAGTGTAATCCATGGGGTATTGCCGAAGGATTTCTCAGATTAACACATTTGGGTCCCTGAGTCCCATCTGTATTCCTCTACCTGAATTAACAGCAGGTAATTCAACACATGGCTACGAGCCTCCGTGTGTTTGAGTGACCACTGATTTTATTACCATATCAGTGAGATCAAATCAGTGAAATGCATCAGCCGCGGAAATGCTTAGTAAGGGACGAGACAGACGATGGCTTACAAGTCAACCCGGGTTTTCAAAAATGATAACTACTGAAAAGAAAAATTACTTTTCCTGTTGAGATGTGTAAATATTATGTAGATATTCTAACTCAATCTCTGTGATGGATGGTGCTCAATTTTAAACATATTTCAGTAATGCCTTAATTTAATAGAATGGGAGATGCACAAGATGTTGAAGGATCAAGGTGAGAATAAATTTTCTTGCACGGATGGTTGAGTCTTGTTCTTAAAAATCCATGGAATTCTTACACTTCCTGCACTATAATAAAAAAGAAGCTTTGCTTTTTTTGTTCCTTCTTTAAAATGAGATACTCTAAATAGCCACTTTGATGCATTCTTATGGCCCGTCTAGTTCTCCTTTTCCACCTCTAAACCCTTATTTGGTGTAAATTGCAACTTACACGCTGTATGCTAACATTGAAGTTAGGCATGACCTTTGTCTCAAGCAGAACCGGCCACTTCCCCACCCAGACTGACAGGGAGCACAGACTGACCAGCAGATGGTGCTACAGAGCAGGCAGCAACCCAGGACTGAACTTGGAGCTCAAAGATCTGCAATCTTCGAGCTAATCAGTTATCTCAATGAATAAGGGATTCTCCATTCCCCATCTTTTCTCTTCTCCACTTTCCCCCTCACCCCAATTTTATAAATGTAGTCTTACAAATAGCTTGGTCTTTTCCCCAGCACCATTCTGCGGCCTGTTCCTTCAGGGCATCATGAAATACCTGGGCAAATGTGAACAGTACAGATAGCCCTTTCTTTCATTCCAAAAGAAATACCCAGTTTCCCGCACCTGCTAACGAAAGCCTGCGCCATGACGATGTTTTAGCAGTGATAAAAATCAAGCATTTTCTGGAGCCAGAATAGTCTAAAATGTTAATGCAGTTTACTTTTTAAAATGTGATCGATAGATGTGGGGGCGGGGGCGGGGGGGTGCCCATAAATTACTAAAGGCAAAAAACATTCTATTAGCACACAGTAGATTTTGAAATGTTTGTTGGTCGCTGTTTTACTAGGGGGAGAATTTTTAATTTACTGAGAGCTTGAGTTTTATTTTGTTTGTTTTGCTTTGTTTTTAAATACCTGCCTTTATCTTTCTCTGTTCAAGAGGAATATTTTTAACATGAGTCATTTAGGAAATGTAATTCTAATGTGGTATAGCTATAGGTTTCAATTAACATTCTACCTTTCTGACAGCCTTTACATTACATGTTTTATGAAATCATTAACTATTGTCATGTTTCTATTATGATACTATTAGGAAATAAAGAGACTTATGTAAATGGAGATGTAAAAGAAATGTATGACAGTTACTCCGAGCAACATCTGTGCACTATCATACATGCTCGCACTAATTTTCTAAAGATTGTTCCATTCATTATAGAGCATTGTTAGTTGCAGTGGCACAACCCTTATTTCCATGCATTTAGGGAATGAGGCAGAGAGTGGGTAAATGAGAGCCTAATCAATACCACTTTTCATTTTGCATCTAATGTGCTGCCTTTTCCTTTCTTTTCCTCATGCACAAATCCAAAAAAGATCCTGACGTTACAGTCATAAAATGTAATTCTTCTGCAGAAACACAGACAATAATGCTTTCTGTATTCAGGCGTATTGCATATTCTAATGGCATTTGGCTAAATTGAGTATGGATTTAACATCAAAGGCTTCATGAATTTTTCAAATGAGATATTAAAGTCAATATTTCAAGTGAAAGATATTTCAATTTAGTTGCATACACAACAATAAAAAACTTCTACAAGGTAGAGGCACTAGTGGCTGTAGCAGTATTAGTTCATTCAAGAAATTATTAGTTTATAAGAAAATCAAACACAAGGTTGTGATATGGCAACGACTCTGAATAAATTAGACTAACCGATATGCACTAGTGTGCTTTATCTTTTGCAGACTGAAGCAGTCCACTTGCCACGGGCATGTTCAGGGCTCCTGGCTGGTTTTTTCTAAACTCTGTTGATTAGCGTGAAGATTTGCACTGCCATTTCATAAATCTCCTTATTTTCCTTTGTACCAGTGGAAGACTTAAGATATGGAAGACTTAAGAGAGAAAATAGGAGCTGTTTTTCACCTTGCATTTCAGTGAATCTTACTTTAAGGTGTCAATACTAAAGTGGGTCTCCACAGTGTTGCTAAATGTTGCCTTTCAGGCAGATTTGGAGGATGCTCAGGTTCAGTGTGTGTGTGTGTGTGTGTGTGTGTAGGCACTTCGGCTTGCTGACAACCACCCATGTCATGGCAGATCACTGAGACTTTCAAACAACATAGCGCTTATGGATTTCTGAAGCAACTTTCCACCAAAGAACTCCAAGCCCATCCACACATGTTTCATCCATCGAACCAAATCCCCAGTGAGGAAATGTGTCAGTCCCGTTTCTCAGATGGGCAAATGTAAAACACAATACATGAAAGCGAGTTGCTTTCCTACCGGCCTGTGGTCTTTTGGAGAATGCTGCAATGGCGCGGTCTGCACTAAAACTAGAAATGGGGCCATGTCTTGTTTCCAGAACAAAGTCCTAGATATGGAACCAAACATGTTTCCTCTTCAACCACATTGATGGCAGGCTGATCTGCCTGTTGGTATTGTCTTTTTGGCTTTGCTCTGTGGGCACACAGAAAGGCAATAGCCTGAATTTCCCAGGTGCCAGGCCTCATCTTACTTCTTTGTTTTGACTATTGTAAACTATAGTGCCTTTCACCCAGTATTTTCAAGCCCTTCCTGGGTTTATCCGTGGATTAACTAGACAACAGATAGACACCCTGCACTCACAGACACTTTAGGTAATAAAGCGTAAAGCAGCCATAAAACCTGCCATCCTAGAGGAGATGGACATTTCTGGATGAGGACAAGCAGATCACCCCACTGACCGGTACACGGAAATGTGTTCCTATAGGTCATGGCAAAGCCAGACAGCGAACAATGTAAAAGCACTCAGCTCTGCTCCCTGCCTTTAACCTGTCTGCTACCTGTGCAGTGTTGAAACCAGTGCATTGTCAGAATCCCTCACTTGATCGAGGCCTCTTAAAAGAGATGGCATTTTAAAGACCCAACAACCCTGAAATGCATAAAGATTTCATTCTGTAATTTGAAGGACGATTGCCCATCTTTGAAACAGGAAAAAACACACCCTAACTTCACAAATACTCTGAAATGAGGAAGATAGGACAATATGCACCATCACTAATGCTTTTTCTTCTCCTTTTTTTTTTAACATGCGCAAACTATTAGAGCCATCATTTCTATTCAAAGGACGTGGAGTGCCCCAAGAGGGGGGTCTCCCTTTGTCCCATCCACCACACACATGTACCCACAAAATACTCACCTCACCTGTGTAAGTTAACACAACCCACAGGACAGGACTTATGCTGCAGTGGGATTGCATGGAGCTATTTTTCAGTGCCTCTATACCCACCCCCAACACCAAAAACAAAAAGCCTCCTGAACTGAAGATTCTTTCTTTGCTTCATTACATCTAAATGATCAGACTCATTTCAGCCTCAATTCTCAAACTTCCCTCCCTCCTTCGATTCCCCTTCCTTTTTAAGGGACCCTATTATAGGAGGGAAAACAAACCGGAACAAAGCTACAATTCAATGCTCCTTTTAAGGCTTTCAGTTATAACTGTGCTCCTGGGCATGACTATTACATATTGGCTTCTTTGGAAAACTGTTGATCTTTTGATGTTTATCATTTCTTTATTTAAACTGTAAAAGGGAGCTTTGTGGAGAACTAGGCTTCATCCCGAACTTAGGCCTGTATTAAAGTTTGGCCCTGGCCATGAATGAAAATGGAGGCTGTGGACTCAAACTATTCCCTCACTGGCCCCTGCCCACATCATAAAACCAGTAAGCTATTTGGCACAGAAGAAAAGAGATGGGAAAAGGCAGGAACTAAAAGCCAGGGCCGACCATGTACCTAAGAGCCACGAACATAAACACAGAAGGAAGTGTTAGCTTAGCTCGAGGAGGTGGCAAGGGGGACATCAGAGGTTTATGTGATATTCAGTGTTCATATTCCTAAAAGAAAGTGCACATTTTAAAATTTTCACTGCACATCTGTGCATTGCTACATTTTTAAGGGCCTGCGAGGACTGGAATTACAGGAGATTTGAAGCTCGCAACTGAGTAGCTCTGGCAAAGCTGCATGGGGGAGGAAGGCTACTGAAAATCATGGGGGGAAGGTAGAGCCCGTGCCAGAGAGGAACATTAAAAACGGGTTCTAGCGGAGGAAACTGTCAGCTTTATATATGGGAAGTTGAAATGGAAAAATTGGTAGTGCCACTGAACCTTAACAGCAGCTGCGAAATCAGAATTTACTCCCTAATCTGAATTAACTAATCAAAACCAGGTCACTCCTCCACCTTCCCTCCACTACCCACCGCATCGCCCCTGGGTTATTTTTCATGACCAGTAGCATTCTGCAGCAAAATAAATAAAGAGCAAGGAAAACAGAAATACTAAAGGTCAACGTTTCCCCACCAGACCCAATGCACTGGAGATTTATCAATGGAAGAAAAAGACGTAGGTGTTCCACCTTTTGGCTTTTCATCTTTGTGGTGCATAGACTTACTTAAAAAAGACCAAGGTTACAGCTGCATCACGAATGCACTCAAATAGAAACCAAGAATGATTTTTAAATGATGACTTCTGAGATCTAAGCTCCAAAGAACACTAAAAGGGAAGGGCTGCATGAAGCAAAGGGACCAGTGTGCTCATAATTTTAAAAAAAATTTTTTTTTCAGATTCACAGCTAATTTCATACACAGGCACTTTTGAATCAAGCATAAGTTTTTAATAAAATTGTGCTGGTAAATTATCCAAAGAAATGCAGTAAAGGGTGCACAATAGCCAAAGCACGATTCGAAGCTCTTATTAACTGGTGATTATCTTCCCTGATCCACATTACCATTCAGTTGCAGATGTTACTGACATTAAGATGTATGATGCGGAGGCTGGAGAAAAAGCCCATTTAAGACAGGTGAATACTTAATAGTAATTCAACATACCCGGCACAAAATGTCTTTCACAGGAGTTCAAGGATTTTCCCTTTTTTTTTCTCTCCTTGCAATTTTATGTGAATGTTTATAAATAAAATGAGAAATGAAACTCCATTTGGTAGCCATTTGACTTGTTCCAGTGTAATGGCCATTTAAAACTTTGCAATTTATCATTTTAGGCTTCTTTCTCATCTGGCTTTATTTTTATTTATTTATTTATTTTTTAATTCTTCCTTTCCTTTGAATCCTTATGAAAGATTCACATTTTAAGTATGCAGATAAAATTTATCTGACATGGAGTTACTGAAACTAAATTTATCTTTTAGTTTCAGTAACTCCACGACTGATATTGCATCAGTTAACTGACTGCCCACTGGATCCAGACAGACCCCTTAGGACCTGGAGCACCCCCTCTTTGCTATTCACCTGCTCAATTTGCCTAACGACCCACTGCCTTCATCCTCAAGGCCCCCTACCTTGTGCTATGCACCCTGAGCTCGATGCAGACACTGATGTAGTCTATGTCTCTAAATGCAATTCCAATAATAAGCAATCAGCTTATTAGAGATGCTTTTCATAAGTTGACTTTTAAGAAAGAGAGCCTAGATATCCCAGGAAGAGGTAGAGACTCAAAGTCAAGAATTCCATGGAGAAGCAAGTCAGCACCATTGGAAGATTTCGAGAACAAGTCAGGCAGTGAGTCCATCTCACTGTCTTTCACATACAAATGCCACTTGATTACTCATTTTATATACAGATGATACACGGACTACGTAGGTAGCAACAAAGGCTCCCGCAGCACCTCAGTCCTCTCTCTGCACAGTTCGGATTTTAAGTGTGTGACTGTCTCGGATAATGTGCGGCACCCTGCAGGTGGTCAGTGTCTCCCTTCCAAATCCAGACTAAATAATGTTCCCCCAAACCCAATGGCTTCTCTCTGTTCCCTGCTCTCTGAATCTTTTCAGTCCTTTATTTTACACACTCCCCTCATCTGCTCTCTGAAGGATTGATTGAAAATAAAATATTAAAGGTCAATAATGACAAAATATATGCCATGCCCCAGCTGGTATTTCTTTTTCAGCAATTGCTTTTACCCAGAGGAGTAGGTAGTGGCAGACCCAACACATGCAGCAACAGGGCCTGTGGAGAGTATGTTTTGTCTGAGAAAGTTTTTTTTCTAATCACACAGCATAAGCATCTACTTATTCTGCATAAGCATAACTCTGATCCTGTAAACATACACATATGTGTATTCATAGTTTTCTCTTCCATATTTAGAAATATATATGCATTGCTAGCTATTGTATATAAACAGAAATTTTACTTTCTTTAGGGGAATCTATATTATAAAATGTATAACACATTCGAACATGGAGTTTCCAATATTCAGACAAAACAGAGAGTAAAGAGTGATTCTCTGAAGGTCAAGGGACATGAGTCCCAAGGAGTCTGAGTTGTCTTGAGCCACCAATTTTCAGACTGTGTTTAGAAAAGCTATACCTTTCCTCTGAGGTTTCTAAAGGGAACCTTGGGGGAAGACACGAGAAGGAGGCTGAATCTGAAGGAGGTTCTGTCCTTACAAACTCCTTCCTTAGCCAAAGCAACTCTACTTTTATTGATTTTATGTAAAAGAAGTTTGTGAAAGATTTTCCTACAGACAATTCTCCCCTGCTTAGAGACAGAATGTTGGCCTCTTTCCAGGAAGAATGGTACTGGGGAGATGAAGACTGACTTTAGGGGCCCAAAGGGAAAGGAGACACTTTCTACTGAACCATCTTTCTTTATAGTTAGAGTCCTTAGCACATTTCTCTGTCCTGGCTAGTGATTCTGCTAGGGACTTTTCAAATACGAGGCCCGACCCAACATTGCCATTTTCTAGGTTCTCAAAGGCCTTCAACAAAGTTCATCCTTGGTATCCTTCTCAGGAATAGAGGTAGATATATAAGTAGCCTATGCTTATTTTACTTCTCAAAGAGACAGCATTTCTAGGGGATAACATCTAATTTGTCCATTTGCATAAGGATAACTTTATTTCTTTTATACAATCCAGTGAACTGAGCTGTAAGATGACAAACATCCTTGCAAAGGTCTCACTCAGAGCTGGTCCTTAGCCTAAACCAGTGGTCGGCAAACTGCGGCTCGTGAGCCACATGCGGCTCTTTGGCCCCTTGAGTGTGGCCACGAAGTTTCAATCGCACTGTACGTGCGCGCCCGCACGTGGTATTTTGTGGAAGAGCCACACTCAAGGGGCCGCAGTTTGCCGACCACTGCCTAAACTGTTAAACTTTCAGCTGCCAAGTTCTACTTTACGCATAAGTGCCCCCTGCAGCAGACATGCATTTTATGTTTGTGGCAGTGGGAGAATGACATACTTTATAGGCTCTTTTCCTACTAGTCATTGTGCTCAATAGATGGTAATACAAACATAGCTGGAATCAACTATGATAAGCACTTTCTGAAGGCGAGTGTTATCTCATGCTGTATGGTCCACCATCACTTCAGAGTGCATTTTGCCTTCCTCAATGGGGAGTTGCTAAACAGTTATCTCAACCTCTGAAAGTGGGGTGAAAGAGACAATAAAAACTAAAATCATAATGATGACTAAATAATAATAAAAAATGTGCTCTCACTTTGTCAGAATCTGAGAAGTTCCCATTTTGCAAAGGATTTCGCACTTCCTACATCTCTGCATCACATATGGTGTGTTCAAGCCTATGTTAATTACAGTTCATGTTTGACTGTTGATTCATCCCTGTTTCAGAGAGCAGTGGCAGGCAAAGGTGCTCACACAAACTTGGAGCTACCAGCGGCACCAGTTCATCCTTCGGTAAAACTGATGTGCAATCAATTAAGTTCCAAATTTGAAATGTCACCAAAAGTCCAGCATCGCCCTAACCAGTTTGGCTCAGTGGATAGAGTGTCGGCCTGTGGACTGGAAGGTCCCGGGTTAGATTCTGATCAAGGGCATATACCTTGGTTGCGGGCACATCCCCGGTGGGGGGTGTGCAGGAGGCAGCTGATCGATGTTTCTCTCTCATCAATGTTTCTAACTCTCTATCCCTCTCCGTTTCTCTCTGTAAAAAGTCAATAAAATATATATTTTTTAAAAAGTCCAGCATCAAAAGTTGGACATGCCAGGGGGTTACCAAACTGTGCGTGTCCAATCAAATGTTTCCTTTGGTTCTATATTTAAAAAAGCCGAAACCGGTTTGGCTCAGTGGATAGAGCGTCGGCCTGCGGACTGAAAGGTCCCAGGTTCGATTCTGGTCAAGGGCATGTACCTGGGTTGCGGGTACATCCCCAGTAGGAGATGTGCAGGAGGCAGCTGATCGATGTTTCTCTCTCATCGATGTTTCTAACTCTCTATCTCTGTCCCTTCTTCTCTATAAAAAATCAATAAAATATATAAAAATAAATAAATAAAAAAAAATAAAAAAGCCTCTTCTCTCCTTCTCTAACAAAGGAAGACAATGCTTTGGTAGAATATAAAGGACATAGGAGGTTTTCCTACTAAGGCAGTTACGTGGTACAGGAAGGGCTCTTTGTCACCAGGCTGCTCGTGGAGAATAGTGTGGTGCTTAAAATACAGTAATTACTGTTACAGTATGTGCATAGCAATGTAAGAACCATATCTAGAGCTATACGTGGTACCGAGAGTCAAGAAACAGCTGTAATTTTGGCTTTAAATATGTTTATGAGCATTCTGAATGGTTTAAGCTTGCTGTGCAACATATGATTTTAATTTTCTTTATGGATATAGGGGGGCCATGAAATGCTGACTTTTGCTATAATAATCTTGCAGGTTTCGGAGGAGCTATATAGGAGGCCAGTCAGTTCTCAAGCCTTCCTCTTAAATCTCCACATATAAATTTCTCAGTGGTAGATGTAAGTTAAAAAAAATTATACCACACATTATATAGTAAGTCTTATGTCTCTGAGGTGAATGAGCCCTTTCAGTGGACTACTGGAGCTTGAAGAGAAGAAAGAAAAGAAAACCTGTAGAATGGAGGCACGTATCTTATTTACCAAATCGTAACTCTTTCCTTTGGAACAGAATAAATGGAGTATTCCAAAGAAAAAATTAAATTTCCTTATTTACCACAGACAAAATTCAAGGAATAGTCATTTTTATATCGAAACTCATATTTAAATACACTTCAAAGCAAGTGCTAAATTGGTCACTTAGAAATTGCTCAAGCAGATTTGCTTACAATTAAAAAAAGAAAAAAAACAACATTTGAATTGCCTCTAGTTATTGTAAGTTAATTGTGCCTACTCTGGTTTATTTCATTTAAAAGAACACATCCCAGAACAGTCTGTAGTTGAAAAATTAGTGATGAGAAAAAATGGATTCTACAAAAAGATGCACTTAATAAAAAAGAAATGATGTTATTTCCTTTAAATGAATTCTGTTATGAGAGCCTAATAACACCCATTTGACTAAAACTAGAGAATATGAACTTTGATAGACAAATATTATTTGCTAAGGTGTGGACTCAGGCAGGTGATTTCATCTGCTCTTTAAAAATATTTTTCTGCATTATAATTTTTCAGCAACATGTCTTATTTCTGTCATCAAGGTCTGAAGTTACTTTCAAATTAAAAAAAAAAATACATTTGCCAGTCAAATATTTCTACCAGCTTCTGTTCACATCAAGAGAATATAGCAAATAACACACTAAAAGCTCAGGAATGTGTTGACAATTAAGTCCCAAGAAGCTAATAGCCAATCTGTTCTGATTAAAAGTACATATATGTTTGAGGTGTACAACAACCCATTCTATGACAAGGGCGCTAGACTCTATGCTTTCTTAGATGACAGTGTGGCAGGTGCAAGGCTGGGTCCATCAAACTTCACTTCATCTTTCTCCTGGCACATAACTAGATTACATTTCCAAACATTTCTTGTAGCTGGAGTCATTAGAGTGAGCTCTGGCCAATAAGATGTGATTGGAGTTATATGTGCAACTTCAGTCTTTCACGTTCTCCCTGGTATTCCACTCACTGAAGGGTGAAGTCCCAGGACATGGCAGAGGCACGTGACTGAGCAACCCTTATCCTGAATGACATGGAGCCAAGATGTGAGGGGAAAAACACATTTATCATGGGGAACCACTGAGAGTTTTTACTAATGTAAGCAGTTACATCCCTGTATCTCACACATTTTAGGATCCAAGTGAAAACCACAATAATAATAGAAAGCCTAGTTTTGTTCTGTTCTTAAGAGCCCTCAGAGAAGTAACAAGTGTATTCATTCAAAAACATTTACTTAGCATTTGAAAGATACATCCCTCCTCTTTCTTTTTTAAAAGTATGTTTTTATTGATTTCAGAGAGAAAGGGAGAAGGAGAGAGAGATAGAAACATCAATGATGAGAAAGAATCATTGATTGGCTGCCTCCAAAGTGCCCCCTACCAGGGATTGAGTCCACAACTGGGCATGTGCACTGACTAGGAATCAAACTGTGACTTCTTGGTTCATGGGTTGAGGCTTAACCACTTAACCACACCAACCGGACATCCCTCCTGATTCTTACAGTCCAATTGAAGAAGGGAGAGTATTCCTAGGGTTCCAGTCTAAAGAAGGATATACTGTATTGGGTGCTAGTATACATGCAGGAAAGGCTTCTAACACAGGCTATAGGGATTATTGAGGACTTCATAATGGTGGTTATAATTCAAATAAAAAAGTTAGTGGGTGTGGGCCACTTAAAAATTGAAGCTATGCATAATGGTGTGAAGGCTAAGGATGCCCTAGGTTCCGTGCCATGATATAAGGACCTCATTACTCAAGGACTTTACAGTGCTGTGGATTTATTATATACTGGAGTCAAATCCTATGTTCCATCAGCTGGTTTCATGACAGAAAAACGTATTTTTCTAAATTTAAGCATATAATCACTCTCCAGGAAGAAAAAAAGCTACATCCACAAAAAATAAGGTCCAAATGAACCTCTTACTGATTCCCTTAAATGTGACACGTTTGGTCCATTCCCTAAAAGTGATGAGGATGTAGCAGCTTTGTTAGTTTTCAATTTTGGAAGAAATATCTCTATGTTTTGGCTATATAACATTAATTCTTTTGGCATTTTCTTAGAGAACCAAAATGATAATTTTGTGCTCTTAAACTTCAGACTAATATTTGTGTATATATCTAGATACTAGAGGCCCAGTGCATGGATTGGTGCACCGGTGGGGTCCCTCAATGTGGCCTGCGGGGATTGGGCTAAAACTGGCAGTCCAACGCCGCCTGCCGCTCCTGCCTGCTGCTCCCGTTCATCCCGGCCCCACTGCACCTGCCCAGGGCTAGTGTCCAGTCAGTCCCAATCAGGAGAGACTCACGCCACCGCAGCAGCGCTTGCCAGCTGTGAGCCCTGCTTCTGGCGCCCACCGGTCAGCTTAGCAGCGCTCCTGCTGTGGGAGCACACTGACCACTAGGGGGTTGCTCCTGCATTTAGCATCTGCCCCTGGTGGTCAGTGCATGTCATAGCAACTGATCAACCAGTCATTCAGTCACTTAGGCTTTTATATATATAGACTAGAGGCCCGGTGCACAGGATTCATGCACTGGTGAGGTGCGTGGCCCTCTGTGGGAGTGCCGCTCAACCAGGTCTGCCGAGCAGCTGTGGACCCGCCCTCTGAGTGGCACTCCCTGATCTGGCATCTTCTGTGGAGCCAGAGCACTTGCCTCTCCAGGGGACTCGGTCGAGTCTGAGCCCAGGGACAATAGCACTGAGAGGTGGTGGAGAAGGCCTCAGTCCAGTGGCAGCCACAGATCTATCTCCCAGCCTCTGGGGTCATCTCGCGAGCCCAGCAGCAGTGCTGTGTGGCCTGCAGGCGTCCAGAGAAGGTGGCAGGTAGCAAGGAGGAGGAGCCTGGGGTGATGAGGCAACGATTGCAGCCCAGGTTCCTACCCATCAGCCCAGGGTTCGCAGTGGGAGCAGCCACTCTTCCCAGTCAGCTGAGTGGTGCTCCCACTGTGGTAGTGCACTGACCACCAGGGGGCAGCTCCTGCATTGAGCATCTAGCCCCTGGTGGTCAGTGTGTCATAGCACTGACCCTGGTGGTCGATCAATTGTTACGGTCATTCCGCCATTTGGTCACTGGGCTTTTATTATACAGGATTGTTGGAAAAAGTATGGTTATCACTCTTTGAATCTCAAGTGCATGAAGTTAATAATCAATAGGAGTGTGTTGCATATTATAATTAATGGGACTGTTTTTTATTTATTTTTCTGTTTGCTTGTTCATTTATTGTTGGTTTGAGTAGGAGATGCTAGTTTTTCTTTAGGTATGCTTTCTTGACCAGAAATGAGAAGAAATAAACTTGTACAGTTTCATTCTGGGATTAAAGAAAGTGAGTTAGAGAAGGGATCCACTCAAAACACTGAAACTGACATTTCTCTGAAAGAGAGAAATAGACAAAAAGAGAGTATTTAAGAATAAAGCTCTATTTCAGGAATACCAGAAAATAAAAGTGGTTAAGGTAACATAAATAAGCAGACATTATGTTACAAGACATTGGTCACTAGCTTTAGGCAATGTACGAGGTTCAGACAAAAGTAACCAATAAAATGTATCCATGCCAATGCTATGTTGGATATGTACAGAATTTTTCATAAAACTTTGGACATCATGGAAAATAGCAGAGAAGACAATAACGCCCCAGGAAACAATTGTACCAATTGTATGCGTAGTATGTCATTTCCTAGCTACCTGCGGTGTTTCTCATCTAAATCTTTATTTAAAATAAAAAGGCCCAGACTATTCTGATCATGTAGGAAGGCTTACATTTATTTTGAGTAGCAGAAAGACCACATTTCTATAAAAACATGAAAGAAAGCCTTCTTAGCATGAAGAATGTGTTTAGGAATCTCAGTCTAAATCTTGCCTACATTCAGTTCTAAGCCTCTGAAAGCAGAAGGCTTTCATAGAATGGAACATGTGCTTGTCAAGTCTCTTATTCTATAAACAATAGATAACATAAGAATACAAAAGCAAAAATATATGATCATACTTAAAACCAAGGTAAGGATCCTTTGGGCTCCCAAAGGAACAAAAATGCAAAGCCATGTGCTGAACGGAAGCTGTGCAGCTCCTGGGTTTCAAGTCTGCAAGCAGCAATGGAGTTTGGAAGTCCAGGTCCTGGAGGAAAAGTGGGAATTCAATTGCTTCAAATGAGATTGTGGAGTTGGGGACAAGGTATAGAGGAGGGGGAAAAAGGGTTGGAGAGTGCAAGAGAGTATAAGAAGAGAAATCAGAGCTTGGTGTGCTCTTGAAGGCAGAAGGTGAAACTAGCTTGTCTCCCCTGTAAAGGTGGCTTAAAATAAACTATTACAACATGACATAATATTACAAACCAAAATATGTTGCTAACCGTCATAGTCAGGAGTTGAGTCAATCCATCCATTGGCTCAGCGGATACATCTGTGAGATCCCCATCATCACTGTAAAACAGGAGATCAGAAATAACACTAGAAGACAGGTGTCTGAAAGGAATAGAGGTCAGAGATGCATGGGTAGGAGGTAGCAGTCATAAAGAACAGGGAGGGTAACACATAGAAGGAGAAAGAAAAATTAAAAACACAGCAACAAAATTATAACAAAAAGTCCCTCTCAAAATAAGTTTTAAATCAAATTATAAAGCTCATTAAGAAACACAATGTAAAGAAAGGTAGCTTAAAAAATTAATTTTCAGACTAGTAATCATTCAAAGAAATTAGTTTTATAATGTAGTCTGACAGAAACTTTAATAGTAGTAAGTTGAGGTTGCTCAGAGAAACAAATGAAAAAATAACCCCGATTAAAAATGAAGAAGGTATTTTCAAAAACAGATATAAAACAAAAAAACATATGTATATAAAACACAATTAGAATTCTGGAAAATCAGATATATCATACAGGAAAAAAAATAATAGTATGTATGATAAACCCTGGACTGAAAATGGTTGAATTAGAAAATTGATAAATAGAACTGAGGACTTTATCCAGAATAAAGCATATAGAAAGAAAGAGGCTTCAGAGTGTTTTTAATATAAAATGTTAGATACAAGACATGGGAAATACAAGACAGTATCTAATTTATATCTACTAAATGCTGCAAAAAAAATGGAAAGTTGTGAAGAGGTATTATTTGAATAATTAATAACTATGAATTTTGCAGAACTGAAGAAAGACATGAGTATTTAGATCTGAGTTACTTCTCTTAGTATAGAGCAGGGTAAAAAGAGATAAATCTTAGCCAAAAGTCATCTTAAGAAAACTGTAGGATATTGAAGAGGTAAAACCAAATATAACAGAAAAAAAGAAAAAAGAGATAACCCTGACAATTATACTCATAGCAGATGTGTCAGTAGTAGCAATAAATGCCAGCAAACAATAAACAAATTTTTTGAAAGTGCTCAGGAAAAATTATTGTCAATGTAACAGTTTTTACCCAGCTAAGCTATTTGTCAGAAAGAAAAGCAAAACAGAAGCATATGCAAAAACAAAGGTAGCTTACTACTCACACAGTTTCACTAAAAGATATATTAATGAATGTTCTTCAGGGGGAAAAAATACAAATTAACACAGAAAAAAGTTGTGGGAATTAAGGATTAGTGGTGAGAACAAAAATTGATAAAATACATCAATGAATAAAATCATAGATTAGCTGTGAAAGTAATCTTTGTGTGTACATTTAAATAAAGCAATTTAAAAACTGCCATAGTAATAAGAAGTACTGTGTGTGTGTTGGGGTGAGGAGGTGTTCATTGTCTGCTAAGATAAGTGGGATGCTAGAATTAGTTCACATAAGTCAGCTGTTAAATTTTCAGAAATTTTGCAAGCCAATTATTAAATACATTATTAAAAATTTAATTACATAAACTTAAAATGAAATAAATTATATTAAAAGCAAAGGTAAAACATATTAAACCCATTACTTTCTAATTATTTTGCCACATTTAACTATTTCCTATGTTTTTGAGGTAATCTATATTTACTGTATCTGCAATACATCTGTTAATGTGCTATAGAGCATTTCTTCCCATCTATACATTCAATGGCATTATATTTATAATTCAAAATAAGCCATGGAATTTCAAATGGAAATATTTACACCAAGGAAATCAGTAAATACATAAATCAGAACTTTTCCCCTCCTCCATATAGCTGGTAGCTACACATTTACCAGCATAGCATTGGATAAGATTCATATTTTTAAGAGAAGTCTAGAAACACTAAATAATTTTATACTTTATTACGTTACATATGTTTATGTTAAAATTAAAAATAACCACTCAAAGGAAAGAAAAGAGAGAGGAAGAAAGAAAGGAAGGGAGGGAGGAGCAGAGAGAAGGAAGGAAGGGAAGAAGGAAGGGAGGATGGAAGGAAGGAAAAAGTAAAGGGAAGTGGGTAAAAATATTATTGAAAACTTGATTAATCCAAGAGTTAATAAAGGAAAGAAAACACAGAAAAGATCCAAAATAAAATTTAAAAAATAAGCTCAAATATAACTATATTTATAATAAGTAAGAATGGAAAAAAAGAGAATATCAAAATAGATAGAAAAGATAATAGTACTGTATTGCTTACTAGACATATGTAAAACAAAATGATACAGAATGTTTAAAAATAAAGCAATTGAAAAATATCATAAATATACAAAATAATACAGAAGTAAGTCATGGAAATTAAAGAGCATTAGTGAGATAAGAAATCAAAATAAAACAAGTCTAGCTATACCTTTTTCATCATAAGCATGTATGACAACATATTAGCATTTGCTCAAGCCACTTGTTATATTATTTTATTGCTCTCTAGAACTTTCTGTGTAGTAATAATATTTTGTAATAAAAATATTATTCAAAAAAGAAAGTATATTGGATCCAGGGAACTAGGAATTTTTAAATAAATTTCAGCTATGTCACTAATTTTTGTACCTCCATAGCCTTTAAGTAGAAAATTAGAATTTTGGATTTTCAGTGATTCATGTGTCTGCTGCATCAATATCATTGTCACATGTTAAAAACATCTGCTGGATCACTCCAATTGGGCTAAGATTGATACAGGGCAGGCAGGTCTACTTTTAAAAACTATTCCCAACCCTCATGAACAATATGTGGTTTTGGAGACCATTGATAGATGATCTCTCATTTCAAAAGAAAATTTGACTATAATTTGTCAAAATATTGGAAACAACCTACTAAGAATCTTTACTCTTCCTTTTCTGTCAGAAAGATCCAAAATGTAAACCAAATAAAAGGCTAAAAGACATGAGATTTACATGTATTAGCAAGCTAAGCAGAGCAAAATAATTATTTGTGGTAAATAATACTTTAAAAGCTTCTAACACTCACTTCAAAAGTTCTTAACTCAGAGTTGAAACTCAGAGGATCAATAGAACCCCCTAAAGTGTGTGTGTGTGTGTGTGTGTGTGTGTGTGTATGTACTTTTGAAGGAGGACAGGGTCATTAGCTTTCATTTAGATTGTTACACAAATGTGTAATTCTAAATAGAAACCACTGCTTTAAGAAAATGACCAAAAGAAACTAAACATACTAGAAAGAACCTTCCACAAACCTTGTAGCATTTTAGTGTTGTGTTAGAAGTCATGACTAAATGTTGCTACGTGCAGGACTGAGGTCAGCAATAAGAGGTGGTGACTGAAGATTCAGGGGAGGTAATTTATAATGAATTACCCTGAGGCTTCTAAAGTGCCCTGAATGGAAGGGGGGAATCTGTAAGCAGGTGCTGCGTAGGAAAGGACAGTCAGCTAGGAGTGGCTGTAGGAGACTGGAAACTGGGTTCTAGGCCTGTCTCACTCCAGAATGAACAGTGTCCATGGGCAAGTCACCTGGCCTCTCCTCATCAACAGAATGAGAAGATAGTGCCACCTGACTTAAAACTTCCTTTCTGTTCTAGATTCCATAATTCTACCAGGAACACTGTTCTCTGCTCCAGAACAGAAGAAAACCAACATCACACCAACTGCAGATCTAAACAGAAAGTAGAAAATCCTATTATAAATGAGAGATTTTTAAAAAAATTTCAATTCTAGGGCCGAAAATTAATTTTGCTATCCTATATAATAAAGAGGTAATATGCAAATTGACCATCACACCCTCACACAAGATGGCCACTCTCATGTGGTCACATGATGGCTGCCCCCATGTAATCATAAGATGGCCGTGGCCATGTCATCACAAGATAGCCGGCAGGGGAGGGCAGTTGGGGGGGACCAGGCCTGCAGGGGAGGGCAGTTGGGGGCGATTCGGCTGGCAGGGGAGGGCAGGTGGGGATGACCAGGCCAATAGGGGAGGGCAGTTGAGGGCAATTGGGCTGGCAGGGGAGGGCAGTTGAGGGCGATTGGGCTGGCAGGGGAGAGCAGTTGAGGGCGATTGGGCTGGCAGGGGAGGGCAGTTGGGGGCAACCAGGCCGACAGGGGAGGGCAGTTAGGGATGACCAGGCTGGCAGGGGAGTTTTTAGGGGTGATCAGGCTGGCAGGCAGAAGTGGTTAGGGGCAATCAGGCAGGCAGGCAGGCAAGCGGTTGGGAGCCAGCAGTACTGGATTGTGAGAGGGATGTCCCAGATTGGAGAGGGTGCAGGCTGGGCTGAGGGACAACCCCTCCCCACCCCCAGTGCATGAATTTCATGCCTCTAGTCTCCATAATAAAACATTAATTCCATGAAAAACTAGCATAACATACTGTACCTCTTTGAACACATAATTGAGTTTCAGCAAACAAATAAAAAGCATTAGAATGACTAAAAGTAAGGCCTGTGATTCTCCATTCAAGGTGTTTTCATTTCTCTTGAAAGTTCAAAATCAACAAGTAAGCTTGGGAAGGCTTTGATTTGCTTGCTGGCAGTGAGCCCAAAACACCATTTATCCCAGGAGTCCTAGGGTCTAAGCATAATCATATGAAGTTTGTGCCTACTAGATCCCTAGTGTTGTGACTGCATTAGTTTTTAGCTGGCCCTAGCTATTAGTATTTAATATTTCTCAGAATCCCTCTATTTAATTCCATGTTTCCCAAACTGTGCCAAGGTACTATGGAATATTTCAGGAAATTCACAGTGTGCAGGGATATTTAAAAATTTTAGGGGACACACAGCCACATTTCTCAGACATCCCATAAGCAAGGTCATTCAGGGTTTCAACATTAGGTTTTGCTACATTCCTTTCAATGACATTATACCTCTGCAAAAGTAAGGGGTTTTTTTTGTTCATAATTGCTATGATAAAAACTAACACATGAAATTCAATGTGGGATAAGAAATGAGAGAGGCAGTATCCAATTTGATGGTTGGATGTGAAAAGTTGAGGTATTCAATAAGTATGCTAGTACATATGCCATTAATGAGTAATTGTGGTTATTTAAGAATAAAATAAAAATCTGATTTTGTCTTTTCATTTCTGTGTATTTCTTTTTTTCAAATGTTATGCTAGGATATAAACACTTACTAAGTGTATTTGGACCTATCTATACATTTACCAGCACAGCATTGGATAAGATTCAGATTTTGAAGAGAAGGCTAGTATTTATTTTGGGCACAAAAAAATCATTGAGACACCAAAAAGCTTGAGAAAGTCATGGTAATATTTATAATAATGGTTATTAACTGAGCATTTACTAAGTACCAGGCTTTGGGTTAAAGCATTTTATCTAACTTAAATTCTTTCAGTCTCATAACTTCATCCAGCCTCTATGCTCTCTGTTGAATTTTCTCTGTTCAGGTTAGCAAACAGCAGTCCTAGCACCCCTTCCAGGTACCTTTCTGAGGTACTTACAATATGATAACTAAAGCAGCCTTGTTCCATTTATTATGATTGATCAGTGCCCCTGCCTTCCTAATCCTATATAATAAAACCCTAATAAGCAAATCAACCAAACAGCAAAACAACCTGTCGCTATGATGCGCACTGATCATCAGGGAGCAGGTGCTCAATGTAGGAGCTGCCCCCTCGTGGTCAGAGTGCTCCCATAGGGGAGCCAGGGGGAACGCCACTCAGTCAGAAGCCAGGCTCACAGCTGGTAAGTGCAGCTATGGTGGCAGGAGCCTCTCCCGTCTCCGTGGCAGCGCTAAGTACTGAGGAGCGGGCCTAAGCCGGCAGTTGGACATCCCCCAAGGGGTCCTGGACTGAGAGAGGGCAGGACAGGGCTGAGGGACCCCCCACCCCAGTGCACAAATGTCATGCACCGGGCCTCTAGTTGTGAAATATTTAACATTCACTTGGGTTAACTCCTCACAGCAATGTGGGTGTTGATCTTGATTCTAGTTCTATATGACTCCCAAGTCCATGTTCTTCACCACCATGTGTAAGTAACTAAGCACAGTCTAGTTAGAACTGTTCACATTTCTAATGCATGCTTGACCCAGTAAGCAAGAGGACCAATCCTAAATATGAGGGACTCTTTCCACTAAAGTTTTTAATTATCTGACATCAATTTCCCAACTTGTAAGTACACTAGCTCATATTCTATATCAGAATTTGAACAACCAAATATTACATATTCTGCAGGAAGCAAATTCCAGTGGTTTAAATATTATCGTCCCTTGCTTTTCAATAGTCTATGGAAGCAATCATCTTAGTAGCAGGCTTTGTTGGCAGGAGTACCTTCCCCAAAGGCTACTGGTGAAATGGCCTTTCCTGGTCCCAGGCACCCACACTCTCCCAGGGTGTTCTCAGTGTTACTAGAAGGAACCTGGGAGTTTTCCTTTAGATTTGACGCAGGGCTATAGCTTCTCCAGGAGACTATATGTCTACGGATAGCAAAACACATCCAGAATTGCCTCCAGACCTCTTGCAGAATGAGGTCTGGATTCCCCTACCACTGTGACTAGTGGAAAAAGGAGTTGTCAAAAACAACATTCTATTTTTTTACATAAGGAGAGGGTGAAATCACCTCACCCCACCCAAAGAGTCCTTTGTATTTCAACTATAGGACAGGGTTTCCTCCCTCTCTTATTTTGTGATTTCATCAGAATGCCCACACAATGTGCTCTTATTGGGTAATACCATGAGATTTCTAATGGTCCAAAAGCAGCCCCTTGCCCCTCCCTCCCAGTGGAAGGTCTTCCCTCTTCTATTTGTGTCTGTTCTCACCTATCCTGAGGCCACCCTTCCATTCCACTGACAATCCACTGACAGAAATGCAAATTATGAAAACTACAGTGATTATAAAATGATCTCAGTAGAACAAACAGCATCAGGCTTGGTTTTGTGCGAACAAGCAACTTTCTGGAAGCAAAGTGCCCTTCGCTTTTCCAGGCACTATTAAGTACATTTCCTCTTCCAGGACTCTAATCAGCGCCTTGCAAGGGCAGATTCATCTTCTCTGGGTAATAATTTGCTCCCACTGACTAGTTTAATTACTCCACCTCACCAAAGGTTCAGGCCCACCGTAATTAGAATTCTATAAACTTCAACTGGGTTTCGCAAGGACTGTCATTTGTGTCTGTACTCTGCCCTATTCTTTACACATTCTTAAAGTAAGTTTTCAAAACTCTAGATATTCAGATATTCAGGCCGAGTGGATTGGCTTGAGGCAATCAGAGAAGCCTTCCTTGCTGAGAAATGGAAGGGTGTGGTTGGTTGTTTGATATAAAAGTCAGTGACTAAAGATAGGAATGAGTTGATACCTTTATTTAGGTAACCAACACAAGCAAAAATTAGATCTAAAATAAGAGTAAAACAAATAATCAAATGATCATATTTTAGAGCTGACAGGAACTTAGCTTCTACCTCCTCAGTTTAGAGTTCAAATAAATTAAGGTTGGTGGAGGTTATCATCCAAATTCACATAGCTGGTTGAGGGCAGAGCCAAATTAGAGCCCAAGTGTCTTGCATCTCCAGTCTCCATTGTTTCCCATACACCATATGGCCCCACCAATCATGTGAAAGGAAGCGCTACCCTTTTTTTTTGTAACTTTACTCTTTGTATGTTCTTTGATTATAAATACAAAGAAGCAAGTACAAACCTCCAATTTCACTAAAATCAACTTACTAAACCTTTTCCATGTGTAAGAAACTATGCAGTATACTAAGGGGAGGGGAGCTGGAAAGTTGATCAAGGTATGCCCTCTGCCATCAAGAAATATACAATCTAACAGCATTGACCCATTTTACCTGAGCAAAATAGATATCCAAGCTTATTCTAGGTAAGTCTCCAAATTTTTACCAAGTTTTTCAAACAGGAATTGATATTTTTCTGATTTGATAGCAGTCAGCAGACTATAATCCTTTCTAAAATATACCATTATGTTTTTAGAATTGGAACTGCTATGTCAGGAGGCAGTCCCGTTTATAATTGTACAAAGTATTGTGGAGATTTATAGTAATTTTTTTAAAATCTTTATGTTGAAAGTATTACATATATACACTCTTTTCCCCATTGTCCCCTTCTTGGACAGATCATGTCCTTAGAACTAAGCATCCCCCCTTGTCCCTTGCAAATTTGAAATTCAATTTACAGGAGCCACACCTGAATGAATTCCTAATGATCTATTTTAACTATTGTGAATTTGCCTTAAATAGTGTGATTAACCTATCCTGTAAAAGATAGTTTTCTAAATATAGATCAGAGTTACTTTAACTGAAGAAGCCTCTTTGTAAAGCCAGAGTTTTCCCTCAGTCAGGGAGGATCAGGTGGAGAAGATGCATAGAAGTCACCAGAAGAAACTTCCAAAATCAACTCCACTATTTTAATGAATCCCATGTTCTCCCTGCAAAGGAACAAATGGGGTTCCTAGGAAGATATGGGAAATAAATGGTTTCCATTGATGATAAAGCTTCCACACTAATTTTGCTTACTTATAAATTTCATAGATAGAAACTGTATTAGAGAGAAGACAAGCAAAACCATCCAAAGTCAAAAAGAAATAGATGTAATTTAATTCCATCATTAACTTATTGAAATCAAGAGCAAGAGTCCAGGGCCCCACGTGATCTGTAATACATTATGTGTCCTATGTCAAAGAATAACAAAAGTAATTGAGGACAGTATTTTGAAGATTAATAAGGTGAAATTCAAGAGCATACAATGCCAGCAGTGATATAAATATCTGAGAGTCTAAGCAAGTTCAAGATAGAGTTGAGTCTTCTTACTCATGACCATCAAATGATGTGTCAAGACAAACTTGTGCCATTTGGGACTTCGAGCCCTACAAATCCCAGATTCCATGTGTGGCCTAAAAACAGCTGGTGTGAAATTGCAACCACTCTGGACCTGATTGTCTACTGTGGAGTTGCACAGTCAGTGTCTCCAATTAGGCCAGGACCGATATCACAATTGTGTTTTATCTTCTGTACAGCCAACTCAGAGCAGCTGTTCTTCCCTCCCACCACCGTGAGATCTCTCCTGTCAGGACTGCCTCTGGAAGAGCAAGACCACCCTTGCTCAAACAAAACAGAAGTCTGGAATCAGAAGTTCAATCACCTCATGCACATTATTGAGCACCTGTAATTGGCAATGCAGGGCACTGAGGAAGCAGGATAAATGAGACCCATCCCAGCTCTCTGCCTCTCCCAATAGGTCACAATGGCCCCACATGCAGGACAAACTTTTTTCCAAAATATGTGGTGAGAGTATGTGAGCAACAGAAAGGGTAGAACAACATAAGGTCAGAGATATAGGCAGAGAAAAATTGTGAGGGCCTCTTAGGTCCTAAAAAGTTGTTTGGATATTATTTCTAAATACTCTAGAAAGTTATTGGAATACTTATGTAAGAGATTTGTATGATCTGACTTACAAAATACCCAGTATGGGGAGAATTATATAGGTGAATAACAGTGAACCAAATAGGAGAATATTGCAGTTCCAAAGTAAGAAATAATGAGGATTTGGCCAAGGACATAACAGCAAGAACATAGTCTGATTCCAAAGGCACAGCTGTCAAAGTTGTGGATGGCTTGGATGTACGAGGTGATGGAAAGGGAGGAATTAAGGATGTCTCCTCGATTTTGCCCTGAGCAATTAGGTGGAGGTGGTACCTTTTGGTGAGTCACGGAAGAGTGTGGGAGTCTCAATTTGGATAGATATTTGGAAGACCAGTAATTTTGTCTTGCTCATGTTAAGTTTGAGATGCCTTTAAAACATTAAAGTGGAGATGCTGAGCAGATGTTTGGAGTTCAGAGGGAGTCATCAAAGTAGAGATATGGAAGTCATCAATTGGAAAGTCACAAGAGTAGATTTAAATAAGTCGTGTACATAGAGTCATCAATGCATTCAGTAATTGGGGCTAAATGAATTACCTTGGGGAAATAGGATGGACAAAGTTGAGAAAAAGAAGAAGGTTGGGGACATGGAAGAGGAACAACCAGCAGGCAGGAAAAACCTAGGAGAGACGCTCTTGGGAGTCTTTGTCCTCACCTTTAAAAGGGAAGAAAAGAATACTAGCCTTGACTACCATCCCAGGAGAATGATAAAGGTCAAATGAAATACTATAGGTTAAAGAAAGCAATTGAACTTACAAAAGGCAACGTAAGTGGAGAATATATATTTTTAATTATCTCATCTCTGCCTTGTACTAAATTTATAAATTTGAACAAGTTACTCTTCCTCTCATTCTCGGTTTATGAATCTGTGAAATGATACTGGCCCCAAAGCATTTTGTATTATTTTAGAACAAATGAAGTAACATGTGTTAAACACTGAGGTTGACTGGCTTATAGTAGGTGTTTAAAACCCGGTGACTTTGATATGCCTCTTGGGCCTTATGGTCTGCAGGAAAAGAGCCTGGACTTTGTACTCAAATAGGCCTTATTTTAAATACCAGGTCTGCCAATGTACTGGTAGGGTGACCTTCAGAAAGTTATCAAATCTGTCTGAGTCTCCTTCCCCATCTGTAACATAGAGAAAATAATAGCTACCACTTGGTGGCCTAGTGAGGATTAGAGTGACAGGTGCAATGTACCTGGCAAATAGAAACCATTTAATAATGTAGAGTGTTTGTTATACTTATAACATTATCATTGCCTAAGCCACATGGCTGGAGCATAGCACAGCTCAGAATGCAGCTTCCAAATTCCAGCTCTTTGACTGTAAATTCAGTGCTTTTCCCACAGGATCCCATCACTCAGTAAGCACTCTCCAAGCAGTCTGCCTGTCATCTGTAATGAGAAGAAAAACACTTTCCCTACAATTCTAGAACCACCCCACCAACCATCAGTTCACAAACATGACCATCTATGATCTAATGGTTTCCCAATGCCTTGGCACTGAAAATATCTTCCCTGGGAGGAAAAAACAACCTCCTGACTTTTCCCCTGGGATTGTAAAGGTAAATAACAAAACTCTTTTCTTTGACTGCACTGCGTTGCAAGCTAGCAGAAAAGAAGAGTGAATTTCCATGTTTACCCAGAAAGAGGCCATGCTTTCACATGCACCAAACTAAATATTTTAGGATTTTAAAAAAATGGAGTCCTCTGATACAAACTTAATTGCATATTTGATCCATCTATGTTTTGACATTAAAAATTGGTGAGAAAAATAGATACTACAGATTATAATTACTTTTCAATAAGAACTCTGAATTCCTGAGATAAAAGCTGTTTATATGACCATTCTTTTATGATTAGCTATATTCTATCCAAATAATACTTAGTAAAGTGTGTGAATAATATCCCTAACCATGCATATTGTATTTTATATTTACATTTTCAAGGTTTTATTACTATATGATTATTATTCAAATAGTTTTCTCTAGCCAAGTTCTGTATGTTTACTTTGAATAACAGACCTTCACTTGAAACAAATATTTTTAAAATGGCTCCCACACAAGAAAATAAAAAGAAGTGAGATGAAGTTTACTGGTTATACACATATACACGGAGCATGAAATTAAATGTGCTGAAGAAATAAAAAGCCTTTGAAGGAGATAAACTTAGAGTTTGAGTGGTAGATGTAATAAAGCGAGGAATCAAACAAATTCTCTATGAATTAAACTAGGCTACATTTATGCTCTTACTGGAGCCTAAATACATCTGTAGATACTCCGAGTTATTTCAAAAGATGTAGTTTTTACCCATAAGGAATTAATAGGCTAACCAGAAGCAGTGCACACACACACAAATATACAAGATACACACACTTAAAATAATTACAAAACAATATAGAAAAATGTATAAAACATATAGAAAAAAACTTCATTTAGGCTTATTTCTGTAATAAAACCCATAAAGCAAATACACATATATGAAAGGGTACACAAATATCACATTTGATTTATTTATTCTTTTGAACTAACTTGCAGTTCTTTGGGGCAGTCAAAATTGTGTTTGTGCAGAGCACTCAGATCGATGTAAGGTAATCATTCTTCAACCCAGAATGTCCTGACAGTGGACAAGCTTTCAAGGATCCCTGCTCAATCAAGCCCATTGAATAGGCCATGGTGGAGATGCTGCAGGAAATGCTTGAGTCTCTTTAAGTTCATGCATATTTCACCAAATAGCCTCAGAGAAAGATGTTTTTGTAGAAATTCCAATATTCCAGAGAAAATATCAGAATTTTAGAATAGCTTAATAGCCAATTAATATGACTCCCAAGACCTTCGGAGGGAGAGTGATGGGGCAATGGATCACACTTTCGGGGAGGTTGAACAATCTAATAATAACACAGCTGAGATGGGGGAAGAAGAATTATGATTTTGTCCATGAAAAGCCAGCTGAACTTCAGAAAGCTGCTTCCTCTGGATTCTCGGTACCACACAAATGACAAGTGCCAATCCAGTCTTCAATGGAAAGTCTCACACAGGTAATTCTTTGGACCATTTCTAGGTTACAAGAGTTCCTCCATAGAGAAAAGGCCAGTTCCCACACCAAGGCCCGTGAAGAACAGCTACCTTTTTTTTTTACAATACACCACCCCTTTCACTCCATCCAAGTTCTATGCCCTTACCAAGCCAAGACCAAACCCCAGTGCCTCCAGGTCACCCTCCTCTCCTCCCCCTTTCTTGGTTTCCAATAACACTTCCTATGCCACATTATTTGTTCTTCTTATTGAATATTGTAATAAGATGCTTCCTCAAATTTGCCTTGTTCCTTTCCATAGCCTTTCTAAAGCATGGACTGTATTTCATACATGAGTTTATTTCCTAGGGAACCTACCACGGTCCTTTGCATAGCATCTTTTAGATTTCTTCAGGGTACCTATTAAGTGAATCATGAATAGTCATTGAATTGACACTATTGAGTCTTTAATAGTGTTAACCAAGGATAACATCACACTCAGGACTGATGATAGTTGTGAGCATGAAGCTCCTCAAGCAGCAGCAACCATGACAGAAGGTTACAAGGCAAAAAATACAGTGGAGGACACTGGCTGACTGTTCAACACACATCACCGAGTGTCTTCTCTGCGCCTGAACTAAGCTAGGCACTGGGGATAAGATGTGTTGTCAGCTTGTTGCTCCAAAGCACTGGGTGCCTGCAGATGCTCTGGGTCTGATATCTAAAGTCAGTGAATGTCGGGCCACACAATCTCTGAAGTCAGTGATTACAAAGCAGCCATAAATATACAGACAAAAGTTACTCTGGCCCCATCTATAAAACTACGGCTAAATTGCCTAGCCACCCAAATCCGTAAAATGTTTCAGATGATTCTCTAGTTGAGTAGATACTTCTCTGTGAAGATCATCATCGTGTACAGCAATAAATGAAAGCAGGCCCCAAGGATGGCCCAGACTATTCTAATGCAGGCCTGTTTTCACATACTACAGTGAAGACCTATATTTGGTTTGTGAACTTTTTAAAACCATGTTATCTAAGACAAGAAATCATTTTTAATTAACAAAATTTCCTATTGCATTCAGACACTAGGCAAAATTTGTCCATTTAGAAATTTTGTTTAAAATCAATCTAGTTTTTTTAATCAAACTCCATGTAATGTTAGAGAAATCTGAGTCAGGTTTGGGTGCCTCTGGGATAAACCTTTAATGAATATACCCCCTCATGACTAGGAATTTGCAAGAGAATTACACCTTCATCCAGAAACTATTCAATGCCTGATGATTTTTATTTTTTTAATTTGGCTAACCAGGAAAAAAAATTTACCTTGTACAATTTGATATGTTCTGTTCAGGCTGAGACTCCAAGAAACATATAAGATGCAAGCGCATTTGGTCTGAGCCCAACAAAAGATTTCCTGAACTCCTTGCAAACTGGATTCTGTGCACGCACCTCTGATATCTCCTGTTATCTCTATGATTAACCAGGCTAATGGATCAAGTGCATCACATATATGAAATGGCTCATAAAAGATACTGGGAAGTATCATATAACTTCATGAATAATTGTGTTTATAAATTTAGTCCTACCAGTTACAGAGAAACATAAAAGACACTGCATATCTAGGGAGAACCAGCTATGCAATAAAAGATGGATTATCCATTCTTCCGCTGGAATAATTTATTGTTTACAAACTAATACTTCACTGGACCTAGGTAGACATATTCCATAACATCCCAGCTGATATGCTCATATATTTGCATGCTACTCTGGGGATTATTTCTTAATCTGAGAGTCACATAATGCACAAAATCAAGGTTGAAGCTTTGTGTCAGAGAGCAGGGCTGATTGATTAAACTAAGTTCCTTTTTAAGACTAAACTAAGGAATGCCTGAGTTCTGACACTACCTTTCTCAGGGGTATGCAACCCCACTTCATGTATGATATTTTTTCTTCTATTTTTTTTATTCTATAATTATTTATATATGTTTCCAGGTCCTGTGCTAGGTACAGGAGAATAGAGATGACTAAGACATGAATTCATCTTGAGATAAAGGTGAAACTGGCCACAGGTGCACAACAAATGCTCACAAGTCAGTCTCAGTCTGTTTTCCTGGCTCAAAAGCACTCCCCACAACTGAGGTCTTGGACCCACCTCCAGGCTCAGATCTACCTCATACTCTCACTCTCTTTTGTTCTCAGGGTCAGTTCTAGCTATATACAAAAGTGACTGAATACTTAATGGCTGGTTATCAATCTTTCTGGACTTGAGCCACAATTTGCCTTTCAATATTAATAAATGTCAGAGACTAGACGCAGCTCTTTCCAAACATTGTTTGCTCATATACTCAAAATAATCCATCAAAGTATTGTTCAAACCATTTTACAGAAACAAAAACTGAGAATCTGAGAAATGGCATATTAGTCCCTAAGTCACAATGTCAAGTACAGTGGGGCCTTGACTTACGAGTGTCCCAACTAACGAGTTTTTTGAGATATGAGCCGTCTCTCAGTCAATTTTTTTGCTTTGAGTTGCGAGCTAAAATTCGGGTTACCAGCCAGCTTCAGATACCCCACCGCTAGTTGGCGCAGCGAAGGTCACAGTGAACGCCACAACATCAGCCCAGCATCACGTGTCTCACTCGTTCACTTTTTGATTTGACATACGAGTAATTTGAGTTACAAACTCGTAAGTCAAGGCCCCATTGTATATGAGAAATCTAGTCTTGTAGACCTCAGAATACTCCAAGAAGTTCAAGATCTGACTTAAAGCTCAGCTGTGAGTTTTGCTGATACTTTCAGTTCTCATGAATGCTAACCCTTTCCTTCCTATTGCCTGTCCTTCCAAGGATCAATCTTTTAGATTCCTTGTGACTGACACCATCTCCTCCACCTCCCCCAGCCACCATAAAAGACTATTTTTCTGACATAACCACACCCCCAGAAGGTATTTGGCCTTCCAGAAGGAGATCCCACAGCTCCTGCCCCTACTGATGAGGAAATCCAGTGCCAAGTCTCAGCCCCATCCCATCTGGCTGAAGGGCCGTGGTTGACTACCATGATCTTACAGTTTTTAAAATAACACTTTCCTACTCTTTTCTTCAATCTTGTGTAAGAATCAAGAGTACAGAAGTAGCTTGCCCTATGTTCACAAAATGCCAAAAAGGACACAAAGTAGTAACTATAATATCCCCCCTCCAATTATTTTTTTTAGGGATAGCCAGACTTGAGGTTTTGTGAAGATTCTGGACCTCTCATAGCATATCCTGTAGGCCAGTGCATATGGTCTAGTAATTTTTTTTATTAAAAGACAACATTACATTTAGAAGCAAATATAATTGTTTCAATATATTCAGTTCTTTCTTTTTTCTTTCCTCCTTCACATCAATTTCCAAGTAAGTATCAATCAAAACAAACAGAACAGCCCTGGCTGGTTTGGCTCAGTGGATAGAGCATCAGACTGTGGACTGAAGGGTTCCAGGTTACAGTCCGGTCAAGGGCACATGCCTAGGTTATGGGTTTGATCCCCAGTAAGGAACATGTAAGAGGCAGATGATTAATGATTCTCTCTCATCCTTGATGTTTCTATCTCTCTCTCTCCCTTTCTCTCTAAAATATATCCTATCTAATAAAGAGGAAATATGCTAATTGACCCTCATGCTGTCACAAAGATGGTGGCGCCCGCAGCCAATAAGGAGATAATATGCTAATTGACTGTCCCACCCTCACAGATGGTGGCACCCAGAGCCAATAAGGAGGGAATATGCTAATTGACTGCCCTACCCTCAAAGATAGCAGTGCCCACAGCCACAAGATGGCCAGCAGGGGAGGGCAGTTGGGGGCGACCGGGCTGGCAGGGGAGCAGTTAGGCATCAATCAGGCTTGTAGGGGACTGGTTAGGAGGTGATCAGGCTGACAGGCAGAGGGGTTGGGGCAATCAGGCAGGCAAGCAGGTGACTGGTTAGGAGCCAGCAGTCCCAGATTGTGAGAGGGATGTCCAACTGCCAGTTTAGGCCCGATCCCACAGGGACCTAAACCGGCAGTCGGACATCCCCCGAAGGCTCCCAGATTGGAAAGGGTGAAGGGTGGGCTGAGGGACACCCCCCAGTGCACAAATTTCGTGCACTGGGCCTCTAGTGTATACAGAGAGCAGACCTAAGCCAGCAGTTGGACATCCTTAGCACTGCTGCAGTGATGGGAGAGGCTTCTGTCACCGCTGCTGTGCTCACCGGGTGTGAACCCAGCTTCTGGCTAAGTGGCGCTCCCCCTGTGGGAACACACTGACCACCAGGTGGCAGCTCCTGCATTGAGCGTCTGCCCCCTGGTGGTCATTCTGCCGTTCAATCGATTTGCATATTAGCCTTTTATTATATAGGATATATGTGTGTGTGTATATATATATTAGAGGCCTAGTGCACAAAATTCGTGCACAGGTAGAGTCCCTAGGCCTGGCTGGCAATCAGGGGCTGGCAATCAGGGCCGATCGAGGCCTTCCTTTCCCTGGCTGCTGGCTGCCAGCCAGGGCCTTCCTTCATTCCCTGCTGCCCCCTGGTGGTCAGTGCACATCATTGCAAGCAGTCAAACTCCTGGTCAGTCAAACTCCTGAAGGGACAATTTGCATATTAGCCTTTTATTATATAGGATATACCAAACAGAACAAGGACATTAACACAGGGTCTAAAATAATTCTGACCGGAATTAGCGGTTCCACAAATGAAATCTCCTGAATGTCCCTTCTAGATTTTAGGTAGGTCCACCATGATTTCCAATATCATTTACATGCAAATAGCTCCTTTTCTTTAAGGATCCCTAAGAGCTTTATGGAAACCAGCATTTACTATTTCCATTTTATAAAATAAAAATCAAATGTCTAGAGAGGTTGAAGCATCAGCAAAGAACCACAGAGTGACGTGTTAAAAGTTTTGCAAGGAGACCTCCAGAATTCTAATTTCTAAAGCAGTGTTCTATCAATTCATCCATGCTACCACTCATTAAGATGGTACCTCCCATTAAGATGAAGCATAATTATTAAAAATCCTTTTGCTTTCTAACATTAACTACTTTTTTGCATCTCAAGTCTAGTGCCTCACAAAAGCTCGAAAGTGAATTAGACGTTTTATTTAAATGCTACTTAACTAAAAGTTAAGGAGTATAATTTTCTATTGCAGAATAAGAACCGGAGAGACTAATTTGGTGGAGTTGTTAAATTTTACAAAGCTTGAGTCTCAATTTCCTCACAAATATTGTACATTTATTTATTGAAGTGAATGAAACATTTGCTATAAAACTATTCAATGGAAAGTTTTTTAACAAAGCATAATTTACTTTTCATTTACAGAACAATGGAAAGTAGAAGGAAATCTTCTCTAAGGTATTAGAATCATGTACAGTTTCATATTTGACTAAAAAATTATTTCCCCAGCTTGTTTTCTCAACTCTAAGGATATGCAGAAAAGTATCGCTTGCATTCATCATGAAAATTACAGGAAAATGACTGAAACTACCGAGAACATTATTAAATAAAACATACACTTATTATCTCTCTTTTTGTCTCTGTCTTTTATTCTATAGTTTACAGAACATTGGCTCTTCCTTACTAGTCCTCCTACTTAGAAATTAAATTTCACTCTACTCCCAAATGTGAGAAGTCAAAGAACTCCCACACAACATCGTCTGGGGCATTTGAGGGTGAAATCCACACCCAGGCTGCAGATCCAGGCTCACAGCAGCCTACAAAGAATGCAACTTCAATTTAAGTGTGGCAAATGGGGCAGCGACAGGCCTTCTCTTACCCCAACAGATGGCAAGCAGAATCAGAGGTTCTTTGTTCCAGGTGCATTGAGTTTCAAAATGGGGATGGGGCCCATTTCTCCTTATCTGATTATGCATGTGCACAGCGTCTCAACCCAGGAGGCTAAGGCAATGAATATGTGCCCTGATACATTCAATATGATAATATGAAATTAGGGGGAAAAAGAAAAAAATATGTCCTTGTTACCACCAACTATTCATATTCAGATCCAGATCCAGTGAACTGAGCTTGACACTTTAGGCACTTGCCATCTTAATATTTATTCCAGAAAATCCTATCTGAATCCCTAGTCACTTATTCCATGCAAGTGTAAATGTTTAGGGGCATGTAACAAACAATAAGTTGTAGAATCAAAGAGATAACTGATATGATTAAAATACTTTTTTTCTGGTGGAGTACAATACAGCACACATTATAAATGTGTTGCATGTATGTCTGTGCTTTTATGTGTGCATGCTTGTAGGGAACTTCTCAGTTGCACAGGATATGATGATGCCCCCATAAAGACATGGACAGCCATGGAAGCATACTGCTGACTTCAGTGAGCATAGGCTTCTAAGGTAGACACACAGGTGTCAGGTACCGGACCTAGGCAGCAGTAGAGAGGTGATGGTGAGGAGAAATATGATGGAATCAGGACCCAGCAAACAAACAGATGCAGTGAGGGCCAGATGAACTCTTAATAGAGGTCCCAGCAGCAGACAACAGATTAAGACTCTCACAGGAGAGTGGGGTTCCGTTAGACTAATGCTTTTTGAGCAAGGATCAGTATTCATTGTTGTTTTCTCAGGAATAGAATAAGCATACAGCAAATGTTTGCTAAATGAATGAATGAATGATGAATGAATGAGACAGTAAGCAGAGGCATAGGTAGTTAAGACTAGGGAGATCCAACTGTAGGTAACAGAGGCCCAGGTCAAGACTACTCCCAATCAGAATTTGCTGGGAGCAAAAAACTGTGGAACTGACAGGGGGTGGAAGGCACAAGACTGAAATTAGCTATTGCAAGTGAAATAAGTGGACTCAGCGACTCTGAACAGCAGGAGAATTCAGATCCTGAAATCAGCATCCACTGTCAGAGGAATCCAGCAGCCAGGTTGACATGATGCTAAGACCTTGAGCTGGTGAGGGGGAAAATGGCACATGGCTTTGGTTTGTGATTAGACTCTCCTAGGGGTGTGTGTGTGTGTGTATGTGTGTGTGTGTGTGTGTGAGAGAGAGAGAGAGAGAGAGACAGAGAGAGAGAGAGAGAGAGAGAGAGAAGAAGAAGAAGAAGAAGAAGAAGAAGAAGAAGAAGAAGGAGGAGGAGGAGGAGGAGGAGGAGAGAAGAAGAAGAAGAAAAGATAAAAGAAAACAAAAATTAAGAGAATGACTATGGAGCTTTTTCTTATTTCATTTATCTATTCATTCAAGCACCAACTTTTTTTAAATGTCCACTTTGTATTAGTCACTGTTCTGGGCACTGGAAAGACAAAAAGTCAATTACATCTGGAGATTCACAAAGAGAATATGGAAAAACAAACATTGATATATATATATATGTTCCTCCCAGAGCCTGGGAAAGGACCACTGGCATGATAGCAGTAGCCATCAGCACAGTCCATGGGTGGTGGAGGAATGGGCAGAAGTGTCAGATAGTGTGCAGGTCACTACCAGCCGACCCTTCCTCTACCATACAAATACTGTTTCCACTCCCTTGAAAATCATAGATGTCTCTCTTGATAAATCACTGCTTTAGGTCCAGAAAGCAGCCAAATAAAGAAGCAGAGGATGATGATGCAGAGAAAATGTATCTTACTCTATAATTCCTACAGAACTTCTTATAGAAAACCTAATGCTGAGAGAAAAAAATGGCGGAGGCTTAGACGGACGTGTTGGTCCTTCGTCCCGGAGCAGATAGGGGCGAGCAGCTGAAACGGGTAACAACCAGCCCGATCAAGCTGGGGAGGTTCAGCTGAGAGACAGTCTGCAGCCAGGAAAGACAGAGAACTCCTGAAAAATGCGGATGGTTAGAGATTGAGGCTGAAACTTCCCCCTGGGCGCCAGCGCAGCGGCGAGACCACGCCATCTTGGGAAGCGGTTACCTACCGGCATCCAGAGATCGGCTACTAACCCAGCGGCTACTAACCCGGAGGCGGCGACTTGCGGGCGGCGCGACTGCGGGAGCCCAGAGGAGGCCTGCGCCCCTCCACGGAGGGGCGGACACTCCTGGGCGGCCAGCAGAGGCACAGCGACCACACCATCTTGGGAAACAGAGCTGCTTGAGACTAGGATCCTGGCCTCAGCACCACCCAGTCTGATCTCAGATGCATACCAGGACCCTGCAGCCACTGGGGACAGAGACCTGTGACCACAGCTACAGACCTGCAGACATGGAAAGTTCGGAGATCCCTGCTGCAGATCCGTGAGTAGCAGAGCCCATCCCCCCTTCCCCCAGGATCGCGGGCAGTGCCAGAGTAACTAACTGATAGACCTACCCCTTGCCGGGGCCTCAGCGCTGCAGAAACTTTGGCCTGAAAGTGCGCGAGCACCTTAGAACTGATCCTATGCGCACTTCGGGCTTCAGAGCCCTGGGCTGGGAGCAAAAACGCGCACAGCACCAGGAACTAATCCTGTGCGCACTGCTGGCATCAGAGCCCTGGGCTGGGAGCAAAAACGCGCACAGCACCAGGAACTAATCCTGTGCGCACTGCTGGCATCAGAGCCCTGGGCTGGGAGCAAAAACGCGCACAGCACCAGGAACTAATCCTGTGCGCACTGCTGGCATCAGAGCCCTGGGCTGGGAGCAATCGCGCGAACGGGAGTTTGTCCGCCTAGCACAGGCCCAGAAACCCCGTTTCTCAGGGCAGGAGGCAGCACCAAGCACCAGTGACTTGACTGTGTTTCTTATCACCTGCGCCTGAGATCCTGATTTCCTGTGCATTCATACTAAGAGCCAGTGAATCCAATTCCTGGTGCAAGGGCACACAGGGACCCTGATTCTCAAGGTGAGGTTGCGCGAAGCAACAGAGACTCTGATACTGAACTCTTGGGGAACTCTGACTCCTGGCGCAAGCTAGGGGGCTCTGCTCTGGTGCTAAACACGCGTCAGGGGGGCCTCTATTTCAGCACAGTGCAGGCAGGGTCCCTAATTCTAAGGGCACGCGCAAGGCCACATTGAGTGTTGGCAACACTGACACAGAGCGAGCCTGGTTCCCACCAACCAACAACAACCACACATCTTAGTGTCAGAGCTCTTCAGTGACACTAGGGTGGTGGGAGCCTCCCACTGCACACGGCCCAGGCCCACGCAACTCAACCTTTGAACCATCAGGAGATAATCAGAATGAAGAGACGACACAATACCCAGAGGAAAGACAATGAAGAATCACCAAGAAAGGAAATTAATGAAGCTGAAGCGTGCAACATGACAGAAAAAGAATTCAGAATGATGGTTGTACAATTCATTCACCGGATGGATGAGAAAATCAACAACCTATGCAAGAATCAGGAAGAAATGAAAAGTGATATAGCTACAATCAAAAACACCATGGAAAGTTTCAACAGCAGACTAGAAGAAGCAGAAGACCGAATTAGTGAGTTAGAAGATAAGGCAGAGAAACAAGCTCAATCTGAACAGCAACTGGAGAAAAGAATTAAAAAACAGGAGGAGAGCCTAAGGGAGCTTCAGGACAACATGAAACGAAGTAACATACGCATAATAGGGCTGCAAGAAGGACAAGAAGAGCAGCAAGGATTAGAAAATCTATTTGAAGAAATAATGACAGAAAACTTCCCAGATATGGGGAAGAAAAAAGTTACACAAATACAGAGAGTCCCAGGCAAGATGAACCCCAAAAGACCGACACCAAGACACGTCATAATAACGATGGCAAATGTACAAGACAAAGAGAGAATCTTAAAGGCTGCAAGAGAGAAACAGAGAGTTACCTACAAAGGGTCCCCCATCAGATTATCAAACGATTTCTCAACAGAAACACATCAGGCCAGAAAAGAATGGACGGAAATCTACAAAGTGATGCAAAGCAAAGGACTGAATCCAAGAATACTCTATCCAGCAAGGCTATCATTCAAAATTGAAGGGGAAATAAGAAGCTTCACAGACAAAAAAAGGCTAAGGGAGTTCATCACCACCAAGCCAGCAATGCAAGAAATGCTAAAGGGACTGGTGTAAAAAGAAGAAATAAAAAGCCCAGAAAGAAAGCAGCCACAAAAAAATAGAAATGGCTACAAACAAGTACCTTTCAATAATAACTTTAAATGTAAATGGACTAAATGGTCCAATCAAAAGATATCGAGTGGCTGAATGGATAAAAAAACATGACCCATACATTTGCTGTCTACAAGAGACCCACCTCATTAGAAGGGACTCACACAGACTGAAAGTGAAGGGATGGAAAAATATCTTTCAGGCAAATGGAAATGAAAAAAAAGCTGGGGTAGCAATACTTATATCCGACAAAATAGACCTCATAGTGAAGGCCATAACCAGAGATAAGGAAGGCCACTTCATAATACTAAAGGGATCAATACAACAAGAGGATATAACCCTGATAAACATATATGCACCCAATGCAGGAGCACCCACATACATAAGAAAACTCCTGGAAGGTATCAGGGGAGAGATCGACAACAATACAATTATAGTAGGGGACTTTAATACACCACTAACATCACTGGATAAATCCGCTAGACAAAAACTCAGCAAAGAAACAGCAATCCTAAATGACTCACTAGATCAGATGGACTTAATTGACATCTTCAGAACACTTCACCCCACAGCTGCGGAATATACATTCCTCTCAGGTGCTCATGGGACATATTCAAAAATAGACCACATATTGGGTCACAAGCAAAGTCTCCACAAATTCAAGAAGATTGAAATCATAAAAAGCATCTTCTCAGACCACGATGGCATAATGTTAGAAATAAACCACAATAAAAACAACCCAAAATACTCAAACACTTGGAAGCTGAATAGCATGTTATTAAATATTGATTGGGTTACCGATGACATCAAAGAAGAAATTAAAAACATCCTGGACACTAATGACAATGAAAACACAACAATCCAAAACCTCTGGGACACAATGAAAGCAGTCCTGAGAGGGAAGTTTATAGCTCTACAGGCCTACCTCAAAAAACAAGAAAAAATGGTAGTTAATCATCTAACTCTACAACTCAAAGAATTAGAAAGAGAGCAACAAGAAAAGCCCAGAGTGAGCAGAAGGAAGGAGATAATAAAGATTAGAGCAGAAATCAATGAAATAGAGACCAAAAAAACAATACAGAAAATCAATGAAACCAAGAGCTGGTTCTTTGAAAGGATAAACAAGATTGACAAACCCCTAGCCAAGCTCACCAAGAAGCAAAGAGAGAGGTCCCAAATAAACCAAATCAGAAATGATAGAGGCGAAATAACAACAGACCCCAAAGAAATACAAATGATTGTTAAACAATACTACGGACAACTCTACTCCAACAAACTAGACAACCTGGAGGAAATGGACAAATTCCTAGAAAAATACAACATTCCAAAACTCAATCAGGAAGAATCTAAAAATCTCAATAGGCCAATAACGATGGAAGAAATTGAAGCAGTCATCAAAAAGCTTCCAGCAAACAAAAGCCCAGGACCAGACGGCTTCTCAGGGGAGTTTTACCAAACTTTTAAGGAAGAACTGAAACCTATCCTCCTCAGATTACTACATAAAGTCCAAGAGGATGGAACACTTCCAAACACATTTTATGAAGCTAGCATCACCCTAATACCAAAACCAGGTAAAGACAACACAATGAAAGAGAATTACAGGCCAATATCCCTCATGAACATAGATGCCAAAATCCTCAACAAAATCTTAGCAAATCGGATCCAGCAGTACATCAGAAGGATCATACACCATGACCAAGTAGGATTTATCCCAGGGATGCAAGGATGGTACAACATCCGTAAATCAATAAACGTGATACATCACATAAACAAATTGAAAGAAAAAAACCACATGGTCATATCAATTGATGCAGAAAAAGCATTTGACAAAATCCAACACCCATTTTTGATAAAAACTCTCAGCAAGGTGGGAATAGAAGGATCATACCTCAACATAATAAAAGCCATATATGGCAGGCCCACAGCCAACATCATACTCAATGGACAAAAACTAACACCATTTCCCCTAAGAACAGGAACAAGACAGGGATGTCCACTCTCTCCACTCCTGTTCAACATAGTCCTGGAAGTATTAGCCATTGCAATTAGACAAGAAGAAGAAATAAAAGGCATCCAAATTGGAAAAGAGGAAGTAAAACTGTCCTTATTTGCAGATGACATGATATTATACATACAGAACCCTAGAGACTCCATCAAAAAACTACTAGACTTAATACATGAATTTGGCAATGTAGCAGGATACAAAATTAACCCCAAGAAATCCGAGGCATTTCTATATACCAATAGTGAACTTTCAGAAAGAGAGATTATAAAAACAATCCCATTTACCATCGCACCCCAAAAATTAAGATACCTAGGAATAAACTTAACTAAAGAGGTAAAAGACCTCTACTCAGAAAACTATAGGACGTTGAAAAAAGAGATAGAGGAAGACATAAACAGATGGAAGAACATACCATGTTCTTGGATTGGTAGAATCAACATCATTAAAATGTCCATACTACCCAAAGCAATCTATAAATTCAACGCACTTCCCATTAAAATACCAATGGCCTTCTTCAAGGATCTAGAACGAACTCTCCAAAAATTCATCTGGAATAAAAAAAGACCCCGAATAGCTGCAGCGATCCTGAGAAAAAACAAAGTAGGTGGGATCTCAATGCCAGATATCAAGCTGTATTACAAAGCCACTGTTCTCAAAACTGCCTGGTACTGGCACAAGAACAGACATATAGACCAGTGGAATAGAATAGAGAGTCCAGAAATTAGCCCGAACCAATATGCTCAATTAATTTTTGACAAAGGAGGCATGAACATACAATGGAGCCAAGATAGTCTCTTCAATAAATGGTGTTGGGAAAATTGGACAGATATATGCAAGAAAATGAAACTAGACCACCAACTTACACCATACACAAGAATAAACTCAAAATGGATAAAGGACTTAAATGTACGACAGGAAACCATAAAAATTCTAGAAGAATACAAAGGCAACAAAATCTCAGACTTATGCCAAAACAATTTCTTCACTGACACAGCTCCTAGGGCAGTTGAAACTAAAGAGAAACTGAACAAATGGGACTACATCAAAATAAAAAGCTTCTGCACAGCAAAAGAAACCATCAACAAAACAACAAGAAAACCCACCTCGTGGGAAAACATATTTGCCAACGTCATATCTGATAAGGGCTTAATCTCCAAAATTTATAGGGAACTCATACAACTTAACAAAAAGAAGATAAACAATCCAATCAAAAAATGGGCCAAGGATCTAAATAGACACCTTTCAAAAGAGGACATTCAGAAAGCCAAGAGACATATGAAAACATGCTCAAAGTCACTAATCATCCGAGAGATGCAAATCAAAACAACAATGAGGTACCATCTCACACCTGTCAGAATGGCCATCATCAACAAATCAACAAACGACAAGTGCTGGAGAGGATGTGGAGAAAAAGGAACACTTGTGCACTGCTGGTGGGAATGCAGACTGGTGCAGCCACTATGGAAGGCAGTATGGAGGTTCCTCAAAAAATTGGAAATGGAACTCCCATTTGACCCTGTGATCCCACTTCTAGGAATATATCCCAAGAAACCAGAAACACCAATCAGAAAGGATATATGCACCCCGATGTTCATAGCAGCACAATTCACCATAGCTAAGATCTGGAAACAGCCTAAGTGCCCATCAGTAGATGAATGGATTAGAAAGCTGTGGTACATCTACACGATGGAATACTATGCTGCTGTAAAAAAGAAGGAATTCTTACCATTTGCAACAGCATGGATGGAACTGGAGAGCATTATGCTAAGTGAAATAAGCCAGTCAATGAAGGAAAAATACCACATGATCTCACTCATTCATGGATAATAAAGACCATTACAAACTTTTGAACAATAATAGATACAGAGGCAGAGCTGCCTCAAACTGATTGTCAAACTGCAGTGGGAAGGCCAGGGAGGGTTGGGGGGGGGGAGGGAGGGGATTAAGAGATCAACCGAAGGACTGGTATGCATCCATATAACCATAACTAATGGACATAAGACACTGGGGGGTAAGGGAGGGCAGGGGTCTGTCAAGGGCGGGGGGGAAAAAAGGACACTTATGTAATACACTTTGTAATACTTTTAGCGAAAAATAAAAAAAAAAAAAAAAAAAAAGACACAGCCCAGGAAAGTCTGTAAAATAAAAAAAAAAAAAAAAAAAAAAAAAAAAGAAAACCTAATGCTTAAAGTTTTGGATTTTGTTAAGATAAGAAAACATCGTTTCTGCAGGCAATCAGGTAAAAAAGTTTTACCACTTAACATTACATAAATAAGATGATAAAAAACGTTCTTAAGAGATAATACATAATATAAAAAAGAAGGCTTTATGAAGACATAGTTCTATCTTCAGATACCTGAAGACATTAGTTCTGTCATGTGGAAGAGAAATTACTGTTATTCCATGATGCTCTCAAGGAGCAGATTTAGGACCAATGAGCTATAAGTTCTGCTTCAATATTATAAATAAACTAGAGGCCCGGTGCACAGATTCATGCACTGGTGGTGTCCCTTGGCCTGACCTGTGGGAATCAGGCTGAAACTGGCTCTCTGAGATCCCCCAAGGGGTTCCAGATTGTGAGAGAGCACAGGCTAGGCCAAGGGACCCCACTGGTGCACAATAGGGACTGGGGAGAGACCACAGAAAGGCTCCAGGGCATATCCAGCCCATCTTGCCCAGGCCCAATCGGCTGGACTCCAAGCTAACCTACTGGTTGGAGCATCTGCCCCCCTGGTCGAACGGTCAAACAAACAGTCAAACACTTAGCATATTAGGCTTTTGTTATATAGGATTGCCAAACTGGGAGTTATCCACAGAAGGAATATGCTATTATAAAATGGATTGGCTCAAACACACAAAGCATGCCTAGACTTCTCCCAGCAGAGAATGACATGGACATCTGTGTGGTCAAGATCTGGAGAAACTGACCAATGTCCTTTAAGACTGAGAACTAAAGAGTCCAATATGCCAACTCAGACCCTAGGATGGTAAGTACAGCAACAGTAATATAACACAGGCAACACTCCTAAGTCCAGTGGGTTCATAGCTATATACTCTCAAGTGATCATTCACTGAGAGCAGGATTCCAGCAAACATCTGGTTGACAGAAAGTAAAGTGGGATCAGTCCTTACCTGAGTGACAGAGTAATTTGTCTGGTACCCTGAGCAGGTTTTTAAAGGGTTAGCTTGTAACATTCATCAGAATTATTTACCTCACTGTCTTACCTCTAATTTTGTGGTTTCCAAGTATATTGTGTGAAGCCCTCCTGGTCTAAAAAAGTACCTCATATGAGCCCTGAGTATAAATCTGAGAAATTAATAATTTGAAATCCCTATTTCCTATTTTAAGGAGCAACTTATTTGTTTTATTTATGTAAGAGTTCTTTGAAGAAATGTGGTCTTCTTAATTCCAAGTGGTATGTCCAGTGCTCAGCTCAAGATTGAAAACTATAGCTATAGAAAATGTTATGGCCTTCATATCTCATTCCAACCCTGGGAGAAGAAAAATCCAAGGACATATTGAAGTTCTCCTCGGAGCACAGTTGGGCTATGATAAGTAGAGAAGGAGCTTTGGATATGAGGAGCCAAAGGATGAAGAGCTCTTCCTGCTTCTCTGTCATGCCCCAGAGTCCCTATTTGATGGATTTACATTGCTTAGCTCTCTTCTATCTTCCTCCAATGTTACCCCTTTGTTGGTTCTAATTGCAAGGCCCAATAGGACCAGGGAGGCATAAGAAAATGGTAACATTGCTTTAGTTAGCTCTGCTCCAAACACCAAAAGTATTGCCTTCTTCATTCTTCTCTCGCTCTAAAAATGACAAGTTCCTGAAGGCCACAATCATCACATGGAGATTCAAGCTAGAAAAGTAAAAGGAGTTCTCAAAGTGTATGCGTCGTCTAGTCCAATTTATAAGTACAGGACAAAACAGGTGATAGGGTTACATCAAAACATGTTTGCTCAAAGAGACTGTGTTTTGAATTGCATTCAGGAACTCAGGTCACAGTGGATGCCTGGACTGGATTTAGGATTTTGGTTACCTCTCCATAGAGATCTATGTAGTTATACAGCAAGACAGATTAATATGAAAAGCTTTTATCCACTAAAGATGAGTTTACTTGTCACTTATAATTGGGGAAATCGGACACCAAGCCAATGCAGAAAAGTAAACTCAAGCTTTTACCTGCTGATGGGGTGAATCAGCAGCCCTACGACTGAATTTCAATTGCCCAGAGATATTACTGAAAATCAACAATAAAAACTCCTTGGGAAGACAGAGACAGTATTCATTAGATGAATTCAAACTCGAGCTGGAAATCTGTTTGTTGTGAGATGTGAGAAAGAATTTAGGTTTGGGAACTCATTCACATTTTTCAAGCCCCACTGCTTCTACTCCCATCTCTAACATGGATTGCCAAAAGAGATCTCTCTGATCCAATGCAATCAAAAGTACTGGAATAACATTTTTGAATCCATGAAGACAGGGATATGTTTGGTTCATCTTTATATTCCCAAACTCTCACATAGGATGAGTCAGTTATTCTTGATGGTTAAATGAATAAGGAAAATAAATTTAAGAGATAATGGGATTAGATGAACTTTAAGGGTTCAGAGCTCTTGAGGTTCTGCAGTCTATGTTTCTAAGTAAACCATCACTAAAGGTGAAATTATGTGATTCCGAAACTCAGGGTAATGTCCTCTCTCAGTGGTGGGGAAGGACAAGCCTAGATCATCTTTTCTATAGTTCATTGAATATTTTAAACACATAAATTGTTACTAAAATATTTCCCCACTATCCTGGGTAGAGCATTTGATTTCAATCTTCATAAATTCTACTAAGTAAAGTCTATACTGCTTCTTCTGAGAAGCAATTTGAGTTTTTCAGAACCCAAAACTACATACGTCCCTCCCCCTTTCCTATCTAGATTTACCAGGAGGCCAGAAGTCCACGAGTTACAGCTTTGCTGGCTGTTTCCCAATGACTTGCTTTCAAATTTAAAGAAGCATTATCTGGAGTCATTAAATGAACCATACTCTCCAGCGCACCCATTCTGTCATCCATCTGCTTAAGATGCTTGTCAGATGATATCCTCCTGTATCTGCAGTCTTCATCTGGTATTCAAAGCTATTGAACCTGGCTCCAAGGTAGTTCGCCTTCTGTTCCAAGTGACAAAACTGCCTCTCATCTTTCAATTCTAATGACTAGGTCGGGACAAATAATCCTCCTCCCACAACTCCCCGTTGAGGGTATGGGGTCTTTGGGATACATTTATACCTGGAGGAGGGTGAATGGAGAGCATTTTTGGGATCAGCATATGTAGAAAGATGTTTCTAAGAAAAACTCAGATTGTCGCCCCCACTGTCCTTCAGAGAATCTGAACTCTGAGTCATCTTACCCTTTCCCATATGCCAGTTCATCTCTTACAACTAATTTGAGAACCCCCATCATTCTTCATCCCCTACAATAATAATAATAAAAATGTTTGGCTAGCATTGGAATATAACCAAGACTTTGACTTTGCTGTAAGAAAATCAAAATATAATCCTCAACTGCAGAGAAATTCAGTGAGTAAGAAGGGTAAAGGGGATAATATCAGAAAACTTTTGAAACATAATTATTTTTTTAAACTTTCCATGACTTACTTTATTTCAACTCTTTGAACTGGCAATCAAGGTCCTACCTGATATAATCTCAACCTTACACCTTTTCCCCAAATCACAATTATATACCTCCACTACAACCAATTTGATTGAATTGTACTCAGAAAGCCCAATTATATGTTTTTCCATATTCAAATCTCTGCTCAAACCTTCTCCCTTGCCTGTAAATTCTACACTGTCCCTTTCTCCATGAACATCTCTGCAACTACTGACATCTTCGGTCTTCAGTGGTCCCTCATTCTAAACTCTTACAACAGTTGTTGTCTACATCACTCACCTAACACCTAACATTCACTGCTTTTCTTTTTTTTTTCCTTTCTAAGCCAGTAGTTCCCAAACTTAATTATTCATCAGAACATTTGAACTGTTGTGTAAAAGACAGAGTTTATTGGGTCCAATGAAGAGACTCAGATTTAGTAGGTGTGGTAGGCAGAATTCTAAAGATAGGTTCCCAAGACCCCCGTACCCTATTTATTCAATCAAACACTAATTGAGGTACTGCTGTGAAGGGAGTTTGCAAATGTAATTAAAGTCTCAAGTTGATGCACCTTAAAATATGGAGATTATCTAGCTGGGTCTACTCTAATCATAAGAACCCTCTAGAAGCAGAGTTTTCTCTGACATGTAACAGCAGAGAAGTCAGAGGGATTCCAACCATGAGAAGGACTCCACATGCCTTTGCTGGGTTGACAATTGAAAGGGTCATGTGGGAAGAAATATGGGTGGCCTTCAGGAACAGAGAGCCACTCCAAGCTGACATCCAGCCAGGATCTGAAGTTTTCCAACAATCTGAGGGGTCTTGTAACTGGCTTTGCTCCCAAAGCTTTCAAATAAGAACTTAGCCTAGTGGGATGCCAATTTCAGCCTTGTGACACCTTAAACCAGGGGTCCTCAAACTTTTTAAACAGAGGGCCAGTTCACTGTCCCTCAGACCGTTGGAGGGCTGGACTATAGTTTTAAAAAAAACTATGAATAAATTCCTATGCACACTGCACATATCTTATTTTGAAGTAAAAAAGCAAAATGGGAACAAATACAATATTTGTATTTGCATGTGGCCCACGGGCCGTAGTTTGAGGACCCCTGCCTTAAACAGAGAAACTAACCCAGCCTGCCTAGACTTATGAACTTCAGAACTAGGAGATAATAAATTGATGCTGTTTTATAGTGCTAAGTCAGTGGTAATTAGTTATACATCAGCAAAAAGTAATACAATAGGTTTGGGGCCAGACCCAGAAATCTGTATTTCAACAAGTAGGTAGTCTCTGACCACAATTTTTAAAACCTCATTCAAAAGTTTCTTATTGTATCTATCCAATAAACTAGATTCACAACTCTTTTTCTACTTGGGAAGATAATATGTTTGCCCCTTTAATTTGTAATTAATTCCACCTCACACGGATGCATCTTTAAATATTTTTTAACTTTGTAAAATTCTCTCAAGTGAATCAAATATTTATATCCAAAATGTGATGCCTACTGCCTGCATTTGGACAAGTCCTCATTCATGGAGAAGACAAGAAAATGCTGTGAAAGCAAAGGATGACTTCCGATGGGCCATTAACTTTGTAGCTGTGCATTGGCCACACAGCAGTAAGCAGGAGCGCATCAGTCTACTCGCATGAAATCTTGACAAGGGTGCCCTAAAACTGTAGTTATAATTGCCATGCATTACACTGTTCTCTCAGCATGACCAGCCGCCTCAGGTGTTAACAGAATTTTGTCAGGTAATGTGTGGTAGCAGGTAGCCAACTTTGCAGAATTCGGAAAATGCAAGGCAAAGAAAAACAAGAATTTTGAAATTCTGTTATCATGGGAATTCTCCCACTTTGCTTGATGGAGGCAGTTGAGCACAGCCTTTCTGAAAAAGAGAATCATCAATGTTAATGATGGAAAGAAACTTGGAACTCATATACTTCAAACTCCCACCCCTAACTCTGCTTTACTGCTTTCAGGCATGGGGAGCTCACCACCTCACAAGCCAGCCTCTTCCATGTCTGGACAGCTGTGGTAGAGAGCGCTTCCCCCGGCAGAGCCATGATCTGCCTGGTAGCTGCTCCCTGCTTGCTTTAGAGTGACTTTTGCAGCCACTCCATGGTGCTAACCTGGCCCTGAGCATCCTGTCGACATTTGAAGACCACCATCATTCCTCGCTCCTCTGCTGTGTATGTTTTTAGTGAAAATCCTGGTTTCAAAATGAAGAAAGGGTATGATTAATACCATTCTCTACAATACGGTTTTCTTAAATATTTTTCCCACACCATTCAGAAAATCAACCACATCAGAAAGAGTGGGAGAAAGGCCTGGGAAAGGCAGTGTTTTCAAAAGCAAGAGATGATAGTGAAGTAACAAAGGGGAACAGAGAGAGAGAGAAAAAAAGAGAAAGTGACACATTTAGAGGACAAGGAGTTAGTATACAGTCCCTCACAGCTCTAAAGTTCCAAAAGGACAGACAGGATCTGAAGTAGCATATTTAAGTACACTGCTACCTTAAAAAAAATAATTTCCTGTCATCACGCCACTGTTTTATAGACCTACCTCATTCACGTCCCTATTTCTGCCAGAATCATAAAGCAGCTGCAGTCAGAAGCATTAATGGAGTCTCTAACCTGAGCTAGAGAACAAAGAAGATTTTAAAGACAAAATGAATAGATTGCCGAGGAGGAGAAGCAGCCCACAGTCCCTTTTCACCCAGATAATATACCATAGACTTTGTCTTATCTGTCAATATCTGTGAGTCTGAGAAAAGCTAAATATGTACAGTGCTTATGTGTCTAGACAGACAGACAGTTCTAGACAAATCGTGGAGCTGAATTTTTATGCTTTGGAAATATTTTAAACAAAGATACTGCTGTGGGGGTTTCAACATCGCACATGCTCGTAGCTCGCATGCAGCAGGAATTCAAGCAAGCGTTTTCAGGTTCTGATGGAAGGGGAAAGATCTGACATTACAAAAAAGTTACTTTTCGGTTTCCCTCTCCCCTCCCAGCAGCCCTGCGCAACACCTGTCTCATCAGCGGGGGAGCTCGGAAGGGATGGGCCTCAAGGCACCTCGGTCCCAAGATTCTCCATGCCTCATTCTTCATCCACGCTGCTCGTAATGTTCCATCACTGGCACAGTTACACCTGAACACTCCGGTGCTGCCAAACACCTGGCTTGATTTTCCACTGTCCAAATGAAAAATAAGCATAATCTGCTTTTTGAGGATACAGCAAATGAGGGAGTTCATGACAAATTGTGTTGGTTTATGCAGAATAGTGATAATAAGATACAAATGAGAATTTTTTGCTTAATGAATAATACTAATCACGTTTCAACAAATGCTGTGCCCTTCTAATTAGAGAGACTGCATAAAATCAGCTTAATTTATTTGTGACTAGTTATACAGAGTTTAAATATTTACTGGAGATTTACTCAAATGTTTGAGAGGATTTTAAACATTTCCTACAGTTGAAGCAGCCTGCCTAGTTCTGTGGGGTGTGGTAACAGCTCTAACTCATGGGAGCCCTCTGATTTTGCTGTGTGACATGAAAATCCTGGTTTCAAAATGAAGAAGAAAGGATATTATTGATTTACATACTAATTCTCCAACTGTTACTCATTTTCTTGACTCCAGCTTCCAAAGTTGTTCCCCCACCATTCATCACTGTGGTACACTAAAGGGAATGAGCATCTTTTCAATAAATTATAGGAACTATGACTAATTACAGTGATATTAACTATGCAAAGTAATGTGTAACTTAAAATGGATACGTTCATCATTTCAAATTATGCCTTTGACTCTTGATGGTCTAATAAAGTCGTGATCTTTTTGTACTGAATGTGTGCTATATTTTCGACAAGTCTCTTTGTAATTCTAGGTTCTGCTCGTGAGCATACTGACCTATGAAAACTAACCTTCTAGAGCCTTTTCAATAACCCAGAGCGATTAAAGGGAGGACAAGCAGATAACCATGAGTGATAAGGAGTGAAGAGACATATACATGTTATGCTTCCCTGGCATGAAATTACATATAAGAGGCCTGAATGAGAAGCTTTGCTGAAATCACTTATGTTTTTCAAAAGCATTTTGACCATGAATTATTTTTGTTCAATCCTAAGGCAACCTTGGGAGTTTTTAACTATCTGTACCCTTGTCTTCTGGATGAAGACACAGAGGTACTGTTAGGTTAAATGATCTGTCCAAGGCCACAAGCTAATTAGTGCCAGTCTGAGACTCTACCCGAGAGTTTGTGCCATCTAGTCCTTATTATAGTCTCTAGACCACCACAACTGATATATAAGCTCATTAAACTAACTTAGAGAAAGCTTCCAGAATTCTCCCTTTACTTGAGCAATATAATTGGTTCCATCACTCGTTTATGTATGTATTCCTCAAACTACAACCCTTTTCAAACACCCTTTCTGTGTCAGGCACTGTGTTAGATATGCAGCTAGAGTGTGAGGACACAATCCTCACCTACAGAGCCCTCCCTTTGGTGAGGAAGATTGACATGTAAAGAATTACAAAACAGCACAGGAAGGACTATAATAAACGTTTGTATAAAGTATTATGGAGCTCAGAGGTGAGAGAATTATTTCTAAGGGACGAGTAAGGAGGTGGTTAAAGGAGGATTCTCCAATGGGGTGATGGTTAAATTTAATCTGAAAGAATTCCCAGGATTTCTCCCAGCAGACACGAGCAGGAGAGGCATTCCACATGCTTGAAAGAGAAAAGTGTGAAGGGCGCAGCACCTCTTGGATGAAGAGGCTGGAGAACTAGGCAGAGGGTTCTGTGGAGGTTTTATATGACATCCTAAGGTGAAGACTCAGAGGAGGGTTGTCAGAAGAACAGCAATGGGTCAGTGCTCTGTCTCAGCAAAGTCACCTGGAGACAGTGTATAAAATGGAATGGAAGGACGGAACTGAAGGAAGAGACCAAGCAGGAGGTTATTAAAAAGCTGTAGGGGCAACTGGTAAGGGTCTGAGTCAGGACTGGGGAAGCAAAGGAGCTGTGTAGGGGAAGTAGATTTGAAAGGTATTTAGGAATAAACTGGTTTATTCAATTATAGTTATGACAGACACTAGAGGCCCAGCGCACTAAATTTGTGTGTGGGTACAGTCCCTAGGCCTGGCCTGTGATCAGGGCCATCTTCCCCAGCTGCCCACAGCCGGCCCCACTCCCCACCACCACCTACCCCCGCTTTCCCATTTGCCATCAGGTGATCAGTGACTTGGAAGGGACCAAGAGTTTGGCTGTTCCCGCCTGCTCACCGGCCCTGTCCCCACCAGGGGTGGCCATCAGGTGATTGGAGCCTGCCAGCTGGGGAAAGGGACCAAGAGGTGGTCAGTGTGCCTCATAGTGACTGATTCAGTGGTCGTTCTGGTCGTTCTGCCATTAGGGTCAATTTTCATATTACCCTTTTATTATATACTAGAGGCCCGTTGCAGGAAGATTCCTGCAAGAATAGGGCTTCCTGCGGCTGGAGCAAAGCAGAGAAGGGAGCGAAAACTGCCACCCGGCTAGTTTCCCTCCTGCTCCGCCCTGAGGCTGGTTTCCCTCCCGCCTCCCGCCTCTGCCGCTTTGGCTCTGTTCCTGTCTCTGCTGCCTCTACTTTGCTACCTTCTGTAGTGCTTCGCTTCCACGTTGTCTTCAGTCTTCGCTCCCAGCCGGTATATGCAAATTAACCACCATCTTGGTTGGATTAATTTACATATAGTCGCTCTGATTGGCTGGTGGGCGTAGCAAAAGTGCGGTCAATTAGCATCTTTGTCTTTTATTAGTGTAGAGGATAGAGGCCTGGTGCACAGTGGGGGCCAGCTGGCCTGCCTTGAAGGGGGAACCGGATCGGGGTGGGGGATTCCCACTGGGAGAGGGGCTGGCCTGGGCAAGGGGCCATGGGTGGTTTGCAGGCTGGCCACACCCCCGGCTTTGTCAGGAAAGATGTCCAGAATGAAGTCCGGAAGACAACTGGTCTATCCTGTCTAATTATCATATTACCCTTTTATTATACAAGGGCATATTTTCCTCAATCTTTTGTTTCTTTGTTTCTTAGATGTTTAAGTGGCATGACTCATTAGTGCTTAAGCTTCTGGAAGACAAGAATAAATGTTTGTCAAAGGGAAATTCTTGTTATTCTCTTGACATTGCAGCAATTGGTATTCATATTATAACTGGCATATTGGGGGATAAGGGTTTTTGACTTGTGATTGCCTGACATGTTGTAACATAATGGACTTACCTCCAACTTACAAAGAAACCAAACAGCTACATCACAATAAAAAACATTGTGCCTATAAGCTCATATGCTTATTGGAAGAATATGTTACATTCCAAAATGTATCTCCCCCTAGACACCAATTGCAAACAACACTGTGAACTTCAAGGACAATATTTGTTCCCATTTATAATATACAAGAGGCCCGGGGCAGGAAATTTGTGCACAGAGTGCGGGGGCGGGGGGGGGGGAGTCCCCTCAGCCCAGCCTGCACCCTTTCCAATCCAGGATCCCTTGGGGGATGTCCAACTGCTGGTGCCGGCAGTTGGACATCCCTCTCACAATCCTGGACCACTGGCTCCTATCACTCACCTGTCTGCCTGCCTGGTTGCCCCTAACTTCCCCCCTGCTGGCCTGATCACCCCTAACTGCCCCCCCACCGGCCTGGTCGCTCCTAACTGCCCCCCCTGCTGGCCTGGTCACCCCCAACTGACCCCCCTGCTAGCCTGGTTGCCCCTAACTGCCCCCTGCCGGCCTGGTTGCCCCTCACGGCCCCCCACCTGGTTGTCCCACACAGTCCGCTTGTTCAATCCTTTGGTCATCCCTCACTAACCCCCTGCCGGCCTGGTCATAGGCAGCCATCTTGTGAGGGTGTGAGGGTTAATTTGCATATTACCTCTTTATTATATAGAATAGCCCAGATTTAGGTATTTAAGATGGCATATAGTGTTTCAAGATAGCCTATGATGACATGACTCAACATTTTAAAAATTATTGTATACTAAGTGGGTTAATTATGGGCTCTGGAAACTACTGCCTTTCTTTAAATTCTGCCTCTACCATTAAGCTATGTGACCTTAGACAAGTGATTTAACCTTTTGTGTCTTAGTTTCCTCATGTGTAAAATAAGATAAGAAATAGTAACTACCGCCGTAACCGGTTTGGCTCAGTGGATAGAGCGTTGGCCTGCAGACTCAAGGGTCCCAGGTTCGATTCCGGTCAAGGGCATGCGCCTTGGTTGTGGGCACATCCCCAGTAGGAAGTGTGCAGGAGGCAGCTGATTGATGTTTCTCTCTCATCGATGTTTCTAACTCTCTATCTCTCTCCCTTCCTCTCTGTAAAATCAATAAAATATATTTAAAAAAAGAAATAGTAACTACCACAAGGGTTAATTCAAGTATTAATAAGTTATATTTACAGAGCTTAGAATAGCATTGGCATTATTATTACAATTGCTGTTATTATTTATTGTTAAATTAAAGAAAGACAGGCCTAGGCCTTAATAACAACATGTGGTTTTACTCTATACTCTCAATTATGATGATAATAGGCTGGCTATCTTCAGAATCTAAAATAAGATAACATCATCATTACTAATTATAATGAGAACAAAGGAATTGTTTCTCAGTCATAGCCAGGTTCCTTTCTCTGATATAAAAACATGGTTTACTTTGAGAAAAGCAATTTCAACAGATTAGGTCTGTTTCAAATTATTTTTTCTAGTTATCTTTTAAAGCCTGTTAAATATAGAACATCCCTTAATTTATATAAAAAACTTTTTTGGAACTTAGTGATTTTTCCAATCTTGAAGTGAAAAGGCCCATTTTTTTTTCCAGCCAGTATTGTTTCAAATTTGGCCTTGGTCTACTTTTTAAATCTTCAGAAGATGTTAAACCCATTTACCCTCCTGAGACTTGATAGCTAAATCAGTGCTTTAAAATAAAGGAAAGGGAACATTTATTGAAATAGTAGATGCTCAATAAATGTTTGTCAGGCTAGACTCCAATATGAGCAGATAGGATGCTCACTATACAGATGATCTCCTATATAATCCTCATGGCATTAGGTAGGTAACAATTACCATCTCTGCTATGCAGGTGAGAAATCTGGGGAGATACAGGGTCTTACTCAGGGTGGCTCAGAAGGGATTCACGCCCTGAAGTCACCTGACTTTAAGTCCCTGTGCCCAGCCCCAGCGATCAAGGTGATTGTTGGCTTTCAGTTTCTCATGATGAAGAATCTTGATTCTCTTGAGACAAAGTTGGCTTCTCCAATGTGTTAAATATTTGATTAGGCTTTTCTCAAAATATTCAACTCCATTATGTCATTTTCTTCTAAGGTCAACTCAGCACCCTGAACAACATGCATAAATTCACATACAGATACATCATGGTGGAGTGGAGTGTCTTAAACAACCCTCTAACTATATGGCATCTTTATCTAAATCTCAATGTGCTGAGTGTAAGTGGAAATTCAGAAATTAGCATGATTTTAGACCTTGGTCATCTCAAGCACTATTCAGCGACTGCATGGGCTCACATGTTATTACTATTATAAAATAAAAATTAGTTAATGAAACGGAATTTAAAAGATCACTAAACATTTTTAAAAGTATTTAAAGAAGTGACCCTTTACAAAAGAAACTATTAGCTGTCAGATGCCTTTCACAAATATGTAATGCATTCTAATTAGAAGAGAACAAACAGCTGAGGCTTTTAGGGCCCCCGAAATCATAAAACTTTAGGCCCCTTTTCTGGCACCAACAGCTTTAGGCCTCACTTCACCCCTGGACAGTTGGCGCCCAGCGCTGCAGCCTTGAATGGCAGCCGGCAGCAGCTCCGACTGAAGTTGTTCTGGCTGCAGAAGGAGGCCCCAAAAGCATCTGATTATTTTAAAATGTGCTTTCATTGTACTGCTTGCAGCTGTGAGTTAATTTTGTTTAAAAAAAAAAGTATTTGCTTCTTTAAAATCCAGGTTTTTTTCCCCCTCCTGCAGAGCAGCTGCAAGGAGAGCAGCTCTGACTTGAAAAGCCCCCTGCCTCCCTGAGAGAGCCAGTTTGGGAGGATGCCTTCCTCACCAGCAGGGAATCAACAGGTGGTTCCAGAGAGTACAGGCTTCCAAGGCTCTTCTCATTGGCTGATTTGTGCTGATGGGCAGATGGATGGACCAATTGTAGAGCTGCAGAATTTTAAAAGCACTCTGGTGGACTCTCGGCCCTTTTTACAGGTGAGAAAACGCCAGGAAAAGAGAGGTTAAGTGGCAGGCCTAAGATTTCACATCTAGTTAACGGCAGCACCATTATGCCTATAATCTGGAACCAGGAGCAAGGCCATGGGGTAGAGATAGGGGTGCCATCATTAAACAAATTCTCCCAAAGAGCATTCTCCTTCCCCAAGGCTGTATTTATTATAGCCGTTTATTTGATATCATAAAGATGCTTAGCCACTGGCTCCGCTGTTCCTCTCCAGTTCCATGTCTGAATCACCTTCTCAATAGACTCCTGAATTATATCTCTTATTCTCACCTTTTGCCTCTAGCTCAGTTCCTGAAAAAATACACTCTCTCCAATGATCATGCCTTTTGTTCTAACCAATTTGATGTGACTGTAATTCATTAGATGTGAATATATGCCCAGTTTAATTTACTTCTAGCTTTTGCAATCCACGTTGCTCACCAGGTTTCTTCCTTTGACCACACTACCACATTAAACAAAGGAGTGCGAGATCCTGGCTTTGAAGTTTCTTCAGTCAGCATAAGATATCCAGTGTCTCTGTGAATCCCTCCAGGATTCTATATGTTCAGAATGAGCCACATGGTGATAAACAGTAGTGATCAATCCTGTCTCTGCCATTGCCCCATTAGCAAGAAGGTAGCTCTGCCAGTCACTTGCCAATCAATTTCACAGGATGTAGGTTGAGCCTCACCCAATTCAAGTCTCCTAATTAATGGAGTGACAAAATGTTGACATTTTGTTGGCTACTCTGGCTCTTGTGGGAATTGGGGAAAAGAATTGAAGGAGGTTTAGAAGAAGGTGGAGAGTAAGGAGAGAACCACACACTGATTTAATGAATCTTTGCCAGTTTTCAGCTAGTAGCAATTTTTTTAATAAAAAAAATCTTCTCTAATTATAAAAGCAATATATGTTTGATGCAGAAAATCTTTTAAAAACACTGTAATACATGAAGAATAAAATGAAAATTGCTTTATTTAAGATTGGTCTGTTTTATTTTCATGTAATGAAAACCTCAGTGTCATTAGCCTAAATGATTAGAAATATGTTAGCTCCATCTCTGCTCTGTCTTCTGTGTTCACCTTAAGGCCAGCTTTCCCCTATGGTCACAACATTTCTTCCAGGATCACCTGGGACTCCATGTTTCCTCATCAATGGTCAGGGAAAGAGAATGGCTGTCTCCTACTCAATGAAAAGTCTTTGGACTATTCTGATTGGATCAAATGACATTGTAGGCCTATCTCTGAACCAGACATTAATGCCAAATTGATGCTTAGCAGTAAATGGCTCAGGCCTGAATTATGTATCCACCTCTAACCTAATAACCATAGCTAAAGGAATGGGGTCATTCTGATTGACCTCACTCAGTGATGGACCACCTGTGGAACTCAAGGTGAAGTTGATCTGACCAAATTGCAACGTTCCTCTATATGGGGTGGAGGTAGGTGGGATAATGGGACGGATGCTGGGGAGTCAATCACAGTGTCTTTCGTACACTAGTAATCTAAATACCTAGGGAAGAACCATTGTTGGTTTTGCTATACAGCTCCGAACACACACAATGCCCTTGGTGTGTTGGTTTGTATGCATATTGCAAATCAGAATTTTATTGCATATATTCTTTTATGGCTTCTTTATTTTTCATTGAAAAAGGTATCATCAGAATTTTCTCATGTCATCAAATGTTCCAAAAATTATTTAAAGGCTGCATGGGATTTAAATAACACTTAAGATTTGGACACGTGTTAAATTGTTATATTTTTCATCCTTAAAAATTAAGCTGCAATAAATAAACTTGCACATACAGGGGGTCCCCAAAAATGTATACACACTTTAACAACTGATAGCTCAGTTTTGAAAGTGAAATGTATTTAAATAAATACAGCCTTTATAATTATTCAATGTGTGTACATTTTGAGGGACACCCTATATATTATTGTTCAAATACAGGCTTGTTTTCATAGGATGGAGTACTAGAAGTGGAATTGATGAGTATAAACAAACAAAATAACAACGTAGATATACAGTGGTAATTTTATAGTCTGGCAATAGTACATATTAACATATTTAAGAATCCACACCTGCTATAATTTTAAAGCCCCAAAGTATAAAAATATTGTTTGAATTAGTAACTATATCTATGGGAAAGTAAAAGGAGAGTTCAATGATTTATTAAAAATGTAGAATTCAGAATACAGAAACTCTTAAGTTTTTTCAATGTGTGATGCCTGTACCTGTCCTAAGAAAAAACAAAATAAGATTATGTTTGTGTGAAGAAGTGAACTAAAGTCCCTTCAGTGTCCTTAGTATGCTACTCTATTAGTCTTGACTCTTCGATATGTAAATCACAGGCTTGCATTTTGAGCTGCCTTAGGCAAAAAAGCTAAATGTACTCACTCATATGACAAGGAAAAGTAAGAGAGTAATTGGGAATGACTAGAACCAAAGACTTGATGGTAGCGGAATCTTTCTTCAATCATTACCTCACCTCTATCTATGTCTTCTGCTGCAGATCAGGACTCTCCCAGAAGCTGCACCCCAGCTGCCAGAAGCTTCTGAGTCTGCATTTTCTCACCTTCACCACCAGAAACTCTCACCCCACCCACATGTTCACAGATCCAGAGCTATACTCTTCTTGGTTAGGCTCAGTTGTTCTGCAGATCCCTTGTTTTGGGGAGAATGGAGGTGCACATCTGTAGAGCAGCCAGTTACTAGTTGATGGGCAGTCTCTTACATATCAGACGTGGCCTGTGTAGTAGTGAGCAGTTCCTCTAGTGGAGAATGGTGGCATTGGAAGAAGTGGAAGGCATGCTAAATTGACACCAGTAACTGGTCTTATAAATATTATATTTTAAAATCCTAAATCTGGCATGCATCAGGGGAGAAGGTGGTGCATCATTTCCTTTGCCTTCCTTTGGCTGCCTACATGTATAAAAAATATAAATAATAAATAAATAAATAATAAAATAAAGTCCTTAAACAATTCCATCATATAGTTACTACCATAAATGTCTAAAGGAGGAAACTGAGACTAATTGAAATCAAATTAATTGCTTTGGGTCCATCCCTCTCGCTCTCTCTCTCTCTCTCTCTCTCATAAAAAAGACAAATATAACAATGTATCCTCAGGTGAGGATTCTTAACCACCACCACCTCCATCCCACACAGACACATACATAATCTCCACACGTGGCATTACAGTATCCTGGCTTGCCATGTATCCATGTGAGAAATGTTTTGTGTGGGTTCACTGTCAGCTCTCTCTCTGAGCCACAACTGCCCAGAGCTGCTACAAATCACAGCGTAATGGGGAGAAGAAGGGCACACGTTGGAGGAAACAGACAGTCTTTCCTTGGCCCTCTCCAGGTCAAAATCTAACATTCACTCTAGGAACGTATGCGGAATTTCCATTTGGTTACCTTTTAATCATTTGCTCTTCTGTACTGCAGGACAACAGGCTAACTCTTCCCTAAAGTGCACAAAATGACTCCTTAGCATCCCAGACAAGCTCATAGACTCCATCTAGTTTGTACATCTCATTCTGTGGCCTGAGGGAATCATAGTTAGACAGACTAAATGACTTGCCCAGAGTTAAAAGCCAACTAATATCATAGGCAAATTCAAACTCAAGCCTCAGATCTCCCAGGCTAGTAATCGCCCACTCACAATGGGTGTTTAAGTCACTCCAAGGAGAAATAAGCTCTTTGGATAAAAATTAGCCTCAGGAAGCAGCTCCAGAGAGGAATGATAAAGGACAGAGAGTATCTGTGTAATCCCAAAAGAAGAATATTCCACCATCTCCTTGGAATGAGATGAGCACGCATCCAATGACAGTAGTGGGAAAGAGTAACCGAGGACAGCCGTGGAATTAGGACTGAAGTCAACACACATTTCTTACATACTAATTAGATGCTGAACACCTTTTATGTGCAAGGTTCTGGGACTAAAGCAATAAACAGCACAGGTATGGCCACTGGCCTCACAAAGATAGCAATCTAGTGAGGAAGATAGATGTTAAACAAAAAAAATCACAGGTGTGAAGGCTATATGGAAAGGTCAGGTGCAGGATCCTGTAGGAATGATGGTAGTAGGAATTGCACAGAAGAGGGGAGTTTAAGCTGAGACTTGAAGCATGAAAATGTGGAGTAGAATAGTGGGCCAGGCAAAGGGAAGAGCCTGCATAAAGGCCCAGAGGTGAAAGAAAGTGAAGATGTGGGGATGTGAAAGCACGTCCCTGCGGTTAGCGCACAGAGTGAGGGAGAGGGTAGAACAATTGTCTGGAGAGGCAAGTAGAAAGAGTATGTAGAGCTCCCTGAGCTATGTTCCGGAATTTGGTCTTTATCCTAAGAACAATACAAAGTGTTTTAAGCACGGAGAGACAGAATTATCTCTGTATTTTTAAAAGATCATTCTAACAGCAGCATTGAGAGATTAGAAGGGACAGAAACTGAACGTAGTGAAAAACTTCTCAGGAGGCCTGAGCAGTGGCCTGATTAAACCACGGTGGTGACTTAGGTATGAGAGTTGGCAGTGAGGAAGGGGAGGAGACTCAAGACTTGCTTCCATTGTTCCCCGAACCAGGCATAGGAGGGAAAGCAAAATCAAACCGAAAGTCTGTACAAGAGTGGAGTCTCTGAGAATTAGGAAAGAAAAGAATCCAAACGGCCTCCCATTTACTAGGAAAGGATTAGAGAAAGGAGTACATGGAAGAAAAATAAATTTAGGTGTTGTATTTCTAATTCACAAATAATATTTCCTGGCCAGATGCTGCTGTAGAAATTTCAGAAACACCCACTAAAATCATAAATGAAAATCACATATTCGTCACATTATAGAGAATACAGGCTGAATTTACAGCCACTGAATGAGCGCTACGGATGAAGATGTTGATTTACTCATGGAAGATGGAAATATACATGATAGAAGAAAACAATACACAGAAATGTGATAAACATTTGCATGAAAATGAGTCACTGGAAAAACTCAAAACTTCCACAATGCTTTATGCACCAAATTATCTTCAGAGCAGTCAAAAAGAAATAGTAATAAATAATAATAGTGCATTTTCCTGCCATTAATTTTTTTTTTTTACCAAACTTCTGTTGACTTCAGTGGAAGTTCTGCATCTAGAATGTAGCCCAGGAAATTTATAGTCTGTAACTCAGAGACCAAAGACCTTGAACATCAAGAAAATCTCTTACCCTTATTTATATACACTGTTCTTTATCACAAAGGAAGAGCTGGTACCCATTCCAAGTAACCAATCATTATGCAAGGAATATTCTGACTCACCCAGCATCCCTAATCAGTAAATGCTGTGCCAATGGAAAGAGAGTGGGAAGAAGTCACAGCATCCATTAATAAAAAATGACTGGGGCTTTCTATCAACAGAAGCATCATTAGGAAATGTATGGTAGGAAAATAGTAGGCTGTAGATTTGTGATGGCAGGGATGGCAATGGAATACTAACATTTATACCCTCTTAACCACTTAGTTTTAAAATGATGCCAGATTTCAGTTAACTACACATGTGCTTCATACAGTATTTTTCATTTTCAATTTCTTGCTAAATTTCTGACTACAGTCTCAAAAGATGGGACTGCCTTACCTGACCCTTTGGCCCTCCTTCCCACCTCAAAACACAAATATTTCTCTTTTTTCCAGTTTTTTTGAGGTAACACTGTATACATTTAAGATGTACAACTTAATGACTATATATCAAAATGATTACCACAATAAGTTTAGTTTACAAATATAGAATACTTCATGAATGTGCATGTTATCTTTGCTCAGAAGCCATGCTAATCTTCTCTTTATCACTCTAATTTTTTAAGTGTAAGTGCTATCTAGATAAGCACCACAGTTATTTCTAAAAGGTAATTGATTATCATTGTCTGAGCATTTCTTCCATAAATGCATTGGTCAATTGTTGGCAAAAGATTAATCAGATATGAAGGGGAAGGACTCCGATTAACCCAACACTTCCTTGAACAGTCTCCTCTCTTTGCTGCCCTTTGAGTCCCAATCTGTGAACCCTTGAGTAAATACAGAAAATATGATTCACATCTCCAATAAACTGTGTAATCTGTATGTCAACTGAGGATGTTCCATGGTTACACAGTAGACTTGTAATTCCAAAGTAACTGTGTTGCATTTTGAAAGAAAACAAGCCAGTCTTGTTTCATTAACAGAAAGCCTTCTCTAGCATGTCTCCTGGTAGGTTAAAGGGATCTGAGTCATTCACTGAGAGTGAATGGGAGAATCATGGGTTCATCTAAAATACCTACAAATCTTAATAGAGGGATAAACTAAAACTACAGAAGTCCCCACTACTGTATAACTTTTCAAGTATCACTAATGCACATCACCAGTGGGTTAACTAATAGTATTCTGCTTTAATAGCATGTCTGCCCTATCATTAACCCAAGCATGGTCCATAAAGTTACTCGACTATCCATAAATAAGCTTACTAAAGTTTATGTGATTTCTAGTTCTATCACCTCAATAAGAAAAACAGCATCAAATTTCCCATTCGGGCTCAATTGTGTGCATCTGAAGCTAAGGATTGGATGATAAGATCAATGGCTATTCAAAATTAATTCAAATTCCTGTCAGTATTCCATGCCTTGTTTTCAAAAGATCATGCTTCTGATCCTAATTTTGCATAGTAAAATGATATTGCTTCGAATGATATTTTACTATTAATCTATATTCTACTTTCAGACAGAACCTGAATAGATGATGTTTTCAAATCACTACCCAATCTATACAAGAAATTATACTGGTTTTGATAAGAAGTGGTTGGAATATACCACCCACCCACCCCCCAAAAAAAGTTCTATTTAATCCAATCTTCTATTGGAATTCCAGGATTTATGTCACTATTATAGAAAAACTCATTTTGGTTATAGCACCAACATGGCCAAATAAATGACTTCAAGATGCTAGAAGAAAGTATTTGGCCAAGATAAATAGGTGTTCAAACAGGCCTCCCCAGCTTGCTCATTTTGCTATATGGAAAATGAACTAACCAAGTTTAATGTACACCAAATGAGATTTGGAAATATGTTCTAATTCACTTCATTTTATACCAGAACTGAGCAGTTTTTTATTTCCCTGCTTCCACCTTTAACCCCTACTGTTTGTATTCTCAACAAAATGGTCAAAGCGATCCTTTTAAAATATATATCAGGTTATGTCACTCCTCTGCTCAAAATCCTCCCATGTCTCCCGAGCTATGAATGGTGCAAGCCAGAGCCCTGGCGGTGATCTGCAGGCCCTGTGCACTCTGGCTTCCCTGTACACTCCGGCCTCCCTGATCTATTTCTTACCCCCTCCCTTGCTCACTTCACGCCAGTTCCACTGGACACAGTTTCTCAAACATGCCCAACATATGCACACCTCAGGGCCTTTGCACTATTTGTCCCTTCTGACCAGAAGAGCACTCTTATCTCTAATATTTCCAATATTTCATTCCCTCGCCCCCTGCAAATCATTATTCAACAGTCACCATCTCAACAGACAACACTGTCCAATCTATTTAAAATTATATTTCACCCCTTCTCCACAAACTCCCAATTACCTCTTGTCCTATTCAATTTTCCTCCATAGCCCTCATCACCTATTCTAACATTCTACATGGCTTTCCTATGTATGTCTACTGTCTCTCTTCCCCACTAGAATTTAACTTTCACAAGGACAGAAATTATAGCCCATCTTGTTCCCTACTGTATACACAGAGCTTGAAATAAGACACAGCACATGGTAGGTACTTAATAATATTTGTTGAATGAATTCTAAAGTTGCTGAATATGGCACAGATGTAGCGCACAGAAAATTGGCAGATGTTTTACTAAAAGCCATGATTTAAATTCTGTAAGCCTCAATCTTCCCATCTGTAAAATAGAACAATTACAGTACCTAACACTGAAGGTTATTGTAAATATTAAGGGAGAATAAAATGGAAAGTATTTAAGACAATGCCTTGCGTATTAATTCATTATTTTGCTTAGTCCACAATAAAAGTAAGAATAATAGAAATAATAGCTAACATCTGTATAGAATGTTATACTTTATGAAGGACACAATTGTGTTCATTATATCTTCTCAGGATCCTCCTAGATTCATTCCAGGAAGATATTAATAACTGGATCCTCAGTGTTCATGCCTTGGTAATGCTAAGTAGGTAGCTAACCACAGGCTATAAAAGATAGAAACAGGGTTCAAACTGAAGTCCTCTGAGGCCAAGCCCTGTGCTCTCTCCTCGATATTAGAGAAAGAAAACATCACTTTCCACTCCAGGCTTTAACAGAATAAAAGGTTTCTGAAGTAATGTTCTGTTTGGTTGCTCGTTTACTGAGTCTGGACATCTGCATAAAATGTGGCTTAGAAGAGGTTGTAGTCATCAACGTCCAGTACTGTCTGCAAGTTCTAAGTCCAGACTTGACTGCTGGAAGACCTCTCCTCACCATGGATCATGGAGGAATATGTGCAGTTGAGAATATTTTTATTATCTATGTGTGTCCCATCATGCCTATAAACACCCCAAGACAAGGATCAGGTTTTTTAGGGGAGCTCCACATCTCCTCATTCAGTCCAATTTTCATGGTAACTGGGTGGTGAATTTTTAATGAATAAATAAATGAGGGTGTTTGGTTTTTTTTAAAATGGGTGAGTTTACAGGCACTGCCTACCTTATCTTCCATCACAAATTGTCTCCCTTCTTTTCTACTAAAGTTACTAGAGTACAGGCAGATGTCTACAGCCTCCTCTACTGTAATTGTGTTAATTGTAAAACTAATTCCCCAGAATGTTGTGCACAAAAGAATTACACCTTTAGAAGATGATGAATTAAACAAGTTCAAATGGGCGTTTTCACTACAGGACTTCTCAGAGCCTTTACTACACTAATAGTCATTGCAAATCTTCAAAATTTACATAGCAACTATAGCATTTTACAAATTTATTGGATCATATACTCCCCCCACACACCCCCCGCCCTAGAATCAAAGCTTTTTGCATGGAATTTCTCTAAAGTCAGTTTTCCAGAGAACGTGTTTACCTATAACAAACACACTCAGGGTCTTCAAAAATGGAATCCATAAAAAATTCAAATGAAACACCAGGAACATGAAGAAGTCAAGGAGAGTTCATATTTTTGTAAAGCTGGATAACTTATAGGCTGATTTTACTTAGATTTACTATTTACTTCCTATTAAGCCTAATACTAGGTTTGTGTAAGCCCACAGATACTGAAAAGGCATTATTTTGGAGGACACTTTACAAGACTGATTAAAAAAAAAAAAAGAAGGCATTGGTTTGGGGCCTTACACAATATCATGGGTTTTATGTAGAAAGCCAATGCTCCTCATAGTTCACCTGACGATGGGGAGAGAATCGAACCACGGGGTTTCTGGGCCCAAGGAAAATGAAAAGTTCTATACAAAGGCAAATTTATCCAAAGACTTGTATCCATTCAATGCATCTTGCCTGATTTAATTGATTAGATAAGATGAAATAAACCTAACAAGAACCGGAGGGTGCAGACCACAAAAGGTACATATTTAGATGAGGCCAAGAAGAGGATGGTCTGTCAGGAGAGGTGAGGTCAGCAGGGAGAAGGTAATTCAGCAGGGCTCCCTGAAGGAGGGGAGGGGGAGGTAGTATCAGAAAGAAGGATCCAGTAAAATGGGAATGAAAGAACCTTGAACTCCACTTTATCCACTTTATACTTTAGCCTCATGGTAGCTTTGATGACAGAACGTAAGTATTGGAAACAGTAAGCAGAAAGCCAGGAGACCTAACCTGGTTGCGTAGATGTTATTGGCTAAAGATACAAAGATACATAGAGCAGGAAATAGCACCCAAAAAGGACACTGACTTTAGCAAATAAGAGAAGTTACTGTAGTCAGAGGTCCCAGAGCCTATTATAGACATTCAAACTCAAAACAAAACAAAACAGCCTTTTATGGGGTTTTTCCAGAAGTATCCCATGTCCCCCCTCCCTCCACTCCACACCATGCATTCATCCTTTATAGCCCCTGAATAAAGAAGGGATAGAAACTAGCCTGATTGTCTCTGTTGTGTGACAGATTTCCACATGTACTCATCTATTAACATGTACCCTCTTCATCACTATTGCACTAGGTCTTACGTTGTATTTTTTTCAAGCTATAGAAATATATATGGCCTCTGAAAGGTATCCAAATCCCCTCCTCTCCTTCTGAAGATTCATGAATGTTAATGAAGTCACTTGCCTCTGAGATGCAGTCACCTTTGGAGACTCGCCCTAAACTGTAAATCCCTGGTTCCCCACGGGAGTCTGGTTCCTTTCTGTTCTCCACATTTCCTCTAGGCTAGTTCTTCCAGGCCTTTGTGAATGTCTGCTGTGGCCTTCTCTCAAGGCAATCCCTGTTAAGCACAGCTATCTAAGGCAGAGACATTCTCTTAGGGCCTCTTAATTTGGGCAGTTTTAATAGGAAGATTTTAAATGGTTTCATCTTGAACCTCGGATGAGTCACCATGCCGCTGAGGGAGGGGGCATGTCCCCGGGATGAGCAGGCTCACCACTGACCCACAGGGCGGGTTCTCACTCCACTCAGTCTCGCCCCCGGACTCCTCCCTCAGAACTGCTGAAATCTGCTCTTCCTTTATCTTCTTAAGAAGATCTCATTTCCCCTGGATCCTTTCCAGGATAAAACCCACTCGTTTCCTTGACTCGCAGTGCCCTCTTGAAAACTAAGTAGTGAAAGCAGATGCTCTAACTCAGACACATATTTTCTCACTCAAACATTCATCACAGCTTCCCACCCAACGCTGAGGCACTATCTGCTGGGAAATTCACCATCTCCAAAGCCCCACAGAAAGGCTGTTCTTGTGGGTTCCATAACTATAACTTTCAATTGATCCAAAATTTTGTTTTATGAAGCCTCTGTGTCCTCTCTGCTTTGACTCCTACAAGAGATCCACAGAAAAACAGTTATGCTTTTCTTTCTGAGTCGTCTGTACTCCCTCTGGTATTCATACCATTTGAAAACAACAACAACTACAACAACAAAGATATTATTTTTCTTGGAAGGAAAAGAAACCTGCTACCTGGAGATTACTTTCTTTGGCCAGTCACACATAAACTATTATGCTTTCAACTGGACCCCCGAATGAGGGGGAAAGGCAAAATCTAAATAATTATCTCTGCATATTCCCTGGTCTTTCTTTCTCTCTCGGGATGTGGGGGGAGAGGAGAGCATATAATTGGCATGTCATTTCTAATTGTTTCCATAAACCAATAGGCCCTATACCTTGAACGTGACCCTACTTATAATTGCATCATCTGCTACAGACCCAAATCTTTCCCTGTTAAAGAAGCCCAAAAGCAGACTGTTACAATAACCTTGTGCGTCTTATTGAATGGCTGACTCAAAATATAAATAAATAAAATTAATGAATGAATGAAAAAGACTCACATCCAGTATTTCATGTGACTGCTGCTGAGCCTCCATGGCGTGCACAAACTTTTTTTAGAAATTGCGGGAAATGTCAAGACCCTTACTTGTTACAATTTAATTTTCTGCTGCTAAGGCAATTACAGTTCAATGAATGATGATTCAAACACATCGAAGTTTTCATTACTCTTTGCTTAATTTGTCAGTTAATGTCTTTGAGTTCTACAGTTTCTCTGACAGTCTTAACTTGCCATTAAAAACTTGTCAAGGAAACAACCTTCTGATTCTGGAGGGTTTAAAGAGTATGTATCCTTTCATTGTTAAGAAAGTTAGAAATGGGTCCTCAACCAAAATATTCATACTCGAGGAATCCTCAGTTAGGAAAGTTTGCAATAATTCTGGATTATTATTAGTGTTTTCTAATATATCAGCACTGCAGTAAATACCCGAAATAAGAGTTCATGCTTAAGATACTATACATCATAAGAATGTTGCTTTCTATCAATGTTTCTTAGTGGTTTATGGGTGCCTGATAAATGTTGGACTTTTACATTCCTCTCCATGTCCCAGGCATCTATTACATTTACACATTTTATACTTCTCTAATATTTTTGCAATACATTTTCCTGAATCAGCTGATGACATTTAATAGAATGTTTAAGACACAATATAAAACCTAAAATACTTTTGCGTATTCTGAGGCGAAGATGTGCACACAGATTGGATTTCAAGTTAAAACCTACTAATGATGTACCCAACATTTTTGCTTCTGCTATACATATTAAAATATAACTAAATGCTTCTTATGCAATACTACAGCATCAGAACAAATAACAAGCTCTCGTACTTACAAGCAAGCTAGATGATTAAGGACCTTTTAATGAAGGGAAACAAAACAACAGTGCTGAGATGTAATAGTCCATGAAATTCTTATTGGTAGAAGGAGAATCTGCAGTAAATAAATATTAACCTAAATGTTATAGAAAACATAAAGCAAATGGGGGAAAATGCATTCTTTAAGCTAAAATATAGTTTAAAATTTGCTGACAATGTAAGGAAAGTCTATTTGCATACCACAGGGCTCCATCTGCTGTGGAAAATATAAGCTGCAAGAATGATTTAATATTTAATAGAAGTAGTAGCCACTGTTAATTATAATTTGCACATTTACAAATCAGCACTGATAGCAATACAAATTATGAAATATAAGGGTGTTCTGCTGGATACTCGGGAAAATAAGATGACAGACAAAGTTAATGGAGTATCCCTAACCACAGCTCTGTCAGAACACATCAGAGAACTAATCCAGTTACAAAGAGCTTGCAATGGAAAATCTATTTAAAATATTAAAATGCTGTTTGGTAAAAGCTTTTTCACAGTGCATTTTACTTAAACAGTTGCTTATTGCTCATGGGTCATTAGCTGTACACCCAGATGCATTCTGCAAACTGCCATTTAAAAGAATAGTAGAAATTATATAAGAAATATATTTCTGCAGCACCTTTTTCTGATATATATAGTCTGTTGAATATATAGGCTATATGTAGAGAAAACAGTGTGTGGTCACACCATAGTGTAAAGCTGTGGAATTAAGCACTACGCTTTGCCTACATTGAGCCATAAAATGCAACACAACTTTTCCCTCTAGACCTGATCTTATTTCCATTTACACTTAGATGCTAATAGTGATAATACAAATTGACTCTTATTTAGTATGAAGACAGAAATTACCATTGATTTTTTTTCATTAATCTTCTATTTCACCTCATTTCTCTCATCATCATATAACATGAATTAGTGGTGGAATCATTTTATGCACAATGCTTTAATAGAACTTTTGTTCTCTAAATCATGAATACTGTTAATTGTAGCCTCTAGAATCCCTAATTTATGGAACTGATTCTTTATCCAAACTCTCTCAATTTGCTATGATTAGGAAATCCTTGCTCCATGACAATGATTTTTAATGTATGCTAAAGATATTTCTGCATCTTGGAAAAAATGTAGACCAAAGGCTATACCAAGTATAAGGTTTTAAATACATAAGCCTAAGCAAGTAAAACTGTTATAAATGATATATAAATGTGAAATTAGATGTTGTCACAGTATATCGGAAAACATTAGCACATATTTAAGCATATACAAAATTCATGCACGGGCGGGGGGCGGCCGGGGGGGGCATGTCCCTCAGTCCAGCCTGCGCCTTTTCTGGGACCCCTCGAGGGTTGTCCAACTGCCCATTTAGGCCCGATCCCGACTGCTGGCTGCCAACCACTCGCCTGCCTGCCTGCCTGATCACCCCTAACCACTCCCCTGCCAGCCTGATTGATGCCTAACTGCTCCCCTGCTGGCCCAATTGCCCCTAACTGCCCTCCCCTGCTGGCCTGGTCACCCCTAACTGCCCTCCCCTGCCGGCCATCTTGTGTCCACATGGGGGCAGCCATCTTTGTGTGTTGGAGTGATAGTCAATTTGCATATTACTATATATATATATATATATATATTCAAAATAATTTTTAGTATAGGCCAAGATAAAATCCTAGCAGTTTCTGGGTCAACTACTTCCAGGATATGCTTTCTCGGTCATCTCCTTTTTGAAATTTGAAGCTTTAGACAGTGTATCTATCCCCTCTCATTGTCTTACTAGAGGCCCGGTGCACAAAATTCATGCATGGGGGATGTCCCTCAGCTCAGTCTGCACCCTCTCCACTCTGGGACCCGTCGGGGGATATCTGACTACCTTTCACAATCCAGGACCTCTGGTTCCTAACTGGTTGCCAGCCTGCCTGCCTGATCGCCCCTAACCACCTCTACCTGCCTGATTGCCCCTTTCCACCTCTGCCTACCTGATCACCCCTAACTGCTCCCCTGCTGGTCTGATCGCCCCTAACTGCTCCCCTACTGGCCTCATTGCCCCTAACCACCTCTGCCTCACCTACACCCAGGACCCAGGATTCCCTCCTCCGGCCAGTTGCAGGCACCTGGGACCTGGGCTTCCCTCCCTCTGTCTGGCCACAGGCACCCAGGACCTGAGTCAGCTTCCCCCAGGCCAGCCGCAGCAGCAGGGGACCGTGGATGGGCGACTTCACCCGGGCCACAACCGCAGGTGCCCGGGACCACAGGGCAGGCAGCTTGTCCCTCTCCTGGGCCGCAACCCCAGCTGCTGGCACCTGGGACCATGGGGCAGACAGTTTGTCCCTCTCTTGGGCCGCAGCCTGGCTGGTCCCCATTCCTCTCTTGTGAGCTCATTTGTGCCTGGCTGGTCCCCATCACTCTCTCCCCAAGGTTGAGTGTCTGAGCCATTATAGCATGACAGCATGAGGGCGTGATGATTATTTGCATATTAGATCTTTATTATTGTCTTATTTTTAGTGACTTCAGACCTTTACATTACCTTCCTAATCATTGTAAGTATTGTTCCTGGCTTAAACAATTATTTTACAGATCTTTTTAATATGCTGTTTTATTTATTCTTGGATGTGTTAGATGTGTTTTTTATTACCCAACGCATCCAGGACATCTAGACACAGTTATATCCCACTGAAGGACCCATGAGATGTGTTAACATCATTAATTTGGGACCTCAAAGGTGTTATAACACTAGTAAAATATGTTGAAAACATCTGCCTACTAGCCTTGAAAATCCATTAGGACTAGTCTGTCTTTATCAGGACCTAGGTGGAAAAAAAAAAAAAAATATATATATATATATATATATATATATATATATATATATATATATTCACTGTCACACAAATTATGAGTTCCTCCTGAAATTTTGCCCAGTAGATCAGCTATTACTCAGGTCACAATTTCAAATCTATACCATCTGTGTAGTGAGAAGCTTAAATATTATATAAGAGTGGTACCAACTTAGTAGCATCAAATAGTACCCACCAGGAGCAAGTATAAGTTCTTTCTGGAGCAAAGTACCCCCATGTTAGTCTCAAACCTCCTACAGAAGAAGTTCAACAAAATATAAACTCATAACAACAAAAAACTTACTAAGAACATGAAGAAATACTCTACCATTTATGAAAATTAGCAGAAAAAAAAACACAGAATTAAACCCCTAGCTCTTAAAGCTCTGAAAGTATTAGTTGTAGACTGTAAAATAATTATAAATCAAATGTTTTTATAGAGAGAGAGAAATCATGACATGTAATAAAGGAATGAGATACTATCAAAAATGACCAGTCAGATTTGGAAAATAAATAAATTATCTTGAAATAACACACACACACACACACACACACACACACACACGCACACACACACACACACATATATATATATATATATATAGAGAGAGAGAGAGAGAGAGAGAGAGAGAATTATTAAAATAAGTAGAAGGTAGTTCTGTTTTCAATAGTAGTAGACTAGATATTTCAAATCAACTCTCCAGCTTAAAATAGCTATTAAATGTGGGCAAGGTATTTTAATATTTTAATTAATTGGAAATACAACAAGAAAGTAAAGAATTTTGAAGCCAAAATTCAGAAGAGAATAAAAACCAGACAAATCAACCTACATTTGAATCTTTTCCCCTATATGTCTTTGTTATTTCCAAAACAAAGAGCTGAGAGGCTGAAAAGCTGAGCAAAGCTTTTAATAGACACATGAGACAAGATTGAAAAAAATTCAAGTTCAGAACCTGCCAACTGGGAAGTAACTGGCAACTCTCCTAGACTCTGGAATAAGGGTGAACAAAATAAACCAGTCTCAAATTATCTAAAGCCCTATTTGAATTAAAGGAAACCTTGACTACTAAAACCCTTAGCCACCTGTCAGAAACAGACACAAATTTTCTCTGGTAACATTACCCTAAGCCTCAAGTTATCTTTATATATTTTTATATGCAATGACTATAATTTCGCAACAAAAATACTAATAACCAGGAATATAATTAATCACATTAAAACGTAAGAGAAATAATATAACATAGAAGCAGACCCACAGAGAATCTGAGTAATAAAGTTATCAACTAAGAACTTAAAAATAACTATGCTTAATATTTCAAAAAAATAAAAAACAAGATGATCAATTTCAGAAGAGAACATAATAAAAGTGGAAATTCTAAACTGAAAAATATAATGATTGAACTTAAGAACTCCGTGACTAAGATTAACTGTTGAATATACAAAACTAAAGGAACTACTAGTAATTTAGAATATATCCAGCATATATTAGAAAATATATCTATATGTTAATAAGCCATATATTCAGAATGTATGCCAAACTTCAAGCAAGATAAAATTTAAAATACTACACTGAAGCACACCATGGGTCCTATAACCCATCAGAGAATAATGATACTTACCTTCAAATGAGCATCAATAAGACCAATAACTGACTTCCCCACAACAAAAAAGTCAAAGCTAATGGACAATGGAATGATATTTCAAAATGCTGGAAGAAAATCCTGCCATTATAAACTGCTATACTCAACAGACTAGTACTCAAAAATAAAAACTAAATAAAGACATTTTCAGAAAAGCAAAAATTAATTCAGGCCTGAACTAAATAAAGATTTTAAAAGGTATTCTCTAGATAGAATAAGAAGATTCCATATGGAATTGAAACATACAGTTATAAATGCCTAGGTTGATTAATATGCCACATTCATATATAGAATAGCATAATGTAGATGATATAGCAGTTTTCCTCAAATTAATCTTAGAGGTAATAAAATTAAACTCAAATCCAAACTAAACATTTGAGAAATTCAACAAGTTAATTCTATAATGTATATGGGCAAAGTGCTAAGAACAGCAAAGACACTCCTAAATGGGGAAGGGAGGAATAAGATAATAAAATATTTCTACCAGAAATCAAGGTTTATTATTAAACTGTATTACCTCAGCCAGTGATGGATTTGCACAAATATAGGAAAATAAATAAAAGAAATATAATAGAGAATCCAGAAACAGATCCACATGTACCCACACATGACAATAACATGCAGATTATTGAGGAAGGGACTAGTCAATAAATTGTATAAAAAATGAATTATTCATTTAAAAAATGTATCTATACATTATACACAAAAGTATATTCTAGATGAATTAAATTTATATATGTGAAAAGCAAATCTTTCAGATTTTTAAAGGAAATATAAGAGGATATCTTTATCACCACTGGTAGAGAAGATTCAAAATAAGACTCCTTAAATAAGACTTAAAACCTACTAACATAGTTTAAGGCAAGATTGATGAATTTAACTCCTTGGTATTAAGAAATGATTAGCAGAACATTTTCTCTGCAAAACGTACTGAATATGGACTGACTTTCAGAAGCTACTGACCTGCTTTCCAGTTATCCCATACTTGGGCTGTATTTACCAAAACCCCTTCAACTTCCCAAATCTGTTTTTCCTGCTTGTATTATTTATTATATTATGTTTCTGATTGTCCACTTTAACCTTTCTGGTTAATCTGCTGTCTACCAATGTTAATTGTGTTGCATAAAACAAGGCCTTTACTCTAGACAGACATGATTTAAATGACTTTGTTATTTAATAAAATATTAGCTTATACTCCACATTCAAAAAATAAAAAAACACCCAATAAACTTAGAGAAGGCATTGTCACAACTATACCCAAAAAAGTTTACTATCCATGATATATTTAAAAATACAGCAAATCAATAAGAAAAGTCAAATAATCCCTAGGAAAGTGGGCAAAAGATATAAATATGTATTGCACAGTAAAGAATACACAAATGGTGAATAAACATTTTAAAAGATTCACAACTGGATTGGCTACCAATAAAAGGCAAATTGAAGCTCTAATCTGATGTAATTTTATCTCCATTAGACCAGAAAAAATAAAATGACTGACAATATTGAATAATATGAAATACACAATAGTTAAATTGTATAGAATTTTTTTGAAAGTTGAGATCACTGGTGCAAATTCTGGTGAAGTTTTGAAAAAGATATACAATGTATTTTAATAAAATTGCTAGCCATAGAAGTGCTGACTGGTTGTTTATTTTCATTGTAATGATTGCACCAAATCTCTGGGATCTTTTTGGTTGTTTTCCAGTAGATGCTATTCTGAATGTCAGTGCTAACACAGTAATTTAAAATAATTTTGCATGTCAAGTAGTAGATTGTATGAACTATTTCATGAACTTCAACTTTATTAAGCCAATGGTAAACAAATTTGCTTGGATATTTTTTCCTTGGATTTATAAACTGTTTGAGGTGTATAGAGTAGTTAAGAGCACTTATTTAACACTAGAGGCCCAGTGCATGAAATTCGTGCCCTCAGGGGGGGGGGGTGGTCTCTCAGCCCGGCCTATGCCCTCCCGCAGTCCGGAAGCCCTCGGGGGATGTCTGACTGATGGCTTAGGCCCATGGGGAGCAGGCCTAAGCCATCAGTCAGACATCCCTCTCGTAATCTGGAACCCCTCGCTCCTTACCACCTGCCTGCTCACTGCTCCTTACTGCTCGTCTTGCTGCTGCGGAGGCAAGGGAGGCTCCCACCACACCACTGCACTCACCAGCTCTGAGCCCGGCTTCTGGCTTAGTGACACTCCCCTTGCAGGATTGCACTGACCACCAGGGAGCAGCTCCTGCTTTGAGTGTCTGCCCTCTAGTGGTCAGTGCGCATCATAGCCATCAGTTGTTCCGCCATTTGGTTGATTAGCATATTAGCCTTTTATTATATAGGATTGTCCAATAAATGGTATTTAATCATTTAAAGCTTCTTTGTGGCCTGCAAAAAAAAATGTTACACATTTTAAAAAATCTATTGTTCCAATTATAATTATCAGCTAAACTTAAAGAATAAAACTCAGAAATGAAGAGTTAGCCTGATATTTAGGGAAATGTTAATAAATGAATTACATCACATACTGGTTCCTTGGATTCACTATCTGTAAATATAGTATCAAAACAAGCATAAAAAAAAAACAAAACTTGGCAACTCTGCATATCTGTGGCCTTAATTTTTTCAGCAGCTAAGTAAAAATATAACTTCATTGTTTTCTCATGGTTGTTGTGAAGACAAATTAATAACTTATAAAGAAGCACTTGGCAAATATAAAGTGGCCTGTGTGTGCTAAACATTAGTATTTGTGGAATAAAGTACCAATGAGGTGTTTTTTATCCTTTTCACATTAGGCAATATGACAGTTAACTATTTCAAAAGGGTGCATGGCATATATTCCTGGTTACCTTTTCACCTTGGTACTAAAATAAAGTAAAGAATTTCATTCTGGAGAAACCAAGATGGCGGCATAGGTAAACACCGGAGATTGCTGCCTTGCACAACCACTTCAAAAATACAACTAAAAGATGGAACGGACATCATCCAGAACCACAGGAAGGCTGGCTGAGTGGAAATTCTACAACTAGAAGGAAAGAGAAAAGCATACCGAGACTCAGAGGAGGTGTGGTGCGGAAGTAAAATACAAAGGTGTGGAGGTGCATGCAGAGAGGGCTGGTGGCTGAGGTCACGATTGTCTTTTTCAATCGTGAGGGAGACTCAGGCTCTGAGCTTCAGTTCTGGGCAAGTCTCTGGGGACCCAGACTCATACTGGAGAAACGGGACTGTCTGGCATTGGTCGGAACTCAAGGGCAGCTTTCTCTCGCAGGCACACACAGCAATTGCTGGGGCCTCTGAGGACAGAACTGAGAGCAGCCATACTGCTTGCCCCGCCCGCCCTGTTGATCCTCTGGGACCCCGCCCCGCCCAAGCCGTGCACGGAGGCTTTTGTATATGAAAGGCCCGACTCTTTATAATCTGAAAATTACTTAACAAACTGTAGCTGCCCCAAGGCCCCAGGGCAACTTGCATTGCTTTACAGCTGGCTTCTGCTGGGTAGCCTCAGGCAGAGGCTAGATTAACATCTCCTTAGATCCAAGAGCCAGTGGAGCCAGTGTATCCAGTGGTCAGAGTGGGACCATCCAATTACAACTCTGCAGATCCATAAGGGACACACTCAGGGGGCAGACTCAGTGAGCACCAAAGCCCCACTGAAGCAAGTCTTGCCCCATAAGGGTGTCTTCAGCACAGAAGTTCTCCCACTGTAGACACAGCTGATTCTCACAGCCAATTGGCCTGGAGGTCAATTCCTCCCAGTGTTACCTACAACAATCAAGGCTTAACTACAACAAGACTGTGCACAAAGCCCACAAGGGGGTGCACCAAGATTGTCTACCTCAGGTAATTGGGGAGGCTGAGCTACTGGGCCCTATAGGACACTTAGCACAGAAAGCCACTCTATTGACACAGCGAAGCATAAAAAATGCCGAGACAAAGAAATAGGACACAAATGACAGAAATGGAGGAAAGCAAACTACTGGATATAGAGTTCAAAACCACACTTTTAAGGTTTTTCAAGAATTTTCTAGAAACCGCCGATAAACTTAATGAGACCCTCAAGAAATCTAGTGAGACCCTAGATGTTGTGATAAAGGACCAACTAGAAATTAAGCATACACTGACTGAAATAAAGAATATTATACAGACTCCCAACAACAGACCAGAGGATCACAAGAATCAAGTCAAAGATTTGAAATATGAAGAAGCAAAAAACACCTAACTGAAAAAGCAAAATGAAAAAAGAATCCAAAAATATGAAGATAGTGTAACAAGCCTCTGGGACAGCTTCAAGCGTACCAACATCCAAATTATAGGGGTGCCAGAAGAAGAGCGATAACAAGATATTGAAAACCTATTTGAAGAAATAATGACAGAAAACTTCCCCTACCTGGTGAAAGAAATAGACTTACAAGTCCAGGAAGTGCACAGAACCCCAAACAAAAGGAATCCAAAGAGGACCACACCAAGACACATCATAATTAAAATGCCAAGGGCAAAAGACAAAGAGAGAATCTTAAAAAAAGCAAGAGAAAGAAAGTCAGTTACCTACAAGGGAATACCCATACGACTGTCAGCTGATTTCTCAACAGAAACTTTGCAGGCCAGAAGGGAGTGGCAAGAAATATTCAAAGTGATGAATACCAAGAACCTACAACCAAGATTACTTTATCCAGCAAAGCTATCATTCAGAATTGAAGGTCAGATAAAGAGCTTCACAGATAAGAAAAAGCTAAAGGAGTTCATCACCACCAAACCAGTATTATATGAAATGCTGAAAGGTATCCTTTAAGAAGAGGAAGAATAAGAAAAAGGTAAAGATACAAATTATGAACAACAAATACACATCTATCAACAAGTGAATCTAAAAATCAAGTGAATAAATAATCTGATGAACAGAATGAACTGGTGATTATAATAGAATCAGGGACATAGAACGGGAATGGACTGACTATTCTTGGGGGGGAAAGAGGTGTGGGGGATGCGGGAAAGACTGGATAAAAATCGTGCACCTATGGATGAGGACAGTAGGTGGGGAGTGAGGGCGGAGGGTGGGGTGGGAACTGGGGGGAGGGGAGTTATGGGGGGGAAAAAGAGGAACAAATGTAATAATCTGAACAATAAATATTTAATTTAAAAAAACTAAAAAATAAAATAAATAAAATAAAACAAAAAGATTTAAAATAAAGAATTTCATTCTTTTTGTTTGTTTCTTTCTTTTACTTTTTTTATTGCTTAAAGTATTACAAAGAGTATTACATGTGTCTCCTTTTTTTTTCCCCGCCCTTGACAATCCCCCGGCCTCCCCTACCCCCCAGTGACTTATGTCCATTGGTTATGCTTATATGCATGCATAGAAGTCCTTCAGTTGATCTCTTACCCGCCCCCTCCTGCCCCCCAACCCTCCCCAGCCTTCCCTCTGTAGTTCGACAGTCTGTTCGAGGCAGCTCTGCCTCTGTATACATTTTTGTTCAAAAGTTTATTATGGTCTTTATTATCCATAAATGGGTGAGATCATGTGGTATTTTTCCTTCATTGACTGGCTTATTTCACTTAGCATAATGCTCTCCAGTTCCATCCATGCTGTTGCAAATGGTAAGAGTTCCTTCTATTTTACAGCAGCATAGTATTCCATTGTGTAGATGTACCACAGTTTTCTAATCCATTCATCTACTGATGGGCACTTAGGCTGTTTCCAGATCTTAGCTATGGTGAATTGTGCTGCTATGAACATAGGGGTGCACATACCTTTCTGATTGGTGTTTCTGGTTTCTTGGGATATATTCCTAGAAGTGGGATCACAGGGTCAAATGGGAGTTCGATTTTTAGTTTTTTGAGGAAACTCCATACTGTCTTCCAGAGTGGTTTCACCAGTCTGCATTCCCACCAGCAGTGCAAGAGTGTTCCTTTTTCTCCACATCCTCTCCAGCACTTGTCATTTGTTGATTTGTTGATGATAGCCAGTCTGACAGGTGTGAGATGGTACCTCATTGTTGTTTTGATTTGCATCTCTCAGATGATTAGTGACTTTGAGCATGTTTTCATATGTCTCTTGGCTTTCTGAATGTCCTCTTTTGAAAGGTGTCTATTTAGGTCCTTTGCCCATTTTTTGATTGGATTGTTTATCTTCCTTTTGTTAAGTTGTATGAGTTCCCTATAAATTTTGGAGATTAAACCCTTATCAGTGATAACATTGGCAAATATGTTCTCCCATGTAGTGGGCTTTCTTGTTGTTTTGTTGATGGTTCTTTTGCTGTGCAGAAGCTTTTTATTTTGATGTAGTCCCATTTGTTTATTTTCTCTTTAGTTCCCAATGCCCTAGGATCTGTATCGGAGAAGAAGTTGCTTCGGCATATGTCTGAGATTTTGTTGCCTTTGGATTCTTCTAGAATTTTTATGGTTTCCTGTCTTATATTTAAGTCCTTTATCCATTTTGAGTTTATTTTTGTGTATGGTGTAAGTTGGTGGTCTAGTTTCATTTTCTTGCGTAACACTATTTATTGAAGAGTCTATCTTGACTCCATTGTATGTTCTTGCCTCCTTTGTCAAATATTAATTGAGCATATTGGTTCCGGCCGATTTCTGGGCTCTCTATTCTATTCCATTGATCTATATATCTGTTCTTGTGCCAGTACCAGGCAGCCATTCTTAGCTTTGATCAATTTAAAACAACTTCCAAAATGTCTACCAAAATTTGCCTTACGTTCTTAAGAAACTATATATTGTATAGTCTTCTTTCCACTCTGCTCTCTATAATTCTATTATTATTTTAAGCAACATTTTGTGAAACTTCTTTTACTAGGAGGAAACATAAAAAACAGACTGTGTTTGGGTCTGGCATTGGAAGAAAGCTTGTAGATAATTTCTACTAGCTCTCCAACCGTATAGGACTTCATTTAATCACAGCTCTGATGAGTGGCCATCTATCTAGACTTTGTTGGATCACTCTCAGTAAAAGGCATTGATTGTGGAGATGATGGAAGCTGCCTCAACTGTTTCTAGAATAACCTACTGAAAATTCTCTCTGATAATTCTCCAAATTATCCTCATCAAAATTTGTACCCAGTAATGCTGTGCATGTTCTCTAGAACAAGAAACGGCAAACCTATCCACTCTTTCATGATCTTTCAAAAGTTTGAAGTACTGTTTCAGATTTTTCTTGTAGGCATTTCTTATCTAGTCCCTATATGATATGGTTTCTGTAACATCATGAGTGGTATTCTCAGAGCAGGCTCTAGTTTATATATGACCTTGTAAACATAGGGAGCACAGAACTGAACATTTGACTTGGCTAATGCTGATTGTAGGACAATGCTTGCTGTCTGTGACCTTTTTTCACTGATGTGGAATAGGGTATTCAATTGGCTTTTTAGCAGCAATGTTACACCAAGTCACACAGGTATTATGGGCAACTAACTACAAGACCTGCAAGAACTTTTCCATGAATCACCTGTCACAGCAGGTTACCCTGATGTTATCTTAGTGTATTTTTTAATCTAAATTCAATTTTATTTTGTTATATTTTACTCAGACGTTTTATACTTCCATGTTGATCTTTCATCTTGATATAACATGCTGTCTAATAAAATCCTGTTTCACTGTCTATAACTTAGATAACCAGCTTTGTATGACTTAATCCAACCATTGATAAATAAGACAGTTAAAGAGAGAGTCCTGCCACATATCCCTGGAATATTATATTCTCTTTGACACAGTCCAAGTTTATTCATAATCTCAAAACCACCTCTGCATTTAGCCAAAATTTTTAAAATTTATTCATGAGTATACTGATATTTTTGTGCTAGTTAATTTCCTCAAATCAAGATGTTTATGAGAGTTTTTACATGACTACCTACTAACAATAGTTATTTCTTTAATGTAACTGGTTCCTCTCTGAGGCCTTCCCTGTTACATCCAGACTTTAGCTCTGTGCCATATGATTGTAGATTTTTTTGTGATCAGAAACCTTTATAGTTTATTTTTCTTTGTACTCTCACTGCCTTCACAGTATTTATACTTAAGTTAATTTAATTGAGAAAGGAAGAGGGGCAAGGAAGAAGGGAGAGAGAAAGGAGGGAGGAAGAAAGGAAAGGAAGAGAGAAGAGATAGTCTCATCTCTTCGTGTAAGTTTTAAGTTCTGAGAAATAAGAAACCACCCTTATATACTGTTTCTCTCTCCACATTATTCATTTCAGTATTTAATCCTCAGTCAGAAATCTACATCTTACAGAAAGACTAAGAACAAACCTTTAGAGACCATTGAGGATGGAGTTGATATCATCTATGGACTGATATAAGTAGATACAGAGGATAAGAAAAAGTTGAATAAATTAAAGAATTACAGCAGGTTGTTAGAAGATGTGCAAACCTATGAAGCAGTGAAATAGCTCTCTAGGTATCCTGAAACAGTTTTGACAGAATTGAGAGTGTATTGAGTCATTCTGTAAGATACTCAGCTGCTGACACAGAGGAAAAGGAAAGGTTACTCATGTAGATTGATTAGTAGCAGGTTCAATATCCGGTGAGTGAAAAAAGGTATTAATGAGCCCAAAGTACAAGGAGACCCCTGGCCAAGAGTTAAAGTTTGGGAGAAAAGTCCATGAAGGAAATGAGGGGAGCCAGGAAGGCCAATCAATTGCAGGTCACACCTACAAGACTGCCAACCAGAAACTCAGAGTCAGCTTTACCTTCTCTTGTCCTCTCACTTCTCTACAGGTCCCAAGACCCATCAATTCTAATTCAGAATCATTCCTTTTCTCCCTATTTATATTGCCATTGCCTAATTTTATCTCATTTCTTGTTTCAACAAATTTCATGCCTTTAGTCTTACTCTCTCATCCTACCTGCTGCAAGAATTACCTTTTAAGTTACACATCTGGTCATGTCACATTCCTAGATGAAATCTCTTTATGGTTCCTCTACCTACTAGATAAAGTTCTTGACCTGGCGTTGGAGGTTCTTCTTATCAAACTTCAACATATTTTTCCAATACCACTTTCTATCACTCTCTAGCACACAGTAGTCTTTAGTCACCACAAATGACTTCCTCAGCTTCTATAACCCTTGACTTTGCTCATGTTTTTCCCTCTGCTACAGATGCTCTTCCCTTCTCTCTACTTCATATATTTCTATTTTCATTTAGACCAAGCTGAAATGTCAAGTACTTTTCAAAGATTTTCCCAGTTTCTCAATCCCTCTTTGAAATACAGATTATTTCTCCTCCCTCAGCACTTCCACAATACTTTTCACATGCATCTTATTTTGCACCTATTGAATTGTGACTTTCTTCATCTTCCTATTTCCAAAGGTTCCGAGTAAGTGCTGAATAAATGCATTAAAATTGCAGGAAACAGTTTCAGTGGTGAAAAGTGCAATAAGACAATAAAGAGGATGATAATGATATCTATCCTCTCAGTTGTAACTTGGAGTCATTCTAAAACAGTAGAGTTTACATAATCAAAATATGTATACTTATAAATTTTATGAGTACATATTTTGATGATTTGTTATTCATAATCTTCATTGTTCTGAAACATTCAAATATGTGGCAAGCATACCCCCATGTATCCATCCCACAAACAGTTGTACCAAGAACTGTTCTAGGTACTGGATTACACTGAGGAGTAAGATAGCCAAGGTACACTTATAAACTTTATGCTGTAGTAGCAGTGCCTGTGACAGGCAATAAATAAACCAACAATCTTACATTATGATACATGTTAAGTTCAACAGGATAATGTAATCAAGTAACTGGGCAGGGATATAGTTAGAAAAGGGCTTTCCAACGACTTGACATTTGAACTGGGGCCTAAATGATGAGGAGTAAGCCATGAGACAATATAGCTAGAGCACTTCAGGCTGGGAGAACAGCAAGTGCAAAGTCTGAGGAGACAATGGCCTTGTGTTTGAAGATAGAAGGTCACTAAATGGTGCGCAGTAGAAGAAGAACAGGAATGTTGGGAAATAGCCAGCGGCCATACCAGATAGGGCCTTATAGGCCATGAGGAGAATTTTATTTTCAGTGAGGTGGAACACCCAAGAGATTCCATTGTAGTCATTAAATTTGTGAGTAACCAAACCTTAACAAATATCTCTTTAACTTATTCTCTGATTTTCACCCCACTGCCTTAATTCAAACCCTCGTTATGTCTTGCCTGAACTATTGCAATACCCTCCTCTGGTATCCCTGACACCAGGTATCCCTACATTAACCTATATTATTGCTAGAATTTATTTTTGAAAAGAACAATGAAATTAAGTTAGATACTGTTTACAAATCTATGAAGTGCCCACAAGTTCACTCAATCTTTATTCTTTTTTATCTTTTTTAGCTAATTGAAAGGAAAGATGTCATTCAAGAAAACAGACTTTTATGACACAACAAAAATGTCAAGTAGCATGATAAAGAGATAGCATTTAATTAAGCTTCATATAGTAACGTTGAATACCTTCCCATTGTAGCTAATTATTTATTTTGAAGAGTATTATAGCCTAAAGTTTAGAATTATGTTTCCTGCCAAAGTCAAAACCAAAATTTATATAAAATTTATAAAAGCTGACATAATATGGCTCTGCCCCAATCACCATAATTTTGTCATTAGTAACAAAAACATCTCTTAGCACTGCTCTTGCTTGTAACTATAATGTACATGTAGATGCACTACATAATGTCAACTGAGACTTTGCCTAACTCATTACTTAAGATACACATATTTTACATTTATAGTTTGATGCATTTCGATAAATATATACACTTGTGTACCACCATTGTAATCAAAGCATAGAACACATCTATCACCCCCAGAAAGTTTATCTGTATCCATTCCCAGTCACCCAAAGTACCACTGCTTTTCTTTAATCTTTATTGTTGAAAGTATTACATCTATCCCCTTTTTTTCTCCCATTGACCTCTTCTAGCCCACCCCTGCCCCACCCCACCCCAGGCCTTCACCACCCTGTTGTCAGTGTCCATAGATTATGCAAATAAGCACACAAGTTCATTGGTTGATCTCTTCCCATCCATCCACCCTCCCCTGCCTTCCCTTTGAGGTTCAACAGTCTGTTCCATGCTTCTATGTCTTTGGATTTATTTTGTTCATCAGTTTATTTTGTTCATTAGAGTCCATATGTGAGTGAGATCATGTGTTATTTACCTTTCTCTGACTGGCTTATTTCACTTAGCATAATACTCTCCAGGTCCATCCATGATGTTGCAAATGGTAAGAGTTCTTTCTTTTTACAGCTATGTACAATTCCAAAGCTTTCTTATCAACTCATGCATTGATGGGCACTTGGACTGTTTCCCTGATCACCACTCAGGAGCAGGGGGAGGTGGAGAAACCCTGAGGGGTGATCAGGGCCAGCAGCCACTGCTCGCAGCTGCCGCCCCCACCCGCTGACGGCGCCGAGCGATCGGGACCAGTGCTGAGCGCCAGCAACAGGTGCAAGCATGGCTGGTGCCAGCAGTAGGTGTGAGCGCCAGGTGGGACCGTGGCGAGCAGGAGCAAAGAATTTTCTGTAACCACCAGAGGCTCACACCAATGACAGCGACCAGTGCTCTGCCTTGGTCTGGTGCCCCCACTCACCTGTTCCACTATCCCGCGATGGCCGACACCCACCATGTTCAATGCTCTGCAGCCTGCTGCTGATGCCCACCATGTTCCACACGCCCCCGCCCCCTGGTGGTCAGCGCATGTAATAGCAACCGGTTGTTTGGTTGTTAAGTTGTTCTGCCATTTGGTCTATTTGCATATTAGGGTTTTATATATATAGATTGGGTTTCTCTTCATTGGCTGGTTGGATATCAAATGGCTCCCTGCTCTGTGGAGTCCTGGTAGTTGTCCAGTTTATAGTTCTTTGGTAGTTCTTCAATTTATAGTTCCTTGGTAGTTGTTCTTTCGCAGTAATTAATTGTTCTTTGACAAGCCTTGTGAATCTTAACTTAAAAATGTGCAACTTACTATTCAGCTAAAACCTCAGTGGTATTGCAGAGATTTTTGAAGCTCTTTTTCTGCATAGCTCCCTAATCTTCAGTATTCTGTTTTATAAATTCTGGAATATATATATATATATATATATATATATATATATATATATCCCCATTCTGATTGTTTGCTCATTGTTTATTGTAGGAAGGCTATCTTAGTACCAGTTGCTCTATCATGGACTGAAGTGGAAAGTCATCATGGATAAGGATAATAAGTATAGCTCTGAAAGCACATCTCACAACATAAAAGTAATTCTTAATCCCCACAACTAGTAATGCTCTACCCATAAGTGTGACCTGTCCCCAAAATAAGCTGGATGGGAGAGTATGAATCATTTCTAGTACACCTGCTGCATTGGACTCTATTTCCTAATATTCAAGGAAAGATATCACAATACCAGTGAGAAAGGGTATTGTTACAGTGAGAATAAATGTGCATCTGGTTTTTACTTTTCCCATAACATAATTCATAATTATTTGTCCAAATACTAATGTGTCCAAATACTAATGTTAAGAATCTCCATTAATTTAAAGATAAAAAAAAGAAAGTTAACACATGACTCTTAAGATCTGGCTTCCCACAATGTCTTCAGCCTCATCTCTTGTGAATCTATCTTACCCACACCATGTTCCAGCCTTAATACATTTCACATTATTCCCAGAATGCATCATGCCTTTGCTCAATGCAACACCTTTTATAGGTGTCGCTTCCACTCCCTTAAAGATAAAAAAATTAAGGCTTAGAGAATTTAAATACTTACTCGAGGTTACATAGCTATTAAGGAGGAAACAGGAATATACTAAATCCAGATTTATATGACTTATATGCTTGTGTTTTTAATCAGTATACTTGTCATTCTTAAATTTTGTTACATGTTAGAATTACTTAAGGAATTTTCAAAAATCTCCATACCAATTAAATCAGAATTTCTTGGCATAGGAGTCAGATATTAGCCTCTTAAAGTCCTGAAGATAATGCCAATGTAACCAAATTTAGAAATCAGTGTACTTTTTCTTCAAAATAATTTGGTTTTGGTAAATGCAGGCTCAAGGATGTGGCCAAAATCAAGTTTATTATACTGAAATTTAGCATTTACCAAATGATTACTTCTTATACCATCTGGAAGGATGTGGAGGAGGTAGAAATCAATTACTCAATGCAGTCACAAACCCAAGCACCAGGCAATTGTTGAGTAATTGAATATCAAAAGTATACCATTAAAGCAATAATAAAATATGCCTGGCTTGTTATTGTGGTTGGCTGATTCTGTCTAAGTTACTGTTCCCTAGGCATTGCAGGGTACCATAAAGTAAATAAGAGACATTACAAAATTGCTTTGTAAGTATAAGTACAGAATATAATACTGTTATATTGTTAAGTACATGCACTGAGCACTGCACACTATTAATAACCTTTGAGGAAAAGAGTGGAATCTGAGCTCATGCTCAAGTGAGAGAAATTTAAATTCACCCATCCATAATTATTGAGGACCATAACATTATATATCAGATGAGAACATGATTTTTTTTAAATCTAGTGATTAAGTAGAACTCAACACACACCCACACTGCCCCACTCCCCACACCTCCCCATGCACATATTATGTTTCCAGTGACTTGCTTAGAATAAAATTATTTCTGGTCCAGTAGAAAATCAGCTTCAGGATTAGAAATAATAAAATTCAATTAACTCCCTAAATTGGTCTGTATATTTACAAACACCAATGTATCTAATCCCTGCCTGTATTTATCCTCTAATTAAATTCTGAGTTACATAGATTTACTTAATATTACTAGTGCTTGACCAAGAAGGCACTTTATAATATCACAGGAAATGAGACACTTTTCCTATACAAAGTAAAACTGCTTTTGAGAAATGCACATATTACTTAATTTTTGTTTTGTTTTATTAAAAATATATATATATACCAATGTTCAATATTAGAATATAATATTTTAAATGCATGCACTTTATCAATATTCATTTAATATCCTCATTTTTTAATGGGAGGATGTACCTGTTAGAATATAGTACAATGACAACAAAATCACCAAAATAATGGTGGTTTAAAACAATAATGGTTCACTTCTCAAACACACTACCATCCATCACAGATCAGCACTGCAGGCTTCAGGTTTATCACAGTCATGAGGATTTGAGCTGATAGACTGACTCTTGAAAGGTGCTGGTAGCTACACCAAAAGGAAAGGGAGAACATAGTTAACCACTCCCTAACTCTTAAAAAAAAAAAAAAAAAAAAAGTAGGAATGTACCCTGAGCGGGAATCGAACTGTGACCTCCTGGTTCATAGGTTGATGCTCAACCACAGAACCACACTGGCTGGGCAAACCACTCACTAGCTCTTTAAGCTTTCACCCAGAAGTAATTTCTTCCTACATGTCTTGTGACAAAGAGAGCAAGGAAATACAAACCTACCATTTGTCTGAAAAGAAAACCAGAAATTTTTGGAAAACAGAGCTGATGACTACCACAGTCTTCCCTTCTGCTTATGAGACTTTTGGTTCATTCTCATTCTTGCATGCAAAACATATTCATCCCTACCCAGGAGACACAACTCAAAACATTTTGTATGATTATAGCATCAGACTCAAAGCTCAGGATCTTAGGAGAATGTGTAGTGGTCTCTGTATCATTTATCATCACCACATTCAGAAAAGAGAGTGTAATTCACAGGAATTATTGGCCATGACAAATTTAACTCCTGGGCAGATGTTTTGAGAGTCCCTATCCTGGAGGTGAGGAAGATCCTTGATTAGGCCCTGATTGCCTCCTTGTGCATAGCTCACTGTGGTCCTTGGGTTTGTCTTCTGGAATTTTTTTCCCTTTCCATTTTGTGCTTTGGCCACATGTAAAATAAGCACCAGGCAGTATGCCCTCCCTGGGGGCTGAGCAGCTTTTTCAACCTACTTCCTGACCTTAGACTAGTGATTTTCAACTTTTTTAAATCACAAATTACTAAAATTCTGAGGCATACCAAAAGATATATTTTTTGCCAGTCTCACAAAAAAAATAAGTATAATTTTGATTCATTCACATGACAGCTATTGTTGTATTAGCTGTTGTCATTTTTTTAATTTGACAATCTAAGGGAAAAGAGGTCAGTGCTCCTAACTAAATAGTCAGGGGTGGCATGTTTTTTATTCTGGCAGCACACCAGTGTGCCTGCCACAGTGCACCAGTTGAAAATCACTGCCTTAGAGAGTTAACACTCCAAGAGTCATTTTAAATCATGAGCTTTGGTAGGATTGTGATTTCTTTGGCAGTACAGGAATTTTTAAAACTTAGTAGGCTTCTAATTAATATTAATCTAGTAATTTTCACATATCAATAATAATATCTATAATTCTTTTTAGACAGAATTCTTTGATTTGCTATATTCCTTTGCTTATGGCCTCCCCCACCTCTCTCTTGTTTTAATTGCTGATACTTAGGGAGTATCAGGTTTTTCTGAGAGTCCAAACTTCAATCTCTTTTCTCTTGCCTTTTTGTCCAACTGAAAATTGTTGTTAGGTGTAAACTTAATCCATCCAGAGGAATATATATATATATATATATATTATGCAAAATGTCCCCACGGGAGTTAGACCAGGAGACCGGGAGTTCTATTGCTCTCTATGACATGTACTGACTAACAGGGGATGGCGCACAACGAAGGAAGGCCCCAGCCAGCAGCTGGCAGCTGGGGAAGAGAGGCCCCGGCCGGCAGCTGGAAGGCCCCAATCAGCCCTGATCGCTGGCCAGGCCTAGGGACCCTACCTGTGCACGAATGTCATGCACCAGGCCTATAGTCCTATATTATAAAAGGCTAATATGCAAATCGACCAAACTGTGGAACGACCGGTCGCTATGATGTGCACTGACCACCAGGAGGCAGATGTTCAATGCAGGAGCTGCCTCCTAGTGGTCAGTGCACTCCCACAGGGGAAGCACTGCTCAGCCAGAAGCTGGCTCATGGCTGGCGAATGCAGCGGAGGTGGCGGGAGCTTCTCCCGCCTTGGCAGTAGTGCTAAATATGTCCAACTGACATCCCCCAAGGGCTCCCGGACTGCGAGAGGGTGCAGGCCAGGCTGAGGAACGCCCCCCCCCCCAAGTGCACAAATTTTGTGTGCCAGGCCTCTAGTATATATATAAAAGCCAACAGGCCAGAATGACCAGAACGACCAGAATCACTGGTTGCTTTGATGTGCAGTATGGCCTCGATTGGCACCCCCACCCCAATTGGGGGTGGGATCAGCCGGCCAACTGCCTTCAGCACCCCCCTCCCCGACCCACCCAACCCTCAATCAGCCTCCCTATCGGGGGTGGGACCGGCAAACCTCCCACGGCCCCTCCCCCAGTCCGGCCCGGCCCTGATTGGCCTCCCCTCACCCTGATCAAGGGCGCAGCCAGCCAGCCAACCTCGCATGTCCCCTCCCCCCTGCCAGCACAACCTTGATCAGCCCTCATGGGGTGGCCGGCCAGACCCCACCTGTGCACAAATTTGTGTACCGGGCCTCTAGTTTAACAATACTGTTGTGTGCTCCTTGCAATGACAATAAGAACTTCTCATTTTTTATCTTTTACTATTTGGATTGAAAGGCAATCATACAAGTCTGAGTTTTTAGGTTCTTTCTATTCCTTTTAATTTCTACTTACAAATATACCAAATTTTTAGAAAATAAAATAAATTAGTCTTTCTTATAGTGCCTTGCCAAACATACCCAATCACAGCCAAACCAAGTAGGCAGTCTCACATATTTTAAATTATTTATTAAACCAGAACCCCAAATTTTAGGTACCAATCCTTATGACAGTCAGGGTAACTAAGCTATGCTAACATTACAAAGAGCTTCAAATATCAGTGGCTTAAAGTAGGGGGTGGTGTGGGGGATTTTTCTTACCCATGCTGCAAAGCCATTGCAGATTGTCAGAGATACCTGTTCATTGCTGTCATTCAGGATCCCAACCACTATTTCAAAGTTACTGGCTACCACATCAGACTTAAAGAGAGAACATGCTGAATCACACACTGGCTCTTAATCTTCCACTCAGAAATTAAATGCATCATGTATGTTAAAGCAAGCCACATGGTCATGACTAATTCTAAGATGGTTGAAAATGTAACCCTACTACATGCCCATGAGAACTAAATATTACAAAGGAGGAGTTAAAGAAAAAGATTTAGTGACTTAATAAGTAATAAAATAACTCAGCAAATCAAAGGAAGACATTCCCTCCTCCCCATTATCAAATTATACTTACAGAATATCTACAGTATAGACACTACACAAAACCAATAAAATGTAAAGGAACAGTCTTCTAACTGCTTTCATTCAAAGAGAGACATCAAATCACTATCATATTTTAGCAAAAATATATTTTCCATCCTCACATCTGCTATTTACCAGAGGACAAGATTTAATATGGAAAAGTTTCTTGGATGAAATGAGCTAGAGTTTATATATTCTTTCTTATATTACTTCTGGATGTTCTCTCAGTAGGCTCTATAGTCTCCTGATATAATGTGGACTACAAAAAAAAAAATCTGACATGGGTTTAGTACAGAAGAGAAATTAGTGCTTTATTTAGGCATAATCTTAGGCGAGTCACTTGTTATTACTTGCTAAGGCTTCCTATTCCTAAACATTTGGCACCCATAACTGCAGGGATGTTGGAAGGATTAATGAGATAATGTTGAGAAGTTCCTGGAACCACGAAAACACCAAGGTGCTAGAGCCAACTTAAGAGATCATCTTTTTGAATACGACTCAATACACTCATTTCTTGTTCCTCTACTAAAAATATTAACAGGAACTACCAAGTGCTACCGTTTAGCAGAATTAACAGATCATTCTTTAACATACCTCAACTACATAATCAGTACAATTACGTCCCATTATCCTGCCTTTCCTCAAGCTGTTCAGTACCTAAAAGCTCTTCAAGCTTTACTATTCAAAAGCTGAATATGGGCCATCAATTTCTCCTTCTGTGCTGCTTCTAGTTGCCACAGCCTGAAGAGAGCTTCAAAGAAGCAGTTATTCACGTGACACTCACTCCCATTAATAACTCATTATCGTCCATAGTCCTCAGAGCCAACTGCACTGTGTTTACAAGACTGAAACAAAGATGGAGCAGAGAAGTGGGGCGGGAGGGTGCCACAAAACCTCATAAGTAATATCAATGCTCATCCAGCTTGACGTTAACTTTTCCTCTCTCAGTTTGATTGTCCACTCACTCTCCTACTCTCCTTGGCCCCTTTTTAATGCCTCACTTTGTCATACTAGCATTAGTGCCTGGAGTAACCATCTAATTGAGATCTTATTCAGTAATCATAAACCATTGTATGCACAAATGTGATACTTCTTCTGTTTAAAAAGTAATTTTCTCTCAAGCTGCTAAGATTAAATTAGGGGAAATTTTATAATCCCATATGATTACTCAAACCTTGAGCCTACCAGTATCAAATATAATAGAAATTCTTAGCATATGATTTGGTTATGAAAATGCTATGTGATTGACCAAATATTCATCATCAGATCAATACATAATATTTACCAAAGGGTCAGCAATTTATAAAACATTGAATATGATAAATGGTTTTTACATCAAAATTACCAATATAGCTTTTCATTAAAAATATCCTTCAAGTTCATGATGATTCTCTAAGTTATTTTTATAAAACTATTATTATACCAGAGGTGGAAGTGGCAGATAAATTTTGTTAGTGGCATCAATTAATGACATTCTGGTATCAATACTCTTTGTCCTGTCATTTTATAGCTTCTCATACTCTTACTCTGGGTTCAGTCATGTAATTTTCCTTGACCAATTGGACAGGAATAAACCTAACACTAACAGAGCTTGAAAAAGTACTTGCACATTTTGCTTCGTCACTTGTTGTTTTGCCTTCATAATGTGAACATTCCAGGTTAGCGCACTAGCAGATGAGACATGCAAGGCAGAGCTGAGTCAACCCAATTTTCCCAGCCAAGGCCTAGGACATGTCACAAAACATAGCTGCCTAGCCGACCTGTTGCTGGCCATGTCATCAGTCTCATTTCAGATCATCCCACAAACCTAGAAGGAAAAACAAACATTTACTGTTGTGTGCCACTTGGGTTTTGAGGTTGTTTGTTAAGCAACATTTTTGTTGCCATAGATAACTGATATATCAAAGTACTGTTAAGTAGAAATTTGAGGTTAATAAAATGCTCTACAATAGAGTTCAAAATTAGTTTTAAAATTAGTCAGTACAAAATTATCTTGTAAAGTTACATAGTAACATATTATACAACTTCTGAGAAAAAAATATTAATTTAGAATGGTTTTAAATGTCATTTTCCCATGTTGAGAAAGCAAACATTGCTTCTAAAAGTAATTCCACACCCTTCTTTTTCCCCCACTAAACAAAACTAGGAAGACAGCTTGAAGGAATGGAAAGCACCTTAATGTGAAGTTGTTCAAAGCTGAGCAGTAAGAACAGCAATGCCTCCAAACCAACTTTACCTGACCTGAGAACGCACACCCTGGATCTAGTGAGAAATGAGAATCTATGTGAAGGGGGTCCCTGGAAAACTTCTCTGACATCCTCCCTGAGATTCTAAGTTGTATATATCACCCCATCCTAGAGGCTATGCTCTTGGAACATCCTAAAACCAAATCACCATACCTTTCATGGTTATCAGTGTGGTACGGGATACCACGCAAGTTCAGCATCCTGCTGAAGGTCCATTTCTTAGACTTTGAACTGTACCTGCCTTTACACTTGAGTTGCTATCTTAGAAAAGCAGGTTCTCCAATGTCCTGTTATGGAGTTGGAGGCACATGTTTCTTTTTTTAAAATGAGTGATGTGATTGCCCTATATTCTCATCCACTTGGCAGCAAAGCCTCCACTAAAGAACTTCAAAGCCTCCCCCCCCCCCCCCCCCCGGCTTGTCACGGGTTCCATTTCTCCTCTGACAAATTCACAGATACAGGCTTACTTATCCCCAGGAGAAATCAGTGTCACTGTTTTTGTTTTATAATCTAAAGAGGCAAAACTGGTAATAAAAAGTATTGCAAACCACCCCCCCAAAAAAAGCACTAGAAAAGGAATTTGGACCTCCAATCCCAGCCCAGTGTTTTTGCTAGGAACACTGGATGTTCACTACTGAAGAAAAAACAATAAACAATACCAACATACCATTCTCAAGTGGAAAGAAAGCTTTCCACTTTCTAGTTATTCCTGGACCAGAGGTACGCAACTGTTAAACTCTTAATTGTAATGAACTCCCACTTAATCACTTCTATAATAATTTTAATTTTTAAGAAAAATATATTTTATCCTGCTCCTTTCTCCTTCCCTAGCCTCTCTCCCCTGTTTCCAGGTCTTTCTTCAATAATATCAGTTTTGGAGGAGATCATGAGAGCTCATGACCACTGGGTGATCTGCAAGCTGGAACAAAGCAATCAGAGGTTCCTTGTCCCCCACCCCACCCCACCCCCGTCCTTGGAATGTCCGTTCTACCCTCTACCCCCACACTAGGAGCCACCTCATAGGCACAGCCTTCGGAGAGTAATGTGCTGTTGAGACCATCCAGATGGTATATGTGACTGAACCCTGTTAAAGCCTCTACAGAAACTTTTAAGATTCTGGCAGGCGGGTGTGGAGATTTACTGGTCCTGCAGCCACCAAGACAACCCTCATATGTAAGTTCCCTTGCTTATTAAAGCTGCCACCCACCCATCTAGAGTGGTCTGCATCTTTCTCTGATCTCTCCCTGCCTTCCAAATACTGGGGCCAGTTTCAGACACCCCTCCACCCCCCAACTCCGGGGAAATTCCCAGATTACAAACCAACAACCAGGAAGGCATTCCAACTCTGATTCAGAACTTTGCACAAGAAAATTCATTATTAAAGAAATTACTCAAATGGGTCCAACTACTGCCCCTCAAGCTTTGGAAAGAAATACTTCAAGGATCTTGGAGAAACTGCAAGAACTTTATGCTAAGGATTAGCTACCTAAACTTCATTGACCCTGGATATCACAGATGGATTTCAGAGAATAATGTGAATAACATAATAGTAGCATACAACGTTTGAATATACAAATTCACATGGCTTCTTTTGGGGAAAAGTTAATGTGTATATGAAGATTGAAAGTAAGAAATTGGGCGCAAATGCACAATTTCTGAATTGATGTTAGTCAGAGAAACCTTTAAGGTCTGTGCTCTCAGCATCAGTGTGAATGGCTCCTCAGAAGGGGTTGACCACTAGTTAAAGCTGCTCACTCTTCCACTCCCACCTCCAAAATCACTTTGTGACACATCATCCTAGAATTTTCTTTGTGATACTTACTCTTAAAAATTCACTGTGTTCACTGATACTTGCTGGTGGCTGTCTCCCCCACTAGACCACAATATTTTTAAAACTTTGCATGCCTGCCCATAATGAAATTATAACTATTTGTAGGTATCACAAATATATTTGTTTTCACCCAAAAATATTTTATATATGCTCATCTTAAATGTAAAATATTTGATTACGTTTTTTTATATTCTTTCAATATGACATTTTCTTTTGGTGAAAGATTTGTCATATAGCATGTAACTCCAACTTTTGTCAATATAAACTAAGAAAAATTCCCTGTAATGTGCTTATGGTAATTCTATTTTACTTTTCATGTAGCATCATTTGACTATAGCAGAAAATATGTGTATTACTGTATTTCAAATTGTCTTTGTGACTAGTCTGACAAAAAGGTAAGTTTTAATTCTCAACAATCTTTAGACACAAACAAAGCTTTCCAGCCTCATTCAGGGTTTGCATTCCAAACCTGCCATGTCTTGGAATATTCCCAAACCTATCAGAATTTCACGAACGATTTGTTCTACTGATAAGTTCTCCCTGGTTAGAACAATCCACAGTGGAATAATTTGGAAACTAGCTGCTTGGTCTAATTATTTGAAATACATTTTTGCTTAATAGCAATACTGGAACTTCTTAAAGGTTTCTCTGGCTAACATCAATTCAGAAATTGTGCATTTGTGCCCCTACCCCCAACCCCCACACAACTGGAACACAGCCTAGCCACTCCCAAAACCAGGCTTTCCAAAGACACAATATACATTTTGATTTTGTTTTTCAGAACATGTTTCCAATTTTCACTTTCAATAGGAATATTTTTAGAGATCATTGAAAACAAAATGTCTTGAAAATGTCTTCTAAACTTCTCTAAGTTTCTTTCCAAATGTCATGATTTTTGGAAAAGACCACACCAAGTGGTAAAGAGATGGACAAGACTGCAAACACTTCTAAAATCTCTTTGGAGATATTCCATGTACCACATTATATATGAACTGAGAAATGAAACATCTGTGACTAATACAAAATTGAGTCTGTCTTAAATTATAATTAACAGCAATGAGAAAATGTTGCCTGTTCACTTTTTCAGAGAATCAAGTCATCTTTTTATCATTAAAAAGCTTGAGCCAATGATTATTATTTGTATAATTGCCTTGCCCAGTGCTTTTCCAAATTGCAGCTCAAGAATCACAATAGAATATGAACAATGAGGACTCTTACCACAATTTAATAGGCCTTCACAAATTAGTTTTCAGAGGACTTTAAGGTTTCCATAATGCTTAATCTGTAAGACCTTTTTTGGCCCTATATCAAATATTCATATCATCTTTTTCTTTGTACAAAACACTGAGTTGATAGAACTTTAACTTTAGCTTTAGAAAATATATAATACTAATTTTTCTCCTGACAAAAATTCCAAGAGAATGTAACAAAGGAGAAGAGAATGAATTAAATTTCTTGGGGGACCCATGCTGAGGCCTTCAGGCTGTGCTCATGGAAGAAGTGAGCTCCTTGCACATCAGTGCTTTATCACAGACATGGGCCTGATTCCCAAGGCCTCCCCAGCCTCTTCTCCCTCCCACTGCTCTGACATGGACCCTTTACTTCAAACAGTCTAGGCTATATCTGTCCTGCCAACATTCCTCACAGCTTGGGGCCCATCGCTAATCTTTTCTAACTTTCTTACAATGCATTCTTCAAAGTTCCTCCAGTCTCACCTTCCATTTTGAAGTTTCTTTGACAATGAGCATTCTTGCTTTACAGTGAACTCTCTGTCCTATGAATTCCCATTATAGCCCCCATGGTCTCTCCTTCTTAACTCTGTGGGTGCCATATCGCCACAACTCAACCAGAAGCTACTCATAGGCGTGGTGTTGCCTATCCTTCATTAATAGGAAGAGCAATTCTTTGCACCTGTAAAAAGACCATGGAAAACCATAAAACTGGTTTTCAGATTGCAATCCCCTTATATATCCTTACTACTTCCATTTCACAATAATCCTGTGAAGCAGGCCGGGACAGTCTTCTAATATTCACACTGTACAGATACAGAGAGTTAGGCTTAGGCATAGTTAGTGGCAAGCCAATGGTACCCTAGCTGAGACTGGAAACTAGCTCTAGTGTTCTTTTTACTGCCGGTGGTTCCAATATTTTCACATGAGAATACCATTCACACATCTAATGGACCCCCAAATGATTGTAGTCTTACTTAATTTATTGTCTATCTGCCCTCTGGTGCTTACCCACCAACTTTGTGTGCCCCTCTGACAGCCAATCAAACCTGCTCTGCCTGCCATGCCTCCCCCAGTCCCCACTGCCCTCCTCTCCCCAGTCGCACTCAGTTTCCCAGCTCCGGTCCTGCTGGCAACTGGGGACCCCTTGTAACATAAATCTTAGTTTCACACAAAGGAACAACTCCCTTCTCAACATGTTCCTACATCTTGACATTCCATACTATTGAGATGCTTGTCCCTGGGAAAGGGGATTCCTGCAAGGGCCCTAACGGAGCTGAGTCTCTATATAGTGAGCATCAGAATATATTTAGCAATATATTATAAACCGGGGTCCACAAAGAGTTTACCATTCTCAAAGAACACATATATCTGTGAAACAACTTTAATTCAAAATGCTATTAAGATAAGCATACAAAATTAATGCTTCAACACATCTTGTTGGCTCTCTGACAACCATGTTTACTTCTATTATCTTTTTCTTTCCTGTCTGTGCCACTGCCTCTTCTCTTTTCCACCTCTCAACTAACCTGGGCCTTGAAGCATATGAAAAATGGTCATAGACAAGAAATGGGGCAAAAGCATTGTAGGCTGTGCGTGGGCAAAGGCATGAATGGAAAGGTGCTCTAGTGGAGGGATTCTGGCACTGACTAGTTGTGTGATTTTAGGCAAATTGCTTACGCTCTCTGAACCCAAGTCTTTTTTTCTATAATGGTCATAATAGAATCAATTACAGAATATAATCATGATATAAACTCAATAAGTGACATAGAACAATGAAAGGATTTAACACAAAATCTATCACTTTTTTAATACCCAAAACATGGTGGATAGAGAGATGTGATTAGCATATTGGTAAATAACAACCGAGGGAGGCAGGCCCTGTGGTGAGTGCCTCACATACAGCATTTCACTTTGTTCCCACCACAGTGAGGAAATCGAGGCTTAGACAGGTTAAGTAACATGTTCAATGTAAAAGCACTTCCGTGGCAGAACTCTTCAGCCTACTGGACCTGAACCCTTCAGAATGTCTCCCTACTACTCTCCCAAGATGCCACTGATCATAAGAACTTTGGAAGCCAGACCATGAAATCTCTACTCTGTTCTGGACACATGAGAGCACACGGCATGTGTTCCCGTGGGCAGCGAGGCCTACCGAGGCTTCAGAAGGTGCCTGGCATTCACAGGCATAATTGGGTGTGAAGGACCAGGCAGGACGCTATTAAACTGAAGTGGTGAAGTCCGGCCTGAAGCAGTCGGAGTCATGTGTGGAAAGGAAAACAGGGGCCGTGGCCAAGGAGGGTCCTGAGCAATGTGCAAGGGGAGGATGGTGCCAAGTGGCATAAGAAAGATACAGGAAAAAATGGGGAATTGTTTTTTTTTAAATAAACAACAGCATTTCACCTCCTTCTCCTTTCAGATGCTCCTTTAAAACCTGCCTCCTATGAGGTAAAAAGAAGAGTGTACTAGGAGTCAAATGGTCTGCCATCCTTGCACTGCAAGCATGAAATAGCAGTGTGGCGTGCTTTAAATAGCAGAAGGTGTTATTGTAACGCGATAGCCGATGACGTCTCTGAGGCACATGAAACGGACAAAATACAATCCTGTACCAGCCCCCACGGTACGGACTAATTGACTGGCTGATTATTATCCAAATCAGATTTACCTGATTTCAACTCTTTTTCCATTAGTGCTCTCCTGACGCATTTATTCTTTCTAATATATCAGATTTAAAATATCAACTCTGGTGCTGGATATTAAGACATTCACGTTAAAATCACTGGCTTAAAGTTTAATTGTATTGATCTGATTTTTAGAGGCAGCACTCACAAAAAATATTAGCTATGCTATGCTGCAATGCAAAATTGACTCAAATTAAACGTAAAACTCACCCTGCAATAATGCAATCCGTAAACCCATAGAAGCAAAGACAAGCATAATCCAAGCTGATTCTCTCCCCCTCCCCCCCCCCCCCCCCCCCCGCCCCCGCCCCTGCTGATTCTGTCTCTCTGTGGCTATCTCTGTAGTAGGCTGATAAAGGGCCCATAGCAATAGGGAGTGGTCCACAGACTGAGTAATCAACAATGTCAGGAAGGCATCATTGACTTCTGATTGATCATCAGAGACAGGTAGAAGGGTGGAAAGTATACAAGCCTAAGAAACAGATGAAAAAGGCCTGGTTGGTGGCATTAGCTTAGCTGAATCACTATAAGCAAATCACTTATCTGTATTTCAAATTTTGATGACCATAAAATGACACACTGACATCTGTGATGTGGACAGAACTACATTTGGGAGCCACACAGAGCAAGGTTCAAACCCAGGATTCACCACTTTAGCTGGATAAAGCCTACTTTTAGCTCATGTTTCTTCTTCAAACTGGGAGAAATAATTCTTACCTCAGCAGCGCCATAGCAAGGATTAAATGAGATAATGTGGTAAATGTACTTTGTACAGAACACACTCGATAAATGTTCTTTTCCTTCCTTCCTATTTTAAAGGGCTGTTATGGGAATCCAATTATAGTAGAAATGAATATACTTGAAAAAATTTGAAGATCTATGCAAGTGCAAAGCATTATTATTATGATTATGATCCTTCAATTCAATTTTCTCCTCTTATTCATACATTGGTGTTCTTTTTTTATGGTTTGTGGATAAAAGATGAGCAGAGAGGAATAGAGTTAAAAAACTAATGCAGACAGTGGAAAGCTAATGTTTCTTTATTCGTTCCCAGCTTTGTGGAACTTGGTAAATCAGCAAATAAAACCAATCAGTTCCAATTAACTTTTCTGGAAGTGAGGAGGCAAAAATAAAAGAGCAAGTTATAGATGTATTTTTAAAACTTTTCCAGTGCTGAAAAGCCACTGAAGTCTGTAGAGAAAAAAATAATAATAATGTGCAATGACACGACTACAAAATTACTACCGGAAACACTTCTAAGACACTCCCATGACCGGGAAAGAGCAAGATCTCAGGGTTTCTGTGGGTCCTGCTCTCACTTGTTTGCTGTTGCACTGCTGTGGCTTCAAAGAAAAAGTGGATTTCCAAAGTCTGCACCCTAAATTTCGCAATAATGACACCCCCAAAATAGAAATAAAAAGCAGAGACTTCAATCTCATTATGTGAAGCTACCAGTCAGTTGGCATGACTGACGTACCAGCAGCTATGAGAACTGGCCTCAATAATGCCAGTGGTGGGCTGTTCTTATAAAGACACACACATAGGGGGAACGCCCCCAACTGGACTTGAGCATGGGAGCAGAGGGAGAGGAGTTAGAAGCCAAGACACTCAATTTAATTTCAGAAGAGACATGTCACGTTTCAAGACGTAATTAGTCCATTTCTTGTTTGTTTTTTTTAAAAGATACTACTCTTTCTCCATATTCCTTTTTAAAATAGAATTCTGCCCTAACCGGTTTGGCTCAATGGATAGAGCGTTGGCCTGCGGACTCAAGGGTCCCAGGTTCGATTCCGGTCAAGGGCACGTACCTTGGTTGCGGGCACATCCCCAGTAGGGAGTGTGCAGGAGGCGGCTGATCGATGTTTCTCTCTCATCGATGTTTCTAACTCTCTATCCTTCTCCCTTCCTCTCTGTGAAAAATCAATAAAATATATTAAAAAATAAAATAAAATAGAATTCTTCAGGGTTGTCCTCCTAGAAGCTTGGTTATACAAGGAGCTCCTTCCTAGTACTGCTCACTCCCGTGGAATTCATTCTTCATTTAAAACATGGAAGGGAAAGGAAATGACATAAATCTAGTGTTAAAATATAGAAAACATTGTAAAATGACCATTTAAAGCTGAAAATCCAACCATTGTCTCCTCTCTTCACCCACAAATACTGTTTTACTTCACTGAGGTGCCTACACATTAAAATCCAAACATATAGAATAGATTGTCTCCTTCAATATCCTCACTTCTCAAACAAGATATACCTGGAATGCATTATTGGACCTGGCAATTCCTTGTCTAAATGTTGTAGCTCTATTGGATTTGGAATGATTACTGTTACCAGCAATAAACAAGAGAATACTAGCTTAAATGGGTGGGGGGAGGGGGACCAAGGAGCATTGGTCAGCTGCTCCAGCGCTGTACATGACAGTTCTCTTCCCTGTGGAGCTTTTTCATCTTTTGAAAATTTGGGAAAGGGGTAAGATACATGCAGTTTTTTAAGTTCACACCATGTAATGAAACCACCCAAAGCATTTCGGTGTGCAGAGATTTTATTTCTAATCTTTCTGTGCAAAATGCTTTGTTAAATCTCGATGACAACTTTTATGCATAATGCATAAAATAAACTTTGCCAAAATCTAAGGCACTTCTTAAGAATCATGTAAACCCCTTTAGAAGCCAAGTGGCACGTTCCAGGCGCTGCGGTTCACTGGGAACACCACACCGCAAGGTTGGCAGAAAGCACTGTGCTCGGTACCGTTACCTTCCAAAAGTCTAAGATGTGTACTCACCTTGGTTTACTTGCATCAAAATCACATGCTATGTCTTATGAGACTCTTCGTATATCGATGCCTCGCTTATGCACTACATAAATTCAGCTCTGTCTTTAACACCTCGGGGAATCTTCACACTTTAAAAAGACCAGGTTCTTATTTCATATAACCAAGAAAAATTTTATCACTGACCGAAAAATGTTTTTAAGATATGTGTGTGTGTGTGTGAATTAGTATTTCTACACATGTATGTATCGTTTGATAAATCAGATAGGTAACTGCAGTTCAAATCTTATGGCTGTTTTTTTGCTTATTTAAAACCATAAAAATAGAGACTGGGAAGGGAAAAAACTTAGCATTCAAAAGTAGGTGCTATAAATCCTGTCATGCACGAGCCAAATACAAAATAAATAAATAAAGAATCAGAGTAATAACCATGTATCACTAGCCAGTGTCACTAAAATGATTTGTTTTACTCCTCTAATCTTTACCGTATCTAAACTGACTATAATAAATGAATAATTGCTCTGAATACAGAGCAGTTAATTGAAAAAACTGCACCAAGTATAAAAACCAAGAAATCATAACACAAAATACAAGGTTTCATCAGTGTTTAGGAACTTGTCTTTGTCAATATTTTTAAGGTCCAGTATAAATGATACTGTTTACTATCATATATCATAGACCATCATGAATTATGTTAGATGTCCCATGAATATTAATGGTCTTAAGTTACAGGACGTTTCATCAACACACATCCAGGTGTGAAATGCTGATGGAGTTTGTCTTCTTCCTGAGAGAGAATGGTGTGAAGATCTAGGTGAGTTTTATCTTGAAAGTCAAGTTTCTAAGGGTGGGCCCTATTCAAAAGGCAGGGGCCAGTTTGACAAAGGGTGGCATCCCCTCGGATGTAGAAGGTGTGGCATCTAGCTCCTAGGCAAATTGTTTTTTGTTTTTCTTTCAAAGTTCCAGTCTGGACATTCATTTGCCATTGTGTGTACAAAACAATTCACATCCTAAGAGGAGGGTGGATATTAGAAGGCAGAGACAAACATTGCATTGTTGATTTTAAACCGTGTTTTCCTGGGAGAGCACACCTTTGTTTAGGCCTCCCACAATACACAAAATAATTGTAAGAATTAGTTGAATGAAAACAAGGGCACAAAAAAGAGTTGTTAATCATTTGGGTCAGTGAAAAATGTCCTTTCAGGAAAATCTTTGAAAACCTATAGCACCTGCATTTGCATGAAAGTTGTATTATATGAATTTTTTTATTGAAAAAAAAGTACTTTCGGGCTCAGTTCAATAATAACAGCTTACCCGAGAGTAATTGAAGTTATCCAATTCTCTTCCTATTGAAAATGACCTACAGAATATACACAGAGGCACACACAAAAAGTCTGTCATGCAATTTTATTGAGACTAAAGTAAAAAGGAATTGGGGTTAGGCACTGTGTGAGCATTTAACGCACACCAAATGATGATATGGTAAGGGAAAATTATCCCTTTTTCTTCACGTTTCTTTTCCAAATTTTCATCTTGTTCCACCCCCTGCTGAGCTCCTATTGACTTCAAAGAGAGGTCCATGGGGGTCCAGAGCAAGATGAGGATTTGGCCCCGCATGCATAATTTCTGTGCTCTCTTATTCATAACATACACAATAAGCACTGGATTTGAAAAGGCTCTTACAGCGGCTGATAATGGCTCCCCAACGATCTCGTATCTTCTTGGTATACTAAACGACATGGCCAATTGTGCTGGTGGAAACACTGAAAACTCTGAGGAAAAGACCATGCCAAGTCTTTGTTATTATCCCCATCTATTATTATTACTCTAGCTAATAATAGCAATATTTATGTAGTGTTAGAACCACAGTATCATCACTGTAACTTACAAGGCCGCAGGCATATCTGAATCTTTGTAATAAGGAGGATGTGCAGAAAATTCTGAAATCTTCTCCCAGGAAATCTCAAGGTGCAAGAAGACATCACGTGGGCCAGCACACAACAGCAATAACAGAAAATTACTGGGGACAATGATGAAGAAATAATAGATGGGATAAAGTCGCTTTTCAGAATACTGGTAGGGAAGACAAGTTACTCTGTTTCGGGACTACAAATGACAGAGACACTAACAGAAGGGAAAGTTGAGGAGAGAGAAGGCTGGAGTGGGCCTGGAGTCGGTGGGTGGGTGAAGCAGCAAACTATTCTAGCATTGTGGAAAGAATAAGATATGAGAAGTGGGGGGAGAATGTGAAAGTAATAATGGCAACCAGCAACCTAATGGAATCTTACCATCTTGGGAAGCAAAAGAAATATAATACCATGCCATTACTATCTTATTCACAAATAAAAGCATTTAATCACGTACAGGCAAATGAATAGCAGGTAAAGAAAAATCAATATCCCTGACACACATTTTGGTCCATTATTATTTCATCCTATAAAGTTTTGACCTAGGAATGTGGTTGCTCTAATATTTCCTCTTATTTTTAGTTTACCTTCTCATACATTGATGTCTTACTATTATACTTTAGTATCAAAAACTGACAAGATCACATAATTACTGAGCAATTCACTCACATAAATTTAAGTTATTTATCATTTCAATATTTCTTGAGATCTAGGATCCTAAAAACCAGTTGCTATCTCGTCCACTGGAAGCACATTTGTAGCTTAGATAGCAGCAAGGCTGTATCCCCTATTTATAGACAAGGCCTGCAACTTACAAAAGGTAGTGGGCAAAAATGAAAATGGCATCAAAACCTATGAAGCACTTTATGGCTTGTTTACAAAGTAGTTTCACATATTTTATTTCATTTGTGTCTCTTCACAATACTGTAGATCAGTTGAAAAGAAGAAAGTGGAACTTCTGATTATCAAGCTTCCAACAGACTTCCTTGCCCTAGCATAGAAATTTTTAACCTTTTTCATCTCATGGCACACATAAACTAATTACTAAAATCCAGTGGCACACCAAAAATATATTTTATTTTTTGCCAATCTGACAAAAAAAGAAAGTATAATTGTGATTCATTCACACCAAACAGCTATTGTTGTGTTGGCTGTTGTCATTTTTTTATTTGACAATCTAAGGGAAAAGAGGTCAGTGTCCCTGACTAAAGAGTCAGCTATTGCATGTTTGTTTTTTGGGTTGGTTTGTGTGTGTGTGTGTGTGTGTGTGTGTGTGTGCGCGCTCGCGCACCGCGCGGGGGGCGGGGGGGGGGTGGGGGCAAGGGTGCGTGGTTGTTAATCCTCACCTGAAGATATTTTTTCCATTGCTTTTTCAGAAAGAGTGGAAGGGAGGGAAGGAAAGAGAGAGAGACAGAGAGAGAGAGAGAGAGAGAGAGAGAGAGAGAAAGATTGGTTGTTCCCCATACAGGCCCCAACCAGGGGTGGGGAACTGGCAACCCAAGTGTGTGCCCTAGACCAAGAATCAAACCTGAGACCTTTTGGTGCAAAGGCTGATGCTCTCACCACTGAGTGATGATGGCCAGGGCGGGTATTGCACGTTTTAAAAATTCTTGAGGCACACCAATTGAAAATCGCTGTCCCAGCAGAAAGGGCACATAATTAAGAATCAGATATATTGCTTCTTTAGCCACTGATTTTACTTACTTGGATTTGTTGCCTGTGACCTTTTCACACCTTTTAACATCGCTATTATCACACATATATGTGAAAGGGGAAAAAATTACAGTAACTCAGAGACACTAGTATACAATGGGGTAGTAGTATATATATCCTGCTTTCACTTCTTCGAGATAAATTCTCTGTCCACACAATGTTATCTGCTGTGCTAGCTCTATGCTTCAATAATGGTGGTTCTGAAGACTGAACAGGAAAAACAAGGCTTGCTTGATACCCTCCTGTGTTTCCTTCTTTGACTCGCTATTTAAAATGAAATCTATGGGCTTGTGGTTCTATTGGTCCCCAGCACCTGGCTAAACTCTTAGTTCAGAGTAGGTAATCAATAAACACTCCTAGCCGAAACCGGTTTGGCTCAGTGGATAGAGCGTCGGCCTGCGGACTGAAGGGTCCCAGGTTCGATTCCGGTCAGGGGCATGTACCTGGGTTGCGGGCACATCCCCAGTGGGAGGTGTGCAGGAGGCAGCTGATCGATGTTTCTCTCTCATCGATGTTCCTAACTCTCTATCTCTCTCCCTTCCTCTCTGTAAAAAATCAATAAAATATATTTTTAAAAAAATAATAAAATAAATAAACACTCCTAAAAGGAATGAATCAATCAATCAATCAATGCATGTGTTGTGTGTAGAAACACCCTTTAAAAATAACTGAGTCATTTGCCTTTCAGAAGTTACTCAAACTTGAAACCAATTTAAAATTTGGGGCTCCATGCTTCGTTTTTGTGTTTGGACCGCTACTGTGAGCATTTAAAGGTGGTCCCAAAATGGAGAATTGGACATAAGCATAGAATTAGAACCGAGGCTTTTTCCTAGTCCACCAGGAAAGAAATCTTACTTTAGGAGACCTTTTCTACTTGTCTCTCTGTGGTTGAGGAATCCACAACAAAACACAACACACAGGCCAAAATCACATGTAAATTGTTGAAGAACGTGGCATGCAACTGTCTCAGTCTCACAGCCTTAAGTCGTAGAAGATTATCTTTTTAACGAGGATAATTTTATTTTTCACTAGATATCTATCAAAGGAAAGATTACAACATAGCAGCTGGAACGCTGGAACCTACATAATGTATTGCACATTTTAATCATGTTGGATAAAACACTCTTTCTATGGATATCAATTATACTAATGACTCTTATATAATACTCTCGTGTGCCTACGGGATATGTATTGTCACCCCTCTTTTGTCATAAAAATAGTTAGTCGCTCTGGATCCACACTGAAGTAGTTGCTTTCATTTTTATATAATGAATGAGCAACACTGTAAAAAAAGACATTTTATCCCATATTAGTTTAACAGAGTGAAGAGTTTCCACATATGACAGTGCTAAATATACTCTTAAGCTGCTAATAAAGCCAAAGCCTTCGGGGGAAAATTCTAATGATGAGCAATGCCAGAAGTTTGTATTTCTGAAACTAAAGCAAAAATGTTTCACTTAGGTATAATTTCTAAATATCTTAAAAAGGAATAGGGATTTCTAATAATTTCATTTCCAATAAATCTCCCTAGTCAATTTGGAGTCATTTTATTTGCAATAAATCTCCTCAGTCAGCCTAAAAGATAAGCCCATATTATTATTATTTTTTCTTTTCCCAGCATGCAATGTTGTAGAGGAAGCTCCTTTGAATGTGTCCTTAAAATTAATAATGACAACAGAAGGTATGATTCATAGCCAGACGACTATGCGCTTCCTTTCTGTCAACAAAACAAGAATTCCTGCTAGAATGGTTGAAGATTATTCACCTAAAAATAAATAAATGAACACGTGACCAAATTCTGTAAGTGGTGTTCTAGAAATGCCTCCGCTGAGTGCCCATCAGTGTTCCCATTCTTCAGAGTACCTGCTAGCAATGCTAGAGTTAAGGCTTTAAGAGAATTTCCATTATAAACTTCTAGTTTTCAGGTTTAATAAATCAGTCATAAAAATGTGCTCAAAGCTGAAACTTGGCAAAGCAATTTAAAGAAAATAAAAAACTTCTGCCGGGTCATTTTTAAGTTACACAAGTATAAAAAGATAAAGCTAGGAATAGGAAGGAGTCTTAAAGGCATTCTTCCTACCAATAGATTTGAAGGCATATGATTTTAATTACATAGAAAGTTGGTCAAGTGATGGGTCCACAGTATAGTCAGATTATTTAGGGTAGTTTGAAAAAAAAAAGGTAAAATAATGAAGTTATTTAAATTCTACCTAGAAGCTTTTATATGTCCACTTCAAATGTCATTCTCTTCAGTTCAGCAGAGGTTTAATTTTTATTTTTTTAAAGCACTGGATCATCACTTGCTTCTCATTTTGTTCAACTACATAGGGTATCTGTATGAAAACATCTTGAAAAAGTTTCTCTAATTTAACTACTGACATTTAAAAGGTATGTATACATTTGATTATTTATGTAGCAAAGTGTCATTGCCCATATTCATAAAAGTTTCTGATTTCTCTAATTTATTTTTATAAAAAATGCTTATAAATTTTGTGAGTTAATTTATTTAAACATGTCAATAGATCCATTTAAACACTAAATCTTTGAGTACATATTGAGTATTTCTTGGACTCTATTAATACAATCAAATAGAATATTTGTTCCTTGGTTATATCCCCTGTCTGAGTTTGATGGCCATTGGAGGCCCTAGGCCTCAGCAATCCAAACCATAATGCATAAATATAAGGATTAAGAAGAATCTTATAAGGCAAAGTCTTTGTAACTTAAATCTATTCTGTTTCCCTTCCAAAAATGGAGACATTCATTCTTTGGTATTTATATATTAATTTTTTACTATTCAGGACATTCTGAAGATTCAAGTCATTGCATTTTTTAAATTTTTGCTCGTGTTTATTGTGAGACTGGTGTGTCAGAAGAATAACTTAGCTAGTGAGTGAGCCTAACCCGCTGCTCAGAATCATCCTAACTTAGCTTTGTTTTCTAATCACTTTTATGTATCCAGTAATAATATATGTATTCATTTGTGAAAAAAACAACCTTAAAATAAAGGTAACTGATATCGAAAGTGACATAGACTAAAAAGTAATAATTAATAGTCATACAGTGAAGCAGTATAATATAGTGTCTTTTATATAATACTCCCTGGATTCAAATTTAAGATTCATTCATTTTCTAATTGTGTGGCTCTGGGCACATTACTTAATTACTCTGAAGCTCAATTTCCTCACTTGAAAAAAAGGGGGATTAAAAGAATAATACTGCTTCCTCCTGAAGTTTTTGTGAGAATTAAGTGAGTTTCAGCACTTATCATTGTGTCTGACACAAGATAAGTGCCCATTGACCTATTAATATTATTTTTATTATTACCATCACCATCGTCATTATCATCATCATCAACAACAACAGTAAGGAGAATTATAGGGGTGATTCCATATAAGTCCCACCAAAAATATCCAAGATTTTATAGCTTCCACCCTCCATATCAAGTAGTTTTTATTCCATCTTCTATTTTAGTTCTTTTTGGCTTTCTCATGGTCACTTTCTCTCAACCTTTTAAAGCCTAACTTTCAAGCTCAACAACTTGCTCAACCCTTGGTTTCACATCTACTACTAGTCACCAGCAGGAAGAGTTCAATACCTGGCTAAAGATTTATAAATCATACTCATCAAATTAATATATGACACAAAGTTGGAAGAATTCCCTAATACTCTACATGACAGAATTAAGATCATAAAGGACTTGACAGACAAAAATAATTTGTTGAAACTAATTAGGTGTTCAAATCACATTTTAAATATCGTGTTAGTTCTAGGCAAAAACAAAGTAAATTGCACCCAAAAAGCAATTAGAATGATGAGAGGATATAAAAACCCCAATGTCTGAGGAAAGATTAAAATACTTGTGATCATGTCTCCTAGAAGAAGACTGGGGATTCAAACATACTTTTTTCATATATTTATTTGAAAGGCTATGATTTGGAAGTAATCCTTCTTATCCTGAGTATTTCCAGAAAGTTTGACCCCAGGGCGAGTGAACATAAATTGGAGGTATGTTTCAAATCATTAAGAGAAATTTTTTTTCAAAAGATTATTTCTAAAAACAGAGATGATTACCTTTATGAAAGGCTAAATTCCCAGTTTTGTCACCTTGATTTTTATATACCTTTATTGGGCAAAGCCAGTGATTTATATGCTCACCTCTGTCCTGACTTCTAGATCCAAATTTCCACTGGATTTCCAATAGCTCCCTCAAAACAGATTCACTATCTAAACACCACAAAATACTCCTATTCTGCGTGCCTGTCTCACTTCTCGGTCACCTAAAATAAAAACTTGAAGGGCCCAATTCATCCCTAATCCTAATGATGGTGAGGATAATGGTCACAGTGGTGATAGCAACTACTTTCCATTGAGTTTGTACTATCTGAAGTCATTGTGCTACATTTTACATGTAGTGTTTTATATAATCTTTGCAATAATCCTATAATATGTGCATTGATATTCTCATTTTATAGAGGAAGCTGAGGCTTAGAGGGGTAAGGAGCAGAGCTTGGATTTGTAGTCAAGGGCCTCTGAATCTAAAGGCTATATGACTAGCCCCTCCACTATATAGCCTTTCTAATTAGTTACTGGTTCAAGTTCTTTACTGCAAGGCTTCTCACTTCCCATCCCCTCTGTAAATGAGGGAACTCTGGCGCTTCAGATGGCTGGCTTCTCTCATACTTCATGTGGCATCTTGTATGTCATCCTAACCAAGAAGACTCTCTCCCCTTATTCTCATGGTGCCCTGACCATAGTGCTCATCATGATTGGGGGTCTTTAATACTTAGTAACTTGTTTACTCCTTAATTCTCTTAAAGAAATGGAAGCTCCATAGGAGAGAACTTATTTGCTATTCTCTGAATGCCCAACACTGAGAGTACTGAAACCTAGTGTGTGCTCAATCAATATTTGTTGATTGATTGGTAGGACTGGATATACACTTTCCTCTACCACCTCATATGTAGTCTTTCTACCACTTCATATGGTTTAAGCTCTTATCTAATTTGGACAACACTGATAGTCACCATCTTATCTCCAGTCTCTCCTAACCAGAGTACAAATACAGAAAGAATTATGTCCCTGCTCAAAACTCTTCAATGACTAGTATTTGACTACAGAATAAGTCAAAACTTTTTAACATGGCATTAAAACATTGACATTAACACTGCATCTACAGTCTTCTATGTTCTGGTCATACCTTACTGCCAGTATTGTCTGAGCAAGTTGTATAATTTCATTTTCTTGCATCTCTTTAATGATCCTCAGTCCCAGGAAGTCTTTTTTCCCTCTTCTGAAAAAAAAAAATCATTTTTAAGGAATGATCTCTTCTGCAAAGTTTTTTCTGGCTCCATCCTCCAGAGAAAAGTTAAACATTCCCCCACAACCATATGTTTCATTGCATTTTGACTATTATTTTCTTTAGTGTATATGGAATTGTATTACAGTCAATTATGCACTTTTCTTGTCTTCCCAAATAGATTATAGAGGTGGCATACAATAGTTGCTTCCTAAATGGCCAAATTTTGAATAAAAGAGAAAGTTGAACTCAATGATATCTAACATCCTCTCATATTTAGTATTTTATATATCTTTAATGATTTTGTTATTATTTGGTAGCCCATGGCAAATTCTTTTCATTTTTATCTATGTCTACTCATTAAAAGCAGTTAATGTAAAAAAACAAACAGCCCTGGCCAATGTGGCTCAGCTGGTCGCGTGTCATCCCATGCACTGAGAGGTCAATGGTGGGATTCCCTGTCAGGGTGCATGCCCAAATATAGGCTGGATCCCCAGTAGGGGATGTGCAGGAGGCAGCTGATTGATGTTGCTCTATCTCTCTCCATCTCCCTTTTTCTCACTCTAAAATCAATTAAAAGCATATTTTTGTAAAAGAAAATAAATTTGAAAAGATAAAAAAATCTAACAAAAATATATAGACTGCCAAAGGGGTGGATGTTCTCAAATGAAGAAATGCTTGCATTCCTAAATGTTAAGTCCTATTCAGCAATTAAATTTCTTGTTTACATTAAAAATCTCTTCCCATATTTCTGGTGGAAATTTAAATTGAAAAATCTATTTGGAGAGCTAACTAGCAATATCTATCAAGAGTCTATAAATGTTTATGGCCTTTGAGCAAGCATTTGAGATATAGGAAATAATAAACCAGGAAAACATAGAGATAGAAAAGCAGTTATATCATTAATTATCATTTTATTATATCGTATTTTATTTTATACTAAAATATCTAAACAAAGTTGGAAACAAGTTCAATAACAGGAAAATGAAGAAGAATAAAATAAATTTGGGTATTGTTATACAATTATAATATATTTGTGAATAATTAAGGACATGAAAACCTAATTAACACAGTAAAAAAAAGGTATTTACCATATAACCCCAAATATCTACATATGCATACATATAAACATATGTGTGCATAGGAAGGGTCCCTAGATCTGGCCAGCGATCAGGGCCAATCTGTGGGGTGACGGGTGGGGTGATCAGGGCCCCCACTCGCACCCACCTTGGCCTGTCGCCACCCTCTCGCTGCCCCCCCCCCCCACACCAGCTTTGGCTGGCCTGGTGCTACCCGCTCACTGGCCCCGCCCTCCCCTGCCACTGCTACCTGTTCGGCCTGAGGGCTTGGGGCATTCCTGCATTGAGCGTTTGCACCCTGGTGGTAAGTGCATGTCATAGCGACCAGTCATTCTACCAGTCGTTCCACCGTTCTGTCGATTTGCATATTAGGCTTTTATATAGATAGATTTGTTTATTATTTACTTATTTTTCTTCTATTTTTTCTATCTCAACAAAAATTAATATATATTTCTTACACATCAAATTTTAAAAAATACTTTTAAAACTTTTATACTCAGTCTGGCAGTTTGACAATTTTAACTACCTTTAACTATCTAGAATCCTCCCTATATTGAAGCCTAGTAGGATTGTTAGCAAGTCATAAACCATAAACTTTGTTTCAAACAAATGTACCCTTCACACAAAGCATTTTCCATGCAGCATAAGTTACAAAATGTCTTATGAAAAATTAACAAGTTTTTAAATAAATGGCTCAGTAAAAAATTGGATAAAGAAGGGGGTGAGTCTAAAAAACAAAGGGCATACATAACTTTTAGATAAAGTTAATATATGAAAGTGATGAATGGTTAACATAATGTGCCAAGAGAAAGACATGTGTGGGAGAGATGCCCTAATATATCATATGTACATATTCATATCTAGTAGGCAATGCAAAATATATCCCATCTGTTTTCACCCTCTTTTCAACCTCTTCAGTTCCTCAAACAGCTGGTTGTGTAGCAGTGCACTTTCTTGGCAATCTCTCATTAGAGGAGGAGAATGGTTTCCTTTATTGCCTTGATGGACTGGATATGGCCAATGGGACCAATCCAAGGTGGCAGCCACTGTCGCAGTTTATGCACATATTTCCTGGCATGAAATATTGTTAATTCAGTTTATTGTTCCTACTAGACACATTTTTTCTATACTTAGTTATAAAATATTAAATTGTCAGGACATTTACAAAAATTCCTGCTTCAAATAAGGTGGCAGAAGACAAGAAATTCACACAGACTGGTCTCATTGCAATTACTTCATACATACTATGAGTAATTTGATATTATTTGGTTATCATCACCCAAAGTATGTGCAAGGTTGAACCATAACAGCAAATACAGCTCTTTAAATATTTCTATTTCAATCATATAAATAGTGTTCTTTTTGACTCAAGTCAGATGGCCATGATCTCAAAGCTCCCAGGATGTTCTTAGATAATGAATTTAGTGTCTATGGGTCAGTGGGATATTCCTTCTATAAGCAATATCCTATATAATAAAAGTCTACTATGCAAATAGACCAAATGGCAGAACAATCAGAACAACCGAACAACCAAACAACTGGTCGCTATGACATGCACTGACGACCAGGGTGGTGTGTACAGAACATGGTGGGCATTGGCAGCGGCAGGATAGTGGAGCAGATGAGCGGGGTTGCCAGACCAAAGCAGGGCACTGGTTGCTGTCATTGGAGCAAGCCTCTGGTGGTTACTGAAAATTCTTTGCTCCCATGCACTGCTGTCCTGCCTGGCACTCGCACCCACTGCCAGTGCCTGCCCTGCTCGCACCTGCAGCCGGTGCTGAAGCCACTGCTCGCACCTGCTGTTGGTGCCGGGTGCCGGTCCCAATCACTCGGTGCCACGAGTGGGTGAGAGTAGCAGCTGCTGGCCCTGATCACCCCTGAGGGCTTCTCCACCTCCCCTGCTCTTGAGGGGCAATTGGGGCAGCAGCTGCAGCTCGCACCCACTGCTGGTGCTGGCCCCAATCACTCCACGCCATCAGTGGGTGTGAGTGGGGTCAGTGCCATCAGCACATGGAGCAGCGGCGGGAGGGGGACTTCCGGCAGACAGGGTACCGGAGGGCCACAGCAAGAGGGGCTGGGCAGGGGTGCAGAGGATGGGCCAAGACCCACCCCTGTACCTACCCCAGGGGTGGGCAAACTTTTTGACTCGAGGGCCACAATGAGTTCTTAAACTGGACCGGAGGGCCGGAACAAAAGCATGGATGGAGTGTTTGTGTGAACTAATATAAATTCAAAGTAAACATCATTACATAAAAGGGTACGGTCTTTTTTTTTTTTTTAGTTTTATTCATTTCAAACAGGCCGGATCCGGCCCGCGGGCCATAGTTTGCCCACGGCTGGCCTACCCCAACCTCGTGGCCCACAGTACCTTTCAAGGTGCATGAATTCATGCACTGGGCCCCTAGTTCAAATATAATGTGCTACAGTGGGAAGAACACTATGGGAATAATAAGATCTGCGTTTGGGTTCCACCTCTGCTTCTAATCATTTGTGTGATCTAGGATATGTCATTAAGTCTGCTCACCTTAAAATTTAATATCTTCATAAGCTAAAAAGGAGTGAAACCCTAGAAGTCTATGTTTCAACCTAAGCAGTTCTAAATCAGGCATGAGTTTGCCCCACCCACTCAAGACACATTTGGCAATAATGGGAGACATTTTCAGTTGTAACATCTTAGAAGAAGGAGTGACTGGTATCTATTAGGTAGAAGCCAAGATGCCACTGAACATCCTACAATGCATAGTACAGCCCTACACAAGAAAGAATGATCCAGCCCCAAATGTCAATAGTACAGTTTTGTGATACCCTAACCTACCTTGTTGTTGCATCAGACCATAGAGGAGAAATTTCAAATGCCTGATAGATAAGAACTTTAAACATTTACATTTTTAGGTTATTGAAGTTTGAACATTTATAGTTGGATTCTAGACATTTCAGGTGATTGTAGGTGAAGACAGAAAATATTTAGAAAGATTTAGAATATCATCATTGATTTCAACTGTCACAATTGGTTAATTTAATATGGCTTATTCATGTACAATTAGTCTTCTACACCTTAAGCACCAGTCACATTTTCTTTTCTCTCAATAAGGGCAGTTAAAAATTCTGTTTTCATACCACCAAATTCTTAGCATCATGAATATAGTATAACTTGGAAATCAGTGTGGGCTTACCTATAGGTCAGACAATTTAAATGGTTGACCATCTACTTAGAGGTTATTTCCTTAACCCTGAGTTTGGTTATTTTTTTAATACTAAGCATGTCAATGGCTTTTTATTATTGGAGTAATATGAGGATATGATAACATTCTTTTTTAGAATTTCATTTCTAAATGGATAGAGAATATCCTAATATAAATTACCATTAATTAAATGCAAAGATTAAGAAAATTCCATAGTTGAGTGTTCTTTAAAAAAATATTTTAAAGCCAGAGTTTTATGAGATTAAATAAAGCTATATATAAAAGCTTATGTTTGTCAATTTGTATGCTTTCTTTACTTTAACAGGAAAGCAGTGAAAACCTCTGTTAGTTATGGTAACCCACACTGTAGTTAGATGTGTTCTTGGGAAAAGAGATGGAGAGAAAAATCTACCTTATCTTTTTTTTTTCTTAAAAATTACAACAATTTTGAAATAATTCTTGTCACCATGGATCCTCAAAAAGGAGGATTCATAGTGGAAGTTTCTACCACTTACCTTGCAGATTTCAGCTGAGATGCTGTCAGCTTCAAAGATCTGTTTTCCTTGGTTTCCAGTGTTGCCACACCCTATTGATATGGTGACAGGAGGGTCAATTTGCCTGAGATTGGAAGTTTCAATATAGAAGTGCAAACACATATCTCAACAAGAGTCTTAGCTAAATAAGTCTTTTGAAAGTCCTTCAGTTAACACAAAATAATTTTTTTCTCAATGATCAATTTAGACCTCAAAGGGTTCCTGAGTGGGAGGACCAGAGGAAGTTGTGGAAGGACCAAATGAACTTGTACATTATAGCAATCAGAGAATTGTTGGATAAATATAAACATATTTGACCTTCCTGCCATGTTTTGTTTATGTCACAGGCTTTCTTGTGAAACTTTGTGTAGTTCCTTCCATTTCTTTCACTTATAGTTGATGCAATTTTAGCAAGCTCTAAAAGCCTTGAACTAACAGTCAATCAACTCTTAAAGTGCCTCGTCACTCCTGTCAAATCAGCCTTAATGTTTCTTGGCAGAGAATCCAATTGTTTCTATAAGGATGGACTTAAAGAAACCCCAAGTTAATGCTGAGAAGGATTCTCCATTTTCTAAAAGAAAGACATACTAATGCTTTCACTTGATTTGAGTGCTCAACCTTTAGTCTTTTGACAATATAAATTTTTGCTATGCCAGTCTGACATCACAGACAGAGCACTGGACTTGAACATCAAAAGTTCTGCCTAAAAATCACAGCTTTCTCATTTAATAGTGTTGAGCTTTTGGGTGTAATTACTTCATATCACCGAGTTTCAGTTACTCTTATGGGACAACAACACCTAACGCACAGGGTTATTGTTAGCATTACATGGAACAATGTTATGAAAGTACCTTGTATATTGTAAATCATTATGCAACTATGTATATTTATATTATATTATAATTTCTGCCTCTATGAATACATTGAGTGGATACACTAAGTAAATGATTCTAGGGGTAGATATGGTAGAACACACATCACTGTGACCCTGTGTATTAACATCATAACCACACAATTTTTTTCTGTATTACAAACAACCCATTTATATGAATTGTAGAGGAAGAACCAGCGTGTGTGACAAGTAAGTTATTATCCTTTTTTCCAACAATATGAAATGTGTAGCAAGAGGCTGCCCTCATGATTTTATACAGATGTAACAGTGAGGAGAGTTTATGAACTATGGGTGCACAATAAAAAGAAAGCCTTGCCAGGGGAGACATCACTGTTGAGGAAAGTGGTTCCAGTATTCATATGTGTAACTCAGGTACATATTCTTATAGAAACAATGCAAGGTGCAATAGATCTAGTTGAAAAAATAATTTTCCATCATTATCCTTACTTCTGGTTCCCAAATACGTGCAAAAGGGCCTTGATAGGCAGCCTCTGAACCCAAACATTGTACATGCATTCTTTAGGAAAATGTTTTTAATACAAACAAGTAAGTTTACATAAGCACAGTTCAACTATGCTCAAAGTTAAGGATTGCTTGTATGATCAATTCAATATAAATTATATTGCAAATTCTACTGGGATTAGGTTTCCTGAGGAGAGAATCAGGAATTCACCTGCCAGTGAATTCACAGTGGTGACCTGCTGCCCTAGGATGACCTGTTGAGAATCCTGGTGTGGTGGGAATGGTCTCAGTCTGCTTTGGTGCAGATCATCTTTCTGTGGGTGTTTTCCTATTGCCTTGCATTGTGCTTATCTGATAAGATAGTGTTTTTTGTTACAGTATTTTACTTGTCTGAATAAGAGGAGGAAGCCAATGACATTGACCTTGTCCTTCTCCATTGCCAATGACTCCATTCTTAAACCTCAGTGCTCTTTATAACCTGACGTAAATATTACTAAAGACATCACCTTTTTAAATCCCTAAGGAATTAATGACAATGGTCCAGATAACCTTATCTTAGCTGTTACTATCTATGCCAATTACTAGCTGTGACTGACTCAGTTGTGTGAGGATGTGGAATAACTGTTATGAGTACCAATATTATTGTGTCATTTTAGAGTCTGCTTATTTTAGCCCTGTAGACCCAAACTAATTCTGTTTTTCCAGAAAAGATACCATAAGTACTCACATAAATTTGAATGTGCATTTTGCAATTTCCTAAACATGACATGCAGTTTGCTAAATATGTCATGGTTCCTTTGTACATTCTGTTACCTCTGCCTGGAACCCTTCCCTCCTTGCCTCTCTGGGGAACCAACCCCTCTTTTCCCTCTCAGAGTGTGTTCAAATGCCAGCTTATCCACATGGTCTTCCCTACTCCTTCCACTCTGCTCCCAGCCCAACCACAAATTCACTTGTTCCAATCCTGCTCTCCCACAGCACTCCGCACTTACCTCCACTAGCACTTACATTACCACCTTATAAATACTTCTTTACAGACTGCTACAAGGAGGAACATATTATTCATCTACAGTAGCTATAGAATAAATTATGAATCAAGTAAATACTCAATCATTCTTTTCTGACTACATGAGTAAGCATTGTGCTTGTGATGTTTTGGCTTCCTGACAGCTGAGATATCTCTTGGGGTAGTCATTAATCCTATCTACTTTTTAATTCAGTGACGGAATCATAGTTGAAGCTTCTCTGTATCCCTTGCAAGGACAAGAGACTATGGATCCTGCATTACCTCTACCCTCCTACCATGGAACTGTGATATCTTGATTCTCTCACTGGAATCCTCAAGCCATAATTCTACCCTGATGCTCTGGGTGCATATCTGAGAGTGACATGGAAGTCTGGTTCCCCAAGAAAAGGTTAGAAGTAGACTTGAGTTTGGTTGGACTCTTGGCAGTTCTACACAATACCTGTATACATTTTGGATTGTTACTTAATCTCTCAGGAATCTTGGGTCTCACGTCTGTATAATGAGAATGATACCTATGTCACAGGGTTGTAAGACAATATGTGTAAAACACCTGCGAGGGTGCCTACCTTTACAGGGAATCATCACATGTTAGTTCTGTCTGCCTATTTCTTCCTGTCCTCTTTCAAGAACTAAATTTGATGTAACCACGTTGAAGATAATCCTAATGGTCACTATAATTCTACCACAGGATAAAAGACTGTAAAAATGAAATTTCTAAAAATTCTGATTAAGTCACCTGCTTTGAAAAGGATCTATAATTCCAAACACCTCATCCATTCATTTATTCATTAAGAATATTTACTGAATGCCTGAAATATGTCAGGACTTTTTCTAGGCTTTGAGTGTACAGCAGTTAATAAGACAGGCAATATTCCTTACCTTCATAGGGCTTCCAGTCTAGTGGCCTGTACACTATGAAGAAATCAAATGCTTGATGTTATATAGAAAGCTGGGAAATAGTTTATGCTTCCTAAGCATGAAAGTTTTTTTTATTGTTTCTTAACTGAGATAGAATTTTCACATTGGATTGTTTACCAATAATATATTTTAAGGTTATCACAATGTCTTGTACATAGTGGCTGCTCAAAAAAACATTTGTCAAATTAATAAAATTTTAAAGAGCCTTTATGTATTTTAGCTTTAAAATGCCTATGAAGACATAACAATCCCCAAAAGACCTTAAAAATAGTCATTGCATGCGGAGCAAAGAATATGAATTTTATCACCCATTCCAGTTCTCCCGCCTCCACTGGGGAAAACAGACAGGTTGGCTATCTAAATAAATAAAAATTTTTTACAGCTGGTGATTTTTGGTATTTAATTATAAGATAAAAAGGAACTGTTTTTCTTACCACAGAGGAACATGAATTGGTCTCACCCACTGAAATTACTTAAAAAGAATATTATTCTGAGAATAAGTTACACAAGCAAAAAAAGGAAAAAACATCCACCCACTGGTTCGTGAGCATGCTAGACATTCGTTCCATTGTGCTTGCTGTCAACTTCCTCCTTTTGCTTTTGAGAAGAGACCTGGGAGCCTTCCTATTTTGTTGTGTTGTAACTAAGGTGGCCAATGGTGCGTCATTTGGGTTTCTCTGCAATTAAGATGCATCTGTATTTCTTCAGAGAGTGAGGTTCTCACTGCATCACATGATGAAGAATACCCTCGCTCCAATACCCACATGGCATTATGCAACACTCACCCAGGCAACACTAACTTCATGTTCTGCTCTGGCACATAGGTAAAATTTGGGCGCTAGATATGTACTTAGGATTTCTTAGTTGTTTGATCACATTGATGAAAGGATATGCAATCAATCTCTCCCTAAGACAGTGAGTGGTATTGGCCATAACTCATTACTCCGTCAAGGATTTGGCATTTCAATCGATGGGAAATGATGTGTGATCATTCTAATTTATTATACATCATTTCCCATCAATCGACGAGCCGAAGCCTTGACATAATAAGCACTTACAGACACTGTCAATCATTCTTGGTCCAAATACCTCCCAGTGCTGCCTTTTGGGATATCTTCAAATAGTCATGAAAATAGAATGTGCCCCAAAATTACAAATGTAATTGTTTCATTCAGCAGAAGACTTGGAAATGACCTCAACTGGGGATTCCATTAGCAACTACTTAAACATGGTACTATCCACCAAGCTAAAGTGGATGAAATTGATATATACACTGATTAGCCATTATTCCCCCCCCCCAACTTCTCCAATGGGATTCATAATCATAGGGGTACCATTTTGCCTTTGAAAAATGCCACTCTCTACACCTACCTCATCTCAGAAAATGTATTACTTCCTGAGCGCTTTTTGGAATACTGTCAAATCCCACTAATTCCCCCAGCCTTTGTCACTGTGGGGAATGCCATCACAAGACAGCATATCACCAAATAGTATCAAAATAGCAGAATTCATGAATTACCAGCACTTTTAAATGAGATCCCTCCACTGTCATTACTGCCCACACTGAAGCAATGGCTGAAAACTGTCTGGTTTGATTAGTTCTATATGTTTGAAGTTTGATTCTCATGAAAATAAAATAGAAAAAAAAGTATCTCCGGTGTATGTTCTTAAGCAACAATGTCCAAAGTTGTCATTTTGGACATCACATGGTTTTCATGGCAATTCCAAAATCTGCCTGCTGTTTCACACAAACATTTTTGGTAATTTTGAAAATATGTCATGACATTTTCAATTTCTACTTTGTAATATTTTTCAGAAACAAAACCATATTCCCATGAAAATTTTCATGTGTATTAGGAGAATTTTCATTTTCACCAGCAGCAAAAGGAACATTTTCCAAAGAAAGGAGGGTGATGTACTCTCTCTACCTAACATACATAGCAACACTTTTGTGAGGACAGAGGAAAAATACTGCATTTGGGCTGCAAAAATTGCTTTCTTTGCTATGAATATTGCCTCTTAAGTATCTGGGAAAATAATAAGTTAAGCTAAGCTGCAGAGCTCATCTTTAATAAACTTTAAAAAGGGGAAAGAAAAGAAAGACATTCTACATGATTCTTTTTCACCAGCAACATTTGTGGCATCAGCCTTTTTTTTTTTCTTTTTTCTTTCTTTTTTTTGTAAGGAATCCAGCTGTGGATGGCTGATCATTTCAAAGGAAGCCAGTGCTTTGCATGCAGTGTGCGAGTATGATCTGGAAGTCAGTTCAGGGTTTCTAAATCACCGCCAAGAAAGTTTGCTCCCATCCTGTTCAAGGGCCCACTATTCAAGAGATTAAAAATGACAACTAATACAATGGAATTTAATAGAATCTTTCTCAATGGATTTCAAAGCATTCATTAGCTCATTCAATCCTCACAATTTGCTTGAACCAATAACTTGCTAATCTTGAGGGGGAGGAGGGTAAATGCCTTCCCCACTCCTCCCAGCACCAGCATTTCCTCTTTGCTTCCTCCTCAGCAATCAGTGAGTCTTGGCAGAACCAGGACTTACTGGGGAGACAGCTGGCTCCTTTAGCTCTTCATATGCTCTGGGGCTTATCCAGGCTAAGAGAATCACAGTTCATTATGCACCTTCTTCCTCTACCCCCTGTGAGGAAGCTCCAGTGTATATCAGGTTTGGGACAGGAGGCATCATTGCCACTGAGGCTGCCAAAAAAGAGCTGCCAGTAGCCTATGGAGGAGTTAAGGATATCAAAATGTGTAAGAAAATGTACCCTGACCTCAGAAGAAGTTGGGAAAGGAACCCAAGGATGCAGAAGAATTAGTGCCATTCACTAATTCTATCCAGCTACACAGGAGGAAGGCAGCAGCCACCATCTATTAAGCTCTCACTATATTCCAAGCACTGTGGTAAGCCTGGTACAAATATTAGTTTATTTAGATCTGAAAACAATCCTAAGAAATTGGTACTATTGCTGTCCCTATTTTTTAAATGAGGAAACAGAAACAGGGAATTACATGTGCAAAATAACTTGCCTAGAATCGCATGGCATGTAAAAGAGCTGGCACTTCCATCCATCGGAGTCTCAATAGTAAGCCCATCTTCTTACCTGCTATCAGCACAGCCTTTAAGAAAGGAGAGGTGCCATTCAATTCAAAAACAAAGAGGAAAGTAAGTCAAGGAGGGCTTTGTTCTGTGAGGAAAGGGAAGTAGAAAGGAACAGAGCAAGAAAAATGACAAGCATCTAAATGATCAAGATAAGTTTCCAAATAAGGTACGACTACATGAAAGTATAATCTAAAAAATCATAAGAGCGTCCTTATGATAATTAGGGCATCTCTTTTAAATATTTATTTCTAGAGGAAAAAAAGGTAGAAGCATTTAGAAACTCGTTTTCAGAGGGGGAAAAAAGATCACATAAAAAAAAGAAACTTTTTTCAAATATCTGATGCAGAATCAACCAGAGTACTCTAGCAGAAATGCCATTTTGTAAGAAATGAGGCCCCTGCTTAGGAACCTTCACTAACAAAAGAAACAATGCCTACAGTGAGTGCTCACATGTGAGGTTTGAGTTTGATATGATTTGAAAAGCTTGAGTAATAAACTCCTGAAAAATGGGGTTTGGTAATGAGCAAGCCTTTAACGACACAGACATGTTGCCAGGTACCACTTTAATAAACTATTACAACTGATCGATGCAGAGGTGTTTCCAACAGCTGTTTATGCAATGCGGCTGGAAGAATTCTTTCAGAAAGAAGCTGTTAGTAGGAAAATTGGCTATGCACGGTTGTGATGTCAAATTCATACATAACAAACTTTTTCCTGTCAATCAACAATCTTGCCATAAATTGATCCATTTCTAACAAGCCTTTTTGTGAATTGACAACTTCAATGTGAATAATAAAAGGGAGTCTTTAAAGAAAGTGAACTCAAAATGGCTTTTTGCAACTCTTTAACACATGGGGAGAAGTGACAAAGCTTTGTGACTTTTCATTTCTATTGGAAAAGGTGGGCAGCAGCTCCAGACACCATGGTAGCTTTCCAAAGGCCGCTGAATACAGCAAAGCCCGGTGACCTCTCAGGTTTGGCTTTCAGAGGTTAGGCAGAACCTGTTCACGTCCAATGATAGATACAAATGTTAGGGCATTTCCCTTGACTGTCTAGGACATTAAAATCAAGTGTAGATGAGATCATTACATAATACACTCCTCCTTGCTTTTTGCCCAATGAGATGTAGCCAGCACCAGAGCCTCACTCAGGCAGGTGTGTGTGGATGATCAGTATCATCACAGTAGGTATATCAGGCAGACCCTTAGACCCTGCTATTGGGTTCCATTGTCCCAGCCTTGACCTTGTCTTTCACCCATGTAGTTGCTCAAACTCAATTATCTCTGGTTTCTGTGTCTTCCCTTCTCCCCCGCAAAAAAAAAAAAAAAAAAAAAAAATGTAATTCACCAAAACCACAGGGTTGTAAAGAATGCCTAGATGACATTAGGTAGGAGTTTCTATGTGCTTCATAAAACAATTCCTAAGGCAAGAGTTGTGTTCTTAAAGATGGCTGGAGATGGGAGACCATAATCCCTTCAGGGATCCCTAATCCAGCATTTCTAACTGCTGAGTTGTTGTTGTTTTTACCTTCGTGTATTACAATTGCCACTGTCATTACTAAAGGCAAAATGAAAAACAAAAATAACCTGACTACCCTGCCTATTTTTCATGCCTAAATTCAACATGCTTTGTCTTCTAGTGAAATAACGTCTATTTCTGGAGCTGAGGGTCCCTTTCTCTAAAATTCTTTTCGTACATAAAACATTTCTGCCCTCTTCAATCTTCTCTTCACCTCTCCACTTAATCAATCCAACCCAAAAACAGTTAGGACTAAATTACTCTCAGCAGGTAAGAAAGCCAAAACTTGTATAACAGACCAATAGGATTCTTGAAATGTATTAGGAGTCTTTGTTTGCTTTACATTTTGTTTTCCTGCACCGGATGAAACCCCACTCTATATTATCTACAATTATCCTATTATTTTGTCCTTGAAGAGAGAAGCCCCAATTTGGACCCACACCAAGGCATTTCTCTTCACAGTCCCTCTCTGTTAAGGCGGCTTATTCTGAGATTCCTCTGTTCTTGCTCTGCCCCACTGGCATGCTTGCTGAATTGCCCACCTGCTTCCTGTTGACCATACCCCTTTGCCTGGTGGATCTTTCCAGACAGATTCACACACAGATACAGGCAAGCCTTGCCTAGATCTATGTTTCCCAGGTGCTCTACCTTATCCACTGATTTTGGCCTCTCCGATTCCCTCACGTCTTCATTTTGGCAAGGGCACATGGAATTTTAAATCTACTCTCCAAGTACAACCTCACTCAACTAGGCCACTCATGCCTCTGTAGAATACACGCCCTCAATTGCACCATGTGGCAGAGAAAGAAATTTTCCTCTACTCTTCTATATTTTTTCAGCTATTCTAATATTCACATAAATATAAAAGGGATTATTAAGGGAAAGTAACCAAATTAATTATATACATACATATGAGAACCCCACATACATGAAAGAATTAGCAGCCTCGCATACATGAGCAGTTCAGAGACTGGATGGTAATGTGAGGGATATATGACATTGTGAGCTCAGGAATGAGGTCAGACACCTTGGAGATTCATAGGGTGGCAGCTCACTTATAGGATGATAAGGAGAGCAGATGTTCAGTAATAGAAGTGTGTCCTGCCCTAGTCATAGGCCGCAAAAAGTTGTTTCTGCGATAAATCTTATTATGGGCAAGGCCACAGTTTAAACTCTTTAAGGGAAAGACTAAAGTTCTCTTGAGCCATAGGGTCCCAATTGTCTTCAGCTCAAAATAATCCACATAACAAAGTAGTACATCTTGGGGGGATTGTTTGAACCCCTTCAAACATCACAGTCATTGATGAAAGTAACTAGGCCTCCTCATAGCACAGAATCTATAGGCTGCAAGGATTTTCAGATGCAATATAAAGCACAGTGAGAATCACTCCCGAGGCATTTCCTCTCTCCTTTGGTCTATCACAATGTGTTTTATAACTGAGTAGACACTCATGTGTTTGTTCAGTGAGTGGAAAGAACTTCTCGTGGGCAGGGAGTCTACATTCCCAAATATCATTGCATGTGAATTTTAGTTAAATTTCCTCAAATTAAGTTTTAGCATAAAGTGGAAAAATAATATATCTCTACGTATCCTAAGAAATTCCTCCAAGAATCTTCTTCAATATTCTCATATTCTGTGACTGTGGGGTATTTTTGTGTGTGTGGTTGTGTTTTTTGTTGTTTTTTTTTCTTAATCACTTCACCTTTCCCTTCTAGCCCCCAAACCCCTTTCCCTCTGACAGCTGTCAGTCTGTTCTTTGTATCTATGAGCCTGTTTCTATTTTATTTGTTCGCTTATTTTCTTCATTAGATTTCACATTTAAGAGAAATTATATGATACTTGTCTTTCTTTGACTGGCTATTTTCACTTAGCATAATACTCTCCAGGTCCATCCATACTGTCACAAAAGGTAATATTTCTTTTTTTTATAGCTGAGTAGTATTTCATTATGTAAATATACCACAGCTTTATCTACTCATCTACTGATGGGCACTTGGGATGCTTCCAAATCTTGGCTGTTGTAAATAATGCTGCAATGAATTTAGGGATGCATATATTCTTTTGAATTAGTGTTTTGAGTTTCTTCAGATATATTCCCAGAGGTGGGATCACTGGATCCTAGGGAAGTTCCATTTTTAATTTTTTGAGGTAACTCCATATTGGTTTCCACAATGACTGCACCAGTCTGTATTCCCACCAACAGTGCACAAGAGTTCCCTTTTCTCCAGTCCTCACCAACACTTGTTGTTTATTGATTTAATAATGAAAGCCATTCTGACAGGTGTGAAGTGTTATCTCATTGTGGTTTTAATTTGCATTTCTCTGATGACTTGCATTTCTCTGATAATTTGCATTTCTCAGACAACAGTATGGTGATTACCAGAGGAAAAGGAGGGTGGGGAGGTAAAAGAGAGCAAAAGGGGGATAAATGATGATGGAAGGAGACTTGACTTGGGGTGATGAACACACAATATGATATACAGATGATGTATTATAGAATTGTACACCTGAAACCTCTATAATTTTTTTTTTACCAATGTCACACAATAAATTCAATAAAAAAAGTATTCTCATCTTTTAATACAACTATACTTTGCCTCACAGGGCTACCAGAAGACAAAATGCTAGTATATTCAAAGAGACAATTACAGTGCAATCATTCAAAGCAGATAAAGCTGTACCTATTTTTAAGAAACACATTTGTCCAAATTGTGGGGAGTATCTTATATATTTAATGTTTAGGGTGTAATAACGTGCTCATCCCCAATACCTGGATTATCTTTCTGAAGTTATCATCAAAATAAGTAGATTGGTGTCAACTTGCTTGATGCTAAATGTGACTTCTTCCCTTTCTTGCTTCTTTCCTTTCAATATTCACTGAGCTCTCTTCATGTGCAGGCTCAAGGAGGCCGTGCCATCCTCAAAGCCAGGGTTTTTTTCTGGCTACTGCACTCCAGCTGGACCCCAATGGCAGGATAAAGGTGATGCAAGAAGTTACCAGCCAGATGTATTTTGTATTCCTTCACAAAGCTTTACTGAGGGCCAGGCACTATTCTAAGTGTCGAAGTTCCAGCAGTGACAAAACATCTAAAAACAGACAAAAATTCCTACCATTGTGAGGACAGTCAATGCAAGCAATTCCTCCTTCTTTAGCTCTACATCTTATTTTGCTGACTCTAAACTGACTTCAATAATCGAAAAGATAAAGAAAAGGACAAAGAAAGTATGCCTGAAAGAAAAAGGTGGGACAGGAAGTCAGGGAGATGGGTTTGAGTTATGTTAATGTCACCGGAGAAAAACATGCCTTGTCTTCCCCTGTTGCTGGTGGGAGTCCAGTCCTTGTGATGTCCTGAGAAAAGGAATTCTCTTAGACTAGCATGGGAGAATTCAACATGGTAGGAAGCTTTATTACCATGGAGTTACATCCCTAATTTCCAAAATCCAATTTCCCTTAATCCAGTCATAGAAGTGTAGCTGGGGTTTCAGTAGAGCTAAATTCAGAGCCAGTGTCCAGAGTTTCTGCTCCATGTTGGAGCAGGTGCCAGTACAGCATCACGCTAGTTGTGGTCCATTAGTCCATTGTGTGTGTGGGTCCACATGGCATGGGCCACACAGGAGAATGCCAAGAATCCAAGTGTGAGTCATGAGCCACACTTGCCAAGAGAGCAAACTTCTTTGTTCAGGAAATTATATGTCCCCAATATCTGCTCCCTTGTCATGGCCACTCCCATTCTGGCCAACCATGGCTGTCCCCAGGTGTGACTGACAAACAAGTACCTTCCCTGTGTCATCCCAACTTTACTGGGCATGCATCTATCTCCCCTTTGTTGGATCCCTCCCCCAGTGTTTTGCAGGGAACATGCCTGTCATGCCTGGCCTTCCCTTTGCTTCTTTCCTATTACTAATAACTAGCTAATTACAATGTTATCATTAATATCAGATGTTCCTACCAAGCCCCCTGCATTCTGTCACCCCTGCCACCTTTTATTTTGGACACTTCTTTCCCACCCAGCTGATGTAGAAGACTGAACAAACCCAAGCAACACTTAGAGAAATGGAGTTACACAGCTTTATTACACTAGCAGTCTCAGAGGAGTTGCCTCCAAAGTCTGAGCAAACCAATATGGTGGAAGCTCTTCTTTTATCCCCTTTGGTTTCTTTGTCCCCCAAATATGGAATGAGACTTCCGAACCTTTCATGGGCTTTGCAATAAGCCCCACGTTTTGGGGTAGGGTCTGTGAGACCACATCTAAAGGCCTGGCCTGGTGCAAGCGCTGATAACCCACTCTGGGGGTTGCGTATTGTTCATGGTTTATGGCCTTTGTAAAATGTGAGCATTTAGGTAACAGGTCTTGCAAGACCAGATTGTGGAGAAAGGGACAGTGACTTAATTATAGGTTATCAAGAATGTACATGAGGTTACTGGCACAGATTCAGATTGCTAGCCCCCCCCCCCCCCCCCCCAAACATCAGGGTTACATTGGAATTAGCCTTTTAGCCTTCTCACCATGAGCAGCTTCTTTTCAGAAAGGAGCAATCCCAAACTGGCTAAGTTTACTGTTTATAGACATCTAAGACTTCCCTCCAAATCCCTAAAAATAAAAAATAAAAAATGGAGTGCTATCGCCTAGATGGGTAAATCAATTGTCATCCTTAAAAATCCATGTAAAAAAAATCCATGTATAACAAAGAATAATAGCTGTAATCCTAGGTGATTACATGGCTCCACTGATCTCAAGGTTCAAGTTAGCATCATTGCCAGTCCTTCAGTAGGGGCAAGGACCTCCTTTTGCCTGCTTGTATTGTTTCTTAAGTTCACACACCCTATTTAACCAAACAAGGATGGGTGAGCAAAATCTGACACCAAGTTTTCTGAACTTATTGCTATTTGGTCATGATACTCTTCCCAAGAAAGACATTTAGAGAAAACTAACAAGAGCCAAAAGTTTAGGTGAGTATTTTTGCTTTTTATATTTTTTAATTAGGAGCAGGACAAATGGAGATCTTAGGATAAAGTTACTGTAAATAAGATCTTTGTCTCTCACTGATCTTACTTCCTCAAAATTGCTTTTTCTTTTTGACTTGAACTGTTCAGCCCCACTTTCAGTGAAATTCAATCACGTTCATTAGCATTTCTAAAGATGTAAGCTACTCAAAACAGCTGCATTGTCTTTCGTTTTCAACTGAAACGCAGCTTTTCCTTCTGAAGGGAGAACTCTCCCTTAGTTTCCCAATTCTTTCTGCTTGGTACCCATAATTTTCAATGGTAGAGCCAACCCCCACGAAACAGGAAGTGCAATCCCATTTGATCTCACTTGAAAGAAATTGTAAATAGTTGGTAAGGTCGGAAACAGGGTCTCAAAGAAAAATACAAGGAAATAACTGTGGAAGAAAAACAAAAGCAAGAGAGACAAAGTAAGAATCATTTAAATGAACTAACTTTGTGTCCCTGGAACTAACACTCTCATTGTCAGGATCATTTAACATACTCCCCATGGGAAGCTGGCTGCTGTCTGTCAGTCTTCCTTCTATTTCATTGGCTATTCCAGCAATTACAGAGGGAAACATTGTCTCTTTTTAATCTCTAAGGTCTATATAAAGAACATTCCATATGCTTCAAATGATAAAATTCCCTGCCTTTTTTTAAGGTGAGTATTGATGGAAATATATTGCAAGAAGGAGCTAAGGGTTTACAAGTTCATCTTTTTTTTTTCACTTAGGAAACTATCTTTTGTGTTGCCTAGCTCAAAATTCTGCCTGTAATTTTATTGTAAACCCAATTTTGTTTGGTTAAAGCCTAGAAAATAAGCTGTTATTTATGAAGGAAGATGGTGCCCCAATCTATGTTGAGGAGGGGAAGCCTTGGAGCTGAGTTTCAGAAAAGGTTTGCCATCATCTACACTGATGTCCAGCTGTCCCCTGTGACGGTGCCATCAGGCAAGGTGAGAGGGGCTGAAGGACCCACTGATTTCAAGTCTTAACCCAGTGAACTAAGCAGGCACAGAGATGAGGAAGGTTCTGGGACTGCTAGAAATGGGGACATTAGGCGTCTACATTCATATCTGAACAGAACAAAAGAATACAAAACTGAATCAATCTTCTGTTGCCAGTAGATATCACAGTGAATTGCAACACTCTAATTTTTAAAAAGCTGGCCGTAAGAACTTTTAAAAATGCAGCAGCTCATTAGTGGAATCTACTAATAGCCGCTGGGTCTGGTGCTGCTGCGGAGGGTACGGACAGGCATTCAGGGCTCCTGCTACTAATGGGTGTTAAAAAACAGGGATTCACATGTGATTTGCTCAAATTACTTCACTTGTGAAATTAGTAAATCCCTAAACAGGTGTGTCAGAGCCACTTGCTATGTTTAAACCTGGCAAACCAATTCCCTTCATGGAAACTGCTGCTGATCTGGGCTGAATAAGTAGCTCATAAGAAAGAGAATCTGAATCTGAGACTACAAATGGTAATCAGACCTATTCTACAATTTTGTGAAATGTAAATCTTTCCTAAAGGAACTTCCAAATTCATGCTTACGGGGCACAGTACGTCAGAAATGCCAAACCGCAGGTGACAAGTACTTGCAGAAGTGCCTCTTCAGAGACTGTCAGTCCCTGCAGAGACAGGCTGGTTCACTCTCCAGCATTCTTGGGATGGAAATAACAAATTGTGGGCAGTTGTCCACATGTTACAGGGCACTGATTGGACAATACCTTTAAAAAGAAATGCATAGGATCTGCGGCAGGAGCAATGGCCAACCCATGATGTTTATCATTGTTAGGCACTCTCCCAGCTGGGACAAACAGCAGCATTTCCTTGTGCTGCCAGCCCAAAGCGAACATGTCTCTGACAATGTCGCTTGGAAGGAGCCCGTGGACTCCTGGTGGAAGCTGCACCAACCACCTTCCTGAGTTGTGGTCATGGTGGATGCAAAGATTCAAGCTGAAAATGTATGGTCCTATTGAACTCCATCCTTTCTGTAGTGAACTTTGCCAGGTAAATCCTACTCTTCAAGACTCTTTCATTCCAATCCTGTTCTCCTGATAAATCTGTCTAGTGTGTGTGACCCCTGACTTGAGAAGGCTAAAAAGGGCTAATTCCAATGTAACCCTGATATTTTTGGGGTGGCTAGCAATCTGAGTCTGTGTCAGCAAGCCCAGTGTACATTATTGATAATCTATAGTTAAGTCACTACCTCTTTCCCAGAAACTGTTCTTATGGAAACTGTTATCTAAACACAGAAGCCATAAAACTATGAACAGTGCACTGCCCCAGAGTGGGGAGGTTATTAATGCTGGCGCCAGGCCAGACCATCAGATATGACCTGGAGACCCCCAACACCTGGGGGCCTTGTTGCAAAGCCTACGAAAAGGACCAGAAGCATAATCCATATTTGTGGGACAAAGGCCCAAGAAAGATATAAAAGAGAAGCCCCTTGCATGTTACTTTACTCAGATTTGAGAAGTTATTCCGCTGAGTCCACCAGCGTATTAAACAGTGTAAATCCTTTTCTCTAAAAGCGTTGCTTGGTTTTTCTTTGGTCTTCTGCAACAGACTCACTTTCAGGATGTTTTCTTTAAAAAAAAAAGACACTAGCATGGAAGGAATGGAAGAACAGATGTGTGCACATATCCTGAATAATTATATAACAACAATATTGATATTAGCTGTCATTTATTGAGCTCTCACTTTGCGCCAGGGACAATGCTGAGACTTTGTATACGTCAGTCTCTTTCATCTCTACAACAACACTATGAGAAAGATGCCTCTATTAACCCCATTTTAAAGGTAATAAAGATGAGGTGCAAAGGGGCAAAATGAATGGAACTCTTACAGTTGACCATACAGCTGTCAAATGATATAGTAGGACTAGTACTCAAGTGTGTTCATCACCAATCCCTTGCACTTAACTAAGATACTTCAATTTACTACATCATAATGGCTACAATATCTCTGTCCCAGTAGAGCATTTGTTCTGTTTTGTAAAACTATAGAGAAAAGTCATCCAATGATCTGCCCATTTCTACATGACTTTATAACTTCTATGGCTCAGCTCCAGAAACTGCACTTAAATTTACTTTTAGCAAAGATAAAGTGTTCTAAAAAGCTACACTGTACAATATGGTACTCACTAGTCACATGTGTCTATTGTATATGTAAAATGTGGCCAGTGTGACTAAAGAACTGAATTTTTCATTTTATTTAATTTTAATCAATTTAAATTTAAATAACCACACATGGCTAGTGACTATCACATTGCACAGCTCATCTCTAGAGGGAAAATCATGATGCTCGTTGAACTGAAACTATTTAATTTAAATCCTCCATCCAATAGTTTCTGAAAGCCTACTATATACCACACTCATTATTAGGCATTAGACAGACTGTGGTGAACAAAATAGACATTGGTTTCTGACCAAAAGGAAGAATAAGAGAAAGAACCAGAGAAGTTGGAGAAAACAAGGGGAATGTGACATCATGTAAACTCTGAGAGGAGAAAGTTTTTCACAATGTGGATCCCTGCTCTGCTGTAGACTGCTGCTAAAAAGACAGAAAGATATGAGCTGCATATGTCATCACCAAGAACCTTGATTGCATTATCAAGGGTAGTTTCAATGAATTAAAGGAATTAAAAGCCAGATTAGAGTGGGTTAGAATAAATAGGATATAAGAAACTGAAGACAACCTGTGTAGACAATACTCTTGAAAATCATTACTAAAAAGGGAAGTAAAGAAATGGGGGTGATATTAGAAGGGGCATGCATGGTCTAGGCAACTTGTATACCCCATATTTGTAGGCCAAAAGGAGTAATCTAATAGAAAAAGAAAGGTTGACAAGGCAGAAAAGGGCAGGGAATAAGATTTGAGGATTGTTATTGAGAATGCAGGAAGGGAATAAGTTCCACAGACCAATGAGGGGACCAGTCTTGGCTGAGAGGGACACCTCCTCAGGTAAGAGAAGGAGAGAGAAGCCAATACAAGTGAGTGTAGGTTTGTAGATTTGTTCACTTAACTGAGCCAAGCTTCCCTGGAGAGCATCTTAGCCAAGAGTTGCATTCAAAAAAAATCAGTCTAGTATTCAAACATAATTGAAAAGCAATTAAATATTTCTTGCAGTCTCTGAAGAAATCCCAAAGGGAATTACATTAATAATGCACAATAAAAACATAACTTCCAAAACTTTACTTCTCTCTTTCTCTCTCTTTCTCTCTCTCTCTCTCTCTCATTCAACCTCTATGTCTTTATCTTTTCTTGCCACTCCAAAGTTTCAAGAAAATCTCTTACTAAAAATATAAATGCAGTGTGATGAAATGATGTCCAATGCTAGCTCTAAAATTTTATAATTCTATAAATGATAGAAGCTGATATTTAAATCCCCACCTTTTCATTTGGGAGAGGCCGGGCAAGCTTGGAGGGCAACTAAGCTTTCTGTACGAAGTTACCAACATGTCACATCATACATCATACTGTATGTAAAAAACTAATATGGAAAACCCCAAATTGCAAGGGAAGTTAGTATGGGTGAAAAAAGGTTTTGGAGAAGGCAGGAAAAGAAGGAAGAGGACCACAGAAAGTTGGGGAATCAGGGCCAGTATTGCCAAGCCCTGAGGAGAAATTAGAGATGTAGATGGAGGCATAACATCTGTTCTGTTCCAAGCAGCTTTTGTTCCCAAATTCACCTCCTCTCCTTTCCTTGCCTCTGCCAGGCCCTATATCCCTTTTCTTTGAAATGACATAAATATGGGAAAAGCTCACCAAACAGTGGAAACTACTCTTATACCACATCCCAAATAAGATGGGTGTACTTGGGCACATGGGATGATAATATTGCGACCAGGGATTTCTACTGATTTTTTTTTAATTCAAAGGGAAGCAAAGGGAGGAGGTAGAGTAACTTACCTCTTAAGCTGTATGTTTGAAAATAATATGCAGAAAGGGAAAAACAATCCTCAACTAACAACTGCCTTCCTTGCCATCTGCTTAATCTAAACATTAGAATATCACATATCTGGGTGAACTCAAATTGCACTGGAAATGGAGTGCTCTGTTCCACGTTTGCAGACCCTTGATGGGGGAGTCAAGTGCGAATTCTCTGTGGGATTATGTGGACTTTCTGGGCTTCCAACATATGTATTTAGGGCCACATTTCCAGTCCAGCCTTAACTCATCATACTGCTACTGGAAGCAAAATTGTGCCCGGCTTAATTAGCACAAGGACTAATCAAGTACTAATGAAATTTGCCCACAAGCAGTTCTTCAGACTAGGGCACAAGTAGCGCACACAATTTCTGTATATATCACTTAGCATGTCAGCACAAAGGAGGGAAGTAATGAACAATTCCTCCCTAAAATGTGCTTCAGGCTAACCACAGGCAAACATCACCGCTCCCCAGAAGTCATCCATTAGTTTCATCAGTGTAAACTCCGTAAGTCCGCTATCTGCAAACTGCGTCCCAACTTGCCACATTAGATGGCAAAGTTATAAAAATATAGTGAAGGTTATCAATGAAGACACTTCGTTCTCACAGATTTATGAGCTTTTTAAGATGTGAATTTGGAAATGACTGTGATCTGTAATGTACCTTAAAATATATAGGCTGCCTTTCGAGCTAAAACATCAGTTCTAAAGAGGTGTCAATAATGTTGGAAAACAGCCCGATTTGTTTAAACTCAGAAAAATGACAAAAAGGAGGCCTGATTTTATCTCTTCCCTCAGGGATCTATCCTTAGTCTTACTATGTTTTAAATCTGCTAGTAAGATCTGTCCAAGTATAAGAACTTATTTACAGCACAAATATTAATTACACGAAGAAGATGTCTTCAGTCCATCAAGTATATCCCACTAATCAGAGATGCAGTAAGCATGTTGAAATAAATATTTACATAATCAAGCTTTGCACAGAGGGGACATTTTTGCTCTGGGTATCTCATGGTACTTTGCCAAAAATCAAATTCAGGGTCATCCATTTTGGGGGGCCCGGGAGAAACAGTGATTAATTCCCAGAGCAAGGTCACGTTGAAAAGCCGGGCAGAAAATTACGAGAGGACTCCACAAGGACCAAATGCTGCCATCCCTTCTGCCCTGTGAACTGCACTTCTTCCTCCAAGAGCTGTTACATTTCTCAGGAGAAAGGATCTCACCTTTAAGAAGCTGAAACTTACCCACTTTAACAGGTGCAAGGGCCAGATGACAGGTTGTTCCCTTTATAGACTATCGACAAACATCACTTAAAAGAATAATGATCATTGGTGAGTGCTAAACACCAGCCCCTTCACACAATGCCTTCATAAAATGAAATCCGGGAGAGAAGAAAGCAAATAATCCAGAACCAGGGGGACTAGGAGGCAACCCGCCTGTCACCTGTGGTCCCTCGCTTCGAGAGCCTCCCAAACAGCTTCCCCGGTTTAGGACACGAGATTAATTTTGATATTGACTTCTCCTGCCCTTTCAAAGATGCTGTTGTCTGGGAATTGTGTTAGACTCATTTTTCCATTTGTAAACATATCGAACTTATCTCTATAGGACAGTGGAAAGGAGGAAAAAAGGAATTTCTCGTCATGAGTGAGTTTTATTTTTCTTAATTAAATAAACGTGTGTGAACTATAAAGGGTGTCCACATTTAACTCGCTGTAAAAACAAGAGAATTTCACGCGGACCACAGCCATTAACAAAATTTAAGCCTGACATTCTTCAAAGGAACCAAGGGCCCCATCTGCTGATGCTTAAATGTACTACAGTAGCAAACGAATTAAAAGAAGCAGATGGAGAAGTTACTGAACTGAAATACAACTAAAGAGCCTAAGGCTGCCAAATCTGGGGAGCAAAAGGCACCTTGAGAAGTTGGAGAACCTGCCCCTCTCATTCTTTTCGGTATTGCGGGGGCAGGGGGGGGGGGGGGGCGGGCAGGGAGGGACCCGAATGGAAGTCATTCTGAGCAGATACGTAGTATTTTGTGTGTGTTTCATTTTGTTTTGTTTAGTCCTCAGGAAGGGAGCTCCGAGGACACATCTCACTGGCACCACTTCCCTGCTCAAAGACCTTTGACTGGAGCAAGTTCTCTCATTCCTCTAACTGCTGCTTCTTGTTTTGAAGTAACTTCGAATGGTTTGGGTCTTAATGGATTTTGATGCTGCCCCTTGGGATGATAAAGAAGACATTCAAATTACCTTTCAGACTTATCTTTAACATGAGATCATTCTGGATCCTTTCTCTGAAGTGTATTTTGTTTATGACCATGGCAGCAACTAAGTAAGTAGATAAAGCAAGCGGGAAAGACTTTAGACTGGTTAGAATGATGCAGATCTGGAGTCTAGTTTCAGCTACCTCAAGTAGTCACTGTTTGTTTTCTACATATTCACCTTAAAAATAAGGTGTCAGAGTGTGTGAACTTTAATTCCTTTCATTGTAGCTCTAAAATTCATTGTTTTATCCATAAAGGTAGAGGGAATACCATATAAATATTTGCATATTGCATACATTAGGTGCTCTAATTTGAGTAATTCCTAAGTAATTCTCCAGTTTATCAAAGTCATTTGCAGGCAGTAAGCAATTGTTGCCTTCTAAATTTTTTAGAATACCACATAGTAGTTATTTGTTCAAATAATGAATGAAGTGCTTTATGTCCCAAACTACCTTTCCCTGTTAGTTAACCCTCTTACTACATCATTAGGGTCAAAAGGAATGCCTTTTACTGAAGCTCCAGCAAGGCCTTAGGTTAGAAGCATGTGGTTTACTGGGTTTACAGACGGTATGTTCATCTGTGATTGGGAGACTAAATCTATATCCCTTTCTAGATGAGTTCTTGATTTTCCTTCTTTGCACCTGCCCCACCCATTCAACTTCTAACTATACTTTTTCTCAGTCATATAAAGAAAAGCTAGATGGGCCACCTCATTGATTAAAATACCATTTCTCTCCTTTTTAGTCTGAGTCATTTACTCCTTTTATATCTTGTTCCGAAGCACCTCCAACATAACAGCTTCTTCTGGGCCAGCTCTCTCCCATGCCTCTTCCCCAGAGCTACTCTCCTTTGTTTCTTACCCAAGTCACTGTGACACCACCATCCACCAACTAACTTGGCCAAACTGAAACACCAGCATTTCTCCCCCATCACTCACCACATCTTAGAGATACCACGTATACAGCTGATTCTATTCAAGTAATATATCTTCGACATATTACCTCCTCTCCACTCCTATTTGCTGTAGGGATTCTTTTCACCTCTTACCTGAACTACCCTCCCACCTTGTGTCTCTGCCTCCAGTCCTGCCATGTTTTTATACATCTTTCATCTGCCACAGGAGGATGGATCTAAAACGTAAATGTGACCTTGTCATTTCCCAACACTCATGACAATGGTTTCCCATTATATTCACTATGAATTCTAACACGGATTCTGCCTGCTCAATTTTTACCTCCCACCACGCTGGACTTTCTTAAAGTCCCAGGAAGTTGAAACCATATGTGCTTTAGTCCCTAAAACATTTTTCTTTCTACCCCAATTCCTTACGCATGCTGGTTTCTCTGACTAGTTTAGCTTCCCACTCCTTCCTCTCCTAGCTAACTTTGACTAAACCTTATAGCCACTGCATGGGTGTCATCTTTCCTAAGGGGTATGTTCTGACTACCCCTAGACATGGGTCAATTCTCTATGACTAGAGAAATATGTGCACCATAACCTCCTAACACATACAGGGCTAAATCTGAACACAGTGCCTGTGTTATGTCTCCTTCTGTGTAAAGCCTTTGCTGAACAGACAGCTCGCTCTTAGTCCTGTGTTTACCATGTGACCTCACCCTCTTGTCACAGTTGATTGAATTAGGGATAGAAATAGGGATAGAAGGAGTGTGTAGAAGGGCAGCCAGAGTTCTTTGAAAAACATGGGCTGAACCAATTCTATCATCTTTTAAAGTACTTCGAATTGAGTAACACAGAGAGAAAGTTAGAAGCAGGGGCAAATTCTGAAAGCCCATTCATTATGTAGAGAAAAATAATGACTGGTCGCTCAGAAGGGAAAGTTTTCAGTGAGTAGAAACCACAAGTAAGTCAAAGGAGTGAGGCGAAGTGGAGAGAGCATGTAAGAACGTGGCTACTACTCAGAAATGACTGAAACTCCCCAGGGCCACCAGAATCCAGAGCCACCCTTCAATTCTTGCTGTTCCTGAAGTCAAGAGACTCTGCTTTCCCTGGGTTGTTGTGTGCTTATCTTCTTATATTAATTCTCTAACATATGAAGAAGTGGGAGCTGAGTCTTTGTTCCAGTAAATAAAGGAGTCTAACCAAAACAGCACTGAATGTTCCTCTTTCTTCATGGGTCTTTGCCACGAGACTATACCCTTTCAAAGAGTAAGGAACAGATATAGTACTTGGAGTGTAGTAAATACTAAATAAAATAGTTATTAGAATCCGTGAATGGGAAACCAAATAGGAGAAGGCTGTAGGAGGCATATGATAAGGATCTGTTGCTAGTGAGCTTAGGTTAACCATAAGGGGATTTATGTAAAACAGTAATAGAGTACAATTGTCTCATAAACTACTTAAAGATACTTCATTTTTAATTGACAGTTCTGCAAGGGAAATTTTCTACACTACTCTCTATCTTATGAAATATGGCAACTGGAATTTGATGCTATGTAGACATCATTTTTTAAATCCTCACCAGAGGATATGTTTATTGATTTTAGAGAGAAAGAGAGAAACATCAATGTGAGAGAGAAGCATCAGTTGGTTGCCTCCTGTATGCACCCTGACCAGGATTGAACCGCCAACCTTTTTGGTGTATGCGATGATGCTTCAATCAACCAAGCCATCTGGCTGGGGCTATGTACACTTTTTGATTACACTTTTATGGATTAATTAAACAAGGACTTAATGATCGCCTACTATGTGCTTAGCACATTGCTAAATGCTATGGAAGGTACAAAACCAAAATGTAAAATTCCTGTTCTTAAGGATCTTATTTTCAGTATCTGTTTTTTTGTACAGCTTCATTATCATCCTGCTCCCTAAAATTTAAGCATTTCGAAGTTAATTTAACCATGTATATACCTAGCTTATAATAAAAAAGCTTCTAAAAATGTGGTATTTTTAAAATTCCACAAGTTCTAGCTTCTTGCCCCAGATAATCTAGTAAAAGCACAATGAAATATTATCAGCAGTAGACTTCATTTTTTTTACTACTTCAGCCACAATAAAGAGATTATGAAAATTCTAAATGTCTTGCAACTTAAAGCATATAAACTCTATTTTTCAAACTATATGAATAGCTGGAAGAAGCAGCTAAGAGTAAAGGCAAGCAGGGAATTGTAGAATAAAACTTTCATAAAGTCTCTGAGATGTCTAGTGAGGAAGTCTCAGGGCTTACTGTTAGGATGATTTAAAACCTTAAACACCATTTTGTTGACACATAATTCTTTTATATATTTTCAGTCTATAAATTGTGAGCTCCTCTAAAGGAAACACCGTTTCTCACAGTGGAAACAAAGAAAAGAGCCTCTAACTCTTATTACATTTTAAGCACTAGATAACTTTGCAAGTGGGTAACCGAGTTTATGAAATCATGTAAGTCAGCACTCTGTGAATTGATGTGGCAGGAGGCATTTCCTAAGCAGACTTTCTATTGACACACATCTAACCCTTTTCACATTTATTATTTTTCCTCATGGCTGTTAATGTGCCTCAAAAATAGGGAAATGTGAAAACCAATAGATTCCGTGGCTACAAATTGGATAGTAACTAATGCAGACAGGGCTGGTTTCTTTCCCTTTGGGGTCCTGGAAAGTTTTAAACAACAACAGCCAATGTGTTGGTTTCTATTCCTTTGAAGAAAGCCTGTCTCATTCAAGACACTGTTTCCACTGAACATACTATCAGGTGGGGCTTTTTCTCTATTAAACTGGGTAGGAGAAATTGATGCTCAGCAAATATTTATTGAATGTGTATTGAATAAATAAATTGAATATGGAAAGAGCAGTAAGAGATGAATAGGAGGGTGTGGTGAAAGTTGGGGCCAAAAGGTTTGTGTTTTTTTTTCAGATTTTTCTGAAACTTCTTATGCTCAAAACCCATCTAAGTTGGCTATAATCATAAGTTAGTTATCACAATATTTATATTCTGTGGGAAAAGGAAATTAGTCTTTCTTAAGATCAAATAAGGCTGTTCTGAGAAATCATATGACCATAATCATTCACTAAGTCATTTACTCATTGGTTCAACAAATACTTGCCAAGCTGCTACTATAAGCCAGGAACCATTCTAAGTGCTGGGGATACAGTGAATGAAACAAAGTTAGTCCCTTCAGAGAGCTTACGTTCTCGGGGGTGGGGAGGGAGGTTGGGGGGAGGAGACAGACAATAAACCGAAAAACAAATACTTACATACCTGAGTGTCTGTTAGTCAGAAACTCTATGAAGAAATATAAGGCAGGGGAGGAGGACAGAGAGTAATGGGACCTCTAATATGAGGTAGAGGGGATAGGAAGACCAAAAATCAGCATGAAGTGAAAGAAGAAGCCTTGTGAGCATCTGGGCAAGATAGTAGGAATAGCAAGTGCCGATGATCTGAGCAGGAGCATGTGCAGTGAAGTGTGCTCCGGGAACAGCAGGGAGGCCAGCACGAGAGAGGTGGGAAAATAGCAGGGAGCCAGAATAAAAATGGCCTTGTAAGCCATGGTAATGTCTTTGGATTTATTCTAAGTGTGTTGAGAAGTCATTGAAATAGATACCCAGACTTGTCCTTTTGTAGCTACAATTTAAAAACGTGAGCATGGATACTCTAGAGTTCAAATGCGTCAAGCAGGGCTCATACCATCAACCTCAGGTTCACAACAACCATTTTTTAATCAATTCTCCAAATGCAATTCCAAATTCTGTACTTAGAGGAAGGTAGGCATTTTTCTTAGCAATCAATCAAAGGTTTATCAATGATAGACCTTAAAAAAAAACCTGACAACTTCCCATCAATAATAGGTGTTTGCAGGATCAAACTAAAGCTGAGCATCAGGAACAAGCCATTGACCATCTTGGTTCACAGGCCAAGATGAAACCTGACTTTGCTGAAATTTGGCCTATGCCAGGTCATTTTTAGAGAGAATCCATGGTAGACATAACATCTATATTGAATTTTTTAGGCCTAGTTCTAAGAAGCATAAATCTAATGATAAGTCATTGTTTGATTATAGTATTTTATTGTTTTCATACAAAGCCTAACTTCAAAGAAAGCATTTCTAAGTGAAAGCACGTCTTTAATGACTCATTAAATAAGTAATATCCATGGGTATATCAACAATTAAAATGTGTTAAAGCTCACAAATAAGATGCAAGTGCCTTGAAAATGGCACCATTTCTTGTGTTAGTCAGGGTAGACTAGCAGCTATTTCACAACTTCCCAAATCTCGGAGTCCTGATACCTACCATGTTACTTCTTGGCAGCCAGGGCCTCAGCTTCATTCAGTGCCCAGGCTCCTCCCACCTCATTAATCTGCCCTCCAGTCCTTAGAGGTCTCTGCATTCAACCAGTGAGTGGGAAAGTGAAAATGTGAGATTTTTACTCCACTTTCATGCCATCTTCAAAGCATCTCACTTCCTTAATATTCCTCCAACTTCGCTCTTCATTCCCTCTTTATCTCCTTTGCTGATTTCTCTTCTCATTAACTTCTTAATATCAAGAGATGAGGGGAGATAGGAGCTGGATATCAGTCCTGGAGTCTCATCTACTCTCTTTCTAGAATTGTTTTTTAGTAATACAGCCCAGTATCGTGGCTTTAATAACACCTTAATGCTGAAGTCTCCTAAAATATACATGTCTATTTGGATTTCTCTTTCTAGTGTTAACAGTTATATAACTACCTGCTTATTCAGCATCTTCACTCACCATGTCCAAAGCTAAACTCACAAGCTACACCAAAATTGGCTCCGCTTGCAGCCTTATCAGTGTTAACTGATAACTCCTACCTTCCAGCTGCCCAGGCAAAACCCTGGCAGTCATTTTTGGTTCCTCTCTTGATATTACATTCCTGCTGACTCTACCTTCAAAATACATCCAGGATCCTATGAAGCCGTATCTCCCTCACTGCTACCACCTGGCCATGGATCATATCATTAGTTGGCTCTATTACTAAAATGGCTTCCTTGAGTCTACTCTTGACCCTCTATAGTATTTCTGAACACAGTAACCAGAGTGCTCCTTTGTATAGTATGTCAGGTCATATTGTTCTTCTGCTCAAAACCCTCCAAGGGTTTCTCACTTTCTATTTCACTCACAGTAAAATCCAAAGTCCTTAGATACCTGCAAGGCACAGTGCTATATGACCTCCTGCTGGCAGTCTATCCTCATCACCACGATGCCCCCCCCTTCCTTGCTCTGCCTGTATGCTCTTAGAATATGCAGGCACATTCCTGCCTTAGTGCCTTTACCATGATGAGAATGTTCTTTCCTCTGATAGCTGTGACTAATCTCTTCACTTCCTTCACTCAAGTCTTGGCTTAAATGATACTTTAGACTACAGGTAACCCTGCCCATGCCATGTAATACTGAATCTTGCCCACTTCCCACCTTACCATAGTGCTACTGAAACACCTTACTCATCCATATTTTATTTTTTTTTCACTGCATGTATAACCTTCTAACATGCTATAAAATTTATTTTTAGTATGTTTATTGTTTATTTCGGTCTCTCCATCTAGGACTTAAGTAAGCTATTCGAGGGCAGAGATCTTTATCTGTCTTGTTCAAATAAGATTCTCACTTATCTAGTTCAATGCTTGGCACATGATACTGTTACATATTTTTGGATGAATGAAGGAAGGAAGGACAAACATCATAGTAGAAGCAGCAGAAAAACTATTGAACAAAATTTGTTTGATATTCCTGGTACCTGATACCCTGCTCCTATTAGGTTCTGTTTCCTGCCTCAGCCACATCTGTGGACTTTGGACTCTGGTTCCCATTTGGACTAGGTCTCAGTGACTGCCCCATCAAGGCCATGTAGCATGAGATACCAGTGTGTGGGCTCTGAAGTCAGACATGTAAACTCAATTCCTGGCTCCACCAATTGGGTTATGTTATTTCTACTCTTTAGCTCTCCATTTTCTCAACTATAAAACATCAATTATAGCAATACCTAGTTTATAGTGTTTGTGGAAAATGAATGGGATAGTATAAGAGTGATGACTAACACTGCTTTCACAGTTTTGTATTTGATAAATATTAACAACTGTTAGCTATTGCCTTTAAATGGGTAGTCTTAAATGTGCTGACCTGGCGCCCACCCACAATGTTCCTGCCTGACCTGGTCAAAACTTAACATTTCATCCCACAGACTACACCTTTCTCAAATTGTCACACAATGAACTAGGATAGTTGAGAAAAGAGCTCCATTTCCAAGTGGATTCCACGTATGTAAATAATCTAATTTACATTAGTTGAATTATATAAAATTACTGGTATCGTTGGAAAAAAATTTCAAATACTGGTAATTTTATGTGGTTCAGCCCAATGTTTTCAATTTGTTTAGAATACTCTTTTTCAATTTGACAGGCAACTGTTAGTTGAGTCTATTTCCAGTTGTGAAGATGCAAATTGAGATAGAAATAATACTGGAGTCATAGAGATAAATCCTAAGACCTCAGGAAATATGGAATTGTTTCCTCCTTTGCTTTCTTTTTTTCCACTCATTTCAGGGGCTTGAATCTAGCTCTTTTCTCAGGAATTTTTACTTCCCCTTTTTATTTTTTCAGAGTCCTCCCAACCTTCCATAAGAACTCAGCCTTCCCCGTTATTTTAGTCAGGGTTCTCCAGAGAGGCAGAACCAATATCTATCTGTATCTGTATCTACATTTGTGTCTATATCTGTATCTGTATCTATACCTACATCTATATCATCCATATCTGTATCAGTACCTATCTCTATCTATATCTGCATCTGCATCTATATCTGTAACTATACCTACATCTACATCATCTATATCGGTATATGTATACTACTATATCTATATCTATATCTATATCTATATCTATATCTATATCTATCTATATCTATATCTATATCTATATCTAGAGAGATTTTAACTAATTGGCTCATGCAATTGTTGGAGCCAAAATTCATAGGGCACAACGGCAAGCTGGAAATTCAAATAAGAGTTGATGCTGCAGTATTTAATCTGAATTCCACATGGCAGGCCAGGCTGGCTGGAAGGTCAGGGAGGGTTTCTATGCTGCAGCCCTGACAGTGGACTGTTACAGGTTGAAGTGAGTCCCTTAAAAATTGATATGCTGCAGCCCTAACCCCTAGTACTTCAGAATGTGACCTTGTTTAGAAATAGGGTCATTGCATCTATAACCAATTAAGATGGGGTCATAGTGGAGTGTGATGGGACCCTACACCAACTTGACTGGTGTCTTTATAAAAATAATGCCGTGTAAAAAGACAGACTCACACACAGGGAGCATACCATGTAAAAATGAAGATTATGCTATCATAAGCCAAAGAAGTACCAGAAGCTACAAGGGAGACCTGGAACAAATCCTTCCCTAAAGCCCTCAGAGCAAGCATGGCCAACACTTTGATCTCTGATTTTAGCCTCCAGACTGTGAGAAAATAAATTTGTATCATTTAAGTCACTCAGTTTATAGCACTTTGTTACAGTAGCCCTAACAAACTAATCCACCCTCCAACCCAGAACTATCTTGAATTCCTTCCTCTCTTTCTCCTCCAAGTTTTAGTGAGTCATCATATCCTGTCTATCATAACATTAAAAACATCTCTCCAGTCTGGTCTCTTCTCTCCCATCATTTGAGGCCATTACCATCTCTCACTTTACATAGCATCCTCCTAAGTGGGACTCACAAATTTCAGGCTCCCTTTTCTCCAGCCCATTTCAAAAATTGTTTCCAAAGGCCCCTTCTAAAAATATAAATCTAACTGTGTCCCACATCTGGTTGGAAAACTCCACCCACTCTCCAGATGTAAATGTGTGATTCCTTAGCATCCACTTGATGATCATTTTCTGGGCCCAACCTTTCTTCCTAGCTTTACCTCTCTGCTTTGCTTCTTTGTACCTTCTAACCACACCAAACTCCTCATTTTTATAAAACTATTGTCTTTCATGCCATGGACTCTGCTGACTGATCTCTTCACTCTGATAGAATCTAGACCCCCCACCCCCGCCTTTTCTTTGATTTAATACCTTTTCCAAATGGCTGCACAGTCATTGTCCAATACCATGCTTCTCTTCCCACCCCAAGTTTAAATCAGCCCGGTTGTCAGGGACAGATGAGAGGTTCAGTATTATTCCATAATTCTGAACTTTATGTGCGTGGAAGGAAGAAAAGAATTGTGCTCAGAAAAGGGTAGAAGGAAACAGGTTTAAAAATAGAACGGGAGACAGTGGACTAGAGCAGGCAAGAGTCCAAGGTTGCTCTCTCTTGTAGAATGAGTTTCACAGTTTCTTGAGTCTACTTTGTTTTTTCTTTTCATGTGAAATTTCTTGGAGAGGTACGTCAAGATCCTTTTGTATAGAGCCTTGTGTTCAGGAATTTAGAAAGGCTGCTGTGGCACATTGTGTGTAAGGCTCAATTCCAATAGCCAAAATGCATTGGCTTATGTAAATACCTAAGGAAGACAGTGCTATATGGAATACAAGCTGTGGCAATGCAGTCCTTAGATTTCCTGAGACTGCGTACTTGCCAAATTTTACTACCAGATGCTTAGGAAAGAGAGAAAATTATAATTCCAACTGGTCAGTGTTCAGAAGGTAATATTCAAAACATCCTACCACATGGATAAACAAGAAAATAATTAGAAATTAAATGTTAGAGAATTCTGCAGTGAGCATGAATGTAATCCATAGGATAAACAACACTTGGTTGACATTTGAGTGAATAAATTAAAACCCAAAGTGATTTGAATAAAAATTCAAGACATGTATCAGAGAAGTTCACAGGAGACAAAAGATGAAATCTTGCTTTTGACATTTGAGCTCTATTGGAGTTTATGGGTAGGCCTGGAAAAGAAGGTCAAAGACTTCCTATAGCACTATGGGATAAACTTCATTGTACAAGGCCATAACTTGACTCTTGAGAAGTCCATTAAGATGAAACATGTACATTCAAGACAGTGTGAGGCTAAAATTACCATACTCACAGCAAATAAAAAGTCAATCCAAACCATCTACCTTGTCTCATGTTTCCTTGAAACAAGATTAATAATAACAAATCAGAGACATTCTCCTAGCCTTTCATTGCTCTCTGTAAAAGAGCAACAATAACCAGCTACCCAGGTTAAGGTGCCAGATGCCTGCCTGTCACATGCATTAGAATATGTGCGTGTGTACACACACACACACACACACACACACACAGAAACACACATGTGTGATGGTTTTCTCTGAATAATAAGGACTCTACTATCATAAAATTTATAGAATTGACTCTAAAGTTGATTTTGTTGTCCTATAGCAAATAATTATTTAACAGAAATGGTTCTATGAACCTTTCACAGAGGGAGTTTTTGTACTTTTGGTTTACAGAAAGGATCAGAATCATGTGAAAATCTGATTCCTCACATTGAAAATATTCACTACAACACACACACACACACACACTCACATATACACTTACACACTCATGCACACACACACACATACATAATATGTAGATTTTTGTTTACAACAGACTTAAAAGGTACCTGAGCTAATGGTGGTTATATCAGTAGGGTGACAAGTCTCTGGGTTTCAGCTTTTGCCTGAAAAGAGGTGATTCAAGCAAGATGAAGCCCTGAGCCTGTGGTCTCCCTAGTGATATACCAGAGTGCTGCACTTGATATTGAGAGAAAAATATATACTCTGCACTTGGTTTAGAGAAAAAAAATCACAGATCTTAGAATTCTGATTGGAGACAATATAGGATAAAAGGTTTGTTCTGGTGGCCAGTGAGGATGCAGCAACCCAGTGACTACACAGAGTGAGTCAGGCCATTGCCTAATATATCAAATCCACCAAGAAAAATAATTACATCCATATCAATTATTGGTCTATTAGAAATAAAGGCCTGGTAGAAGGACACTGTCCAAAGGTGATTGTCTAGTGCTTTAAAAATAAATGTCTTATCTCTGCCTTGGCATTTTCTGTACCATCAAAAGGCCATTATCCTATGACAGTTCCATTCCACAGACATTAACATTAGATACCAATTCTTTGTAAAGGCTCTTTACAATGCTTTGTCTCATTTGGTGGGTTTGCCAAATGTTCTTCACATTTCATTAATAAATTGACCGGCACAAATCCCCCAGGACTCTATGGGAAATTGACTTTCATTCTTTTTTCTTCTACTCTAATTAATACTATTAAGAATGAAAAGATGCTATCAATAGATCAATCAAGTCTAGTAAATTAGGCAGCATAATTTAAATGAAATAACATTAAATGGAAAAGCTGTATTAATAAATATAACTATATATACCAACCGAATACCAATAGTTATGCTAAGAGCAGTACATGCGTTTTATCTGTGTACACAATATTACTACAACACAGGTGTTATTTGTCTCCAGGTTATAGTTGAGAAAACTAAAGCTTGGGGAGTTACTAAATGCCGAAGTCAGAATCTAGGTCTGTTGGACTTCAAAGCCATGGCTTGTAGACATTCTGTTTTATTGCCTTTCAGGTGATATTTTCTAGGACTGCCCTAAACACTGACCTCATATAGACTCACCGAGCCTCAGTTTCCTGTTGATAAAAGTGAAAATAGATAAACTAATCAATCTCACAGTCCCTCCTTAGATGATTTTAACCACTTAGGTGGTTGGCAAAACTAAAAGTTATATCTTTAGGCTATGATTAAATGTAGTGGCATAAAATAAAATTATGACACATGGAGGAAGAGTAATATCACTAAAATCTTACTAGATCATGTTCTTTTTTCTAGCCTCTACCTTTTCAATTGCTCCAGGGGAAAGTCAACTTATCATTAATAAAAAATATAATGCAGCTCGGCCGGCATGGCTCAGTGGTTGAGCATCAACCTATAAACCAGGAGGTCACAGTTCGATTCCCAGTCAGGGCACATGCCCAGGTTGCCTGGCTCGATCCCTGATGGAGACATGAAGGAAGAAGCCAATCAATGATTCTCTCTCATCATTGATGTTTCTATCTCTCTCTTCCTCTCTGAAATCAATAAAAAAATATATTTTTTAAATACAATGCAGACTTCCGTCCTCTGTAAAGAGCCTTAGGGAGGTCTGTTCCAAAAAGCACTAGAGCCAGGTGTGGAAATGACACTGCAAGCCTGCGTGCCCAAGTTCATGAAGCAGTCCACTTGTTCATAACTTGATTCTTCACTTGATTTTATTTTTTCCTTAGGAAAATGCAGCTTAATTCTTCTGAATGTATGGGTCTGAAATAACCAGCCCATTGCTATGATAACCTCTGGCTGGTTCAGATGAGAGAATGTTGTAACTAAGTAATTATAAATCCCGGAGGGCCTCCACATAGGAGTTTTTCTCAGTAACCTCAAACCAAGGAGAAAGTCAACGGCTGGCTCATGTCCTCCCAGATCCAAGACAGACTTTCCACAAGCGCAATCAAGGGTTGCGAGTTAAGAAAAGGTGGCCAGAGCGTTTACCTTGGATGGAGGAAAAACCTTCCCTTAAGGCTTTACAGACCAATGCAAATCAGTTTTCCCAGTTTACAGAGAACAAAGACAGACAGAATCCACAGCACTTAGGAGCTAGAAGGAACTGTGAGAAACTATTGGGCCCAACTCATTGCCTTCTGGTAAGTGAGCCAAAACCTCTCAAGACAAGTGAGGAAGTGTGATCTTTTTAAAACATTACATTTTACAGAGTGGTGGTCAAACCATGGGAAAGGGAAGAGAGAAAACCTTATTGAGAAGCCCAGAGGCAAACCAAGTTTCCCTTCTCCCTTCCCTGCTTCTCTCCAGGTAAAAGCCTGAAGCAGCCTAGTGCTCCTCCCCAGGGTGAGGTAGATGACCCTCGTGCCAACCTCTCCATTTCCCCATGTGCCCCATCATCGCCTCACACCGTGAGAACCACAGCCTCCTGGATGTTCAGTTCAGATATGTTTGCAATATAGTTTAAATATAGTATAAATGCTGTTCCTTTTTTCTTTTAAAACTTAATAATATTAACATATTTGGTCTACTTACAATATAATTTTATAAATTTTTTGGACCTAAACAGCTTTTTGTAAAAATATTTAAAATATATACTTTCCATTATGATGGCAACAGGAAATTATGGCTTGGTACTGAGGAATTAATTTGCAGGGGGCTCTAGGAATGCATGGTGCACAGGTAGAGGAATCCCATACAACCTATACATAGAGTGTTTTGAATATAATGGGATGATGGAATCGAGGATGAGGAATCATATTTAAACAAGATCAGTAAAAAGTGAGGCTAACTTCCTTCAGTGTGAAGAGTTAATCCCAAATAAAAGTGAGTAATGAGAGCTTTCAAATAAATTCTCCTGTGAATGTGAAAAGGAAGAAAGTAAAAAGCAGGAAGTAAGGTGGGGACTGAGGAAGAAACCACATATTTGATTATGCTTTAACTAGAGGCCCAGTGCACAAAATTCATGCCAGGGGGTTGGATGTTCCCTCAGCCCAGCCTGCACCCTCTCCAATCCAGGACCCCTCCGGGCATGTCCAACTGCCTCTTGCAATCCGGGACCACTGGCTCCTAACTGCTTACCTGCCTGCCTGCCTGATCACCCCTAACCACCTCTGCCTGCCTGATTGCCCCTAAACACCTCTGCCTGCCTGCCTGATCATCCCTAACTGCTCCCCTGCTGGTCTGATGGCCCCTAACCACCTCTGCCTCTCCCCACACCTGGGACCCAGAATTCCCTCCTCTGGCCAGTTGCAGGCACCCAGGACCCAGGCTTCCCTCCCTCTAGCTGGCTGCAGGCACCCAGGACTTGGGCCGGCTTTGCCCGGGCTGGCCACAGCCACAGGGGATCATGGGCAGGTGGCTTCACCTGGGCCGCAGCCACAAGCACCCAAGATCGCAGGGCAGGTGGCTTGTCCCTCTCCCTGGCTGCAGCCTGGCTGGTCCCCATTCCTCTCTCTCGAGCTCATTTTTGCCTGTCTGGTCCCTGTTCCTCTTTCATGAGCTCATTTGCACCTGGCTGGTCCCCATTCCTCTCTCGCGAGCTCATTTGTGCCTGGCTGGTCCCTATTCCTCTCTTCCCAGTGTTTAGTGACTGAGCCATTACAGTGTGAGGGCATGATGACCATTTGCATATTAGCTCTTTATTATATAGGATTACATGTCCTTTGTTCCTCAGCTATTTCTTCAGGTAAAGTTTTGTGCAAAAAAATTTTGGCATGTCCCCATGAAACTTAAGTGAAAGAAAGCTAAACTGTCAAATTGCATTAAAGCTGCGATCTGACAATTTAAGACAAAGATATTCAGAGTGAAGGTTGCTCCTCAATCCTTTAATCATCTGTTGTGTCCTGACATTCTAGGGGGTCTCAGAAGAGTGCATGACAAATAACGTTCCATATGTGCAGCTAAAACTATCTGCAACAAGGGTGAGTGACAACTGAAGCACCCTGGCTCTAAGTGATTAATATCAGCACCCCGAAGCCACCTCTTCTGTGATGGATAAAGTCACACACACAAAAACACACATGAGCTGGTTTGCTTCTGTGTCCCAAAGAGGCTGCACTGATCTCCACCCTCCTGGGGGAAATGCTCACAGTTCACTCACTGCACAAGTTCATCTGCAGGTTTATGGCCACAATCATTGATTACCTGCTGGGAATTCTCCAAACTGGAATCCAGCACATTTCCCTCCCCTCCTTCCCCTTCCTTACCAAGGTGCAATTACTGAACTAATACAAATTAACTGGCTTTTTTATTTTTATTTGAAGAGAAAAATGTGCTTCCAAGTTACCTTATAGAATGGTTCGATACTGGGTAGAAATGAGTTTTCTGTGGTTCTGTATTATCTGTGCACTTCCAAATGCAGAGATATTTTAGGAAGGAACAGGACACAGGCAGCCATGGGTATGGCTATTATATTGTGCTTGGTCTCCCATAAGACACACATAAGTACTCAAATATTCATCATTTTTATCAAGCCTGCTCCCATGCATCCTGTAGACAACTGGGTTCCTAGGAAAGATAACACACTATATAAGCTCTGAGAACATTTTGGTATAAACAATGAAAGAAGGTTGGGACTTACCCATCACTGTATGTGAAAGTAAGTGGATTTGGGTGCTTATGAATGGATGCATATCCTCATGATAAGAGTAATTCATAAATATTTTTATGGTTAAAAACACCAACACTTTGCTACAGCTGGAGATCAATAAACACAATGTGTATGTAGTTTGCCTGCTCTATTGAGTTTTGTTTTGAATAGTTGTGTTTTGAATGAAAGGGTAAATTCTTTTCTAGACACACATTGGAAATGTATGTGTGTGTATGCGCTACTGGAATTTCTATGATGTTGCAAAGTGACTTGATAATAATTGTAAGATTTAAATGCATCCCCAATCAGTATAAGAAATTATTCCCAACAAGTTAAAATATACTCAAGTCCTTGCGGGAAAACGTTTTCAAAGAAAGTTGTGCTCTACTTAATGAGAGCAATGTTTTGCTACAAAGGGAACCATTTTTATGCTTCAACAACCAAATATTTTCTGTTATATGCACATGTGATGAGAATGTACAATTCGGGGCAGTTATTCAGAGTCAAGTTCCTAATATTCAGCATTGTTCTGTATCCTATCACACAGCACCCTTTCTTAATCATACTATATGTAGTTGCTCATATAAATTCTGCAACTAAAAAAGGGAAGGAGGAAATCTAACAGAAAATTTCTTGCCAGATGGAGAAAATTGAAACATTACCCTTGTTTCTTTGCCAGCACAGATCCATTTTGACAGGCTGGAAATGATTTATGGGGGAAAAACGTATTTACACTGGCAGAGATGTTATTAATTGCCATACAATGTTCACATTTTTGCATTGTTTTGTATATGATTACTTACAAGGCTTAAATATACAGTCCAAATATGCTTTTTTTGCATGCTGATTATATGACAGACAAACTTACAATACATGATGCATGCTATAAATTTCATTTAAACCTTCACAGACAACAGCACAGCAAAGACATGACAAAGCAGCAAGCCTGCAAACAGCATCCAGAGAAAACAGGTCATTCTGTGTGTGCATACACACACAGGCACACATACACGGATGCAAATGGTTTAAAGGATTATGTGCAGTACATGGGAGTTGATAAATAATATAATACTCTCAACACATAGAAAGATTACGCTTATTACTTTTAAGAGAACCATTGCTACATGAAACTACTACTAAAAGAAGGTTCCAAAATGTTTGAAAATGAAAATATTAAAGCAATATATAAGTTAGAGAATTTTGCATCATAAAAGCCTACTTACTGTGTATGCTAACTTCCATAACAGAAGTTTGGTAGGGTATATTTTGGTGTCTTACTTCAAATAATTTAAAAATAATGTATTTGGAAGGTAATTTTCCTCTCATATACATACATGGCTATAGGAAAAAGAAAAATTAGGCTATTTGGTGAGAATAAAAGTGGCTGCAATAATGACAAGGCAATTTATCATGGGCACTGACCATTAGCTGTCTACCTGTTTATTGCTTTTAAAATGCTGTCACTTTTTATACTAATATAGATGGATATATTTATTACTACTTGCAGTTCCAGATTTTAATCTCATATTAGAAAGGTGTTCTCATATAACAGCTACTTGTCCAGGAATCGTTTACAATACATCTGTGTCCATTGAGGACATTTTAAGATACCCTTCTTTCTCACTGTGGAAATTAATTTCAAAGGTCTCAATTCCAAGCAGTCATATCAGCATTCTTAGAAGCATTTGTACATAGCTGTCCCTTAAGTTTAATGTTTTAGTAGCACAGTCTCTCCACAATTAGTTTTATGCTTCTTAAATGTAAATCAGATGTAAGCCTCTATAAACACTCACCCTCTATAGTGTTTTTCAGAGTGTTCCCGTTGTATTAGGTTACTCTAGGAGACAAATAATTCTAAATATGAAACAAAACAATGTGCATGTGCCAAAACTATAATTTAGCTGTTTATGATTTACCAAACTCAATTTTGCTTGGGAAAATGGATTCAATATGTCCATTTGAAATTAGTTCATAACTAAGAGCTTATTGTGAATGATTAATGAGTAGATCCTGCTTACAGAAGACTAATTCCATCCAAGGTCACTCTATCTCATGGGGAATCTGGGCATTTGCCCAGTGACCCCTTGTGGGTGGTATTCACTTTTCCAAAGTGGGACACCCAAAAGGAACCAGGATCATCCAGCTGCCAAGCATCACATTCAAGCTACTTACTTCACTTCACCCCTCCTAGCAACTCCTGTAAGTTTCCATCCCAAAGCAGCTGAGAGAGGCCTGGCTCCATAGGATTTATTAGCTACATATTTCTGCATATGTAATCACTAGCTCAGAAAGTTTTTCTTGAGCATCTACCTCACAGCCAGCCCCTGCTAAGCATGGTGGAGTGGTGGGAATCTAATACAAGTCATTGTTGTTGTTGGTTTAATGAGGTCAATTGCTGATGATGCAGCAGACTGGCATCTTTTTATTTAGAGATTTTTGGCCTCTATTAACTCAAATTAAATGATCTCAAAAGTAATATTTAAATATGTAGTAAATGTTTAAATATGTGTGTTGGTTAATAGATGACTCAGAAAACAAAGAAATGAGGCTGGAGGAGTGAGAAAGAATAACTAGAGCATGTGTTTTCTTTTTTCTGTCACTTTAAAGAATACAGTTTTCAGATGGGTGTCTTAGAGGAACAGATAATGTTGCATAACAATTAGGAACAGGGTGCTGGAGCCTAAAACTTACCTCTACCAGCCCTGTGAGTTATTGAACACATTCCTTAATCTCTCAATGCTTCAGCTTCCTTATCTGTAAGTCAGGATTAATAAGGACAATGATAATGATGGTAATGATGATGACAAGACCTCAAAAGGTTGTTGCAATGCTATAAATTTTATTTAAACCTTCAACAAGAGTGCAAATTAAAGATAGCTATATTAGAAGTATATATTTGTTTTCATAACTCAACCATGAGGTCCCTGACATAAGGAACTATATCTATTCCTCTTTGTGTCTATATATATATTTGATTATGAGAGAGAGAGGAAAGACGAAGGAGAGAGAAACATCAATGTGAGAGCAGAACATGGATTAGCTGCCTCCTGCACTCCGCCTACCGGGGATGGAGCCCATGACCTGGCATGTACCCTGATGGGGAATTGAACCAGTAACCTTTTGGTTCATGGGACAATGCCCAACACAATAGCCAGGGCTATGTCATAGTTTCTATCAAAGTGTTGGCACTTAGTAGGTGCTCTGTAATTATCAGTTAAGCTTTTAAATACTTTTGAAGTTGAGAATAATCATTCAAATGTTCTTCCAATTCTTGAGCCAATGGAGTCTTAAATTCTAATAATCTAAGCTTTATTGAATCTACTTATATAAAAACCCTGGGTGTAACATCACGGCCAGAACCGCGACCAACCGGAAGGAAGTCAGTCCTGCAGGGGTTGTCTTGGAAACAACTGCGCCCTTCCAGAGCTGTTTCCTGGAGGGTGAGGTTTCAGGCAGGAACTGGCCCTCAGGGCAAGTTTTCAGGCAGGAACCTGCCCTCGGAGCGGAGCATGGAAGTGAAATGATTTGTAATGGACCTATTATTAAAGCTACCTTTGGAAATACTATATCTATAGATCAGAGGTTCTCAGCCTTGGCTGAACATTAGAATCACCTGGGAATCTTTTTCAAATCCTGATTTCTGGGCCTCATCCTCTGGAAATTCTGTTTCTTTGTTACTAATGTTGTGGCCCCACCCCATAACAAAGAAACAATTTCCAGAGGATGAGGCCCCGGAATCAGGATTTTAAAAAGATTCCCAGGTGATTCTAATGTGCAGCCAAGGTTGAGAACCACTGCTATAGATAATATTAAAAATATATCTGAACGTGCAATTCTTTGTCCAAAAAATGAGCATGTTCAAAAATTAAATGAAGAAAATTTGGATATACTCGATGGAGATTTTCACACATATTTGAGTGATGATTCCATTGATCCCACAGATGATGCTGAAAAGGAAAATCTTCCCATTGAATTTCTTAATAGTATTACTCCTTCGGGAATGCCATGTCATAAATTAAAATTGAAAGTGGGTGCAATCATCATGCTATTGAGAAATCTTAATAGTAAATGGGGTCTTTGTAATGGTATCAGATTTATTATCAAAAGATTATGACCTAACATTATCAAAGCTGAGGTATTAACAGGATCTGCAGAGGGAGAGGTTGTTCTGATTCCAAGAATTAATTTGTCCCCATCTGACACTGGCCTCCCATTTAAATTGATTCGATGACGGTTTCCAGTGATGCCAGCATTTGTGATGACTATTAATAAATCACAAGGACAAACTCTAGACAGAGTAGGCATATTCCTACCTGAACCCGTTTTCGCACATAGTCAGTTATATGTTGCTTTCTCTCGAGTTTGAAGAGCATGTGACGTTACAGTTAAAGTTCTAAATACTTCATCACAAGGGAAATTAGTCAAGCACTCTGAAAGTGTTTTCACTCTTAATATGGTGTACAAGGAGATATTAGAATAAGTTTAATCACTTTATCAGTCATTGTTTGCATCACTGTTGTTTTCATATCATGTTTCTGTTGTTTTCATATCATGTTTTTGTTGTTTTCATATCATGTTTTTGTTGTTTTTATATCATGCCTCAGTTGTTGTTATATCCTTTTGTTACTGTTTCTTTATTAATAAATTTATATATTATTTTCATATATATTTTACTAACTTCCTTTCATCTCTCAAACTTCTATTATAGAGAAAGGGCAAATAGCAATATTAAAATATCTCCACTAATTAATTCCCTTTTAAAAATATATATATATATTATTGATTTTTTACAGAGAGGAAGGGAGAGGGATAGAGAGTTAGAAACATTGATCAGAGAGAAACATTGATCAGCTGCTTCCTGCACACACACCCCCTGGGGATGTGCCCACAACCAAGGTACATGCCCTTGACCAGAATTGAACCTGGAACCTTTCAGTCCACAGGCCAATGCTCTATCCACTGAGCCAAATTGGTTAGGGCAATTAATTCCCTTTTAATGTGCATGAATTTCGTGCACTGGGCTACTAGTAAACACATAATTCCCAGGAAGGAAAAATCTCAAGATGTCTCCTGCAACAGCAGCAGAAATAGTGAAACTCACACAGGGCTCTGGAGTTTGGGCAAGGACACAGGCATGGCAATGTGAGGAGTGATGCTAAGAAAGAAAACAGCAGCAGTCATTGAGAAGTGAGAAATCTCAGCACCAGGGACTGTGGAAAAAGATTGGTCTGGGCTTTCCAGTCACATTATGGGAAGACCTAAAGTGGACATTTGTCAAATATGTGCTTGTTAGTCTACCAAGCATGCTAATGCCTTCCCTATTTGAGAACAATTCCAACAGAGGGGGAAATCAGGGTGAAAGAGACAAGTAGTTCCTTTCTCTCCTCTCAGATGCTGGGTTGTAAGCATGTGACCCAGACTTGATGTGGAGATGGAGAGGCATAGAGTGGCTGTTGGCACTGGTTGTGGGTGGTTTGTCCAGAGATCCAGGGGCAAGTAGCCACTGGAAGCAGCTTCAATAGTAGCTTTTCAAGTTGACTATTTCTGGAGCATTTTCTATAGAATTTGCTGCCAAGTATCCTTTGGTGCCTGCCTATTTTTTGAGCCTGGCTCATAAGAACTTCCCGGCTATTTCATGAAATCCCTGATTTCCTTCCAATACATTCCTTTTCTGCTTCAGCTAACTAAAGTTGTTTTCTCTTGTTTATAATCAAGAACACGAATTAGTATAAGAATAGAGCCAAATGCCTATGTATTTTCCATATGCCAAAATCTTGATTGTCCCAAGTCCTACATCCTGTGATACTTCCTGGCTATGTGACCTTGGGCATGCTACTTGTTTCCAGATTCTAGGAATGATGACAGCAACTATCTCAGAGGGTTGCAAGAGGATTAAATTAGATAATAAATGTGAAGTACTTGGAGAGTACACAGCACATAGTACTCAACATAGGTTGCCTAATATCATTGACTATTATTAATGAAGCAAGGGTGACAGATCAGACTCTGAGACCTTGTAGCAATAATTTTATCCTGTTTAAGTTACATGTCTCACTACTACATCTCCTCATTAATGGAAATATTTGGTCACATTTTCATAGCTTCTCTTTAATTATCTGATGTAACACATATAACGAAAACATTTATAAGGATATTGATGTTACAGAGCTTCACAGAAATGGAAGTGGAAGTTGACTTTTGTTATTTGTCCTCTTATGCTCTTATATCTCATAAAAAGATGGCAGACTGGTCTTATATTGTCTGTGTATCTTCACAATGTCGAGCACATAACAGGTGTTAAATATACACTCATTGATTGATAGCTCAGCATTTAATTTGATTACTAGAGCCATCTGGGCCACTAAGTGATGTAGTTTGCACCCAACCATCTGGAACTCCCTCTGACCTCAGTCTGGTCCCCATTAGCTGGGACCAGTAACACAAACCACAAAGTCACCCAGAGATTTGAAGGTGTGGCTCATAATGATCTGCCTGGATCAGGAGCAGAGATCCAAATCCGCTTTTTCCTCACAGCCCCTGTGCTGCCTTACATTGTCAAATCAACCAGAACTAAACCAACTTCTCCAGGACAGAACTAGCCATGGATCGTAACAGTTTCCCTTAGCAGGTTCGGGTCCAGTGCTCCACTTACCCAGGCTGTGGACAGCTATGAGATTTGCTCTTCTGAGCCCCTCAAGAAACGCCGTAATGATGAGTTTCAGTATCATTTTTTCTCCTTCGGGAGAATACTGTCACTGATTCCTCTCAGCGCACACTTTATTATCGTCCAAGTTCCCAAAGGCACTTGAGAATATGTGATTAAAGGAATTCCCTACTGTCATATATACAATAAATCTAACTGGCTTTATTATCTAGCAGGGTTTTTTTCCCCTTCAATTAAATGCTTCCTGGCTGGAGCGGAAGCCACTCACCAAATTTTTTGAGCTTGAATTGAGAGGATGATGGTCAAGTGCCAAACTGCCAGCACACTGGCTATTCCCAGATCAGATTTGCATGAAAAGATTCTATGTTTTGAATATTCTAGTGTCGTCTATGTAAATGAAATTTAGAATTCCCACATCTTCAAAGCAGAGCTTAGATCTGAGGGCCATAGAAGTAAAAAAAAGAGCTTTTCTTCATTCCTACTTAATGCTTCAATCCCATGCACCCATTTCTAAGTGGGGGAAGAACATGTATAAACACTCCTTCCCTTCTCCACTGGTCTCCTCGCTTTCTTTCTTAGTCAGTGTGGGCTACTACTGCAAACTACCATAGATTGGGTGAGTTCTAAACAACAGACATTTATTGCTCACTATTCTGCGGGCTGTATGTCTGAGATCAGGGTGTCAGCATGGTCAGGTTCTGGTGAGGGCCATCTTCTGGGTTGTAGGCTGCTGACTTGCTGTATCCTCACAGGGTGGAGAGCAGAGAGAGGAAGCAAGCTCTACTCTCAGGCACTATTCTCATTCACAAGGACTCCACCCTCATGAACTCATCTAATCCTAATTTCTTCCCCAAGGCCCCAGCTCCTACTTGGGAGTAACAGGGTTTCAAACTATGAATTCATGGGAGACACAAACATGTATTCCATAACACCTTCTCTTCATTCTCTTACCTTAAACCTCTAAGTGGTGGATGGAGGGAATGGTCATAGAAAAGAAACCATTTGTTATGGGATGGGGCCACAACATCAGTAACAAAGAAACAGAATTTCCGGAGGATGAGGCCCAGAAATCAGGATTTTAAAAAGATTCCCAGGTGATTCTAATGTGCAGCCAAGGTTGAGAACCACTGGTAATCTCTTTGAGGATGAGAGACCATATGGAGCAAATAGGACACATTCCAACTGAGGTTCCTTTCACCAAGCACCTGACAGTGAGAACCAATTGCTAGACATGTGATCAAGGCCATCTGAAGTCATTCAGTCCCTGTTTGGACACCTTGTGTGACAGCAGCCACATGAATGGCCCCACATCAGACCAGGAGACGAACCACCCAGCTGAACCCAGTTAAATTGCAGACCCACAGAACCATGAGTAAATAAAATTATTGTTGTTTTAGGTCATTGATTTTGGAGCTGTTTTGTTACACAGCACTGGATAAATGATTCTGAGAGTATTCAGTATAGATTGGTTAGATAAATGAATAAATGAGTCAATTAATTAAGAAGAGAGAGGGGAATCTCATCTTACAATGGCAATGCCATGTCCTTATGGCCAGCTCAGCACATTAGCAGAACAGATTAGCATTTACCTGATGTGACAATTTTACCTGTACTTTTTCAAGGTAATGATCACATGAACCCGAATGAGTTAGTTTCCAACCTGCATCATATCATCCTCTAGAAATTCTATTTGAGTCTTAGATAGTTTCATTGGAAGATTTTTCTTCTAGACCAAAATCTGGCACTGTTCAAGGAAGGTGGCTCTGGAGAAGTCTTAACCTCTCTGAATAAAGCAAACAAACATCTTGGTTTGCTTGGGACAATCCCCAATTTAGTGTCCCTTTCACTCCAAAGCATCCCACTTAGACAAGAAATTATATGGTCACTCAATCTCTGAGTCTCAGCTCATAACAAATGAGGAATAATAAGAGGGTTGTTTTTAGAACTAAAGAAAATAACATGTGTAAGTAAAAAGCACTGTACAATGGTAAGACATTTGAAAGAATGATGGTTTGGAAGGTCAAATAAAACTAAATTAACCCCAAAAAGCGTTCCTTCCACCTGCTATGATTACAATAGTAACCATGACCATAGATTGAGTGCCAGAACCTAATGTCTAGGTTCCAGATAACATAAATGTCCCCCACCCTGCCTCTCCACCCACTGGTGAATATAAATGAATCCATTCACAGCAACCAGGTCAACTGTTCTCCAAACTGGTTTCTGGATTCTGTGCAACAAAATCAATAAATCTATTTCAGCCCAGCCGATGTGGTTCAGTGGTTGAGCGTCGACCTCTGAATAAGGAGCTCACGGTTAGATTCCCAACCAAGACACATGCCCGGGTTTCGGGGTTAGTACCTAGTAGGGGGCATGCAGGAGGCAGTCGATCAATGATTGTCTCTCATAATTGATGTTTCTATCTCTCCCTCTCCCTTCCTCCTGAAATCAATAAAAACATGTACATATATATACATATATATATTTTTTTTAAATTACACCTTTAAAAAAAAAAAGAAATTTGTTTCAAAGGCACCAAAGATTCTGCAGTGGCTAAGAAATTCCATAAAGGCTTTTTTGACAGAAAACAAGTATACCTAGACTTTACATAATCATGACAAAAAATATTATCATTCACCTCAATAAAATACTCTGACACATACATATATCATTAATCTACAAATCCTTATTATTATCCCATTTTGCAGAAGAGGAAATATGAGGCCCAGAAAAGTTAAATAGCTTGCCCAAAGTCATTTAGGGAGAGAATGGCAGATTTAACCCAAGACCTATTGATCTCAAAGCTCTGCTCTTAAACTCTCTTCTGAAGTCCCACATTCCGTTACATTTTGTGGTAGATTACAAATGCAGGGCCACTACAAAAATATTTTTAAATTGTTTTTAAAATATTATTAAGGATGAGAAGATCAAAATAAAGCTAGCACATTAGAGCCCTGAGGTTTTAAGATGTAAATAGATCATTTTAGTGAAATGCTGGATGAGGGGCAAAGAGACCAATAGACAAAGTATTCACGTGGCAATAAAGAAGTGAAGCCAAAAGAGGTGTGTGTGCAGAAGTGGGGCCAAGGCAGGAATACAGTGGGGTGGGATAGAAATCATGTAGACATGGGCAATGGGACTCCCCAGGCTACCATTTAGAACAAGGTCTAAAAATGGGAGTGAGAAGAGCCTCAAAAATTGATTTTTCCCCCCTGTGCTGACAGGGGCTAGCCTAGCCTTCTCCATTTTTATCTAAAAGAAGCTGTGTTTTAGGCTAATTCATGAGCAAAAACACTAATGTCCTCCCATTATCTATTGATGGGTACTTTATATTTGTTTTTACTGTTACTTAATAAATAAATTAGGACATAGCTAAACTTGTTCAACAGCCAGTCATTAGTGCAGTTAGATCTACTGTTCAGAAAACTGAAGGGCTATTGACTCTGCTCAGTTTAATGAAGGAAAATGAGTCACAGGAGATCTGGGCAGGAATGACTCATAGCTGTACCAGCAGCCTTCTCTCCACTGTAAACTACTTTTCATCATTTATAGTCAGCAAGAAGCTAAAAGAATGTTTCTTTGCTGAATGGTTAGCTTCCTGAGTTCAGACAGACTGAAACTGTGGACAACAGGAAGTCAACATTTCTATGGTAAGAGACCAATTATATAAAAAGCTATCAGGCAGTCAGATGCCCCATTAGCCTTTCAGAAATGACATATGGTGCTGTCCTGAGAGGAGTTAGGAGACAATCTCATAGAGAATCTCGTGATAACAAAGGTCCTTTGATATAGTAATGATCAAAAGGGAGAACTCTTCTCAAAAATGGACCCAACGTATACTGAATTCTACTCTAACATGATGTTACTTCAAAGTTCTCAAGCAGTTTTTCAGGTTGTCATGAGAGTAATTTCTCTTATTCATGCCTCAGTCTTAGAGGAGAGATGCTAGTGATATAGTTATATGTGTTCTTAATGGGGACAAGAAAGCAATTGCCATTCTTCAGACATATAGACAATGATCAGTTGTAGACATTGACAGGCAGGCTAGCAGTAGGATTCTGCAAGCTAAAGCTATGGAAGGAAATAGATCCTTATGAAGAAGGATGGTGGCCACCAGAGAACCAGGGTGATTTATAAATTACAAACAACTCTTGACTTAAGGAAACAAACAAAAAAATATATGATTGTAAATACTCAGACCTCCTATAGTTCTCACAATGTGGATATTTAGAAGCTTAGAAATGGAACTAAGGTAAGTTACATTGGGCAATACCACTTCTCTACTACTCCTGGCTTTCCCCTGATCTCAGTGTTACTGATACCATCTTGGGAAAGGTTTGGAACTCAAATTAGAATTTAATGCCCAAAGAATGATACACAACCAAATTCTATATAAATTCAGTAAAACTTGCTCAAACTTTTCCTAAAGAGAGAAGCTTCTATAGCATATCTTAAACTTTGTAACTGTGGAGCTGATACAATGATGAGGAACACAGAAATGGCTCTTGTACTCAAGATGCTTAAGGTGTAGTAGGTGATGCCAGCAAGTACACAGGTATTTATTGCACACTGTGGTGAGAATTGTGATAGAAACAGCACAAGGTGCTGGAGAAATACATAAGAAGAGGGCTTAACACAGGCTTCAGGAGTCAGATGAAGTTTACTGTATAAGTCAAGCTTCTTCAGAAAAACAGAACCAACAAGATGTGCATATATATATACAGGGAGAGAGAGAGGGAGAGGGAGAAAGAGAGGAAATGGGAGAGAGAGAGAGAGAGAGAGAGAGAGAGAGAGAGAGATTTTAAGAAATTGGTTCATGTGCTTATGAAGGTTTGCTGAGTCCAAAATCTGATGGGATGGGCTGACAGGCTGGAGACTTAGGTCAGACTTGTAGTCTGAGTCCAAAGGCAGTCTCTTGGCAGAATCACTTGTCAGATAGGGGAGATCAGTCTTTGTTCTGTCAAGTCCTTCAGCTGACTGAATGAAAACCACCCACATAATGAAGGGCATTTTGCTTTACTCAAAGTCTACTAATTAAAATGTTAATTTTTTAAAATAAGAAGACTATTTTTATTTTTATATATTTTAATTGATTTCAGAGAAGAAGGAAGAGGGAAAGAGGGATAGAAACATCAATGATGAGAGAGAATCATTGATTGTCTATCTCCTACACACCCCTACTAGGAATACAGCCCAAAACCTGGGCATGTGCCCTGACCAGGATTGAACCATGACCTCCTGGTTCCTGGGTAGATGCTCAATCACTGAACCACACCGACCATGGGAAATTTAAATTTTTTTAAAAAACAACTTCACAGAAACATTCAGAATAATGTTTAATCAAATATCTGGACAACATGTCCAGCCACGTTGACATATAAAACTATTTGCTCATAGAAAAATTTAATTCATATTTATTAATATTTATCTCTCTACTTGACCCATTAAGCAGTCACTTTCCATGCTCTCCTCACCCAGTCCCTGGCAACCACTAATCTGCTTTCTCCCTCTATGGGTTTATGTATTGTGGATATTTTATATTATTGGAATTATGTATGTGACATTTTGTATCTAGCTTCTTTCAGTTAGCACAATGCTTTCTAAATTTGCCCACGTTGAAGCATGTAGCAGTACTTCCGTATTTTTTCTGATGGAATACTATTCCATTGTATGTATATGCCACATTTCATTTAGCCATTCTTTAGTTGATGGACATTTTTGTTTTTTCACCTTTTAGCTAATGTGACTAGTTCTTATCTTGATATTCATGTACAGGTATTTCTCTGTAATCCTTCTGAGTATATACTTAAGAGTGGAATTGCTGGGTAATATGGTAATTCTGTGTTTAACCATTTGTGGAACTACTGAACTGTTTTCCACAGCACTTGAATCATTTTATATTCCCACCAGTAGTTATCAACATTTGTTATTTTTCATTGTTTTAAATGATAGTCATCCTATTGGGTATAAAGCATTAACTCATTGTGATTGCAATTTGCATTTTCTTAATGACTAGAGGTGTTGAGCATCTCTTTCTATGCATGCTGACCATTTTTATATCTTTTTTGGAGAAATTTCTATTCATGTATTTTGCCCACTTTTTAAAAATTGGGTTATCTTTTTGTTGTCAAGCTGTAAGAGTTATTTAAATGTGCTGACTGATAGATCCTTATTATATATACTAGAGGCCTGGTGCACAAAATTTGTGCACGGGGGGAGGGAGGGCTCCCTTAGCCAGGCCTGCACCCTCTCCAATCTGGGACCCCTCTGGGGATGTTCAACTGCTGGTTTAGGCCTGATCCCAGATTGGGCCTAAACCAGTAGTCGGACATGCCTCTCCCAATCCAGGACCACTGGCTCCTAACCGCTTGCCTGCCTGCCTACCTGATCGCCCTTAACCCCTCTGCCTGCCTGCCTGCCTGATCACCCCTAACCCTTCTGCCTTCCTGCCTGATTGCCCCTAACCACCTCTGCCTGCCTGCCTGATCACCCCTAACTGCTCCCCTTCTAGCCTGATCACCCCTAACTGCCTCTGCCTCAACCCCGCACCTGGGGCCCAGGATTCCCTCCTCTGGCCGGATGCAGGCAGCTGGGACCCGGCCAGCTTCACCCAGGCCAGCTGCAGCCACGGGGGACCGTGGGCAGGTGGCTTTGCCCAGGCCGCAGCCTCAGGCACCTGGGACCATGGGCAGGCAGCTTCCCCTGGGCCTGGCTTTGTTAGGAAGGACATCCGGAAGATTATCTGGAAGACCTCTGGTCTAATTAGCATATTATCTTTTTATTAGTATAGATATTCTCAAACATTTCCTCCCATTCTGTCACATCTGTTTTTGCCCACGACTGTATCCCCAGGACCTAGCATAATGCCTGGCAATGAATATGTGTTGAATGAATGAGAAAAAAGGCTTGGAGATGTGAAGAGTCTGTAGAAGGTTTAAAATACCAAACTCAAATTTGTCACCAAGTGTTAATCATAGCATGACACTGTGTTTATCTGAAAGTCACAATATATGAACTAATAGGCCATAAATAAGTCTCATTTACTAAAGTGCTTTGTTTGACTCTAAATGTTTTATTAATAATCATTTGATAAAGATGTAGAATTGTAAACAGTGAAATCTCAGAATTGTAACACATGGAGAATGAAGCTTCAGGTAGAGGTGATAAGACCAGCATGCCATAACAGTGCCTTTTTTTTTTTTCTGGCAAGACAGCAGTAATATTATCTTATGCTTGCTTATAGAATTCTTTATCTTCAAAGTGTTTTACAATCATTAATTAATACTCATAATGCTACTTTTAGATGTTTTTATTGCATCCCTACTCATACTGGCATAAAATGCTTAAGGCATAAAACAAACACAAAAAATAGCTTCTTTTCTATAGCAATGGGATACAAATAAACTTTATCTCATCATTAGTTAATATCTATTTTTAATCTTTTCATTTTCTAAGAGATGTTTCCTCTAGATGCAAGCTACTGAGGTCAACAAGAGAAATTATAGAGAAAAGTGAGAATGGGACAGAGAAGCAAATTTTCTCTCTTTATCCTCTCTCTAAAATCTGTTTTTGGAAGTGTTAAAATCTTTAGAAGAGATTTTTTTAAATAATATGAAGGAAGAAAAAGGCAATAAAGAGTTTTCATTAAGGGAAAAGAAGCAACTTGAAAGACATTTATAAGAGGAAACAAATCAAACTGGTTTAGAGTTCTAAGAAATATCTTTATCTTTTTATTTTGAAAGCAGAAACTTGGTGTTATGGACTCAATGGTGTCACCAATATTCATATGTAAAGCCCTAATCTTAGTACTTCAGAATGTGATTATATTTGAAGATAGGGCCTTTAAAAGGGTAACTAAGGTAAAACGAGGTCACATAGATTGGCCCTAATCCAATATGACTGGTGTCCTTACAAGAAGAGAAGACTGGGACACAGGCACAGAGAAAAGACCTTGTGAAAACACAGAGAGAAGATAGCCATCTAAGTGTCAAAGAGAAAGGCCCTTGGACAAAACCAACCCTGCTAACACCTTCATTTTGGACTTGTTGCCTCTAGAAATGTGTGGAAATAAATGTATGTTGTTAAGTCTGTGGTGCTTTGTTATGGCAGCCCTAGCAAACTAATACACTTTTTATATAGTGTTTAATTTGCTTTATTATTACAAGGATCCTTTCCAAAGAAATTCTAGTTACATCTACTAGAACAAGTCTTCTAAATAAAAGTTTTTCACAGGTTGGTTTATGTAATCAACCAATGATTTCTTTTTCTAACTTGAATCTTTAAGTTAGATCCAAGCTGGAGTTTTCATGAAAAGAACAAACCAAGAATTGAATTAGTTTAAGCCCATTGAATTTTCAGGAATAATTTTAACTAATACTCAACATTGTCTTAAAACAATTATAGTGTGTTTATTCCCTTGTTTTGTTCCTCTCTATGAGTGTTCTCATGTCTGTGAGAAGCAGAGGGTCACAGCTGTCTTTAATGGGCATTTCTGTACACTCTTAAAAGAATACATGTGTACCTTTCCTTGTAGTTTACAAAGTATAATAATCCATTATCCAATTTAATCTTCACAAAACACTGAGATACATCAAGACAGATGATATATATATATATATATATATATATATCATTAATAAGAGGAACAAAACAAAATAATATATATCATATATATTAACTGATGATAAAACTAAAGCTCTAAGAGGATAAATCACTTGCTCAAGGTCACACAGCTGGTAGGATCATTGCAGAAGAGACGTTGCTATGTGCTGACTAAGACAATTTCCTTTTCCTTCTAGACAAAGTGTTGGCAAATCCAGCCTGCCACCTATTTTAGTAAATAAAGTTTTGCTGGAACACAGTCATACCCATTTATTTCTGTGTAGTTAGGGACTGCTTTTATCCTACAATGGGAGAGTTGAGTAGTTGAAACAGAGACTATATGACCCACAAAACCTAAAATGTAAAATATCTGGCCCTTTCAGAAAAGGTATGCTGATCCCTATCCTAAACATACAAGTAAACTATAGTCCCCTACAATTTCTCTTATCCAGGAGCTCCCACTTCCTTCTTCTGGGACTGAATGCAGGGACTCTAATGGAGGATTCCAAGGGTTTAGGGAAAGGCAGTGCTACTATATGGAAGAGACTAGAGTGCTGTAGAGCTGGTGCCCACAGCAACACAGCATTGGTCTAGAACTGGCATGAGAAAATCTTAGTTTCCGAAAGGCTTGAGGTTTTTTAATTTATCATGGCTAAGAGAATAGTATAGCTTGAGTCTTTTTTCTCTAAATCTAAAACTATTTTCCCTTGAATTGTCAAAGTGACCAGAAATGAAAAAGAATAGAGGTCCTGGCTAGGTGACTCAGATAATTGGAGCATCAACCCATACACCAAAAGGTTGCATCTTCCCAGCCAGGTCACATACCTAGGTTGCAGGTTCGATCCCTGGTGCAGACAGCTGCAGCTGATTGTTTTTCTCACATCAATGTTTCTCTCTCTCTCTCTCTCTCTCTCTCTCTCTCTCAAAATCAATAAAAAACAATCGTTGGGTGAGGATTTTTTTTTGAAAGGAAAGGAAAAGGAATAGTGAGATAAGAACAGGTTCAAAACCATATTGCCCTGACTCTTAGAGTAAGGGTGTCTAATGAGTTTCATCACATGTTACTATTCTGATAGTGGGAGGTGCTTACTGACAGTGATTCAGAGGCCACCTCCAGGCTCCAAAGAAGTAATTAGTACCAATTAACGACACATACCATGGACTCAAGGCATGTGGAGATAGGAGACAATCAAGGATTTTGCCATGCACACCTCTGAAAGACAACTGAATTATGAGAAAGCATTTTCTACCTTTAAGGATATGTGAGGGACAACTTTTAATCTAAGCCACACAAATATGCTGCTACTACTTAGCACAAGAAGAATCATGTCTTAGACACCAGTTGCAAATGATTTGGTGTGAGGCAGGTGGAGGAAAGAGGAAGTGTTTCACTCAGAGAATTAAAAATAAAAATGTATAAATTTAAACCATTTAAAATGAATTTTACCACATAATATATACTAGGCTTCATACCTGAAGTTTGGCTGCATCTTTCTTTCATAGAAAAATAACAAATACTTTTCAAGGCACGTGGCTCACCCAAGCCACTTACTGGTCAACTAGGCAGAGGCTTCTCTCAATCATCTTCCTTCACAGAAGGAGGATATTTCATGCATTTAGTTGGGAAAGTCTTGGAAAGAAGATTCTCATGAAAAAAAAAAATCATTTTCATTTGACCTGGAATAAGATACAACTAAGAAAAAGAAATTCTTTTTATGTCTTCAGCAACTTGAAGTTATTGCTCAAACAAACCACAGCTCTCAAAACTCTGCTCCAGTCTGTTGTATTTTTTCCAGCTTTCTCCCCCAATGAATGCAGAAATCCTCAGAAATATGGTCTGTTCTGAAGTTTCATGATGTGTCTTTCATGAGTGTTTACTTTTACAGCAATTATAGTAAATAGAAATGAGGTGGAAATGTGCTATTTTCACCTGACCCCCTTTTTGCTTATTTTGGTAACACCATTGTAGGTCATTCTCCCCTTGCTGAAAATGTTCCCATCCTGTTTTCCAGCGTATTATTTTGATGTATTTGCTGGTTGCTTACAGGCTCTGCAGCACCAGTGAGAGGTTTGTGAACCATTCGCTAAGTGGTTCCTGCTCCAATGAATCACCTAGCTTTCATGAACAGCCATGCAGAAGCAAAGCAGGCAGAAAAATAATGAATACATTTGTACCATGGCACTCTCTCCAACTATGAGCTTCTCACAACCATACAATTTCCCCATGAGGAAAGACAAGATTGCACTGTCATTAGAATAGGTAATCATTAGATTTATCTTTTATATAATTTGTAGCATCTTAAACTATGCTATGTAGCCTTATTACTGCCAGGAGTCCTCTTTAACTGAGTTGATAAGTAAATAAAGTAGAAATTACACACCAACAAGAACCTGGAATATGTTGTTTTAGTGTATGTCTGAGAGCTCCCTTCAGCAAACCTAATCTGCACAGCAGTTACCATTATTTCTACCTCAATGAGCATCTCCTAATTGCTGTGTTATTGCTTGTGAGAAAATATATTATTAAAGTCCACAACTCATGACTTGTTGCACATCTACCCATGAAAAAACTTTCATTTCATCAGCTTTTAATCAGTTTCAGATGGGGTGATCAACAGAAGGGCTTTTATATCCCCCTCCCTTGAATATCTGCTCATTGCCTTTCCCTAATGCCAGTGTATCCTTCCAACTGTCAAGATGCATTCATAATTTATTCCAATACCTGAAGATTTTATTAAACTAAATCTATTTAATTCTCCCTGAATCAGCTCAAGATGATTTGGGTAGCTTTTAGTAATGAGCAACAATTAGAAACTCCAAGGACTCAGAACCCTCTTTTAGGTGTTAATGTTTTATGCTCTGTTGTTGATCTGCTGCCAGATAAAGACCCACAGAGCATTAAAATTTTGTATTAATATCATCTTTACAAATGCAATATTGCTCAGTGAGGATGAGGTTTCCACCAACTTCTGTTTTGGATGGTTGTTAGAAATTTTAGGTGATATTGAAGCTGACATCTTGGACTCTGGGTTTGGCATTTAAAAATCTCAAAACCCACATTCTCCCTCTCCTCTAGCTGGCTTTTAGCCAACGTGAAGTCAAAACAGCCACATGGTCCCTGAATGAATTTGAGAAGGGTAATAAGTTTGAAAAATAGAATGAATTTCATTATTCAATAACCTATTACGTCTTCCTTAATGATCAAAACAATATGGATCAAAGGCTATATGTAAGTATCAATCAACAACATGGACAATAGCACATATTCCTGCAGGCTTTCTATGTTATTGCTTCTGAGGCAAGGATTTGGAAGAATGACCATCAACAGACAGTACATTTCTCCTAACATAGGTAATTCCAATAAGTATTTCATATTTCTAACACTCTAAGATCATCATTAATGATATGAGTCAGAACTCAGATAAGCTTAAAATATTTACAAAAGTTGTAAAGTAGAGGTAAAGCTCTCTTTGATTAAATACTCTGCTATGGAAAGGACACACATGGGGTGGTAAAAAATGAGGCTGGCACTCACCCAAAGGGGCCACATTAGCGAAATCACTCAGTACAGTTATCCAAGTCAGTGATCAATCTTTCCCCAGAGGCCTCAAAAGGATGGATCCATCCTATTATGACTGAGAGTCTGGGTCAGCCTGGTTTGAGAATGGGTGATGAAGAGCTTTCCTCATCCGCCCAGTAACACTCCTTTGCCCATCAAGAGCCTGGTCAACCTTGTAACTGCAAATGTCAAATTGGCTTTATTCTAAAAATCCAGGCTCATAAAACACCAGACCATTGAGAAGATCACCCCAGGCCAGAAAGCACCAGAGGAAGATCCCATAGTATTTTCTTCATTAGCTTTTGCTTCAGTATTTTGCCTTTAGCTTTTTGCAAATGTCAGAAGAAAAAACAAACCTAAGAGCTCTGCCTCTGAATTTTCCACAAAGAGAATATTAAAGTTACTATCTGTGTTAGTAGAGCATATGGTTGGAGGATGAGATCTGCATCAGAACCACCCAGGTTACAATTCTGGCTCCACCATCTACTACCTGGATGACTTCTGGCAATATTTTGCTTCAGTTTCCTTATCTGCAGTGGACTTAATCATAGGCCCTACCCCTAGACTTCTTGGGGAAATTAAATGGATTATTGCCCGAGAAGCCCTTAGAACAGCAAGTAAGTGCTCAATAAGTGTCAGTTATTCTTGCCTGGCTGCTGTGGCTCAGTGGTTGAGCATCAACCTGTGAACCCAGAGGCCATGATTTGATTCCTGGTCAGGGCACATGCCTAGGCTGCAGACTAAATTCCCAGTAGGAGGCATGCAGGAGGCAGCCAATTAATGATTCTCTCTTATCATTGATGTCTCTATCTCTCCCTCTCCCTTCCTCTCTGAAATCAATAAAAATATATTTTTTTAAAAAGACACTAAATGTAAGTTATTTTTTCAATGGATACTTACTGAGTGCTCACTATGCTTTAGACACTATAGAGAGCCTGAAGATTTAGTAGTGAGCAAAAGTGACAAAAATGCCTGCCTTCTTGTCTATTTCAGACAAAAAACAAATAAGTAAAATATATAGTGTTAAAATAATATTACATCAAATGGTTTAAATGCTATGGAAAAATATTAAGAAAGTAGCAATATAATAAATACTGAGTCTAGCCAACATGGCTCAGTGGTTGAGCGTCAACCTATGAACCAGGAAGTCACAGTTTAATTCCGTCAGTGCACATACCCAGGTTGTGGGCTCAGGCCCCAGTGGGGAGCGTGCAGGAGGCAGCCAGTCAATGATTCTCTTGCATCATTGATGTTTCTCTCTCTCTCTCTCCCTCTCCTTTCCTTTCTGAAATCAATAAAAATATGTATATTTTTAAAAAAGAAATACTGAAGTGTAGAAAAAGGAGGCCTCCCTGAGAAGGTGACAGCTTAGTGCAGAGCTAAAGGAGAAGAAGAACCAGGCCACAAAGTATATGGAGGAAGAGTGGTTTGTGCAGAGCAAAGAGCAAAAGTTCTGATGCCTGATATGTTCTAAAAATAGTACAATACATCTTAGCTATTAGTATTTTGGGTGTTTTTGCTTCCTAAGCTCCTTTGCAGGTACAGCCCATATTCACTACTTCTTTTCATCTCTCATGAGGCTTGGTTCAGTACTTGGTTCAGTACTGAGAGGAGAAGGGACTTTCTCAAAATAAATTGCTGACTTTCCGTGGCAGAATGGCATCATTTGTTTAAAAAGCAACCCCATCTCATCTCAGATCTACAGAATCTCTGAGTTTGTATCCCTGGAATCTGCATTCAGATATTAGTAGTAAACACGTGTTGGTCTGATGAATGCAGTTTTATTTCTATCCAGATCTATGAGTTTGCATTGCTTCAGCTGTGCCTTGCAGCTGCCCTATATAGACAGATAAACGTGGAATCTACTTTGGAGAGAGATGCAGTGTTTGATAAAAGCCAGAAATCATGCTAGCATACATTTACATTGGATGAAATACCAATTCCATTTAGCTAGAGTATGAAATGCTTCTTTTATTTGCATGGGAGATCAACCATATAAGGCATAATAACTTCTTTCAAAAGTTCATTTCTAGCCCCATACTAGCTTCTCCCAGCAGGGATGGCTGGCAGCTCTTCTTGCAGCAAGTAGAAAGCCATAGTCTGTCAAAGCATCAAGAGCTAATGAAATAAACAAAACTTTCCTTACCTGAGGCAGGTGCCAAAGCCTCCTACTCTAAGTACCCCCACTGGACACAATTTAGACTTGCTTTCAAATGCTAAAAACAAATAGGTTCTCCTAAGTGCAATTAAAGCTAAGCCTCATATTGAATCTATTGATACTGATGGAGTTATTTTGATTCCAAGGCTCTTAAGAGTTGTTCCTGAAATATCACATAATTTGGTAATTATTGTTTTATGCTAATATATGACAAGAAATGTCAAAAACATTCATGAGCTTTCTAGACTTTTTTTTAATAATCTTGAATCAATATTGAGTATTTCTCCAAAGAACAAAGTAGCTACTGTGCCATTATAATGCAGTATGATTTAATTTAAATGATTAAATATGTGGTTTTAATGGGATGTATTTCCATATTAAAATTCTTTATATCCCCTTCCTGTTCCACAGTTCCCCCTTCAAACTCTGGAATAAAAGATTAATTCCAAACCATGCCAATTCTTTTACTATTTCTTTTTGCTTAAGGGTTGTTTTAGAAAGATTTTGTTCTATTAGGTTATTCAAGCCAATCTGACTCACAAATATCTCCAGTCCTTACCATCAAAAGTTTATACTGTGGACAAATGAAACTTCTATGTTAGGATGAAATAGGGTACTATTAATCAGTATGCCAGGACAAACAGGCTTAACCCAGGACTGTGCCCAGCAAACCAGGAAGTGTAGGCGCCCTTTTAGGCCTAAAGAAACAAACATAAAAATGCGTAGATTCAACGCTGCTTACACTATCTAGAAAAGGCCTATTAATATGCATCTCAGGCCCACATGAATACTTCCACCTTAACTTAGATTATAAGTAACCTGGCAGAGAGAATGAAAGGTCAACAATCTTTGGCCAGGAGAGGACAGTCTAGAATGTGGGACAGGACACCATTTATTAGAGCAACATGGTAGAAGAAAACGGCCAACTGAAGAGCCTGAAGTCATTAGGCCCCTAAACCTAGCGGAGGGAGTTTCAGAAGACACTTAGAAGCAGTGGCCCACAAAGAGAGAAGAGAATACATAAGGCAAACTTCACCAAGTGTCTTCTTCTCTAACATAGAAGAATTCGGGGTGCTTTGCACAATATTCAAGGCCCTGATGGTTCCCGTAGCAGCCCCCACCTATCCTCATCTTTTCTCCTCATTCCTTCTTAGGTTCCCAAACCCTAAGCAATGGCAGTTAGACACTTCCCCAAGCCCAGAGATGGCAAATACCTTTGTTCCCAGGCCCATAATAGATCAGTAAGCAGAATGTACTTCATAACTATTCTTGACACACAATTCCAGCAGCCACTTACGATTTATTGTCATTGACCAATGAGATGAACGCTATTTATATGTGATTTTACTGGTAACCCTGGTCCAGCCAACTTCTGTTGTCCATGCCACCTAATGGTAGATGTTGAAAATTACACTATCATGGAAAGGCAATGTCATTGGACTGGATCATAATTTACCTAACAACTTCTCTGTTAAACACACTATTGCTCCTAGTTTCCCAAATATCATAAGCAACATTGCAATGAAAATATAACTAAAACATACAAGAATATAAACCACATAAGTTACATGAGCCTGTTTTGCTTATCTAATACAAAGCCTGGACCTCAGTAGATGCTTCCTAAAGATTTGATGATTAACTGACAGAGGGAAAGACCTCTGAGAAACACTGAATCCAAAATATAAATGATCAGGAGAACAGATGATAGAAAATTAACTTTTTTAAAGAGGGATTAGTAAAAGATATAGTAGAGAATAACATTTGAGCTAGAACTTAAAGGATACTTGGAAATTTAAAAGAATAGGAAATGTGGAGGCAAACATTTCAGATAGAAGTAACAGCAGGAAATAGGAATAAAGATATAAAAATACATAGGCTTTTGAAAAAAATATGAGTCAGTGTAGTGTACATTTTGGGTTAATGACGTAAATCTAGAAGATTAATAAGCTAAGACTAGGTTTTCAAAGGTCTTGTGTACATGCTAAAAAATATGGACTTGCCCAGCCAGTGTGGCTCAGTGGTTGAGTGTTCATCCATGCACCAAAAAGTCCCCAGTTTTATTTCCAGTCAGGGCACATGACTGGGCTGCAGCTCAATCCCCAGTAGGGTGTGTACAGGAGGCAGCTGGTGGATGTTGATGTTTCATTCTCATCAATGCTTCTATCTCTCTCCCTCTCTTCCTTCCTCTCTCTAAAATCAATAAAAACATTTTTTTTAAATTTGGACTTAATCTTAAAAGAAAGAGAGATAGCAAGAAGAGGAGGGTCCCTTAGACACAGCTATTATACTTTAAAACATTTCTCCTTAAGCTTAAAAAAACAAATATGTAAAGACATTTATTCAGGAATATTTATCACAAAATTTATTACAATAGTTAAAATTCTAAGTAATATAAATGAACATTAAAGGAGTTTGAAAGTTAAATAAATGATAGTCCACTCATAAACTGTTACCACTAAAAATGATGATGAAGATATTAATTTAATGATAAAGAAAAATAGTCACACTATATTAGAAGAAAAACACGAGGCTACAAAATATGCAGGGCATGATCTCGTTTTTGTTTTGTTTTGTTTTGTTTATGTGATATATGTTCAGAAAAGAATCTCTAAGAATATATACCAAAATGTTAGCAATGGTCATTTCCTGATAGTGTGATTATAGAACAATTTTATTTTCTTGTTTTATATATACACTAGAGGCCTGGTGAACGACATTTGTGCACTGGAGGGAGGTGGGATCCATCAGCCCGGCCAGCACCCTCTCACAGTCCAGGACCCCTTGGCAGTCAGACATCCCCCAAGGGGTCCTTAGTGCTGCCTCAGAGGCAAGAGAGGCTCCCACCACTGCCACTGTGTTTGCCAGCCTTGATCCCCATTTCTGGCTGAGTGGCGCTCCCCCTGTAGGAGTGCACTGACCACCAGGGGGCAGCTCCTGCATTGAGCATCTGCCCCCTGGTGGTCAGTACGTGTCATAGCTACCAGTCATTCTGCCGTTCAGTCAATTTGCATATTAGCCTTTTATTATATAGGATACGTTGCATATATAGTCAATTTCAACATCGTATATGTATTATTTTTATAAACTATAAGATTTTTAAATAAGTTAAGTTTATTGATAAATATACTAACCAAATAAGATTTACTTCATCTTTCTCTTTATTCCTATGTCTCCCTTTCTCTCTGTTAAGTCATAAATAAATTTATCTTTCATGGTCACCTTCACCCCAACTAGGAATACTTGAGGTCAATTAACTTAATTGATCTAAATGCCTGAATACAGTTTCAAAAAGTTTGGCAAGAAAATAGTATACAACTTTCAGAACAATAATTACAATTATGGAAGTAGTGGTCCAACTGAAACCTGGTAAGAGCATTGAATGAAGAAAAGTAGTCACTGTAGGCCACAGGCATTGTAAAGAAACAGGAAGGAGAGAGACCAAGATGGCGGCGTAGGTAAACACCGGAGACCGCTGCTGCAAACAACCATTTCAAAAATACAACTAAAAGACGGAACGGACATCACCCAGAACCACAGGAAGGCTGGCTGAAGAGAGACTCTACAACTAGAAGGAAAGAGAACAGCAAACCGAGGCTCAGAGGAGGCGCAGTGTGGAAAATACAAAGGTACCGAGGTGCGCGCGCAAAGCGGGCTGGTGGCTGAGGGCGCGGTTGTCGTTTTCGGTCGGGAGTGAGTCTCAGACTCTGGGCTCCAGACCCGGGTGAGTCTCTAGGGACCCAGACTCAAACGGGAGAAGCGGGATTATCCGGCATCAGTTGGAACCTGAGGGCAGCTTTCTCTCCAAGGTTTGCAGCGGCTGCCAGGGTTCTGAGAAGCAGAGCCTCTGGGAACGGGACTGAGAGCGCCATAACTGCTCCCTCCGCCCGCCCTGTTGATCCCGCCCCTCCCAAACCCTGCGCACAGCCATTAGCCGATCGCCTCAGGCAAAGGCTGGATTAGCGCCTCCCCAGAAGACAGACGTTTTCCACACAGCTGATTCCTACAGCCAGTCGGCCTGGTGGTCAAATCCCTCTAGTGTTAACTACAACAATTAAGGCTTGGCTAGAACAAGACTACGCACAAAGACCACAAGGGGGTGCACCAAGAAAGCATAAAAGATGCGGAGACAAAAAAACATGACAGAAATGGAGGATATGGAGCTAAGAATCGCAATTTTGAGGGCTTGCTATAAACTTGAGCAGAGCCTCATGAAAACTAATGAGACCCTCGATGCTACGATAAAGAAATTAGAAAGTAAGCATACACGGACTGAAATAAAGAATATTATACCAAGTAGCAGACCAGAGGAGCACAAGAATCAAACCAAAGAGTCGACAAAAAACACCCAACTGGAAAAGCAAAATGAAAAAAGAATCCGAAAGTGTGAAGATAGTGTAAGGAGCCTCTGGGACAGCTTCAAGCGCACTAATATCAGAATAATAGGGGTGCCAGAAGATGAGAGACAGCAAGATATTGAAAACCTATTTGAAGAAATAATGGCAGAAAACTTCCCCCACCTGGTGAAAGAAATGGACTTACAGGTCCAAGAAGCGAAGAGAACCCCAAACAAAAGGAATCCAAAGAGGACCACACCAAGACATATCATAATTAAAATGCCAAGGGCAAAAGACAAAGAGAGAATCTTAAAAGCAGCAAGAGAAAGAGACTCTATTACCTACAAGGGAATACCCATATGACTGTCAGCTGATTTCTCAACAGAAACTTTGCAGGCCAGAAGGGAATGGCAAGAAATATTCAAAGTACTGAATACCAAGAACCTACAACCAAGATTACTTTATCCAGCAAAGCTATCATTCAGAATTGAAGGTCAGATAAAGAGCTTCACAGATAAGGAAAAGCTAAAGGACTTCATCACCACTAAACCAGTATTATACGAAATGCTGAAAGGTTTCCTTTAAGAAGAGGAAGAAGAAAAAGGTAAAGATACAAATTGTGAACAACAAACATGCATCTATCAACAAGTGAATCTAAGAATCAAGTGAATAAATAATCTGATGTACAGAATGAACTGGTGATTACAATGAATCAGGGACATAGAAGGGGAATGGATTGACTATTCTTGGGGGGGGAGGGGAATGGGAGATGCGGGAAGAGAATGGACAAAAATCGTGCACCTATGGATGAGGACAGTGGGTGGGGAGTGATGGCGGAGGGTGGGGCGGGAACTGGGAGAAGGGGAGTTATGGGAAAAAAAGAGGAACAAATGTAATCAGAACAATAAAGATTTAATTTAAAAAAAAAAAGAAACAGGAAGGAAAGCAAAAGGCAGTTTGAGGACATAATCAGTTGAATAATCATGTTGGGAAAGAGACCTTCACAACCCAACAATTGTTATCTAAAATTGCAATAATTGTAGACCACAGCAGAAAATGAGGAGATCAGATTTTCCTGAGTGCATTAAACACCAACTCTTCAGAAACCAATTAGAATCTATAGAAAAATAAAAGTGAATTCAAGCCATAACTTGGGTGTACCCTGGCTCTTTTAAAACTCACATAGAAGAGAAGACCAAACAGCTCTGATGACATAACTAAAACACAGGGTCCATGATGAGATTATAAAATATATATTTCTCAAATTTAAAAAATATGAATGATAAACTAGGAAAATGAATGTGGATACTTCTCACCCAGAAGGAGGAAAAAAAACACAAACAATATTTAGGGAATTCTTACTTTTATTTTAATTACTTTAAAATACTAGAGGCCTGGTGCATGAAATTCGTGACCAGGGGGGTTGTCTCTCAGCCAAGCCTGCACCCTCTCCAATCTGGGACCCCTCAAGGGATCTCCGACTGCCCATTTAAATGAGCAGTCAGACATCCCTCTCACAATCCAGGATTGCTGGCTCCCAACCACTAGCCTGCCTGCCTGCCTGATTGCCCCTAACCACTCCCCTGCCAGCCTGATCAATACCTAACTGCTCCCCTGCCAGCCCAATTGTCCCTAATTGCCCTCCCCTGTCAGCCTGGTCACCCACAACTACCCTCCCCTGCATGCCTGATCGCCCCCAACTGCCCTCACTTTCAGGCCTAGTTCCTCCCAACTGCCCTACCCTGCCAGCCATCTTGTGGCAGCCATTTTGTGTCCACATGTGTGTTGGAGTGATGATCAATTTGCATATTACTCTTTTATTAGATAGGATAAGTATATATAACATTTATTTTATAATTATTACTATTTATACAATAAAAAGGCACTTATAGTTTACCACTATATTCTTTTTTAAATATTTTTTTATTGATTTCACAGAGAGAGGAAGGGAGAGAGAGAGAGCAATAAAAACATTGATGAGAGACATCAACATTGATGGGATGCCTCCTGCACACCCCCTACTGGAGATCAAGCCCACAACCCGGGCATATGCTCTGATCAGGAATCAAACTGTGATCTCCTGGTTCATGGGTCAACACCAACTACTGAGCAACACCAACCAGGTAACCACTATATTTGCAATGACTAAGATAGTGCTGAAAATATAGTAGGTGCTCAATAAATGTTTATATTATGAATTTTTATTAATGAGTTTTAGAAGAAAAATATGTGATCGGTTTAGACAAATAATAAATTAAATCAGAGAACTCAAAAATAATAATACTGGTAAAATATATTAAACTCTTGATAATAAAGACATCAGGTATGAATAATTAAAAAGGCATTTATATTTGAAAGGAAATGACCACTTTATGCATTGTAATATTGGGTGGAACAGACTTGGAAAGTCTGGGAGTGGAAATCAAGTGTTTAAATCCTGAGTCACCACTTAACGCTGTGACCTTGAATGAGTAAATTACGGAATCTCATTACTAGGGGTGGCCGCAGTTACCTCATCTTTAAACGAGGATAACAATAACATCTGCTCTACTAATGTGACTATTTTGCTATTAAAACCAGCTCACATATATTTATACAGTAACTTTTTAAAATTTCAAATGAGGGCTATTTTTGGTGGAGAAGAGTATTTTGATGGGCAAATTCGCCTCCTTTGTTATATTTGGCTCAGTAAAAGCCTTGAATATTGAGTGGTAAAAAAACAATGATCAAGTGGTTGCCTTCTATTAAGCACATTATAAACATATTTTTTCTCCAAATTATAAAGAGCATCCTAATTTTAGAGATGAAAACTGATGTTCAAGCAGGTACAGTGACTTGCTCAATGCTATACAATCTATAACTGATGAAATGGCTCAACTAGTATTGAAATGCCTACCTTCAGCATGTACACTGGAAGGTGTATTAGTTTCCTATGGCTGCTACAACAAAAGACCATACATAGAGTTGTTTAAACAGAAACTTATTCTCTCACAGTTCTGGAGGTCAGAAATCTGAGATCAAGGTGTGAGCAGGACTAGTTCCTACGAGGGCCTCTGAAGAAGCCTCCAGTTCCATACTTCTCCCCTAGCTTCTGGAGGTTGCTAGCAATCCCTGCTGTCCCTTGCCTTGTAGACACATTACTCCAATCTCTGTCTCTGTTTTTACATGACATTCTCTGTGCCTTCACAACACCTTCTTATAAAGACACAATGGATATTGGATTAAGGGCCCATCTTACTCCAGTATGCCCTCATCATTGCAAATTACATCTGTACCAACCCTATTTCTAAATAAGGCATTCTGAAGTACTGGCAGTTAGGACTTTAATATACCTTTGTGTGTGTTTGTTGAGGGGTGGGCACACAATTCGACCCATAACAAATGGGTATCCTCAAAATTTCAGGATATTGAAAATGAATCAGATGAACCACATATTATAAGATGGGCAGTTTTATAAGTATAGTCACAAGAAGAGAAAAACATGTAGTGGCCCAAACTTTCATCAGTAGCCATTGTTCAGCAAAAGTATTTAAAATCATACAGAGGCAAATTTAAGAAGTAAATTAAAATATTTAAATGCACCCAGAATAGCTCCTAATTGTATTCACTTTATATAAAAGCACCTCAAAAAAAAAGGAAGAAAGGAAGAAAGAAAGAAAGAAAGAAAGAAAGAAAGAAAGAAAGAAAGAAAGAAAGAAAGAAAGAAAGAAAAGACTAACCCTCAGTGTTGTATTCAAATAAACAGCTTAGTAAACCATATAAGGCAGGGATCTAAACCTATATATCTACTCACATACAAATCATCCTGAAAATTACTTTCCAGAGAATGGAAATCTGGAGGAGAGAAGCCCCCTCATTCTGTCATCAGTGTCTGCTGATTCTGGTGAAGCATAAAGGCAACCAAGCACAGAAAGGAAAGTGGTAGGAGTAGAAGGCTTGTCATTCATTACCCATCAGTATAGATTGTGTTATTGTATCTGACCCTGAGTTCTGCGTGGTCAACCACCTCTGCACTGAGTACCCAGGGGATAATTCATCATAAATGAAAATGCTCTTGGTAGAGGTTGGGGAGGAATCAGTGGTCATGGCTGGAGCTGGGATTTATGACATTTTAATAAGTTAATTAACTGCTGCACTCATTGCTTTTTAAAGAATGAGAATAGCATATAAACGCACACGTTTATTAAGAAAGATATCTTAAGGCATACCAAATGCTTGTTAGGGATGTCTTAAGATGAATTAAAATACAGAATTTTATGAGATCTAGGCCTATACCTTCGTTATAAGAACTAAAGAATTACAGGCTAATGGTACTGTAAATATCTGACTGGGTTACATTTGTGGGCATGTACAAAAATTGCCAGTTCCAAAATATCAAGACAATACATACTAATAGGAATAAGTTAATTTATTCCAAAATAACCAGTATGCCTAGATTTTTTAAAAGATTCTGAAACTTGTGAATAAGCTGTTCATAAATGGAGAGAAAAATCTTGACGCATTGTTTTGAGTAATTTTAATACAGTCATAAAAACACACTAAAAAAATGTATCCAAAAATGCTTTTATAAAAAAAAGAATGATAAGCACAATAAAACAGGGTTAAAATGTTCAGGGAATATATTGCTACTCAAATCTAATCAAGAAAAAAGAGGATAACAATTTCACAAAAGAGATTTTTAAATGAGAATGGAATACAGATAAAAAAGATTTAGAATCCAATGTGGTTGAATATTAATACATTTTAAAACATCAAAGAACTTAATGCTTCATGTAAACTAAAATATATCAAAATTAACACAACAGATTAAAATTAAAATCAATTGAGAAAGTTATCTGATTCCCTAGAAAGAGAGTTCAGAGTCACAATAGATTTCCTAGTAAATTCCTTCAAACTTTTAAGAAACAGATCTTTGCCACACTATATAATTTGTTTCAGAGAATAGAAAATAATAAAAGTAATTAAGATCATTCTAAGAAGAAATTTCTCTAAGACATTTCTAACAGAAATTTTAGGGAAAAAATGCAGCTGAATGTCACTTAATAAAAATATGAAAAACATAAAATGCTAGCAAATACAACTTAATAGTATAAAATTAACATTGTATGTCTAACCAAAGAGGATTTCTTATAGAAATCCACAGTCTAAAATGAGAAAAATCTGTTAATATGTAATATCAACAAATTTAAATTAAAATCAAATACACTTAAAAAGATAAACATCTCAATAGTAGCATATCTTTTTAACATATGTTTAAGATTTCAAATTCAAACCATCATCCAACATTTTAACAGTGAAATAATAAAATTCTCATTAAGTTATGATTAAAAGACAAATATATGAAATTACTATTATTATTCATTAATATTACTAATAGCATTCTATGACAAGAAATAATGTCTTATGCGACAATAAGTGTAATACTGCATTGAGAGATATAAAAGTTTTTAAAAAATGAATAAAGAAAGAAGCCTGTGTTCCTAAATAAAAAGACTAATTTTTATGAGATAAGTTTTTCTCAAAAATGTTAGTGCATTTATTAAAATTATATTTCAAATTCCAATGTAACTTTTCTGAAATTTGACCAAATGATTCTAAAATGAATTTGAATGTACAAACAGAAAAGTAGTAATTGTTTTAAAGATGGAGGGATTAATTTTACCAAAATATTAAAACACATAAAACTAAAAGAGTTAGAACTTATTGACAGATTTTTTTTAAAAAAAGGCAAATCCATAGAAAAGAATAGACCACTCAAAATACACCTCATTATACATATATTTTCAGTGTTTGAGTAAACCTGTAGGTATGACATATCAGCGGAAAGGTAAAATTTTAACCCAAAGTAATCATAGCTTATCTACAATAGGAATGTAAAATTTTATCTACTTTAAGCCTCTGGAGAGGGAAGGACTTCCTAAACCAAAAGTCAATTGGAAGAGAGAAAAGAAGCAAGGACAGGCGAAAGCAATGAAAGACTGTTATAAATTAAATGAATTATTTAAAAGAAGAAATAAAACTAAAACTAGAGCAAAGTAAAAGCATAGACCACAAAAAGTAAAAACCGTACCAAAAAATAAAAAGCAGGTTTAAAAAATAAACAATAAATGAAGAAAAATATTTGTAGAGAATGCATCATTTCAAAGGGATAATGTCTTTATTTTATACTAGAGGCCCAGTGCACAAATTCGTGCACAGGTGAGGTTCAGCCAGTCCACCCTGATGGGGCTCTTCAGGCAGGGCAGCAGGGGTGAGGGGCCACAGGCAGTTGGACAGCCACGGAGAGGGGCTGCAGGTGGTTGGCCGGATGGCTCCTCCCCAAATTAGGGTATTGAGAGTATATCAAGGGCTGGGCTTGCCAGGGGGGCTGATCAGGGCCCAAATCAGGCTGCAGTGCGCATCATAGCAACCTGTCATTCCAGTCGTTCTGGTTGTTCTGCCGGTCTGGTCGCTGGGCTTTTATATCTACACTAATAAAAGACAAAGATGCTAATTGACTGTACCTTCACTATACCCAAGCCACACCCACCAGCCAATCAGAGATACTATATGCAAATTAACCCAACCAAGATGGCGGCCGGCAGCCATGGAGCTGGGGCAAGCAGGAGGCTTGGTAGCCCTGGCGATGGAGGAAGCCAAGCTTCCCGCCTGCTCTGGCCCGCTGTAGCCACCGCAAAAGGCAACAAAGTTTCAATTATACAAGCTAAATAAATCCCAGATACCTGCTTCCAGCAAGTCTCCACTGGGAGCTTGGGTGGCTGGGGGCTGTGGCCAGCCTGCAAACAGCCATCAGCCCCTCAGCCAGGCTGGCCAGGCACCCCAGCAGGGACCCCCACCCTGAAGGGGCTGTGGCCAGCCTGCAAACAGCCATCAGCCACTCACCCAGGCTAGCCAGGCACCCCAGCAGGACCCCCTTCCATGAAGTGGATGTGGCCAGCCTGAAAACAGCCCTCAGACCCTCATCTAGGCTGGCCAGGCACCCTAGCAGGACCCCCACTCTGATCCGAGACACCCTTCAGGGCAAACCAGCCAGTCCCCATCCATGCACCAGGCCTCTATCCTATATAATAAAAGGGCAATATACAAATTGACCCTAACAGCAGAGCTACTGGGAATCACTGGTCACTATGACACACACTGACCAACAGGAAGCAGATGCTCAATGCAGGAGCTGTCCCCTGGTGGTCAGTGTGCTCTCACAGGGGGAGTTCTGCTCAGCCACAAGCCAGGCTGATGGCTGCCAGTACAGCGGTGGTGGTGGGAGCCTCTCCTGCCTCCTCAACAGCACTAAGGATGTCCGACTGCAGCTAGGCCTGCTCCCTGCTGGCAAGTGGACATCCCCTGAGGGCTTCCGGGCTGCCAGAGGGATGTCTGACTGCCAGCTTAGGCCCAATCCCCTGGGGAGCGGGCCTAAGCCAGCAGGTGGTCATTCCCCGAGGGGTCCCAGACTGTGAAAGGGCACAGGCCAGGCTGAGGGACCTCCCGAGTGCACAAATTTTTGTGCACCGGGCCTCTAGTGTGTGTATATATATATATATATATATATATATGTATATATACATATTTCATATAGATTGATACACATCTTCTAGGTGGGGTAGGAGCCACACCACTGAGGTTAAATTCAAATGCTGAAAGGGCCCAGGTGAGTAATAGGGATGGATAAAAAGGAAAGAACATGTGTGTAGCAAATGAGAGATGGTGGCTCAGATTGGGGGGTGGGGGGACATTATAGCAGAGTGTTATCACGCTGGAATATAAGCCCAGTATTCCCATATCTTGTTCTCTTTTCAGGAGAAACCCAAAATTCAGGTCATTTTTAATGCTGGCAAATTGTTCAACAATGTGCTGACAAAACAAAGCAAGCACAGTGAGCTACATGCCAAAGAATCACCAGCTTACAAGCCCTAACTGATGTGAACAGACAATTAGTTCAGGGGAAAATACTATTAGTAAAAATACATGAAAATTGTGATGAGGATCAACTACCCATCTTGTTTGTGATTTCACCATATGGCGCTCATCTATATAGGGAACTCTTCAGAATGTAAGAAATTTCCAATGAGGAAGACACAATAAGGGCAGCGTCTGGTTGCTGTCCTTTTTCTAATACCCAGTGGCTCAGCATCTCACCAGGGGGCCTGCACTGGCTTCTGCCATGTACATCCCTACATGGAGCTACCCTGGATTACATAAGTTACTCAAACACTTGCATTCTTTTTTCCCTGCTGCTGTTTCTTCCTGGAATGTTCTCTATCCTATAAAATAAAAGCCTAATATGCAAATTGTTCCCTCCGGAGGTCGTTTGACCGGGGGTTCGACTGCTACTATGACGTGCGCTTACCACCAGGGAGCAGTGTGGTACATGGCAGAAGTCGGTGATACGGTGCTGGCAGCAGGCAGCAATGGAGGCACTGCCAGCCCTGATGGGCCCCGACAAGAGTGGGACTGCAGAGGGATGGTGGAGCAGGTGAGCTGGCAGCGGCAGGCCAAGGTGGGTGCAAGCAGAGGTCCGATTGCCCTGCTGAATGCCCCACAGACAGTGACCAGAGGCAGCGGTGGGGGGGGGGGGGGGGGGGGAGGGGGGAAGGGGCGGGGCTGCTGCCTGGCTCCCAGGCGCTGAGGGAGCCAGGCGGGGGGCCTGGCCCAGATCGATCATCCTGCAAGCAGGATGGCGGAGCAGGTAAGGGGGTGGCACCAGGCAAAGGCAGGGTGCCAGGTGGAGCTGCAGGGCTGTGAGTCTGGGGGTGCAAGCTGGGGCCTGATCTCTGCAGGCTACCCCAAGGGACCCCACCTGTGCACAAATTTGTGCACCCAGGCCTCCAGTTCTTAATAAAGAAATCTTAATTACTCTTCAAAGCTTAGTTCAAATGTTACTCCACTGTAAAACACAATGGCAGAATTAACTATAAAATCAACACATCTGTTGAGTATCTACTCTGTACCAGACAGTGAGGCCTATAGCAGCAAACACAATAGAAACATTTCTGCCTTCATGGAGCTTACATATCACTTAGCTAATGTGCTATACATAGCCCTTAGCATGTTTCTATTTGTAATAATTAGTTATTAGAAATTGTTTTCTTCCCCAACCAGACTGTGATTGAGAAAATAAATGTCTCCCCATAACACCAGCTCCTCCAAGAGTCCCAAATTTTTATTATCAACAATCTCAAGGTTTATAAATAGTTTGTATATATAGAAGATATTCAATATATACTTGTTAAATGTGGGTGGGGAACTATCTACACTAATAAAAGGCTAATATGCTAATTAGACCAAATATACTGGACATCTTCCAGAAGTCTTTACTGACAAAGCTGGGGGCATGGCCGGCCTGCAGATAGCCTGTGGCCCCTCACCCAGGCCTGCCCTGCTCCCCAACAGGGACCCCCACCCCAATCAGGGATGTGGTCTCCCAGGCCAACTCCACCCCCCAGTGGGGACCCCCACCCCAATCAGGGCATGGCTGGCCTGCAAACCCCTGGAAGCCCCTCCCCCAGACTGGCCCCACCCCCGCAGCAGGGACTCCAAACCCAATCGGGGTGTGGCAGGCCTGTAAATCCCCAGTTGCCCCTCGCCCAGGCCAGCTCCATCCCCCATTGGGGACCCCCACCCTGATTGGGGGAATGACTGGTCTGAAAACCCCCAGTGGCCCTTTGCCCAAGCTGGCCCCATCCCCAGCGGGGACCCCCACTTAGATGGGGGTGTGGCTGGCCTGAAAATCCCATAGCCCCTCGCTCCAGCCAGCCCCACACTCCAGTGGGGACCCCGCACCCCAATATGGGGCCCTTTTCAGGGAAGGCCATGCACCAGGCCTCTATCCTATATAATAAAAGGGTAGTATAAAAATTGACCCTAATGGCAGAACGACCACTGGATCAGTCACTATGAGATGCACTGACCACTATTTGGTCCCTTTCCCCCACCAGCAGGCTCCGATCACCTGATGGCCACCCACGGCAGGGGCAGGGCTGGCAAGCAAGAGGGAACAGCCGACCTCTCGGTCTCTTCCCCCAGCTGTCAGGCACCGATCACCTGATGGTGGACAGGGAACTGGGGGTGGGTGGCAGCGGGGACTGAGACCAGCTGCAGTCAGCTGGGGAAGATGGCCCTGATCGCAGGCCAGGCCTAGGGACTGTACTCGCACATGAATTTCGTATACCAGGCCGCTAGTCTATAATAATAAAAGTTTAATATGCTAATTAGACCAGGAAGCCGAACAACCTTCCAAACATCATTTCGGATGGCCTTCCAGATGAAGCTGCCATGGAGCGGGTAAAGGCCAAGGAGGTTAGGGGTGATCAGGCAGGCAGACAGAGTGGTTAGGAGTGATCAGGCAGGCAGGCAGAGGGCTTAGGGGCAATGAGGCAGGCAGGTAGAGTGGTTAGGGGCGATCAGGCATGCAGGCAGGTGAGCAGTTAGGAGCCAGTGGTTCCAGATTGTGAGAGGGATGTCCGACTGCCAGTTTAGGCCCAATTCCACAGGGATCCCTGCGGGATTGGGCCTAAACCGGCAGTCAAACATCCCCTGAGGGGTCCCGGATTGCTAGAGGGTGCAGACCAGGCTGAGGGACCCCCCAATGCATGAATTTCATGCACCGGGCCTCTAGTCTGTCTATACTAATAAAAGAGAAACATGCAAATTGGTATCACTCTGCTATGCCCACCAGCCAATCAGGATGAGTTTGAAAATTAACCCAACAAAGATGGCGGTTAATTTGCATATGCAGGCACAGAGCAAAGACTGAAGGCTCCAGCCCAGGTGAAGACTGAAGACTGAAGACGACTGAAGACTGAAGAGGCTTGGCTTCTCCACTGTAGCCAGAGCAGAGAAGCCTCCAGGCTTGGCTTCTCCACTGGGGCAGGAACGAAGGCCTGGGTCCCGGGTGCCTGAGGAAAACCTGTGCCAGCAGCCAGGGGAAGGAAGGCCTATTGCACAAATCTCTTCATGCAATGGGCCTCTAGTCCTAGCTAATAAAGGAGAAACATGGTAATTAGCTGTACCTCAGCTACCCTTCCCATTGGCTAATCAGGGCGATATGCAAATTAACTGCCAACCAAGATGGCAGCCGGGAGCCAAACAGCTAGAAGTGAACAGGAGGCTTGCTTGCTTCAGTGACGGAGGAAGCCAACATTCCCTGCCTGCCTTGCTGGCCTCTGAGCTTGCAGTTTAAGAAACATTGTTACAAATATAGAAGGTAAACAAAACCCCAGAAACCTGCTTTCAGCCAGCCAGGATCTCAGAGCTGGAGTTGAAACAGTGTTTTGATTATAGAACCCAAACAAACCAGATACCTGCTTTCAGCAGCTGAGGCCTCAGAGCTGGAGCCAAGCCTCAGAGAGAAAGCCGGCTCTCAGCTCCAGTGACAGCCATAGAAGGTAAATAAATCCCAGAATAAAAAAAAAAGAAAAAAAGGAGAGATTGGGAGCTTCAGTCACCCGCCAGCCTGAAAACGGCCCTCACCCCTCACCCAGACTGGCCAGGCACCCCAGTAGGGACCCCCACCCTGAAGGGGGTGTGACCAGCTGCAAACAGCCATCAGCCCCTCACCCAGGCTGGCCAGGCACCCCAGTGGGGACCCCCACCCTGATTCAGGACACCCTTCAGGGCAAACCAGCCAGCCCCCACCTGTGCACCAGGCCTCTATCCTATATAGTAAAAGGGTAATATGCTCCCAGCACCGGGATCAGCAGAGCCGCGAGGCCTCCGGCACCTGGATCAGCGTGACAGGGGGCAGCACCCAAACCCCCTGATCGCCCTGTGGCTCTGTGTGTGACAGGGGGCAGGGCCACAACCTCCCTATCTGCCCTGCTCTGTTCATGACAGGGGAAGGCACCCAAACCCCAAGATTAGCCCTGCTCTGTGCCTGATAGGGGGGAGCTCCCCAACCCCCTGATCGCCCTGCGACTCTGTGTGTGATAGGGTGCAGTGCCCCAACCCCCTGATCGGCCCTGCTCTGTGGGTGATAGAGGGCAGTGTCCCAACCCCCTCCCCCATGGGCCCTGCTCTGTGTGTGACAGGGTAGAGCCATAACCTCCCCATAGGCCCTGCCCTGAGTGTGACAGGGTGTGGCGCCCCAACCCTCTGATCTGCCCTGCTCTGTGTGTGACAGGGGGCGGTGCCCCAACTCCCCTATCGGCCCTACTCTGTGAGTGACAGGGGGGAGCTCCTCAACCCCCTGATCAGCCCTGCTCTGTGTGTGACAGGGTATGGAGCCCCAACCCCCCTGATGGGCCCTGCTCTGTGCGTGACAGGGGGTGGCGTCGCAACCTCCCCATCGACCCTGCCTTGAGTGTGACAGGGGGCGGTGCCCCAACCGCCCAATCGGCCCTACCCTGAGCGTGACTAGGGGTGGCATCGCAACCTCCCGATCCGCCCTGCTCTGTGCATGACAGGGGGCGGCACCCCAACTCCCCAATCAGCCCTGCTCTGAGCCCGACCAGGGGCTGCACCTAGGGATTGGGCCTGCCCTCTGCCACCCGGGAGCAGGCCTAAGCCAGCAGGTCATTATCTCCCAAGGGTTCCCAGACTGCAAGAGGACACAGGCCAGGCTGAGGGTCCCCCTCTGCCCCCAAGTGCACAAATTTTTGTGCACTGGGCCTCTAGTCTTATTATAAAAGGCCACCATGACTATGAAATCTTAAACTTACTGTGGAAAGAAAACTCAAAAGAGGGTAAATTTTTTAAAGGAATTTAGAAGTCACAACTCTTCATCACAATTTCCCAGTACTCTGCTACATTGCTATATTCTGCTTTCCCTAAAAAAGTGATATAAACACTGAAACATTAATCAATCCAGGTATCTGCTAATCACTCTTACAGTTCATTTGAGCAACAGAGAAAGAAGTCAGTGTTCTTAAATTAACCCTGCAGAGACATATTAGCATAGAAACATAACACAAAATCCATTTTGACATCTGGAGTTCTGTGTAGTAACTACACTCAATACACAAGTATATTTGTCATGTTCTCTTAAAGCAACTGCAAAGTCATTACTTCTGCTATCAAGGCACAAAAGATGGTCACCATGGCTAAGGTCTATATTTTGGTTAGGAATAAAACAGTGTTCGTGGTCAAGATACAAAGTGAAAGTGCAGAATTTAAAATTGCATTCAGTGTTGTTCTGGCTATGAGCTCCCAGACATCCCTCTCACAATCTGGGACCGCTGGCTCCTACCCACTCACCTGCCTGTCTGCCTGATTTCTCCTAACTGCTTCTGCTGGCCAGCCTGATTGTCCCCTAACCACTCCCCTGCCAGCCTGATTGATGCCTAACTGCTCCCCTGTTGGCCTGATTGCCCCCAACTGCCCTCCCCTGCCATGACCAGCCTCCTCCACCAAGACCTGCCTCCTCCACGCAAGGTGGCAGAGATGCTGGGACCGGCCTCCTCCTTGCCGCGCAGAGCCATGGGACCCCCAGGCCTCACTTCACAGAGCATCCACTGGGCCCACCTCCACTGTGCATGCAGCCATCTTGTGATGGCCATCTTGTGACAGCCATCTTGTGATGGCCATCTTGTAATGAAGTGAGGGCGTGATGCCACCTAGGCTATTATTAGTATAGATGAGCATAAGACAGAAGTCAGATGACCTAATCGAACAATAAGAAAGACAGTAAATGGGTTCTTCCCTTAGACTAAAGTCTTTTTATTTACAGCTCACCATTAAAAAATTAACTTAAATTAACATGCCATGAGCTATCTCATAGTAAATACTAGAATCACTCAGAGCATCACAAAAATCCAAGTATTCTGAAACATTGACTTAATGCGGTAAATTTTCCTTAAATATAATCATTCAAAGATAGGAATTAGCTTATTGTTAGAAGTGATCATCATTTCATAGCAGACATCATTCAATCTTTCATTTATAAAATGTTTTTGAGAGTCAATATTGTAGGAAGATGAAGAGTGGTTATTAAAATCATACATTAGACATTGTCCCTTTCCCCAAGATACTTTTGTCTGAAAAAGGGAGAAAATATACACATAGTTGGGATATTTCTCCTTTTGTTAGCCAGAATTGTGTAAAAGTTGTTAACTTGGAGATATTAACAAGGTACTATTCATTTGTTTCTCTACTTATCTTTATTAGGAGGCCATGTGAGAGAAATGACTAATACTACATATAGTCATAGAATGTTAAAGTTTGAAGAATCCATAGAAATCATCTAGTTCCTCTATTCTACTTACATATTTTTTAAAAAAAGAATTCAGAAGAGCTAAGTGCATTTTTCAAAATTACACAGCAAAGCAACAAATCTGAGACAAGAACATAAGTTTTCAGCCCCTTCAAATTTTCTACTAACACCACATTATAGATATCTTTATTTTTATTTTTTTTAAATATATTTTATTGATATTTTACAGAGAGGAAGGGAGAGAGAGAGAGAGAGAGTTAGAAACAACGATGAGAGAGAAACATCGATTCAGCTGCCTCCTGCACACTCCCCACCGAGGATGTGCCCGCAACCAAGGTACATGCCCTTGACCGGAATCGAACCCGGGACCCTTCAGTCCGCAGTCCGATGCTCTATCCACTGAGCCAAACCAGTTAGGGCATATCTTTAAGAAAAATAAGGTATTACCCACATTTATACAGAAAACACAAATTGCTTCTAACATTAACATGCCCAACTATGTATGCATTTGTCTTTCAATTGACTTTTAGCAATTCTCACTCAGCTGTAGTCCAGTGACCCCCCACAACAAAATGCACATCTCTTTATACATATTTTATCATTTGTTTTAAGTTGTACCTTACAAGGTGTCTAAGTTTTTTCTCTGGTATCCTGATTTTAGTTAATAGCAGAAAACAACAACAAGAGCAAAAAAATATAAAATAACAGTCCTTGATCTAGACGTGTTTAGTGTACCAAAAAAAATGCACCAGGGCTGCAGGCACATGAAAACATGTCAATCAGATGTAATTGCTCTCCAAGAGAAACACTTTTCAAGCAAGTAAAAAAGAACTCATCGTGAACACAAGGCTTTGTAGCAGCAACTAATCTACTAATGACAAGCTCGGTTTGTTATTCTCAAACTCGTTATTTAAGATTCAGCATTTGAAACATGACAGAAAAGGACAACCAGACCAAGTCAAAGCTCTGAAACAATTATAAAATTGATGTGTGCAGGCATTTATAGATACATAGGTAGACAAATAGATGATAGATAGATAATATACATATATTATAACAATATTTCATTATATCATTAATAGTTGCTGAGAATCAAAGTACCTTTTAAGTACTTTGTGATTACATTTACCAGTGCAGATAAATATCAGAACTCCAGCGCATTATTTTTTTTAAAAGTCCTCTGCTTTTTTGCACAATAACTCTTAAGGACACTCAATAGGCCGTTCTGCCTGAAGACAGTGAAGCCCACCTCCCAAGGGGGAGCTATTTGAAGGCTATATTTGGCTGGGTGCATATAAAGACAGCTTTAAAATTCTTTCAATATCTTTTTCTATTATTGCAGAACCTACTTAAATGGAAACTTAATAATCTCTGCAACAAAGGGCAATTGCTAACTCCAAAAAGAAAGAAATGGCCTCAATTTTTGCTGCTTACATTCATTTCCCCAAAACTGAGGTGTCATATTTTTATAGCTCCAGAGTTGAAGTATTCAATAACTAGAAGGTCTAAAAGTTAAACACACACACACACACACACGAGAAAATAACAAATACTACAGTAAGCCTCAGCCAAGAATTCCGTTGTAATCTCCACTTAAATTTGCTAAATTTAGATGCCAGCTATTAAGACACTGTCATTCTCTGAAATGCTATATTTGGGAATGACCATAAACTATTTGTTTATAAAATTCATTTTAAGTTTTAAAATAATTGATTTTTTGTGTAAATATGGACATGCAAATGGAAAGAATATATAGAGTGGGATTTAATGGTAATTGGGCACAAAGGATTCTTAGGTAGGATATTTTCTTCTCTATTCATTTTATTGCCTCACTTCATGGAAGAAGGTTAGGGCTCAACACTTTTGGCCAATCTATTCACTTCCTAAAAGCTCCTATCCAGCATGCAAGAGTGACTAATCACATTGTTCATAATATGGAGTACAGATTAGCCACATTTCACTAGTTGCCATGGTTATGGTGATTTAAAGATAGATCTAGGTTCAATCCCTTCTCTTTCCTCTTCCTGTACTCAGGCAATAGGATGTCTCTGCATGTGACTTCCAGGTTATAAGTATGACCTCTAAGTGGCTTTGTCCATGTGGACTGTTGGTAAGAGTGTTTGCTTGGTATAGCAGACATTACAATGCACAGCCCAGATCCTCCTTCAAGGATGAACTTGTTATGCCAACTTCTGGCCTTTAATGCCTCCTCCTCTTGGGATTTAGTCATAGAGAGCCACCCCCTCTCCCCAAGATCACTTATCTTTCCAGGGCAGCCCACACCCAATAGCTTAATTGATACAGGAACATAATAGCCTGGCATCTCGGCCCAACTCAGGAAAACTCCAAAGACTCATTCTAGCTCCAGAACTCTCAGAGTCATCCTAGGCTGTGATTGACCTGCATCACAGCTTAGCTTCCTCCTCTGCCTACACCTGCTTCCTTGTCTCCCCTTTCGCAGGAATAGATCCCTGAGCACTCATTGTAAACTAAACTTTGACTCAGAGGTTGCTTCCTCAGGAACACAATCTGAACTCCATTCCTAACATTCTAGACTAGAGGCCTGATGCACAAAATTTGTGTTTGTGTGTGGCAGCGGGGGAGGGGGGGGGGCGGCAGAGGTTTCCTCAGCCCAGCCTGCACCTTCTCGTAATCTGGGAACCCTCGCTCCTAACCGCCCACCTGCTTGCTCCTTACCGCTTGGCTCACCGCTCTTAAGTGCTGCCGCAGAGGTGGGAGAAGCTCCTGCCACCGCTACTGCAGTTGCCAGCCATGAGCCCAGCTTCTGGCTGAGCGGCGCTCCCACTGTGGGAGTGCACTGATCACCAAGGGGCAGCTCCTGCGTTGATCGCCTGCCCCCTGGTGGTCAGTGAGTGTCATAGCAAATGGTCATTCTGGTTGTTCCTGTCGTTCCGCCATAATGGTCACTGGGCTTTTATACATACTAGTATAGATTCTATAGAGTCCTAAACTTGGATGTCATGAGCACATTCTAGCTATTAATAAATATATTGTAGGTATTAATATATTGTATTTGACTTTCCTTTTGGCTACTGCCATCATGTCATAGCTCACATGTCATCAGAGCAGATTGGATGTGGGCAATAGAACTTGAGCATCAAAACCCTGCTCCATACCTCTCATAAAGCTTATTCCTGACGTCAAATGGAAAGAAATAGTATGGAAATCCAGATATGTCAAGGCTTCTTTATCAAATCATTTAAATTTGCCCTCTTGAGATTCCTCACTTCCATGACAACACTAAGAGAGAAGAGTTAGTGAATAGTTTGCAAAATGCAGAAAAGTTTTAGAGAATGAGGAATTTAGGAATTAAATTTGACTAGTTAAATTAAATGGAGGTAAACTTTTCTTTGTTTTTTAATAAATGGAAAGAATATAGATTTGGCCTTGACCCATGTGCCTCATTGGTGGAGTGTCGTCCCATGCACCAAAAGGTCTCAGGTTCAATTCCAGGTCAGGGTAATGCCTGGGTTGTAGGCTTGATCCCTTGTGTGGAGGGTGGGGGAGCTGGGAAGCAGCCGATAGATGTTACTCTATCTTCTTCTCCCTTCCTCTCTCTATAAAAATTCAATAAAAACATTTTTTAAAAAGAAAATATGGATCTGAAAGAATAACTTTCTTACCCTTCTCCACCAAAAGGAGCAAAATATGCCCCATTTCCAAAAAATACAGTCTTCAGGGAAACCTTTAACTACTCAGAACATTACGAAAATATTCACATTTCAGTGCATACTACATAGCCAGCTTTTGTAGGCAGAAGAGAATGATACAAAATTAATGCACACTCCAAGAAGGTGGTAACATGATCTGATACTTATTTAAGTAAACTTATTTTCTTTGTGCTGCTTAAGAAAGCTTAAACTTAGATTGCTGAGTTCAACCTACATGAAAACATAAAGATTATCTGTCTTTTTTTAATGTTACCGCAAATACTCTCTGCATACAAAAAAAAATGAAAGAAAAAGTTATCTTGATAATCCATAATATAGTAGCCAGAATCCATTATAATTTTATCAAAACACCTAATCTGATCACCTACACATTTTCCTCCATCAAACTACAAATGTATCATAATGTCTTTGTGAGGCACATCAATAATGCTAGCCAGTTTTACAGAAGAGAAAACCGAAGTTGAATTTAAAATTGCCCAGTAAGCACTGCTATAGACTGAATATTCTTGTGCCCCTCTATTCAGATGTTGAAACCTAATCCTCATTGTGGTGATACTTGCAGGTAGGGAGCTTTGGGAGGTGATTAGGTCTTGAGGACAGAGCCCTCATGAATGGGATTGGTGTCTTTCTGAAAGAGACCCCAGAGAGCTTTCTTGTCCTTTCTGTCATGTGAGGATGCAGTGAGAAGACAGCCATATATGAACCAGACAGCTAATCTGCCAGAGCATTGAACTTGAACTTCTCAACCTCCAGAACTGTGAGAAATAAATGCTTATTGTTTAAGACACCCAGTATATGATACACTTTTTAAATAGCAACTTGAACTGACTTAGACAACAACCAACTAAAAGATTACCATAAAGTCTTAGGATCATAAACATCCATCAGTTTGCAAGACAACTTGGCTTCTCCACCTCCTGGAATTACATTTAAGAAATTAAAATGTTCCATACTGGTCCAGTTCAAAATCCAGCACACGCTTTGTAACATAACTTGACAGTTGACATTTCTATTCCTTAAAAAAGAACTGATGTTTTTGTTCCCAACATCTCCACCCATCACCTTATTTGAGTGATCAAACAAGTATGGATAACTTCCCAACCCCAGCTCTTAATCTATGCCAGTACTCACCCCAACCAAACTGTCCAGAAATAACCTGAGCTTTCCTGTGACTGTGCTTTTGCTTACCCTTTTGCCCTTCTTTATAAAATAATTCTAGCAATTTACATTGCAGCTTTACAAATACTACAATAAGCCTCTCCTCTTTGCTTATCTTAAGTCTTCAACAATATTTCTTATGTAGGCTATGAACATTTCTTTAAAAAGTACATCCTTATTACTACATACATGTTCACAAGTTAATAAATATCTTGAGAGTCAAATGCTATATACATCATTTTATATCCCAAGTTTAAAACAATGTCTTATAGGAATTAATATGTTAAAATATTCTGCTGTTCTGATATGGCTGATATAAATTTCCAGTATGTAGTATTCCTATGGTTTTATGAAATATGAATTAAAACCTTTATTGAAATAGAAGTTAACTTGACATTCTTGTCAAAATCATAAACTGAAGGTGTTACCTTGTTATTAATGTAAATTATTCTGAACCTCTTTCAGGTCATTTGTACAGCTTCTTTTAGTTTTAATCACTTTCTAGATAAATACACAGTTGTTTAATTTGGGTTCAAGATGGCAGACCAGGCAATTTGCCTCCCATCCCTCTCAAGATTTCACTAAATTAAAGCATAAAAAGTATATAAAAGGAGTAAATATGTAATAAATATGTAGTAGAAGGGTTGTATAGGTATCAGTGAATGAGATATTTTAATTCCTGGAATAAGGGAAAAGAGCAATGGGTAAAACAGAGAAAGCTCCAGCCTTGAAAATTATAAAGCAAAACTTCTGCAAAGATGGAAGCCAATTTTTCTAACAAAATGCTACCAAAGTCCTGGATTTAAGAGTCAGAAGATATGGCAGAAGAGACATAAGAAGTGGGCTGAAAGTGGCATAGACAACAAACTTATGAGTAAAGCATTCAACAATGTATTAATTGATTTTATTAATTAATTTATTAATTGATTTAATTGTATTTTTCCCATTCCCCTCCCCCAGGAAGAGACAATGGTGGGGGGGGGGGGGGTAAATGGGAAAAATCCAAGAAATATGAGAGTTTTCTACCATTGAAGAAAAAATATCTTCAGATTAAAGATTCATTGAATGGATACAAGAAAACAAATTCTGAGGGAAAATCCTTTCAATTTTAAATTCTATAGTCAACTAATCTACAGTATTATTAAATTTGAAAATAAAAAATTAAGACACTTTCCTATATTAAACATTCAGAAATTCTACCTCTCACATATGCACTTTTTAAAGCAAGTTCCTAAGGATATGGCCCAGGAAAAAAATGAAGAAATATACAAAAGAGAGAGAGAGAGAGAGAGAGAGAGAGAGAGAGAGGTCTAGAAAGCGCAGGTCCAGTCAAGGAGAAGAGTCAAAAAAAGTCTTGGGATTATGACTGCACATTCACTAATCCAGTTTGAAATAGGACAGAAAACCAAAAACTATTGTAGGGAAAGAAGGGCATTTGATAGAAGAAAAAGTATGAGGAGGGGGAGGGAAATCAAATAAATTAATAAAAAGCAATGTAATTTTTAAATTCAGGATATGTACCAACTATTCATCTTTCAAATATGAAATCAATTAAGGCAAGAAGCAATTGATGGTACTCTAGGAAAAACTTTTCATTTACAGTAATTAATGCAAAGAAGTTTTAGTCTTGTGGCCCAAATACTTCTTTTAACTACATGGTACTCTAGAGAAGGAAATTTAACACCCTAATTGGACCAACATTAACAATAGCCATAATCATGCAAATATTGTTCATTGCTTTTCAACTTTTCTATTCATTTCAAAGACAAAGAATGGAGTACTTCATTGTGACTATAAGGCAGAATATGTTTTTAGCAGTCTTAATAATGTAAAAATAAAAGTGATGCTGACAGGAACTGTTATGTGAAAGGAGGAAGAGAACAAAAGGAATGAATAGGAATGCTAATATTTTCTTCTTAAAAAGTTGGTAGTCAAGAGATAATAGAGGAAATTGATGAAGCAAGAAAAATGTTTAAGGATATTATTTATATGTACAAAGATAATGTACAAACTAAAAATTATATAAGTGTCATCTAGTTAGAGGGGAGAAGTGATATAAATGAGCCAGATCCTCGTCTGTCATTTCAAAGAGCTAATAAATATTGTCCAAAGTGTATGCATTCTGAAACAGAAGCAGAAATACATTCTAGAGTCTTTTGGTGAAAGGATGCATCAAAAGGAAGGGTAAACAGTTAAATAAGATTGACTTTTGATAATGGGATTTAGGGAAAGGAGAGAATTGCGGAGAAACTGACATACTTGCATTATTTATTGCCATCTATATCAAATTTATTATTTGATACACATAATAAAAAACTTTAAATGAACATGTGTTGAACTCCCTAGAGAGAGGGATATATTTTGAGGAGCAGAACTCTCACTCTTTCCCAGGGTAACCCGTCTTTCTCTCAGCCTTTTTCTTAGTCACTGTGTCCACCACCCAGCTCCATGGCTCTTCAATGTCTACTCTCAATTCTCTTTCTTCTTTTACTCAGAAATTACTTCTAATATGGAAACTTGTCATGTCACTGTGACTTCCATGATTTTGTCTGACATCCTGCACCTCTTCCTGTCACATTCAACAGAATGTGAATATGAATGTGATAGAATGACACATGCCATTTTTAAAGAGGCAAAATATCTTGGTGTTTTATGCAAGCACAAATCGTTCTGAACTCTTTTGATTACAAGTAACAGAAACCAAATTCAAACTTTTTAATAAGACAAAGAAGTAATTATTGTCTCCAGGGCTCCAAAGTATAGATAGTTCAATGACCAAATCACAGAAGTAGGGGTACAAGGGGGCCTCAAAAAATGGGACCAGGAACTTAAGCACTGCCAGGATTCCCTATGTCCATCATCGATTTTTCTCTGCACACCAACTTTGTCCTCCTCACTGACAACCAGGGTCCTCCACAGGGTGGCACACATGGGGCATGATCACAGGCAGCACTTGGTCCTCACAGCACCTAACTTGACCATCGGAGAGACACTTCCTCAGGTGCCCAACTTTGGATGACTTAGCCATGCTCAGAAAATATTATCATTGGACAGTTTGAGATGTGTGCCACATTCCCTCATCTCCCCCACCTGCTACTGTTGTCTGGGGGGCAAGGTCATGTAAGAACAAGGCAGCTCTTACTGGAACTATATGGTTAAAACAAGGGAAAAGAAACTCTTGAAAAAAAGGAGAGATGCTATTCCAGGGAGTGGGATTGGGAGATAAAAATACTAGACAGATAAAACAGTAAGTTTTTGCTAACAGGAGATAAAACTATTTCAAATAAATTGCCTGGTGCATAAAAATTGTGGGAAAAATCAGTTTTTACAGCACTGGGATTGTACTATCCTATATAATAAAAGCCTAATGTGCAAATTGACTGAATGGCAGAAGGACCAATCAGTGGGACGACCAATCAGCGGGGGGAGGGGGGGCGGGCCAGTGAGCAGGCGACTCCAGGCCAGCCAAGGCACCTGCCAGTAGGCAAAGGGAGGGGATGGCGATCCGATTGGCCAATGTCATCCCCTGATTGCCCGCCCTGTAACCTCCCGCAAAGGGAGGCCAGACTATGGCTTAGGCCCGCTCCCCATGGGAAGTGGGCCTAAGCCATCAGTCAGACATCCCCTGAGGGCTCCCAGACTGTCAGAGGGTGCAGCCTGGACTGAGGGACCCCCCTCCCCACCACAAGTGTATGAACTTTCATGCACCAGGCCTCTAGTTGAGAGATAATAGTTAAAGCATTGATTTGATTTCATTTTTCATAAAGACCCATAAATGGGAGGAAGAATGATTATTTATCAACTTAAAGATTATCTAATTTTTACCCATCATCCCCCTAAAACAATATCATTTGAATATTCTTAAAGTTGACAAAATTTTGTCCTTAAATGTATATGTAGTTTTAAAACAACTAAAATTCAATTGAATATATGTGAGAGGAAAAATAAGGAAGGCAACCAGGCTAAAAGTTTTGATTTTAAAACAATGTAAAATAAAATAAAATAAATGACTATAAATAATACAACCAGTTTTCCTGTGTGACTCTAAAGGTAATTCCAAAGAAAGGTTAAATATTCCAATAACATATTTGGAGCAAGAGGAGTATTCTTTAAACAAGTGTGTATCAATCTAGAATTAGTTCTTTGCTATAAACAGATCATTTGAAGACAGGTGTCCACCATCGGTCTTGCTCCTCCGTGTGAGGGATTGAAAAACTTTTTCTATAAACTGTCCCTCTGCTACCCTCAAGCCACGCCCACAAGCCATGCCCACAAGCCAATCAGGAGTGGTATGCAAATTAACCCAACTAAGATGGCAGGGCTATGAAGCTGGATCAAGCACGAGGCTTGGGTTGCCCCTGGCAATGGAGAAAGCCAAGCTTCCCACCTGCCCTGGCTGGTCCTGGGCCCCGCTCAAAGCTACAAAGTTTCAATTATAGAAAATAAATCCCAGAAAGAAAAAAGAAGAGGCTGAGAGTTTGGGTCACTGGGGGGGCATGGCTAGCCTGAAAACGGCCATCAGCCCCTCACCCAGGCTGGCCACACCCCCATGGGGTGAGGGTCCCCACTGGGGGGCTTGGCCAGCCTGAAAACAGCCATCAGCCCCTCACCCAGGCTGGCCAGGCACCCCAGTGGGACCCCCACCCTGATCCAGGACACCCTTTAGGGCAAACCAGCTGGCCCCGACCCATGCACCAGGCCTCTATCCTATATAATAAAAGGATAATATGCAAATTGACCCTAACAGCAGAACGACTGGGAATGACTGGTCACTATGACACACACTGACCACCAGGGGGCAGATGCTCAATGCAGGAGCTGCCCCATGATGGTCAGTGTGCTCCCACAGGGGGAGCTCTTCTCAGCAACAAGCCAGGCTGATGGCTGCCAGCACAGTGGTGGTGGCGGGAGCCTCTCCTGCCTCCTCAGCAGCACTGTCCGACTGCAGCTTAGGCCTGCTCCCCACTGGCAAGTGGACATCCCCCAAGGGTTTCTGGGCTGCCAGAGGGATATATGACTGCCAGCTTAGGCCCAATCCCCTGAGGAGCAGGCCTAAGCCAGCAGGTGGACATCCCTCGAGGGGTCCCAGACTGCGAGAGGGCACAGGGCGGGCTGAGAGACGCCCCGTGAGTGCACAAATATTTGTGCACCGGGCCTCTAGTAAATAAATAATAAGTGAGTTTGCTTGTTGGCATGTTTTCTCCTTCAAAACCAACTTGAAGGACGGTGGTATTTAAGTTTCTTCAGAATTACTTCCCACTTTTTTCTTAGCACACCTACTCCCCTAGATGTTATCTCTAATAAAAAGACATTTAGATAATAACTTTTAAGATCAAAAAAACTTACTCTTAGGAAAATATAGGTTCTGCTCTGGGTTCAAGGTGGCATTTGTGGACTCCCAGCCTCCTTGTCACTCCCATTCAAACTTCACACTAGGTAGGTATGCTTTCTTATACACATTTTCAGTTGTAGCAGATACTTCACTTTTTTATATGGTGTGTTTCCTTTTCTAGTTTACATTTCTATAGTTTTTATGGGTAGATTTGGAGGGAAAGAAGTTGAAAAAATGCTTCTGCATTTTTGACTGTGAGTCTCAGATAATTTTTTTAAACTAACTAAATAAAACTCTAGCTCTTGGCTATGAAGTTGAGGTAGAATTTGGACATAGGTAAACAACTTGGACATCAAAATGATGATCATTGAATGAAAAATGGGAGGGAAAGTCAATGTTCATGGGCATTATCAGGATGATGTTGTGAAAAGTTAGCATATTCAGGTCACAATATTTTTAATCTCAAGAGTGATGTAGTGAGAAACAGCAATCTTCAGAAAGAGTGGGTATAATTTAGACTCTTGGTTTTGGAAATAAGAGATATATCTTCAGCAATATTCTGAAGGGATCTTGAATATTCCACACTAAAAGCATGAAAGGCTTCCGCTGTGGTTTCACATCATTTCTAGCAAATAGGAGTGTGAGGTGGCCCATCATAGATTGAAACCTTGTTTATGTCATATTATCAGGCATCTCTCCCTAAAATAGATGAATTTCATCTCTGTGAAGACCCATTGAAGCAAATTACCCTCGTTGTGATCATCCCAGCAAGGGTAATAGGGAACTAACTCCTCAGCAGTTACAGCTCTACATTCAATGTGCTGACCACTCACTTTGATGTTGTGCAGATTGGAGGAAGTTCCATCTGGGCTTGATGAAAGTCTCATCGGTGATGCACTATGCTTAGCTTTCAGGTTCTCAAATTCTTAACCTTCCACTGAATTTACATTAAGCTAATGTGAACTCAGAATTTACTTTGATCTTCTAGCCATGCACTCAAAAGATTTTCCATCTATCACATATTTTCATCTCTTGTTAATTACAGTTGAATGTATTCATGCTGTACTTTTCACATTATGGCTGACTCAGTGTGTATTTCAGAATTTTCTCACTGCTGAATGTCTAATTCACAGTGAATTGCAATATGTATCATTGTCTCTTCTCTTTCCATTTTCCAATGATCTTAACTCTGTTTACATCATAACCTATACCTCTCCTTACTAGAATTTGCACCATGACTATTATTGTTATGTTGGCATTAATAATACTCTAAAATCCTCAAATCTGAACAGGAGAACTGTCGATCTGTAGGCTTACAGAAATGACAATAGCTGAGAAGAAGCTGCTTGTAGCCAACACCATACCTGGTCTATTAGAATAGTTTTCTCTAGTGGTTATTCTTATTCAAATATTTGTGAAAATATACCTCTTTGAGGCTTGAGAGGCAAATTACTAATTCAGTAATGCTGCCTTCCTGGAGCCGTGATATCAATTAGAAATATGGGAAAATATTGCTGAATATGCACCTAAATGTATTAAAATATTTGGCTAAAAGAGGACACAATGATATTACAAGGATCTTCTTTGTTTGTTGTTGTTGTTGCTGTTTTAAGTCTTTATTGTTGAAAGTATTACACATGTCCCCTTTTTTTCTTCCATTGATGCCTTATAGCTCACCACCATTCCTCCACCCCCTGCCCCAGGCCTCCACCACCTTAATTGTCTGTGTTTGTGGGTTATGCATATATGTATACAAGTTCTTTGGTTGATCTCTTTCCACCCACCCCGCCACTGTACCCCACCTCAGCCCCGTCATCCCTCCAAGATTCAGACTTTGGACAGTCTGTCAAGGATCCTCTTTGTATCTCAGTATTCACCTGAAGAAAATCTTGGCCACAACCCCCTACTTTGAGAAGACAGATCTTGTTCTAATGATTGCCAATTATATTCTTTACTAGAGACCCAGTGCATGAAATTCGTGCACTGGGAGGGGGGGGTCCCTCAGCCCAACCTGCACCATCTCCAATCTGGGACCCCTCGAGGGATCTCCGGCTTCCCCTTTTAGACCCAATCCCTGTCGGGTAGTCAGACATCCCTCTCACAATCCAGAACTGCTGGTTCCAAACCATTTGCCTGCATGCCTTCCTGATTGCCCCTAACCGCTTCTGCCTACCAGCCTTATCACCCCCTAACCACTCCTCTGCCAGCCTGATCGACACCTAACTGCTCCCCTGCTGGCCCGATTGCCCCTAACTGCCTTCCCCTGCCAGCCTGGTCACCCCTAAGTGCCCTCTCCTGCCAGCCTGATTGCCCCTAACTGCCCTCCCCTGCCAGCCAGTCGCCCCTAACTGTCCTCCCCTGCCAGCCTGGTCACCCCTAACTGCCCTCCCATGCCAGCCTAATTGCCCCTAACTGCCCTCCCTAGCCAGGCTGATTGCCCCTAACTGCCCTCCCCTGCCAGCATGGTCAACCCAACCACCCTCCCCTGCTGGCCTGGTCCCCCGCAACTAACCTCCCCTACAGGTCTGTTTCCCTCCCCATTGTCCTCTCCTGCAGGCCTGGTCACCCCCAACTGCCCTCCCCTACAGGCCTGATTGCCCACAACTGCCCTCCCCTACAGGCCTGATTGCCCACAACTGCCCTCCCTTGCAGGCCATCTTGTATCCACATGGGGGCAGCCATCTTGTGTGTTGGAGTGATGGTCAATTTGCATATTACCTCTTTATTATATAGATGGTAGCACTTTCTCTTTTAAAAGTTTAGAGATTTTCTGCTTAATGCTCTTAAAGTTAAGAAATGTATTGTCATATTTTTACTTCCATTTGTATAAATGTGAAGGTTGCCCATGGGAACCAAAGGAAGCCCTCTTGTTATCATTGACATTTAGATGAAAAACATGCACTGTTCATTCATTTCCAATTTGCTTAACTATTTAGCTCATACACTTAAAATATGTACTTTCCACTTTCTCCCTTCTCAGCCCAGCACCTTATACAGATTATAAAGGCACATTATCAAATATTTTTATAATAAGAAAGAGTTGATTATTTGACATTTATGTCTACCATGCAATAAAATGGCATTAAAATCTTCTAATTCTCTGCTTGGGCTCAAATATGTTGTCAACAGTCTTAAATCCAAGGCCAAAATGTTGACTAAAAATTAATAAGAACCTCCTTGTCACCAGCACTTATCCACATGTTCCTTAAAAATCCCACACAATTAGTTTTTGGTTGGTCTATTACAGCCATTAAAGACAAAAAAAAGGCGTATGTCATTATTTCCATTTATTTTTTCACAAATATACACTTTTCCAAATGGAATTCTATGGTTTTTCTTGAAGGAAAAAAAAAAATGGGATCTTTGGTATGATTGCTGTTTTTTAGGATATCATTGAAATACATTTAACTAGGCATCTACTGTTTGGGGAATTTGCAGTGATTGAGTTCCAGTTCATTACTTTCAGGGCTACGATGCTATTGTCAGGGCCTCAAAATCAGTCAGAGAGGCTACGATAGCACAAAGGCAATTATGCTGCAAGAAAAATGTTGTCCACTAATCAGCTGGCAATCAATTACTAAGAAGAGAAGATAACCCTCTCCCCACTCAAGCTCTTCAGTATTAATAGTGCCATCGTGTAATTACTTTCGGCTTGGGCAGGTGCATGAAAGGACAGACTCTATAGCACACTGCATCGAAGATTAATGAGTTCTGTCAATTTGCCCAGCAGACATCTGATTCTCCAGCTTTCTGTAGCTACTAGTTTTACACTTGCCTCAGGGTTCCCCTCCCCACCCCGAAAAAATTAGCTAGTAATTTAAATACACTCAATAAGCATACATCTTTAGGGAAGGAAAAAATACCCTAATTTTGAAATGAAGTACAAACCAGAAAGACTCATCTGAATATTAACATGGCAAGTGATTCATAATGGTGGTATTCTTTTAGTCATGCTTTATCTTTAAATGTTGCAATTAATGATGTACAGGATTCAGAGGCTATATAAACTCCTCAAAGTGGGATCATGTAAACCCAACATCCCCGCTATTCTCCATTCCCCTGGCTGACCTGGTGGCTAAAATGGAAAAAAAAAAAAAAACCTGAGAGCTCCAATAAATAATAGAACTCTTTTAAGGCCTCCTACAATACAAATGGCTTGACTGAGGAGACTGTTAGCCTCCCCATTTTCTGGGTAAAAGCTATTGAGACTACCCCCACGCCCCCACCCTACAGAAAAATGCAGCATTGGCCCACAGAACCCGGTCACCCGGGCCTATACATTTGCGTCAGAACAGGAATTGCCTATAAACTGAATGAATATCAGGAAATCTGCTGTTGCTCTAAATTGATATTTTATAACCCAACTACTGTAAAATCTCATAATCTTTAAATACACGAGGTCAATGTACTAAATGGCTATTTTATGACACTTCCTAAAGCCTCCGATTTGTTTCTCATGAAGACCTAAGTCTTCTTAGTTCATGGCTCTCCCTCAATTGCTCTTTCCGTGAGTGGTTGAATAAAAGGAGACAAAAATCTGACTCAGAAACACGAGTTGTTCCTTTCCTTTCTGCTTCGATTTGATATTACAATCACCACCCATGGAATTTTTTTCAGACTACATTTACTGGATATTAGATTTTGCTAATTAATTCTTTGTATTAATTTCTTCTGAAGCAATGTCATCAATCATTCCCAGTAAAAGGGGGGGAAAAAGCTGAAGAAAAAAAATCCCAGCCCAGCCATAACTTGATTTTCACATAAATGTATTTAAGCCTAATGCTACAGTCATGTTTATCATTGATCCATGTTCATGGGTTGATGCTATTTAAATTATTATTTTCTAGAGTAAAAGACAATACAATGGGGAATATTTTTGATCTGGAGAAACTGTTCCTAAGAAGATAGCAGTACCTCTGCTTCCTTGAAAAATTAATATCTCATGTCTCTGAAGTCACTAATCTCCAAAGTTGGAAATATTTTAAAACCCACATCAGACACAGAATCTGCATCAAAAAGAGATGAGAGGCATGTTATCAAAGCCATGACCTCATATAAATCAGCAAGGACTGATGCCACCTTATCCCCACTATGAAAAATATCTTAGCTGCTTACATTTTCCTTCTTATAATATTTTTACCTATGTTGGTATTTTTTTATTCATCCAGGGGTTGCAAAAGAGATTATTTTCCCCAAATACCTATTACCTTCTAAGGAAGCCCTTAGCAGGCATTTCATAAGAGCTGTTCTTCCTGAAGTCATAAATCTAAGAGTCTAACCCTGATGTCTAACAACCCTGAGTGGTGCCACAACAGGTGTCAGAGACAAAGCTAATTTTAATCACATTCATTCAAATATATGCACACACATGTATATTTAAATAGTACTTTAATACCATTCCAAATACTAACTCCTGGTAAACAGAAGCTGGTTACTTTAGAAACTAACATTTCAGATCTATTTGAATGCTTTGTCCAAGAAAGAAAATCTAAGTAGTATAAATTAAATGGGTAGGCAAGAAAAACAGGCAATCTTATAAGCAATATTAGCTCTCTGGTCCAAAGGAAGTCTAGGTTCACTAATCTCTTAATACCATTGCTCCATGAGTGGATATATTATTGACTGATCCTAAAGAGGAAAATTATTATGAAATGAAAAAAAGACAACTCTTAGTAAAGATATAAATTGTCTGGACCCCCATAAGCCCAGCCTAAACAGGCAGAAGAAAAACTGGATTTAATTTCAATACATATCTAAGGCAGAGGAGATAAAGAAAATTAAGGGTCTACAAGCAGAAGAAAATTCACAGGAGAACAGGGTGATTTCCCATCTCTGACCCTCAGTCCTGGGGGTGTTTTATCCAGTTGGTTCTCTGTTATAAGGCAGACTGTTTCTGAGGTAGGGGCTTCCTTTAACTGGAAAGGCCATGACAACCAAGACCAGACTTTTCTTCAGCGCACATCAAGCAAGTAGCTGTATAGAGAGGTCTGCTTACATACCTGAAACAGAGGGGCATTTCCTGAGGACCCCAAACTTCCCAGCTTCTTTCATCCTGAAAACTGATTTAATTATCATGTTCTGAAAGAAACAATCACCATCTATCAGTGTTTCTGATCTATGAAGTCTTCCAGGTCTATGAAACCTATCACCACTTTTGAAGCCCCTATACCAGTGGTTCTCAACCTTGGCTGCACATTAGAATCACCTGAGAATCTTTTTTAAAATCCTGATTTCTGGGCCTCATCCTCCAGAAATTCTGTTTCTTTGTCATGGGGTGGGGCCACAACATTAGTAACAAAGAAACAGAATTTCTGGAGGATGAGACCCAGAAATCAGGATTTTAAAAAGATTCCCAGGTGATTCTGTGCAGCCAAGGTTGAGAACCACTGCCCTATACAGAACCTACCTAGTATCCATGAGAGGATAAATTCTCAAAGTAGGTCACATTTAAAATTTAGACCCTCAGAAAAAATTTCTTCAGGCCCACCATCTCTCAAAACACCCTCATCAGTACTCTAAATATGAAACCATATAACCTTTTAAAATACAATTTCATATTTTAAATTCATAGTCTAAAAACATTTTCAACTATCTATATCAAGGGTCCTCAAACTACGGCCTGCGGGCCACATGCAAATACAAATATTGTATTTGTTCCCCTTTTGTTTTTTTTCTTCAAAATAAGATATGTGCAGTGTGCATAGGAATTTGTTCATAGTTTTTTTAAAAACTATAGTCCAGCCCTCCAACAGTCTGAGGGACAGTGAACTGGCCCCCTGTTTAAAAAGTTTGAGGACCCCTGATCTATATACTAGAGGCCCAGTGCATGACATTTGTGCACTCGATGGGGGGATCCCTCAGCCTGGTCTGCACCCTCTCACAGTCCGGGAGCCCTTGGGGGATGTCCGACTGCTGCAGAGGTTGGAGAAGCTCCCGTCACCACTGCTGCGCTTGCCAGCCATGAGCCCCGCTTCTGGCTGAGTGGCACTCCCCCTATGGGAGCACACTGACCACCAGGGGGAAGCTCCTGCATTGAGCATCTGCCCCCTGGTGGTCAGTGCATGTCATAACGAGCAGTCGTTCCACCGTCTGGCTGAAACCGGCTCTCCAACATCCCCCGAGGGGTCCTGGATTGTGAGAGGGTGCAGTCCAGGCCAGGCCAAGGGACCCCACCAGTCCACAATCAGGACCAGGGAGGGATGCAGAAAGTTGGCCAGCCGGGGAGGTACCATGGGAGGGCTCCAGGGCATGTCCAGCTTGTCTTGCTCAGTCCCAATCCACCAGACCCCAGCAGCAAGCTAACCTACCGGTTGGAGTGTCTACTCCTGGTGGTCAGTGCCCGTCACAGCAACTGGTGAACCAATTGACTGTCTTCCCCTGGTGGTGAGTGCACGTCATAGCAAGCAGTTGAGAGGCCTTAGCATAGCATTAGTATATTATACTTTGATTGGTTGAAGGGCCGACTGGATGACCAGATACTTAGCATATTAGGCTTTTATTATATAGGATATAAAAAGCTAATATGTTGTGTCCCTCCTATCATCTGACTGGTCGCTATGATGCACACTGACCACCAGGGAGCAGATGCTCAATGCAGGAGCTACCATGATATGCACTGGCTGGCACCATGGACCTGGCACCAACAAACCAACACTCAGCACCCCCCAAGTGTGACACAGGCCCCACCACCACCCCAGAGTGACACCCCACCAAGTTGCAGCCAACACTGCCAAGACCCCATGGCACAAAATGCGGCCCACAGCCCAGCCCAGGGCAGAAACAGTGGCTGTGGGTGCTGGGTAATGATGTCACTTAGCAACACCTCCTTTCCTCTTTCTAGGACTTGCCTGCTTAGAGTTTCTTCAACCTAAGAACACAGGTGGAAACATTTTACACTTTAACCAAATGTCTGTGAAGCATTTTCCCATGCCTCATTTTATTTGATCCTCACAGAAGTCCTGGAGTATGTAGATAGGAGACTCAGTGGAATCCTATTTCATTAGCCAGAAAACAGATATTTAGAAACTTGACCGGACTGACAAGAAGTAAGAAATGGTAGACCTTGAAAATGACTTCAGGTTTTCTCACTGTGCAGAATATAGTCAAACACTGCTACAGTTAAATATTTCACCCTTTGTTCTCCCTGTGTGATCTATAATAATAATCTGCTTCGTGTTGATATTTACTGCTGTGTTCCTGACAATTACCTGAAAAAGAAGTTGGGGTGCTTCACTGGGCTGGAAAAAGTTTAGCTAAATCAGAACGCAGGTCTAATTAAACAAGTTTATTCTATATTCATAAAAGGCTAAGTTGACTCACGCATGTGCGATACATATAAAGCTCTTGCTGGCGCCAATCACACGTGTGTGTTTCGATCTGTCATTGTTGATCATGAATTTGATTAACACTTGTATTATAGAGAAAGGGTGAATAGCGATATTAAAATATTTCTTCTAATTAATTTCCTTTCAATGTGCATGAATTCATGCACTGGGCCACTAGTTACAATAATAAAAATAAAAAATAATAGCTCACACTTACAATTACTTAATTCAGGTACCATTGTAAGCGCTTTACATGCATTAACACTTTTAATCCTCATAAAAACTCTGTAAGGTAAGCACTATTATTATTCTCATTCTGCAGATAAGAAAACTAAGATGCAGATAGGTTTAGTAATTTGCTGTCAAATGGCTAAGTAGAAAAACGAGGATTCCAATTCAAGGAGTTTTCCTTCAGATTCAATGCTTTTTACCACTACATTATGAACAGAATTTTTAAAGCAATGATACTTAACAAAAAAGGACAAAATAATGGAAATAAATTTTTAATTGTAAGAAAAAATAGCTTCAATAGTGAGCATCACATATCATTGAGCAATGTTGTGATAGAGATATTTAATCAACCTAACATATCAAAACATCCCATTTATAAATTCAAGTTTGAGTCAATTAAAATCCTAAATTCACCAAAGTTTGTCTTCAATGCTCACCCTGAATGCTTATTGTTCATCCAACTAATTTTTGTGGTGGTTGGCACCACGCTGATTGCATCACTAGATTTCATCCACAAGACATATAATATTCTTTTCTGATCAGAGTGTCTTTGAGGATAAGCTTGAATGGGAACCCATCTCATTCTTAGAGAACTTACTAAATATTGAGAGAAATCATCAACATCCTCCAGAACCCCTCGTTGTCTGCATGTCCTACCTCTAATTCCCCAGACTTTGATAAGTTTGGGGTGGATTCCCAAGACACACTGATGACAGTTTATCAGCTGCCTTGCTGTGTCATTTCAGAAGCAGGTTCAACTACAAATAATAGAAAATTGAATTTATGGTGGCCTAACCAAATAAAAGTTTGTTTGTTTTCACACAATAAGAGGTCAGGATGTAGAAAGTACCTGACTGGTGTGACAGTTGTACCATGATGTCACCAATGCAAAGCCTTCTTCTATCTCTGCTTCACCACATGCCTTGTATGTGAACCCAGTCTGAGTAGCCTCAGACACTATGACGCTGGCACAGACAGGAAGAAAAGGGAGGAGCAAGGTGAAGGTATATACCAGCTGTCATCTAAGAACTTCCCTTAGTCCTGTGCTAAGACTTTTCATTATATGTCATTGTCCAAAACTACATCACCTTGCCATACCAAATCACCAAAGGAGTCTGGGAAATGTGTTTCTCAGCTGGACACTTTTCCACCTGGGAGAATAACTTGGATTATGAGAGCAATAAAAGAGTAGAATTGGGTAAACTCTCAGTCTGCCACACTCACATTAGTCATGCATGGGAGAATCCTAACACTGCTGTATCTTGCCTCTGCTTAACCAAGTCCATAATTTGGAGTCTCTAGACTGCATTTATAATATGTACGGATATTTTTGGTCTTTAGTTGGAAAAAAATCCAAAGTAGCTTAAAGTAAAAGAAAACTAATAAAAGCACATAAATTAAAAGCCTGGGGTATATTTGCTTTGGGTACAGCTAGGTCTAGGAACTAAAACAGTGTCATCAGAATTCTCCTCTACCTCTTTTTTCTCCTCTCCGTCCTCCTCTTCCTATTAGATAAGCTTTCTCTGTGTAGCAGAGAAAACAAATTGGGTACTGGTCATCCACGTCCTATACATTTACCATTCCCATTGGAAACAGTGATTGTGTATGGTACTGAGGTTCCGAAGATGAATGATAAATGATCCTACATTTAAGAAGTTCACAAGTCTAGTGGGAATGCTTTAAATTTAGAGTGAGAATCAGCTATGTAAAGTATTATACTCTCATTAATTGAAAATACTTTTAAATGTAATGTTCATCACTAGTCTGTGCTAGTGCCCATCACTATTATATAAATATCCCTTTGACTCTAAAGCCATATGACTGGGCATCGAACCCCAAAAGGTATTCCAAAAAGCCAAAGTTCTGCCATGTTACATAAAAAAGGGGTTCCATGCCAACTAAATGTCAAAAACCATGTATACTATATCTTATTTTTATAGATTTAAAATGTTCATTAACATATTAAGGACTCCAGGAGGTCCTGAAGTCAGAACACCTGTATAATTTTTTAAAATATATTTTTATTGATTTCAGAGAGGAAGGGAAAGGGAGAGAGAGATAGAAAATCAATGACAGAGAATCCTTGATGGGCTTACCCTCCACTGGGGATGGAGCCTGCAACCCAAGCATGTGCCCTGAATGGGAATCCAGCCATGACCTCCTGGTTTATAGGTCGATGCTCAACCACTGAGCCATGCCAGTTGGGCAAACCTGTATAATTTTATATAACCCAACATTTTTCAAACATTACCACACAATAGTTTTTGAGTTGAGTGAACAAAAATCATCCCTACAAAGCCAGCCCTTGGATTTAATAGAAATTTTGAAAGGTAGGAAAGTAATGAGAATTATAATATACTGTCAAACAATCTGCCTTTTACCTATAAAGACATAATTCCATGTTCATGACATAATACAGGTCATAGATATAGCAAAGGTAAGCAGATACCCAAGCAAAGAAAAGATAAGAAAATTATTCACTTTGGTATATACTTGGAGATTGAGTTATTTCTTTAAAAAGAAGCTCTGTCTTCCAACAGGAATCCAAGTGCATTTTGACAGTTTAATGCTGAATGGTTCACGTTGGTTATTCTTCAGTATTTTAGTTACATAATTATGCACTGAAGTACCTGGAAATGAAATATCTCTTTTATGTAGCACATACCTAATAGAGTGCTGTATAGGTTGAAACTACATGGCTCTCCTTGTACTCGGCCATGTTGCTCAATGGCTTAAGCACTAATAGACTCTCTTTGTACTTGATGTGGAGAATATCCAATATCACTAAATCAGTTTAGTGACCATTTCTCAATACACTTTCCACTTCCCTACATTCACAGCATGGTGCGAGCTATTCCTGTTATGTGCATGCCTATTCTGAGGCTGATGAAATTCCACCAAATTTTGATTCCATCTTCTCTGTGAAGTTATCCCAATACTAGTTAATATTTAGTAGGTACTTAACATGTGCTATGGTTAAGTGCTCTGTACACATTATTTATTTGCTCCCCACATATAGTAAAGCCCTATGGGGTCAATTTAATAATTATTCCCATTTTATGTAAATCCTAGTCATCATACCCTGGTCATTTTCCATTTTAGAAAATTCTCACTGATGCATGGGTCTATAGATAGGATAGCACTGTTCCCATTCTTTGACCATTTTGACACAGCACTAATTGTAGGTGATTTGTGTCGGATTGCCAATATAAAAGGTTATATAGAGTATATGAACTAAGGCTAACTATTGAGGGACATGGTAGGTTGTTAAAATCAAGGAAACAAGAACTTACTGAGGCATATGGATCTTAAAAATCACCATCACCTACCTACTAAGCCATCCAAAGTCTGGATCAGATGCTATAAATAAAGTCTGTTTCATCAAAAGAAAAAGGCAGGAATCCATTCACTGAAACAGATAACTTGCCTTTAAAAAGTATTTGATTTGAGCATTTAAAATAGTGTGCTTCACTACTGGTTTAATTTTTATAAATGTTCCCTCTCTTATAGATCTTCTCAATAGCCACATCAGAGGAAAGTGAAGCAAGAATAAGCTCCTCATTCAGGCAGTCAGTACACTCCTGCTTGATTGGAATGGATATTGTACATAATATGTCCCTACAGATGTTTCCTCCGTGGGGCACATTGAATTTCATTTAAATGCCAAGGCACAAAATCTAAAACAATGTGACTTTAACAAAAAATCTGATGAGGAATTTGATGAGAAAATGGCAAGAATTCCTGTGGCATTTGGGTAACAATTTCAAGCCTTCATTTTAATAGAATAAACAGGATCATATTTCATTCAAATCTGGCAATGAGATGAGCTTTGGGTATTACATTGATATAAACCAATAAAGAATTTGCAAATTTGAAGCACTAATTAACAGACACAATATTAAATGAAAAAAGTTTGCTCCAGGGGCAAATATATTTTGAAGACTTTAAACTTTTATTAAAAGACTTTTCTGAATCACTTCTTTTGTAGTTTACACTTTTGCTGGTTTTTATAAAATAGGGAAAGACTATAATATTTCCAAACTGATACCTTTAGTACAGAATCTGACACTTTCTTTTAACTTTTTCAGGCAATACATCAATGTCATAGCATTTTAAAATGTAAAAGAAAAATAAGCCAAAACATGAGCCCTAATATAACAGAATAATCAAAACAAGCTTCATTTAGGATATTCTGTCAGTGCTCAGCCAGTGTGGCTCAATGGTTGAGCGGCATCCCATGCACCAGGAGGTCACAGGGTTTGATTCCGATCAGGGCACATGCCTGGGTTGTGGGCTCGATCCCCAGCAGGGAGGAATGCAGAAGGCAGCCAATAGATGTTGATGTTTCTCTCTCATGGGTGTTTCTATTTCTCTCTCTCTCTCTCTCTCAAAATCTATTTTAAAAAACATAGTTTAAAATGATATTCTGGCCTGGCTGGTGTGGGTCAGTGGTTGAGCATCAATCCATGAACCAAGAGGTCCCTCGTTAGATTTTCCATCAGGGCCATGGCTGGTTGCAGGTCCAATCCCCAGTAGGGAGTATGCAGAAGACAGCTGATGGGTGTTTCTCTCTCATCAATGTTTCCATCTCTCTGTGCCTCTCCCTTCCTCTCTCTCTCTAAAATTAATAAAAACAATAAAAACATATTTTAAAAAGATATCCTGTTAATGGTTACAGGTCAACAAACTATAGCTGTTCAAGTTGACCACAGCAGTACATCCTATAACAATGATGAGGGGGAGGGGGTTGGTTTGGCCTCCTTCCTTAGCATCACCCTTGCCTGGGGTATAGCAAATAGGCCAACCACCCCTATTGGGCAAGTACAGTATTCAGAAAGACTATCATAGGGCAGAAAGATCTGGTTCTACCACCTTGAACTGGAAGAGATCTCAAGATTCTATTCATGTAATGAGGTAACTCAATTCCACTACCACCATTATCCAGGGCATATACCCAAACCCCCTATGGTGGTGATGAACTCCTTTAGCCCTTTCTTGTCTGTGAAGCTCTTTATCAGACTTTCAATTTTAAATGATAGCTTTGCTGGGTAGAGTAATCTTGGTTGTAAGTCCTTGCTCTTCATCACTTTGAATATTTCTTGCCACTCCCTTCTGGCCTGCAAAGTTCTGTTGAGAAATCAGCTGACAGTTGTATGAGCACTCCCTTATAGGTAAGTAACTGATTTTCTCTTGCTTTTTTAATGATTTTCTCTTTGTCTTTAACTCTTGGCATTTTAATTATGATGTATCTTGGTGTGGGTCTCTTTTGGTTCCTTTTTTTGGGACTCTCTGGATTTCCTGGACTTGTAAGTCCATTTTTTTCACCAGGTAGGGGAAGTTTTCTCTCATATTTCATCAAATACGTTTTCAATATTTTTTTCTCTCTCTCTTCTCCTCTGGCACCCCCATAATGCAAATGTTGGTATGCTTGTATGTGCCTTGCCAGCACAGCCAAGGGTTTGGTGAGCCTGAGGAGGGGCAGTGAAGGATTAAAGAAAAGACAGACAAGGAGAATATAGCTGGGGCTCAGTGGATCTCCTGTGCCTGGATGAGGCCACAGAGAAGGATCCAGCCAGCAAGCTGAGGCTTTATTTTATAGTCAGAGAAAAACAAGGTAGTGGTCAACATAGTTACCATGTTCTTGTGAGTTTTACTTGTTTTGGCAGCACTTGCTGCACCTCCCACAGCCCATTAGCTACCCAGGAAGGATCTAGGGAGCCTACAAGGTTAAGCTTAATTATGCTAAAAGGGCTCTGCCTTCTAAGCTGGAACTTGTTTGTGGCTCTGCCACAGGTCAATCCAAGGCTTAACTCTAGAGCTGCTCCCTACACTTGTAGTTGTCCTAGAGGCTCCTTACTTTATCTTCATATTTTTTAATTCTTTTTTTCTCTACTTTTATTTTAAATCTTTATTGTTTAAAGTATTACAGTTGTCCCCCTCCCTCCCAATTGACCCCCTCTAGCCTCCCCCCACCCCTCACCCCAGGTCTTCACCACCATATTGTTAGACAACACTTCTTAAATGAATGACCTATTACATTTTTAACATTATGAAAAAATTATTTCATAACAGTTTTTGAGGAAGAGCTCTCTGAAGCTTTAGCTTACTGGTCACAATGGCACTACAGAAAGAGAATGTTCTCTACTAACTGCAGTGCTGCACAGAGTTACTTTCTTGAGATTATAATATCTAAGACATATGTATCTAAAGACTTATATTTCAGAAAATAGGAATGTCAGCCAATGTGTTAAAGAATCAAATATATGAGACTAACCTTCACATAAGATATAGTAGGCTGGCTGTGCGTGTGTGTGTGTGTGTGTGTATGTGTGCATGTGCACACATGCAAGTGCATGTCTTTGTTTGAATGTGTGTATTTTTAAACAAGTAGTTATTTTATCCTAAGCATGTATTCAGCAGAAGTCAGCTGGTGTTAATATTACCTGTACCAATAATTCTGCAATCTGTGGCCACTTACAGGTTTCAATTGAAAAGTAATTTGTTTGCATTATAACTAAATACCACATTCTCCAAGAGAGAAGGGAAGAAAAAGGGGATTAAGTATAGTACAAGGAGGTTTATATACATTTTATTCTCAGAACCACCTAAGAGAGAGGTATAACTGCACCTATGTTACAAATGAGGAAAACAAGACCCAGAACCGTTAAGTAACTGACCCTAGATCATACAACCAGCAACAAAAAATAAAGAACCAGAATTCCAAACCAAGTCGATTTGGCTTCAGAACTTAGGCTTTTCTCACTATACTAGAACATCAGAAAAGTTGGTTGAAAAGATTTAATCAAATTAGTTAAGCCATTAAATAACTAATTTAATTTACCTTAACTCATTTTTCACTCTGAAGCAACTCAAATCTAATCCAGTGCCAAAAATGTCTATTTCATGGAAACTGTGAGCCAGTTTTTGTCATAGAAAGCTTAGAAACAAATCTGTACTTGCCCCACGCCCCTGTCCCTCTGTCATGCTATCATTAGAACCTTATTCCTAGCTCCATTTTACCTCACTTGTTTTTCTATTTTGCCAATTCGTTATATTTTGCACACCCTTGTTAACTACAAAAGAATGATTCCACTTAGACTGTATTCACTTGACATAGAACTCTCCCACTTTCACAGACCAAGCACAAATTTAGTAAACTGTCCATCTAGTTCACTGCTAGGGAGGATGCCATAATCACCTAGCTGATATCACAGATCTTTGCAAGTCAAGATTGTTCTAACTAATGCTTTGACTCTGTTGTCCATTATAATAACCATGCCCACCTTGTTTGTGGCAATGAAGTGCCACCGCATGGCCCCTGACATCACAGGACTCAGTTTTCCCCATTCCATTTAGTTGTCCAATTCAGCAGTAGCCATTCCCACTGTAATCTCTGACCTACCAAGAAGAGTGACCACATACTCTTCAAGGATACTGGAGCTCCTTCACAAATGTATTTCTCACAGTGGTGGTGCAAGGTGTATCCTCTGCACCCTTCTAAGGCAGATGAGCAGGCTTCACATGATAAATCCACTCTAACATGCAAGAGTTAGGTGTGTGTGAACATATGGCTCTGAGGGGAGAAAACAGAGGATGGTGTTTAAAAATAAAATAGAAGTCTGGTAGAGATTGTAATAATAAGTGTTTTATTTCTTTCAGTGCTAACTGTATTAAACCACAATCTTACAAGCAAGGACTTGGCTTTTCCTTGTGGTTGACTATAGTCTTTCCAGGTCTGGGACATCTCAGCATCCTCCACACTAATTTTCCCTATCTTCCAAAGATAGTGACATAAGCTTTTTCCCATTTCCAAGCAAGAAGTAAGTGCTTACAAATATAAATGAGCCACAGCTTGCAGATGAAGTTCCTGATTGTCTTTTCAGACACTGGCATGAATCAACGCCAAGAGGGGAGGAAAGCAGTGCCAGTCCAGCATTGATACTATCAACAAAACTTGAAGAAAATTGAATTCTGTATTTAAAATGTCATTAACTGTGAAAATAATTTAACTTGCACGTAAAAAAACAAATTATCAAATGTCTACCCCAATATCCATGCTAATAGTTTAGCCTTACCACTTTAGCATACAGAACTGTTTTTTTATTATTATTTGTTTATGGAACTTGCATACATACCTTCAAATAAAAAATCATCTGGGAAAGTGACTTACATATTACACCATTGTGTTAAGGCTACAATGGGTTTGCCTCCTAGCCTAGTGCATTTGAGACATAAATTTTTCTTATTTACTTTGGTGACTACTGTATGTATCTGCATTCTATTCATGTGTAAATCCATTTTCCTCAGACATTTGTGGAAACATTGGTTTCACATAATTAAAAGGGAAACCAAAGGTTGGGGTGGTTTATTTCCTGTTTCTTCATCTATGCGTACCTTTTAGGTTCATCAATATGAGTATTATTGAGTCATTCTATATCATTCAAGGACTGATAAGAAAAGTTTGAATTTTGAATCTCAAACATTGTTTTTTAATTCCAATTGACATCTAAAATTGCCTATACCATATTATTTTAATTATCTATTTATGTTTCTGTCTGCCCCAATAGAATGTGAGCTTTTAAAGACAGAGCTCTGTTTAATTCAATTTTTCATATTCACTGGCTTACACTGTACTTGGCAGGAATCTCTGTTGGTGTGGTGTTTTAGCCTAAGACCCCCATGTAAAGGTTTTCTTCAGTGCTTGCAATCAGATGGATACAGAAATTTAGTGAAATAGAATTATTGGAGAAAAACTGTCTGCAGCACAATCTAGCTAACAGACTGTCTGTTCCCTTGTCCGCAATCACTACAACCACTGTTAGCATTACAAAATAATACTTTGTAATAGTTGAATCCTAGAAATCTCCATCTCCATTTAGTATAGAGCTCATGCAGCAGTCTGGGGGCAGAAGTTCTAGGAATCCTGATACTATCTCTGAAACCAAAGCTATCAACCCCATCCCCATATTCTTACCTTATTTTAAACCTCTAGTGCATAGAATTTAGTTATTGCACACTCCGGTTTATGATGCATTGCTATCATTCTGATACCTGTGTAACTCAGCCTTTGGGTCCTGGTGTTCTCAGAGGATAAATCAGAACATAACAAAAGTCTTGTGCTTGTGAGATGCTTACAGAAACAGGTGGGAACTAACTAACCTCAGATAAGTAACTTCTCACCCTTGTTCCTCCAAACACCCAAGGATGATGAGTTACAATCTATTCATGTCTTACCTTATAGCTGCTCTCCTTGGGGTGCAAAGATCTGATCTAAGGAATTTTTGGTAGGCTATGGTTTTCTGGTGCCTGGACTCTTCAACCCAAATGTCACACACACTATCACACACGTTCTCTCTCTCTCTCTCTCTCTCTCTCTTAAATACACACTGAACTCTTTGGAGCTGACCTTGACAAGGGTCTTCTGGCCTTCCTCTATTTTAATTTTCTAAAAGCATAGCTGGTACTCACAGTGGAAAATGAACTCATGAAACAAGACAAAAAACAAGACAGTTGAGCACAACTAATTCAATGTACTGCAATATGGATATCATTATAAGGAGAAATATTAGGACAGACAGACCAAGATTTCAAAACCAAAAAACATGTTTTTTAAAAAGATATTAGTATATGAAGCAAAAACATTAAAAAGGGGTAAGAAAGGAAGGGTTGGCAATTTCAAATAAGGTATCCAGGGTGGCTTCACTAAAAGGTAACACTTATATAAAGACCAAGAGAAACAAAAGGAGTTTGTCATGTGGATACCTGGGAGAAGAGCAAAGCAAGTGTGGAGCTGGAGCCAAGAGAAGGGAGGAAGTGTGAGTGGTAGGACAAGAAGCCTGAGAGGGGAAAAGACAGACTATTGGGCCATAGAGGCCATTGTCACAACTTGCTCTTACTCTGAAGGAATGGAGAAAGCCAATGGGGGTTTTGGGTCAAAGAGAGACATGATCTAACTTATGTTTTAACAGGATTACTCTGTTAAAAATGGACTGAGAAGGGTGGGGCAGGGAGCAAAGTTGACAACAGGAAAACCACCCAATAGACTGTTCCAGGTGAAATGATGGCAACTAGGACTAGCATGGTAGCACTAGAGGTACTGAGAACTGGTCAGCTTCTGAATAGAATGGGGGAAGGAAAGGAGTGGCCATTTGCTGAGTTAGAGGGAGGAGAAGGGTTTGGAAGAAATTTCAGCAATTTCGTTTTGGATATGTTAATTTTGAGAATGCTTGTAGAACATTCAAATACAATGTCAATTAGGCAGATTGATATAGAAATTCTGCATGTTAGAGGCAACATCTGAACTAGATGTAAAATCTTGGAAGTCATGATATTAAAGAACTAAAAAGTTTTTCAATGTGATAAAATAAATGAATAGATTTTCTGATTTTGAACAATGAAATTATTCCTGGAATGAAAAGTATTCAATCATGACATATTAGTTTTTAATACAATGTAAGTTTAATTAGCTAACATTCTTTATGCATAGATTTTTATATGTCCATGAGTGATATTGGCCTATAAGTCTTTTTTCTTGACAACAACTTTCCAACACTTGTCCAGACATACCTCAGAGATATTGTGGGTTCAGTTTCCGCTCATCACAATAAAGCATGTCTTAATTTTCTTGCTGGTGGTGGGTCATTTTCAATTTTAAAACAACACAACACCTGTGAAGTGCAATAAAGCAAAGTGCAATAAAACAAGGTACCTCAATGTGGGTAGTAGGCTGTACTTCATAAAATGAGTTTGGCAGCTTTTCCTCTTTTGCTAGTTTCCAGAACAATTTGCATAAAATAAAGTCTATGCCCAGCCAGCGTGTCTCAGTAGTTGAGTGTTGACCTATGAACAGGAGGTCAGGGCACATGCCTGGGTTGCGGGCTCAATCCCCAGTGTAGAGCGTGTGGGAGGCAGCCCACCAATGATTTTCTCTCATGATTGATGTTTCTATCTCTCCCTCCCTTCCTCTCTGAATCAATAAAAATATATATATTTTTAAAAGATAGAGTTTATGCCTTAGACCAAGAAAAGTACTTTGAGGTTCATTCCAAGTGTGATGGTAAACAACATTTGATTAATAATTTAAACAGATTAATTGGACTGTGAGGTGGCGGATGAATCATAGGAGGATTATTGTTGCAATAAACCAAGTGAAAGATAATGGTGTCTTAAACTAGAATAGTAACAGTGGAGATGAAAGAAAGTGAACAAATTCACAATATATTTTGGAAAAACCTACTTGGTGATTGTGTATGTACAACGAGCTTCTAAAAGAGAAAGGAGCAATCATTGTGATGATGGTGACTAACTTCTTAAAAGTCAAAAGAATCATGTGAAAGAAGGACAATAGCCACCACACACCTGACATCTTTATCTATCCCTACTCCCAACCACAAATTGAATGTAAAAATTACATTAAAATTTGTATTAACATAAGGATTTATCACAAGTTTCTTAATAATATGTTTCACATTTGTGAGGAGATATTTTCAGTACATTTTGCATTACTGCCAGGTGTTCATGACTATTTTTTAAAAAATCCTAGACTAGTATTTAAAAAAAAAATAGGTCTCATTTTTGTCAAACAGAAAAATCCAGCTACCAATCCCAGGTGAGGATTTCCTGGGAGGATGGTGAAGCATGTTAACAATGCCAACCACCAGAAACAAGAGCCCACAGACATGGGCCCATACATTTTCTACAGGTTGTGAGTCACCAAGAACTCCCCACACAAGACACTGGTTGGAACAATGCTTTACTCACTTAAAGGAAGAGATACAGCAAGATCAGGGTCGGTAGTATGCATCTGTCTCTCCTGCCTAAGGGAGTCTCTCCCAATAGCCCAGGCAGGGTGATGGACTGTATACATCCCTCTTGGGCTGCAGAAGAAAGTAGAGTGGGGCTGGCCAGGTGCCTGTGGCTAAGATGCTTAAGCAGTACAAGAAGCTCATAACAAAGAAGAGACCAAGCTTGGTCTCCAGACTCCATACGGGGGGATGTTCCAGTCACAGTGCACTGATTGCACAATCCCTGAATGGACAATGGTTCCTGCGATGACTATGTCCCCAACAATTTTTATAGGCACCTGCTGTTTATTCTAACTTTTCCATTCCCCAGTACTTTTTCACATGCACGTCAGAAGGGCTACTGATAGGAAATCACCAAATGCTATTCAGAAAAGGCTATTAAATTGTACAATGAATTCAAATTTTCCAATTCATCCTTCTTCTCCAACACATGTCATGTTAATGAAGAAAATGGCTGATTTTGGAAATAGTAAAGAATAATTGTTATATGATTTGCAGTGTATCAAAAATAAGTGTATGATGGGGAGTCAAGTAAGGTAGGAAATGCTCATCACACACAAAATTCATTGAAAAATGTGCCTGTAAAAAACCTATTTTTCAACCTTTCAAAAGCAGCAGGTGGGTTATGGAAGTCTACCAGTTCAAGTAATTTCAGTCTCTGTTTGGAGATGAAACTGCTTAAATCTTTACCACTACAGTGCTTACCTGTAAGATATACTTGAATCAGAGCAGCCTTGATAGATATCTGCTAAGAATCCCTTCTGTAACTTAAGAGCTTATTGTCACTGGTCCCCACAGGACTGTTCATTTTTATGAGTTTACATATATCGATTATACTTTATTTAATAGGCTCTATTTAAGACTATCAACAAAACTTGTATCAAACTGCAGAGAGCCAAAAAATCTAATATGCTACCAGTGAGAGGATCCATGGAAATAGATTGAAAAGGTGAAAAAGAATTTACTGCAGATTTCTTTTAAGCACTCTACTTGTTGAGTGCTAAGCTGTCTATTCCTGAGAAAGAAAAAGAAGTCCAATCCCCAAGTATATAAAGCTAATATAATATGGTTTCTGGAAACCTACTGAGAAAAACAGGACCCCAACTTCTAAAAGGCAAAATACAAAGCTCCTAAAATATAAAAGCCACACTATGAGAATTTGTAACCCAATTTGAGACTGTCATCTAGTGTTTACTGGTATAATGTTTTGGTAAACCATACTACTGAGACAACATTTTATTTTTCAATTACATTCTTGCCACATGTGTGACTATGTATACTTCTCTCATGTTAAAGTGCAAAGTTGTTCAGGTCAGGGAATCTGGCATAATGGAATTAGAATAAATTCCAAAATTGAAAGACTTGATTTGGAATATCATATATGACACTTTTCATGTATTAAAACTTAGGCAAGTCCCTTAGCCTCGGTTTTCTCCTCTGTAAATGGGAATAGCTACAACAGCTACTTCCCAAGGTTTTAAATGAAAAGATGTCTGAGAAATGAATGTGCAAACTCTAAAGCACTCCACACATACTGAATGACTATTATTGAATACCTTCTATCCCCCAGGGTGAAGCACAATATTTTGAACATTCGTAGCACTCAGTACCTGCTTGTTGAATAGAAAACAGTTGAAATAGTGAATTAATCTTAAATGATAAGAATTGGGAGTTTTCTTCTTCGTGAGACATGTTTCAGAGGCAGGGAAAACTCAAATTGTGAAGCAAGCATAGTTTTCCCCAAGATCCACAGCATATTTAATGACCTCGAGTTGTCCCTCTGGCATCTGAGAGCTTATTACTTTCCTGATTTAACCCAAACCCCTCTCCTATCTTCAGTTGTCTACTTCTCAGGAATCTCATTTCCATAAAACTCAAAGTGTCAATTATCTAACTGGGTCAACAATGCTTTGCAGATAGAAAAATAAGAAGTATAGAATCCAGTATCACCCCTTTCCTACCATTATCTCAATATTTCCCATTTTGTATATATTAATGAATTTCTCACAAACCCTGGGTCCCCTTCTGAGCAATATTGAAAGCCTGCTTTTAAAAACAGATCCAGAAACAGAGAAACATCAATCAGACTGTCAAACCTCAGAGGGAAGGTGGGGGAGGGTGGGGGTAAAGGGGTGAGATCAACCAAAAGACTTATATGCATGCATATAGGCCTAACCAATGGACACAGACAACAGGGGGGTGAGGGCATGAGTGGGAGGGGGAGGGCGTGGGCAATGGGGAGATAAGGACACATATGTAATACCTTAATCAATAAAGAAAAATATTAATATATATTTAGTTGTATTTTATTAATATTGCTGTCACTTTCCAAATTTCTGTAATTGTTATGAAAACACAAGGTTCCACGTGGACAAGTTTGAGTTTCCACTGTAAGTATACTGACCACCAGATATAACATACGAAAAATGATTCGTAATGAACACTTAGGCTAAAGGTAGAGATATTCTTCAGATGTATTTCCTTCAGAAGTCAGAGAAATTTTCAAAATCACAAATACTATGATAAAACAATTATGTGATATTCCTCTCTTCTTGAATTCAGAGTGCTTCCTGTCAAATCAGTAAACCATAATTAGGAGTAGAAAATATAGAGTCAACCAGTGAAAATTTGCATGCCAATTGCTCATTAGTTATGTGATCCTGGACACATCACTTGCTTCTCTAGGTTATAAAGGGAAAAATAATGGCACCTACCTCTAGCCCCACTACAAATTCATTGGGGCCTATATAAAAACCTGCTCCTTCCTCAAAGTTCTCTATTATCTGCTAGAACATTGTCATTATATGTAGATACATAGGATGTAACCCCCAAATGTATACACAAACTTTGAATAATTATGAAGGTAGTATTTATTAAAATAATTTCATTTTCAAAATTGAGTTATCAGCTGGTAAAATGTGTATACATTTTGGGTGGGGAGACTATTTATATATGTGTATAAAGAAATGAGCAAAAGTATGTTTACAGTTGTTCATATAGAAAAAGAAATGTAGGTTATGATTATTACAATAGCTTTATTAACTGTTTTATATACTCACAACTGTATATACAAATCTACAGTGACCACCAGTGAATGATATTTCCTACAATTTATGCAGCATACAACCTTCAAAGCCACATATTGCGAGGATCCCTCCCTCATAAGTAAATGAGATTTTACCTGGTTATTTAAAGCATTTAGGACAATTTCAATAAATATTTATTATTATTATTATTATTATTATTATCATTATGTCTACTACTAGATGTATAATTGCCCAGTCTATATCCTATATAATAATAGCCAAACATGGTAATTGACTGTACCTTCGCTATGCCTCCCATTGGCTAATCAGTGAGATATGCAAATTAACCGCCAACAAAGATGGCAGCTAATTTGCATACTGCAGGCAGGGTGGGACAGCGCGAGCTGCCATCCAGGCCCCCGTGGGCGATGCCAGAAGCCTCTTGCCTGCCTCCCAGGCCACAGGCACGCCGGCCCCGCAAGCCTCAGGAACCGCCTGCCTGTTCCCCGGGACCAGATCTGATCCCTGGCTGCAGGCACGCCAGCCCCACAAGCCCCAGGAGCCACCTGCCTGGCGCCTGGGACCGGATCTGTCCCAGCCTCTGGCGGGCCCCGGAAGCCCCAGAAGCCACCAGGTATGGCAGTAACTCTATCAGTAAGCACTCTGAAAGTCAGTGGCATAAATGCACTAATTAAAAGACAGATTATGCCCTAATCTGTTTGGCTCAGTGGATAGAGCGTTGGCCTGCAGACTGAAAGGTCCCAGGTTCGATTCCGGCCAAGGGCATGTACCTTGGTTGCGGGCACATCCCAGTGGGAGGTGTGCAGGAGGCAGCTGATCGATGTTTCTCTCTCATCAATGTTTCTAACTCTCTATCCCTCTCCTTTCCTCTCTGTGAAAAATCAATAAAATATATTTTTTTAAAATAAATAAATAAAATAAAAGACAGATTATGAGGGTGAATCAAAAACAAAACCCACTTTAAATATAAAGACACATATAGATTAAAAGTAAATGAATTAAGCTTCAGCCTGTTTTGCTCAGTGGATAGAGCATTAGCCCTTGGACTGAAGGGTCACAGGTTTGATTCCAGTCAAGGGCATGTACCTCAGTTGCTGGCTTGATCCCCAGTCCCTATCAGAGCATGTGCAGGAGGCAACCAATCAATGTGTCTCTCCCTTTCCCTTCACTCTCTCTAAAATTCAATGGAAAAATATCCTTGGGTGAAGATTAACAAAAACAAAGTAAATGGATTAAGTAACATTAAAGAGATTATAAGAAAAATATATTCCAAATTGTGTTAGTTGTATAATGGTTAAGTTTAAATTATTAACACCTAAGAAATTGGGTGAAGGGTACATATAATATGCTGTAGTATTTTATAGTTTTTTCACATGTATGAGATTATTTCAAATTAAAATATTAAAAAATTAAATATTAATAAAATATTAATTGAAATGTATCTGCATTACATGAAAAATCTCCTAATTGCTTCTAGCATAATTTATTAAATTGTGCTAAAATTTACAAGGGTACAATTAAAAAAATATCTTAATTCTAAATGTATAATAGAAAATATATAATAGTGCAGTTATAAGCACTTATCTGAAAATAAAAAATTAAAGAAGTGAATTTAAAGAAGGGATAAGCCAAAGAAAATATATGCACAACCCATGGACACAGACAACAGTATGGTGATGGCCAGAGAGAAGTGGGGGGCAAGAGCTGGGTAGAGGGGGCAAAAGGGGGAAAATAGGGACATCTACACTAATAAAAGAGAAACATGGTAATTAGCATACGACCGCTACCCTTCCCATTGGCTAATCAAGGAGATATGCAAATTAACTGTCAGCCAAGATGGAGGCCGGCAGCCAGGCAGCTGATGCGAACAGGAAGGCTCACTTCCTTCAGTGACAGAGGACTCCAACGTTCCCCGCCTGCCTTGCCGGCCTCTGAGCTTCAGTTGGAAACATTGTAACATTTATAGAAGACAAACAAAACCCCAGAAACCTCCTGTCAGTCAGCCGGGATCTCAGAGCTGGAGTCGCAACATTGTTTCGAATACAGAAAACAAAGGCCAGAAACCTGCTTTCAGCCAAGCCTCAGAGAGAAAGCCGGCTCTCAGCTCCAGTGACAGCCATAGAAGGTAAATAAAGGCCAGAATAAAAAAAAAGAAAAAAAGGAGAGGTTTGGAGCTTCAGTCGCCCGCCAGCCTGAAAACGGCCCTCAGCCCCTCACCCAGACTGGCCAGGCACCCCAGTGGGGACCCCCACCCTGAAGCAACAAGATGGTGGCTAATTTGCATACTGAAGGCAGGCGGCAACAGGCAAGGCTGTCTGCGGTCTGGGACCCGGATGTGTGACCCTGCCGGGCGGGATCAGCGGAGCCGCGAGGCCTCCCGGCACCGGGATCAATGTGACAGGGGGCAGGGCCCCAACCCCCTGATCGGCCCAGCTCTGTGGGTGACAGGGGGCAGCGCCCCAACCCCCCACCACGGGCCCTGATCTATGTGAGACGGGGTAGAGCCATAACCTCCCCATCGGCCCTGCCCTGAGTGTGACAGTGGCGGCACCCCAACCCCCTGATCGGCCCTGCTCTGTGTGTGACAGGGTGCGGCACCCCAACTCCCCACACCCCAGGAGCCCTGCTCTGTGTGTTTCAGGGGGGAGCTCCTCAACGCCCTGATTGGCCCTGCTCTGTGTGTGATGGGGGAGCTCCCCAAACCCCTGATTGACCCTGCTCTGTGCATGACAGGGGGGAACTTTCTAAACCCCTGATGGGCCCTGCTCTGTGTGTGGCAGGGGGAAGCTCAACCCCCTGATCAGCCCTGCTCTGTGTGTGACAGGGGGCAGCTCCCCAAACCCCTGATCGACCCTGCCTTGAGTGTGACAGGGGGCGGTGCCCCAACCCCCCAATCAGCCCTACCCTGAGCATGACTGAGGGTGGCATCGCAACCTCCCAATCCGCCCTGCACTGTGCATGACAGGGGGCGACGCCCCAACTCCCCAATCGGCCCTGCTCTGAGCCTGACCAGGGGCTGCACCTAGGGATTGGGCCAGCCCTCTGCCACCCGGGAGCAGGCCTAAGCCAGCAGGTCATTATCTCCAGAGGGGTCCCAGACTGCGAGAGGGCACAGGCCGGGCTGAGGGACCCCCTCTCCACCCCGAGTGCACAAATTTTTGTGCACCGGGCCTCTAGTCCTATATAATAATAATAAAAGGCTAATATGCAAATTGACTGAACGGCAGAATGGCCGGTTGCTATGATGCGCACTGGCCACCAGGGGGCAGACGCTCAATGCAGGAGCTGCCACCTGGTGGTCAGTGCACTTCCATATGGGGAGTGCCACTCAGCCAGAAGCTGGCTCATGGCTGGCCAGCACAGAGGTGGTGGCAGGAACCTCTCCCACCCCCGTGGCAGCACTAAGAATGTCCAACTAATAGTTTAGGCCCGATCCTTTGGGGGCCTAAGCCTTTAGTTGGACATCCCCCGAGGGCTCCCTGGCTGCCAGAAGGATGTCTGACTGCAAGCTTAGGCTGATCCCTCGGGGAGTGGGCCTAAGTCGACAGGTGGACATCCCCCAAGGGGTTCTGGACTGCAAATGGGCACAGGCCGGGCTGAAGGACCACCTGCCCCCCCCCCCCGAGTGCACAAATTTTTGTGCACCAGGACTCTAGTATATCCTATCTAATAAAAGAGAAACATGGTAATTAGCCATACCTCTGCTACCCTTCCCATTGGCTAATCAGGGCGATATGCAAATTAACTGCCAGCCAAGATGGCGGCCGGCAGCCAGGCAGCTTGAAGCTAACAGGAGGCTTGCTTGCTTCAGTGACGGAGGACTCCAACGTTTCCCACCTGCCTTGCCGGCCTCTGAGCTTGCAGTTTGAAACATTGTTACAAATATAGAAGCTAAACAAAACCCCAGAAACCTGCTTTCAGCTAGCCCAGCTTCAGCCAGCAGAACCGCAACATTGTTTCAATTATAGAACCCAAACAAACCAGATACCTGCTTTCAGCAGCCGAGGCCTAAGAACTGGAGCCAAGCCTCAGAGCTAAAGCTGGCCCAGAATAAAAAGAAAAAGAAAAAAAGGAGTGGTTGGGAGCTTCAGTCACCTGCCAGCCTGAAAACAGCCCTCAACTCCTCACCCAGACTGGCCAGGCACCACAGTGGGGACCCCCACCCTGAAGGGGGTGTGACCAGCTGCAAACAGCCATCATCCCCTCACCCAGGATGGCCAGGCACCCCAGTGGGGACCCCCACCCTGATCCAGGACACCTTTAAGGGCAAACCAGCCGGCCCCCACCCATGCACCAGGCCTCTATACTATATAGAAAATGGGTAATATGCCTCCCAGCACCAGGATCAGTGTGACGGGGGCAGTGCCCAAACCCCCTGATCGCCCTGCGGCTGTGTGTGTGACAGGGGGCAGGGCCACAACCTCCCTATCCGCCCTGCTCTGTTCGTGACAGGGGAAGGCGCCCCAACCCGCTGATCCGCCCTGCTCTGTGTCTGATAGGGGGGAGCGCCCCAACCCCCTGATCGCCCTGCGGCTCTGTGTGTGACAGGGTGAGGTGCCCCAACCCCCCCCCCCCATGGGCCCTGCTCTGTGTGTGACGGGGTAGAGCAGCCATGGGCAAACTACAGCCCGCGGGCCGGATCCGGACCGTTTGAAATGAATAAAACTAAAAAAAAAAAAAAAAACCGTACCCTTTTATGTAATAATGTTTACTTTGAATTTATATTAGTTCACACAAACACTCCATCCATGCTTTTGTTTCAGCCCTCCGGTCCAGTTTAAGAACCTATTGTGGCCCTCGAGTCAAAAAGTTTGCCCACCCCTAGGGTAGAGCCATAACCTCCCCATCGGCCCTGCCCTGAGTGTGACTGGGTGCAGCTCCCCAACCCCCAGATCCGCCCTGCTCTGTGTGTGACAGGGGGCAGTACCCCAACTCCCCTATTGGCCCTACTCCGTGAGTGACAGGGGGGAGCTCCTCAACCCCCTGATTGGCCCTGCTCTGTGCATGACAGGGTATGGAGCCCCAACCTCCCTGATGGACCCTGCTCTGTGCGTGACAGGGGGCAGCGCCCCAACCCCCTGATAGGCCCTGCTCTGTGCGTGACAGGGAGTGGTGCCCCAACCTCCCCATCGACCCTGCCTTGAGTGTGACAGGGGGCGGTGCCCCAACCCCCCAATCGGCCCTACCCTGAGCATGACTGAGGGTGGCATCGCAACCTCCCAATCCGCCCTGCTCTGTGCATGACAGGGGGTGGCGCCCCAACTCCCCAATCGGCCCTGCTCTGAGCCCAATGAGGGGCTGCACCTAGGGATTGGGCCTGCCCTCTGCCACCTGGGAGCAGGCCTAAGCCAGCAGGTCGTTATCTCTTGAGGGGTCCCAGACTGTGAGAGGGCACAGGCCGGGCTGAGGGACCCCCCCGTCCCCCCGAGTGCACAAATTTTTGTGCACCGTGCCTCTAGTATATATATAAAAGCCTAAGCGGCTGTCTGACTGTTCGACCGTTCGACCGTTGGACTGGTAGCTATGACACGCACTGACTACAAGGGGGCAGATGCTCAATGCACAGGCATGGAACATGGAACGTCTGATGAATAGCAGAGGGAAGGGGGTAAGGGGGATGGGGGGAAGAGATTAACCAAAAATCTTACATGCATATGGATTCATGCACCAGTGGGATCCCTCAGCCTGGCCTGCAGGGATCAGGCCAAAACTGGCTCTTCAACATCCCCCAGAGGGTCCCGGATTGTGAGAGGGAGCAGGTTAGGCCAAGGGACCCCATAGGTGCACGAATCTGTGCACCAGGCCTCTAGTAAGTCTATGATACCAAAAAGACTATAACATTGATATTGTCCTTCCCAGACAATAATAAGCATTAAAACCATTTTCTAAATACTTCTCAATATTTTGGAATCTGATAAAGACTCCACCCAGAATTGGCACTGACCAATATATATTTATTAATGCTCCTCCAGTTTTCCTTTTCTTTATTTATGTCTTCTTATATTTCTTACATTTACAGAAAATAAGCATATAGCTATATAGCCAAGTATTCTTGCAGTTCAACCCTGGACACAGATTCCCAGGAAAAGCAAGTACAAAAGAAATATCAAGGGGAAAAATATATTTAAATTATATTGTTTCCCTGTTGAAATGAAATTGAAATTTCTTTGGAAAGTTAAAATGTGCTTGTTTGTTCTCTTTGGTTTGGTTTTGTTAATTTTATTTTATTTTTTTAGAGTAGAGGTGGATTGTTAAAAATTTGGAATAGGGGACAAGAACCCTTCAGTTTTAAACAGAGTAGGTTTATAGATCAATATTAATCTGAATATATATAATCTAGATAGATAAATAGATAGATAGATAGATAGATAGATAGATGATAGATAGATAGATAGATAGATAGATAGATAGATAGATAGATAATAGATAGATAGATAGATGATTGATAAAAGAAATCTTAGTTTAGCTTTTGAGCTCCAACGTCATAGCTACAATCTAGTCTAGAAGCAACTTCATTTACATTAAATTCAGGGGGAAAGAACATGTTTATAAATGGGAAAAAGTACTTCATAATTAAGCAGAGCTGAATATTCTAAGGGACAATATGCAAGGAATAAAAATGAAAACCATTTTGGTCCTTCTTTTGCTTTCTTGGTCTAACACATCTCTCCTTGATGAGCTGGTCTGACCACAGCTGGGCTTTACATTTCTGTAATTAGCACAGCAGAAGCCCAAGTGAGGGCACAGCTTTTGCTCTTCTATTGTTTGCACATTGGGGGGCAGAATCTAAATGTCAGATGCTTCTTCCTATTACAAAGTGGATTACTAGCTCCTCAAAACTAGTTTGAAAACCTTTCAAAAATCATTGAATTGGGCCCCATGTCCCACATTAGATAGGGATTCTAGTATCAGGGCCCTCCAAAGGGCTGCTCAGTTCTCTTAGGGGAAAAAATAAATAAAATAAATGAGCTTTTGGGTTGCCTTGTGGAAAGCCCTGGGGCAAATTGAGAGAACCCTGACCCTTGATTTCATTTTCACATCATTCCGTTGAAGGAGTGATGTTTTCGTTTAAGTCAGCATAAAAAGCTGGAGGAAAAGGCAAATAGTGACTTCTGTTTGAAAGTCTTTACCACCCATCCAGTGCTATTTCACTATCCTGTACAGATATTAGCATCCCAATTGTCCACAATGTAGGAAAAAAGAATTCCCAGGCATTCATCTTCATCCCTATCTACTAGCAGCTAGATTTCCTAAGTCAGTAAATTACCTGAGAAGAAAGTGTTTGGATTCTCGTTGTCCTGACACTTATATAATATGTAGGCCCTGTAAAACACTAGGCACAGATTTTATATCACTAGAAAACTGCCGGCTATCCAGACACCTCTAAGTTTTATATAGTCCTAATTACTGCAGTGGAGGGTGGCAAGGAACTAAATCAACCATTCATTTTCCACCCTATGAGTTTCCAACACCTGGAAATAAAGCCCAGGATTAACTTGAATGAGAAAGAAACCCTATGTTGCTTAGGTTATTTGAAAAGTGCATGTAACTTGGACACCACACACTTTTGTCTACTTTGCTATTTTTCTAAGCTAGATGAAGCCCTAAAGACCATGATGCAAAACAAAATAGTAATCATTGTTCTGGGAGCTGTGCAGGCCAGCCTTGCCTTAGCACCTGCGACCCATTAGCAAGTAACATGGTATAAAATTCTACTGAGCAAAGCTATGTACATCACCACAAAACCAAAGAGCATGATCACAGATTCGTAGCATGAAGGGCAAGAATCAGGGTAGTGATGGTGGGAAAGAGGGTAGAGAATATCAGAAGCATGCAGGACAATTTTTTACCTTTGGTGGGTCATACTCTCATTCCACTATATTAGACAAAATTTCCTAAATCCTTCTCTACTTTTTTTTATCTGAGAAGGGAAGAAATTGGTGTCACCAGCAACAGAACAGTCTAGATAGAAAGGAGTAACCATATCCAGAAGATAGGAAATTTCTATTGATGAATGAAATTTCTTTCTCATATATCAGTAAGTTCATTATGCAACCAAGTGCTTATCTGTGGGGTAGTTTTTAATGTTTAGAGAATGAAATGAAGTAGACAGCTGAAAGAGAGAAAAATAAAATTGGAAAGAAGAGTACTGCTTTGTACTTACTTGGGTCTGTTCCATACTTAATTTTAATCTCTAGTGATGTTCTCCATCCCCTCATGAACTTCCATAATTTCTCATCAAACCAATACATTATTTGTCTGGAAGCAGACAGGATATTATGGAGAGTCACATGCAATTCATGTATTTTGATTATATTTCCCTTCTCTTATATATGTATATATGTGTGTGTTCATCCATATGCATGCATGTTCATCTGTATGCATATGTATGCATGTGTATGTGTACTCAAGAATGTGTATGTGCCTGCAAAAAGCCTTAATTCTCAAAAATACAGCTCGGTGCTGTCCATTAGAACCTTCTATGATGTTAGAAATGTTCTATATCTGCACTGTCTTATAAGTAGCCACTAGCCCCATATGGCTATGGGGGATTTGAAATGTGGCTAGTGTGAATGAGAAATTAAAATGTTAATTAATATTTTTGAATTGTTTTTGTTGTAGTTTATTTCTAATATTATGCCATTGTGGTCTGAGAAAATGCTTGATATGATTTCTATCTTCTTGAATTTGGGGAGACTTTGCTTGTGACCCAATATGTGGTCTATTTTTGAAAATGTCCCATTTGCACTTGAGAAGAACGTATATTCCATTTCTTTGGGGTGAAATGCTCTGAAGATGTCAATTAAGTCCATCTGATCTAGTGAGTCATTTAGGATTGCTGTTTCTTTGCTGATTTTTTGTCTAGAGGATTTATCCAGTGATGTCAGTGGTATATTAAAATACCCTACTATGATTGTATTGTTGTCAATCTCTCCCTTGATATATTCCAGGAGGTTTTTTTAATGTATTTGGGTGCTCCTGCATTGGGTGCATATATGTTTATCAGGGTTATATCCTCTTGTATTGATCCCTTTAGTATTATGAAGTGGCTTTCCTTATCTCTTGTTATGGCCTTCACTTTGAGGTCTATTTTGCCCGATATAAGTATTGCTACCCCAGCTTTCTTTTCCTTTCCATTTGCCTGAAAGATAATTTTCCATCTCTTCACTTTCAGTCTGTGTGAGTCCCTTCTAATGAGGTGGGACTCTTGTAGACAGCAAATGTATTGGTCATGTTTTTTTATCCATTCAGCCACTCGATGTCTTTTGATTGGAGCATTTAGTCTGTTTATGTTTAAAGTTATTATTGAAAGATACTTGTTTGTAGCCATTTTATTTTTTGTGCCTGTGTTCCTTCTTAACTTTTTATTTCTTCTTTTTACACCAGTCCCTTTAGCATTTCTTGTATTGCTGGCTTGGTAATGATAAACTCCCTTAGCCTTTTTTGGTCTGTGAAGCTCCTTATTTCCCCTTCAATTTTGAATGATAGCCTTGCTGGATAGAGTATTCTTGGATTCAGTCCCTTGCTTTGCATCACTTTGTAAATTTCCTTCCATTTCTTTCTGGCCTTATGTGTTTCTGTTGAGAATCATTTGATAATCTAATGGAAGATCCCTTGTATGTAACTTTCTGTCTCTCTCTTGCAGCTTTTAAGATTCTCTCTTTGTCCTGAATATTTGCCATAATAATTATGATGTGTCTTGGTGTGGGTCTTTTCGGGTTCATATTGTTTGGGACTCTCTGTGCTTGTGTGACTTTTTTCTTCCCCACATCAGGAAAGTTTTCTGACATTATTTCTTCAAATAGGTTTTCTAACCCTTGTTCCTCTTCCTGTTGTTCTGGCACCCCTATTATGTGTATGTTGCTTCATTTCATGTTGTCCCATAGCTCCCTTAGGCTCTCCTTCTGTCTTTTAATTTTTTTCTCCAATTGCAGTTCAGTTTGGGTGTGTTTTGCTTCCCTGTCTTCTAATTCACTAATTTGGTCCTCCGCTTTTCCTAGTCTACTGTTGAAACTTTCCATGGTGTTTTTTATGGCAGCTATATCACTCTTCATTTCTTCTTGCTTCTTACATAAGTTGTTGATTTTTTTTCATCCATCTGGTTTATGAACTGTATGACCGTTATTCTGAATTCTTTTTCTGACATATTGCATGCCTCTGTTTCACTTAGCTGCTTTTGTGGTGATTTCACCTTTTCTTTCCTATCTCACACCTGTCAGAATGGCTATCATTAAAAAAATCAACAAACAACAAGTGCCGGTGAGGATGCGAAGAAAAAGGAACCCTCATGCACTGCTGGTAGGAATGCAGACTGGTGCAGCCACTGTGGAGAACAGTATGGATTTTCCCCCAAAAATTAAAATTATAACTCCCATTTGACCCTGTGATCCCACTTCTAGGAATATATCCCAAGAAACTAGAAACACCAATCAAAAAAGATATATGAACCCCTATGTTCATAGCAGCACAATTCACCATAGCTAAGATTTGGAAACAGCCTAAGTCAGGGGTGGGCAAACTTTTTGACTCGAGGGCCACAATGGGTTCTTAAACTGGACCAGAGGGCCGGAACAAAAGCATGGATGGAGTGTTTGTGTGAACTAATAAAAATTCAAAGTAAAAATCATTACATAAAAGGGTATGGTCTCTTTTTTTTAGTTTTATTCATTTCAAACGGGCCGGATCCGGCCCGAGGGCCATAGTTTGCCCACGGCTGGCCTAAGTGCCCATCAGCAGATGAGTGGATTAAAAATCTGTGGTACATCTACACAATGGAATACTACGCTGCAGTAAAAAAGAAGGAATTCTTACCATTTGCAACAGCATGGATGGAACTGGAGAGCATTATGCTAAGTGAAATAAGCCAGTCAGAGAAAGATAAATATCACATGATCTCACTCAGTTATGGAATATAATGAATATAAACTGATGAACAAAAACAGATCCAGAGACAGAGAATCACTGATCAGAACATCAAACCTCAGAGGGAAGGTAAGGGAAAATTGGGGTCAGGGGGAGAGATCAACCAAAGGACTTGTATGCATGCATATAAGCCTAACCAATGGACACAGACAACAGTGGGGTGAGGGCATGAGTGGGGGGGTTATGGGGGGGGTAAGGACACATATGTAATACCTTAGTCAATAAAGAAATTTAAAAAAAACAAAAAGGAAATCAAAAAATATATATATACATGAAAAAAATGTTAATTAATTTATATAGCCAACGTGACTATTGGCTACTATGTCAGACAGAGTAGGTATCATGTCTTTAATATATATAATATTGGAACATCTTGGCACAAATAAACATTGTGATTAATCACAGATCACTCTCAAGTACACAGAACAATAGATGGTATTTACTATATATCGTATATATGTAGTATGTATAGTGCAGTATCATATGAGTAGATGAGCTCTTAGCCAGCTCATTTGTCATGAACAAGTTATGCAGTCATTCGAGAACTCAGGATTCCAGGGACTTACAAGGTTGTCCTATGAATTTCCATTCCATTTAGCTGGAATGGGAAAGAGCATAGAGGGGGCTATTCAGAGATCTGAATACATCAGGGTTGGAAACAGAATACTTCCAGTTATATCCCATTGACTAGAATTTAGTCATATTTGCATCTATCAGCAAAGGTTAGAAATGTAACTATGTATTCCAGAAGAAGAAAAACAGACTTTGGTAACCAACTAATAGTATAATATGTCACTACAATTGATTTTACTCTTTCTAGTATGAAAGGTTTATATAAGAACATGTGTTTCCCCAAAAGAAGAGAAAACAAAAGTAAGTTTCTTTTTTTTAAGACTTTTTAATTGATTTTTAGAAAGAGAGGATGAGAAATGGAGAGTGACAGAGAAACATTGATGTGAAAGTGAGACATCTATCAGCTGCCTCCCGCACACCCCCTACCGGGATCAAGCCTGAAAGCCAGGCATGTGTCCTGACCAGGAACCCAACCTGCAACCTTTCCGTGTACTGGATGCTGCCCAGCCAACTGAACCATCCTGGCCAGGGCAAAATTTTCATTTTTGAAAGGAATACTAAATATCTTTCTATAAGAACATATAATAACTAATATCTAAGTTTGAAATACACCTTTCGAGCCCTTGAAAAGGATTAATATGAAATAGGCTTTGTGTATAGAAAATTTAGAAATTAAAGCTGAAATGAATGTTTAATATCATCTAGCCATTTGTCAGATAAGTCAGTGTTTCTAAATCTTTTTTATAATCATTGCCCTCCCAAAGAACCTTTTTAAAAATTTTATTTCTAATTACCCCTACTATGAAATTTTAGTACAACATATATGTTGTACATCTCTTTATTTAATATATATCTATATTGAGAGATATATATCATATAGAAATCTATATATCATATATTAAAAGAGTAAGGTTTTTTTACCCACTCACCCCAAGAACCAATTTTTCACCCCCTTGGGGGCAATATCACAATGTGATAAGGAACCTGAGTCCAGAAAAGTTAAGCTACTTATCTAAGGTGACAAAGCTAATTAGTTGATCCACCGGAAATGATACTCAGGTGTCTTGACCACCAATCCAGTGCTATTAAACTATACTGTACACAGATTAGCATCTTATATTATAAGACAGATAAAACTATAACTTAGAACATCAATTGTCCACAATGTATAAAGGAAGGGGAAAAAAAATGAACAATGTCTTAGATATAATATAGTTGCTGTTTGGAATTCTGTTGTTTACTTGTTTTGGGCTAGTCTATTTTATTTTTATTTTAGGGTTTTTTTCCCTTGTATGATAAATAACACAGGCACTGGTATACCCAGAGTTTTAATAACCTTCATTTGTAAAAATGCTGTGGAAGAGGAAATGAAAATCAAAGTAAAACTGACACGCAGTCAACTATCCAATTGACCTTACTCAGGTCAAAATGTCTTTCCCTCTCAGTGCTTCCTTCAGTAGCAAAGAATGGCGCCAGGAAGTGCGATCTGACTGTGCCTTCCCAAGTCCTAAACCAAGACTTGTTTTAAACAACAATAACAAAGAGTCTCAGTGTCGCCAGTACCCAAAGGGTCAAGGATGGCTGAATGTTCTAGGGAAGTAGCATTGCCGTTGTTTGCAAGCAGGCACTAGCTCATGGGAAATATGAAAATCAAGAACCACCTCTCACAAGCACATGCTTTGTGCTCAGATCAAAAACAAGGGGCAGATGTGTGTCACACCAGAAATGGCTTTCCAAATCTATGGCAGTAATTTTTAGAGCTGCTTTAGAATATGTTATACAGGAAAGATGATAGCACTGCTACACGCATTAGAATAATCTGACAAGAACAACGTTGATGATTCCAATGTTACATCCAATTAATAATAATGACATTTTTGTTGGATTCTATCGTAGGTTATTGTAAGTGTATTTGAGAGTGAGAAGAAACCACAAAGTGACAGAATAATTTTTAAATCTCTGGAAGTACTTCCAGAAATAAGCATAATCTATTTCTTTTTAGGAACTATTTAATCTTTTAAAAAAGATGTATTCTTTCCTTTCAGTAGGGCAGGTAAGATTGTCACTTAGAACATCAAGCCATTAAATTTGCGTTGTTTTTTTTAAGAATCATTTCTTAGATTCCATAACTGTAGGTTCTAGGTAATTTCCTACTACCTTTTGATGGAAAGAAAAACCTGACTAAAATTGTACAATATGACCTTTGCATTAATAGCCTTGCCTCTTGCCTGTCAAGCTAATAAAGAGTTTGGGGAATCATAAGGACTCATCTGGAAATGATAGAATTTCTGCCTTTGTCCTTCCTCCCTGGACACTAATGGCTTTTTGTCAGTCCTCTTCACTCAGTGTATGACACATGAAGCCATTCCATTTAGTTGTCCATTAACTCCAAGCATTATGACAAGAACAAAGCAACCCCCTAAAGAAACTAAACTCAAACACTCATATTAAATGTCTCCAGTTCCTCAGCTTATAAGGTGCTGTTTTCGATTGTCAATAATGTTCATAAGAATAAGCGCTATCCATTACTAATTAAAACAAGCTGTTTAAACAAACATGAAAGGTCATCAAGCTGGTAGATCAACATATTCCTGCTATTGTTTGGTTTCCTGGTGCATTACCGTCTGAGGATTTGTTTCTATCTTCCAGTCACCTGTTTTTCTAAGTAACAAATACAGAGAATAAACACGCAGAAAGCAACCTTCCATGGTAGGTGCCATGAGGCCCAGGGCTCCAGTGCAGCAGTGGGTATTGTTCCCTTCAGATCAGCAGTGTGCATCTTATCGCTGCAAATGAAAGCAAAGAAGTTTTGAGTTATTTTTCCTGAGTTTCTGGAGATCAAAGGCATAAACTACAGGGGACATGCAGTTTTTATTAGGAAAAGTGACACTTGTTTTCTGCAAGATTTTTAAGCAACCTTTTATCTATATGGATGTGCTATTAAGGCACAAATAAAATGTAATGCCTTGTTTGACATGCTGAACAATGGCTTACTTTAAAAGTTTTCTTTATTTTCATGCCACTAAGTCCCCCTATAAAACATTTTTAAACTGTATGCTCAATCTTCACTTGAGCACTGACATTGGAAACTGACTTTACTTTTAAAACTGTATTTTCTAACAGTATATTCATTCCATAGAGGAGGGTATAATCTCTGAATTAATATCAAACCAATTGAGCAAGGCAGTGTAAGGAGTCACATAGACTTTTTAAGCTACTTAACATTAAGTTGTGTTACTATAATCAATTCCAGATTATGAGCAGATGTAGAACGGAGGAATAATTTAAATTAACAAAACTCAGAGATAATTTCCAAAACTCACTTTAGCCAGAAGTATCAGCATTCTCCTCCATAGCTTGTATTCAAAATGTTTATGCACAATTATGTTATTAATTTACAGATTTTTAAAATTCATTTCTTTAATATTTTTCTGGGCCAAACTATAGCAGATGCGTAAGTGAATCTTGAAGGAAGGAACAGTAGACAATAATCTCTGTTCCTCATCTACTATATTCCTGTCTGAGTAATAAACCTTTTACATACATTATCTCATCTCATTCTCATGCCTTCCTGTGAGGCTGGTAATATCACCCACAATTTGCAAATTGAATTACTAAAGTACAAAGAGTTTACAAAAATTATCCAAAGTCATCCAACTAGCAAGGAGTAGAGTCCATACTGACCCCAATTATACAAGCAAGTTTAGCGGCCAAAGGAGTCGACTAAAGTCAATGTGATTCTTTTACTTTAGCTAACCCGAAGACATACTGAGTTTGAAAGTTTTCAATGGTGTTTATTCGCAGTACATAATGGAGTTGCCTTATTCCATTCCGACCCTATGATTACATATATTGTGACTTTGCTTCCAACTTTACAGCATTGTAGTTCTTCAATGCACAAAAGCACTTCATTAGTTACCATGCAGTGAAAACAATACAGCTGGATAGTAATGTTGACTTTTCCATTCAACACACACAAAAAAGGATGTTTGTATCTGAGAGCTATAATGTTTAGACATTTGAAAATTGTGATTCTTGTCAAATTCTAAGATGCTGCCAACTTGTAACCATCACTTAAACTCCACTTACCCATGTTCTCATTTCATTGCCTGAAAAATAAAAAGCAGGCACATTTTTTGACACATGCAACACTGTGAAAAACAGCAAACCTCAAAAGCAGAATCTACAGGACAGTGCATTAAAAAAATAAAATCTAGTACTTAGGACGATTTCGGTAATTGGCTTCTGGATAAAAAGCTACTGTATCTGACATAAACTAAGCCAAATGTGCTGTGCCAATGTTAGAACCCATTTACAAATCACCATTTTGTTTTTGGAAAATTTGATCTAAAAAATTGAATAATTAAATGTATGAGAAACTGTGTATTAAATATTTCCATGCCTTAGGGAAAAAATTAACTTCACAGATATTCAAAATAATATAAAATAGAACGTTTAAGAGTGAATAATTCAGAATACTGGATTAAATGTCCTTTAATAACCTGAGTTTCTAAAGTATAATGGGGAAAACTTTCCCAATATTTAAAAAAAATGTTCTGAAACACAAAACATAAAAAGAATTTGAGATACTTTTGATGACAAGAAAATGAAAGCTTACCCAGCTTACCACCTCTACCCAAACTTTCCATTGTCCTTCCTTTTTTTTCCCCTTTCCACTTTCCTTAGCATTAATATATTCACCAGAGCCTGGTTAGGAAAAATCAAAGGACATGAATTTCAAATCTATTGATTCTTGCTGTATTTTAGCTACTCTGATAAGAGGTTTGGTGGAGAAAATGGGTTTGCACTGCAAAGTAAAATACACCATTTAATGATTTGTAAGGATGAATTTTTCCAGGCAATTGAGAGCTGACTTATAGATGTCTTTGCCCTTAATACTTGTATGAAGAAAGTAACACCACTGTGACATATAACATGTTCTATGAAATGTTCATTTAATTGTTCATTAAATCTTAAGAAAATAAAGACTTCATTACATGAAATCTTCATAAAATACTAGAAAGAAATAGGATTATATACACACAGGGAGAAAATGAGTTGTGTGGCTTCAGAGAGAGGGCTGTTGTCCTGCATGCCCAGCCAGGACTGGTCCTCCGGTCCTCTGTTGAGCATTCCCTCCCCCCCCCCCCCGCCCCCCCACACACACACACGCAAGGCAGTAGCCTGATGAGTTCCATGAGCTCCAACCTGACAATCCCCTGAGGCCTCACACTACCCAACTCACACAAGGCCAGAGGTTCTGTCCTTGGAAACCAACCTGGACCTGCACTGCAGTCTTTCTTTAAAAACTCTCCAGGAATTCCAGTCAAACTGAGAGGAAGGAAAAGGGGAAAGAGACCACAAGGAAAAACTGAACTGTTTGGCTTCAGGGAGAGGGCCATCTTACCACACAGTCAGCAGGTGCCACCTTTCCTATGTTAAGGCTTCCCTCCACATGGCCAAATCTTAATTTGCACTAGCCTGGTGTCCTCTACTAGCTTCACCTCGACGACTCTCTCAGACCCAGATATATGCAATAAAAAAATGAAACTAGATCATCCTTTTATACCATATACAAAAATAAACTCAAGTAGGATTAAAGATTTAATGTAAGTCTCAAAACAATAAAACTCCTAGAAGAAAACATAGGCAGTAAAATCTCTGACATTTTCATAGCAATGTATTTTCTGATATATCTCCTTGGGCAAGAAAACAAAAGAAAATATAAACAAATGGGATTAATCAAACTAAAAAGTTTTTGTGCAGGAAAGAAAACCATCAACAAAGCAAAAATACAACCTGCTGAATGGAAGAACATATTCGCCAATGACACATCTGATAAGGGGTTAAGATCCAAAATTTATAAAGAACACATACAACTCAACACCAAAAACAAACAATCCAATTAAAAAATAGGAAGAGGACCTGAATAGACAGTTTTCCAAAGATGACATGCAGAGGGCCAAAGACATGAAAAGATGCTCAATGTCAGTACTCATCAGAAGAATGCAAATTAAAACCACAATGAGATATCACCTCACACCTGCCAGAATAGCTATCATCAATAAGTCAACAAACAGGTGTTGGAAAGGATGTGGAGAGAAGGGAATCTTGGTGCACTATTGTTGAGAATGTAGATTGGTTCAACCATGATAGAAAACAGTATGGAGTCTCCCCCAAAAAATTAAAAATGTAATTGTTTTATGAACCAGTAATTCTACTTCTTGGTATATTTCCAAAGAAAATCAAAACACTAAGTCAAAAAAAATATATGCACCTCTATGTTCACTATTTACAGTAGCAACCCAAGTGCCCATCAATAGATGAGTGGATAAAAGAAACAACAACAGTGGTACATGTATATACAATGGAATATTACCTAGGCATAAAATAAATAAAATCTTACCATATGTAACACATGGATGGACCTAGTGAGTATTATTCTTGGTGAAATAAGTCAGATAGAGAAAGGCAAATACTATATGACTTTACTTACATGTAGAATTTAAAGAACAAAATAAATGAAAAAAAAAAAAACTCAGCATGGAACAGACTGTCAAATATCAGAGAGAAGATGGGGGTGGGTGGGTGGGAGGGAAGTGATTAACAAAAGAACTTGTATGCATATATGCACAACCCATTGACACAGACAATAGTGTGGTGAAGACCTGAGGCAAGGGTGGGGGCGGACTATAATGGTCAATAGGGGACATATGTAATACTTTCAACAATAAAGATTTTTAAAAGAAGCAGAAACAGACTCATAAATGCAGAGAACAAGCTGATGGTTGCCAGAGAGGAGGGGTTTTGGGGGATGGGTGAAAAAGGTGAAGGAATTAAGAAGTACAAATTGGTAGTTACAAAATGGTCACAGGAATGTAAAATACAGCCCAGGGAATATAGTCAATAATCTATATATATAAAAGTCTAATATGCAAATTGCCCCCTTGGGAGTTCGATCTGGAGACTGGGAGTTTGATCGCTCGCTGTGACATGCACTGAAAGAAGGAAGCACAGAACGAAGGAAGGGCCCAGCCAGCAGCCAAAAGGCCCTGATCAGCCCTGATCGCCTGCCATGCCTAGGGACCCTACCCATGCACAAATTCGTGCACCAGGGCTCTAGTATTGTAAAAACTAGGGTGCCAGGTCTGTACTTGAATTATTAGAGAAATCACTTTGTAAATTATATAATTGTCTAACTCCTATGCTGGCCACCTGAAATTAAGATAAAATAATATTAAACATCCACTGTAATAGAAAAATAATAAAAAGAACATAGGAAAAAAAAAAGAAATCACAATGAGGTATCACCTCACACCTGCCAGAATGCCTACCACTCATAAATAAACAGCAAATGCTGGCAAGGATGTGGGGAAAAGGAAACCCTGGTGCACTGTTGGTGGGAATGCAGACTGGTGCGGTCACATTTGTAAAAAGTATGGAGTTTCCTCAAAAAATTAAAAATGGAACTGCCTTTTGACCCAGAAATCCCACTTCTGGAAATATATCCTAAGAATTCGAAACACCAATAAAAAATAATATTTGCAACCCTAAAAAAAAAAAAAAAAAAAAAAAAAAAAAAAAAAAAAAAAAGAACATAGGACTTAAAAGAAGGCCTGGCTTCAAATCTCAATTTTCAAATTTAAAATTTTCAGAAGTCACATAAAGTGAAGATAATAATACATGAATTTGTTTCAAGAATTAAATAAGCTATTGCATTTAAAGCATCTAGCATAGTATCTGGCACCTAAAAGATAATCAATAAATGTCAAGGACAATTCTGAGAATGTAATTATTCCAATAAAGTTATATAAGTCCAAAATGACCCAATGACCCATTTTTATCGATCTTCATTCTCCATAAAAATTTATTTTTAAAAAATCTCAGCACATGCAATTGCAGGGTATGGCCAACCAAAGGAAAAGAAGAGGAATTAAATAGGCTACAGTGAAAACTCTTAGCCATTTCTGCCACAAGCTCATACTCATGGACTCATAGTCAAGGTAAAAATAATATTATTTTGATTCCAATTTTAATAAAAATTCAAAGGCCACTTTATTTTGCAGATCTTTCGCAGCAAGGCTTACAGACTGGTGTTTGGTTACTAATTTAATAACACATAATAGATACATATGTGATTCTGTGACAGATGAAAGACCTCCAAATTATTAAAAATGTAACATATTAACCCTTATGGGGAAGATAGAAATAGTGAGTGATTTTTGTGATTTTGGGGATGAATTGAAAAGTGATAACTATACACTGCACATTAATGGATGCAATTAATGTAGAATATTACAGCACATATATTTTAAATATAATAATGCATCATATATACTCACAAAGATTACTCTCAGGATGATCCTCAATAATCCTTGCGACAAAGTTTTCTCACTCTGTTTCCTATATATAGTAGTTAGGGAGTCACACGCCACTTTAATTTTGAACTGTGTGTCCCTTTTAGATCAAGCTGGAGGTAGTTTCATCAGTACAATTCCCTTAAAATTGTGTGGGTCTTCTACAAATCTTATTAAGGTTAATTCCATTAGACAACAGCAGCACCTACAAATCTTGTTACAATAAGTCTTCGTCTACCTTACATTTCCTAATAATGCTGCTGCAGAAAAATATCCTAAAGATTCTTGGAAGCAATATTGTCAAATGAAAAAGTTTTGTGAAGAAGGCTCTTAAAAATCAATGCTGAGATTTTTTTCTGTTAGAGACACTACCTTAAATCTTTCTAAGTTTTTTCACAAAATGTTTTATAGTTACACACTTGGCTTCATCTTTAAGCCATGTTTTCCTGACAGTGCCTGAATCTGATATTTGCCAGGATGACTTCTTATGTTTAGCATTGTTTGCTATCTGAAGAGCCTGTGCATGGAGAAAAAATTTTATTCTTTAAATATGTTTGTATTGATTTTAGATAGAGAGGAAGGAAGAAGGAGAGATATAAACATCCATGAGAGAGAAACATCAATATTGATTGGCTGCCTTCTGCATGCCCCCTGCTAGGGATTGAGCCTGCAACCTGGGCGTGTGCCCTGATCTGGAATAGAACCAGTGATGTCTTGGTGCATGTGTCAACACTCAAACACTGAGCCACACTGGCTGGGCCAATTTTATTTTTTGAATTCAGTTCATTAGTATTTAATGGAACTTTTCCAAATTTATCCTGCTCCTCTTGCATTTTACTTTAAGTGAAGAAAATGACCAGGTGGTAATTTTAACAATCTGCCTAAAAACATCCTTAGCTAGATTATTCAGTTTATTAAGTACATTTTTCACTTTCAATGTTGCCACAAATGACAGTCCTGAACTTTCCATAACTATGTAACAGTACACCTTTCTCTAGCTTATAATAACATACTTCTCACTTCCTTTAAGCCCTCAGGAATAGCCTCCTCAAGGGCTTCCACTCAAAGTCTCTTCAAGGTCCTTCCTACTTCCACTTACCATCCAGTCCACAGCAATGATCACTTTCATTGGCTTTCTTTCAGCAATGTCTCACTTCTGGTACCAAAATTTGTATCAGTTATTATGGTTGTGCAACAAATTTCCCCAAAACATGGGGACTTGCCACCACACATTTATTATCTCTTGTGATTTGTGTGGGTCATGAATTCAGAAAGGTCTCAGCTGGAAAGTTGTCATTTGGGATATCTCGTGTGATTTCAGTCAGATGTTTGCTGGAGTTTCAGTTACCTGGAGGCCATTTTTTAATTGAAACAGAAGGATAATTCCAATGATACAACAAAAAACCCAGAAGCCAAAGTGAATCCTTCCCAGGCAATAGAACTAGGCCTTCATCAAGGGAGAGGCACCATGTGCCTGACTGGACTTCAAAATGCTTTGAAGCAGTGACCCTTGTGTACCTCTCATTGACCCAGTTTGGAACAGGGGAAACTATAGTCAATAGTCCTTGCTTGGGATACCATTGTATGTTGGTTGGATGGGGAATCAGATAACATATTACTTTAGTTCAAAGGCCTTCAAATCAAGAACTATACTCAAGAAGTGTTAGTTAAGAAGCCTTATTCACCTTTGGACCTCAGTTAGACAATGAGATCTGGACTAACATCTTGAGCTGATGCTGAAATGGATGACACTTTTGGAGCCTTGGGAGGGAGAGGTACATTTTACATGTGGGAGGGATATTAATTAATAGGGACCAGAGAGGGCACTGTAATTGCCAGCCAGGCCCCAAGACTCTTTTCTATATGATAAATAGATTATGAAAGTATTTGACTTCCAAGGCTTAATCATAAAAGGTATTTCAGTTTCTGCCTTGGTCTCTTAGATTTCTCATTCTGGAGGAAGCCAGATGCTATCTCATGAGGACTCCCACACAGCCCTGTGGAAAGGCCCATATGTAGAAAACTGAGGCCCGTGACTCACTGTCAGCACTGGTGAGTGAGTCACCTTGAAAGCGCATCCCCTAGTTCCAGTCAAGCCTTCAGATTACTGCAACCCTACGTAACATCCGACTGCAACTGCAGAGGAGATTGCAAGTGAGAACTACTCAGCTGGTCCCTTCCCAAATTTTGAACCCACAGAACACATGAGAGATAATAAATTGTTGTTGTTTGAACGAAGAAGTTTTTTAAGTAATTTGTTACATGGCCATAGTAGCTTATGCAAAAATAAAAGATTAAATGACTTTGAAAATAGGTAATTATTCAAAAGTAAAAATATAATAAAGGAAACAAATTATCTTTTGTAGCATAGAATGTGCATTAAGGGAAAAATATGACAGGAGGAAAGATATTGTGACTCATGAGAAGAAAATGTATGTGTTTTACAATGCACTTTATTTCAATAACAAGATGTAATACATAACATTAAAAAGATACTATCTATAAAATCATTCAACACATGTGATAACTATATACTAGACATTGGTAGGTGCAATTTTTTAAAAAATATATTTTATTGATTTTTTACAGAGAGGAAGGGAGAGGGATAGTTAGAAATATCAATGAGAAAGAAACATCAACCAGCTGCCTCCTGCACACCTCCTACTGGGGATGTGCAACCAAGGTACATGCCCTTGACAAGAATCGAACCTGGGACCCTTTAGTCTGCAGACTGACGCTCTATCCACTGAGTCAAACCGGTTAGGGCTGGTAGGTGCAATTAACCCAGAATTTCATAGTACAGCATTATAAATATGTTGATGTCATATATATTAACAAAATGCACAGAATTGGTTAAAAAAACTACAAGTGTCTAAAATGTATACTTTACAAATAGAGACCATTTTATATAATTTTGAATGTAAGCCAAGTTAATGTTATCATTTTAACAAGAATTTAAAATACTGCCAGAATTTTTTTAAGTGAACTGGTATTTACCATAAACATGGCACCAAAGGTTTGTTTACTCTTCATTTGCCTGCAATAGGCAATATGTATTAACCTATCCAACTTTACATATAAACTAATTGTAATTATTACAATCCATAAAATTTAGCAGATTTTTTTTTAAAAATTACACCCAAGCAACACCTTTCCATATGGCCAATTAGTAGAGTCGTAAAATGCAGCAAATATATGATGCTGTATTGAACATCTGTGTTGGTTATCCTATGGGAATTTTTAATAAAGGACCAAGCAGCATATTGATGTTAATTCTATGTTACCGGGACTTTAAATAAAAAACTAAAATAAATAGCATCCATTAAACTGATCATACTGTTGTAACTCAAATTGTGTTTATTATGCTAATGGAACATGAAATTAAGAAAAAGACCTTTATGCCAGTGGAATTAATTAATGAGCTTTATGAAGGCATTGGGATGTAATTTATTTCTAGATAAGTAAGTCTAATTTGCAGTTCCATGGGTCTCTGCAATGCTGATTGTAATAGTTATTCCTGCAGATGTGCTGCTCACAGCATGTCTTTCCATTAGAACTGAACACCTCATTATATAAACTGTACCTAATTAAACATAATACAGTGGTGACTTGTTAAACTGGCCTTTTTAAGTCAGCAGCTGCCTAAGCTAATAATACTGTACACAAGATTTATATCATCTTCCCTATAATTCTGATATTAAAATATACTGCCCAAGGGATTGATAACTAATTTACCAGTATGTAACAGGTACATTTCTGATTCTGTGATAAGAGATTAAAGACCAGCAGCCCATAAAAATAAAATGAATTCAAGTCCATTTGGAACTCGAGAGTACTAGGGAAACTTTATTAAAACTACATACCTTTTTTTAAAATCAGTAAAATAGTCATGAAAAGAAAGTGAACACTAAAAGTAAAAAGTATAAATAAATAAATGTGAAAGATCTAGAGGTCCTTCAGATATTTTTCCAAGTGCATACAAAATTTTTTCAGACTCAACATGCTGCAGTTACATTTGTCACTTAAAGTCACATCTGGGTATGAAATATGTCATTTGCCACTAGAGATAAGGAGAATACTTATAATACTAGACCTGTTCTACTGAATTGGGTTCTGACGTCCTTAAGCGATACTCTAATACCCTTACTTTTTTAGTTTGTTGGCTAGTAACATGAAAATGCAGTCATGAAGCTTAAGTTCAGTAACATAACGTAACACATACACAGAAATATCCATGATAATTCATATTCTTTTTCAATTCCACAATTACATGGTTATACTATTCATCCTTCAACACTTAACTCAGGCTCAAAATGCTCTGAAATTTTTTACTCGCCCAGTCTGTCTTAGTTATCTCTTATTATTATCTCCTGAAAACCATTTCTTCTAATTATTGCAGGTATAATGCTATATTATAGATATCCAGAATATGTATCTATTTTCTAACTCTTCACCACCAATTAAATTATAAGACAAGGGGTATCTATAACTTATCACTACAACCCAACTCCTAACTGGAACATAGCACTGCTTAATAAATATTAGTTGATTGAAGGATTCAAATAAACCTCAGCATGTGACTTTGCTGTTAATTCTTCTGCATCTCACTCAACAACTTTATAGAAATACTAGAGGCCCGGTGCATGAAAATCATGCACTAGGGGGTAGGGTCCCTCTCACAGTCCAGGAGCCTTCAGGGTATGTTCGACTGGGGAGTGGACCTAAGCTGTCAGTCGAACAGCCCTAGGGCTGCTGTGGAGGTGGGAGAGGCTCCTGCCACCGCTGCTGCACTTGCCAGCCATGAGCCTGGCTTCTGGCTGAGCAGCGCTCCCCCTGTGGCAGCACACTGACCACCATGGGGCAGCTCCTGCATTGAGGGTCTGCCCCCAGTGGACAGTGCACGTCATAGTGAGTGGTTGAGCAGCCTTAGCATATGATTAGCATATTACACTTTGGTTGGTTGAATGGATGACTGGACAACTGAACACAGCATATTAGGCTTTTAGTATATAGGACTAGAGACCCAGTGCACGAAATTCATGTAAGGGGGGGGGGGTCCTTCAGCCCAGCCTGCCTGCCTGATCGCCCCTAACCACTCTGCCTGTCTGCCTGATCACCCCTAACTGCTTGCCTGCCTACCTGATCACCCCTAACCGCCTCTGCCTCAGTCCCTGCTGCAGCAGCTTCATCCAGAAGGATGTCTGGAATGATGTCCGGAAGGTTGTTCGGCTGTCCAGTCTAATTAGCATATTACTCTTTTATTATTATAGATAGCAGATCACTTGGTAAATATTTGTCACTTTAATGCATTGACACTATTAAAACTGAAGTCCATTTAACTTGTAAACCAAATATTAGTTTAACATCAGGCTTAAGGATTCCACACTTCACCCAATTTTGCATTTTTGGTTGTCTTTCTGGTCCCCAATAGCCACCTCCACTTATAATATATATTACTTGGGTCATGAAAGTATCTTCTTTCAGCAGTTCCAAATATCATCTTCTAGAAGTACTGAAAAGTGTCCATATGGTTTCTTTGAAACATTCAAGCATAAGGCATAGTAAGTTTGTATAATTATAAATGGGTATTTATTTGAAGAAAATAGTAGAGCCACCATAATCCTTGCTGGTAGCTCTAAAAATGTTTATGGCATACTAGCCTCATTTTAGGTTAAGAAAGAGCATTAACCCCAGGTTAAAAAAATCACAGGCTAGCTGAGAACCAGTGGTGCATATGGGCTGACTGAAAAAAAAACTAGGCAAATGAGATTCTATTTTGGAGAAAATTGAAAAAACTAACATGATTAGCTTCTTAGAAATGAAGCTACATATGAAAAGATTCATGAGATTGGGTAAAGTCCATGGCAGGCCAAAGCCAGTTAGAAACCAAAGATATGAGAAAACAGAAAAGGCACAGCTTACATTGTGAGAACCGATGGTCAAAGAATAGTTCAGTTGCTCAAATGGAAGTAGAGGTGCTATAAGAGCGGCAGCTGAGCTGTAATGACTTCAATCCACATGGAAAAGTCTTCTTTTTCTTCAGGCGACCTAAGTAGGCATCTGTTTTTTTATAGCCAAAAGAACCAAAATCAAGTGCATTATTAAAGGGAAGGCATATAAATTAGTATATTGCTAGCTGCTGCAACAAATAAAACCCCAAACTTCAGTAGCTATTCTCATAAATGCATTCATAGGCCAAAGAAACTATTGCTTCAAAACCATTTGCAATGATTGGACTAGAAGTGTTTGTTTCACTATGAAATGAAGATATTGACTCTATAAAGGAGAAATAATAACTCTGATAAAGGCAAGAAAGAGAAAAAAGAGATTTAAGCTCTATTTGCTTTTAAATACAGTTCTTATGATGCATGAAGAATGCTAGGACCAAACCTTGGCGGATAGATATGAAATTTGATGAATGTGAAAATTTGATAGAACACAACTGATATTAAGAGAAAGTAAACTTCACATTGCCAGAGATGGAAGCAGTGCTGTTTGATTTTAGACACTCTAGCTACCAGTTAATTTTCTTTCTTGTTGATCTACAAGAACCAGGGAATAATGCAAGGAGTCTGAATCCTACCTTCATAGCTATGTAACTTCTAGCAAGCTTGTGAATATCTTCGAGCTCCAGTTTCCATTTCTGAAAATGGGGTAACCTACTTTGCAGCTGTTGAGCAGGATAATATGTATAGTCCTATTCGCTGCTGGACTACAGGTCTTAGTTTTAGGGGAGTGTGGCTAGTTCAGCTTCGAAATGTTACCTGAGCATGGCACTATTATTTTGATAACATGTTACATCTAGATTTCTTAGAGGATCAGAATTGCTCCTCTTTCTAAAACAACTAAGGTCTCAAGCAGCGGATATGCCAATAACCCCTGAATTTAAAAACACAACTCCTAAAAATATCATGGTGATCTTAGCTGTATGTTAGGCACCAAATTAACAGTGCAAATTATTCTGCAAATCTGTTCCTAGCCATGACCCATTCAGTAGAATATTAGAACCTTTGTTCTGAATGAGAAGAGGCTGCACATAGCAATTGTAATGCAAAGTTTCTCCCAACCCTCACCAAATTGCTGATAGCAATGTTCCTAAAGAGGAACAACCCAAAGTCACTGTTACCTTTGCATAATGCTGGAACTCAGCCTCTAGCCAGTCTCCTCACGTTATTTCAGGGGTTGGTCTCCCATGTTCTTACAAATACCATGTCTTACACTTACAGTGTGCCTCTTCCCCCCACCCCACACCACCTTCTGCTTTTAGATTTCTACACACTGCTCAAGAACCCTCTTGAAGGAAATTCTCAGCTGGATGCTATTTCTGGTGTACCCAAAACTACAAACAACACCAAAGTATAAAAGAGACCTGGTGTTATTTTCAAACCTCACTATGCTGAAGGCTCTCTAGCAGGGGTCCTCACACTTTTTAAACAGGGGGCCAGTTCACTGTCCCTCAGACCATTGGAGGGCCGGACTATAGTTTAAAAAAAAACTATGAACAAATTCCTATGCACACTGCACATATCTTATTTTGAAGTAAAAAAACAAAACAGGAACAAATACAATATTTGTATTTGCATGTGGCCCGCAGGCAGTAGTTTGAGGACCCCTGCTCTAGACTTTCATAGACATGGATAGAATGCACGCCTCCATCATTCTATCCAAGACAGCATTACTGCCCTCACAGCTTAGAGTCTCCCCAAAAAAACCAATCTACCCCTTTCTCCTAAGAACTGTGTGCAATCCTTCTCAGTTTGCTCACTCCTCTCACCCTACTCTACTTCCAACAGAAGTACTCCGTATATCTCTTCTTCATATAAATAAACATTAAGTGCCACAGGCTCTACCAATGTATCTCACAAGCACAGACATGGGAGAAAGCACAGCCAGCACCTTGGATATAATAAAATATACAGATATTCACATACTAGCAAAGATGCAATAAAATACCACTGGGTTAGAAAAACCTGTCTTGTTTTTTTAAGTCCCAGGTATGCCATTTTAAACAATTCTAGACCCAAGATACACCAGCTGGCAAATAAGTTGGTAATTTTGCCTCTTAGAGATTTCTCATGTAGAAACTCATCACAGGTTGAACAAAGAAAACCAAAAAACCACCAGAGTAGAATTGTGGCAATCAACTCACAGCATCAAACCTTACTAAGTCCCTTAGCACCAAAAGCCAAGCTTCCCATAGCTACCTTAAGCAAAATTTACATATATATATATCTCCATACTCTAACCCACATCCATAAATGTCTGCAATAACTCCTTTGGAGAAGACCCTATTTGGTTCTTCTAGGGTCAGCTGTCAGAGTCTCTAAAAAAATATCATTTTTTTGGTCTTTTTTGTTAATCCTCACCTGAGGATATATCTTTCCCAGTGTTTTATACAGAGAGTGGAAGGGAGAGTCGTAGAGAGAGAGAGAGAAAGAAACAATGTAAGAGAGATACATCGATTGATTAGTTGCCTCCCCCACATGCCCCAACTGGAGTTGAGAAGCGAACCCACAACTGAGGTACATGCCCTTGACCAGAAATCTAACCAGAGACCCTGTGGTATGTGGGCCAATGCTCTAATCACTGAACCATACTGGCCATGGCAGAAGTACACTTAATAGGTGTCCTTAGGAAACAAAAGCAGAAAACTGAATCTTGTAACATCAAAACAAAAACACAACTAACTGAAGATAATGAGGTCTCATTTCAGTCCTTGAAAGTGGATTATTGCTCTCTTGAACCTATCCAGTTCTCTCCAATTCCACTGCCACCACTTTTATCTAAGCCAAACTGTTCCCATCTGAACTAACTACTGCAACAGCCTCCAACTTGCTGTCCTGTGTCCTCATCTGCATCCCCGTTTTCTCTTAACCTTGCTTATTCCCATCTCTATATATAAAAGGCTAATATACTAAGTGTCTGACCATCTGACTGGTCGCTATAACATGCACTGACCATCAGGGGGCAGATGCTCGACACAGGAGCTGCCATGATGTGCACTGGCCATTTACAGGAAAACAGAACCACAGACCTGGAGCCCACAAAGCAACACTTAGCTTCCCCCAAGTGGGACACAGGCCCCGCCACCACCTGGTGTGACAGCCCACCAAATCACAGCTGACGCTGCCGAGACCCCATGGCTCAAAATATGGCCCACAGCCCAACCAAGCCCAGAAATGGTGGCTGTGGGCACTGGGTAATTATGTCCCATAGCAACGCCCAGCTTCCTCTCCCTAGCAACGACTAGCCTCCTTACAGTTTCTTCAGCCCAGAAACCGAACTTGTTTTATAGCCACATGCAAACATTTCACACGTTAACCAAATGTCTGTGAAGTGTTTTCCCATGCCTCATCTCATTTGATCATCACAGAAGTCCTGGAGTAGATAGATAGGAGACTCAGTGGAATCCTATTTTCTTTTCATTAGCCAGAAAACAGAGATTTAGAAAGCCTAGAAACTTGACCCAACTGAAAAGAAGTAAGAAATGGTGGACCTTGAAAATGACTTCAGGTTTTCTCACTGCACAGAATATAGTCAAACACTGCTGCAGTTAAATATTTTACCCTTTGTCCTCCCTGCGTGATCTACAATAATAATCTGCTTCATGTTGATATTTACTGCTGTGTTTCTGACAATTACTTGAAAGAGAAGTTGGGGTGCTTCACTGGGCTGGAAAAAGTTTAGCTAAATCAGGAAGCAGGTCTAATTAAGCAAGTTTATTCTATATACATAAAAGGCTAAGTTAACTCGTGCATGTGCAATACATGTAAAGCTCTTGCCTGCACCAATCATATGTGTGTGTTTCCATCTGTCATTGTCAATCACGAATTTGGTTGACAATTTTATTATAGACAAAGGGTGAAAAGCAATATTAAAATATTTCTTCTAATTAATTTTCTTTCAATGTGCACAAATTCATGCACTGGGCCTCTAGTATATTATAAAGCTGCAATGTAAACATCAATAGCTCAAGTAAAAAAAATTAAAGCTTTCCTCAACCATTCTTGTCCTAGATAAAGATAATGTGCTAGGCAAAATAATGGTCCCACAATGATATCCTAATCCTTAGAAATTGGAAACATGCTACATTATATGGCAAAGTAGAATTAAGGTTACAAATGGAATTAATGTTGCTATCCAGCTAACTTTAAACTAGGAAGATTAACCTGAATTATCAATGTGGGTCCAATGTAATCAACAAGGGTTCTTAAATGTGGAAGAAGGAGCAGAAGAGGAGACCAAAGTAGATGTGAAAAGGACTCACCTGCCATTGCTACGTTTGAAGGTGGAGAAAGGGAGACACAAGCCAAGGAATGCAGGCAGCCTCTACAAGCTAAAATGAGCAGGAAAACAAATGATTCCCTAGAGCAGTGGTCGGCAAACTGCGGCTCGGCAAACTGTGGCTCACGAGCCACATGCGGCTCTTTGGCCCCTTGAGTGTGGCTCTTCCACAAAATACCGACTTCTGCGCATGGGCCACGAAGTTTCAATCGCACTGTATGTGCATGCCTGCACGTGGTATTTTGTGGAAGAGCCACACTCAAGGGGCCAAAGAGCCGCATGTGGCTCGCAACCCACGGTTTTCAGACCACGGCCCTAGAGCATCTAGACACCCTTATAGTAGCCCAGTGAGATTTATTTTGGCCTTCTGACTTCCAGAACTGTAAGGTAATAAATATGTATTCTTTTAAGTCATGATGTTTGTAGTAATTTGTTAGAGCAGTAATATTAAACTAATACATCCCTTTATTACAAATTCTTATTGGACAAGTTTGAGTCAACTTGCAAACTTGTAATTACACTAGTTTTTTAAGACAATGTCTACATCCACCCTTAGAGTGTATCTGCATTCTTCCCTCTTCATAACTGGCTTAGCACATTGCCTGGAACATCATACGCTCTCTGTAAATATTAGTTGAATTAGTAAATGGTATGTGCAGCAAAATATTCCTATCCCATGCAACAAAAATAATTGTATTCCAGGTGATACTCAATTCAGCACCAAGTTGATGTTTATGGAATTAAATGATATATGTGAGGCCTTAGGTATACTTTGCAAAATCACTTTATTTTTTTTAAATTTTATTTTATTGTATAAAGTTTAAAATCACTTTAAAAGGAGAAACACTTTAATTTATAAGTACTAAAAGGATGTAAGAGTTAGGATAGGCAAAGAAGATTTACCATACAAATACATGTCCAAAGAAGAAAACTAAAGCAAAGGAATAGAACAAATACTAAAACCTATAAAGCAAAGAAATTCCTATAAAATAAAATAAAAATTGAAATTACATATCGAAAGAGTACTCTGCATCTGAGGAGATCAACTTAGGACAATCAACATTCGGTATATTTTAGTAATTTTGGAATGTTATAGTTCTACCATTCCCTATGTTCTTAAGAACCAGGGTTCTCAGTGTGAAAGAAAAGAAATAAAAATGTAACAAAAAGAGTATTAAAAAACTTTTAGTTTTGAATTTGAATGGGAAATTTCAATATAAACTCATGAGGTATTTAAACTTTAAAGACACACACACACACACACACACACTTCTTAGACCTGTCCACCAAAAAGGTCTAGAAACAATGATCAATCCAGAATCAGTGAAGACCACTAAAGCCCAGACTTTAGCCTCAGTAGGGTTTTTCTTTAAAAGAAACTGTGACTATTGAGAGAAATGACCAATTTCAAGTCAAGAAAAGGAAATGAACAAGGTTGACCTGGAATATCTTGACAAATTTTATAGCAAGGAAAATATCAGACTACAAAGGCAATAAATAAATATAATTCATGAGATAAGAGGAAAATCAATGTTCCAAAGATAAGAAAACTTGAGCTTTAATAAGGATAAGATTGCAATCAATTGAAATCCATAAACTATGCTTAAATCCATGAATTAATAAAAATATTTATGAACACACAAAAAATTGGTCATTTGTGAATCATAAGGAATCAATTCATTACTTGAAAACTGAACAAATAAATGGGAAATGCCAAGAATTAATCCTGACTTCCTTATGCGATCTGTATCCATAATAGATTATAGATAACGATAGATGGGGTGAAGTATCTTCTTATAAAGTTATTACAGCTAATAAATGAAAACAACTTGATGGAATTATAATATCACTATTTTACAACCCCCACTGATTAGTGGATCCAGGTATTGAGCATTAATGGCAGTTTTTCTTTCTACGACAAAAAGAGCAAAAACCAGATAACAAGTGACTTCTGATGAAAACACATAATACCTCCTGCAATATTCCCAAAGAATTAAACCTAAATCTCATCCAGCCTCTGGGTACAGCTGCTAATTTGTAGGAAATACAGAGGACAGAGGACCATGTGAAATTGCTTTATGAGTATGTAGTCAGGGAAATCTTACAAGTCAAATACCCAGGTTCTTTTATAGATAAATTATAAATAAAAGAAAGGTGAATTGTAAAATTTTAATTGTAGATTAAAAGAGTCTTAAAATACATCTACATCTGTTTGTTTGTTTTTTTATTAGTATTCAAGACTAAACTCTAGTGTGTAGGGAAGTGATAGTAGCATAAAGAAGTTCTGAAAGTGAAAACTACAGAAGTCAGAATAATGATTACCTTTGGAAGGAGGGAGAGGCTGTGATGAGGCAGAGGGGTGGCTGAAAACGTTCTATTTCCTATTCCTGATGGTGGTTATAATGGTTTCACCTTATAATAATTTACAAACTATATATTTTGGTGTGATTTCTTGTATTGTATCCTATATAATAAAAGAAAAATATGCAAATTAACCCTAATGGCAGAATGACTGGTTGCTATGGTGCACACTGACCACCAGGAAGCAGACACTCAAAGCAGGAGCTGCCCCCTGGTGATCAGTGTGCTCCCATAGGGGGAGCTTTGCTTAGCCACAAGCTGGGCTGAAGGCTGCGAGCGCCGCAGCGGTGGTGGGAGCCTCTCCTCGGCAGTGCTAAGAATGTTCAACTGACGGCTTAGGTCCGAGGACTCCCGGGCTGCCAGAGGGATGTCTGACTGCCAGCTTAGGCCCGATCTCCAGGGAGTGGGCCTAAGCCGACAAGGTAGACATCCCCTGAGGGGTCCCAGACTGCGAGAGAGCACAGGCCAGGCTGAAGGACCCTCCCAAGTGCACAAATTTTCGTGCACCGGGCCTCTAGTTTTACAATAAAAAGCTTTAAAAATATTTATGCAGTTTCTAAGCATATAGACAAAAGAGAAATAAAGAAGTAATTTCTTACTCCCTGAATTGATTACAGATATGATAGAAATAAATGCTGAGGAGATTCATAGTAATAGAGTTATCAGTGGTATTAATTTATTGGATTATTAATTCTAAGCAAAACATATCTAAGGGATAAAAGTAAGGTCTGATTCACCTAGATAGTAAAATCTTGAGAGCATAATCATCTTTTCCCCATAACTTTTAGCATGATTATGGCAGTTGGGGATTGGAATAATAATTTATGATTGATTTACAAAGTCACAAACAGCTACAAATTTCCATTAACATTTTAATCTATATCATGGGATATTTGAGAATTTGGGTTTGTTTTGTTTTTTTCTCCCCTTCATAATATCATTTCTTAGGTGCATCTGAGATTAGGGGTGAAAATAACAAATCAACTACTTAAACTGAACCCCATCCCATTTAATTTAATAAAGAAGTAACACAGATGACCCATTTTGACATAATTATTAGTAATTTTGTATGCTTATTTAAAATTATCTTAGTTCCACAAGAAAGTTGGGATTCTACTCAAAGTCACATTTCCAAAACATGTACAGAATCAATATAATCAATCACTAAGTACAATCCATAAGCAATTTAGACCCAATTGCTATGAAGTGAAATAAACTTGAATATCACCCTGAAAATATATTAAAATTAATAGAGACAGAAAATAGAAGGGAATGGGGAATGACTGCTAATGGGTATGCAATAAAAATGCTCTAAAATTAGATAGTGTGATGATTGCACAAGTCTGTGAATAGACTAAAAAGCCATTGAATTGTACACTTTAAAGGGGTGGATTTTATGGTATGTGAATTATATCTCAGTAAAGCTGCTAACACACAGACACAAATCAATGAGCACCCCTTTGCTTTCTCTCTTCCTCTCTCCCTCACTCTTGCTCTCACCTACTCTTTTCCTATTTTTATTCCCTTGTCTCTTGTCCTGAAAGGTAATCAAATTAATTCTTTAAAAAGTCTGTTTAGTGTGCTTCCTCTAAATATCATGGCATGCATATAGTTATAAGAGGTTGCATCCTTTAATTTTACTTACTTCAAATTAGAGCTTTGGGAATTTGTCATGCAAATTTATGCAAAATAAGAATATGAGTGGGTTACTATTTCATTTCAGAGACAAGAGCACTGTCACTTTAAAAAATAGAACAAACCTACCTCACTGTTATCCTGATCTTTCTGATTTTTAAGAAATAGCAACTATTTCTGATTAAAGTACTTTCTCACTATTCCATGTATTTCTAATAGACATTAATAGCACATTACACATATTACATCCATTAAGTGAAACACATATCTGTAAATTTGCGCCGCACACATCGAATGGAGCAGAGATGATAGCATATTTGATTAAAATACTGGGTAAAAGTGTTTCAATCCAAGAAGTCTCTACTAAAGATATAATTTAGTTTATGTATATATAAATTATATTAACTACCTTGGTTTCAAAGTGTTTAAGTGTAATGCTACAGTGATTTCCAGCAACATGTACCTCTACTACATTTCTCATTCCTCCACAGATTAGATATATCTTCAAAACATAAATGTAACACCAGAATTTTATCTTATCTTTTCATGACTGCAATCTATAAACCAAACACTTCAATAATGTTTTTAAAATTCAAACAAGACAACTACAGTTTTTGCATTGGAAATTTTACAGACATAACTGGGCTTTAATTAAATTCCATCTCCACATTCTCCCTGATTATTTGAAAGGCATATCAAATTTTACTTATAGCAAATGCTTAAACCTTAAACATTTTATTTGCATTTGTTTCAAGGCCAGAGATTTATTGAAGCAATATCAAAAAACATTTTCTAAACTTTAGTAAATACACTGTCTCATTTTATAAAGCAAAATATTCAAAATTTGTGCCAGTTTTCCTGTGGTTTGTAAAATCTGCTGTACAGTATGTTTGGTGAGTGAAGCCAAATCATTGGGATAGAAAATACAGTCCCAAGTTAATACATCACTTTACCTTCTAGCATTTATCAAACACGTAGTGGGAAGTAGGAAAACAGCACTAAACATGTTTTACATTTTAAGGTTGCAATTCATTGAAACATTTTCTTAAAATCAGGTATCTTTCTCTAAAGTAAACTAATCCCCATTCTTTAAGAAAAAAAGGACATTTATTGAAAATGACAAAAAAAAAAAAACAAATTGCAGGACAAGTCTGTCTGTCTGTGATGAAGTCTTTTTTTTTCCCCTTACTAGGGAAAAATAGAACATATTTACACTGCCACCATCCCTTTTAGCTGTGTGATTTCAGTCAAAAATATATTTAAAAAGAAGAATTTGAGACATTTGTTAAAGCAGACAACATTAACCTAAGACCATGGCATTCTTATACCATGATTTCCTCTCATCTGGAGTGCTATTTATAATAAACTAGAGGCCTGGTGCATGAAATTTGTGCATGGGGTGGGGTCCCTCAGCCTGGCCTGCACCGTCTCATAATCCGGGACCCCTCGGGCGATGTCCAACTGCCAGTTTAGGCCATATCCCGCAGGCATCCCTGCGGGATGCCTGGCCTAAACCAGTAGTCAGACATTCCTCTTGCAATCTGGGACTGCTGGCTCCTAACTGCTCGCCTGCTTACCTGCTTGATCACCCCTAACCACTCTGCCTGCCTGCCTCATTGCCCATACCCACTCACCTGCCTGCCTGATCGCCCTTAACCACTCTCCTGCCTGCCTGATCACCCCTAACCACTCGCCTGCCTGCCTGATCACCCCTAACCACTCGCCTGCCTGCCTGATCATCCCTATCTGCTCACCTGCCTGCCTGGTTGCCCCTAATCACTCTGCCTGCCTGCCTCCTGATTGCCCCTAACCACTTCTGCCTCAGCGACTTCACTGGAAGGACGTCTGGAATCACGTCTGAAAGGTCGTTCAGCTGTCTGGTCTAATTAGCATATTACACTTTCATTATCATAGATGGTTCCACCCAGTTACAGATATTCTGATGAGAAGCACTAAGAGGTCATAAAGTTCATGAGTCCTTTCTCTCTTTTTTCCTAAGATACTTTATGTTTATTTTATTTTCATTCTCCAAAGGTGCCTTTTTGCAAGAGCCTAAAATGTCCTGTTAATCTGTATATTTTAACTAAAGTTACACAGTTAACGTACCAAACAATTTCTAACACTGAACACCATGTTATGAAGCATGTATGCAAACTATGTCTAATGTTATCATTTTGTAACAATCAGATATTAAACTAAGGCATAATCTAATTATCATACTAGTTTTATACATTCATATATGTTAGACTTTGGCTATGAATCACTCTGCTTAACAAGTCACTGATTAAAATAAAACTAATATTGTATGTGGCAAGGCTTCTGCCAAAATAGAAAGTATTTGTTGTTTTGTACACCAGGAATGATTCCTCATTGAAATCAGCAAAGCCTACTTGATAATACTACCCCATTAGAGCAGGAAACTTGTCTAATTTATCTCTCTATCTCCAGCACCTAAAAACAGAGTTTGGCACCCATCATGGGTTCATTATATATGCACTAAATAAATAAATTACTTATTAATGAATTAATAAGCAAATCAAATTCAGGATGATTGATAACAACCTAAAATGCTTTCTATAAATACCAGAACTTAGAATGCATAAAGAGGCAGCATAAAATGACTGTAAGTTTTTAGAATTTTTTAACTACTCAGTGTTAGTAAAAATGTAAAAAAAATGAAAGCAGAGCTATCATCTATTGCTGGCGAAAATGTAAATTGGTACATATTTGCATGACAAATGTACTCTAAGAAAATGATCAGAGATGAGCTCAAATATTTGACAAAAATAATATAATTGTCTATAATAGCAAAAATTGAAATAACTTATGCATCAAAAACTAATGGAGTGATTAATGAAATCATAGACTAGAATACTATACAGCTATTAAAAATTGTCGACAACATGTCAGTTAACATTGACAATAAAAATTATCAATAACTTGGAAATACTGTTAATTAAAAAGAAAGTAATGAGATAGCATAATCTCCTTATTTTAAGAAGCTTTAATATGCATATGCATTTTAAAAAGTGGAACACTCTTCAAAATACTAATGGTAGTTATTTCTTGGTGGTGGAACTATAGGGGATATGTATTTTTAATACTTTACAATTGTTATTTTTAAATATTTTCCAAATTCTCTACAATAAAAAGACTACTTTTGAGGTCAGATGATAATAATTTAAAAGCAAACGCACACAAAACTTTGAAACCAGACAAACCTGGGTTTGAAATTAGGCTCAGGCACAATTTTCTTATCCCGCCCCAACCAAATTATGTAACTAATACCATCTAAATTATAGGGCTTTGCACATAGTAGATGTTCAATGAATGATACCTAATATGAACTACATCCAGTAACACCACATACAGGCATCTATAGATGAAGGTTAAAAAATTAATTTTTGGACAATTTTCCCTTTTAACATCTTTATCCCCATCAAAACCATATTTTATTACCCCATTACACAGGTCAGTTTTAAAAATAATTACATATGGAAGGACATGTGAAATTATAGCCAAAACAATTACTAATGCAGTTAATCTGTATATTTTTTTAGTATATTGCTCAAATGCATAAAATGTGATTTTTTTAAAATGTATCTGAAACATTTTATAACTGGCCAGCTTTTATGACAATTTATATTTTTCCATATGGCCAACAGCTGACAGTATTATGCCAGCTTTAGTGTTCCTCTCCTTTTTTATATATGTACATACTTTCAAAAACAGATTTAAATTATTGGGGAGAGAACCACGAATTTTTATAGAATTCATGTTGACATAGGGCTTTGTAGTACTTAAACTAAACCTTTATAGTACATCTTTTATATCATTTTTCTCCATAGAACACATGGAGTTTAACTCTATAAAAACTTTAAGGAAGTGGGTTTAAAGTCTCTTTAACATTGTTGATTCTTCCATAACAAATTTTGTGCTAATAGTTCAGCTCAACTGAGCTTTTTACTATTCAAGATCTAAACTTATATTCCAAAAATCTACGTTGAAGTCCTAACCCTTTCACTTCAAATTTAGTTTCCTTGTTTTTAACATGGATATAAAAATGTTTGTATCACAGGGATAGTAAGAGGATCAAGTAAACTCAGACACAAGCAAGCACTTTAGCAATGATAAAACCACTGTACCAGAGTCTCCCAAAGAATTGTAGTCTATTGGCTCCAGCTCTCCATGAAAATGGGGTTCTGTGCCCACACAAACTTGGGAAACTATTTCCCTGATGGAGAATCCCTGGCACATTAACACATTATACCTCTGACTCTCAAGATTGATGAAGGGATTGGTAGAAAGGGGTAGAAATATTCCAGGATCACCTGGGGAATATTATCAGGATAAACGTACAATCTTATCTCCCCACCTCTACATACCCAGCAACCAGACCTGAACTCACACATAAGGTGTCGATATCACTGTTGGGGTGAGGAAAATATGTTGTTTCTTTTTAAGTATATATGGATATTTTATATATGGTCATGTCAGAGTGTTTAAAACTATTCAAGTTGATACTTTCTACATTAATATATGCGCTTAATTTTTAACCCCTCTATTTCACATACTGTTTTGAATAATGTCTATTACTATCCCACACAACTAGTGTTCTTCAGAATACATCTCAGAAAACACTGCCCTTTGCAATGTAAGTTAGCATCATTGCAATTATTATTTATTACACAGGCTTGAGAAAACCACATTGGTAGAGAGGGTGTGGTCACCCAAAGATGCAACCCTTCCCTGGGACTCTGAAATGTATTTGTGAGGTTTTCAAAGGTTGCTAGTTAAGATCTTTCCTGAAACTGAGCAGATATGTACACAAAATACTCAACTCAAGGAAAATATGGAAGAATATGTCTATGACCTAGGGATAGGAAAACCTTTCTGAAATAAAACACACACACAATAATTAAACACAAGACACAATATAAATAAATACTCTTACAAAGTAGGCAAGTCTGTTTTTCACAACTGTGCTGTCAAAAAGAAAATGAAATCCTTAGGTCTGTGTGACATTCATTCTTTTCTTTATTCATTCATTCACCAAATATTTATTGTTTATCCATGTAACAGCTTTAGAGGTGATTTTTTTTCAGAGACTTGTGTACTAGTTATCATTTTTTAACATAGAATTTCTCAGCAATCATATTCAGTAGCAGGAAATTTCAGTCATGACAGCTTGGCAAAATTGGAAATTGTCATCTCTCTCAGTTCTGTTCTTTCTACCCACTTCCTTCTTCTTCACAACATAAGGCTCCAGAAAGTATTCACTTCATGAGCTAGCAAGACATCTATTTCTCCCATATGATAGACTAAACATTTAGATGAGAGCAATCACAATGCCTTGCACATAATTGGGTTATATCATGACTTAATGTGATTTATTTGAGGGTGCTTTTGTTTTTGTTTTTGTTCTTCAAAAATGGATCTTTGCCCTAGCTTGTTTGACTCAGCAGATAGAGTGTCAGCTTGAGGACTGAAGTGTCCCAGGTTCGATTCTGGTCAATGACACATGCCCAGGTTGCGGGCTCCATCCCCAGGGGGTGGCATGCAGGAGGCAGCTGATCAATGATTCTTTCTCATCTTTGATGTTTCTATCTCTCTCCCTCTCCCTTCCTCTCTGAAATCAATTGAAAAAATAATTTTTTAAAAGTCATCAAAACACATTGATTTTTGGACATGTGATCAACATAGATTATGTACCATTTTACAGAATTAACAACTGTGTGTGGGGGAGAATAAGACAATTCAAAAATCTGCCTGTGAAGCAAGTTGGTATTCCAAGTTTATGAAGTCTCTGCAGGATATTCTGCATGGGCTTCTGCAGTCTTATGAGCCCTAAAGCACTCTGCTCTTTGGGCCTGCCTCTCAGGATATGTCTGGGTGTGGATTTCTTTGGATGTATACTGTTTGGAATTAGTTCTTAAATATATGTTTGTCTCTTGCCTGATTTGAGAAATTTTCAGCCATTATTTATTTGAATACTTTTTTCAGCCCCATGCTTTTTCTCAGCTCCTTCTGGGAATTGGTTGATATGATTGGCAGATCTCTTGTTATAGTTCAATAGGTCCCTGAGGCCCTCTTCATTATTTTTTAATCTGTTTTCTCTCTTTTGCTCAAATTGGGTAATGTTTATTATTCTATTTTTAAGTTCAGATTCTTTCTTCTGCCTTGTCCATTTCACTCTTGAGCCTATCCAATAAGTTTTTAGTTTTAGTTATTATATTTTTCCATTCTAACCTTACCATTTGGTTCTTCCTATCTCCTATTTCTTTGCTGATACTTTCCACTTTTTCATTTGTTTCAAGTGTGTTCATAATTGCTCATGAAGCACTTTTATGGTGGCTGCTTTAAAATCCTACTCTGCTAATTCCAACATCTATGCCATCTTGTTGCTGGCATCTGTTCATTGTATTTTCTCATTCAAGTTGAACTTTTCATGGTTCTTGATATGACATGATTTTTTATTATATTCTGGACATTATGGATATATATATATATATTAGAGAAATATACTGATTAACCGGGACGTTGTAATGGGTAGACCAGACAGGAGGAGGTTGCACACGCAGCGTTGGGGGTGGGGCGGCAGGGGCCTTCACATGCCTGCGCTGGGGGATGGCCTGGTCAGCAGCCACCTAGGCTGCTTCAAGGGCTGGAGAGGGAGGCAGGGCTGACCCGCAGTGGCCTGGGGAGCCAGGCAGGGCCAGACCAGAGACTCCAGGGTGGGCAGCTTGACAGCAGACAGCAGGGCCTCCTTGGCCGTGGCCGCGGCAACCCGTGAGCAGGCAAGCGCGGCCCGCAGGCAGCACCCAGCAGAGCCTGCTTGCCCATCGCCGCAGTGTAGAGCAGGCAAGCCCCGCAGAGAGCAGAGAACCATGAGGAGCAGGCCTAAGCCATCAGTAGGACATCCCCTGAGAGCTCCCAGATTGGAGAGGGTGCAGGTCGGGCTAAGGGAACACCCCCCTGCATGAATTTTGTGCACCGGACCTCTAGTTTTGTTATGAGACTCTGGATCTTATTTAAGTCTCCTGTTTGAGCAGGACTCCTCTGACACAGAACCAGCTAAAGCAGGAGAGCTGCCTCATTTCTGCTCAGTGGGAGAAGTCCAGGCTTCCTGGTAGGCCCCCACTGACATGGCCCTGGCTAGGTGAGGGCGAGGCTCTGGATCACTGCTCTACATGTGGCCTCCTCTGACATCACAGTTTAGGGAGGGTGGTTCGTGACCTTTGGGAGGTGCAAGTCCCAGGTTTCCACTCAGCCTCTCTGACACAACCCCAGTGAAGAGTGAGAAAGGTGCCACATCACCTCCAAGTGAGGTTGCAAATCTGGGGTCCCCATTTAGCCTTTGCTGACAAGAGTGGGAGTAAAGCCACCATTTTCCCCCATGGTGTTTGGCTAGAGTAGGGGCCTACTTTCTAAAAGTTTTCTGTCTTGCTAGGCTGACCCTTCCTGGGACTTTTGCTAGAGAGATTAGGCTTTTAATGGGGCTTTTTATTTGCAATTTTGGCACTTCTAGGTTTCTGGTTTCTCCATCACCCAGTCTGGGATATCTATGGCAAAAATAAAACTAAGGGAACTTATCACCATGTTGTTCCCCAGGCCGCAAGGTTTCTAAGCAGTCTGGCTTCTTCTGGCCCTCTTTCAGAATTCTCTTATATTTGTTTTATATGTAATATCCAGAGTTTTAAACAGCATTTAGCAGGAGGAAAATAGAAAAATGTGTGCATCCTATTTTTCCCTGAACCAGAAGTCAATATGCTTAGTTTTAACATGATCTATATTACATGTATGTTATTTCTCCAAAGATTTTTGTGGCCTGATCCTGTCATGATTTCATTCATTTGGAGGCTCACTTAGAAATGTTTTTTATAATGACTTTGGATGTCTTTGCATGTTTCTATGAGAAATTTTTATATCACTGTTAAAATTTTCTTAATCTGCCATGCATAGCCAATTGCATTTTTGCTGCAAACCTATGTTTCTTGGAAGGTATAACAGTCACAGTCACAAAACTCAATTTTAATGAAAGTACAAAGGTAGTGTATGATCATTCCACATGGGCGAAGGATGAGATGCTACATCATATCTTTTGTAGACTTTTTCCAAATGCACACGACCAGAGCCTGATTATTCTCTTAATTTCAGCCTCACCTGAACAGATGTTCCTAGCTGATTTTCTTCCACTTGTGCACTGATAGTCTCATTTATTCTGATTATCATTTTGTGTTTTTATTGAGCATGATCTTCTATTTGCTCATTTTCATTCCCCATTTCTGTTTGAGCACCTCCATCATCTCTCACACAGTTTGCTTTTGATGTCTGAAAAAGCCAATAATGCCCACAAATCTGCTGTGGCTCAGATGCTCACTACAAAAGTCTCTTCCTTGTCAGTCCATCTCCTGAAGATATTTTCCTGGCAGGCAATAAAACAACTTTGGAGAAATAATGTGTCATTTACTTCTCTCCTCGTAATTTGTGGGTGTGTTTGTTTGTGTTTCCTAATCTGGGGAATTAGAATGAGAGGAAAACTTCTTTGTTTTGAGCCTGTCTCATGAACTAAACATAACCTCCGACAACATTTCAGTGATACAATGTTCATTTGGACATTTCTCTAAAAATGTAAAACCTGCTTGGTGTCACATGTCATGCTAATCGTTGTTATTACCACATCTGCACTATTTTGAAACAAAGGATTGCAAAATCCAAGTAATCTTGTCCCTGACTATTCTTTTAGTTAGTAAAGTGGTTCTGTGAAACTTAATGGGTAGGTAACATAAACGCACACAAGTAAAACTGATTCTTAAGCTGATATGAAGTCTTCATACCACCATTTCTTTTCTTGTCTCCAATCACCCAAGAAATTATTTTTTAAAAGTAAAATTCAAAAATGAGGTTAAAAATCATAGAAAGACTAGGCCTGCTATTTTGTTTTTTCCTCTTTGGGGCATGAATAGAATTGCTATTGAACTCCTCTTGGCTCTTATGATGTCATTAAAGAAATGCCCTCTTGCAAATCTTTCTCATTTGTCTCTTTCACTGCCTGCTCTGTAGTTGAAACAATTCATTTCAAAATAACTTACAAATTGTTTTGTATGACACTAGTGACATTTATTACAGGCATCAAGTTCAGCAAAAGATACCCAATTATTTCTACTTAATTTATTTATCCAATGTTAAGGGCTATGGCAAGAATTTAGAGGTCATGTCACTTAGTATTTCATAGTAAGGAGGACGGTTCTGTTCCTAGTCAGATGAGCTAACGTAAAAGGCATTGGTCAACAGGAAATCTTTCAGAGAAGTAGGAACGGTGGCATTAAACAGAGAGGCTTGAGTCAAAGGCCAAAGATTAACCACAGTACAAATGGTTTATTTGATTTGATGTCATTTTTTCTTTTAATCTTAGACAGGGCCTATTTTCCATTATTTTCTTAAATTATTTTACTTGTTTTTTTTTCAAATTGTTATGCTACATGGGTAAGAATGATTCTTTGGATAAATCTGATTCTTCAAACTTAATTATTATCTAATGTATACCATTATACACACAATGGGATTATATATGAAATGTAGGTAGAAACCACGTTCAATTTTTCCCTCTTGTCTGCTCACCATGAAGTTTTAGAGAGCAAACATTTAATAATGCAAATATTTCTAAAATTATTTCTCCCCATTGAAATTTTATTTGAAGAAGTTGTTATCATGAAATGGGGTTTATAGGACTCCGCCTCTGTCTATTGCACAATAGAATTTCTTTTCCTCCATCTTTGCCTCTACTTATATGAGAATATATTCAAAACCATAGGGATCAGTCTCTGCATTATTTTCACGGACTTTGTCTAATGTAAGAAAACAACAACTATTGGATAAAGCTGGAGTATCATTCTCTTATTAACTTCCATTCTTACTATGCTTATAACTCTAGCTGTAAAACTCGCCAACTGATGTTTTAAATGTAGTGATGATTAACCTCAAAGAAGGAAATTTCCAAGATTTTATTGAATGATATCTTCAATAGAACTATTTTTAATTCAGTTTCAACATTGATTATTTATGTATAGTGTGTATTATGAGTTTACTTAGAAAATTATTTAAATAAAAATGAAGCTCTCCAGTAGTCCTCACAAGTGAGAAAAAATTCTCAAACTGATACCCAGGACATTTCTACAGGTTGGAACCTTGAGGAATTTGTAAAATAGATGCCACATAGAATTATAACAAAGACCACTAATGAGTGCAAAAATCATCAAAATCAGCTGAAGTGCCCTGTTCAGATTGACCGCTAAATAGTGAAAGAGATAGCAGTAATCACATACCATTGCACTGTCATGTTAGCTGGCCTTTGACTATTGCTAAGAATCCTCCACTGTAGTAACTTTACACTGGTACCTGCACCCTAGAGCCTTCTCTTCTTGCTGGATGAGAGAGTAGGCATTATTCATTCTGGGACTCTTAATGTACTCGTGTTAAATGCTTCATATGCTATTCAAACATTTGCATGTTGATAACACCTTGAGGTCTCTAAAGTTTATCTGTGTGCGTTTTCTTGTCTCTTGGCCCACAATTCCCTTTTCTTCATCGAGTTGCCTTTATTTCTCCCACCATATTTATTGATAACTTGCGAAGAAATGGGACTTTAACATTTCCCTCTCAGTACTTTTTCCCTAGAGTCAGTGCCAACAAATTGCAGCCAGTGATGGGCCCTGGTGTGCTCATACACCTCTGTGCGCCACCACTAGAAACAGCAAGAGACAACGGAGACTGCAGATCGAGCACCCAGTGTGGATATAGAGCTAACATCCACCACTTGGCAAGCCGTGTTCATGGAAGCTTGCTTGGCTCTCATTCCGAGATTATTATAAAAATAAATCTTTTAACATTTGTTTGGGATTAAAAGTGAGGGAATCGAGACTCGCATTTTAAAATGCACATCCTGATGAATAATAAATACGCTTAGTAAGTATACATTAAGGGGGGGTATATTTTCTGCAGCTTGTTGTGTTTCTCTGAAGGCATTCTACATACAACAATGAATTAACATAACCCCCCAAATATCAGACAGAGATTGGAGTGGTGAGCGTGTGATCTTTAGCCTCTCCTAGGAAAGAAAAAGGCCTGAAATAGAACAGACCGAAGTGAAAGGGGTCTGTATGAGAGGGAAGAGGAGTGCCCGCAGGACAGTCCAAGGCAGCAAACAGGATCCTGCCTGGAGTGTGCTGGAGAGAGCACTGTGCGCCTAGCAAAAAACCTGAGTTCTAGTCTTGGTGTGGCTGCCAATCTTCTGCCTCTCAGTTTTCAACTGCAAAAGAAATTAAACTGCCTGTGAGGATTACAAGACCTCGCAGCTATGGAATTACATGCAAACTCTGTAGTTGACAAATGGGAAAGAAGGCCAGCAGTCCTGCAATTTCTGGATCCAGGAGACATCTAAGGAAATGACGCCATCAGGCTGTCCACAAGCAAATCTTCCTCCTCCGCTCCTTCCTTTTTTCCTTGTTCATTTCCACTAGTCCTTTCCTTCCAAGCCCCCAGGGGTGATCAGGAGCTCATATCTGCCTTCCCTCTATTTAGTCCTCCCTTCATGCACACTCCCCCATCTGTTGGATAACCCCCTTTCCAGCTCACCACATCAAAGTTTAATTGTCTTGTAGTGCCCTCTTTTCCCGATCCCATTCGCTGTTGATGCCAACTTGGAAGAACACACGGGCTCAGGAATCAAGAATCTAAGTTCAAACCTAACTCATCTGCTTGCCAGACTGAGAATTGGCAAGTAGCTTAAACCCCATGTGCCTTTGTCTTCTCATCTGTAACCTGAAGATAATAATAGTACTGGCTTCATAGCATTCTCGGGAGGGTAAATAATAAGGATAAAACCTCTGGCACAGTGCCTGGCTCATAAATGAACACTCAAAAAATGTATTATTTGATCTAAAATGTTAATGATAGATATCAGTTTAATGTCACTCCTCCAAAGCAACTCTTTTTTTTTGTTTTCAACCTGCAGGCTTAACTTAAAAGAGAGTATAGTTGTGTGATTTTTAGACACCATGACAAGGTGCTGAGGGAGATACTTAAGGGCAGGGGGGCAAAGGGTCCTTTGGGATGGGCCATTCCAATCATCAGTGCCAGTACAGGGTGTTTCAAGTCACAGAGCGCCCTGCTTGCTGGGATCCTCATAGTCTGTCCACACATCCCCTCCCTTATTTGCAAAACATCAGAAAATGCTGAGGCCTGGACCAGAAGACAGGAGGGAATAGCTATCAGGATTTTGTTTACTCTGGGGCGTTGTCAAATGATCTGCTCTTTATCCAGAACTGAGTAAACCGAAATCCTTTTGCAGAAACAAATAAACACTGTACTGTGCAGCGATTTCACAAACAACTATTTAATAGTCCATTACCAGCTTTTCCAGACAAGCGATCACGCACCTCCTTTTCTGTGGAAAGAGCAGACATTGCTTTGTTTATGGCTTGGGGGAGAGAGGGGTAAGGGGACAGGAGGACAAGGGAGGTGATACTAAAATTATTTGTCCCTCTTTCAAGCTTTCCAGGTAAGCTGTGCCCAGACTCAAGGACAATGTGTTAAGACTGACTCCTATGTCACCCCTGAAAAGCCCTGGGAATTTTAATTGAAATTACTTTTCAGCACTGGCACGCTGCCTCATTTGCAATTTGTATTATGAAGGACAATGCTACATAAGAAGAGTGACTTTTTTTAAAAAAAATCCAGACTCCGAAACTGTATGTTGGCCACCCGCCCCTCTCCACCTAAGGAATAAACACAAGACTTTCTTTTTTCTACCAAAGGATAGTAAGCATCTTTGGTTATCGATATTCAAAAGCCAACTACAACAGCACAGCAAGCGGCAGTGGAAGAAGGTCCCCAGAGTGAAAGCTATTCGTGGAAATGGAAACAAGCAGCAGAACAAACAGAAAAATCTCCATGTTTTCATCCTACATTTCAAAGCCCCATTCAAGTCGCAGTTCCTCTTGCCCCAAGGCATTTCCTAAAAATTCATGAAACTCCACAAAACAGAAAGTTTAGACTCTTAGCTTTTCAGTATTATTTTTCCTTCTCAAAATCCTACTTCAGCTTATGGACTCGTTTAACAGAATAATATATTTTGAAACTAAAATCTGATAACCCCCCATAAATACCTTTCCTGAAAAGTCCCCCCCTCCTCACTTTTATAGTGTTGTAAGCTGGTGGCCCTGCTGCTTTCCTGGGACTGAAGAACAGTTTTCCCCAGAAGGCAATCCCACGGGAAGCAAGATTTATCTTTTCAACAATGCGACCAAGTTAGAGAAAATGACATTTAGCTCATTATGAGATATGCTGGCATTTTTAGGTTGGCGGGGGGGGGGGTCAAATGCTGCTATTGAAGAGAGGCAATCTCAGTAAACCTCCAACTTCTTCATGTAGGAACATGGAACCCTTTTCTCATGACCAGATATGTGCCAGAGATAACATACCAAGACAATCATTTTTCCCTGTGATGAGCTACTATGATTACCTTTCCCATTATGAGTCAAGCCCTTGAAAATCCAAAGGTGAGCAGCAGTTAAACAGTTATAAACAGTGGTAAATGAGAACTTTGAGAAATGTGGTGAAGTGACAGCACTGTGAAACCCACTGCTGAAATGAATCCCTATGTATGAAAGCGTGTTTCCTAAATATCAGACTCCAGGCACTCTCTCTCCTTTTTCTTTCATGATCCTCTTCCTTTTCCCTATCTCTCTCTTTCTTTTTTCTTCTTTCTCCTGCTATGTGTTCATTTTTCCAGTTTATTTTTCCCTACTTCCTCTGACTCTCTTTCCCTCCCCATTTTTGTCTCTTGCATTCTCTCCTTTTATATCTTATTTCCACACACATCTTATTACTTCACTCACCCAATGACATGTCAGAATATTGCATGGAAGTTTACTGTAACCATATTTGGGTTAGGTTCCCTGTCATTATTTTTTAACCAAGTTAACTCTTTTATATCAGCCTTTCTATATATTAAACGAAACCAAGTTAAGATGCTTTTTATTTTCATACTAGTGACCCGGTGCACAAAATTCATGCACATAAAAGGGAATTAATTACAGGAAATATTTTAATATTGCTATTTGCTCTTTCTCTATAATAGAAGTGTCAGAGATGAAAGGAACTTAGTAAAATGCATATGAAAATATCCCTCCAGTCAGAGTCTGGGGTACGCCATGGGACCTAGAGTCAAGTCCTCGCCCACCAGCCACACGCACTTCAAAAACACAGGAGACCCAGACCCGGCCAGCCCCACCCCCATTGGGTGAGACCCAGACCTGGCCAGCCCCACCCCCATTAAGCCCCTCCGGACAGGGGGTGCAGCCTCAGGTCCCCCAGCCTGGCTCCAGGTTGGGGGCACAGTCTCAGGTCCCCAATAAAGCCCTGCCAGACAAGGGGCATGACCTGAGGTCCCCCATCAAGCCCTGCCAGGTGGGGGCACAGCCTGAGGTCCCCTGTCAAGCCCCACTGGGTGGGGGGTATGGCTTGATTTCCCCCATCAAACCCCACAGGATGGGGGTTATGGCCTGAGGTCCCTCACCCAAGCCAGGTGCCATGCAGCCTCAGGTCCCTGCTGTTCAGTCGTGGCATTACAGTGTACCGGCTAATTTGCATATTCCTCTATTATTATATGACTAGTAGTTCGGTGCACAAAAATTTGTGCACTCGGGGGGGTCCCTCAGTTATTAAACATTTATTGGCACAACACTGACCACATTGGTGGTGGTGGTGGTCTTGCCAGAATGTGTTATATTATGCAGATGAAAATCTATTTAAACAGATTTGATGTAGATATTTTCAAAGATGGAAGAATTTTCCCTGTCAACTATTTTAGTTGATTCATATCTTCACTAATTGTCATCATTGCAAAGTTTTCAGTCCCCATATGGATTGCTGGATATAATAGGTCATGTGCTGTCCCTGTCCTTTGTAGCCTTTGTTACCTTAAGGACTCTAGTTTTCCATTTATATGTTTAAGTACCAACCTTACCGACTTAAAAATGTAAGCTTTTAACACTGCTCTCTCTGTTCCGTATCCTTCTGATGAAAAGTGGAGTTGGGTTGCAGCACAGGAGAGAAATTCAGAAGGGGACTATTGAAGTAATGACTGCAGTAGGAGAAAAGGGAACCTATTTCCCTGGACCACAGGGCTGGCAGCTTCTCCAGGTGGCTGCAGCCTGGGACCTCGGGCGGGTGGTTTGTCCATCTCTTGGGCTGCAGCCAGCCGCAGGTGCTGGCACCTGGACCAAAGGTGGGCAGCTTCTTCTTCTGGCGGATTCTTCTTCTTCTGTGCTTCCAGGGAGGGCAGTCAGTTATGTGTATATGTGTGTGCATGCAAACATAGGCGTGTACACGTGTGTATGTGGAAATCTGCTGGGCAAGTCAAAACCATAGAAGAGTTGCCCCCTATCTCTTGAATCTTCCAGAGATATCCCCCACTTTTTTATTCTATCACTACTGGAGAGTCAGTATTTGCAGCCAGCCAGCCAGTGACTCTCTCAGTGTCTATTTTTGACTTCTTCTTTCCCTATCTGTCTTCCAACCCCTAATCATATTTCCACCTAGATGCATCATTTTTACTCCCAATATGCTGTACAGAGAAGGAGTCAGGATGCTGTCTTCCCATGAATAGTATTCAGTAACAAACCAATTGCATTTTAGTTGGGCAATGCCCCTACCCACCCTTCAAATACCTTCCACCATGCATTTCTGTTTTTCTTTTTGTTTGTTGGATTGTTCTGCTGCTCCTTCTCCTCACCCCACCACCCTTGGATTGTAATGTAAAATTCTTTTACCATGTCAAGAAATTATTAAAAATACAGGGACTTTGAAAAAAAATACAGGTACTTCTCCGAACACCGGCCAGGGGAGCAGCCCGGCTTCTCCAATCACTGATCACCGATCACCGGTGTGGGGGGGGGGGGGGGGGGGGGGAAGAGGCGGCTGCCTGTGGCCACCTCTTCCCTACCTGACCTGGCTTCTCCAATCATCGGCCGGGGGTGGGGGGACAAAGGCAGCCCCGGTTCTCCGATCACTGCCCTGCCGCCCGGCTCTTGCCTACCGCCTGGGTTTCTGATCACCGTCAGTGGCAGGCAGTTTCTTCCGTCCTTCCCCTTTTGCCTCCCAGCATTGCGCCTACGTATGCAAATTAACTGGCATCTTTGTTGGTGGTTAACCGCCATCTTTGTTGGCAGTTAATTTGCATATCATCCTGATTAGCCAATGGGAAGCATAGCGAAGGTACGATCAATTACTATGTTTGGCTATTATTAGATAGAATATGTCTGTCTATTTAAAAACTTTTTGCTGATGTTGAAAGAGGGGAGAAGTAACATGCCAAAGTAACTCTTCAAACTAGATTCCTTTAATTCCATCTGCCTTTTTTCTCAGGGTTGTTTTTTTGTTTAACTGTTGCTCATCATTAATTTATTGAATACTAATGCTTTCCAGGAAGTTGACATATAGAAACAATAAGTCTGTAAAAGGGTTATAAGCAAAAAAGGAAGGCTTTTCTACTTTTTCCTCGCAGATTTATTTCTTATCTTTTCTTTGTGAGGAAATCAAGACAGAATGAAACAAGAGAGCAGGAACCCCCTACACACAGAGACACCCACACTCATACACAACACACACACACATACGCACACACCGAAGCCTGGAATATTGGAACTTCCATTTTCCTCCCTCCCTACATCCCTTCCTCTATGTAGACCTCACCCTGAGACTGGGCCTATATTAAATGGGGGGGGGGGGGGGGGGAGATTAGGTGAAGGGAGAGACACAATATCCAGAGGCCAAATTCTTTCCTCCCCAAATCTAAAGAACTTCAGGCAGGGAATACAGATGTGCAGCTGGTGGTACTCTGACAGGTATAGATGACCACCTGACCTGCAAAGTAGACATTGTCATTCTTGAATGTTGGGTTTCAGAGAGGTAAAATACAGGCAAGTATATAGCAGATTCTAACCCAGTTATCTGACTGCAAGGCCCATACTCTTTCCACTCTACTCCATGGCTGCCTCTCTGCCTTGACACGTTCCAGTGGTTCTTTAAACTCAAGTTAAGTTTCTTCCTATGTAAATGATCCTTCACTCTCTTTCCTCAGGGCCCTGTCTCTACCTCCATTATAACACTTACTACATTGATGGCAATTATTCACTTCTCTGCTACCCCAACCATTCACATGTGAAGTGCTTACAGAGAAAGTAACCATTCTGTTCATCTCTGTAGCCCCTAAGACCAATCACATAGCACCTGATTCCGAGAGGTTCACAAATTGTTGGTTGCATCGAATTAAGTTGAACACGAAAGAACGGTAAAGAATTTTGTATTTAGAAAATCTATTTTATTCTAAAAGGATAAATGGCAAAGCAGTTAGGTTGTCACAGAAAGAAAAGAGACACTAACTCCAAAATGTTACTTGCTGTGCTTCAGATCGAAGGTGGAGGACAAGGGAAACATTTTTTCAAGAGGAACCTATGAAAGATGTGAGGACAAGGACAAGAGAACCCAATGGATTGATTTGGAGTTTAATCAATGAGGCAGAAAATGTGTATTGGTCAACCTGACGAGGCAACAGCTAAATTCCTCAGAAGAAAGGCAGTGAAGAGGTGTTCCCTCATCAGTGGTTCCAGGGTGATCTATCCGTGAGAGTTCTAACATTATAGCCAATACACTGACCATCTAAAAGGCCTACAATCTCTGACCTGACACTCCTTACAGACACAGAATTTTTCTTAGTCCATATTTTTTTCAGCTTTTTTGAGGTATAACTGAAAAATAATATTGCAAGACATTTAAAGTGTACAACTTGACGATTTGATTTATGTACATATTGTGAAAGGAGTCCACCATCTAGTTAATTAACACATCCATCACCTCACATATTTACCATTATTTTTCTTTTTGGGGGGAAGGGTGACAATCTTTAAGATCTACTCCCTTAGCAAATTTCAATTATATGCTATAGTGTTATCAACTATAGTCACCATGTTTTACATTAGCTCCTTAGACTTTATTCATCTTACAACTGAAAGTTTGCACCCTTTTCCCAACCTCTCCCTATGTCCTTCACCTTCCATCCCCTAGCAACCACTTTTTACTTTGTTTCTATGAGTCTGAATTTGTTTTAGATTCCATATATAAGGGATACTGTGCAGCATTTGTTTTTCTCTGTCTGGCTTATTTCACTTAGCATAATACCCTCAAGGGTAACCATTGTCATAAATGGCAGGGTTTCCTTATTTTAAGGGTGAATAATATTCGTGTGTGTGTGTGTGTGTGTGTGTGTGTGTGTGTGTGTGTGTTGATGGACACTTAGGCACTTAGGTTGTTTCCGTATCTTGGCTATGATGAATAACCTCAGCCAGTGTTCTAATTCAGCTTAAGCTAACAGGTGTAGAAGAAAGCGCCCTACCCTGTCCACTCTCTACTGAAGTTTGAGCAGGTCTTTAGACAAAGCTCTCTCTGAACTGAATAAGCCATAGATAACAAATAACCTACACTATGAAGTGACATCACTTCACTTAGGGCTTTTGTTTGGATTTCTACTATTTCCTTTAAAATATTCTTCAAAAAAAATTTCAACACATGGTGATAAACTTATTTTATCATTGAAACGATATAATTCTGCCTGAGATTTTTTTCATTTTAATTTGGAAGAAAATGTTATTGATTTTAACTGAAATGCATTTGTGTATGCTATATTTATAGTTACCTTAGTTTTCTAGCACAGAAGAGTAAAAAACCAATTTTATGGGTCTGCAAATAAAATATATTTAGTACAATAATTTGTTTAGAATTAGGAAAAATGTGGTGTTCTGGGTAACCACATTTAACCATACTAAACTACCATATTCATCATAAGTCAGACTAATTCTCAAAAACTTGGTACAATATTCAAAGACTTAATAAGTTTTTATCTGTCTTGATTTCATTGGGGTGTTAGGAGTTCTTAGAAAGACATCATTTCAAACATTATAAATCATCATTACAAATTCTCATTACATAGTGTTATCAAGATAGAAGTTATAAAGTTCTAGTCATGATCCATGAACAGAAGGTGCACCGATTATTTTAATGGCCCACAGGCTGGTGTTGATGAAAAGAGACCTACCTGGGTCCTAGGCAAAGCTGTGAACAGACACTGCATTTCAAGCACCTCCTTCCTACCCTCATCAATGTCTCCATTCTGCTTTTCTCCTTTCTTCCTCTCCTTCCCTACCCTTATTCCATCTCCCAAATTCCTCTAACCTGCTGCATATGACAGCCAATCACTGCTGAAGTGCTAAGTAATCACTAAGATATTAGTTAACAAGGGATGAAGAGGAGAGTACCGTGACCCCAGGAATATTTGTACTCTTGTGGAAGCTACTTTAACAGATGCCCTCCAGACTAAAAGGAGAAATGACTTATCCTTAAAGAAATATAAAAGATATTTACTGGTCTGACCCTTGGCTTTGTAGTTCAATCTCCCAGCACTTCCTGGCACAAACGGACAGCCAGCTTTCATTCCATTCCATGCCTCCTAGCCACCCCACAGGCTTTCCCCTGGACCTGGAGAAACCTCCCTTGCACCCACATCACCCCATAGCGCCATTGCCTTCCTCATCTGACTGACTTACCCTTGGAGATAGGGCTCAAGTAGACACTGCATAAGAAGCTTCCCCAGGCCTCCCAGGCTGCTGTAGACACCCCCCTCCTCTGTGTGCCCCCAGCGTTTCAGCACACATTAGAACACTTACTACTTCATGCAATAATTATGGGTTCCTTTCTGTGTTCCCCACTAGCTAGACTGTAACCTTCTCACAGCATTATCAGCGTTCATATTTTCAACATCTAGCAAATTGCTGAGTACTCACAGCTCATTAAGGTTGAACAAATGAAAGATTGCAATGAAGTGGAGATTTGGGATACCACTGTTTCATGAGGGAAGGAATAAATAAATACTGGAAATACTAATTAAAACTGTTTTCTTCACCCGCTATAGAATATAGGACCTCATGTGCACAGAGTCTCTAGCACTATAAAGTTTCCTGGGTTTTTTTGTTTAAAAAAGATCCCTGATACTAGCATATTAACTTTTCATTTGTTCCCTTCTCACTAAAGGAGAGTACAAAACGATCCCACTCTTTCTGCTTCCCGACTGTCTATGTTCCAGATAAATAGGCTTACCCGGTTTGTGTGTGCTTTTATGCAATTTAATCAATATATTTCCCAGTTTGAACAAGACAATAAATTAATTCCTGTCTTTGTAAAACTAGTTTCCACTTACTCAAAGATGTCACTTCACAACGGGGAGGCAGCCTTGAATAAAAACTTCCTCGGCCCAGAAGTTAGTGTACCCGTACGTTTTAGTCCTGGCTCTGCCTCCAGCTGACTCTGTGGCCTTGGGAAAATGACATAACATTTATGGGCCTCAGTTTCCTCATCTATAAAATGTAAGAGTTGGAACAGATGATTTTTAAGCACCCTGCCAGTTTTAAAATTCTATTATTATATACATCTTTAATCCTAACGTGGAGCAGGTGGACCCTGAAAAGTATGAGAAACGAGAATACTGTCCTGTCACACAAAGAAGATAATCTCCATCACCTGCAATTCCATTTAAAATTCACGGCAAAGTCAGATCTGCAAGCACTGTCTGAGTGGCCCAGAGTAATGAAACACGTACATCGGAGGAACAGGAAGCAGGGGGAAGGAGCTCAAGCATTCTGTGAAACAGCACATGGCCCGAATGTATTTTCTCACACTGATGTATTTTAAATTTGTGACTATGAACATACCACCGTGAACAGCTTGAAGTTCTTTGGAACAAACACCGCCTCATCTAAGGTCACTCCTGAAGGAACTGCAATAATAACATTTGGCATATGTAGATAGAGCACTTTGCACAGTGGAGCATGGAGAATTATGCTCTGCATGTTCCAGAAAAGATGATCCATGATTCAGGTGGGGGGAAAAAAATGTCAGATACATTTTTGACAGTGGTAGCAAACCCAAACAGTATAACCATACAATCAATACGGACGCCCTCATTAAAACCCCCAAGTTGCTGCGAGTTTGATTTTCAGCAAGGTCTGGACAGAAATAATGGATTTGGTGGCCTGGAGGAACATTCGAGGTTTTAATAAAAGGAACTTAAAATTACCAGCGTTGGCCCTGGTTCCAAGGAAGTCCTGGCTCGGTGTCCGTAACAACACAGGAGGAACCTAATTCCTTGCCTCTCAGATTCTTGCTATTCAGTTTAAAATGCCATTTTATATGCAGCCTGATAATTTCTCCTCAAAAATAAACCCATAAAAATTGCTTTAAAATTTCTGATCCATGTTTTCCGTTCACACAGATATTAAACTGAATTTCCTAAAGCCTGAAAAGCTAATTATGCATTCAATTAGAGTTTCTTAATAAAGATTAAAACTTTGAAGTCTATCACAAGCCCATATTTAATTCAACTGCCATTTTATCCCTGCCATGGAAGTGCAAGTGGTAACAATGAATATAAATTATAATATATGCCATAGAAAGAATGCTATTTGTCCAAGTACGTTACTATAAAGAATTAAATTTTGCTATCAGTTCCATGATCTAGTTAAAATTGGTGTTCTTTATTTGGTCTTTCAATGTAGTCCAATTTCCTACTTTGAAAAACAAATTCTAGGGAATAAAGAAAAGAGATTAATTTATCATTAAGACTCTGCTTAATTGAAGTCAATTCCGAACAAACTTGAATTCAATTTCTGCTCATTAAATTGAATGTGCTCTGCGTTCCTCTCTGCATTGCTTTGAGCAAGCAGCTGAGAACAAGGGACTAACATCAAAATTATTAAATTGAGGAGATTTTATTTGGTCTTCACATGCCAGAGCCGCTTTGATGAGGAGCTGTTTTGGCACTGAAAGGAAAGAAGAGCAGCTGGAGGAAAAATCAAATGAAACTAAGCCTTGGAAAATTGAAGAAAACGCGAGCTTAATAATATTTAATAATTAAATTTCCACAAACAATAGCGGCAAATGAAGTAATCTGCAAAGTCTGCGAACTCATTTGCATAATTGATGCCGGTCCCCTGTAAATGAATAATGAAGATAATAAAAGATGTTGCTAAAAATGGGCACAATAACAGCAAATTTCATCAAGCCGCGCGCTCTGATTAATCTGCTCTTGCAAATCAGCAGCGAGCCGGGAGCGCGTGATTAACCGCGCCGAGGACGGCAGCAGGCGGCGGCGCTGCCCTTTCTCTGCGTGTCTCTGGGCGCGTCCCGCCCGCGCCCCGCGCCGCCCACGCGCCTCTCGCCGCAGCTGCCGCTGGGGCTGCCGCGGGCGCCGCTCCACCAGAGCGCGCCTCCCGCCCGGCTCTCCGCCCGGCCCGCGCCGCAGCGCTGCGCTCGCTCCGGAACCACCGAGCCGCTGCCCTTTGTCGCGGCCGCTCACGGGGCGACGGCTGCCCGGCCCCCTGGTGCCCTCCTTCACCCCTCAACCCCCAGATCTCCAACCCAGGGGCTTCCCGCCCGGCGCTCGGCGCTCACCACCCGCACGCTGAATAAACTAAGAAACAATGAGCTAGCCGGGTGGGCAAGGTGCAGGGTGACTCAAATGTCGGTGGGCTGCGGGGCCCCCCGCGCGTGTGGCTTGGGGATTGGGAGCAGTTGGGAATTTCTGTTTCGGAAGGAGGGTGAGAAGTGTCGGTCTGCCCACTAGGACTGCCGCTCGTGGAGAAAGCGGGGCGAGCTCTGTAAAAGGCACAGGCCCTCTTCCTCCTTCTTCCCCGGCAGGTTCAGAAAGAAAGGGCCTCGAAAGAGATATTTATTATACACTTTGAAATGACTATTCAGAAAAGATCGGGAGGCACCATATAAGAGTGCTTCCCACCCCACCAATTCCCTTCCCTTGAAGAATAAAAAGAGAAAGCAACCCACACAGGTAAGCGGGGCATTTCAGATGCGGTGAGTTTTGTTTTCTTTCTTCATTGTTATTATTATTATTATTATTATTTTAGAATTAAAATACCTTTTTCCTGTTTGAGACTTACATGTCCCAGTGTATTTTTCTCAGGGCCAAACCCGGGGGCTAATAAAATCTATGAAAGCTGTTATGCCCAAATGCAGTTTGTGTGGGAGTTGGTGAAAGCGACTTTGCCGAGTGCAAACCTTAGACGAAGAAACAGAAAATACTTCGAAAATCACAGGATGCTCTTCCAGCTCTCCAGGATAAACTTGTCTCGGGAAAATAAAACTTGATAAACCCTGGTTCCAGACTGTTACTTATTTTACAGCCCTAAGTTTGCAATCCATCATAGCTTGGGCCTAACAGGACTGACGCGGGCTTTTCATTTGTTTATAGTTTGTGCAGCGTTTCATGCCTCCAGCGTACCATGTCAGCTATGTAAAATAATGCATGATTTTTGTGCGGATTCTGGACCCACTTCCAGCATGGTATTTGTTTAAAATAAAGGCCGTGATTATTTTCCATTATTACAGAATGGAAACTTCAATCCTAGACATCTGAGAAACATAACTTAAAAATCCAGTTGGGGAAAGCAGAGAGGAAGGTGCTCATGTTTTACTTTATTTGTAGAGTGCAACTGACTCTGTTTTAACTTGACCAGTTTTAATCCAATCTAGTAAACCAGGAGCTTGCTCCTGCTTCAAAAAACCCAATATGCTGCCCTGAGTCCCAAATACCATCTTTCTCCATGCCAGGTCATCAAATAAACCTGTGATTCCCTTGTTTTTGCTAAGCAAATGGTTCTTATGTTGCAGTTCATTTTTTTCTGGTGCAATAGGCATGTTGTATTTTTTCCTTACTCTCTCTATGACTACAAAGAAATCCTGGAATCATGCAATTTTGAGCCAGATGGAATCTTTTCACTTTACACAGGAAGAAATGGAGATTGAGAGTAGTTAAATGACTGCGCACCTTCACATGGCCAACTCTATCCCCACACTCCAGGTCTCCCCATTCCCAAACCAGTGGTTTCTGCCCACCTCCAGACCTAAAGAGACCAAAGAAACGAAACTGGAAAAGGACTCAAACAGCAACATTTCAGAAAGCACAGGGAAACCAAGAGAATGAGCTAACAATGAACAGAACATGGGAAAAATTAGAATGATAAATCCAGGTGATAAAATGAGTTTCAAAGAATCAGGAGCCAGATAGAAATAGGGAAACATGGGAAGGGCAGAGGCTGTGTAAAAATAATCATCATCATCATCATCATCATCTGACAAAATAAGAACTGTGGAGACAAAGTAAGTGGTTTTTAAGATGCATCAAATATGGGGTCAAAGTTAGATAAAGAGAAGAAAGGACAAGTCCATGGCATGTTTGTAGATAGGAGACTATAAGAACTGGTATTCAAAAGATTCTTTCTGTGCAATGCTGCTGAGGAAGAAAGGGTGACAGACTGCCTCATGAGAGTGAATGGGTGGAAGAGCTGAGCTACCAGGGAATGAGGGCAGTCAGGTGAAATGTAGGCAGCTGGGAGAGTTTCATCCCAGGAGCATGACGAGAAGCCAGGGCCTGACCCACATCAAGGGTGCTCCATCTGCTGGAGACTGTCCTGGGACCAGTCAGGCCCTCGATGAAGAGGCCTCGCTGTCCAAGGTCACCCAGCCGATCAATACCAGGCAGAGACATTTCAGGCTTTCTGATTTCCATCTGTGCGTGCTCAGGGTCACACCACTTTCCTGGGTAGGATTTGAAACTGTTCCTTGAGGAAGGGCCCTGAAGAGGAGCCCACAGAGTTCTTTGCTGTTGCCTGTTTCAAATCGCCCTAATGTACAAAATAAGAATGTATTCTACAGCGTTCCTCAGCTTATTAGCTCTCATGTAGGAAATGAATGATTCTCATTGTCCCTTGAAATTGGACATTTTGGAAATGTCTGGGCTACCCAAATGTAATTTTTAAAAAAATGTATTTCAATTTGGTCAGTCTTGAAAGTCAATTCAACAGTCATGCTTTGTTCTAATTATTCCTGGCTAACACTGATGGAAAAGTAGGTAAAGTCTGATAGCCAACTGCTTGGGGTTTTTTGTGTGTTTTTTCCTTTCTTTCTCTCTCTCTCTCTCTCTCTCTCTCTCTTTTTTTAAAGGACTGACCAGTTTAGGCAAAGGCCTAACACTCTAAGTAGATGAACTTGGCAGCAGTGTTTCTGAAACCCTGGGTTCTGGGATACTTTACGGCTCTTCATCGCCTTCCAGAGCTGTCCTTATGAGGCCAGGAATCTAGCTGAGTTCCTTGTGGGTAGGAAATGTACTGCTCCTCTGGTTGCCTGGATACTTTGGTTAACTGCTACTGACTACCGACCAGCGCCTGATTCTTAGAAACTTTGACAGTTGTTGAAGGAGAGCTCTCCTTACACAGAGCAACAGGCAGAGGTTGTTGGTATTCTGACAAGCGAAAATACTCATACCATCTTTAGTGAACAATAATGTCTTTATTGTGATCCCGTGGTCCAAACTGCACGTTTATCTAGTCATAATTAGCTACAACTATTGTATGTTTTCCCATTCAATTCAACTTTTCTTACAGAAACAGAAAGTTTTGTTTTATTAAAATAGAAATTAATTAAAAATTAGCATATAAACTAAAGGAGGAAATATTTAATAGGATACCCATAAGCCATTTAAAGCATAATTTATAGGTATATAGACATTTTAAACAGGAATTTTCCGCTACTGGTTACTTTTTTTTAATTTAATTTATTGGGGTGACATTGGTTCCTCACTAGTTATTAATTATTTGTAATAATATTTTTGTTGTCTACACTCCTCCCAAGATAAAAAAAACACAAGTTATTTATCTTTTTTGGTTTGTTCAGGATTTTCCAGATTCTATTTAAAAACCCCTAAAAAAAAAACCTGTCCAAACTCCTGCATCTGCCTTATTTTTATTTATTCTACCCTTCTCTTTAGCTGGAAAGCCATAAGCAAAGGAATTAAAAAGAAGAGCCTGCACCCTATCTGATTTGGCTCAGAGGATAGAGAGTCAGCCTGTGGACCAAAGTGTTCCAGGTTTGAATCTGGTCAAGGGCACATACTCAATTGCAGGCTCCTCCCTGGCCCTGGCCCTGTTTGGGGCTCATGCAGGAGGCAATCGATGTGTTTCTCTCACATCAATATTTCTCTCTGTCTTTCCCTCTCTCTTCCACTCTCTCTAAAAATCAAAGGAAAAATATCTTCGGATGAGGACTAAAAAAAAGAAGAAGAGCCTGCAATTCTAAATTCCTTACTCCTGCTCTTTTCCTTTTCACTATATCCAGTTCAATCAATATGAACTGAGTACCCACCATGTAACAGACTCTGAGGAAACTGGTGAGTACATATGTCCCAGCCCCCTAGGAATTTACAGCCACCTGAGGGGAAGCGGGAAGAGACATAACTACAGGTACAGAGATAATGTTTATGTAATGTGATAAGTGCTACAAGCGCTTAGCCCAGTCTCAAAACTCAGGAATTGTTAAGAAGAAAAACAGTGGGGAAAATCTATATATGTAAAAAGCCTAAGTGACTGTTGGACCGTTTGACCAGTAGCTATGACGCACACTGACCACCAGGGGGTACACGCTCAATGCACAGGCATGGAAACATGGAACAGACTGATGAATCCTAGAGAAGGAGGTGGGAGGAGGGTGAGAAGAGATTAACCAAAGATTTTATATGGATACTAGAGGCCTGGTGCATGGATTCGTGCATTGGTGGGATCCCTCAGCCTGGCCTGCACCCTCTTGCAATCTGGGACCCCTTGGAGGATGTCAGACTGCCGGTTTCGGCCCGATCCCCGCAGGCCAGGCCAAGGGACCCCACTGGTGCATGAATCCGTGCACTGGGCCTCTAGTTGTATGATAATGTAATTCATGATCTCCTTATTAACTTCATGATGGTCTTTTTCCAACCATATACATCATTTTATAATTTCCCATTTCCCACATGTATTAGTAAGTTTCATTATTTATAGTTCCAATAATCTGTTGGCAATCACAATTTAATTCTAGATTATCCCTTAGACAAATCTTTTCATAAAGTTTCAGTTTTAAAAAACATCCCAGGAAACACCTTCCAGCATTGACCTGTATGGGTTGACTTAAGAGTGCTGTATATATGAAAACTATATTAAGTATATGTATGTATACACCTTCGTATATACATTTAACTCTGGATATTAAATTACAAGTTTACGATGACTTGAGATGCTGTTGAGAAATTGGCCTAAGAAACCAAATATAAAAGTTATCAGGAAATTGGGACTTGATGGAAGTTCTTGGACTTTATGACTGGCAATATAAACGTTACTGCAGCCTAAGAGGATTGACCAACACACGAATGACCAGTAGCCAGGAGAAACTGTGGCTGGAGTGTGCCACGATGCAGGGATTGACAAAGTGTACCAGGAACCTACATTCCTAGCAACTATCCTCTAACAATCCTGTTGTATCAGATTCTGTTGCTTTCACCGACCGGTATGTAACAGAAACCTACTTGACTGCCTAACCAAATAGGAATTTGTTTTTTTCACTTAGGACAGCGGTTCTCAACCTGTGGGTTGCAACCCCTTTGAGGGGTTGAACGACCCTTTCACAGGGGTCACCTAAGACCATCCTGCATATCAGATATTTACATTATGATTCATAACAGTAGCAAAATTACAGTTACGAAGTAGCAACAAAAATAATTTTATGGTTGGGGGTCACCACAACATGAGGAACTGTTATTAAAGGGTCGCAGCATTAGGAAGGTTGAGAACCACTGGCTTAGGAGGAGGCAGACCAGGGGCTCTACAATTCTACAACTCAATTTCCTCTGTCTTTCCTCTGCCATCCTTAACATGTGTTTTGTTTTTTTTCTTATAGTGACAAGATGGCCCCTTTACTATCTTATGGTAAATAAAACAAAGAGATATTTTACCCAAGTCATTTGTGTCTGCATTTTAAGCAGAAAGAAGGAAGGGCTAAGGTGTGGTCAGCTGAGTTTGTCCTTTTTTATATCTTGCCAAGAGCCTCACCCAGTAGAGTTTTGCTTGCATATCAAAGGTTACATGTCATTAGTTGTAAAAGACACAGCTGTCCAAAACAAATCCAAATTATCTTGGTAAGGAAGGAAGGAAAAATGGATATTGGGTAAAGAACCAGTGCTGATTGGGTTAAGGTTCCCAATTCTAGAAGGCATTGCCCGACACTCCAATGCATGCAACTACCCTGTATTTACAGCATAACACTGTTGTAAAATAAAGATCTCAAATCATTTTCATATCTCCATATCTCAGTATATTTCCTTTGGGCAAAGAGGTAGCATATTTGTAAATGTATCAAGTAGGCTGTCAAAATACCCAATGTTACCATAATTAAAGATATCTTTCTGGATCTTAATCTCACACTATGCTATATTTTCAAAGGGTGTGCTGTCCTTACTACTGGAAGTTTATTTGCCGGTTTATAATAAATGCACAGATAAATACTAAGTAATGCTTTAATACACAAGCAGTTATGAAGGCATCTGAGCAACCCAGAAATTGGGATCTGGGTCAGAAACAGGTGAGGAAGAGTGGAATGGACAATATATTGTTATCATCATATATGCCTCTCATTGAAAAGCATTTATTAAGTGCCCACATGCACATATCACAACTGTCAAAAATAAAACAAAGAGATGTTTGTTTTATTTTATAAAATCAATTCGATTTTATTAATCCTATTGTAAAATCTTTTTCCACTCAGCAGTACCTCAACCAGTGCAGGGGGCAGGGAAACATAAACCTCAGGCCAGTCAGCCTAATTATGTTATTAGCCAATAGTTAAAGGTTTGCTGAGAGAGGAGATGGAAGCTATTTGTAAAATGAGGTTTGTATTTTGTCTGTGGATTTCAGTTATCCAGGTTATTCCTGGTCCCTATTTTCATGGATAATCAAGAGTTGGATGACTCTAAAACCATTGTTTTGGAGCAAGATTCAGTTGCTGTCAGAAATCATAATTAGCATCAAAAAGCATTTATTCCGTCCTACTTTTGTACAGGGCATTGTACTAGCTGGTAGCAGCAGGGACATTTGGAAAATGTAATGTTGTAGCAGCCCTCTTACCACATGCACATTTTCTAAGAAAAAGCAAGTAATGAGTACATAAGTGTATAACCTTCAACATGATGGGAGGAAAGAGTACACGTATTTTATTCCTCAATAATTAGATTCAGATTCTTAGGAGTCTGGCTGAAAGGCGTCTGCAGACGTGCATCATCTCATCCATTTATCCCAAAAGGGAAGTTTGAATGTTCAATTTACACAAATGTGTTGACTTAGGTTTTGCAAATGAAGGACTTTTTTTAAACAGCCATGCTATGCTCCATGTCAGACCCTATTCTCAGTCTTCCTTTGACTGTAGTGCACAGAGACTGAGTCCCGCCAATTACTATGTGACCTTGGGCAAGTTGCTCAATCTTTCTGGGCGTCCCTTCCTTCATCTTTAAAATGGGAGCAACAAAATCTAATCTGTGGGGTTGTTATGGGGAAGGAAATAGGTGACTTTGGATATAAAATCACTATAAAATGGAATGTTCTATATCAATATTAGTTATTCTTGTTTCATTAATCCAAACATACTATTGAGGGATCTTTATCAAATGCTGAAGTCATTGAGAATTTGAATGTCTTTGAGCTTTGGACAATTTTGTTGAAGTACCCCCACTGTCTCAAAGACCAGCCAACACTGGCCAGCTGTAGGAAAACTTCTGGTTCTGAGTGAATGCCAAGGTAGTATATTTCTGCTTCAGAAATATGGTATAAGATAATTGTACTTTGCAAATAGACACCAACCATTTTCCAGGTTTGTTGAAATAAACGATCCTCAGCCTTCAGAAAGAACAGAGAAGCGAGTAGGCACAGTATAGAGTGTTATTGATATCTATGAAATGTATCAGAAGAAACCTTTATATTTTTAGGTGCATTTGCCCTTTTGAAAGAATGCACTAACATTAAGAATGCATTGCTGTAATGGGTATGTTAGTCTAAACAAATTGCTGCCACCTAAAATCTAGTTGTTATGTTCTCCTTTATAGCCTAAGCTTCAGCCTTGCCCAACTCAACGGACCCCCCAATGATAAAAATACCAAGTAATTCTTGCCTAATATTTTGCATTAAATCATCCATGTTCTTTCAACTCTTTAGTTGTTGATATCACTATAAATCTTCTCTCGGGTACCCAGTTATTATAGGAAGTATGGGCTTTTAATTTTTATTTCTTTCTAAACTTTTGCTCAATTCTTTTGGTGGTTTGTAATAGTAGGTTCATGCTAAATAACATCAGGTATAACGGTAAACTATTTTTCAATGCATGCTTTCAACTTTTTGTGGGTAGTTTCTAAAATGGGTTCTGAGCAGAGGGTCTTAGAGAGGGAAAAGTATCACTAGTATCCCTCCTCAGCTAATTTAGCCAAGTACATTGCACAACTCTCCCAATCAGTATATTAAGCAGATGTGGTCTTTGTCCACCTAGTAAGTTGTGTTAGACCTTTCAACACTCTGCAGTCTTTTTATCACTCAGCTGCCAAGTTCCCTGGGGTAATCATAGACAGCTTGTCAATTTAATTGCAAAGAAACAGGCTTTCTTGTGACCATTCCAATTTTAGCTGCTACTTTAAATTGTACATGATAGTTCTTCCATGCTGTCTGCCCTTTAAACAGTGTGGATCTCTGCAAGCCTTTAATGGTGATGGAAAGAAGAAGCAAGGCTGAAAATCTGGCTTGCTGATAGAGCATTTTGTAGAGATAACATGCATTTTATTAAGTTGCTGCTTTAGGAAAAGAAGCTTTTCCTTGAGCCCTGTATGTTGCCATTACATCGCCAATGCTAAATCACTTTTTTTTCTTTTCAATGTTCCACTTTCATGCACATTTTCTTCCTTTCTGGGTGATAGAGGATTCATAGGCCATCTGGATTCTGAAACATCTGGACACTGAATTTCTGCAGAGGAGAATCAGAGGGAAGAGACCAGCAGTGGTGCTGGGTGTCTCCAGAGAGATTTAAATCAGTGATGATATTTTGGTTGTCTCCCTTTTGGAAAGTTAACACAAAAACTGAAAGGAAAAAACAACACATCACAGGAACTCAGTGTTTCAAGGACACCAAGAGTATATAAGAAGGTAGGACTTCTTTTACTAATTTAGGTTAGTAACTGAATACATCTCTATATTAGAATCACTGCGAGAATTTCCCCCTATTTTTTTAGTTCTCATGCATTTGGGGATTTAATTTATTTAGATGTACTTTTAACAGTGCCAAGTTAAATGGTGCATCATTTCAACATAACATATTTTTCCTGTGTGTGAGTCAATACACTTTTATTAATCAAGTATTATATGTAAAGTCATTAAAATATAATAATAAAATGTTGGTATGGTCAGCTTGATTGAAAAATTAGGCATGAGCACCACTTGGGTAAATCAGAAAGAGTTACTTTTCTAAGACATACCAAAGAAAAATAGTACAAAGAGATAAACAATGTTTCCCAGGACAGTTGGAGTTTCTGTGTCCATAACTCAAGAACCAAGAAGATAACATGAGTTTGAGAGAGATTCTCATCAGACTTTTATAAGGTTCAACTGCCCTCCTCCAAGCTCAGCTTTCTGTGTGTGCATGTATATGTGTGCGTGTGTGTGTGTGTGTGTGTGTGTGTGTGTGTGTAAACCGCGCTCTGGAATGTGCAGGGGACCACTTTTTCTAGACCATCAATCTCGGTGTTTCACCACATATAATATGATTACACAGTTCAGTAGTCTAATTAGGCAAAAGCACAATGCTTACTTATCACCCTCAGCCTTTCCTCCACTAACACAGCCTGGTCCATGGTCTACCTTGAACCTGAGCTTCAGAACCAGAACAACAGTTAGTTGCTCATACTGCTCGAGAATTATGGGAATGGACCCTTAGAGTCTTAAGACTTCTCCTTGTGCAAAGGCACTAGACTTAGGTGTCAGGCAAGTGGTGAGGAGATGCTTAGATCTTATGATGTGTTTCCCATGCTATTGCAAATTGTATCTTTTCTTTCACTACATTTTCTCTGGTAAATATTTGGGCTCTTAATTAATAGATTTCCGTTCCTGAACAAATTGAAATTGCTATAGAGTGCTCTTTAAAAGATATGAATTTGGCCTGACCATTGTGGCTCAGTGGTTGAGCATTGACCTATGAACCAGAAGGTCATGGTTCGATTCCTGGTCAGAGCACATGCCGAGGTTGTGGGCTCAGTCCTCAATGTGGGTTGTGCAAGAGGCAGCCAATCATCATTGATATTTCTCTCTCATCATTGATATTTCTCTCTCTCCCTCTCCTTCCTCTCTCAAATCAATAAAAATATATTAAAAACAAAAGATATGAGTTTGAAGCAACTAATCAGATACACCTTCATGCAGTTTTCCTGAAGTATGAGATGCTCTGCCACATATAAAACCAGTTAAAACTGCCAGTTTAAGTTGATTTCTAAGAAAAAGGACCCAAAAGTAACATTTTAGTAACTATTTTTAAATTAGACATAATTAAATATAAATAATGTATGTTTATTACATTTAAATATACTAATGCTCTGAAATAAGGGACTATAGACATATTCTCTGGTTTCTGCCACTCCATTGTGTCCTTAATTTCCTCTAACTGCATCTTCAGTGCGCCCCACAATGAAGAACAATATTAGATGTTCACTTGCATGATATCAACCTTGTATGAAGAGAATGAATAAAAAATGAAGTTCTTAGCTGTGATCTATTTCAGATTAGCCATTTTCATTTATAAAACTGTTTGTTTTACTTTGTCAGCTTGAAGGTCAATCAAACTTCAAATTGCATAATGCAGAATTTCAACAAAGATATGAGGCCCATCTCTGTCTGCTTCTGTTAAGACTAAAGGTGAAAAGCTTGCCCTGGCTGGCTTGGCTCAGTGGATAGAGTGTGTCGGCCTGTGGACTAAGGGGTCCCAGGTTCGATTCCGGCCAAGGGCACATGCCTGGGTTGCGGGCTCGATCCCCAGTGGGGGGTGTGCAGGAGGCAGCCGATCAATGATTCTCTCTCATCATTGATGTTTCTATCTCTCTTTCCTTCTCCCTTCAAAAGGTGAAAAGCTGAGTCTTAACCAGGATATTAGGCAGAGCTTTATGGAATGGACCAGATCACATTTATATAAAACTTGCAAAAACAGTTCACCCTGAAACCAAAATATCAGAGCCTGGACAGGGCAATAGATGGCATCAGGATTAGCAAGTATTAATTGTGAACATTAACCCAAAATAATCTATAAGAGCAAGTTCAAGAAACATTTGTCATACTAGTACACTAAGGAAAGAATAAACAATAATAATCATAAGACCTATCATTTATTAAATGCTTACTAGGTATCAAGGACTATTCTATGCAGTTTAGATAGATTATCTCACTACATCTCCACAAGAACTTTGAGGTGGGTACTATTGTTATCACATTTTACAGGTGAAGAAGCTAAGAGACAGGCACATTAAGAATTTTGGCCAAGATCCTAGAGCAAGTACATGAATGAGCAAGGATTCAAACCAGGCAGAAAGACTCCAAAACTCACATTCTGAATGACAAGGCTAGTGTATATGCACTGTGAAGGACACTGTGAAGGCCATATCAATATGCTCAGATAATGGCCTGCATTAAAAAAGAAACCCAGACCTGCATACATACTCCCATAGAACTATTGAAAACATTATCCTATATAATAAAGAGGTAATATGCAAATTAACCCTCACACCCTCACAAGATGGCTGCCTACGACCAGGCCGGCAGGTGGGGTAGTGAGAGATGACCAAATGACTAAACAAGCAGCCTGTGTGGGGTGACTAGGTCAGCAGGGGGGCTAGTGAGTGACGACCAAATGACTGAACAGCAGGCTGCGTGGGGCAACCAGGCCGGCAGGGGGCGGGGGGGAGGGGCGACCAGGCCAGCAGTTGGGGGCAGTAAGAGGTGACCAGGCCACCGGGAGGTGGGGGGGGGCAGTTAGGGGCAACTAGGCAGGCAGGCGAGCAACCAGCAGTTCAGGAATGTGAGAGGGATGTCCAACACCCGGTTTAGGCCCGATCCCCAGGATCGGGCCTAAACCAGCAGTTGGACATCCCCCAAGGGGTCCCAGATTGGAGAGGGTGCAGGCTAGGGTGAGGGAACCCCTGCCCTCCGTGCACAAATTTCATGCACTGGGCCTCTAATTACACACACACACACACACACACATACACACACTAATAAAAGAGAAACATGCAAATTAACCATCCCTTCACGATGCCCACAAGCCACGTCCACCAGCCAATCTTCCCTCCTGCCTGGGCCGCACCAAAGGAGGGGCCTGTGGGCGGCAGCCACGGAGCAGGCTAGGGTTGCCTTTGTCACCTGGGCAACCCAAGCCTCCTGCCTGCTCTGGCTGGCTCGGTGGCTGCTGCCATCTTTGTCCAACTAATTTGCATACTCACTCCTGATTGGCTGGTGGACGTGGCTTGTGGGCATCGTGAAGGGATGGTTAATTTGCATGTTTCTCTTTTATTAGTGTGTGTGTGTGTGTGTGTGTGTGTGTGTGTATAATTAGAGGCCCAGTGCATGAAATTTGTCCACGGAGGGCAGGGGTTCCCTCCCGCCCTGGCTGGGGGCTGAAGGAGAGGCCTGTTGGCATGGGAGGCTTGGGTCACCAAGGCCAGCTGCTGAGAGAGGGTCCTGCAAAAGCCCTCAGCCCTCACCCAGGCTGGCCATGCCATGATCGGGGTGAGGGTCCCCACTGGGGGATATGGCCAGCCTGAAAATGGCCCTCAGCCCCTCACCCAGGCTGGCCAGACCCTCATGGGGTGAGGTCCCCGCTGGGGGGCTTGGACAGCCTGCAAACAGCGATCAGCCGCTCACCCAGACTGGCCAGGCACAGGGATTGGGCCTAAACTGGCAGTCGGACATCCCTCAAGGGGTCCCAGATTGGAGAGGGTGCAGGCCAGGCTGAAGGACCACTCCCATCTCCCCCCCCCATGCACAAATTTTGTGCACTGGGCCACTAGTATATACATATAGTGGAATATCACTTATCCACTTAGCCATAAAAAAGAAGGAAATCTTACATTTGCAATAATATGGATGGACCTAGAGGATATTATGCCAAGTGAAATAAGTCAGACAAAGACAAATACTGCATGATACCACTTATGTGTGGAACCTAAAGAACAAAATAAACAGACTCATAGATACCAAGAACAGACTGATGGTTGTCAGAGGGGAAGAGGGTTAGGGGACTGGGTGAAAAAGGTGAAAGATTAAGAAGTACAAATTGGCTCTAGTCAATTTAGCTCAGTGGAAAGAGCATCAGCCCATGGACTGAAGGGTCCCAGGTTCAATTCCAGTCAAGAGCATGTACCTCGGTTGCAGGCTTGATCCCCAGCCCTGGTTGGGACAAATGCAGGAGACAACCAATCAATGTGTCTCTCTCACATGGATGTTTCTGTGTGTATGTGTGTGCGTGTGTGTGTCCCTCCCTCCCATGCTCTCTAAAAATCAATGGAAAAATATCTTCAGGTAAAGAATAACAAAACAAAAAAAGAAAGAAGTACAAATTGGTAATTACAAAATACTCACCAGAATATAAAGTACTGCATAGATCATGGCTGGTGTTGCTCAGTGGTTGAGCACGGACCTATGAATCATGAGGTCATGGTTCAATTCCCAGTCAGGGCATATGCCTGGGTTGTGGGCTCGATCCCCAGTGTGGGGCGTGTAGGAGGCAGCCAATCAATGATTCTCTCTCATCATCGATGTTTCTATCTCTCCCTCTCCCTCTCTCTTCCTCTCTAAAATCAATAAATACATAGTTTTGAATGAGGATTAAAAAAAAAGATACTGCTTCCTCTTAAATTGTCTAATTTAAGAGGAGATGTTTGTTTTATTTTATAAAATCAACTCTTGATTTTATGAATCCTGTTGTAAAATTTTTTTCCACTGCTTTTGGGAAGCAGTCTTTTGTTTCTAGTAAGAAAAACAATTTTGCTTTTGACTTACATATTTTCCTTTTCTGAAAGGACCAAGCTCAGAAACTACTGTGAAATAAAAGCATAGGTGCACTATTTCATATGGTGTGAGCACAGATTTATTTTTTCTTTGATGGGAATTTTAGTAATGCCCACAAAATATATAGCTTTCCTAAATCAGTCAGCTACAAAAAGGAAGTACGTATTTAGCACGTGATTTTAAAAACGTATTCTCATGTTGTAATAATCCCCATATAAGTGGAGTTACTTATTAAAATCATTTTACCATTTGAACCTTACCTTACACCAATTATAGCCCTTTAAGCCTTAGCTGAAACCTACAATGTTTTAAAGTCTTTAAAACAAACTCCACTGTAACAAAAAGTATTAATAATTCTTTGTTATTAAGTATAATAACAGCTGACATATTTTTAATGATCATAAGCATTGCTAATATAAAAACAGTTTTTTAAATTTCCAACACAATTTAAAAAGTGACCTATCCACAACCTATGAGGGAAGTGGGGAGAGGGTAAAAGATCAATCAAAGGACTTGCACGAATGCATATGAGCATAACCAATGGACACAGACAGTAGGGGGGTGAGGGCATGTGCTGGGGTGGGAGCAGCCGAGGAGCGGTCAATGGGGGAAAAAAGGAGACTCATGTAATATTTTAAACAATAAAGAATTTAAATTTAAAAATAAAACAAACAAACAAAAAGTGACCTATCCAGGATTCTTAACTTGTAGCCCATGTATAGAATTAAGAAAGTCTTTTAATTTGGCTAAGAGTAAAAATTGTACTTTTATTTACATAAACTCTAATTAAAATATTGCATTTCCTTCCATCATAAATGTCAGGAACCAATCACAGTAGTATTAGCAGTCCTGTGATTTTGTCATCAATAAAAATCACTAACATGTTCAAATTATATTACAGCTACTGCAAATATTTCAAAATATGGGTAATCACTATATCAAAATTTTACTCATCACTATATCAAAATTAGGATAGTTAAAAGACAAACTACTAGAGCATGTTATTTAATGTGTTAATAATAAAGAAACTCATGTATTTCTAAATTACAATGTTTTAATATTTTGCTAACTGCCTTTTCATATAATTGGTTTCTTTCATAATCCTATGTAATTTACTTTATGCATTTAATAACTTTATTGTGAGAGGGAATCTATAGGCTTTATGAAACTGCCAAAGGGGTCTTTTGTACAAAAATAATTATAAATCCCTAACCATACTCAATAACTTAGAGCATGCTATGAACTGAATTGTGTATCCCCAAAATTCATATGCTGAAGTCCTAACCCTCCTGTGTGACTGTATTTGGAGATGGGGCCTTTATGGAAGTAATTACGGTTAAATGAAGTCATAAGGTTAGAACCATGATCCAATAGGATTAGTGTCCTTATAAGAAGAGACACCAGAGCATGCTCACTCTCTTTGCTAGTTGGAAATCAGCAAGGTGGCAACTGAAAAGGTTCCTGGACCCATTTCCAAAGTATGGTGTGTGTGTGTGTGTGTGTGTGTGTGTGTGTGTGTGTGTGTGTAAGCTTCCCCACACTAACAAACAATTCTGAGACACCACCCGCAAGCCTGAGCTTTCAACTCAATTCTGACATTATCTACCAGGAGATAGAATCAGATTCCACAGGTAATGGGCTCAGTCCCACAAGACTGCTCTCCACTTCAGATGCAGTCACTAGCCCAGGTTATTAACCTTAGCTTCTGAGCTTCCTGCTACAGATTGGAGGGTCCAATGACTCCCTCCAACCCAGAATGCCAATGGCAAGTCCAGGTTGTTACGAGTACTTCTGAGAGTGGTTAGAAATCAGAGATTCCCACACCCCTTCCTTGGATTCTGTTAATTTGCTAGAACAGGTCACAGAACTCAGGGTTCCCCTGAGGCTACTCACTGGATTACTGAGTTATTACAAAGGATACTAAAGGGTACAAATCAGCAGCTGATGAAGAAGCTTCTGTCCTTTTGGAGCTTGGAGCCCAGCCAGTGGCATGTGGGAGCATTCTGGTTCCCCCTAAGGGAAACTCTCTGAAACAAGGGGCCCACGAGCTGTCCTTTTGGGTTTTTACGGAGGCTTCATTATAGTCACGATTGCCTAAGTCATTGGCCATCAGGTCACTGATTCAACCTCAAAACTCTCTCCCCTCCTAAGAAAAATTAGGGGATGGCATTGAAAATTTCAATCTCTTACCCAAGGTTGACTCCAAAAGGCAACCAGCCCCCACCCTTCCATGGAGTCCAAAAGTCACCTTATAAACATAACAAGAGACACCACTGTTGCTGTCCTCACTTGGAAAATTCCAAGGATTTTTAGGAGCTCTGTGCCAGACACTGGGATGAGGAACAAATATATATTTCTTATTATAAATCACAATATTACAACAGCCATGTGAACACCAGAGAGTTCCCACCAGAACCTGGCCATCCTGATACCCTAATCTTGGACTTTTAGCCCCCAGAAATGATAAAATAACTTTCTGTTGTTGAAACCACCCAGTCTGGAGTGTTTTGTTATGGCAGCCCAAGGTGACTGATACAGGATAATACTAGCTTTCCCCTCTTTGAAGTCTCCCTTGATGTCTCCTTTAGTTGCAAACCTGGTTGCTACTGGGGAATTCAAGTCACTACTTTATCAGGATTCAAGACCCAGGATCGCATTTATGCTAAAAGTCCTGTGAGTTGGTATTTAAATAAATATCATAAAAAGGAACCAACCTATTAGACAATAATAACATTTTAAATACAGTTGTCATTTGTCTCAGAAGTAGGTGGCAATTGCTGCAACTGCTATCAGTTTTACTTCCATCAGCAACGTTGTTTTTATAAGACCTCTGCGACCCAACTCCCTTCTGAGCGCTTCAGCAGCTCCTGGTACACAGTGACTTTGCAGGCCCCTGCCCTATGGAGAACACCACCATTCACTCAGGCAGGCAGCTGGGTGTCCTGATTGCAGGAGGCTGGCTAATGGCGGAGGGGATCTTTGCTAAGGACCCGTGTTCCTACATCAGCACTTATCGCCTACTTCAGGAAATACACCATGCCATCTCTGGTTCACCTTAAACAATCACGTTAAAATAAAGAGGACTGTCAGTAGAGCAATTTTATAAATAGCTAAAATTAAACAGAGCAAGCCTGGCAGTACTAATGCATAAGCAAAGAACCGACTTCCTGCATTTCATCGAGAATTCCTGATAGCAAACTGCAGTATGTTTATTATACATTAATTCAACACAGCATTCAAAATGAATTTATGCCCTGGCTGAAGGGTGCGATATTGAAACTAAATATTATTTATTATCTTAATATTAGTAACCACACTAAAAAAAATGTGTTAACAATTCAGAGTGTTTAAAAAGCTAAGGATACCATAGCTCTACTTACCAACCAACCACTCTTGCCTTAATTTATGCCAGTGTAGCCTATAGCTAAAAGCTTTGTATATTTGTTTCCCCATGGTATTAGTGCTCAAAAATAGGACATTCTTTCAAGGGCACCTTATAAACACAGAACTATAATTTATTTGGCAAATTAAAGCTCATATAAAATGTGCACACAGAGGTACAGATTAACATATTTAATTTCAATATTACCTGCAAACCTATTTTTTTCCATACACTGTTCTAATTAATCATATAAAATCGAGTCTATGTATTATAAGCAATTATTTTAGTGGAAATAGAAACTGGATCTGAATTAAATATACTGTAAGGAGATAACACTTTTATGGAAATTAATATATCTATTTGTATCTAGAAAACTGTTCTAGTTAAATGGCATGAAAATGTTGAGCATTCAAAACTTGATTGCGGTAGAAGTTGAGATTTTTATGGTTTAATAAAATAGAATAATATACAATCTTGGTAATATACCAATGTTTATGTTTTGATGATATTTCCAAGTTTCCAAATGCCTGAGAACCATGAAATTCACTTTATGCTGTGGAATTTTTCCTGTTATACACTCCCCCTACAGTTGAATGTGCAAATTGTTTATGAACATTTTATTTAGCAAATGATTCCTTTCCTATTAAGCCAGTGCTGGAATTATAGTGGTGTAGGCCCCAACTTTACATTGCATTAAAATAGCTGCAAATAGATGCTGATAAAGAATTATGCCTGTAAGTAAACTGAGGCTATAACTTTAATGGCAGGATTGTTAGGCTTTCTAAACGTTGTCACAAACTGACATAAAGGGGATTTTTTAAAAAAGAATTAAATTGAAGCCAATTGACCTAGTGTGGGACATGTGACTGGGATGATCTAATGCCTCAGATGAAAAGCCTCCCATTCTCAGGTCTCAGTTCAAATGTAACATTTCTCCTAAACCCCTAGACCCCTAATCTCAGATGGCTCCCTGTCCCAGCCAACCTGTTATTTCTACCTCCCTACCGGGTATGTTACTTTCTTAGAACAAATCAAATTTGCTCATTTCCTTGTTTATTATTTGTTTTCCCCAATAGAGTAAATTCCATAAGGACATGAACCAATCAAGAGTTTAGCCCTGCTCCTAACACAAAGGAGCTCAATTACCATTTTGAATGAATGAGTGAATGAGATAATATGATTTTTCTTTAAGACATTGCTATAAGATTACTTAGTATTTGGTTGCCAAGAAATCATAAATTTCTTAAAAGGTTTTTAAGACATTCGCTTTAATTCGAGTTTAGCTGTCCACAATATATTTTCACAAAAAACAGGGCTAGAAGAACCAAGTCCTCCCCCGTACGTGTATTTTTTAAGCAGATGGGAATCGCCTTAGAGATTTAAATGCATATCATGTAGGGAGAGCCCAAAGAATTCCCTGAATGACACACTATTGTTTTCATGGCTACCCCATGTCCCCAGGTAACTTCCTGCAAATTACTGCTAACTTCCACATGTTATCACTTCTTTCATCTATGTTAACTATGCTAACTCTCTTCACTCCCATCTTCCTGGAATGCTTTCCTAGTTTGGGGTAATTATAACTAATAAGTCCAAGCAGCAAAACATACTAAGATTCACCATAATTACTTGTTTTAAACACTGTCAGCCTTTGGTTTGTGTGGCTTCTAAAGACCTTCAGAAAAAGGCAAGCTTACAAAATTCACTGTAATGTATAATAATGCAAAAAATTCCTCCTTCTACCTCTCCTAAATCTTTCCTAGGGACTATTTTTTTTTCTTTTTGGACTTTCAGGGTAAATAGAAAACAGCTTGTCACCATTCATTAACCATGACCTGGTCTAACATTCCAACAAAGGACAAATGGGCCCAGCCACCTGGTCTTTTCTGTATCACTCTATTTTACATGCCTGGTTCTATTCTTCTTTCCAATTTAAAATGCTTTTGCAACTCTCTATCTGAGGGCCACACCACCAGGCACACCATACTTGGTTTCTATTATTATTCTCTAGCTTTCATGGGTTTTAAATAAAATTAATAAAATGACTAATATTAACTATTATTCACGATCCTATCTTGCTTTGGTTTAAATAATTGTATCTCAAAAGTCTGTTTTGTAACTTTGCCATTCAGCATGCTTTCTCCTGTGTCTTTAATAGGCATTTTAAGCAGAAACTTCCATTACACTGTCCTTGAAACACTTCATTATTAACTTCTTTCCAGCTAAAGGATTTTAATCCATTATTTTATAGTCCTTTACTTCTTAATATTTTGAATGGCTTCCCATTGTTCATAAATTCAAAATCCTCACAGGGACTGCAGCCCCTTGCTTAATGTGGCCCCTTCCTTCCTCTTCAACCTCATCTCACATCACCTTTTCCCTGGCACTCAGAGTTGTCACCACAGTTGCCTGTGCTCTGTTCAGTAAGCACACCAGGCCTCGCTCTGCCCCAGATCGCTTGTTCTTGCTATAGCTCTGCTCTGATCCTCTTGACCTTTTTCAGGTGAAATTTTCCTCCTTATCTTTCAGGTTTCCTTGCAAGTGCCACTTTCTGCCAGAGGCTGGCTCTAAAAGTCTTACACCTCAGAGACCTATGAGGCTTTCCTTCCTAGCACTTTCTCACAATTACAGTCTCACAGGTATGTGTTTCATGCCTGGAGCAGGAAGAGAGCTTGGGTCCCTAGCCCTTATCTCTCTCCATTCTCACTGCCTTGGCAGTCTCACCCCTTTCAGGGCTTTAACTATCATCAATATGCTGGCAATTCCCAGAGGCATATACCCCTTCTAGATTTCACTCCCTAACTCTAGATTCACATCTAATTTTCTACTTGACAGTTGACCCAGATACATGTTCACCTCTGAACTCCTAACCTTCTCCTTAAAACCTATCTACCTGTAGCCTTTCCCCATTTCAGCTGATGCAACTCCATTCTTCTAGGTCAGTGATGGCGAACCTTTTGAGCTCGGCGTGTCAGCATTTTAAAAAACCCTAACTTAACTCTGGTGCCGTGTCACATATAGAAATTTTTTGATATTTGCAACCATAGTAAAACAAAGATTTATATTTTTGATATTTATTTTATATATTTAAATGCCATTTAACAAAGAAAAATAAAACAAAAAAATGAATTCGCGTGTCACCTCTGACACGCGTGTCATAGGTTCGCCATCACTGTTCTAGGTGCTCAGGCCAAAAAAAACTTGGAGTCTTCTTCTTATGACTTACTCTTACCTCCATCAAATTTCTCAGTAAATTCTGTTGGCTCTTCATTCAAAATATGTTCAAATTTTGTTCATTTCTCACTCTTTCCATTGCACTATCCTTGGCCTGGGCCACCTCTCCCCTCTCCTGGATTACTGCCTGGGCTTCCTGACTCGGCTTCCTAATAGGTTTGTCCTTCACATTCTATCTCAACCCAACAGCTGGGTGGAACTCTTAAAACCCAAGTGAGATGGTATCACTCGTCTGCTCAGAATCCTGTAAAGGATCATCATCTCCCTTCAAGGAAGAATCCAAGACCTTACAATGGTCTGTGTTATCTGTCTGACCTTATCTCTTCTTTTCTCTGCTCCAACCACACCAGCTACCTTGCATTTCCTTGGATTTAGGATCTTTGCACTGACAGGCCTGTGATCTTGGATCTTCACACAGATATTCCCATAGATAATCCCTCACCTCCTATTCTTTTTCTGCAGTAATTATCACCTTTAATATCCTCTATAATCTACTTACGTTTACATCTATTAGTTATTATCTGTACTCTCCCCTAGAGTGCCAGCTTTAGGAGGTCAGGGATTTTATTCGCTGATATGTCCCAAGTTGCTGAAATATAGTGGGTTCTCAACTATTTGTGACATGAATGGAGAGGAGCTTCCTACACAAACTGCAGTTTATAAGTGTTACAGGGTTGTTTTAAGGATAAATGAAATAGTGTGTGTGAGAAAGTGCTTTGGGGCTAAAGTGCACTTTGACAAATACCCCAATCTTTATTTCTTCCACTGAATCCACCATTGTTATCAGTGGCATATTTTTTTCACTTAATTTATTCACATATACCCATAATAAATATATTCTTATTTCATGTGAGATTTTTAAAAATAATGAACAGTATTATAAGATTGAAAAACAAAAACCTCTTGCCACACATAAAGTTTTATATGTGTGTGAGATTATTGTTACTTGGGAGTAGGGAGTAAGGGAGTCTCAAAACAAGTGATGAATTAACAGATTTTTGCAGCAAAGCTGTACCCTAACTCAAGCATGTCTCTTGAAAATCCCTCTTTTGACAATGGCGTGCCCTATGAAAATCGAAATAAATGCAATTTCCTTAAGAATGGGACAAAGATTAGGGAGATAAAATTCGCTTTTTAAAGAGATAGGCTATTCTCTATGTGTTTTGAAGGGTTCTGGTGAGATTTATGTTCGGTTTCTGAAAAAAAAATGCTGAGAGTTCTAGATTCAGAAATATCACAAAAGATAATGTTTTCTCAGTCTTCTAGATGTTTAATTTTTATGTCTACTTCTAATTTTGACCTCAAAGTTGATGTAATTTCTAATTTATTGTCACTTGTTTCTAGAACGTTTGACTATTTTTAGTCTACCTAACTCACCATTTCATCTTTTCATCCATATAATAACCCATAGCACTAATTTCAACGTTTCCTTAAATGAAAAACACTAGTTGGTTCCTTTGAAATGTTTTCCCCCTGAACTGAATGTTGCTTATTTACCTTAAAAGTCGATTATGCCACTTCCCCTTTTAAAGACCTAGTCTTGTTATTTTCTTTTGTAACTTTGCCAATTTTTCTATAATTTTTGCCATCTCCATCAATATTTTTTAATTAATTATGATTTCTAAACAAGTTAAAATAGGCCTATAATAGGTTCATTGTGGTTTAACCCAATAAATCTAACAACTAAAATTGAAAGAATGAGTCAATGAAGCCATGCTGGGGTATGGTGCCAATTTAGCTATCAAAATTAATCCATTAGGATATAGTTTATTACAAAGTACATTTAACACATTAATTAGTAATCCACAGTGCAAAGCTTTTACCAAAAGCCTGTCCTTGATTGCTTTGTTTTCCCAAGTAGCTAGATTCCACAAGCTAAGATTAGTATTCGGCGCCTTGACCAAATTCCTAACGTTCTGTAATGTCTCTTTTTATTGCCAGTAAATCCAGATGGAAATGGCTTTTACTGTTGTTATTAAGTGTGAGTTTATTAATGTTATCTATTAAGCCCACACTGCACATTGCCCATATAAGAACTTTCAGAATCAGGCTTGATGAATGTACCATGTAAGTCCAAAAGGTTTAAGAACAAAATGAAGACTCTAGTATATAAATTAAAACAGTTTGCTGGCGCTTACAAGAGCATCCTGGACACAGAGTTCTGAGTCATTAATTATATATTAGAGTAGAGCCTCTCATCAATATAGGTGTTTTTAAACTATGGGCACAAGTTGCCAAAATGGACTTTAACTAAAATTCGAGGAGGAGAAATGAAATGAAGCCAGTCAGAAAAATATTAGCTTCTGACACAGGACTAGGGGTGGGGGTGGAGGGGGTCCCTGAGTCAGGAAGCAAATGTAAGTTGAGGTGCAGAGGTTGTCTGCTGTTATAGAACATTTCCACACCAGAATACTAACATAAAGTTAATAGCGCCAACTCCTACACTTACCAAAAATAATTTGCGCAGACGCAGGTTTGTGCTCTCCAAATGTTGATCCTCCCATTAACGACCTCGAAAAAGTCAACCTGTTCACATTTCCAAAACTTAACTCATATGCTAAGAAAGAACTGAAATCATCAGTAGATGAAGTGTTTAAAATGTTTTCTCTCCCTAAACTTCTAGTATTATTTCCTTGAAGAGCTTTGCTTTAAAAATCAAGTTGTTCATTTAACAAGAGAGAGAGAGAGAGACCATTATTTTTGCAGAGATCTGAGAGTGAAGGCCTGAGACATGTCCTCACTGCAAATCGAACCTGTCTAGGCTCCATCTGTCAGGCAATGGGGCTGGACGTCAGCTTGCCGCCCCATCGTCCCCCAGGATGAAGACCGAGCTCAATGGAGAGCAGGGTGGTGTGGATGGATGATCGAGGAGGCGCAGGGAGGGGGGACGGCGGGCTAAGTCCCAGCCCCACGGCAAGGGCTGGATAAGAGGGTAATTTTTAGAAGAGCACGGTAAAGTGCAGCAGGGTGGTCCTCCACCTATACTCATACCTTTCTTGGGGTCCAAAGCCAACATCAGAGCTCTAAGACCCCTGTCCTGAAGAGCACAGAACAAAGCCCTGCATTGTTCAAGTCTCTGTAAGAAATAGAGCCCACCAGCCCACTGTGTTTTGCGGCTTAGTACCAGGGCCGACACGAGTGAAAGGGACACACCCCTGAGCGCTGGCCTGGGTGCGCAGCTATGGCAACATCTCAGTGGTGGTGGAGTCACAGTCCCTTCCCAAGCCTAGCAGCCCTGATGGGAGCAGGAAGAGATAATGTGGAAACATGGAGTACAGGAAATCCTCTGCCTTTCCCCCTACCTCCGCCCAAGGACTGCCAGCAATAATCAGAAATAATTGAGGGCAAGAGTGGAGAGATTGAGCTGAAATTTACTCTGACTCACCTTGGGGTCCTATTCCACCTTTGACTCCTCTCCTTCCCCTCTAGAACTGGTAGGATGGCCTACCTGAGCATTTAACCTGAAATGTGGGGTCCAAGCAGAACCCTCATAGAAAAACCAACAAACTGCTCCCGGAAATTCTGTGCTTAGAGAGAGAGAAAAAGCCTGGTGAACAGAGTCAATGATTCCCCTCCAAATGTTTTCCTCCCATTAGATAGATCTAATCATTAGCCTTTTGGTGCAAGTTCTTTATTTCTTCTGTTATGAAATCCCAATGCCGCTGCTTACTGGCCTCTATGAAGCACTGCTGAGCAGGGCACTACAGCAATCCATTTGCTTCACGTACAGTCATAATAAAGGGTTAGGATGACCAGATTTTAAATCCATCTCTAGCCTTCGCCTCTTCATTTTCCAGTTTTTGCTACTTATTAGCAGTTTTTAGGTGAGGGACCATTCATCTACACAGAGTAAGGATGTTGGTACTTTACTTGAACTCTGTCAGCATGATTCACCCCCAAACATTCAGAACAAAACAGCTCTGAGCAGCTGTAGGTGACCTCTGTGGCCACCACCGAGTCAAACTGGGCCCTCTCTTTTTATTGTGAAGGAACTCGAGATGTGACAGTTAAACCAATGCTTCGCCATAAAGTGCAAGGGGAGTGACAGAAAGAGTGACGGACAAATTAAAGAAAAAGTTCTGTTTAGCAATTTGGGGTGACAGCACTTAAAATTTTTAGCTGGAGGATTGTTTAGGAATGACAGTATGCAGCTGAGAAAGGCAGGCTACCTGTTATAAAAAGGAATTTGTGTGAACTCAGAAAAAGCAGTCCTTAAAACTGGAAAAAGAAATCTTCGCATGTGTTATTTAAATAGTAACCCATTAACCTTTTATACAGTGTTCAAATCGTCTATTACTGAAATTCCTCATTAGCCCAATGTTTGAATCAAGGCTTTCCGAGAGATTTTGTTTCCCCGTCCTTACAGAAATGTCACTAGAAATTGGATTTTACATACAGCCATTGTGCTCATTGTTGCTGTTGTCATTTTTCCTTCCAGTGGACTGTGCTATCATAAACACCATCTCTGACGAGTAAAAGACATCAAGGTGAAGCCTCCTCATACAGTACTTGCTGCCTGTGACAACAAATGGCACCAAAACTTGCACTGATCTCAGTAGGGAGATTGATCACTTATTGAGTACTTATTACATACTGAAACTCTGCTAAGTACTTTGTCCTCCTCATCTGTCTCTGGCATATATAATGAACACTCAGTAAATGAGAGTTGGTGGGAAAGAGGGAGGACGGAAGAGGGAAGATGAAAGGAAGGAGGAAGGACAAGTGGAAAGGAAGAAAGTTTCATTATAATTTATAACTTTTACTGAGCATGCTTTTTTTGTAGGTCATCTTAAGAACTTGAAAAGCAAGTTGCTGAGCAGATAGAAATATTCGTTTTTTTCCATTGGGACTTATTGAAGCCAGTCCCAAACCTGACTAGAAACATGCCCAAATTGCCTTTTGATTTTTGCACTCACAGCCTTCAATCATGAATACCTCTGCTGCCAACAACTAAGATAAATAGCTCAGAAGTAACGATGTAAACAACAGTGTTTCTCACTTCAGAGAAACTCTGAATGAATCCAGTCACCATCAGCTCCTTGCTTCCCCCTTGCTTTTATTGCTCTGTAGAGTTGAATCAAGAAGCAACCCCTACCGTGTAAACAACAAGGGATTACTCACAGATGGTATAAATAGAAGATAAGTGTAAGGGTCAAGGCCAGGACCCAGTAGTCATCTGAAGAGATACATCATCTCCAAAGCCTGTCCAAACATTCATCGCAAACAAATTTCAGAACGTTTTATATGGGTTTGAGCCAGGTTTTTACCTTGTCCATATCCCAAAAAGAGGATCCATCCCAGTTCCAAGAACTTTCAAATAACAATAAAAAATTATTTGCTTATAAGAGAGAAGAGGGAAAGAAAATGGCCAGCTTCCCAGTGATTCAAACAGAGCCTGAGCAATTGGGGACAAACTGATTCATCAGAGCATCTATACCATATTACAGATTGAATTTCCACATGCTATTTAGGATGATTTTGTGTCAAAGCATGAAGTTGGAATTACACTGCCTCCTGGGTTAAAGTGTTGTGGACATTATAAGAAATTTTTTTTTATGCTGTTGCTTCATTCAAGCTCACAAAATAACTGTACATACTTTGTAAACAACAAAGGAAAATGTATGTCTTTTTATTTCTATTGTGTTGAAAGGATTATTTGTTTCTATTGTTTACTAATATTGATCAAGTTATTCTTGTTGTTACCAACTTTGCGTTACTCCTCCACATCCCATATTTTGCATCTGCAAAACAATAAAGGCAAACATCCATTTGAATATAATTTGTGGTTCTTCATGTGTTCCCAACCCAGTCTGATTCCAAACTAATACTCACTAACTTCCTAACTTAAAGCCTGAACTTTCATTTGCTGCTTATATAATTATATTTAAAAATGCAGTGAAAGTATGTAATAGTCATTCAAAATTTAATTTTAAAACTGTTTTAAAATTATGAATAGAAATAAACTTTCTAACCTGAAAAATAACATCATCATAAACCTATAGCAATAATCATATGTAATGATAAAATTACAGAATAACCCCCATTTAAAACACACACAAAATAAGATAACTACTATCCTACTATCTCAGCTTCTATTCAATATTATCCTTGAGGTCTTACAATAATAAGATAAGAAAATATAATAAAATATGTAAATATTAGAGCAAAACAAAATTGCTTTTTTTATACAACATGATTATTTATAGAGTATATTCAAAATAATCTACAAACTATTGAAAACAAAAACAGAGTTCAACAGAGTGGTTAGATAAAAGTAATTTGACTAGCTAACACATATCGAATTTTTATTGCAGGCCAGGTACAGTTCTAGGTACTTTCCATGTTTTATTAACTAGTAATATGAAATAATCTACTACAACAGCCCTGAGAATAATACAATTACTATGCCCAAAGAAAATTAATATACAGAAAGGTAAAGTGACTTACTGTTATAGGTTGCATTGTGTTCCCCAAAATATATATTGAAGGCTTAATCCCTGGTACCTATGAATATGATCTTGAAAATTAGGTCTTTGCAGATGTCATCAGGGTAAGATGAAGTCCTCAGGGTGGGCTCTAATCCAATGTGACTGATGCCCTTATAAGAAGAGGGGAATTCAGACACAGACACACCTAGTGACGATGCCATGTGGCAACAAGTCAGAGAATGGAGTTATGTGGTTACAAGCCAAGGAATGCCAAAGAGTGCCGGCAACTACCAGTAGCGAGGAAGAGGAAAGGAAGAATTCCCCTACAGTGTTCAGAGGACGCAGGGCCGTGCTAACATCTTTTTCTTTCTTTTTTTTCCCTTTAATTTCTTTATTGCTTAAGGAATTACATATGTGTCCTCATCCCCCCATTGCCCCCCCCACCCCCACCCCCCACTCATGCCCCTGCTAACATCTTGACTTCAGACTTTTAGCCTCCAGAACTGTGAGACAATAAATTTCTGCGTGGCTGAAGTGGTTCAGTGGTTGAGCATCAACCTATGCACCAGGACATTACGGTTCAATTCCCAAGCACATGCTTACGTTACAGGCTTGGTCCCCAATAGAGGGCATGCAGGAAGGAGGCAGCTGACCAATAATTCTCTCTCATCATTGGTGTTTCTCTCTCTCCCTTTCCTCTCCTCTCTGAAATCAATAAAAAAATATTTTTAAAGATAAAATAAATAAATTTCTGTTGTTTTCAGTCACTCAGTTTGTGACACTTTGTTAGAACAGACCTAGCAAATTAATCTACACTAATAAAAGAGAAAATGGTAATTGGCGTACGACCGCTACCCTTCCCATTGGCTAATTAGCGAGATATGCAAATTAATCACCAGCCAAGATGGCAGTTAACTGTCAACAAAGATGGCGGTTAATTTGCATATGTAGGCACAATGCAGGAAGGCAAAAGGGAAAGCACAGAAGAAGCCCCCTGGCACTGACAGTGATCGGAAACCCAGGGGGGAGCTAAGAGCCGGGGGACAGGGCAAAGGCGGCCCTGCCCCCCAGCCATGATCGGAGAATCCTGGCCTTTGCCGCACTGGCCAGTGATAGTGGGAAGTAGGGGTGGAGCCAGCAATGGGAGCTGGGCAGGGGCGGAGCCCGCGATCCTGGGGTGGCTGCAGCTGTCGGTCTCCGCTGCCCGGAGTCCACTATCAGGGAGCGATTGAGCTGGGTGGGGGGGGGGGGCTGCAGCTGGGGGTCCCCGCTGCCTGGGCCTAACGCCTCGGCCAGAGGCGAAAGGCCCTGGCAGGGGCAGAGCGCACTATCGGGGTCGGCTGCAGCCTGGCAGGGGCGGAGCCCACGATTGGGGTGGCTGCAGCTGGGAGTCCCCGCTGCCTGGGCCTAACGCCTGGCCAAAGGCATTAGACCCGGGAAGGGGCGGAGTTCACGATCGGGGGGTGGCTGCAGCTGGGGGGGTCCCCTGCCTGGGCCTAACGCCTCGGCCAGAGGAGGCGTTAGGCCAGGGCAGGGGCGGCTGCAGCTGGGGGTCCCCGCTGCCCGGGCCCAACGCCTCGGCCAAAGGCCCGGGCAGGGGCGGAGCCCACGATAGGGGGGGCGGCTGCAGCTTGGGGGGTCCCCTGCCCGGGCCTAACGCCTAGGCCAGAGGCCTTAGGCCCAGGCAGGGGCGGCTGCAGCTGGGGGTCCCCGCTGCCCGAGCCCAACGCCCCGAGGCGTAAGGCCCGGGCAGGGGCAGAGTCCACGACCGGGGGGCGGCTGCAGCTTGGGGGGTCCCCTGCCCGGGCCTAACGCCTCAGCCAGAGGCCTTAGGCCCGGTTAGGGGCGGCTGCAGCTGGGGGTCCCCACTGCCCCGGCCCAACGCCTCTGCCAGAGGCGTAAGGCCCGGGCAGGGGCGGAGCCCACGATCGGGGGGTGGCTGCAGCTTGGGGGGTGCCTGGGCCTAACGCCTGGGCCAGAGGCATTAGGCCCAGGCAGGGGCGGAGCCCACGATTGAGGGAGGCTTCAGCTGCGGGCTGAGGCTGCATGGGCGGCGTGGGCGATCGTAGGGAGCTGGGGGTCCCCTGCCCACCCTGATCTGGGACACCCTTCAGGGCAAGCCAGCTGGCTCCCACCCGTGCACCAGGCTTCTATCCTATATAATAAAAGGGTAATATGCACATGCAATTTTTTTTCCCAAATATATTTTATTGATTTTTTACAGAGAGGAAGGGAGAGGGATAGAGAGTTAGAAACATCAATGAGAGCGAAACTTCGATCAGCTGCCTCCTGCACACCCCCTACTGGGGATGTGTACGCAACCAGAGTACATGCCCTTGACGAGAATCGAACCTGGGACCCTTCAGTCCGCAGGCTGATGCTCTATCCACTGAGCCAAACCCGTTAGGGCGGTAATGTGCAAATTGACCCTAACAGCAGAATGACTGGGAATGACTGGTCACTATGATACACACTGACCGCCAGGGGGCAGATGCTCAATGCAGGAGCTGCCCCCTGGTAGTCAGTGCACTCCCACAGGGGGAGCTCTGCTCAGCCACAAGCCAGGCTGAAGGCATCACATTGGCGAAGGTGGGAGCCTCTACTGCCTCCTCAGCAGCTCTGTGGATGTTCGACTGCAGCTTCGGCCCGCTAGCAAATGGACATCCCCCAAGGGATGTATCACTGCCAGCTTAGGCACAATCCCCCGGGGAATAGGCCTAAGCCAGCAGGTGGACATCCCCTGAGGGGTCCCAGACTGCGAGAGGGCACAGGCTGGGCTGAGGGACCCCCGAGTGCACAAATTTTTGTGCACTGGGCCTCTAGTCTATATATAAAAGCCTAAGCGACTAGTCAACCAGATGACTGGCTGGTAGCTATGACACATCCTGACCACCAGGGGGCAGACACTCAATGCAGGAGCTGCCCCCTGGTGGTCAGTGCACTCTCACAGCAGGAGCGCTGCTCAGCTGTCCAACGGATGCCAGATGCCAGGCTCATGGCTGGCGAGCGCAGCTGTGGCGGCACAAGTTTCTCCCGCTTCCATAGCAGTGCTACCGAGCTGCAGCAGGCACAGCGGGGCCAGCATGAGTGGGAGCAGTGCCCCGGCTGCCTGCCACTTCCCTCAATACTACATCCTTGGGGGATGTTGGACTGCTGGTTTCAGCCTGATCCAGGCCTGTGGGAATCGGGCTGAAACCAGCAGTCCGACATCCCTTGAGGGGTTTCAGATTGTGAGAGGGTGCAGGCCAGGCTGAGGGACCACCCCCCCGCCCCCACTGAGTGCATGAATTTTATGCACTGGGCCTATAGTATTATATATGGTAAGATAGCATGATTTTGCTATAAGCCTAGACAAATAGAATAAGGGTATGGGGGGGGGGGGCCAAAAGTGATATAACCTAAATAGAAATGTTCTTTATGTCTGAGATGATGTTACAAATTAGTGGATCATATTCACAAAATATGATCAAGAGAAGTAAATTATCCAGGTAGAAAGAAAAATGTCCCTACTTCATATCATATTAAAAATAAATTAGGAAAAAATATCAAAGACCAAATGTGAAAAGTAAATGTTTAAAACATTTAGAAAAAATAGAGAAGATACCTTAATGATTTCTAGGTAGGGATATATCCATTTAAAAGGACAGAAGAAAAACACATACTATAAAGGAAAAGATTAATAAATTTAACATTAAGTTTTTTAAAACCTTACTAAAACACACCATACAAAGTTAAAATGCAATGTATTGGGTGTGGGGAAAGTATTTGCAACACACACAATTTTTTAAAAATTAATATATAAAATTTGTATAAAAATCCCACAAATCAATAGGAAAAAGGCAAAAATCTTAGAGAAATAGACAAAGGATATGAATGTACAGGTGATACTCAACAGCATTAGTAATCAGAGAAATGCAAAATTCATTAGATTCCGTTTCATACTCATTATATTGACAAAAATTAGAAAGTCTGATAACCCCACTTTTTGGTAAGGATGTGAAGGAACATGAACTTTCAACACTGCTGACGGAAATCAAAATAGCAGAAACACTAAAGTCAAGGCTGTGTGTATCCTTACACTCTACTAGATGTAGTCCCTGGGGAAACTTCATGTACACACAAGAAGATAGGTACAAGAATATACACTGCAACATGACTTGTAACAGCAAAAGCTTGATATTATCAAAATATCCACTAACAGTAGATTAAATTAATTATGGTTATAGTCATACAATAAAATATTATATAGGAGCTAAATGGGTACATTTTTAAAAATAAGATGGAGAATGATATGTAAGAATTCTATTTATATCAAGTTATTTTAAAGCAATCCTATTGAATAATAGACAAACATGGTAATTAACCATACCTTTGCTACCATCGCCATTGGCTGATTAGCACAATATGCAAATTAACCACCAACAAAGATGGCGGCTAATTTGCATACTACAGGCAGTATGGGACACCGGGAGCCGCCATCCAGGCCCCTGTGTGCGACCCCAGGAGCCACTGGAAAGCCAGGCCACAGGCAAGGCGGCCCCCGGGACCCAGAATCCGCCTTGCCTGCAGCCTGTGATCGTGATCGTGATCGTGATCGTGATCGTGATCGTGATCGTAAAGCCGGGCCACAGGCAAGCGGCCCCCTGGAACCCAGGAGCCCGTTGGCAAGGTCTGCAGGCGAAGCAGCGATCAAGCTATGAGAGGGAGGGTGGGGGGTGGAAGGAGCTACAGGAGCAGCTCTAGCCAGAGACTGAAGACTCCAGCCAGAGAGAGGAGTGAAGACTGAAGGCTCCAGCATCAGTAAAGACTGTGTCCAGAGCGAAGATGGAAGGCAGTGGCCAGAGTAAAGGTCTGGGTCTTGGATGCCAGAGGAAAACTGGTGCTGGCAGCCAGGGGAAAGAAGGCCTATTGCACGAATCTTCATGCAACAGGCCTCTAGTATCAGATAACTAGAGGCCCTGTCCAGGCAGACATCCCTCTAGCAGTCCAGGACCCCTCGCTCCTTACCACCTGCCTGCTCACACTTCCTTAGCACTGCCACAGAAGTGGGAGAGTCTCCCACCACCCCCTGGTGGTCAGTGCACATGATAGTGACCGGTCATTCTGGTTTGCCACCATAATGGTTGCTTAGGCTTTTATTATATAGATATTTATTCATATGTACCTGTGTAATAACAGTACAAAACATTCGTGGAAATGATGAACTTCCAATTTAGGATAGTGATTTTTCTGGGGGAGGGAGCAGTATTGAGGAGGGCCAGTCAATTATATCTACAATTTATTATTATATTTTTTAATCTATAGCAAAAATGATGAGTTTAAGAGTTGATACAAGAGAGATTAGGTGGGTGTTTATTGTAGTCTTCTCTATAACTCTCTGGGTGTTGGCAATATTTAATTTAAATAAAAAACATTAAAATCTGTTGAAGTTGGAAGAAACCTGATGTCAGTTTTTAGTTCTAAATTGAACACTTGCTGTTAAAATTTAGAGCTTGCCATTGGTTCTATAAATAAGATAATAAAATGTAAGAATTACACTTAATCCCCTAATTACTCTAAACTTTAATCAAGCCTTTATTAACATAATGTGTCTAGCTTGGGGTCTTAAAACCTGAGAGGGGATTTAGAGAAGAGTAATCAAAACAATGAAAAATAAGTAGGTAATATAAAGGAAGGCTAAAGGAACTGGGATGATTTAGACTAGTGAAAGAAAGCAAAGGGGAAAATATATTGAGGAGACTGTAGAATTTGCTCTTTTATTACTGAAGTCTGTGCCTCAATTAAGGCCCAACATTAGCTGTTTTGGTTATTTATTGCTAGGTAGCAGACCACTCTAAAACATAATGACTTAAAGCAATAATAATCATTTATTTTGTTCTTGAATCTGTAATTTGGTCAAGACTTCAGTGAGAATGGTTCTTTACTGATCCTTGTGGCATCAGTTGCAACAGCTCACCTGGGGCTGGAAGATCCAGTTTCAGGATGATTTACTCTCATGTTAGCAAGTTGGTGCTGGCTATTGGCTGTAACTATGGGGCAGGACTGTGGGCCATGATCCTTGCGGGCCTCTCCTTGTGGGCCTATCCAGGGCTTGGACTTCCTCACACCATGATGTCTGGATTCCAAGAGGGAGAGTCCCATGGGGGAAGTATATGACATCATTATATATTATCCCTGGAAGTCAGAGTGTCATTTTCACAAAGACCCACCTGGTTTCAAGACAAGGGAATGTACTCTCCACCTCTTGATAGGGGAGGGCCGTATTTGTAGAACTTTGGGTGGAAAGGCATTGTTGCAGCCATCTTTGTAAGATACAATTTGCCCCACTGACCTCCTTCCTCAAATCTCTCTCCAAGTCAATCTATTTTTCTCACTGCTCCCAGAAAGAGTTCTGATCACATCATTCTCTTATTCAACAACAGAGGAGAGTGTTCTCTGCTCTTCATCCCACAAAATCAGGTTTGTTCTGTGTGGCTGCAAGTCTTCATGGAGTCAAAATGCATATAATTCATTCAGAGGTCTTGAAACTTTCACTTCTGTGAAAATTTAGGAAAGGCTGACCAAAATATTGATGTTTCAGATGCTTCTCTACTTGAGTTTAACAAAGATAACATGACAGGGCATTCCTATTTCATGGAACCTGTTGTCAAGTTCATGTGCAGACATATGAGCAACCCAGGTGAACTTGAGGAATTCACACAGCACTATTACCGCTATGCTCTTCACATTCAAACAGAATGTAATTCATCAATCAAATCTGATTTTTAAATTTTTCTAAGCCAGAGAAAGACAAAATAGGCTTTGGAAGTTTTTCTTTCCATTCCTTTCTTTAAATTGTTTGATTTGAGATTTTTTAGCACAACAGTCAAAAGTGGAATTTGTCAACTCAAGGGTCTGATACTTGGTCACAGCATTAGGTTTCCATTTTTTACCCAGTCCACCAAATAAATACATCATCTTCTTATTCTTTTACTAAACTTGGAAAATTAACTACCATTTCACATCAGAACAAGTTCTCCCAATTCTTTCTTGCTGAAATTGCTAAGCATGCTACCTAAATGGATACCAGCTGGAGTTGTCTGATATGTGAGATTAGTTTGCCATAGGGACAAATTCGGACTCTACCTCTATTAGGTTGAACCATATTAAGTTGCTGTTTTGACCATCAGAAAATGGAAATTTCAGATAGTTTGATTTGTATTCATTGATCAGATTGAGAAATTTCCTTGCAGAACCCAAGAAGTCATGGATTTGAATTGAGGTCAGTCTAGAATGACTCCTAACTGAAGATACAAACTGCTTTTCCATGCACATAATGTTTTAATATAAAAGCCCAGGAAAGTGGTACCCCTAACTCTTGAGCAAGTTAACCAGTTGAGTTCTATATGTGGGGGTCCACCTATAAGGGAAAAAATAAGAAACCCTTGTTTATCTAGACTGTTTTTTAGCTGCAGCAATGCTATTGGTTAGACCTTTTATGGATTTATTAATAAACAATATTTAACTGGGTGGTTGAAGATTTTTGTTTCCTAATCTATGAAGTAGAGAAACGAATTGTGTTATATCCCAGAATTAGAAGCAATGAAAAGAATCTTTAAGCAATAATTAATAAGTACTTAATACTATTATTATTATCTGTAAATTAGGTATCCATAAAAATATGACCACAATGATTGGGAATTATGATTAGTGAAATGTAATAAGGCTGTGGGCAGAGTATAGAAGATAAGCAACTATTTCAATTGTTTTTTAAATATCATATGCTAAGAAAATTAACATAAAAGAGATGTATAATTTAAAAACACATTAACTTAATTTGGTAATCTTTGGGAATAAACATAGGATTAGGATAAAGCCTTTGTGAGTGTTTTTGGAGGAATACGATGTTTACCAGTTGGTTAAACTTTCTGATTAAGTTTTAGTATTTCTAATGTTTTTTTATAAAGCCCTCATTCTACATGGGGTATTCCTAGTTCTGTGGCTTAACAATAAAAGGATAAAAATTACATTGAATCTAATATACATAATATAATACTTCTTCTAAGTACAGTAAGTAGCTAATAGCATGACCCTCTGCATATCTGAGGAAGACAGGGTATTTTGCACAACCAACCACCCAACTCCATCCCGCCATTCTTCTCTCTAATCACAGTTAGCAGATAGAGAAATATGAGGACAATTCACTTATTTTTTCACAATGGTGACAAGAACCCCATGATCCACATTTGAATCTATACTATTCATATTTATTCAAATTCCTCAAAACTTATGTATAGATTGCCCTATCTTATCTTGAAGGCTGGAGCATTTTTGAAACAGCATTTTTGAAAGTTTGTTTCATGGAAGTCTAACTCCACAAGATGTTAATAGACTTCCGGAGAACAAAGATGGCAGCATAGGTTAACGCTGGAGTTTGCTGCCTCGAATAACCACTTCAAAAATACAACTAAAAGATGGATCGGACATCATCCAGAACCACAGGAAGGCTGGCTGAGTTGAAGTTCTACAACTAGGAGGAACTGAGAATCAGAGGAGGCGCAGTGCTGAAGTAAATACTAAGGTGCGGAGTGCGCGCGCGGCGTGGGCTGGTGGCGGAGGGCACTTTTGTCTGTTTCAATCCGGAGGGAGCCTCAGACTCTGAGCTCCAGATCCGGGCAAGTCTCTAGGGACCCAGACGCAAACGGGAGAAGTGGGACTGTCTGGCTTCGGTCCCTCCAAGGTTTGCAGCAGTTGCTGGGACAGAGAGGCAGAGCCCCTGGAGACGGACTGAGAGCAGCCATAACTGCTCCCTCCTCCGCCCTGTTGATCCCGTGGGACCCCTTCCCGCCCCCCCTGCCCCCCCCCCGACCCCGCTGAAGCCCTGCACAGAGCCATTTGCCGGATAGCCTCAGGCAAAAGCTAGATTAGCACCTCCCTAGAGGACAGAAGTTCTCCCACTGCAAACACAGCTGATTCTCACAACCAGTCGGCCTGGAGGTAAAATCCCTCTAGTATTAACTACAATAATCAAGGCTTAACTACAACAAGACTGCCCACAAAGACCACTAGGGGGTGCACCAAGAAAGCATAAAAAATGCGGAGACAAAAAAACAGGACAAAACTATCAAGGGAGGATATTGAGTTCAGAACCACACTTTTGAGGTCTCTCAAGAGGCTTCTAGAGTCTGTTGATAAACTTGATGAGATGTACAGGAAATCTAATGAGACCCTCGACGGTGTGATAAAGGACCAACTAGAAAGTAAGCATACACTGACTGAAATAAAGAATATTATACAGACTCCCAACAGCAGACCAGAGGAGTGCAAGAATCAAGTCAAAGATTTGAAATTCAAAGAACCGAGAAACACCCAACCGGAAAAGCAAAATGAAAAAAGAACCCGAAAATACAAAGATAGTGTAAGGAGCCTCTGGGACAGCTTCAAACTCACCAACATCAGAATCATAGGGGTACCAGAAGATGAGAGACAACAAGATATTGAAAACCTATTTGAAGAAACAATGACAGAAAACTCCCTCCACCTGGTGAAAGAAATAGACTTACAGGTCCAGGAAGCGCAGAGAACCCCAAACAAAAGGAATCCAAAGAGGACCACACCAAGACACATCATAATTAAAATGCCAAAGGCAAAAGACAAAGAGAGAATCTTAAAAGTAGCAAGAGAAAGAAACTCAGTTACCTACAAGGGAATACCCATACGACTGTCAGCTGATTTCTCAACAGAAACTCTGCAGGCCAGAAGGGAGTGGCAAGAAATATTCAAAGTGATGAATAGCAAGAACCTACAACCAAGATTACTTTACCCAGCAAAGCTATCATTCAGAATTGAAGGTCAGATAAAGAGCTTCACAGATAAGGAAAAGCTAAAGGAGTTCATCACCACCAAACCAGTATTATATGAAATGCTGAAAGGTATCCTTTAAGAAGAGGAAGAAGAAGAAAAAGGTAAAGATACAAATTATGAACAACAAATATGCATCTGTCAACAAGTGAATCTAAGAATCAAGTGAATAAATAACCTGATGTACAGAATGAACTGGTGATTATAATAGAATCAGGGACATAGAAAGGGAATGGACTGACTATTCCTAAGGGGGAAAGGGGAGTGGGAGATGCGGGAAGAGACTGGACAAAAATCGTGCACCTATGGATGAGGACAGTGGGTGGGGTGTGAGGGTGGAGGGTGGGGTGGGAGCTGGAAGGAGGGGAGTTATGGGGGGAAAAAAGGAGGAACAAATGTAATAATCTGAACAATAAAGATTTAATAAAAAATAAATAAATGAAAAAAAAGATGTTAATAAAATTATGATGATAGCTCTGGCTGGTTTGGCTCAGTGGATAGAGCATTGGCCTGCAAACTGAAGGGTCTCGGGTTCGATTCCAGTCAAGGGCACATGTCCAGGTTGTGGGCTCAATCCCCAGAAGGAGGTGTGCAGGAGGCAGCCAATCAATTATTCTCCCTCATCATTGATGTTTCTATCTCTCTCCCTCTCTCTTCCTCTCTGAAACCAATAAAAATATACTTTTAAAAAGTTAAATTATTTTTGTCATCATCTTTTATGATGACATAAAAGAATTTCATGCCAATGCCAGGTTAAGCAAATTAATTACATTTAATATATGTATATTATCCTAATATATAAAAATCCTGGGTCCGTCATGACCGGAGGCTTGACCAACCGGAAGTCAGTCCTGCAGTCAGAGCTGGGTTGCTGTGGTGACCCAGCACTGACTGCTGCAGCTGCAAGCACAGTGACCCAGCACTGACTGCTGAGGGGCCTGCAAATCAGGCCTGGAGAGAGGCCTGAAGAGAGAAGCAAGGCCTGATCCATAGCCTGTGTGGCAGCTGTTGATCAGCACTTGCCTCTCTCTTTCTCTCCCGGCCGGGCCAGCAGTGGTGCCTCCATTTCTCTCCAGGCCTCCACAGGGGCTGTTGATCAGACCTGCCTTTCTGATCAGGCTCTTTGATAGGCCCAGAGATGCTGACTGGCATAGAAACTGAACAATCAGAACCAAATCTAGGTGAACTGTGAGGAGCCAATGGCTGCCTAGGATGTGGAGCTTCTTTTTGATTAAGTTATTATTTATTGATTAAGTTATGACATATGTGTCCTTATCCCCACATTAACCCCCCATCCCCCCACTCATGCCCTCACCCCCCTGTTGTCTGTGTCCATTGGTTAGGCCTATATGCTTGCATACAAGTCCTTTGGTTGATCTCTCCTCCTTACCCCCACCTTCCCCTACCTTCCTTCTGAGATTTGACGGTCTGATCGATGTTTCTCTGTCTCTGGATCTGTTTTGTTCATCAGATTATGTTGTTCATTATATTCCATAAATGAGTGAGATCATGTGATATTTATCTTTCTCTGACTGGCTTATTTCACTTAGTATAATGCTCTCCAGTTCCATCCATGCTGTTGCAAATGGTAAGAATTCCTTCTTTTTTACCTCAGTGTAGTATTCCATTGTGTAGATGTACCACAGTTTTATAATCCACTCATCTACTGATGGGCACTTAGGCTGTTTCCAAATCTTAGCTATGGTGAATTGTGCTGCTATGAATATAGGAGTGCATATATCCTTTCTGATTGGTGTTTCTGGCTTCTTGGGATATATTCCTAGAAGTGGAATCACTGGGTCAAATGGGAGTTCCATGTTTAGTTTTTTGAGGAAACTCCATACTGTTCTCCACAGTGACTGCACCAGTCTGCATTCCCACCAGCAGTGCACAAGTGTTCCTTTTTCTCCACATCCTCGCCAGCACTTGGTCATTTGTTGATTTGTTGATGATAGCCATTCTGACAGGTGTGAGATGGTACCTCATTGTTGTTTTGATTTGCATCTCTCAGATTATTAGTGACTTTGAGCATGTTTTCAAATGTCTCTTGGCCTTTCTTCTGTCTTCTTTCAAAAAGTATCTATTTAAGTTCATTGCCCATTTTTTGATTGGATTGTTTATCTTCCTTTTGTTAAGTTGTATGAGTTCCCTGTAAATGTTGGAGATTAAACCCTTATCAGCGATATCATTGGCAAATATGTTCTCCCATACAGTGGGCTTTCTTGTTTTGTTGATGGTTTCTTTTGCTGTACAAAAGCTTTTTATTTTGATGTAGTCCCATTTGTTTATTTGCTCTTTAGTTTCCCTTGCTCTAGGAGCAGTATGAATGAAGAAATTGCTTCGGCATATGTCTGAGATTTTGCTGCCTGTGGATTCCTTTTATGGTTTCTCATCTTATGTTTAAGACCTTTATCCATTCTGAGTTTATTTTTGTGTATGGTGTAAGTTGGTGGCCTAGTTTCATTTTTTTGCATATATCTGTCCAATTTTCCCAACACCATTTATTGAAGAGACTGTCTTGACTCCATAGTATGCTCTTGCCTCCTTTGTCAAATATCAGTTGAGCATAATAGCTTAGGTCAATTTCTAGGTTCTCTGATCTGTTCCATTGGTCTATATGTCTATTCTTGTGCCAGTACCAGGTTGTTTTGAGAACAGTGGCTTTGTAATACAGCTCGATATCTGGTATTGAGATCCCACCTACTTTGTTCTTTCTCGGGATTGCTGCAGCTATTAGGAGTCATTTTTTATTCCAGAGGAATTTTTGGAAAGTTCGTTCTAGGTCTGTGAAACATGCTGTTGGTATTTTAATGGGGAGTTCATTGAATCTATAGATTGCTTTGGGTAGTATGGACATTTTGATGATGTTGATTCTACCAATCCATGAACACGGTATGTTCTTCCATCTGTTTATGTCTTCCTCTATTTCTTTTTTCAATGTCCTGTAGTTTTTCGCATATAAGTTTTTTACCTCCTTAGTTAAGTTTATTCCTAGGTATCTTAATTTTTTTGGTGCGATGGTAAATGAGATTGCTTTTTTAGTTTCCCTTTCTGTAAGTTCACTATTGGTGTAAAGAAATGCCTTAGATTTCTTGGCATTAATTTTGTATCATGCTACATTGCCAAATTCATTTACTAAGTCTAATAATTTTTTGATGGAGTCTTTAGGGTTCTCTATGTACAGTATCATGTCATCTGCGAATAAGGACAGTTTTACTTCTTCTTTTCCAATTGGATGCCTTTTATTTCTTCTTGTCTGATCACAATGGCTAGTACTTCCAATACTATGTCGAACAGGAGTGGTGAGAGTGGGCATCCCTGTCTTGTTCCTGTTCTTAGGGGAAATGGTTTTAGTTTTTGCCTATTGAGTATGATGTTGGCTGTGGGTTTGTCATATATGGCTTTTATTATGTTGAGGTATGATCCTTTTATTCCCACCTTGCTGAGAGTTTTTATCAAGAAAGGGTGCTGGATTTTGTCAAATGCTTTTTCTGTGTCAATTGACATGACTATGTGGTTTTTATCTCTCAATTTGTTTATGTGGTATTTCACCTTTATTGATTTGCAGATATTGTACCATCCTTGCATCCCCAGGATAAATCCTACTTGGCCATGGTGTATGATCTTTCTGATGTACTGCTGGATCCGATTTGCTAGAATTTTGTTGAGGATTTTGGCATCTATGTTCATGAGGGATATTAGCCTATAATTCTCTTTCATTTTGTTGTCTTTATCTGGTTTTGGTATTAGGATGATGCTGGCTTCATAGAATGAGCTTGGGGTTTCCTTCCTCTTGAATTTTTTTGAATAGTCTGAGGAGGATATGTTTTATTTCTTCCTTGAATATTTGGTAAAACTCCCCTGTGAAGCCATTGGCCCCAGACTTTTGTATGCTGGAAGCTTTTTGATGACTGCTTCAATTTCTTCCATAGTTATTGGTCTATTGAGATTTTTAGAATCTTCCTGATTGAGTTTTGGAAGGTTAGTAGGCAGAGCTTTTGACACTGACTGGCATAGAAACCAACCAATCAGAACCAAATTGGCCGGCAGAAGAGGGCAGTTGGGGGCGAGATCAGACTGGCAGGGGAGGGCAATTAGGGTGATCAGGCAGGCAGAGGCAGTTGGGGCGAGATCAGGCTGGCAGGGGAGGGCAGTTAGGGGCAATCAGGCGGGCAGGCAGAGGGGTTGGTGCAATCAGGCAGGCAGGCAGAGGCAGTTAGGGGCGATCAGGCAGGCAGGCAGAGAGGTTAGGGGTGATCAGGCAGGCAGGCAGAGGGGTTGGTGCAATCAGGCAGGCAGGCTGAGGCAGTTAGGGGCGATCAGGCAGGTGAGCAGTTAGGAGCCAGCAGTCCCAGATTGCGAGAGGGATGTCCGATTGGAGAGGGTGCAGGCTGGGCTGAGGGAACAACCCCCCCCCCCCCGGACAAATTTCATGCACTGGGTCACTAGTACACATATATAAAAACAAAAATAAATCTTCTATGGTCTATATAGCATGTATAATTTCCCAGAGTTATTTCAATCATGAAAGTCATTTTACAAAAATATTTCAACAAACTAGAACATGCTGTGTGAAACTCAAATGTAAGGCATTTCTTATAATATTTTCTTGATACCAATGTAAACTATGCCTCATTTTTCTCTTTCATGGATTTTACTCTCATTTTACAGAGTAAAACATAAAGTAATTTTCTAAGCAAGAGTGACTTCAAGAATTCCAAGTCCTTGTATATTTGAAAAAGTCTGTTTTTGCCTTCATACTTTGATTGGCTATCACTCCTTGTCAGAACTTTGCAGGCCTGGTTTACTCTATTGTCTTCAAGATCCCATACATTTGGGATTGCCAAACGTCAACCTGATTCTTGTCACTTTGTAATTGACCTATATTTTCTCTCTGAAAGCTTCTCAGACATACTGTTTATTTTTGATATCTGAAGTTTTTATGATCCCATGTTTAGATGTGTAAGTCTTTCTGTACTCCTTTATCTCAACATTGCAAAGTAGGATTTTAATGCAACAAAGGCTTCTGTCTTTCTACTCAGCTCTGGATATATTTCTCCTATTGTTTTGATCAATTTCTTCCCTCTCTTCTGTCTTTCTGGTACACCTATTAGCTAAGGCTAAATATCTGGATGGATTCACTGTATATGCCAACTCTGAACTGAAGTTCCTTTATTTTTTCTTGGCAGGTGAGTTCTTTTCATGGTTGCAGACCCTGCTTTAGGGCCCTGGGCTGGCATTTTCAAGTTAAAAGAATAAAAAAGTGTATCAACAGGTTTCTAACCTATTCTCCTTCCATCTTTCAGACTAGTTGAAACACTTCATTCACAGATGGCACCCTCTCTTTCTCCTGGCTTATTCCTGTATAGTTCCTATATTTTATTTCATTTTCAGACATTTGTGTTCAGTCTGCCATTTTACCAGAACACACTAAAGTTTACCATGGGTGGCACAGTTTAAATAAAACCGCTGCACCAATTTCTCAGCAATACTGTCTTTAATATTTATTTTTACTTTTTTAATATGTTTTTATTGGTTTCAGAGAGGAAGGGAGAAGGAGAGAGAGGGAAACATCAACGATGAGAGAGAATCATCAATAGACTACCTCCTACAAGCTCCCTACTGGGGATTGAGCTCACAACCCAGACATGTGCTCTGACCGGGAATCGAACTGTGACCTCCTGGTTCATGGGTCCACACTCAACCATTGAGCCACACTGGCCAAGCAGCAGTGCTGTCTTTAAATACAAGAATATGTTGTACAACTTCAGTTACACAAAAACACAACTTTAAGTATGTAAGTATTTTATCACTGTAAAATAGGATCTGAACGGCAAAATACACCCAGGGTTTCTTTTCTTTAAAAAAAAAAAAAAAGACTGCTATTCTTCTTCTTCTGTTGTTATTTTTCATTTTCATGTAGAATGTAGCACTTGAACTTATATAGCTTTAAAACCTTTTTTTTCATCTAGGTGATTTCTTAAAAGCTTCTCTGTACAAAACCTTAAATGATTTTCAGTAGAGATTTTTCGTGTCCTTGGACCAATTTCTGATTCTTTTAAGACATGCTACCCACTGTGATATTAACGTATTACTGTAAGAGTTGTAACAGCGGGAGACAGCTTTTTTCTTCCTCAGAGAGATAGAAGGGATATGTGCCTACACTTTGTATGAGAATTTCCTTGACATCCAACTTATACTGTTGGCAGTCTAAGTACTAGAGTAACAGTTCTCTACTTTAGCGGGCTTTTAATGAACTCAAGGTTATATGAGCAAAACATATTTTTATATATCTAATACTCACATAACTAGTTGTTTATAGATGACTTAAATGTATATATTCAATAAATATCTGTGCTGAGCACTATATTTTTCCCAGGGATGCCACAGTAAACAAGGCATCATGCCCTTGAGGAGATCTAATGAAGGGATACAAACAAATAAACAGTAAATTTCTAAAATAATTAAGCAGTGCTATTGTGGAGTACCCATTAAGTGTTTAAGAGCATATAAAAGGACCAGTGAACACCATGGAGGAGGATGGGGAGTTTAGGTGACAGATGGCTCCCCAAGGAGATGAGTCCTAAGATTAGACCCAAAGGCCAGCACAGATTAGCCAGAAGGAAGTTGAGGTAGATGAGTTAAAAAGAACAGTCCAGATGTTCAAAACAATATGTGTGAAGCCCTGAGGCAGGACCAGGGCCTCATGAACCACAAACAAAGATGGAAACAGATGAAACTGGAGAAAAAGCAAAAGCTAGGTTTAAAAGAATTTGTAGTATAGCGTATCAAAGAATGTGGACTTTCTCCTGAAGCAAGCATAAAGAGCTATGCTCAGTATAAAAGCAAATCCTTCACGCTCTCTTCGAGCAAGTTCTAATTTTTCTTCATAGAGGAAGTAATAAAGTAACAAATTTTCATTATGGGTTTACTGTGTGCAAGACACTTGGCAGGAAGGAAGTAAAGATATTCAACTTCAGGAGTCAGTGTGAAAATACGTCAGAATATTTGGGGCTGCTGTGTATTCTGATGCAAAGAAAGCATATAGGAGCTCTGGGTGGTAGGAGATAAAATTAAAAAGTTATGTTACAGGCTACTATCATAGTAAGGATGTGGACTTTAAATGATAAACATGCTATCCAAGTGGTTCAGCAAGGAATAGACCTGACAATATGTGTGTCTTACCTAAAATATATATTCTTACTTTTTATTATAATGCATATGTCAAGAAATATATCACTTGGCTTGAAGCAATTAAAACTTTGCTCTCTTTTAGTTAATTAAAGACCCAGGTTATCTAAATGAGCCACTGTGGCTTGTTTTAAATATTGATGTTGGAAACCACTGCTTTCCAAATTGAAATTGAACATTTATTCAATTTGCCCTCAAGAAGTTCATAGTCTAAAGTTACAACCAGAACTTAATTTCCGGAGAGAAACCAAGATGGCGGCATAGGTAAACACGGGAGTTTGCTGCCTCGAACAACCACTTCAAAAATACAACTAAAAGACGGAACGGACATCATCCAGAACCACAGGAAAGCTGGCTGAGTGGAAGTTCTACAACTAGGAGGAAAGAGAAAAGCATACCGAGGCTCAGAAGAGGCGCAGTGCTGAAGTAAAATACTAAGGTTCGGAGTGCATGCGGAGTGGGCTGGAGGCTGAGGGCATGGTTGTCATTTTCAATCAGGAGGGAGTCTCAGGCTCTGAGCTCCAGTTCCGGGCGAGTCTCTAAGGACCCACACTCATACGGAAGAAGCGGGACTGTCTGGCATCGCTCAGAACCCTAGGGCAGCTTTCTCTCCGTGGAGCTTGCAGCGACTACTGGGACACTGAGAAGCAGAGCCTCTGAGGGCAAGACTGAGAGCAGCCATAATTGCTAACCCCGCCCTGTTGATCCCGTGGGACCCACCCCGCCCAAGCCCTGCAGGGAAGGCTCTTGCTGGATAGCCTCAGGCAAAGGCTAGATTAGCACCTCCCTAGAGATCCAGGAGCCAGGAAGCCCAGAGGTCAGAGTGGGACCATCCAGCTTGCAGCTCCATGGAACCATAAAAGACACACTCAGGGGGCAGACTCAGTGAGCACCAAAGCCCCATCGAAGCAAGTCTAGCCCCAGAGGGGTGTCTCCAGCACAGAAGTTCTCCCACTGCAGACACAGCTGATTCTCATAACCAATTGGCCTGGAGGTCAATTCCTCACAGAGATAATTACAACAATCAAGGCTTAACCACAACAAGACTGTGCACAAAGCCCACAAGGGGGTGCACCAAGAGTGTCTACCTCAGGTAATTGGGACACTTAGCACAGAAAGGCACTCTATCAACACAGCGAAGCATAAAAAATGCCGAGACAAAGAAACAGGACACAAACGACAGAATTGGAGGAAAGCAAACTGTTGGATATAGAGTTCAAAACCACACTTTTATGGTCTTTAAAGAACTGTTTAGAAGCCGCCAATAAATTGAGTAAGGCCCTCGAAAAGACTGGTGAGACCACTGATAAATGTAGTGAGATCTTCAAGAAGACTGGTGAGACCGCCGATAAATGTAGTGAGATCTTCGAAAAGACTGGTAAGACCGCTGATAAATGTAGTGAGATCCTCAAGAAATCTAATGAGACCCTTGATGTTGTGATAAAAGACCAACTAGAAATTAAGCATACTCTGACTGAAATAAAGAATATTATAGACTCCCAACAGCAGACCAGAGGGTTGCAAGGATCAAGTCAAAGATTTGAAATATGAAGAAGCAAAAAAACACCCAACCGGAAAAGCAAAATGAAAAAAGAATCCGAAAATATGAAGATAGTGTAAAGAGCCTCTGGGACAGCTTCAAGCGTACCAACATCCGAATTATAGGGGTGCCAGAAGATGAGAGACAGCAAGATATTCAAAACCTATTTGAAGAAATAATGACAGAAAACTTCCCCTACCTGGTGAAAGGAATAGACTTCCAAGTCCAGGGAGAGCAGAGAACCCCAAACAAAAGGAATCCAAAGAGGACCACACCAAGACACATCATAATTAAAATGCCAAGAGCAAAAGACAAAGAGAGAATCCTAAAAGCAGCAAGAGAAAGAAAATCAGTTACCTACAAGGGAGTACCCATACGACTGTCAGCTGATTTCTCAACAGAAACTTTGCAGACCAGAAGGGAGTGGCAAGAAATATTCAAAGTGATGAATACCAAGAACCTACAACCAAGACTACTTTATCCAGCAAAGCTATCATTCAGAAGTGAAGGTCAGATAAAGAGCTTCACAGATAAGGAAAAGCTAAAGGAGTTCATCACCACCAAACCAGTATTATATGAAATGCTGAAAGGTATCCTTTAAGAAGAGGAAGAAGAAGAAAAAGGTAAAGATACAAATTATGAACAACAAATACACATCTATCAACAAGTGAATCTAAAAATCAAGTGAATAAATAATCTGATGAACTGGTGATTGTAATAGAATCAGGAACATAGAAAGGGAATGGACTGACTATTCTTGTGGGGGGGCGAGGGGAAGAAAGGGGTGTGGGGATGAGTGAAGAGATTAGACAACAATCGTGCACCTATGGATGAGGACAGTGGGTGGGGAGTGAGGGCAGAGGGTGGGGTTGGAACTGGGTGGAGGGGAGTTATGGTGGGAAAAAAGAGTAACTAATGTAATAATCTGAACAATGAAGATTTAATTAAAAAAATTTTTTTAAAAAGTTACAACCAAAAGGAAGTGTTATAAGCTCCCATTATATTTTTCTCTGTTATTATTCAATGATGGTATAATTGAACAAGCACCAAATCTCCCCATGGCTCTTTCTCCATTTCTCCATCCATTTCTCTGGGATTCTTATTGAGTAATCAAACTAAAGATAGTGATTTAAGTCCTTATTCCTTCTCCTACCGAAACTGTCAAGACATCATTTATTTTCTGGAAACGAACAAGTCCTTTCTACCTCCTTCTCGTGAGCAGGAGCAGATCCAGTTTCTAGGGACATGGACTTTATTCATTTGGGGGAGGGCAGGACTCATTAAGAAAACAGAATAAATTTATACCTACAGATTTCCTAGCTTTTCTCTCTGGAAGAACTTGGAAGGGGTTCTTACAAATAAAGAACAGGCCTTTACTACCTTTATGGTAAACTCTCCTCTCCTGAAGAGCAAATATGTTGATATGCAATGTACTTTCAAGAGTTATCAGTAAAATGGCATTGGCCATTTGGGTGTAAGAAATATAACAGAAACATGAAGGTCCCTTAAAGGCCCCTGTATTCTGTTATGCTCACCTTCATTTGCCAAAACCCTGACTCATCACCAGGAGCAGTTGTCATCTGAATATTCAATGAACAGAACATTTTTGTGTATTGCTTATCCTCTTTCCCTCTCTCCTGGTCTTTTAACTATTTTACAGATTCTAGATTCCAGTCCCCAACACTTTAGCAATTAACCTTTACTTCATATCTGCCTTTCCAATAAGTTCCACCCAGAGAGGTAGGCCATTTTCAAATGCTGGCACCCATAGAGCTAAGATAATAAGGTAGAGGAGATGTGTTTTATCAGGTAGAAAAAAACAACAAGGAAAAAGCTGTTTGGGCAATGTCCTTAAAAAGTCTGTCTCTGAAGCCAATGTTGGCTGCTGCCTTTAGCTGCTTAGTTCCGTGGAAACCAGTTGTATGACTCTGCAGATAAAAGGCTGAAGACCTCTGAAATACAAGCAAGTAGCACCTCATTATACAAATAGAAGCAACTCAACTATGCGTGCCCTCAAACTGAGCTCGGTGTTCTGTTGCATTTCAAAAATATCCATCTGTTCCAAGAGAAGAAACAGGAAGTTTTGTTAATTATCTCTTACAACCCACTAGTTAGTTTCCAGAAAAATCCCTAAAGCCATATTTCCTGAATAAATTTAACAAGTAAGTTACAAGATGCAGCACAGTAGATAAACCTTACATTACTCCTTCTAAATGAACCATATCTATCAGTCGGCTAGTTGCATCCTCACTGCCGCTAAGCCCCTTCCCATGCCCTCAGCACTCAGCAGACAAATATTTTCTGTACGTATGTTTTTTTCATATGACAATATTGACTAATAAGGCAATATCATACTAGAGATACACAAAACACTACTGAGATATGAGACAAGCACTTGAGAGATATTTCTGATTTATTTGCTGTAGGCACAATTTTGCTTCAAGATTCCATTAAAATACCTCACAAATTTTTGCACTATTAGATAGAATAAATTCATGGGCAATATTTTGTTGTTGGTTATTAGTTAATTTTAGGTATCTCTAAAACTTCTTCCCCAGTCTAATCATGTTGCCTTAACTAAGATTCTACACCAGAGTATTCTAATGTTGTTAAGGATACACATGCCCAGTTGGACTCCTGCCATTATTCTATAAATCATTGCCAATTATGCCAATAAAGCAGGCTGGGTAATGATTGATTTCTTTAGTTAGGCGGTCAGCTGTTCTTCAACACTTTATTTTCCTTCACATGTCTCACCCATGGCCTAGTTTCCTGAAACCATGATGGTTTACATTGCCCCAAAAGAGACATTTGTACACATCTGTTGGTGAGAAAAAGAGTTTAGAAATTCAGTGAAACCTCATTAATCCCATCTAATTGTTAGAGTGGATAACCCAAATTTGTGAAAACTCTGGATTGTAAAAGATGTTTTTAAAAATACAAAGTAGTTTTTTTTTTTCTTTTTAAAGTGCTCAGAGTTTGTGAAATGTATGGTAAGTTTATAAAACTGTAACAAACATTTAGCATTATCATGACAATTGACTATTAACTACATTCATTTCACTAGCAAAGAGATAATAGTATGGAATTTTTGAAGCAATCAGCTCTTTTATTTTCAGTAGAATGAATTATTTTGCCAAAACGTAAATGCATTTTTGATCAGATATCATGGATTAAGGCTGAATGTTTGATATTTATTCAGATATTAATACTAGACCAAGCTGGAAAACAAAGTGATAGCGTGGAAAGTCCTTAGACCGTGAAACCAAACAGGCTTGGGTTCAAATCCCAGCCTTATCCTCTGCTAGCTCTACAGCAGTGGTTCTCAACCTGTGGGTCACGACCCCTTTGGGGGTCTAATGACCCTTTCACAGGGGTCACCTAAGACCATCGGAAAACACATTTATAATTACATATTGTTTTGTGATTAATCACTATTCTTTAATTATGTTCAATTTGTAACAATGAAATTGGGAGTCACCACAACATGAGGAACTGTATTAAAGGGTCACGGCATTAGGAAGGTTGAGAACCACTGCTCTATAGGATTTATCTATTAACAAATATGCATTGTACAGCTACTCTGGGCTGCAGATACAAAGGTAGAGACTATACCAAGTTCCCTATTTCATGAGGGTGAAATGTCCATGGAGAGAAGGAAATAATCAAATAAAGGAACAAGATAATTTCAGACAATGTTAAGTCTATAAAGAGTGAAAGGAGTGAGGGTCGGAGTGGGATGATATGTGTAGGTGGTGAGGGAAGACCAGTAGAGATCTGAATGACAAAGAGAGCCAGTCATGCAAAGGCTAGAATGGGGCAGATTATTCAAGCAACTGGAACAGCAGAGTGATCCCAAGTTGGAACAAGATTGGCATATTTAAAGAAAAGAAATGAGGCCATGGCACTTGCTTTCTAAGAGTGACAAATGTCTTCAGATGTGCAGTGGAAATAATAATCATGCCAATTTTTTCAGGATTATTATTAGAGTTTTTATTTGCAAAGAACCTCAGCAATGCCTAGCATATCTTAGAAACTCAAACAAAGTAAACATTATTATTATCATTATAATTAATGTTTGGGGCACTGAAATCTTATAACTATTTCAATATCTACAAAACCAAAAGAAGTTAACCACCCAATTATAGATGATTCTCAGGTAATGTTAGCAAGCTGTGTTTATCTAACATGCCAAAACTGAGTTTTGCTTTATTTCTTCATAAAAGCAGTCATTCATATTTAATTTTAAATACTCATGAATATATATATTTTTTTAATTTTAAATATTCATGAATATATGTCTGCCATGTTCAAAACATTTTAATAAAACCAACATTGAAAGGTGCTTCATAAGCCTTGAGGATGTGCAATAAAAATTAGTATTAATAAAATGGCAATGTGTCCACCTAAGTAATTTATAAATATGCATATTCTTTGCATTATCAATACAAAATGGTCCAAACAAATAGACTTGTTGCACCACTGTAACTAGAATTAAGTGTTAATAACACACTTTCTAAAATAGCAGTCTAAACCTGTTAATAGTACTAAGCACAAGAAAATTCATAAGCATGCCTCTTAACATTTAACTTTAAGTCAACCCTGGGTGATATTCAACTCAATCATACTACTTCATAATAATTTCCCCAATATTTACTAAGGCCTAAGCTACTTAATTCATTCAAACCATAAAAATGCCTGCATACCAAGAAAGCTACTTTCAAATACAATTCAAATCAAATAGGCAAAACCTTGCAACTGTAAAAAAGAAAAAAACAAGCAGTTTCTAATTCAGTAAGAAATTACTAATTAAAAGAAGCCATCTTATTTATTAAAAATGCTAGAGACAAAATGAAAACTTGCCAGCATGCATAACCTTCTCTCTCTGGGTTCTTTGAAAGCCACAAATCACAGAGAAAATAAATCATCTCATTTCCATTTAAACATCTGTCTTAAAAAAAAAAAATCAAAAAAGAAAATAAGTTTGAACGACAAAATAAAGTAGCATTAGATTATAATCCAAAACATAAAGTAGATATCAATGTGTCCATACTAATATAAATGATTAAATAAATAAATAAATAATCTATAGATAGATAGATAGGTAGATATGTATATATATAAAAGCCTAATATGCTAAGTGTCCCTCCAACCATCCAACCAGTTACTATGATGCACACTGACCACCAGGGGCAGATACTCAATGCAGGAGCTGCCATGACGTGCACTGACCATTTACCAAGAAATGGCACCACGCACCTGGCGCCGACAAAGTAACACTCAGTTTCCCTGAAGTGGGACACAGACCCCACCACCACCCCAGAGTGACAGCCCACCAAATCTCAGTCAATACTGCCGAGACTCCATGGCGCAAAATGTGGCCCACAGCCCAGCCCAGAAACGGTGGCTGTGGGCACCAGGTAAAGACATCACGTAGCAATGCCCAGCTTCCTCTCCCTAACAAGTAGCCTCCTTGCAGTTTCTTCAGCCCAGGAACACAACTTGCTTTATAGCTAGATGCAAACATTTTACACTTTAAACAAATGTCTGTGAAGCATTTTCCCATGCCTCATCTCATTTGATCCTCACAGAAGTCCTGGAGTTGATAGATAGGAGACTCAGTAGAATCCTATTTTCTTTTCATTAGCCAGAAAATGAAGGTTTAGAAAGTTTAGAAACTTGACCTGACTGAAAAGATGTAAAAAATGGACCTTGAAAATGACTTCAGGTTTTCTCACTGCACAGAATATAGTCAAACACTGCTGCAGTTAAATATTTTACCCTTTGTTCTCCCTGTATGATCTACAATAATAATCTGCTTCGTGTTGATATTTACTGCTGTGTTGTTGACAATTACCTGAAAGAGAAGTTGGGGTGCTTCACGGGGCTGGAAAAAGTTTAGCTAAACCAGAAAGCAGGTCTAATTAAGCAAGTTTATTCTATATATATAAAAGGCTAAGTTGACTCGTGCATGCACAATACATATAAAGCTCTCGCTGGTGCCAATCACACGCATGTGTTTCAATCTGTCATTGTTGATCATGAATTTGGTTGACACTTTTATTATAGAGAAAGCGGTGAATAGCAATATTAAAATATTTCTTCTAATTAATTTCAATGTGCATGAATCTGTGCACGAGGCCACTAGTAAATACATAAATAAGTAAATTAATAAGGGAGAACAGACTAATATTCCATTCAGAAAAAGTTTAAATAATTGATGTATTATTTCCACAAACAGATTAAGCATAACTTCACTTCTTAAGCGTGGGCAACACATAGTAACTTCCTTCCTTAGAGTACGGTATGGAAAGTAGGCAAAAGGGTAATTTGACAGTGGAGAAGTTTGACAGATGCTACCACAGCCAGGTGATCAAGGTCAGCATCAATGGCAATATCATGTTGATGGTATGCACTCCTGGTATGATGCTCTGAGAGGTGACATGTTGAGAGTTGTACTTTACCTCTGTGGTCTTCCTTCCAAAAATCCATAACCCCAGTCTAATCATGAGAAAAACATAAGATAAATCCCAATTGAGGGGCAATCTACAAAATACCTGACTAGCATTCCTCTAAACTGTCAAAGTCATAAAAAACAAGAAAAGTCTGAGAAACTGTCACAGCAAGGAAGGTCTAAGGAGACATAATGACTAAATGTAATGTGTATCCTGGATGGGATCATAGAACACTAAGGAAATCTCATTAAAATATAAACTCTAGCTTTAAAAAAACAAACAATGCACATTCACAAGGCTCCTGAATCCTTTGAAATGAGCCTAAGTAAACCAGAAGTGAAATGTACTATTTTCATTATCTTATTTTCAGGTGATTGGTTAACTCAACATAAGACCCTATCAATAACTGAGAGGTAACTTTTGAGGAAAGCATTAAAGTCGTCAAAACTGTATCCTCGCCGAAACCAGTTTGGCTCAGTGGATAGAGCGTCGGCCTGAGGACTGAAAGGTCCCAGGTTCGATTCCGGTCAAGGGCATGTACCTGGGTTTCGGGCACATCCCCAGTAGGAGATGTGCAGGAGGCAGCTGATCGATGTTTCTCTCTCATCGATGTTTCTAACTCTCTATCTCTCTCCCTTCCTCTCTGTGGAAAATCAATAAAATATATATTTTTTAAAAAACTGTATCCTCATAAGTTGCTTTAAAAATGTACTGATTTAAATAACAATGGAAATGTTTGCAAGTGATCTATTTGGAGAAGCAAGAAAAGAAAGCTCAGGAATCTCCACTACTCCACAGGAATTGTTCCCCTTCTGTGGTGCTCTTCATAATATGAATGCTTAAAACAATATTAAATATTGGCAGACTTTTATTTAGCACTTACTATGTACCAGGAATTATTATAAGTCCTTTATAGACTATATAATAAAAGTCTAATATGCTAATTGACCAATCAGAAGAACGACCAGTCGCTATGATACACACTGACCACCAGGGGGCAGACGCTCAATGCAGGAGCTTCCCCCTAGTGGTCAGTGCACTCCCACAGGGGCAGTGCTGCTCAGCTAGAAGCCAGGTTCATGGCTGGAAAACACAGTGGCAGTGGTGGGAGCCTCTCCCACCTCCACGGCAGCACTAAGGACCCCTTGGAGAGTGTCTGACTGCTGGTTTAGGCCCACTCCAGCAGTCAGACATTCCCTGAGGGGTCCCGGACTGTGAGAGGGCACAAGCCAGGCTGAGGGTCCCCCCCACACCCAGTGCATGAATGTCATGCACCGGGCCTCTAGTACTATATAAGCTCATTTAAGTCTCACAAAATCATCATTATTATTATTATCATCATCTTCATTGTAATAATGAGGTGAGTCACTGAAAGGTTAAGTGGTAGGAAAACAGACCAGTGACAGAGCCAGTTTTGTAACTCAGGCAGTCTGGTTCCAGAGCATGTATACTGGTTTTCTAAATGGACTACACACAATCCTCACTTCTTTCCCCTGAAGCCTCTATCTGAGCTGCTGAAAGTCTGCCGTGACCATTCCCCTTGTCCCATGCTGAGTGCTCCCTTTTTCAGCCACCACCACCAACTTTGGGAAAACTTACCAGGATTTCCGAGTAGGCAGATCAGTTTCTTTTCTATAGAAGTTTAGTTTTCCAGGAAGCAGATTCCGAAACAGCTTTGAGTACAGGATGTTCATTAAGGAATCCCAAGGAACCGACACTTGTGGGAGGGAATGGTGAAAAGCACAAATGGGCGGAGGGAGAAGTCAAGCTGTGTTGTGCCCCAAACAACCTCAGCAAATTCTACAGGGGCCCTGGGTTTAAAGTGGCCCTTGAAGTTATTTTCAGGTGGGCTAAGGTGGTCAGACTTTCCTAAATTGCATGATCACCCTACCTGAGACCCACCACAATCAGCACAGAAGGTACAAACTCCAGTTCCCTTTGTAAGACAAGCCAATTCTACAGCTGGATTCCCGTAGTTTTGTCCAAGGAAGACCAAACTGGAACAGATAACAAACAGAGTGATTTCATATCATAGATATCATCTCCCTCTCTACCTATGGGTCAAGCATGAAGTTTGAAATTCCACCACTAGAAATACATTCTTTTTTTCTACTCTGAAGCTTTATTGTCATAAAATAACCTTTACCAAATTTTAAATACCCCTTCAAAAAAGGCAATATAAATTATTTTCAGCTAATCTTAATGGAAATTAACTGATTATAGCTGAAAACAAAGAACAGAATATCTTGAAAGAGAAATGAGACACTAGAAGAAATAAGGTGGTGCCAACAAATACTACCATACTTCACAACATTAATTTCAACCCTACCCCTGACTTCTCACAAAGAGGCTATTCCCTTCTCTTTCCTACATATGTCATGTTAGTTCCCTCAGACCTCTAGAAAACAACATAAAGACATTGCATGAAACATCATCCTATATAATAAAAGCCTAATATGCAAATTGATTGAACGGCGGAACTACCAGTCGCTATGATGCACACTGACCACCAGGGAGCAGATGCTCAATGCAGGAGCTTCCCCCAGCCCACAGGCCTCAGGCCAGCCAAGGTGGGTGCCAGCAGGGACCCCCCGCCCCAATCACCCTGCCAGTCACCCCACAGATTGGCCCTGATCACTGGCCAGGCCTAGGGACCCTACCCGTTCATGAATTTCATGCACCAGGACTCTAGTGTTTCATAATTACATTATAGTTTATAAGATAGAGTCTAATTATTTCTCTGAAATTGACCTCTTCCCACTCGGACAATGTTTGTTTCTTCTTAGATCTTCTTGATTTCTGTTGCATGCTGCCAGGAGAAATATGCCTAGAGATATCTTTGACGAAAACTTTAGTCCTAGCAGATCGTGGGTTCCCACAAATATAACTAAGGATTTAATATGTACCCTTATATTTACAGATGTCAATGCAAGTTGAAGAAGATGTAAAAATTACTGGAAACCAATTTACAGCAGCTGAAGCAAATTAGGGCTTTAGGGCAAGTTGCAAATTTTAAAAAGAAAGGAATGAAGTAATGAAACAACCAGCTGTAGGCAAACCATATGTGCCATCAAAATCTTTATTAATGAAAGTTTAGCTACATGTTAAAGAGAATTTAGGTCCTACGGCAAAGATCCCAATAGCGATAAGCAGATTGTAATACTTTATTTTCCAGATAAGTTGCCAAAATTTTTACAGAGATTTAGGGAAGTTCCTATAGTAGCCTTATACTCATATGTTTGAGAGACCTCCACATTATTCACTACACTGCCCAAATATCAAGGTACATTTTGAAATTTGAGAAAATAATACATTTAATTTGCCAACTTAATTACCTACAAAGAATGTTCAAAGTAGTTGGCATATATAGCTTGATTACAACTGAGATTTTTAGCAGTTACCAAAACTATGTTGGTGATAGGTCAAAAGTTACCTTCTAGTATTAGTGTTAATCTATATAGGGTCATAGTTTTTATATATGTTAAGGGACATTGGCTAGAGAATGTGGCATCTCTGAACAACATTGAAGAACCAAAGGAATTTTTTGCTCAGATGATACCCAAAAATGACCCTTCAAATGAGCTAATTATGCACCAGCCCTTACCAGCATACAACAGAGGCAAAAAAAGATTATACAGCAGACATAGCTAAAGGTCAACTTAATCTCAGCAACTTTTAGTCAGTTGGATTCTGACTCATAAGCCTTGCTCAACTTTAGAACTGATCCAGCCATTTTAGACTTTATCTGAAAGGTTCTTTGTCCCCAAATAATCACATTTTGCAGTTGTTTCAGTGAAAAAGAAAAAAAAAACAAAACATGGAAATATCATTGTAGATGAGGACTGGATTAAGACCTATTATGTGTTATTCTCATCAGAATGATTTTCTTCTGGTTCTCAGCCCCATATACATGCCTAAATTCCTCTGGTTAGATTTTTTAGCTCTCCAACAGGTTGTTCTATATGTGAGGACAAAGTCAAATTGCCAAATGTCTCTTAAACTTACCCAGCCATTGGCTACAGTTACTTTCAAAAGTTTTATTATTAATTACAACTCACTATTATCTTGAATTAAATATTATTAAAATAACACTGAAAAGATACAGATTACCCAATTCTCCCCATTATTTGTAAATTGGTATTACAAATTAAAGTTAGATTATAATTCTTATAATAATGCCCGAATGTTACGTTATTAGTAGTGTGCTTTATCTAGTATATTTGAAGTGTACTTGTTGATATTCCTAATCATTACTTATGAATTAGAATAAAATATTATCAGAGTCTTACTCTATAATTTGATTTCTAAAGAGGAATCAGATGCTCTTTGATTCCTCCAACTGCTAGATCTGAAGGTTGCTCTTAACATTTGAAGATAGTGGCACAAAACCCACCAATCACTAATCATTCGTATACATGTCTCTCTGGAACACTCCATTACCAAGGCAATAAAAAATGATGGTGCTTTTGAGTGCAGCATCAGTATTTATATACTGGAGATAGTTTTACAGTTGAACATGTTATTATGTTTATGCCTAGCAGTTATAGCAATGTTCTCTGTTTAGTGATGACATACTATAGGAGAGTACTCATAGTAAAGTGACTAGAAATAATTCACAAACATTCATCATGAGATGGACACGCTCACACTAAAAATCCTATTAGCTACAACATTAAATGATCCTTTGTATATTGCTTACTCTAGGATTTAGATACTCTGAGGTCAACTAATTAAAAAATTAGACTGCCTTGTAATTACACAAGCCCATTTTTCCTATTTAATGTGTTGAATCTCAATGTGTGGTTTTAATCATTTTACATCATTAAACCCTTAACATGTAATTCATGTAAGTTATGATGGCTGCAGAAGTTTTGATCCGTGTGGCATACTGATCACATGGTCTTTAGCAAAGTTCTCTCAATTTCTTCATTTCACTCAATGTGTGTGGCACACATGTTATGCACCTATCAAAAGTTTCACTACTGTGTTTTATTAAAAGCATGGAGGGTGTGATTTCCAATCCTTTATAATTTCCGGATTTACTAATTAAATTGCTTCACTCATGTCAAAAGCACTTTTTATCACTTGGAATATTAAAATCAGCCCTTTTTGGAGAACAAAGTCAATCAGAAAAACTCTAAAAGCATGAAAAAGTGTTTCCTGTGTTCAGATGACTTGAAAGGAACTCAAAGGAAATCTACCAAATTAAAATAAAAATCCATTATCCTACAGAAAATAAGCCTGCAAATTAAAGCCACAGCAGCCAGTACACTGAAAACAAGCCTAGGTAAAAGGCAGTCCCAACCTACAAGGGGCACACTCTCCTACTGTTCTTATTATCATCTTTTTCCATGCCCCTAAATCTGTTTAGACACATAGTTGATTTTTTATCTTGAATGGTCAGCATACAGGGTATTTTGTTAATATGTTTAACTCTTGTGCAGGGAGACAGGAATTAAACATTTTCCAAACCTGTATGTGGTTAGCATGGTCCAATGTATTTTAGATCATTTTGTCTTCACAGTGTCCTGCAAAGTACATATTCTCATGCCCATTTTTCAGATGCAAAGACCAAGGATGAGTGATATTACATGTTACGTAACTCTTCTGAAATTATTGGTCTAGCTCTAGCCAATGAAGAACTGTGATGTAAATCAAGTTATTTGACTCCAAAGCTTCTGCTTTTTCATTTACTAACCCGAATATATATATACAAATTACTACTTTCCGGAGAATTAGCATATGATAAAAAATTAACTTGGATCATAAGAAACATAAGTTATTCCCTTTGAAGATTCAAAAGACATTTAAGAATTTAGTCATACCTCAGAGTCATCATTAGAAACATTAGCCATTTTTTCATTATCAGTGTATCAGAAGTTCTTATTAACAGGGTTTTATGATGAATGGAATGACAAGGAATATATCTGTATATATACAGTCTTCCTATAGAAATATGACAAATTTCAGATTTCCAAGACTATCTAAGTAAGCACTTCATGATTGTACACTACAGTATGATTTCTCAGTAGCATGATTGTACAGGGTTCTTTGCATATTGGTCTTGCATGAAGACTTTAAAATTTATTCAAATCACAGAACATGGTCATCATACTTTTGCCCTTTAAACTCCATGGCACATTAGGTTCAAGCTTAACTTTCAAATGCCCAGGAAGCTACTGTTTTTCATTCCTAATTAGAGAATGATCTCAGGTAACCCCTAACATCATTCAAAGGAAAAGATTGTTTCATTTGTTTTTCCAATTTGTCAGATTAAAGATAACCCTAAACAAAGTCACTTTCATCACATTACCACCTTAGGGCCAAACACTGCTCAGCTCCTCTAGGCAGAATTTGGATTTTTAAAGTTGTTTTTAATGATTAAAATTTTTCCTGACCCACAACATAGATTCTCTACCAATAGCCATTCTAGCCCTGGGTGTGAGTTGAGATTACCCTGGGATTCCCTAGCTCTTCATAGAAGTTGGAGAGTTGCCAACTCTACCAGGCTGACTCTGATCCCCCCCACCCTAAACTTGATTCTTGGTGAACACCTATCTCTTCCAAATACAAAGTTCTAACCATTTCTGTTTCAGTATATTTGTATTTCTGCATTGCTGTGGAGTGTTCAAATAGGCAACCTGATAAAGCAGAAAAATAGGAATGTGTAACCTATGCATATTTACATTATACATGAATCTAGATCTATTGGTGTTTTCTCCCCAAGTTCCATTTTAAATGATACAAATATATGCCATAGATGGAAACTTTTCCTCTTCAAATGACTTAGCTGAAACTATGATTAATAAACCATTTCTGATTTATAGGAACTCCCTAAAAGATCTCTTATTTGATATGTGTGAAAACTAGGAAATATGTAGCCTTTCATATCAGAGAAGGAGGTAAACTGGGAAAAATCATATGGTCAGATTTATTAGTGATCTAGGAGATGCAGAGAAAGCAAGCAAATTTAAAGCTTTGCATATAACATGAAGCTTAGGACATATTTCAAACTTTCAGTGCCTAGTGATATTTGGGAAGTTGTAACAATTTAGAAAATCAAGGAAGTTGCATTTGTTTTCTAAGGTTGCCATAACAAAGTACCAGAGACTGCATGACTTAAACAGCAGAAACTTGCTTTCTCAAAATTCTGGAGGTTGAAAGTCTTAGATCAAGTTGTTGCAGAGTTGGGTTTTTTTCCTGTGGCCCCTCTCCTTAGATTGTAGTTGGGCATCTTCAATCTGTGTCTTCACATGGTCTTCCATCTGTGCATGTCTGTGTCAGAATTTCCTCTTTTTATAAGGATGCCAGTCATGTTGGATTAGGGTCCACTGAGTGAGTTCATTTTAACTTAACAAGCTCTTTAAAGACCCTAGCTCCAAATACAGTCACATTCAGAAGTACTGGGAGTTATAATTTCAATATATGGATTTGGGGTGAACACAACTCAGCCTTAAGGGAATGAAAAGTATAATCCCATTCCAAGAATGCCTGTGCCCTCAGATGATTTCTGTTATGAATGATGCAGAGCAAAGTGACCTACTTTGGAATGAGAGATCTGGACCTGTAGTATAGATATCAAAGATGGTTACATGAACAAAGGTAATATTAAAAGAAGCCAGGAGATCCAAGATGGCAGTGGAGTAGGTGGAAGCTACCTCCACCCAGAACCAAACAGGAATTACAACTAAAATATACAAAAATCAACCTGAATAACCAACTGAGGACTAGCTGAACAAAAGTCTTAAAACCAACGATTTATAGAAGAAACCACATTACAACTAGTAGGAAGGGGCAGAGACGTGACAAGGGCTGGCCCCACCTCCACGGACAGTGACTGAGGTTCCAGAGGGATAGCTCAGCTGCACAGGTTCCACCTGAGGAGTATGGGGTGTCAACCCCACACCAGGATCCCCATCCCAGAGCACATAATATCTGGCTGTGAAAATCAGCAGGGATTCTGTCTGCCAAGGAGAGACAAGAGTTTTCTAGAGACACAGGTGCACTCTTAGAGGGCCAATGCACAGTCATCAGGATCCCTGTGCTGTCCTTCTCCCATACCTCAGACACCATCTTTCTTGGGTAGAGCACTCCTTTCCTTAGACATCAGCCTCGGGTAATAAAATGGCCCCAGCCTCTAGACTCCCTGTCACCCCACCCTGCAGAGCTCACTTCCTGATGAGGAGTTAGCTGCCTGGGCAGTGGTGTAGAAGTCCAGGCAGACTCAGAGGGTGTCAGTTACTGAGTTATGTGTCTCTGGGGCAGGAGCCACAGCTTCATCCTTCTCCCAAGCCTGACTGGCACTCCCCCTGAAGGGAAATCTACTAGCCCCACCCTCCTGATTTCTAACAGCCCTGCCCTGCTGATCTCAAGCTTCTGACTAAAGCTGCTCCAGATTGAGTTGTGTGGCTCTAAGACAGGGGGCATTTTTCCCTCAAACACCCAACTGATGCAGAGCCCATCCTTCATGTGCCTAAATCTTGGTCTGTGTGGGCTTCACCCTATTTCCTGAGACCCTGCTCTACCACAAATGTCTGTGGACACCAGGTGGGTGGCAGCAGACTTGGTATACACTGAGACTTTGCTGTGTGGCCTCAGACCAAGCACTGGCACTGAGATTGAACCTGTACCAGAGTCCCTCCTAAGTGGTCCCGTAATCAACACATCCAGTGGCCGGCTTCAGACAACATCAGAGCAGGATGCAGTTAGATTCACGAATGGACTATTGAAAAGGAGATCTCAGCAGGCACCAGACCCTGTTGAAGTAAATTCTACTTAGTATGTTCAGCACCTACAAAGCAGCTCATACATTGTGGTCAAGGTCAATCCTCACACTCACAGTCAGTCATCAGCCTAAGGATTGAACCCAAGCACAAATGGGCCAATAGCAATCAAGACTAAATTACAATAGGAGGGCTCACATAACTCACACAAGGGACATTCTTGGAGGACCCAGCTCAGGTGATCAAGGAGAATGTGCCAATGGGTCCCACAGGGTATCTACTACACAAGGCCACCTAACAAGACTGGGAGACATAGCAAATCAACCTAATGCACAAAAACAAACACAAAGAGGCAGCAAAAATGGAGAGACAAAAAAAAACATGCCCCCAAACAAAAGAAGAAAAGAAATCTCAAGAAAAGGAGCTAAATGAAATGGAGGAATTTATCAAATACAGAGTTCAAAAATATGGTTATAAGAATGCCCAAGAAACTTAGTGAAAACCATAATAGCATGAAAAAGGGCAAAGAACCATAAAAAAAGAACAATTCAGAAATAAAGAATACAATACCTGAAATAAAGAATACACTAGAAAAAATAAATAGGTTGGTTGAAGGATATGATCTAAACAGCAATTTGGAAGATAAGGTAGCAGAACACATCCAATCAGAGAGACAAAAAAAAGAAAAAGAAAGAAAGAAAGAAAGAAAGAAAGAAAGAAAGAAAGAAAGAAAGAAAAGAAGAAAGAAGAAAGGGAGTAAAAAAAGAATTTTAAAAAATGAAGATAGTTTAAAGGATCTTTGGGTCAAGGCAACATGAAGCTTACATCTACATTACAGAAAGAGAAGAGAAAAAGCAAGGGGTCCAGAACCTATTTGAAGAAATAGTCACTGAAAACTTCCCTTACCTGGTAAAGGAAAAAGATACACACAAGTTTAAGAAGCACAGAGAGTCTCAAACAAAATCAATCCAAAGAGGCCCACACCAAGACACATCATAATTAAAATGGCAAAAGTTAAAGACAATAAGAGAATCTTAAAAGAGAGAATCTTAAAAACACAGCTAGTTACCTACAAGGGAGCTCCCAGAAGATTTTCAGCTGATTTTTCAATAGAAACATTTCAGCCAGAAGGGATTGGCATGAAATATTCAAAGTGATGAAAAGCAAAAACATATAATCAAGACAACTTTACCCAGCAAGGCTATAATTTAAAATTGAAGGAGAGATAAAGAGCTTCCCAGACAAGAAAAAGCTATAGGAGTTCATTACCAACAAATCAGTATTACAAGAATTGTTAAAGGATCTTTTTGAAGAAGAGGAAAGAGGAGGAGGAGGGGAGTGGGACAAAGAGAAGAAGGAGACAAATAAAATCAGAGGAACATAGTTATAAAGAATAAAATGGCGCCCTAACCGGTTTGGCTCAGTGTATCCACTGCAGATTCAAGCGTCAGCCTGCGGACTCAAGGGTTCTGGGTTCGATTCCGGTTAAGGGCATGTACCTTGGTTGCGGGCACATCCCCAGTGGGGAGTGTGCAGGAGGCAGCTGATTGATGTTTCTCTCTCATCGATGTTTCTAGCTCTCTGTCCCTCTCCCTTCCTCTCTGTAAAAAATCAATAAAATATATTTTTTTAAAAGAATAAAATGGCAATAAATATGTAACAATCTATAATCTCTTAAATGTAAATGACTTAAATGCTCTAATAAGAAGACATAAGGTAGCTGAATGGATAAGAAATAAGACCCATATATAGTCTGTCTAGACGACACCCATGTCAGAATGAAAGATACACACAGACTAAAAGTAAAAAGATGGAAAAAGATATTTTATGCAAATGATAATTTTAAAAAGCTGAGGTAGCAATACTTATATCTGACAAAATAGACTTTAAAACAAAGATGATAATAAAAGACAAAAAAGGATATTACATAGAGATAAAGGACATAACCCTTTTAAATATTTATGCATCTAACACATGAGCACCTAAATATATAAAGCAAATCTTGAAGGACATGAAGGGAGGATAGACCTAACAACCCATTGACATCAATGGATAGATCTTCAAGACAGAAAATTAACAAGGAAACTGGCCATAAATGAAAAACCATAGCAATGGATTTAATTAATATTTCCAGAGCATTTTACCCCAAAGAAGCAGAAAATACATTATTCTCAAGTGTATATTGAAACATTTTTTAGGGTCTACCACATGCTAGGACACAAAATAAGTCCCAATAAGTTTAAGAAGATTGAAATTATATCAAGCATCTTCTCTTACCATAATGGTATGAAACTAGAAATCAATTACAAAAAAAAACCTGAAAATACACAAAGACATGGAGATTAAATAACATGTTACTAAACAATGAATGAGTTAACAATGAGATTAAGAAAGAAATTAAAAAACATCTTGAAACAAATGAAAATGTGAACACAACAACGCAAAACTTATAAAACACAGCAAAAGCAGTCCTAAGAGGGAAATTATAGGCCTACCTCAAGAAGCAAGAAAAATTTCCAATAAACAATCTAACTTTACACTGAAAGAAGCTGGAAAAAGTACAACAACGCCCAAAGTGAATAGAAAAGGGGAAATAATAAAGATAGGAGTAGAAATAAACTAGAGTCTAAAAAACAATACAAAGAACAATGAAACTAAGAGTTAGTTAGTTCTTTTAAAAAATAAACAAAACCAGACTCTTTAAGAAAAAAAGATAGAGGACCCAAATTATTAAAATCAGAAATGAAAGAGAAGTAACAACTGACACTAAAGAAATATAAAGGACATAGACAATAGGGTGCTGAAGGCCTGGGGCAGGACTGGGAGTGGAGGTGGGTTAAAGAGGTCAATGGGTGAAAAAGGGGGACATATGTAATACTTTCAACAATAAAGATTTTTTTTAAGTCATACAGGGAATAAGGATTCTTTATAAATTTAAAAGAAAAGAAGTTGTGGTACACAGACAATTATGACTAATCCTTCCAAGTTACCAACTGGCTGCTGACAATTCTGTGTCATGGGTTTTCAGGTAGTTAAATCCAATTTTCAAAATGTCATCTTCAAACACCAAAGCTTGGTGGGGAAATTGCAAAACCCACAAAGGGAAAAATCACTGTAATGCAGGTTGTCTCTGTTCATTCTTAATGGACTCCTATTACTCAAACAGACCATGTGACTTGGAAAGTCTTTGTCTGCATTAAATTGCAGAGTGGTTTGAATATAGTACAGATGCCATGGAAAGCAAAGATGGACATTTTTTCAAATTGAAATCATGTAATTGTTGCCTCGTACAGAAATAAAGACTTGGCTAATGGAATAACCCAAATTGACTTGTAAAACTCTTGAAAACAAACAACTTTTCATTGCACATCTCATTTCTCATCTCCAACCTTTGGCAGTGAGCATTCTTTCTTTGGAGGGCTGGACTGATGGAGAAAGCTTTTACTGCTTCATTTCATGAAAACCCCTGTTTGTGTCTCTGAGTTCAATGAAAAGTCAAAATTATCAAGAGAGCAGGAAGAGTTAACATGAGAGAAGGTCCCAAAAATCCTCTCGAGATTATGAATCTGTTAGATGAGAGCATCGCCTGTTCTCCGTGACATTTTTTTCTTATAAATGCAGCAAGCCTGACATTGCCTGCAAATGTCAATGCCATGCAGAGAGAATAGATAAATTTAGAGTGAATGATTTCCCAGTTAAATAGGGACCAACGGTGAGTTTATAATAAAACAATTTGCACACAGTTTGCAATGACAATGGTAATTGTTCTTATGTTGAAAACAAACCTTTCCTGAGCTGTGCTTGTGGCAGAGCAGGTCATGTCCTAAACACAGTCCTTCCTGAATCTCTATACAGTACTAGGAAGGCCATTAAGTATTTGTAACATTTGCTCAGCTCATCTGAGAACATAACACATTGGGAGGCATGATTACACACAAGAGTTTTCAAACCTCATTTTGTGCTGAAAATATAGTATTCAACACCAGACATTTGAAAGCAGAGAAAGAATGGACCGTCCTTTCATCCTCGGCTGGTGGTTGATGTCCTGTTATCTAGAACTTCTGAAGATGTTTTAATCCTGGCTGCACAATGAAACCACCCGAGGAGCTTCGCTGAACTGATGTCTGGGCTCCGCCTCCAGAGATTCTACTTGAAGTGACTTGGGGTGTGGCCAGGCACAGGAATTTTTAAAAGCTCCCCAGGTGATTCTAAAGAGCAGACAAGGTTTAGAAAGACTGTTAAAAAAATAAATAAATAAAAGGAAACTATCAGATGACATTCTGTCATTTATAACTACAAAAGTTAAATCTATCTAAATAGTTCAGGCCCATTTTTATTATTTGATAGCCACACAAATCATCATAGAAAATGTGGAATAATAAAATATTTGAACTACAAGGAACCCAAGAGATCACTTAATCCAAGGATTCTCAACCAGGGGTTCTTGGGCTCCTGGGAATCCTTTAGGTGGTGTGGCAACCCCTTGAAGTTGCAATACATTTTTCTGATAATATCCATAGACTCCATCAGCTTCTATAAAGAGGCTCCTTCCCATCCCCTTCAAATTAAAAACCACTTATGGGGTCTAAATCCCTCAATTTGCTCCCAATAAAACTGAAGGCCAACATAAAAAGATAAAAGAATATATTACGCACCACCCCCTTCAGGGCCTCTCAGACCTAAGTCCAGGATGGCTCATAAGTTTTTGTACAAACTTGGTTAAAATTCCAAACAAAACAAATTAAGCCCCAAAACAGACTGACATTTTAACTAAATCAAGATTTCAACCAGGCAGCTGAAGTATAGAGAACCGCAGAAGTCGTAATATTTTTGTAGACTTCACAGAGAAAAACGTCCACAGAATGGGACCTCTGACTAAGAACTTTCGGCTCAAGATTTTATCAGATTAAATATAACGTCAGGAAGTGAGCAAATGTTAGCCAAGTCCAAGCAGAGATCATCTAGTGCTCCCAAGGTAGCATTGTAAACTCGATTTGATTTTTCCCAAGTTTGTATCGTGTTTAATTTATATTGTTTCATAACCTTAGTAAAGTGTGGTTCCTATGTGTATTCATTGACAATGACCTCACTGGTCATTCATAAAAAAACAGATTCTCTAAGGGAGCTCACTGATGTGTCTATACATCACTACATAGCATGTTACAACTTTGGGTGACAGAAACCAGAGGGAGAGAGCTTTTAGGTAACAAAGAACCAGCTCTAAGCAAAGTAGCCATAGGCGAGGGTAGAACTTTATATGACATTTTGGTCTTTAGTTGTTGGTGAGACTATTGGGAATTATTTTTAATACCTAATTTCTTCAATTTTCTGATTCTGGCATATGCTAGCGGAATTTTTTAGGTGTCCTCTCTGATAAGGTGTATATTTATATGTAATGTTATGTGTATGTGTATATGTATATGTATATGTAATGTATATGTATATGTATACACATATGTATACATATATTGCATAATATCAAAAGCTATTCTTCACTCAGTATTTATACACAAAGAAATCCATCAGACTAAATAGATATAAGTTAGTAAGTTTGGGAAGTTGGAGTCAAACCTGTGTCCAGCTGATTCCCATGGAGGTTATGATATAGTTATGATTATAATTCAGTAATATGATTATGGATTTGGGGATCAAACCCAGGTTTAAATCTTGGTCCTGCTACTTATTAGCTGTGTGAACCTAGGCAAAGTACTTAAATTCTGTGAACCTCTATTTCTCTTCTGAAAAATAGGATTAATTGCACCTCCATCAGAGAATTGATATGTTGGTGGAAAATACCTAATATAGTGCCTTATATGTTATAGGTTCTCAAATATGATTCACCTTCTTTCACTACCTCCTAAATCTTGTGTTCTCTCCAGTAGACCAAGTAACGTTTCAGAATGTTTCCTTTTCTTCCCCACTTCAGCACTACTAACCAAAAATGAGCATTTTTTAAAAATTCAAAATCATGTCAGGCTCACTTAAATGGTCTTTGATTTCTTGATTTTTTTTATATAAACTTCACACTTGTCCACTGAAGCTTTTAAAATCCAGAGCAGAAAATATTGTATTAATGAATAAAAGATCTTGAATACTTTTGTTCCCATGTGCTTTGAATTCTTACTCCAAGTGCAATAACAAGGTCAAAGTTGATATCATGAATCAAAAAGAGGACAGAGAGAAAGAGAAAAAGCCAAATTTAAGGAAAATATTAGGATAAAGAGAGGTATTTTGGCAGCTAGTTATATTTCTGAGTTGAGGTTTACTTACAAAATGGTATCCAGTTTATTCACTCATTCGCTAAATGTTCCCTAACAACTTAATATGAAGTCAAAACTATGTTACGGCTGAGTGTGGGGTGGAGTGTCTAATAGATATTTCATTTTGTCTTGTTGTTTTTTATCATAAAGGGAACATAAAATTATTGAGTAAAAATGTAAGGACATATGTGACTTTAATGAATGATACAAACATTAAAAGCTATAATTACTCATATAAAAAGGAGAGTGAGCTGAGAGAGGTGGGCCTTGAACTAAGGCCTAAATGACTAGAAATGCCAATCTAGAGGACATAAACTTTGGAGCAACTGAAGAAAGCAAAGTATTGGGGGGCTGAAAGGACCAGAGGATGTCAATCCATGAAGCAAAGTTGGGGAAAGGTTCCCTGCAGGTGAGACAACATCCTAGAGTTGAAACTTGTTCAAGGGCATTAAAGAAACTAATCAGACGGTGCTTTGGAGTCTGAAGAGATATAATAGTAAAAGAACTTCAATGTCATGACCATGTCATATAGCCCTTGGGCATTCTCTAAGCCTAGTAAACACATTCATTGACCTAAAGAAGAAATAATTAATAGTAGGAACAATTCTTCAGAAGTTTCCTACGAACTTAAAGAAACTCTAAATGAAGAAAAATCTAAATATGGCCCATTTCAGGTTTCCCTATGCTTGTTTACATGTAGCCATTTCCCAAAATACTTCAGAATTTCAAATACACCTCTGACTACACATATAAACCAGAGACAAGCCGATGTTGCAGTTTGGTGATTCTAGTCTCGATGTACAAGTATTGCTCAGTAGTCAACTGTCAAACTCACCTGAACATATTTGTGACATTTTCTCATTCCTCCACCATTTTAAAAGCAGCAGACTCAAAATTGTTTGCTAAAGCACATAGATTTTATTTTATTTTATTTTATTTATTTATTTTGCTAATTTTACTGTGTTTCACTTGACAAAAAGAGAAATTGGTTATTGGCTATATTATCAGAGTTCTTAAGGAATGGCGGTATTTTCCCAGTGATTTTTATCCCTGAATTTCCTACACTAGTAACTCTCTAGGCTGGAGACATGGGTCAATCCGACCTCAGAACATGGTCTATGCCTAGAATACTGTCCAGGGCTTATTTAAAATTAAATAATAATACTCAGCATGAATGATTCCAGTGCTTGCAGAGGAAAAGGGACTGCTGCCAAGGGAAAGTGGCCCTCCTCAGTTTCCCTTGGAACTGCATGCAAACAGCTTGAAGTCAAGGGACATAAACTAATGTTAGCTAGTAAGATCAAGAATTATGTCCTTGCCCTGACTGGTTTGGCTGAGTGAATAGAGTGTCGGTCTGTGGACTGAAAGGTCCCAGGTTCGATTCCGGTCAAGAGCATGTACCTTGGTTGCAGGCACATCCCCAGTAGGAGGTGTGCAGAAGGCACCTGATTGATGTTTCTCTCTCATCAATGTTTCTAACTCTCTAATTCTCTCCCTTCCTCTCTGTAAAAAATCAATAAAATATATATTTTTTTAAAAAAAAAAGAGTTATGTCCTTGCCCTGACTGGTTTGGCTCAGTGGATAGAGCGTCGGCCTGCAGACTGAGAAGTGCCAGGTTCGATTCCGGTCAAGGGCATGTACCTTGGTTGTGGGCACATCCCCAGTGGGGGGTGTGCAGGAGGCAGCTGATCGATGTTTCTCTCTTATCAATGTTTCTAACTCTCTATCCCTCTCCTTTCCTTTCTGTAAAAAATGAATAAAGTATATTTTTTTAAAAAAAAGAGAGAGTTATGTTCTTGCTCTGGGAATGCTAGCTTGCCCTGGCTATGATGGAACCTAGACAGAGGAAAACATCCAATAATGTTATGTAAATGTCTCCTTCATTGTGAGTGGGAAAAATCAGGGGAGCAAGAACAAAAATAATAATAATAAAAGCAAAGCAAGAGTGAATAAGCAGAAACAAAGTTAAATTCAAAATGAAGGGAGCTAGTGAGAAGAAGAGTGAATACGAGATGAAAACTTCATGCTAATAGAAATAAAAAAGAGTGGCTGAGATAAAGATAATGATGCTGCCAGCAGTGTTAAGCACGATTACCTTTTTCTCCTTCTTAAAACACCATTGGCATCTTTGCAAAAGTTGCTATCTCTTCCCAAAGTTGAGTGCAATTTATCTTAAAGGCATCTTACTGGTTAATACATCTTTACAATAAACTCTCTGCAAAGTGTAAAGAACTGGAGAAATAAATTGAAGTGGCTTTTATGGTGGCTGGGGGTACCAGATTGACAGCTTTGAAAATGGATGGTTTCTTTTTCTCCCAAGAACAGATACAGCCCGATAAACAGAGGTGTGAGATTCCCCCCACTGCTTCACCAATGTGCCTTCAACCTGACAAAGTAATGGCTGCAAGAAAGAAAGAACAAGTCACCTCTCCCAGCCAGTTCTCTGCTGACACTGCTCAAGAGCTGCCATTTAGCACCAAGGTGATAGGAGCATTTTCCTTACCACCAGCAAAACACAGGCACAACTCACTTATTTCCCTTGGAACGGTGAGCAGTCAAATCAGATAGTAATAATTTTTGACTCCCCTCAACTCCACTGGATCCGAGGTGCTGAACTTAAAGTGAAAACTAACTTGAGTTTCCCATTACAATTTCCCACAGCCATCTAGTTCTCTAACAGTCCTCGGCACTAAATCAGGTAATGCAGTATAGTGTATCTATTTTATCTGGTTCTCCCAAAGATACTTGAAATGAGCACTCTGCCATCCATGAAATCAAATGAATCTCAGGGACATTTCTATTTATGCAGTGTGAGGGGGATCTTTCAAAAGCGAAAGAAAAAAGCCTAAAAAGGGATGGAATGTTTCCAAGAGAACAAGTAATGTGCATTTTCCTTTCTGAAAGAAAATCCGCAAATATGTATGAAAAATTGAGGGGCATAAGTTAAAGTGGAGTCTTAACATCATTTATTTATGTGTTGAACTTAAGAACCACTAAAGTAATCTTCATCGCCTAACCTTAAAATGAGCAGAGAGCAATATAGCATGACTATCAGATTACAGTCAGTAGATGTTAGAAAACATATGCTTTGTTTATCTTATACTTTTCCTAAACAATCATGCACAGCTTTCTTTTGTTCCAGGAATCATTCAAGCATATAATAAGAGTTCCAGCAAGTTGAAACCTCTCATATCTGGTTATTTTCAGGGCATTGTAAACCTGCTGCTGCCAAGTCAGTAGTTGTCAGGGAGGATTTTAAAAAAAAAAAGCCATCATTCCAATTCTGGTAGGTAAAGAGCTTCTCCATCTTCAGTCCTTCCATTAACTCTAGTTAACAGTTTGTATTTACTTTTTAAACAATTTCAAATACCCCTGATGTTTTCAAAATAAAAAATGCTCACAATGCAGCCTGCAATTCTCATTTATTGTTTCCTCAGCTATTATAGTTTTTCACCTTGGCTTTCCTCTCTTGTGTATCCCAGAGCACATCTCCAACCATCAGCCTTCCAGGCCTCAACTAGTTTTCCTATATATCCTTGTCTTTACTCAACTATTCACTTTCTCTCCTTCTCTTTTTCCTTTAACAGACATTTACCTATTATCTCCTCTAGCCTTTACATGTCCTACAGACATGTTGAATCATGTCCAAGAGAAAATATTGTGGAGGTGAAAAGGCACTAGAATAAAAATCCTGGGTCCTAGTTTTAACACTGTTATTCACCGACTATGTGACCTTGAGCAAGTCACTTTCTCTATGTATACTTACTTCTGTTAATAGGGATAGGACTATCATATGTCTAATATCCCTTAGAGCTCTGAAATTCTACAATTTTATTGTCACCAAGGATCAGTGCAAACAGACAAATCTATAACACAATGTCAATAATTTTGAGATACTGATTTAAGGATATTTACATTTTTAATCATTGAGTTCACCGGGAAGTAAGGAAATGTTAACTTTGGTAACTTGGGCACAATAATGAGCCAATGGAGGAATACTTGAAGAAAGAGGTGCTCAAATTCTGACTAGCCTGGACTACTAGTCTATTTGCTGTCTCCAATTCATCTCCTTCAATTCTCCTTTTATCCACTCCAAGCAGGCTTTCACTCCCACACAGCCAGTGAAACTGCTCTTGTCAAGGTTACCAAATAACTTTCAGAGTTAAATCCAGTAGTCAACTGTTACACCTCATGTTACTTGACCCATCATCAACATTTGACATATTTGGTCAATCATTCATTTGTACACTTTTTCCATTGGGCATCTATGACTCACCTACTTCTCTTCCTCCATCACTGGTCATTCCTCATTTTTCTTTGCTGGTTTCTCTTCTTCAACTCAATTCCCTACTGTTAGAGTACCCCCAGCACTGAGTTGTTGGTCCTCTTCTCTATGTGCACGCACTCCCTTGGTGATCTTATCCAATCCCATGGTTTTACATTCTATCTATATGCAAAAAAAACCACAAAATACAAATTTATACCTCTAGCCAAGGCCTCTTACTTTAACTCCAGATTTGAATATCCAGATGGCTAATAGACCTCTAAAAGAAATTTCTGATGTTCTTGCCCAAACCTAATACAAACAGTTCAGTTGATAAAAGCTCAATTTTTCAGATGCTCTGTCAAAAATGTCTTGTAATTTTGGTTCCTTTATTTCCTCATTCCCTACATCGCATCCATTAGGATATTGGCTTTAGATTAAAAATGTATCAGAATTGAATTACTTCGCACCTCTCTGGCAACTCTCTCTTGGAGCTGCAATAGCTTCCTAACAGGTCTCCCTGCTTCTATCCTTATCCCTTAGAATCTGTTCTCAACACCGAAGTCACAGTGGTCTTTTAAAACACGAACTCAAACCCTCCATAGGATCACCAACGTTTTCATAGTGGCTTCCAGGCCTTATATCATCTGGCCTTCATAACCCCTCTGATTTCACCTCTCACTACTCTCCCTCTTGCTTACTCCAATCTAGTTATACAGGCCTTTTTACCTCAAACATGACAGGCATAACCTTCAGCTATTTGCACAACCATTTCCCTCATCTCCTTCAAGTCTCCTTAGATTTCACTTCTTTAATGAATCCTAACCTTGACCATCCTACCCTATTCAGGCATTCCTGATTCCTCTTTCCTTGATCTACCTTTTTGTTTTTCCATAGCCATTCTCACCATCCAATGTTCTACTTAATCTACTTATACTTACTGCTTATTTTCTGTCTTTCCATGTTAGAATGCAAGCCACATGATCTTTTCTACTTGTTCATTGATGTATTTCGGGTACCTGGAACTGCCTCAGGTACCTCCTTAAATGAAAGATGAATCAAAAGATCACTGAATGAGCAAATAAATAGATAAGACTGGTTCTATAGCTATCAAGTTACAACCAACCTCATAAGAAGCTACGAATGAAATAATAAACTTACTACAGCCTCACTCTAAGTATGCAATCATTGCCCAATCCTGCTGTGTCTTCTTGATTATTTGATGCTCCTGATCCCTTCTTCCCATTGTGGAGACCCTTGACCTTCACCCACCAGAATCCTCAGAACAAATTATAATCTTGGGCTGAAGTGACATAAGAGTTCTGTATCCATCCTGAGTGACATAGAATCTGTATATATAAAAACCTAAGCAACCATCCGACCATCCAACCAGTAGCTATGATGCACAATGACCACCAGGGGGCAGACACTCAACACAGGAACTGCTGAGCTGTGGTGATTTGGCAACTGTGGTTCTCGGGTGACGCACCCGGAACCAGAGAGGAGGGAGCCCGATTCCAGGGTGTGTCACCTGTGAACTTCCCTCTCGCAATCCAGGACCCCTCAGGGGAAGTCGGAGAGCCGGTTTCGGCGCAATCCCCGCAGGCCAGGCAGAGGGACCCCACTGATGCACAAATCCGTGCACTGGGCCTCTAGTCTATATATATAAAAGGCTAAGTGTCCATCCGTCTGACTAGTAGCTATGATGCACACTGACCACCAGGGGGCAGACGCTCAACACAGGAGCTGCCATGACACACAGCGCACTGGCCATTTAAAAATAAACGGCACCACAGACCTGGCACCAACAAACCAACACTCGGCTTCCCCCAAGTGGGACACCACCCTGGAGTGACAGCCCATCAAATCACAGCCAATGCTGCTAAGACCCCATGGAGCAAAATGCAGCCCACAGTCCAGCCCAGCCCAGAAATGGTTGCTGTGGGTGCTGGGTAATAAGATCACGTAGCAACACCCAGCTTCCTTTCCCTAGCAACTAACCTCCTGGGAGTTTCTTCAGCCCAGGAACCCAATTTGCTTTATAGCCAGGTGCAAACATTTTACAGTTTAACCAAATGTTTGTGAAGTGTTTTCCCATGCCTCATCTCATTTGATCCTCACATAAGTCCTGGAGTAGGTAGATAGGAGACTCTGTAGAAACCTATTTTCTTTTCATTAGCAAGACGTGAATAGCAATATTAAAAAATTTCTTCTAATTAACTTCCTTTCAATGTGCACAAATCCATGCACCAGGACACTAGCAAAGTCTATACAATAACTACCTTATATTTCTTCTGTTAGAAGTATGAAAGATAAGTATAATAGTTAACAGTTATTGAAGCCGGATTATGTGGCAGACATTATTCTAAAATTTCAGAAATATAAACTCATTTCTTCCTTACATCAACCCCTACCTCAGACCTCTCTCCCTATTATTGGATGTGATTTATCTGGACAACAATCTGAAAGTTACAAAAGTTACAAAAGTGCAATGGAAGATTCAAAAATAAGGAAATAGACCATGGCTTTTAACATTTTTACAGAAAAATGTGATCTCTGTCAAGCACAGCTACCGTATTTCCATGAAACCAGGTTGAGAAAACACTTATGTTGACACATTGAAGGTCAAATAGTCAAGGGTAATTAGATTTCTCCAAGGTAAATCACAGAGATGGCCTAGTTAGAAGTGGATATAGAATTTTTGCTGCCTACCATAAATTTACACTGACTTGCCAAAGTGTTTAATCCATTACCTAATATATATAAAACCCTAATATGCAAATAGACCAAACAGCGGAACAGTGCAAATATGACATGCACTGACCACCAGAGGGTGTGTGCAGAACATGGTGGGCGTCAGCCGCAGCAGGATGGTGGACCAGGTGAGTGGGGCACCAGACCAAGGCGGGGCACTGGTCACTGTCATCGGGACAAGCCTCTGGTGGTTACTGAAAATTTTTTGCTCCCACACACTTCAATCCCACCCGGCACTCGAACTGCTGCTGGTGCCCAGTGCTGGCCCGGATTGCTAGCAGCGGCTGCCAGCCCCAATTGGTGGCTGCCAGCCCCGATCACCCCTCAGGGCTTCTCCACCTCCCTCTGCTTCTGAGGGGCAATCGGGGCCAGCAGCCGCCTCTTGCACCTGCTGCTGGTGACGGCCCCACTCACACCTGCTGCCAACACCTGGTGCTGGTCTCAATCGCTCGGCGCCGTCAGCAGGTGTGATTGGTGGCTGCCAGCCCCACTGAGGGCTTCTCCAGCTCCCCTTGCTCCTGAGGAGTGATCGGGGCAGCAGCCACCACTCACACCCACTGACAGCGCCAGCCCCTCTTGCACCCACTGCTGGCGCCAGCCCCAATTGCTCTGCGGGTGCAAGCAGGGCCAGCACCATCAGCACGTGGGAGCAGTGGCAGCGGGAACAGAGCTGCTGGCAGACAGGGGACTGAGGGCCATGGTGGGAAGGGCAGGGCAGGGGTGCGGAGGATGGGCCGAGACCCATCCCTGTGCCCACCATGGCCCACAGTTCCTTTCAATGTGCATAAATTCGTGCACTGGCACCTAGTTTTTACATATTTTCTGTTACTTGTCTTTTACAAAACTGATTAGCTTCACACACAAAAATGTACTAGCTTACCCATACTCAACTCAGTATTATTTCAAGTGGCTTTTTATTACCCTATTTCACATCACAGTAAATACAAGAAAAAAAATGTCATTTCAACTAACTTCCTTGAAGTCATCCAATCATGTAACATTCTTAAAGTTGAATATTTTTACTTCCTCTAGATATTTTTCATCAACTCATTCAGTTTACATTTATTGAATGCCTATTGAATTGCAGTTACAGTGCTAAACAGCACAGCCCCTCAATCAAAGAATTTAGTGTCTAATAGTAAAGGAGAAACCAATACACTGAAAATTTCACATAAAAACCCTAACATCTGTAAAAAGAGGACTATATAAATAAGACATTTATGTTCATAAAATGAAATAATCTAACATATTTTTTATTTTATTCAGGTTGTTATGAAAGCAAGTTTAAACAGCATTAAAAAAAAAACTTCATGAGTCTACACAATGCTGTGTTATGTGAATGGTATCTAGTACTCTGAAAGTCCCCTGGACACTTTGATCATATCCAGTGTCAGTAAAAGGAAGCTACATCCACATGATTCCCAATCACAATGCCTCTCTCCAAAGCAGACTGAGGGTCCCTTGCCACTTTACTGAGCCAGCTGCAGCATGATCTCATCCCAAATTTGGACGATTGAATTATTTTTCTCAGTGAGGTTTTAGCAACCATTATCACTATCCCAGGAAGCTGTCCTTTCTTGGAGATAAATTGCCATAGGAAACTATGTTTTCTCCTTCAGCACATATTTCCAAATTTCATTGCTCTGCATGGAGGGGAAGAAGCATATGTCGCTTCTCAACACCACTCACTTCAAACAACATGGTTGTTTAGGCCAGAAGAGCAATGGACATATGCCATCCAGAAATCTCCTTTATTCTGACAGGCTAAAAATGCCACAAACTTGTATTAATAACATACTGTTTTTGTCCATCATCAACCCACTAACACTGCCACCAACCCTTGAAAACAATATCAGGACTCAAAAATCCTCCCCAGTTTCCCACCCTTCTTCTATACATTTTTCTTTTGTCTCCCAAAGAAGAAAGAAACATGTCTGTGATCTTATCAGGTTTACTTAGCAACATTTATTAAAGTTACCGATTTTGTCATATTGTCTTTGGTTTGCAGTAATGTTGTCACAGAGGTTATTGGTAATAAACTAACTTTACATTTCAGGAAAACCCACTCAAAACCACAGCCAGGGTGGTTTCAGTTGTTGACATTTGGATCAAAAGACAATCCTTTTAATCAGCAATCCATTTAATCCAACGTCCTTCCAAAATGAAGGGTAGCAGAATATGCCACCCCAAAATTTGCCTCTTTGGCATAAGGATTATTTTGAGCTGAAGGCAATTGAAAAGAAGCAGATATAAGAAAAGCTCTCTGTTCTCCCTCTATTTGACTAAAAACAGGCTATAAATTTGTAAAGCTGTCCCCCCCAACCCCTCCCCCACTTCCCCTCTTTACCAGGAAGGACAGACATTACCAAAGACAAGTATAGACCCTTATCAGCACCACAGGAATCCACATAACAAACTTACTAACTAGCCCTTATCTTCCATTAATTCCCCATATATTAATCTTTCCACAATTTGCCACCCTAGAAACTCAAAAGTCCTTTTCCTTTGTCTTGTCACTTCTCTAAAACTCTGTTGTTCTTTTGCTAAGTTGCTATATAAGCCAAGTTCTAACCACCACTTTGAGATGTTCATCATTGAGTAGTCCCACGCATACTCACAATGCACATGCTAATAAACTTGTTTGTTTTTCTTTTATTACTTTGTCTTTTATTAATCTAATTTACAGGACCCCAGCCAATAGACCTAAGATGGGTAGAGGGAAAAGAGTTTTTTTCTTCTCTTACAAAAACACACTAGAGGACAAGGAGGGGTGGTAAATTGCTTTTCTCTACCTAAACAGAGATATTACCCATCCCTGAAATTATTGGTCTAGTGTCTTTCATGGTTACAAAACCTCCCAACAATTACAGATAAGGGAATAAATGGAAGATAAGCCATAATTTTCATATTTTTAGCTTTGAAAACTCTAAAATTAAAATAATTTTTTCTCTTTATTTAAGAGAAGCAGAGACCAATAGGCACAGTACATCTAATGATCCATTGAAGGTAACATTTTAGAGTTCATCCCCAAAGACAGGCCAAGCAACAGTAGAGAAATCTATGGGATTTTGACTAGCCATCACAGTTTCTCATTTTATTTTTTTATTAGCTTTTTCCATGCATTGCTGAAAAACACCAAACAGAATCAAAGGCAAGTTATGTAATTAGACTAGATTGCCCAAGGCAAGAGGAAAAGAGAGACAGGCAAATCCTGTAATTCAGTTCCTAAGTAACATCCTCCACATGATAGTTTCTTCATACATTTTTAAATTAGGTTTTTAAGTTTTGCATAGTTACACTGAAATAAGAAAGTGTTTCTGTTGGGAAAATATATTATTTTGCATCAAGGGTTTTTTTTTCTCTTAAATATACCATTTCCCCCCATATTTTAAAACATCAGTAAATAGAAACAGGTAGAAGCAATAAAGAAAGGAAAACTATCATGAGAGCTAAATAGATGATAATATTTACACACATGAATTCATTAATACATACATTAATACATATATTAAACTATAGTATGAACCAAATCACATGCTCTGGAATAGCAAATAAAAATCTGTCATATGCTTTTTATATGAAAAGCAATATAAATCATATAGTAAAATATCTAATTTAAAGCAAAATACATTTTAATTTATCATGTTATTTCTTATGGTCAAAATGGAAAAATGTAGACTACATGATAGAATAGTTGCACAAATATACCCAAAACAGTATTGATGAGAGCATCAAGGTCATCCTGGAGCAAAGATCCTCATAGGATGACACAGCTCTCTGCCTTTGAACCACCAGTTTTTCTCATCAACAACATAAATTGAAAAATAAGCTTAGCACATTAGTAACAAGCACACAACTGAAAGGAATAGCTAAGATGGTAAAATATTAAGATTCCAAAAGGACTAGAAGTATACTCTAAAACTAATAAGATATAATTTTATAAAAATGATGGTATAGTTCAACAACAGGATCAAAAACTCAGGTACAAAATTAGAAAATGGTAGAAAACAGGAGTGAGGATCTCTATATTAGAAGAAGTCTCAAATGTAATAATTTGAACACACCTATGGCTTCAAGCATTTTAACTCTCTTATCTCTGTCTGTTTTCTCATCTAAAATCTGGGCAAAACAGTATCTACCTCTCACGGTTATTGGGCAGTTCAAGTGAGATAATGTGTGCCATAGAATCTTATACTGCCGTCTATGTGGGCTGAGGACTTGTGAGCCCACACGCAATGTCAGAGTCAGATCAAGAGGTATAAGACCTCCACTGTGCTTGCTACAGGTCAAACTAAGGGAATCTATATATATAAAACCCGAAGCAACCAAATGGCCCAACGACCAGTCAACTGGTTGCTATTGTGCGCACTGAACACCAGGGGCAGATGCTCAATGCAGGAGCTGACCCTGGTGGTCAGTGCTCTCCCACAGCGGGAGCGCTGCTCAGCTGACTGACAGGGCTCAGGGCTATGAGCACAGCTGCAGCAGCCGAGACTCTGCTGCCTCTGCAGCAGCTACTGGCAGGCGCAGCAGGCCAGAATGAGCAGGAGCAGTAGGCAGGAGGAGAAGGTGGCGTTGGACTGCTGGTTTTGGCCAATCCCCACAGGCCATGCCAAGGGACCCCACCAGTGCACGAATCTGTGCATCAGGCCTTAAGTAACATTATAATCAGGTTTAGGTGAACTCAGTTTTAGAGGAATAGAACAAAGTTAGAAAACATTTATTGAGTACCCACATATGTGTCTAATAGCAGGTTCTGGGGTATTCAGGTGACCCCATGGTCACTCAAGGAGCTCTCAACCTAGAAACAAATGATAGGACAGTTTATCTAGAAGAAGCCAGTCCCATGTTGTCAGTTCTGTATGCAAAGTCAATGAGAAATCGTTGTCTGAAGCACCTTTAGGTCACCTGCTGCATCTAACCCAGCTTTTGCTCGTTGTACCTACTCAGTAAACATTTTTTTAAATGAATAATAAAAATTTTGCCTAGAAAAGAGATTTGGGGAGAACAAAAACCTCTCTTTAATATTTTGAAATTTTAACTTAAGGGAAAGACCTATATTTGTAGCTTTAGAAAGCAAATCTGAGACAAAAAGATTGAGGGGTCAAAGAGGCAGATTTGAGTTTTTGGTGGGAAAACATTCAAATAATTAGAACCACTGAAACAGAAAGGACTGGCTTAAGAATTGCTGAGGGCCCGTCACCGAGAATATTTGCAAGAGGCTACCTGAGATGATCAGGGTGTTGTAGAGGGGATTCTTACAATGGGTACTGGGAGCTGAACAATATGAGAAAAGATACTTTCTTTCCCAGAGATGCTGATCTGAGGTTTAGAAGGCTGTAGTCCTGATACCCAATGCCAGTATTATAAAGCTTGTCGTTCAAGGTGCTGGGAAATTAAACTGAACAATAACATTCAGTTTAAAGAATCAAAAAAAAACCTAAGAGGGAAAATGTCAATTTAAAAATACTCCGGTTATAATGAGGATTCCACTAAATATACAGCATCCAGTATTGGTATGTAGAACCTACAGCTCTGTCTTCATGCAATTTCACAGGAAGTTCTCATGAAGTCCTTGGTTCCACAATGGAAGACTGATTTGGAGCAACTATTCCATAGTTGATCAAATGCATAAAAGGAATTTTTGCCAGTGTGCTTGCAAAAGAGTGTCATTGCTTCATATGTAACAATCTATATAACAATTCCCAGATTCAGGTTCAGATCCCCCAAGACAGCAACTTCATTTTGCCTTGAATAACAAGAATCAAGAGCACTTAACCCCAGACCAGAGTGAAAAATGTGCCCATGTCTTCATTATGGGCTGCCCTCCAGGCCCTAATATCTGCATACCCCATGCTGAATCAATCTAAAGAAAAATACTGATAACAGCACTGCGGGTTCTCAGTCATAGTAAGCACCATGAGGATGTGCATGAATGTCCTATACTTTATGAACGTTGTTCTATAACAGTAAAGATATTATTGCTGTAAGATTAATTAAGGGTATTGTATTTTATCTGAGTCTAAAGTTTGGTCTTCTTTGTGCACCTCTATTCAAAGACCACAAGCCATGGTGTCCTTTTGTGAGATATTTGCCTTCATAATTAAGACAAACTCTCTGAGACCTTAAAGAAAGATTTGGATAATGGATGTAAATTATACCTTCAGAGAATTTGTGTACTTGTCCTCTTCTAAAAGTTATATAGTTTTGCTTTTCTTTGCTTTAAATAAAAGGGAAGGAAGGAAGGAAGGAAGGAAGGAAGGAAGGAAGGAAGGAAGGAAAATAAGCCAGTCAGAGAAAGATAAGTACCACATAATCTCACTCATATGTGGAATCTAATGACCAAAATAGATCCAGAAACATAGAAGCACAGAACAGACTATTGATTCTCAGAGGGAAGGGGGTTGGCGGGGGCGGCGGGGGGAGGTTGTGGCAGTGGGGAGAGATTAACCAAAAAACTTGTATGCATATATATGCATAAACTATGGACACAGACAATGTGTGTGAAGGCCTGGGGGTGGTGCAGGGTGGAGGAGGTCAATGGGAAGAAGGGAGATACATGTAATACTTTCAACAATAAAGATAATTTTTTTAAGAAAGAAAAAGAGCCCTAACCTGTTTGGCTCAGCGGATAGAGCGTCGGCCTGCGGACTCAAAGGTCCCAGGTTCGATTCCGGTCAAGGGCATGTACCTTGGTTGCGGGCACATCCCCAGTGGGGAGTGTGCAGGAGGCAGCTGATCGGTGTTTCTCTCATCGATGTTTCTAAACTCTCTATCCCTCTCCCCTCCTCTCTGTAAAAAATCAATAAAATATATTTAAAAAAAAAAAAAAGAAAGAAAGAAAAAGAAAGAAAGGAAGGAAGGAAGGAAGGAAGGAAGGAAGGAAGGAAGAAAGGAAGAAAGGAAGAAAGGAAGAAAGGAAGAAAGAAAGAAAGAAAGAAAGAAAGAAAGAAAGAAAGGAAGGAAGGAAGGAAGGAAGGAAGGAAGGAAGGAAGGAAGGAAGGAAAGGAAGGAAGGAAGGAAGAAAGAAAGAAAGAAAGGAGGAAGGAAGGAAGGAAGGAAGGAAGGAAGGAAGGAAGGAAGGAAGGAAGGAAGGAAGGAAAGGAAGGAAGGAAGGAAGGAAGAAAGAAAGAAAGAAAGGAAGGAAGGAAGAAAGAAGGATCTTTTTTCTTTTCAGGTCTCTTAATTAAGATCCAGGGTTTATGAATGACTGACAATCTGCCGGATCCTTTGCCTGGTCCCCTGTGGGAAGAGCTCAGGAGATTTATCTCAGTGCAGTGGCAGATGCAATGGCGTGAGCACACTCCGCCTGTACAAGCTTCCTGGGCACACCGGGAAGTGGCATCGCCCGCCTGAGCTGACCTCCTAGAGCCACTACATAGTACCCTGATCTTTCCTACTATTGGTTGCCCTAAGGATAGTGTAAACTTCTGATTGGTCTGGAATGTTATATATGTTGCTGCACTCACACAATAAACTTGGATCTGCGTCACTGAACCTGGTCTCCGGAGTCGGGCATGCTTCGTTAGGACTCCGTCGGCCTCACCCCCACGGGACCCCCTGCTTCAGTCCCCTGCTCTTTTGTGTTTGTTATTATATCGGGAATACTGATATTCCATCCCAGGCCACTTCAGCAGCACATGTCAACACTTTTATTTAAAAAGCGGTTTGAAATATTCCCCAATTGAGTTTAGCGCATCCCAAAGTACATTTCCAGAGTAAGTCACTGCCAAATGGCCAGCCCTGCTGCAAACACAGGTAGGAGCAGCTAGACCAACAAAAGAGGTTACATTGGTTTGGCAACTTTCTCCAGACTATTAAGAGTTAGGACTGTGAGAAGCTCAAGTGAGAAGCGGTTCTCTTAGTAAACTAAGCAGAAGAGCAAAGAGCACGGCCCAAGGCCTGGAACAAAGGACAAAGCAGGAGAGGGATGTGCCACCTGAATGTTCGAGCTGCTCAGCAGGATCACAGACCAAAGTGCTGCTGCGTAAGGCCCACGGTGCAACTTGACCGCATGGCCCTGCCGGAACCCCGACCAGAAAATCCCAAACAGCTACTTCAATCCACCTCTCCAACCTATATTTAATTGTTTAACTAAACATGGTGAAAAATAAATGAGGTTGCACTTAAGCTGTCAAAGGCCTCACAACCTTACCTCTCCAGGGGGCTTCTGACTAGTTGGCTCTCCCTTTCTGCTACCTGCATTTGCCACAACTTGCTATGGTAAATTCAGGCTCAACCCTTCTTAGGCTATAATCCACAATCCGTTTTTTATTTAACTTCTAAATGTTAAGATAAATAGAAATCTCATCAGTAAACATTGTGACAGCCATCTTTTTAACTGTCATTTATATAAACGTATGCACATCTCTTTCTAAATCACGCTGAGATGGATCACTTGTTCAAATATAAACATATTTAGCAGAATTCTGTCATTTCCTCATATGTATATTCATTTGTGAATGACTCACTTCATACATCTTTATAAACCTGAGAAGCTATCTTTTGAGTTATTCACAGATCCAGGCGATGATGCCAGCAGAGTCACAAGCTGACAATGTATGCAGGGTCAGCACTGGAGAAAAAGTAGCGGCGAGTCATGGCTCTGGGATCATTTTAATCTGTGTTTGGGTACAAGAAATGTCACAGAGGTTCACCTGAAATTAAATTATCCCTTTCTCTTAGCTTGTTTTGTACCACTTAATCCTCTAACTCTTTATTAAACATTATCTTTCCCATCTGCTCTAGTGAATGTTCAACACCTTGTGGACCAACTCCAGGCTGATTGGTTTTTATGGGCAACATGATCTCAGTTTTATGCACATACTTAGGATTATCTCAAGGACAAAGGGGATGAACAATCCATTAACTATAATAAGGAACTACACATCTCAAGATAGCTACAGTATATATTTTATTTTAAAAGAAAAGGCTGAATTAAAATATGTCTGCCCAAAAATGTCTAACCTCCAACACATAGAAACAGCATTTTCTGTTCTCCATGCTCTGCTGAGCGGTGCTACTAGAAATCACATTTCAGTCCCACTCAATCAGGCTTTCCAGCCCTTAAATCTTATTTTAAGATCTGACACTACAGCAAGAAAAAGATCCTCTTGAAAGCCCTCTTCGTGATGATCTGTGAGCAAAGCATGCAGAATGTACACACACACATACATACACACACACACACACACACACACACACACACATGCACATAAGCACTTTTTAAAGGAAAATGCATTGTTATTGTTTTATGTAGAAAACTTACTTCTTTAGTTACCTTAGAATTACATTTTTGCTTACATTTATAAAACATCAATCTTGAAAATTCAGTCAATACACAGTTATCTGAGAAAGGCATTATATAGCAAGTCAATGCTAATTACAGACATTAGAAAACCATTGCTATTATTTATTTCAATATTTAACTCAATTAGAAAGATCTACTAGAACCACATTTGCCCACCTCCTAATTTAAATACAAACATTATTGTAAGTCTCTGCACTCCTGTTTTATTAATAAGCTCTGTTTTCTTGGCTGACCCTTCAAACAAAGGTACTTGCTTTTTCTCTTGCTCTAAAGCTTTATGATCCTGTAATCATAACAATTATGGGGACATCTGATCACACTGTATATATTAATGACAAGACATATCTGGCCACATGTCTTCACAGCTTACTGACTTCATTGATGAGAGCTGTGAGGCTGCCTCCTTGCAAGATGTATCTCAAGGTAATTAAAAAACCAGCTTTTTTAGCAGTTTGAACTTCGTTTTGCAGTGAATTGGAAATAGCGCATGCCACAGGAAAAAATGTACCAGTCACTTGCTTGGTTTTGCACAAGGAAAGGTGTGAAAAACAGGTACAGGAGTTAATCATGTACCTGGAGTGAGGGCTTTCAAGCCTTTGCATATGTTTCTTTATTCATTACTTTGCTTAAGGAAAGAATTATAAAGTGCAGAGCTGAGTGTCATCTTGAAATTGCAGTTCAAGCCCTTATATCACAGGTGAAAGTCAAGGTAAAGCCAACGTGAAGAACAGATCGGCACCAGGCATTCAGAAGAATGCCCATAGGAACAGAAGAGGAGGGGTGGCAGTGAGAGGGAGAATTTCTTTTCCCTGGGTTCCCTTTTATTCTCTTTGAACATGTTACCTGATGCTCCTATGACCTGAAACAAACAAATTTAGCAGGAACTAAATAGAACTGGTATTTGCCCCTTCCAAGTACTGTGACAACCCACACTGATCCCAAAAGTCAGCACCAGCGACAGGCCCGCCTCTCACTTTTTTTCCTTCTGATCCCTTGTGAGGGTCCACTTCTCCCCTGTTCTCTCAACCTCAGCCAGGGCCCTTGGATTTTCAACCTGTCAAAACAAGTTTCCAAGACACTATGGGAATCATTGAGTATAAATGCATGCTAACAGTTTTGCTTTCATACACATACATACAAAAGCCTTGTCAGACTGAAAGAAAGCATTCAAATCTTCATTGTGAGAACATTGGAAACAAATTTCCCTAGATTAAACAGTTGGTTGGGGAAGATGGCTGTGTGTGTTCTGGTTTGGGATATCTAAGACAGGAAGGGAGGAGAGCTGAGATCATGAGCAGAAGGGTTAGCAAGTACATGGAATGCTGTGCTGGAGAATGGCCCATAGGGCTCGTAGCCCGGCCTAACTGAGTACATCACAGCTGGGTCTGACCGAGCTTAGCTCTGGGAAGAAAGCTAAGAAAACAGGATCCTTGCTCCCAGCCCCTCCTGGTGATGCTGGTGTCTGCTGGAGCCAGGAGCATGAGGTATGCATAAAACACTACCACTGAATGTCTTTGCTGTGTTATAGCAAGGTCACCTACCAGGACCCTAGGGGGGTTAAAAATATTCTGTGAACGCTCTCCCTGAGATCGCCCTAACCTTCCTTAGCTACCTAATTTTACCATTTTCCCCCTTCTCAGTGCCCTTTTTGGAAACTTCAAACCCTAAGTTTCTCCTTCTATTCACACACACATGCATTAGAACACAGTAAGACAAAAGATTGCCTACTTGAGAATTAAATATTTCACCTTTAGGTGGTTAGTAAGGCCAAACTCATTAATCTTCTCTTATTTGCTGTTTTCTGCAGCATAATTATATGGCACCAACCAGTGAAATTGCTGGGTAAAGGCTGTGATATGACTCTGTGGCTGCCTTTCACACCCATGTCATTATGTAGAGAAATTGGCATGAGAATGCTAGCTCCTGTTGCGGAACAATGCATGTAAGATCTACCTTAAGACATCTGCTTTTGTGTGCGACTGGGAAATTATTACATTAAGATTAAGCATAATTGACTTTTTTTTCCAAAATGGAAACACCTTTATTGTTTTGCTGGTTTTAAAGTAATAAATACCCACTTTACAAAAGTCTAACACTAGTTAACAGTACAAAGTTGTAACTGAAAGTCCTCTTTATAATCTTCCCTGATTGGGATATTCAGTTACTGGTTTGCTATAAATCTTTAGAGATATCTATTATGCATAAATATTAATGAAAGTATAGAATACATACTATGTCACAATGTTATTGCAAGTGACAAAATCTAATTCATGCTAGCTTGAGCACAAAAGGTCTCATATAACTAAAAACCACATCCAGATTCAGGCATAGCTTGATCCGGGGACCCATATGATAGGACCAGGATTTGCTTTTTCTGTATCTCTCACCTTTGCCATTCTCCATGTTGGTATTATTCTTGAGCTCCATATGTGTCCTCAGGTTAGATTCTAGCAACAAAAGGCAGAGAATCTCTTCCTGTGATTTCTTACACAAATCTTATGATTTGTATGGGTCACCAAACCAATCAGTAGGACCAGGAAAATGAAATATTCTGATTGACCCAGCTTGAGTCACACATGCAGCCCTGGAGCCAGATCTGAAATCAACTCCATCTTAAACACATGGACGGAGGGGAGATGTGCCCAGAAAATCAGAGACTATTAACAGAAGAGTAAATGAATGCCAATAAACAAAGGCAACAGATGCCCCCAATACCTTTGCTTCTTTTATCATTGGCATCAGGGCCAGTTCTATAATTTGTGGGCTCAGTTCAAAACAAAAATATGGGGCCCCTTGTTCAAAAAGCAGTAAGAAAGTGGTATTAATGGTACTAATATATAAAGCCCTTTCTGTTCTACTGCAGTTGCTCCTATAATTAGTCATGGTGTTTGGTTTTTGCTATATAATGTTGTTCTAAGTAAAGAAAAAATAAAAATTAAATGTATTAACATGAATGTTACCATTCATCTTTATATTTTTCTACGTCAGTTTTAAATGCAAATATAAAGCTTTTAACTCATACATGGATCACAAAAATTACACAATTTATATTTTGTAGCACATACCTGCATATGGACTTCATTTTTAGCAGAACAGCAAAAACTAACTCAACTCTTTTCATTTCACCTCTTGGCCCTGAGTAGGTATGTACATTCTACAACATTGTCTACCTTCAGCTTACTGATAAGTTAGCAAAGACTTAAGGGAAAAGTAATTATGTGTTGTTCTTTCATTTTACTTCTCTGTCTTCACTTTCAGCATAAATGGTTGGCTATAAAAGGATATGATAGGGTTTCTTGGTCATTCATATCTCTGAAAATGTCATTACCTTCTTTCTGCATTCAAAGCAAGTTCTGGTTTGAATAAAAAGCACGGCCTCTTGGAGATGTCAGGGACCTGCTTGTCGGTCATAGATAAAGCTCTCTATACTCGCTTTGAATCTCACTAACTCCCACATGTCATGGGTTAACTGGAATTCTCTGCTCAGGAGCATAGAGAATGCTATGCGCAAATGAGGTGGCAAAGAACACAAGTATCCCATGTATCTTCTCTTTTCATGCACATGCTTCATTGTCTCGTCAAGTTTCACATACAAAACAGAAATTCAAAAATACAACTCTTAAGAATTCTAAGAGCAACAACTGAGTATTAAACCAAGCTCAGGCTCCTCTGAGTATAGACCTTTTGCAATTATGCAGGTCATAGACCCATGATGCTGGCCTTGGGTCTCAATAAACAGAAAGAGACTATTTAAATAACCAAAAGAGATTTAAGGTTCTGTGGAAAGACTGAGATGTAGTTAAGGAAGCCCACTTCTGATATAAAAAAAAGAGGTTCCACTGATAGCATTGTTAATGGCTATTGGAAAAAAAACAGAAATCATTTCAAATATATGCCCTGCAACTTATGACTACTCAATCAAACCTATTACACACATAAAATTCATTCATTTTTAATGGTTACCTAGTATCTCATTGTATGATTACACTATAATTTATTTTAACATCTAGGTTCTTTCCAATTTTTCAATAAGATTTTTATGGATATTCTTGAAAACTTATCTGATTATTTCCATAAGATAAATTTTTAGGAGTACAAATGCTGAGTCAAACAAGATGCCTTAAATATTTTATTCACATCATCAAACTGCCTGTCAAAGTGGTATGTCAGCTTATGCAGTAGCTGCATATGAGAAAGCCTTTTTCCCCATAACCAATACTAGTATTACTACTCTTTTTCATCCTTGACAATCTGGATGATGAAAAATGGTATCATTGTATATTTCTTGAATTATGGCCAATGATGAGCATCCTTTTTATACATATTGTTAAATTTCATTTTTAACATTTCTGGACATTCAAATTCTACTTGAGGTGCCCTATCTCACACTCTATGAGAGATGAAGGGAAATAAATGAATCAAAGCAATATGCTATTATTTTCTACCAAAATAAGGGATAAAAATAACAGCAGCCATTTATTAAGTGCTTACTACATATCAATCATTTTATATACCTCATCTCTTTAAATCTTCACAATCTCATTGAATCTTAAAAATCAAAAGGACTATTATTATTCCCATATTACAGAGGATAAAACATAAGTTTGAAAAGTTAAATGGCAAAACAAAGACCTTATTGAAACGTGGGTCTATCTGAAACCAAAGTCCTATTCGTAAGAGCCTGCTATAAATTATATATCCCTAAACTCAACCTGATATCTCTAATTTTCATATTAATATAGCAAACTGTCCTGCATCTAGTTGAATTAAATCATAAAATAATCCTTATCTGCAGAATGACATTGCTTAATACTTAGCAAACCCTGGGGAGGTTAACCAAAAGAAAGAATGTTACCTAAACTCTATCTGTCTGGCCAGGAGCTGAAAGGCAGCTAGGAAAGTTGAGTGTGTATCATTCATCTTGAAGCCTCGTAAAAGAAGGGAAATTGTATTTGCAAGTCCAATTTCTGAATGTCTGAGGAAGCCTTGCAGGAACACAGCAGTGAGGAGTTAAAACGAGGACCCTGAGAGGGGGTGTGGATAATATAGTGTGTGAGGCTCTCCACTGCAGGGAATGTAAATGCTTTTTACACTAATTCAATTACATTTTCAGATTATGCAGGAAGACTGGTTTAAGCAACAGCCCGAACCACTGTCCCATCACCCATGCATACATGCAGGAGAACAGAGTTCAGAGAGCCAGGTCAACCTTAACTCTGGATTTCTTGACTTTTATGGGCTTAAGTTGGAACTTTAATGTTTTATTAATGTTGAGTTTTGGAGTTGGTATTCAAAATGTTTCAAGCAAAGATATGATGGGTCTCAAAGACCTGGAATCTGTTTACATTGACAGTTAATAAAAAAAAATCTACTATTTTAGGAAAATTATTAACCATTCAAAGAACTCAATGGGGTCATTTTGCATAAATTATTAATCTTCCAAAACATAAAAATATTTAACTTGCAATCATTGATAAATTCATGACTAATGTATAAATTTTGAACTTTTGAAAGTCCTTATTCCAATGTATAACTAAAAACATTCTTAAATTGATCATCTTCAGAGAGAGGGCAATAAAGAACCATAAATAATTTTGCTCAAAGCACAAAAGAAATAAACTAACCCATGTAAGTGCCTCAAAAAGCCAAGAAATTCTAGAGTGTCTTTCATATTATTTATATCTCATATTGATTTATGCAAGAAGTCCTTTCAAAACCTTAAGGCCCTGGTTGTATGTGTGATTTTCTAGAAGGAAATTCAAAAATGACCCAAGGATGTAATTTCTAGTAATAAAAACTTTTCTATCACACTGGTTCTCTTTTATTTCAAAAGATTTGGCCTTTGAAAAAAAGTGAAACTTATGTAATACATTTTTGAAAGAGAAGAAAAGAGTGGCATTAAGAGTTGATTTCAGCATTTTTTGCATTTAAATAAATAAATGTATTTTCTTTAAAAAAGATTATTTAACAACATATTTCCCTTTTAAAAGACTAAGAATCAATGTGCTGTAAAAATTTTAATCAGATTGCTAGCATTAATGAGTCTTAACACTTTTTCTCAGTGTTACTTCTGTTTTGCCACTGTTTATTTGACTTGCTTTACCTCTTTCCAAGTTCATTTGCAATACTCACAAGTTTTACTGGGGAGAGTTTTATTTTTCTGGAAACTGAAGATTTTGAGTTACTTTGTTTCCATATTTATAAATGTCTCCAGCATGAAAAGTAAAGTGAAAAGATATTTAAGCTGGGCAAAAACACTGCTTATAAAATAGTCACTTAGGAATAATCATCTCAACAAAAGCCGCTATTTGTGCAAAGACAAAAGGAGCCAAATTCTGTCCTTGGATGTGCACACACAGCTCCTATTAGCTTTTGAAAACAGCTACGTGAGTGTAGCCAGAAACAGTGTTTAGCCCAATTTGATCTAATTTATCCAGACCACTGCAGCCATGAAAGATAAAGACAGATTATAAGACATTTTGCATGTCAGTACAGCAGCATGCTTTGTGTTTTTCCAGTCCCCAGGGGCTTCCTTCATCAGGCCAAATGTCAGTGATCACATCTGAGAAGTTTGAGAAGTATATACATCAAATTTACTTGCATTGCTACTTGCCAGTGTTGGCAGCCCTAACTCAGAGGATGCGATTTTTTCTATGTTGGGAGCCAAGCTCTACCAAATTAAATTTACAAAAAAACAACTTGGTCATATGCAAATGAAATTAAATGCCAAGATGAACATAAAAGGACATTGATTTTAAACAGTTTTTTAAGGTCAATCAAGAGATTGAATAAAAGAAGGTGAAGGGGTTAGCCAAAGAACATATATGCATAATCCATAGACACAAACAACAGTGTGATGATGGCCAGACAGAAGGGGGCATAGGTTGGAGGGGGAGGTGGCAGGTAAAGGAAGGGAAAAGGGGGACATCTGTAATAGTGTCAACAATAAAAATAAAGTTAAAAAGGAGATATTGAATTGATATGTTTTAGACAATCTGAAGGAGAGGATTTTTTAATAGTTTGCTAAATTAAATTTCCTTCAGAAATTCTTATACCTATATACATGGTAGTCTACAATGGTAATTTACTCCAGAATGGAGCTTAAATTACAGAATTGCTTTGTCTAATTCAATGATAGAACACTGGTGAAATAGGTGTTGATTCCCCCTGCCAAGCTGTTGCCTCTGAGCAGTATACATATCTTGAATATCAGATGACCATCCTTTTATACAGTATGGTATAATTATCCAGCAATGAGACCATCAGCCTCCTCTTTTTCATTTCATTGGTATTCTATACAGAAAAAATAATAATAATTTGGCAAACTACTTTGTAAATCCATGTCAAAAAACACACTTCCAACTACACTCTGTTCATTGAAGCTAATGGGTACCCTAGGATGCTTGCTCTAATGATGAACAATTATCCAATACCTCTTAATTCTCTGGTACTTTTAGAGTGCTTCCGGTCTGCTGCATATGACTGGGGGCCTGATGCAGGGCTTTTTACATAAGTTAAATTTCTTTCCATATCAACAAAATGCTCAACATGAGTGTAAGATGTATCACTCAGGCCATCTCAGAACTTCTCAGGAAGTTTCAACTATAGATAAAAAGAGGAAGAGAGTTATATATAAATAATTTCTCAACTGTCACAAAATGTGAATGGATATTTTATGCAAATGGTCTACTACTTTCTAGAGAAAGAAAAATTTCAAGTACTGTGAATCTGATATGCTGATGGTAATGTGTGTTTGTGTGTAAAGGGAAGGAAGTACATGTGTGTGTGCATCACAGTTATACTATGTGCTCAGACTAGTCAGGTTTGTACATAGCAGTACTTCTGCAAATAGCTTAGCTTTAGAAAATTGAATATTTTAGCCAAAATAAGGCAACTAAATGTGGTTTCAACTTGTTCATACTATGCTTTAAAATGCCAGGTGAACAGTAGGTTAATAATAATGGTAGTAGTAATACAGAGAAAAAGGGGTGGTACAGTAAGAATATTAATCTATACCTTTCTTTCTTCCCTTAGAAGTAACATCCATGAAACTCCATGGTTCTTTTTTTATTTCCTTCCCCTGAATTTGCAAAAGTGAGCTGGAAAAGTCTGCTCCCAATATTGAAGGCTGAAGTTGATCATCTGGGTCATGGATAAGTGTAAGATAATGGTGTGTAGGAAGCACTTATGAAACAGGGACTAAATTTAATGCAGATGATACAGGAGACGTTCCAGACTTAAAAGACAGAAAGAGTCAGACGCAGCTTCAGGGAGTGAAGAACTAACAATCCAAAGTCAAACTGGAGAAGGCTGGAAGCCCAAGAACTTGGGCTACCTATGGAACGGGTGAGGTGTGTGCTCCTCTGAGACATTAGTGGCATCCCAAAGGGTTATTTCTTCTCTGCTCTCTGTTAGGCTTGAGTGGCCCTGGAACCACAAACGGAGGAGTGAAAAGACTTTCCTGCTTGGTACAAGGACAAATGTGCTAACTTGATCAGGAAGTTTCCTTAAACAGTCTCAGAAGCTGAGCCAGTCGCCTCAAAGTCATGATCATGTAGAACGCAGACTGGATCTCAGTAGCAAATTACACAGCAAGGAAAATGGACACCTGGAATTTTCTTTCTTAACTTTGTGGCTTAGTATCAATGCTCAGCATATTCTTTGGCAATTTCTCAGTCTGTGCATTGAAGTTAATAATGAACATACTAAAGTGCTTTGAGCTTTTGGGGAGTTTGAAAAGTATATAGAAGTGCTTATACCAAAAATTATAATGATGGAAATAGTTTCCATTGCATGAAGATAGTTCATGTGCCAGATAATGTGCTAGGTATCTGACACATGGTTTCACATGTGCAACAATTCTAGAAAGTGGGTTTTATTTTCCCATTCATACAAATAAAAATAATTGAAAGTTCAGAGAAGATAATAAACTTGCCCAATCACAGCAAGGAATTCAAGGTAAAAGTGGCAGAGCTGTTCCTCCTGCATGAAAACTGGCCCTCAAGTCTGTGCTTATCAGATCTCAGGGTACTATGAACCTAGGATTAATCTTCAAGAAGCTGCTGTTTTTACTTATGTGGCCACTCTTTCTTACAGTCATCAGAAAGATTTCTGGTTCCACAAATATGAATTTGTCTGTTTCCTTTTCTTGGTGTCTTCATGGATACATGAGGTTTTTCCTCCCCATAATTAGGTATTATAGATTGCTTTGTTTCTGTTTTTGTTTTTGTTTTTCTAAAAAAAAGAAGAAATGAAGAAATACTCACAACATGTTTGTATCCACAGACAAAGCTGAACTGAATTGGTAATGAGTGGACTCTCAAGCATTGTTGTCATTTGTTAGTGCTGCACCTTATGACTGACAATTACCTCATCTTTATTCTCAAACAAGGTCAATGGCATTGGTGTTCTTTGCATTGTATGAAGGAAAGACAAAGTCAGGGATTTGCTTTTATTTGATTGTCAAACTGATTTTTCAAAATTGGCAATTTGTATTCACACCTTGATATTCTTTGAGAACTCATCAGGGTCCTCAGTTACACCAAACAGGACAATAACACAAAAACAAAGAACTGTTAACTATTTACTGTGTCACCAGATATGTTCCCAACATGTCATACAATAAACTGAAACATTGCCAGTTGAATTTTTTAAATCATCTTTGAAACCTTCTCCTTAGAATTATTGTTTATGATTTCTCCCTTTCCTCCTGTCAAACCTTTTGAAAAATAAAAGTTCGCTAGAGTTTAACCAGAATAATTTTACAATCCTATCTACCTCCGTGGGCCTATCTCCCTGCTAAGTCAATTGGTGAAGGCCATGTCTCCTTTGGGGTCTCTCCTTGAGCCCTCCAGAATTCAAGGCTGCTTTTTAGGGAGAAAGAGCAATTAGTATGGGAAGCTCTCTGAGCACTTGGATCCACAGGAGAAGAAATGACCACCCCTTAAATCTCCTCTTTTTTTCATTTTACTCATTGTTCACCAAATTATGGGGGGGTGGGGAGAAAGAAGCTCTGAGAAAACAGGAATCTGGTGTGCCTTAAATAACACTCTATCCCTGGTGCATAGAGTAGTGCCTGAGAATTTGGTAAATATTTATGAAGTATTTATTGAATAAATGAAGTCATATGATTATGGGGATTACCAGGAAATTTTTATTATCCAAAAACTTGATTCTCCTTTCCTCATCATAACAAACTCATGTAATTGGTATGATTACAGGAAGCTCACACTGTCTTCCCTTCCATTCCTCATAGCTGAAAATCTTTGTCTAAATGTTTCAGGTCACAAAATCAGATTGTGTGCATCATTGGGATATTACTGCCTAGGCATCTTGGCTACTGAAGACCTGATCTTTTCCCCATTCATTACAGTAGTTTTAGATAGATGATAGAAAGATTAAATAACCAGTAAATCTAAAATTTCAGTAAGTAACAAGATAGATAAGTAGGCATGATGGATTAGATAGATATAGATAGATAGATAGATAGATAGATAGATAGATAGATAGATAGATATAGATAGATAGATAGATAGATAGATAATAGATAAAATAAGTGGACACTTATTAAGAAAAATTTTGCTGAACACTACTAATTAGTTCATAATATGACATTGTCGTGGGTTTTATTTAATCTATACTTTTTCCAACTTAAAATAAGAATGTGGTAGACAGAATTTCTAAAATGGCCTCCCAAAGACATCATGCCCTAATCCCCAGACTATGAATATGGTGAAATATGACACCATATTTTTATGTTACATTACATGGTAAAAGGAACTGCAGATGTAACTAGGGTTACAAAGCAGATGTATTTAGAATATGGATATTATCCTGGATTTTCCAAGTGGGTCCAATGTAATCACAGGAGGGCTAAAAAGCTGAGAGCAAGATTAGAAGGGAAGTCAGAGGTAGTCAAAGCATTGAAACAACTTAACTAGCTATGGAAATTAGTTAAAAATATAATATATGTAAATATCTATATAGATATAAATATATACATCTATATGTAATGGAATATTATTGAACCTTAAAAAAATATAAAAATCTTATCATTGACAATAACCTAGAACCTGGAGGGTATTATGCTAAGAGATATAAGTCAGAGAGAGAAACACAAAAACTGCATGGCATCACTTATATGTTGAATCTAAAATATAAAAAACTCAAACTTATAGAAACAGAGAGTTAAAAAATGGTTGTGAAAGACTGGGAGGTGGGGGATATAGGGAGAGGCTGGTAGAAGAGTTCAAACTTTCAGCTATAAGGTGAATAAGGTGGGAGGAGTTCATGTATATAATATGGTGACTGTAGTTGATAACACTGTATTGTACTGGTAATTCTGAAATTTTCTAAGATAGTAAACTGAAATGTTCTCACACACAAAAAGCGATGTGGTGAATGTGTTCATTAACTCAATGGGAGGAATCCTTTTATAATGGGTATGCACTTTAAATATCGTACTATTTTATTTTTCAATTATACCTCAACAAAGCTAAATCCTATATAATAAAAGAGAAACATGCAAATTAACCATCCCTCTGCTATGCTCAAGCCAAGCCCACAAGCCACTCCCACCAGGCAATCAGGAGCGAGTATGTAATTAACCCAACTAAGATGGCGGCGGCCACGGAGCTGGAGTGAGCAGGAGGCTTGGGTTGCCTCCAGCAATGGAGGAAGCCAAGCTTCCCGCCTGCCCTGGCTGGCCCTCGGCTCCACTCAAGGCTACAAAGTTTCAATTATAGAAGATAAATAAATCCCAGAAAAAAAAAAGGAGCAGCTGGGAGCTTGGGTCGGGGGTTGGCGTGGCTAGCCTGAAAACGGCCATCAGGCCCTCACCCGGGCTGGCCAGGCACCCCAGCAGTACTCCCCCACCCTGAAGGGGCTGTGGACAGCCTGAAAATGACCCTCAGCCCCTCACCCAGGTTGGCCACACCCCCATGGGGTGAGGGTCCCCACTGGGGGACTTGGCCAGCCTGCAAACAGCCATTAGTCCCTCACCCAGGCTGGCCAGGGACCCCAGTGGGGACCCCCACCCTGAAAGGGGTGTGGCCAGCCAGAAAACGACCCTCAGCCTCTCACCCAGGCTGGTCAGGCACCCCCACCCTGATCCAGGACACCCTTCAGGGCAAACCAGGCAGCCCCCACCCATGCACCAGGCCTCTACCCTATATAATAAAAGGGTAATATGCAAATTGACCCTAACAGCAGAATGACTGGGAATGACTGTCACTATAACACACACTGACCACCAGGGGATAGACGCTCAATGCAGGAGCTGCCCCCTGGTGGTCAGTGCACTCCCACAGGGGGAGCTCTACTCAGCCACAAGCCAGGCTGATGGCTGCCAGCACAGCAGTGGTGGCGGGAGCCTCTCCCACCTCCTCAGCAGCACTAAGGATATCCAACTGCAGCTTAGGCCTGCTCCCCACTGGCAAGTGGACATGCCTCGAGGGCTCCCAGGCTGCCAGAGGGATGTCTGACTGCCAGCTTAGGCCCACTAAGCCAGCAGGTGGACATCCCCCGAGGGGTCCCAGACTGTGAGAGTGCACAGGCCAGGCTGAGGAAGATTCCCCCCCCTCCCTCCCTCCCCTCCCCCCCCCCCCCCCCCCCCCCCCGCCGAGTGCACAAATTTTTGTGCACCAGGCCTCTAGCATATACTCACCATTGCTGGAATTACTGGTTTGAAGATGGGGGCGGGGGTGGCATTTGAAAAAAATATGAGTGGCCTTTAGCAGCCAATAGCAGCCCTTGGTTGGCAGACCACAGGAAAGGGGCCCTCAGTCCTATAGCTGCAAGGAACTGAATTTGTCCAGCCATCCGAATGAGCTTGGAAGCAGGTTATTCCCAGAGCTTCTACAAAAAAAAGCCCAAGTCAGTTAACATCTTAATTTTAGTTTAGGCATACAACCCAGTCAAGTCTACCTGGACTTTTAATCTACAGTAGCAGTGAAATAATACATTTGTGTTCTTATAAGCCTCTAAATTTGTGGCAATTTTTATAACAGCAATCGGAAGCTATTAAAAATACAATAGTGTGTTTTCCTTCATATTATTAAAAATAAATATTCATAATGAGTTTAAATGTAAGAAAAAGTTTCATTTGTAACTTAAAAAAACTTTTAATAGGTGAAACCAGCCTATTACCAAGTCTTTTCCTGTTTTTTTGCTTTGTTTTCTTTTTAATATTTTTATTGATTTCGGAGAGGAAGGGAGAGGGAGAAAGACAAAAGCATCAATGATGAGAGAGAATCATTAATTGGTTACCTCCTGCTTGCCCCCCACAGGGAACCGAGCCCACAACCCAGGCATGTGCCCTTGACCAGAATCAAACCCAGGACCCTTCAGTCTGCAGGCTGATGCTCTATCCACTGAGCCAAACTAGCTAGGGCAATTACCAAGTCTTTTCCATTATTTATCCTTCTTATCACTAAAATCCATCACTTGCTTTCACCTTTTTCTATCTCATTACTATTCCCCTGCATTGAGCCAGAACATCTGGCCTAGATTTCTACCACAGCCTTTTAACCCATAAACCTGCCACCACTCTTACAATCACCCAATTCATTATCTTCTCAGCAACCAAAGTGAGATTTCTAAAATGTGACTGATTCCAGGTCCCATCCTAGGTAGCTCCTAGTCATCCCTCAAGCCTCAGTTAAGAAATAAATAAAGTCCTCTTTCACCCTATGTGTACAAGAATGAGCATTCTTCCATGCATAACTTTATTTCTAGATTTGTACTTGCCTGTTTACTTGTCTCTCTTTTCCCCTATTGTAATGTCCCTAGAGGCAGAGGCCATCCTTTACTCCCCTTTGTATCTCAAAAACCAGAGCAGTAAAAATGAATTCTGATTGGTATTCTGGAAGCCAATGGGGGAAAAGCTTCAAAAAATAAGAAAAGTCAAGTGTTAAAAATCTGAGAAAATTATGAAACTTAAAATGGGCCATAGGATCTAGCCATCAGGAAGTCATCCATAATCTTAGGAAGACCAGGTGGTTCAATGGGATGAGAAGTGAGTGGGAGCTGAGGAAGTAGAGACAGTGTTTTCAAAATGCTTTGAAGTACAGGAAAATGTCTGAGACCCCCTTGCCTGGCAGAAAGGACCAAACTTTGGCCCACCAGGTCAAATTAGGACCCAGGAAGTACATGAAAGCTAAAACCAGAGAAACACACAAGATCAAAATTTGCACACCCAGAAATATCTGTCTAAAGCAGTGGTTCTCAACCTTCCTAATGCCACGACCCTTTAATACAGTTCCTCATGTTGTGGTGACCCAACCATAAAATTATTTTTGTTGCTACTTCATAACTGTAATTTTGCTAACTGTTATGAATCGTAATGTAAATATCTGATATGCAGGATGTATTTTCATTGTTACAAATTGAACATAACTCAAGCATAGTGATTAATCACAAAAACAATATGTAATTATATATGTGTTTTCCGATGGTCTTAGGCGACTCCTGTGAAAGGGTCGTTCGACCCCCAAAGGGGTCGCGACCCACAGGTTGAGAACCACTGGTCTAAAGGAAGTTTTAAGAACAAGAAAATAGAGCCCAGCCAGTGTGGCTCAGTGGTTGAGCATTGACCTTTGAACCAGGAGATCACGGTTCAGTTTCTGGTCAGGGTACATACCTGGGTTGCAGGCTCTATCCCCAGTAGGGAGGGTGCAGGGGGCATACAGGAGGTGTGCAGGAGGCAGCCAATCAATGATTCTCTCTCATCATTAATGTTTTTATCTCACTCTCCCTCTCCATTCCTCTCTGAAATAAATTTTTTTAAATGTGTTTTTTTAAAAAAGAATGAGGAAATAGAGAAGAGCATGATAAGCTAAGAAAGGAAAGGAAATAGGCAAAAGCTTTCAGGTAATTACCTGGAATAGGAGTGACCTTCTTTTTCTAATCCCCAATGGACAGAGAATGGGGAGGGGAGTTGCAGATGGAAGACAGAGTTGGCTGCACATAAAGGCCAAATGTGAAAGAGACAAGAACGGAGTTGGGGATGTTATAGTAGTAGATAGTGAAGACCAGACTAGATCATGTCTGCAGGCTGAACAGAGGGAGCCGGAGAATAGGGAAAGAAAGAGATTAACACCTAGAGAAGAGGCCAGTGGAATAGACTCCAATGCACCTGAAAGGATAATATTAGAATGAAGGGAAACATATCTTCCTTCAAAACTGAGGAAGAAAGAGGTTAAAATGTGTGTGTTTCTATAGGTGAGTCTGCAGGTAGAAGCAAAGAAAGTCCAAGGAGATGCTCGGAAACTGCTATATTCTCTGAAAATTATACAGCAGGGCTAAAGGTTGAGAATGAGAGGGGTGAAAAGAACGACACAAGTTTAAAGGTTTGGAACAGCCGCCTCAGGAGGAATTCTAGAAGCGGACCAGGGACAAGTGAGAGGATTGCCAGGCAGCATTGAGGGCCCAGCTGAAATCAGATCATTAAAGAATAATGATTTTTTCCTGATTTTTTATGTCCATACACATGCAGGTAATGTTGTCCTGCTCATCTATGTTCCTACTTCCACAAGAGAAAGAAACTGAGTTTAAATGAAAGAAAACGCTTTTGGATTTTTAAAAGTAAGTTCTGTATTTAAATGGTTTGGTGGATATTTATGGTTGATTTCCAAATATTGGAAAATTAAGCGTTTTTGTAAATCACAACCATATGTATTTTCTGCTTGTGTCTATTCATTTCTACTTTTTCACATTTGGCTTTAAAAAAAAATAGGTGGTGGTGGGGGAAGCATCCGCCAACAGGGTTTTGTGGATCACACAGCCCCAAGCAATTAAGGCGCCATTGTTAATTTTCAAATTGTCATAATCCATTTGAGAATTTAAGACAATTCAAAAAACAATTATGACTGAATGAAAAGCGAATTGGGCAATCAACTGAGATGAAATTCAGCCCAGAGAAACAAAACATTGAGAGGGGAAAAAAAAAAAAAGTAAAGTAAGGAAAGAATGAATGGCATATGGAAGTGACTAATTGTGTACGGATAGTCTTTAAAGACCGAGGTTAGTTGACAAGAAGGTGGTGGCGGTTTGTGTTATACTGAATGAGATTTAGTTGTTTTGTTAACTGCAGCAGATCTGGTTTTTCATGTTTAAGTTGCATAATAAAAATGTTGAAGCCTACCCAGATGCACATAGATAGAGCTATATGTTGTTTACCTAAGACTATCGTAAAGCAGCAAATAAACAAAACCAGTCCCCACAAACATTATAGAGCAGCTTGTAGCAAAACAGAATTTTGATTGCTTATTCTCACTCTATGAAGGAAGATTAATTTGTGATGCAGCTAAGTGAATTATTATACCTTCAATAAGCAAGTTCAAATAATCACAGCCTGTGATTTTATTTTTGGAATTTGAAATAAATGTAGGTAGCAGAACCACCTTTATCATCAACCAACTTTAAACAACCCTGAAAATACTGTGTAGACGGCTACTGTAATCTGTCCTGAATGAATTATAAAAAAAAGTCTTGCTCTCTGAAATCTTACATTTCACCCAAGCAAATAGTCCCAGGTAGAAGACTCGAATATTATGGCTCCTGTCATTTTCAATTCTTCTTACTAAACCTTTATTCTCCTCCACACCATTTCCTACTGTTCCAATCTTTAGTCTATGCCTTTATAAGGCATTAGCCAAGATTTATCTCCAGTCTGATGCTTTCCTTGGTAAATCACATCCCATCATGATCTTTTTCATGGTTCGAATTCCTTCTGAACTCATTCATTCACTCACTCATTCATTCATGCATCATTGTGCACTTACCATATAGGAGTCCCATAGCATCAAGTTCTGTGTTCTACATGCAATAAAAGTGCATATATTCTATGCCTCCGTAGGGCCCTGGACCTATGTGAGGCTCCATAAAGTTTATAGAAAGAAGTATATATAAGTATCTGTTTCTCTCAAAAAGATTTAGAATAACTGGCTGTTTAAAACAAATTACAGTACAATAACAGAGTCACAAAATAAAAAGAAAACTCAAGTAATAAAAAGGGAAAATTATATCAAAATTTTCCTATGAGTTTCTAGCAGCTAAAAAAGGGAAATTAAATGAATCATAAAGCTCTCATTCTCTAATAAAAGAAATGCTACTCATTCTCTAATAAAAGAAATGCTACTAAAACAAGATTCAAAGTTGAGCAAGGATGACAAAAACATGGCAATGCTGATACTAATAACACAACCTCAGAATCCTTCTTTGCACATTCCAGTGAACTACAAATTTATCAGAGCTGCCACTCAAAATAAATTCTCAACATCTCTTTTACAAATGTTCTTTTTCCTCAAGAAATTTTCCATTTAAAAATATAATAAAACATGCTTGCCTATAAAAATTAGAGAACACTTTAAACCTAAACTGTGTGTGCTAATTGATAAAGTCTTATATTTCTGTGTGTCCCTGATAGCCCTGAGTATAGGCCTTGCCCATAATGAGCACATGAAAACCTTTGCCTGGCTGTCTTACAACACAATATGAATTTGGAGAAGGAAGACCCTGGTAGTGAGAATTCTGCCTTGAAAAGGAGCTGAAGCTGAGCCTTGAAAGATGAGTGTTTGTTGAGTCAGTTAACCTCTAGAAGAAATATTTTTAAATAAGTAAACCTATTGAATCTATAGTCTTGCTTAGTGACTTCTCCATTGAAGGTGCACTTTCCTGATAATCCTTTGTTCTTCTCATGTTGAGCCCTGAATTCTTCTCTCTTCAGACTTGAATACATTAAAAATTCATAGTTAACAACTCAATTTTATTAGCCTTTGTTAGCCACCAACTCAAGAAGTTGGGGCATTTTGTTGATGTTTTCAACTTCATCTTCCTGAGATCCAAGCAGGTTTTGTGTCATCAAAGGAAGTAGAGATTCTTATAAGGTAAAGAGTTCAAGGAGCAAAAAGCCTATTTTAATTGCATCAATAACCCACTGACAGCACCTATATGATTTGTGTCTCAAATCATCCTTTCAGTTTTCACCAAAAAAAGGAACTCATTCTCATTTCCCTCCCATTGCTGGTAGTTAGAGGTTGCAATATGCAAAAGCCTATATGCTATAAACCCCTCAAATCAGTAAGTACTCAAAATTGTGTGCAAAATATGAATAAAATATTGATTTCATTAAAAATGTTAAGGACTACTTAATTCAAAAACATTTTATATGTTTGCATATTTATTTCTGAATTTGCATATTTGTTTGCATATAACTTGTAAAGATGAATGTTAATTATACTTTAAAATCATTTATAAATTGTAACTAAGAATGTTGTATGAATTTTTAAAACTGCCAAATTCTCAAGTACCACTAATTATAAAGTGTCATGTAAAGTACACTGGAGCAGGCCTCATATTGAAAAAATATTGAGATCTTGACAAATAGAAAAAGCAGAATTATTAACTGTGCATGCTGACTAAATGATACCTGAGGCAAGGGAAACTTAAGTGACACTCTGTGCTTTTCCAAAGCATTCATTTACCTTCACTGAATTATGATGAGAAACTCATGCTCATAAATAGACAAATATTTCACCTGATGCCTCCATGTTATTCCACATTTAAATGTGAGCTTCTGAGAATTATTCCATATTCTAGCTGTACTTATTCTGAAAATGATAAAAGTAAGTAAACAAGAATCACAATAAGCAGTAAGGCTACCTCAGTGGCTCTTAATGTCAAATGAGGTAAGCTGGGAAGATTTGACTGTCACTAATTGGATTTGTAAAATGTTTTGAAGTAATTTAAAAAACATTTACACAAGGTCAGATCTGAACTGGTTTCCAAAAAGAACCATTGAGAAGAATGAAATGTCCAAGTAATTACACTGGACATCACGATCTACGGCTCTACTAAATTGGGCGTGAAATTGGACTTTTTAAAAGCACAATAGGTCTTACATTTTAAATCTCTAGAAAATTCTCTATTTCTGATAAAATCCAAGGCATAGATATGCCATGGATAGGAGTTATTGCTCATGTATCACTTTTCCTAAATTAGTAACTACTATAAGTCAATTTCTCTTTAAATTTTTTAAAGAGTTGCAGCATAGTGAAAATTGTCAGTCAGTTTAGCTTATTCCAACATCTACAGTCTTGGCAGTAGAAAGGTCATGCTACCTACCAGTTCCTCTTCCTCCACCACACCACCATACCTCTTGTCTCTATTAGTTTAGGGTTAATTTGAAAATGTCTTACTACAGGAAGTAATTATGTTACATTATTCCATGTTATATTATCAGTGTCCTATCTGAATCCATACTAATATGATTAGAGATAAAGTTGACGCTGAAATAACAAGTAGCTCTTAAAGTTCTATGCTTATTAAGTAGCATTTACTGTGCTGGCAGAACAGAACTTAAAACTCGAAAATAATTTGATATTAAAAGACAAAAGTAAACAAATTAGATTGTAAGTTTGTTCTTTTCCTCTGGGTGTTATTCATCCCTAGTAAACCTTGTATTGTACTCTTCAAATCTGTGTTAATCAGAATTGAGGTTTTGAAAGGAAAAAGGATAAAATTGTCTCCCTCTGGTGGGGAATATAAGATTTTCTTCTTTCTTTTTTTCCCCCATGTGAAATTTTTTTTTCCTACAGTCAATGTCAGATAAGTTTGATGAAGCTCTAAAAGAGTACTCGTGACTAACCAGATTTTACCATTTTTTAAACAGATTTTATGTTTTGAACATGGCTGACACTCAGAAAATTCAGATTAAAAAATGACCTTTACTTCCTTCACTATTTTTCCTGAAGAAAATAAAAAGATAAAAGAAGGAAAATAAAAACCAGCATCAAGAATTATGCAAACCACACTGGTGGCAGGAGTGGGTGGGGAGAGGTCAATGAGGGAAAAAGGAAACATATGTAACACTTTCAACAATAAAGACTTTAAATAAGAAAGAAGAAAAGAATTAGGCAAACTTGGTATTACATGAAATACCCAGCATCTTAATAAATTGGATTGCCAAAATGCACTTTAGAATCCGTATTTTTGAATAAGGAGTTTCAGAAGAGGAAGGTTCCTAGCAGGGCCCCTCTCCTTCCACCAGATCATCTATCAAGAGTTCCCTGGACTTTCTCCCCTCTCTGTGACCCTGAAATACTTTCCCATAGACTTCACTATATCACCTATTACCTTACATTGTTTAAATTACAGTCTCTTCAGTAAGACTATGGGCCCCTCAAAGGTAGAGTCCATGCCTTATGCATCTCCAAGTCACCAGTAGTAGGTTTGGTACTCAGCACAAGGGAAAACTTATGTCTGTACCAGTCAGTGTGCAAAGCCTTAGGCATAAGCCATAGGCAAGATATGCCTGGTTCCTGCCTTCATGTGCTATGGGGAATAATGTGTTGACCTGAAGGACCTTTTAGCATAAAAACAGCATATTAAATAGTAGCTACCGGCCACAAAGCCTATGCAATCCACATTGTAGTTGAAATAAATTAGAATTTTTCTTAAAGCTCTGTAGAGTTATTCTCACTGTCAAGTTTAGAAAGAATTTTGAACTAGAAGTTTGTATGCCTGGACCCATTTATTCAACAAACATTTATCGAGTACCTACTATGTGTCAGGCACTGTGCCAAACCATGGAAACACATTCTAGTCAGGGAGGTCAGATAATAAATGAGTAAACAAATGTTTATAGGTTGAATATAGCCTGTAATTTGTGTTATGAGGGAAAAGAATAAGGCGACAGAGGATGGGATAGAGCCATCAGAGTTCAAACAGGAAATCAATTTTATACTCATTGGAGCAATTGAGGAGAGTTTAATAATTGGACCCTTTTAGAAATGTGAGCAACATTAAGATAAGCCAATAAGGGACAGTGAAGTACCTTGTAACTGCTAAAAAGTGGGAGTCGATACTATCTCTAGGCCTAAAAAGACAAAGATACCAGAATTAAAAGAGAAAGCCATCACTGAAGGAGGGTCTCCAACAGGAACTGGCTTTCAGTAGTGAACACAGCATCAACGACCTGTAGTCCAGGCCATCAAGATAAGAAATGCACTGACCACCCTAACCGGTTTGGCTCAGTGGATAGAGCGTCGGCCTGCAGACTCAAGGGTCCCAGGTTCGATTCCGGTCAAGGTCATGTACCTTGGTTGTGGGCACATCCCCAGTGGGGAGTGTGCAGGAGGCAGCTGATCGGTGTTTCTCTCTCATCGATGTTTCTAACTCTCTATCCCTCTCCCTTCCTCTCTGTAAAAAATCAATGAAATATATTTTTTTTAAAAAAGAAATGCACTGACCTCACTCTCCTTCTACTTGCCAATGCCCTGTCAAGTCTATAATTAGCCAAAGCAAACCAGATTTTGCCTACTGATTTTGTCCCTAAAGATAAGCTCCTGGGGTAGGTGTAAAGAGGCTCTAGAGTGGCACACTAGAACGTGTTTGTAGTCATTAGCTGATCCAATACTGAAAGAGGTGAAATCAGAGCTTACTAGATGTGTGATCTTGTACCAGTCACTGCAATAAAATGAACAGGTTAAACTGTGATGACCTCTAACCTCCCTTTCAGCTCCAACCATTTGGGATTCTCTGAATTTCATAATTCCATTTTCCCTTATTATCCTTCTCATGGTGTGTCAATGGCGTGAGTATAAATTGAATGTTTATAAATTAGGGTCTGCCTAGATTTTCTGTGAGTTTACAGTCCCAGAAGTGAAGAAGAAGGAAAACTTTAAAACTGCCTATCCTGATCGTACCTGTGGAGTTTGGAGCAAAATCTCTGGCCTATATATAAAAGCTGATTAGGACATCTGGCTCGTGTCACAACCAAAGCTAAAACCTCAACATGGGAAATAATTTAATTAAAAGTATCCCAAGTACATGATTTACTCCACTTGAAGATTTCACCAAAGAGTTTTTTTCATTTTCAGTCAAAATTCTTTAAAAATCACATAAAGTTAGTGAAAGAAAAACTCAAAAAACATGGATCATCTCTTTTTTGCAACTAATACATGTCAGGGTTTTAGTGTGGCAGTCACAAATGAAGAGCACTAAATTAAATTATTATTACCATCTCAACTGACTCATTGGGTGGGGAAAAGTTCATATACCAGTATGTGAGTTGATATGACTGTACACTGAAAAATGTAAATTAGCATAGTATGTATGTACCAACTAACTAAAAACTTATATACCTCTCTCTCTCTTTCTTTCTCTCTCTCTCTCTCTCTCACTCTCTCTGCCTTTTAATTGTTCTTATGGGGACTAGATAGCTGGAGTTCTATATAACATATCAGAATGCAATGGTAGAAGTAGCCCAAACTTTATTTATATATTAGCTTATTATTTATTCAATATTGACTTACTAAATACCAAGTGTCAAAGTTTGTGTGTCGAATGGTAAAAAGCCAGTACCAGTCTTCATTAAGTGAATCCATCTAGTGGGAGCTGCCACCACCAGATGTCACTAACTCCACCCCACACCATTCACAGCCTCAGGGAGGCAGGAAACCACTTCTAACACAAATATTCACTACATTTACTCAAAAATTGGTACATTTTAGTGTCTGCTAATTGAAAAATATATGACACAAGCTACTATAAACTCTGTAATCCTTCTAGTAAATCTGCATTTATTTATCATAACAGTCTCTATAAGACATTTGAAAGAAAACAGTGCATCCATTTAAGGAGATATGTAGTTTTGCTCATCAACAATGTATCATGTGCATATGAAATTGTGGTCCTCTTGCCATGGAGATTAATCCCTTCCCCAAGGATCTACAGACTTCAGGTACAATGATTCTCTGCTGAAGCCTGTGATGACCTAAAGCAGACTGTGATATTCACGATTCCAATGCACTTGCTGTATTATGCCATGAGGATAATACCATGTAATACCATGTTCACACGTGCTTGTATGTTAATCTCAATCAGCACTAATTTCTTGTCCCAGATAAAGAGCTGGCCTTCACTTCTGAATGATAGCTTTGCTGGATAAAGTACTCTTGGTTGTAGGTTCTTGGTATTCAGCACTTTGAATATTTCTTGCCATTCCCTTCTGGCCTGTAAAGTTTCTGTTGAGAAATCAGCTGACAGTTGTATGGGTACTCCCTTGTAGGTAACTGATTTTCTTTCTCTTGCTGCTTTTAGGATTCTCTCTTTGTCTTTTGCTCTTGGCATTTTAATTAGGATGTGTCTTGGTGTGGTCCTCTTTGGGTTCCTTTTGTTTGGGGTTCTCTGCGCTTCCTGGACTTGGAAGTCTATTCCTTTCACCAGGTAGGGGAAGTTTTCTGTCATTATTTCTTCAAATAGGTTTTCAATATCTTGCTCTCTCTCATCTTCTGGCACCCCTATAATTCGGATGTTGGTACGCTTGAAGCTGTCCCAGAGGCTCCTTACACTATCTTCGTATTTTTGGATTCTTTTTTCATTTTACTTTTCCAGTTGGGTGTTTTTTTGCTTCTTCGTATTTCAAATCTTTGACTTGATTCTTGCGATGCTCTGGTCTGCTGTTGGGAGTCTGTATAATGTTCTTTATTTCAGTCAGTGTATGCTTAATTTCTAGTTGGTCCTTTATCACAACATCGAGGGTCTCATTAGATTTCTTGAGGATCTCACTACATTTATCCGCGGTCTCACCAGTCTTCTTGAAGATCTCACTACATTTATCGGCAGTCTCACCAGTCTTTTCGAGGGCCTTACTCAATTTATCGGTGGCTTCTAGACAGTTCTTTAAAGACCTTAAAAGTGTGGTTTTGAATTCTATATCCAACAGTTTGCTTTCCTCCAATTCTGTTGTTTGTGTCCTGTTTCTTTGTCTCAGCATTTTTTATGCTTTGCTGTGTCGATAGAGTGCCTTTCTGTACTAAGTGTCCCAATTACCTGAGGTAGACACTCTTGGTGCACCCCCTTGTGGGCTTTGTGCATAGTCTTGTTGTAGTTAAGGCTTGATTGTTGTAGTTATCTCTGTGAGGAATTGACCTCCAGGCCAATTGGCTGTGAGAATCAGCTGTGTCTGCAGTGGGAGAACTTCTGTGCTGGAGACACCCCTCTGGGGCTAGACTTGCTTTGATGGGGCTTTGGTGCTCACTGAGTCTGCCCCCTGAGTGTGTCTTTTATGGTTCCAGGGAGCTGCAAACTGGATGGTCCCACTCTGACCTCTGGGCTTCCTGGCTCCTGGATCTCTAGGGAGGTGCTAATCTAGCCTTTGCCTGAGGCTATCCAGCAAAAGTCTCCCTGCAGGGCTTGGGCGGGGTGAGTCCCACGGGATCAACAGGGCGGGGTTAGCAATTATGGCTGCTCTCAGTCTTGCCCTCAGAGGCTCTGCTTCTCAGTGTCCCAGTAATCGCTGCAAGCCCCACGGAGAGAAAGCTGCCCTAGGGTTCTGAGTGATGCCAGACAGTCCCGCCTCTCTCGTATGAGTCTGGGTCCCTAGAGACTCGCCCAGAACTGGAGCTCAGAGCCTGAGACTCCCTCCTGATTGAAAACGACAACCGCACCCTCAGCAGCCAGCTCGCTCCGCATGCACTCCAAACCTTAGTATTTTACTTCAGCACTGCGCCTCCTCTGAGCCTCGGTATGCTTTTCTCTTTCCTCCTAGTTGTAGAACTTCCACTCAGCCAGTCTTCCTGTGGTTCTGGATGATGTCCGTTCCGTCTTCTAGTTGTATTTTTGAAGTGGTTGTTCGAGGCAGCAAACTCCGGTGTTTACCTATGCCGCCATCTTGGTTTCTCCCCCACACACAGTTTTAAGATGTTTTAGTTATAGCCTCTTTCACATTCAGCCACACCACTTCTGACTCAGACATAATTGGGTAGGGGCAGGAGGAAGGCTGAACTGGAAGGAAACCCATCCCTCTAGCACAAAGATGATGGGGTTTTTTTGGTTTTTTAAATATATTTTATTGATTTTTTACAGAGAGGAAGGGAGAGGGATAGAGAGTTAGAAACATCGATGAGAGAGAAACATCGATCAGCTGCCTCCTGCACACCCCAAACTGGGGATGTACCCGAAACCAAGGTACATGCCCTTGACCGGAATCGAACCTGGGACCTTTCAGTCTGCAGGCCGACACTATCCACTGAGCAAAACCAGTTAGGACAAAGATGATGTTTTTAAAAAACAAATGTATTTCTGATTCTCTGTTTTACCCAACATTATCCCTGCCCCCAAATGAGACTTCTTCATCCCTCAGATAAATGGACTTCCAGTAGGTCCACTTCACTAGTTTGACAGATGTGCCTAGAAATGTCCAACTCCCCAATGAAAACACAGCTTTACCTGCTACTAGGATACTCCATCATGCTAGACAGTAGGTAACAAAATTAAACAGATGAGCTGACAGGAAAGAGAGAAGATGGCACTAATTATAGGGGGTTTGGGGGAAGAGCTCCCAGATAATGAATTCGACTTGAGCCTAAAAGAGTAAGAGAGAGTGCATTCCATTTGGGGAAAGCAGCATTCCCAAAGGAGCAGGTAGAAATAGAAAAGATAGATGCCATGATGAAATGATCTCTTCTTCCTTCAAACCCTTTTGTATGTTTTATTCTACCCATATGATACTTATCACAGATTACCTTGTCATTGGTCCTTTATATGCTTGTCTCTTCTCCTCTGTTGGATTGAAATTAAATTCATACACAGGCAGCAATGTGATGGAGTAGAAATAGCAAAGGATTTATAACCAGGTAGTTATGTTCACATCCTACACTTGCATGTATGTGACCTCAGACAAGTCTTTCAAGCTCTCCTTTCCTGCAGTCTTCATATAATATGAATGGAAATGTCTATATCTCAGAGTTGTTTCAAAGATTAAATGAGCTAAGTAAGGCATAAGATGTCTGGTATACAATAGATACTTAACAAATATGCTTTGAATAATATGGTTTGGTTTGTAATCTACATAAAATTTACGGTATTCCCAAAATCACACTGCTAGGACCCTAAGTGTATGTTCAACATGGGTCCTTGAACAAGAAGTTCAAGTTTAGTTCAACTTCATCATCATCATCCTTATAGAGGGACTTTTAAGGAAATAAGCCAATTGTATGGTGAATACGGCCATTATCTCCTTCACGAGAATGGTTTGTTAATACTATGAGGGCTTTAGACCAAAATTAATACCACAGTTAAAAATCAAGATCCTTAACAGGAGCCCTAACCAGTTTGGCTCAGTGGATAGAGCGTTGGCCTGCGGGCTGAAGGGTCCCAGATTCGATTCCGGTCAAGGGCATGTACCTTGGTTGCAGCACATCCCCAGTGCGGGATGTGCAGGAGGCAGCTGATCGATGTTTCTAACTCTCTATCCTTCTACCTTCCTCTCTGTAAAAAAATCAATAAAATATATTTTTAAAAAAAGATCCTTTACAAGAGTAAAAATCAAGGGAAGAGAGGTTTTATTCTATGCTCACAAAATCGTTTGATCTTACTAATGAATTTGTCATTTAAGTATGATATGGGCGAATAGATTAAAAACTGGCTCAAGGGCATTACAAAACTCCAATGTACATACTTTTGTATAACCTCAGCAGCTTGGAAATGGCAGCTCCATATTGTGATCCAAGATGATAATTCAGGGTGTGGTTACAAGTCATCTCTCCAGGACAGGGTTTCCTACAATCCTAGAAAGAGCAGTACTGAGGTGGTAACTATGGGCAAACACAACAGCCCAAAGATGCAGAACAGCAGGAAAGATATGAGAACTCAAGCATGCCTTAGATAATCAAGAATAAGATACTGTCTAATTAGAATTGAATTACAGTGGCTCAAAAATAAATTTTTAATTAGAAAAATCAGGGAGAAACCCTCTCCCTCACAGTCACTAAGCCCCATTCTCTCTCCTTTGCTTCCCTCTCTAGGATCTTGACCCATTTCTTTATTCTCTTCTATATCTGTGTGGAGAGAGTATGTATAAAATCCCTCATCTTGGCCAGGCATTTCACATACAATATTGATTTTATCTTACAATTCCCTGGGAATTAAGTGCTGTTATTAGCCTCAACTTACAGATGAGGAAATTTAAGACTTAGAAAAAGTAAGGACTTGCCCAGATTCACACACAACTCACTGGAAGAGCCAGGATATGAAGTCAGGTCTGTCTGACAAAGTCTGTGCTTCTTAAACTGTTCAAGTTTCATATGTCATCCCTCAAACAGGTACTTTCATTTTATAAATTCCCAAGTGTTCTTCAATTGTAATCTATTAGATGCTTTTGAAAATTAAAACTCCTTTTAGGCCCAAGGGAAAAAATATCTAATGGTAAGATTTCAGCTAAGGTCCAGTGATAACTAGAGACTAGACAGATAAGAAGGACAATAGAAACTATCCTAGTTGAACTCAAATTATAGCCCATAGGTGGCTAACATAGCCAAGTCATAAGGCTAGTCTTGGGTAAGAAAGAAAATATTTATGAAATTGCAACAGAGCCTCAAAGTTGTATGGTTGAAGGAGAATGATAAGGTCAGGCAAAAACTGTCTCCAGCGTAACCTCAGGAAAGGGGAAAAATGGGGATACACTTCAAAATGGGGATAAGAACTAGATATACTAGCCCTGGATTTCCCTCCTTCCTAAAATACATCCCATGACTGTACTGTGCGTGAGTATAAATGTTTTCTAGGTCATTCTCAGTTTTAAGAAAAAGCAATTGACCATATCCTTTTCACCATTTTAATGTTGAGCTATTATAATCTCACATTCCAGTGGCCTTCTAACTGCATGGTTATAGTCTCCTTACACTTACTCTGAAATTGTTTTTCCATTGTTATCTTACATTATAGTAGCATCGTAATGTCATGTTTAAAGGTTCCCCATACACTTGTAATGAAATCGTTTTGCAGTTCAGAATGGCATCATATTGGCACTTTAAGCAGGGTATCCATCATCCTGTATTGATAGTTTTCACAACAAAACACCCTATTTTAGTGACTGTGAAAGTAAATAGCTGTTGCCAGTGATCTGTTCTTCCATTTCAAACTTAAATGGTCTCATCTGTTTTATTTTACCTTGCAATTTTCACACCCACTGTGGTATGGGCCAAATTTTTACTGTTTGCTTTCAAATGAGGACTGTCATTCATTGGCTCTTAAATGTTTATATGACAAGCCACTTATCTGTTTTGGTTTGGCCTTTGTGTCATAGATAATTCTTTATAGTCTGATAATCAATTGTTTGGCCACTACATTTGCAAGGCTTATTCATATTTTCTAATCAAACTACCTGAATACCTAAAAGTAATGTAACTATGAAACTTTATTACACAATAACAACAAAGAAAGAATTCCATTTTCAAATAGCCACACATGATTTCAGTAGTGTTTTAAGTAGTGTTGAGTAATATTTGAGTAGTGTTTTAAGACAAAGGCTTAAAGACATGCAGGAAATTTGAGAAGAATAAATGTTGTATTATTATAGTTAATACCAAGAATCCGACATTTTTGTTTTATTATTTTAAATGCCATCATCACCCAGGGGTGGTTAAACTTTGAGAGGTTAACAATTTGGTTCAAATCTCCACTTCAGAAATTAAATGTTACCTAACCCAAGTCTAATCCAAACTAACTCACACTTGGAAGTCGGCCAGGGCTGACACAAGTCTCGTGACAATAGGCCTCACTTTTGAGATCTTTCTGTTCTCTGCTATTAAAAGAGCCATTACTGCCTCTGAGACAACTCCTCTACAGCGATTTTGACGTTTCTTCACAGGTCCAGCTAGAAGTCAGAGGAGCAAAAAGAGAATAAAAGTGATAAATTTTTATAGGAAAAGATTTCTGCTAGCATTTTCAAACTCGAAAAAAAAAATTTGGCATTCAGTCAGAGCTGGGAGCAAAGCTTCAGCTAAGCCTTTATTTTATACAAAACTACTTCTCTGTCTTTGGCAGAGATAATGCAGATGACGCAGCTAGCAAATCAGTTGGGCCCAAGTGTTAAGTATTGTAAATCCACTTGTATTAGGCATTTGTGCCTGAGCTAATGCTTGGATATATTTTCTGTCAAGAAGCAAGTGGTAGTAACTGAAGTAATGATTTTTTTTATTCTCACCTGAGGATATGTTTATTGATTTTAGAGAGAAGAAGGGAGAGAGAGAGAAAGAGACTCCACCTCAAATAAATACCACCTCAGGGAGAAACATTGATATGAGAGAGACACATCAATTGGCTGCCTCCTGTACACGCCCCAATCAGGGATGAAGCCCACAACCTAGGTATGTACCCTGACCAGGAATCGAACCAACAACCATTTGGTGTGTAGGATGATACTCCAACCAACTGAGCTACCTGGACAGGGCTAAAGCAATAATTATGGTTCTTGAATAACCCAAGGTGCCCCAAAAAGTGAAAATAAATTCTTCAAAATATCCCCTCAAATTTGAATTTTCTTTATTTAAAAAACAAATACAGCCCTGCCCGTTTTGGCTCAGTGGATAGTGCATCAGCCTGCCGACTGCAGGGTCCCAGGTTCGATTCCAGTCAAGGGCATGTACCTTGGTTGCGGGCACATCCCCAGTAGGGAGTGTGCAGGAAGCAGCTGATCGATGTTTCTCTCTCATCGATGTTTCTAACTCTCTATCCTTCTCCCTTCCTCTCTATAAAAAAAATCAATCAAATATTTTTAAAAAAAAAAACAAATACATGTGCTCCACAAGAGAATATGGGTTAAGAATTGCTCCATAATGCCCAGCCCAAAATGCCCATCTTTATTGTGAAGCCCTCCCAATTATTACTTCAGAATTGCATGTGGAATGAACCCAAAGAGGAAAATGCATATCTGAATGACCACACATGAAAAACTTGAATACTGTTTTAAGATACAAGCTTAATTATAGGCATCTGAATGCTGCCTGGGGAAAAAAAATCATATAACCTTGCAAAAGGGCATTACTATATTTTCATGGTCTCTGAATTTCTGTGCCCTCTGACTCTGATAAGCATTTTATCTGCTTATAATCAGTTCCCTGTCCCATTCCTGGCAGTAACTGCTAATTTCAGACTTTCTCCAGTCTGCTCAGAAGCTCAACTGTGTGTTTCTCACTCACAGCAGTTGACAGCCCCTCCCTCCTCCGTGGGAAAATTACATTCATAAGTATAATCTCATCCTCCAGCTTTCTATTCACTGTAGTTGCCACAACCTACAAGTGCGTCTATGGTCACACACATTGACACTTTTCCTCTGGTCTTGGAAAATTAAGTGAGTTTTTCTTTAAGACTAATCTTCCTCTGGGACCTCATTTAATCAGTTGAACTCTGTCTCACTTATATCTCAAGTTAAACTGCTCTCTCCCTACTATCTCCTCTTCAGTCTATCAACATCAAGCTGCTCCCATCATTTGAAAAAAAAAAAAAGAAAGAAAATTATCATGATTCCCTGTGTCCCTTGACCCCCATATTTCCCTCAAATATGCCAAGCCTCTCTTCTCCCATACCATATCTCCAGCTAAATTTCCCAAAAAAGCAATATCCGTTCATTTTTATTCACAGTTACACTGTGACATCTAAACCCTCCCTTCTGTTGAAACTGCTCTCTTTTCAGTAGTCATCTTTCTGTTGCATTGCTACAGTGAATTGGTAATTGATTCCTCATTAATGACACTCTATCTTCTTTCAACGTCAATTCTACCATCCTCTCCTAATGTTCTTTATAACACTTTGACTATTCTTTCTCTTTTTGACATGGACTCCCCTTCCTCTGTCTACTATTTAGTGGTGTTTCTTCACCTTCTGAATGCCCTTTCTCCTCTGCCCTTATATATCCTCTTCCATCCTTGTGACTCCAAGTACCACATACACGTGGATATGTTCTCTACCTCTAGCACTCACTTCTCCCCTAAATTTCTGATTCATACTTATAACTGCTTCCTAAACAACTCTTCCTTGTCATCCTGTAGAAATCATAAACAGCATGTCCAAAATGGCATTTATCACCTCCTGAATCCATCTCTTGTTCTCTTTCTAGATGGGTATCACCACAATCCCCTGAGATACTCAAACTAGAAACTTAGGAATTATCCCTGACTCCCTACTTCATTCTCTACATTAACCAAGTATTTCTGACTTAATCCATTAAAATGGTGTTGAATACCATACCCTCCTTCCCATTACTACTGCTCCACTACTTAAAACTCTTTTAAAAATATATATATTTTTTATTGATTTTTTACAGAGAGGAAGGGAGAGGGATAGAGAGTTAGAAACATCGATGAGAGAGAAACATTGATCAGCTGCCTCTTGCACACCTCCTACTGGGGATGTGCCCGCAACCAAGGTACATGCCCATGACCAGAATCGAACCTGGGACCCTTGAGTCCCCAGGCTGACGCTCTATTCACCGAGCCAAACTGGTTAGGGCAAAACTCTTGTAATTAGAAACCAGCCTACTGAAATCTCCATGTCTTCCTCCCATTATTTAACCTTATCACCCTCAAAGTCTCTTCCACAAAATGACCAGCGTGATCTGCCTACAAGTAAGACGAGCCATATATCCTCCTTCTTAAAAACCCTTTAATGGGAGAAACCAAGATGGCGGCATAGGTAAACACCGGAAATTGCTGCCTAGCACAACCACTTCAAAAATACAACTAAAAGACATAACGGACATCATCCAGAACCACAGGAAGGCTGGCTGAATGGAATTTCTACAACTAGAAGGAAAGAGAAAAGCATACCGAGACTCAGAGGAGGTGTGGTGCTGAAGTAAATACAAAGGTGCAGAGATGCATGCGGAGCGGGCTGGCGACTGAGGGCGCGGTTGTCTTTTCCAATTGGGAGGGAGTCTCAGGCTCTGAGCTCCAGTTCAAGGCGAGTCTCTGGGGACCCAGACTCATACGGGAGAAACGGGACTGTCTGGCATCGGTCGGAATTCGAGGGCAGCTTTTTCTCGGAGGCACTCTTGGTGATTGCCAAGACCTCTGAAGGCAGGACTGAGAGCAGCCATACTGCTCACTCGCTCGCTCTGCCCAACCTGTTGATCCCCTGGGACCCCGCCCCGCCTAAGCCCTGCACGGAGGCTTTTGCATATGAAAGGTCAGGCCCTTTGTAATCTGAAAATAACTTAGCCAACTGCAGCTTCCCCAAGGCCCCAGGGCAACTTGCATTGCTTTACAGCTGGCTTCTGCTGGGTAGCCTCAGGCAAAGGCTAGATTAGCACCTCCTTAGATCCAAGAGCCAGTGTACCCAGTGGTCAGAGTGGGACCATCCAATTACAACTCCTCAGATCTATAAGGGACACACTCAGGGGGCAGACTCAGTGAGCACCAAAGCCCCACTGAAGCAAGTCTTGCCCCAAAAGGGTGTCTTCAGCACAGAAGTTCTCCCACCGTAGACAAAGCGGATTCTCACAGCCAATTGGCCTGGAGGTCAAATCCTCCGTTTTACCTACAACAATCAAGGCTTAACTACAACAAGACTGTGCACAAAGCCCACAAGGGGGTGTACCAAGAGTGTCTACTTCAGGTAATTGGGACACTTAGCACAGAAAGCCACTCTATTGACACAGCGAAGCATAAAAAATGCCGACTCAAAGAAACAGGACACAAATGACAGAAATGGAGGAAAGCAAACTACTGGATATAGAGTTCAAAACCACACTTTTAAGGTTTTTCAAGAATTTTCTAGAAACCACCGATAAATGTAGTGAGATCCTCAAGAAATCTAGCGAGACCCTCGATGTTGTGTAAAGGACCAACTAGAAATTAAGCATACACTGACTGAAATAAAGAATATTATACAGACTCCCAACAGCAGACCAGAGGATCGCAAGAATCAAGTCAAAGATTTGAAATATGAAGAAGCAAAAAACACCCAACCAGAAAGCAAAATGAAAAAAGAATCCAAAAATATGAAGATAGTGTAAGGAGCCTCTGGGACAGCTTCAAGCGTACCAACATCCGAATTATAGGGGTGCCAGAAGAAGAGAGAGAGCAAGATATTGAAAACCTATTTGAAGAAATAATGACAGAAAACTTCCCCCACCTGGTGAAAGAAATAGACTTACAAGTCCAGGAAGCGCAGAGAACCCCAAACAAAAGGAATCCAAAGAGGACCACACCAAGACACATCACAATTAAAATGCCAAAGGCAAAAGACAAAGAGAGTATCCTAAAAACAACAGGAGAAAGACAGTCAGTTACCTACTAGGGCGTACCCATACGACTGTCAGCTGATTTCTCAACAGAAACTATGCAGGACAGAAGGGAGTGGCAAGAAATATTCAAAGTGATGAATACCAAGAACCTACAACCAAGATTACTTTATCCAACAAAGCTATCATTCAGAAGTAAAGGTCAGATAAAGAGCTTCACAGATAGGGAAAAGCTAAAGGAGTTCATCACCACCAAACCAGTATTATATGAAATGCTGAAAGGTATCCTTTAAGAAGAGGAAGAAGAAGAAAAAGGTAAAGATACAAATTATGAACAACAAATACACATCTATCAACAAGTGAATCTAAATATCAAGTGAATAAATAATCTGATGAACAGTATGAACTGGTGATTATAATAGAATCAGGGACATAGAAAGGGAATGGACTGACTATTCTTGGGGGGGGAAGGGGTGTGGAGGTGCGGGAAGAGATTGGACAATAATCATGCACCTATGGATGAGGACAGCGGGTGGGGAATGAGGGCGGAGGGTGGGGTGGGAACTGGGTGGAGGGGAGTTATGATGGGAAAATGTAATAATCTGAACAATAAAAATTTAATTTAAAAAATAATGAAAATAAAAGGCAACAGCAAAAATAATAATAAAAAAAAATAAAAACCCTTTAATGGCTCCCTCGGCTATAAGATATTTTCCAAGCTCCTCCACATTTCACACTTGCCTTAAGACTTTGGCCCTGCTGACTTCTCCAGCTTCATCTCTCACTTTTCCATGACTCGTATTTTATGGTCTAGAAAGATTAAGACATTTGCATTTTCCCACAAATACCACACTACTTTACACATCCATGGTTTTACTTGAATTCTAGGGAAAATACCTCAGGGTCCTTTCTCTAGGTTGACTTTGATCTACAGATCAAACAGTGTATTTGTTGAGTTTTTTCAGACAACACATTCAAGTTACCTCAATGATTGTAGCACACCTGGGAAATAAGAGACAGGAATTCTCTGTCTCTTATACATGGTCCTTATAAAGGCAACACAGAGCCAGACCTGCAGGAGAACTGGAATATTATTCTAGATCAGCCGTGGGCAAACTATGGCCCACGGGCCAGATCCGGCCAGTTTGAAATGAATAAAACTAAAAAAAAAAAAAAAGACCATACCCTTTTATGTAATGATGTTTACTTTGAATTTATATTAGTTCACACAAACACTCCATCCATGCTTTTGTTCCGGCCCTCCGGTCCAGTTTAAGAACCCATTGTGGCCCTCGAGTCAAAAAATTTGCCCACCCCTGTTCTAGATACAATAGTAACTCTAGTAGGGAACACTCCACAGCTCCTCAGAGTGTTGCCCCTCCAGAGTGTCTATTGCTCATGGCTCAATCATTCCATATTATTGTGGCCCAGCTGTGTATAGTGGTTCTGCTTTACTGCTTTTGCCACAACTGATTCATGTACTATCACTATATTATGACTTCTCTCTACTCTTCTTTCTAGCTCACAGCCTTCCTGTATGTCTCTCTGCTCTTACCCCCTTTTGTCTTATCATTTTTATCTGACTAGAATTTAAACTTCTCACAAGAGAGGATCAGATTGATTGCCAGACATCATTTGTAAGGATTCCATGCATACCTCTTTGGGCATCATTGTCCCCCTTGACAATTTCATGAACCACTTTGCGTAAAGTGTCCTTTCTTGGGTGTGTGGTCATATAGAGAAATTATGAAGATTTCTGAAGAAGTCATTACCATGCCCTGACTGGTTTGACTCAGTGGATAGAGCGTCAGCCTGCGGACTGAAGGGTCCCAGGTTTGATTCCAGTCAAGGGCATGTACCTTGGTTGCGGGCACATCCCCAGTAGGGGGTGTACAGGAGGCAGCTGATCGAAGTTTCTCTCTCATCGATGTTTCTAGCTCTCTATCCTTCTCCCTTCCTCTCTGTAAAAAAACCAATAAAATATACAGTGGGGCCTTGACTTACGAGTTTAATTCGTTCCATGACTGAGCTCGTAACTCAAATTACTCATATGTCAAATCAAAAAGTGAACGAGTGAGACACATGATGCTGGGCTGATGTTGTGATGTTCACTGTGACGTTCGCTGCGCCAACTAGCGGTGGGGTATTTGAAGCTGGCTCGTAACCCGAATTTTAGCTAGCAACTCAAAGCAAAAAATTGGCTGAGAGACGGCTCTTATCTAGAAAAACTCATTAGTCGGGACACTCGTAAGTCAAGGCCCCACTGTATTTTAAAAAAAAGAAGTCATTACCAAGAAAATTGGTAAATGCAAGTGTAGTCTGAGACCTCTCAAAAGGAGGTAATATAACTGGCAGAAATTTTCCATGACTTAAAAATTGAACTTTTTAAATCCTTACAAATATACCAGCATAATGCCACTCACCATTTATTGAGCAATTACTATGTGCCAAATAGTTTACATACATTATTTTTAATTTTTTCAAAAACACTGAAAGACAGTCACTATTAACACCTTGCTAAGAATCAGCAAGTATAATCAGTGTGCTTGAGATGCACAAATGCCCTAATAAATGTAAGATCATTTGAATCCAAAAATGTCTGGCTCTAAGGCTAATGTAATTCCATCTGTGCCTTACTGTTTCTGGACTATATTCCTCCAGCCTCTTGTCTCTAATTTATTATAAACCACACTGTGATACTACTTTAGAGTTTTTTTCATTCTTCACCCATGTCTTTATACAAGAGTGAAGTTGCATCTTTTGACATGTGATCATTAGTCTCACTGTCTAATATATGTGAAAACTTCCTTTCCAAATGTCTGTCTTTATCATGCTCAAAAATTGATCAAAGTTTAAAACTGGCAGTACGATGTCCTCATTAGTCCAGCTCTTCTCTCATTGAGACGATGGCTTCAGTATAGAAATAGCCCAGAAGCACCTTTTTCTTTAGAATATAGCTGTACATTACATATAAATGTGCTGACATCTAAGTAATTTTTTAAAAGAGGGAAATGAATGTGGAGTTTTAACTTCTATTGGCTCAGTAAGGAGAAAAGAAGAGTTCATATTTTTAATAAATGTAGATAAAATTTAAATGTACATTTGAAAAGAGTAGCAAAAATGTGTACCATAGTGGGAATGCAAATATTCCCATCCTTTTTTTATGTGAAGTTTTAAAACTGAAAAGCTAAAGGCCATGAATAACTACACACCCCCATGCTTAGCCTAGCTCAAATACCCCTCAGAGGTACTGAATGGAGACGAACCTGTCTTGGAATCAGAATGCTATACAACTAAACATGATTGCCAACATTTTATTCCTATCTTTCTTTTCAAATTGCATTTACTTCCACAACTGCTCTCTTCTATTGAAAGTACGGGCAATAATATTTCTTCTTTTAAAACAGCAATAATATTATAAAAGAAAAAATACTCAAAGTTTGCAAATTTTTTGGAATTCTCAATGGAAACCAATCTTTATTTAACATCCCCCAATCACTACCTGGGAATAATAGCTTACAAATTTTTACATTAAATAAATGTAAAGCATTAGAACTGGTGCAAGGTACCATTATTTTGACACACTCTAATTTGAAAAGGGTAAATCAATTTAAACCATTTTTGTTTAAAATCAGCTCCTTAGGCTGTATACTCATAGTGGTTGCCAAGTTTCAACCCAAAGTGAATGTTAAGGTCTATGTTATTAACCCTTGAAAAATGAGCTCTATCATGGAAACAATGACAGACCTGGGGACTACCAGGTGCAGCTGCTAAAGCTGACAGTCAGTCAAGTAAGAGTAATGTCTGGTTTCTTCATATGCAAATCACATAATATGTGCTTACCTTTAAAGGGCAATGTCAGATTATTGTAAAAGTGTTTAGATATAAATACCTTTTTTTAAGAAACCAAATTCATTTATACTGAACTCTCTATGGCTGACATACCATGATAAATCACCTCATTACACAAGAAGCCACAAATATGGCTATTGAGGATGAGTGTGATTGTAAATGAGACTGCTGAAACTCTACTGTGGCTTGCAGTGACCCTCAATAAAAAGATACCTGTAGATCATGGCAATAGTTTCCCTGGGAACTATCTAGAAATAATAAGCAGCTATTACCCCACACTTTAAATGTTATCCAAGTAAGTTTTCTAAGGCTTGGGGTTTGCTCCTTAAAATGAAGTTATATACTATATATATATATATATATATCAATCTGTGAATTAAACAACTATAAGCCTTTTTACAAACATGTTGCAAGAGATTAATAATTACAAATTGATTAATTTAATGCTGGATAGGATCACAAAATAGTCTGCTGGGGTGCTGAGGATATTCTAAATCTCTGTTAATAGTCATTACCATTACAAGGAGTGAGTGTGTGTGTGTGTGTGTGTGTGATTATAGAGCTTATTATTTGTGTACTTTATCTACGTAGATTATTTCACAATTTTATTTTTTTTTTTAAATATACATTTTATTGATTTTTCACAGAGAGGAAGGGAGAGGAATAGAGAGCCAGAAACATCGATGAGAGAGAAACATCGATCAGCTGCCTCCCGCACACTCCCCACTGGGGATGTGCCCGCAACCAAGGCACATGCCCTTGACCGGAATGGAACCCGGGACCCCTGAGTCCGCAGGCCGACGCTCCATCCACTGAGCCAAACCGGCCAGGGCTATTTCACAATTTTAAAACGAGAAAAAAAGTAAAGCAAAATAAAAACATTCTGACATCACCAAATCATTTTTCAAGTGACAGCCTAAGACGAGAACTGCAAATGCGAATCTTAAGTGTCACTTCCCAAACCGGAAATCTATGTCTTGCTCTCCAACCCTTGCCTCACAAGTCCTTCCAGATTCTTCAAGTATAACAGTGTTCCAGCAGAATTATTTCTGATGTGGATTTACTATTCAAATCTGGAAATATTCATGCTAAAGTGAGATTTCCAAAAAAAAACATGGTAGTGTCTGTATAGAGAAGTAAGACGAGAAGTTGTCTGAACAGCTGGCAGAGGAAATAAAAGGACAGAGGGAAGGGGAAAAAGGAAATGTTCTGAAGGATATACAGAGCTAGAGATGAAAGATCCCTGGCTTTCCTATCCTCAGGAGTCCCCATAGGCTTCTGGATCCTCCGTTCATCATTCCCACTACTATTTACAATCTTATAACCCGTGCCTCTCACATCTATCTCACCCCCTCTCACCTTCTCAGTCACCAGGTATTGGACAAAAGGCACTGAGGAGTCCCCAGCTATGCCGCCTGACAGAGACAATGAGTGCTGTGACAATAGCTCAGCCTCATGTTTAAAAATCAAATCATCCATTTGATTTTCTATTTATTTTCAAGTTAGGAACTTCTCTGGCTCTTGGTAAAGAAAACCCAAAGCATATTCAATAGCTGCATTTATGCAGTACACAGACACCTGAGTATATGGTAAATGTAGTTTCAACAGCACACATCACTCCTAATTTAATTCATCTAGCCTGACATAGCTGGTAAAAATGAATGCAACAATAGTAATATTTCATTTAGGTCCCCTGGCATTTTCTCATGATGTATATTAAAAAGATGTAATATATATTATAAATGTGAGAGCAGGTAGATACACAGACATGCATTTTATGCCAAGGTACATTAATAGATTGACAAGTTCCATGTATTAAATCTACAAGAACCAAAATACTCTGAGTTAAGACATCTGTACAGAATTAGGTGCCAAATGAAATGTCAAATAAAACATCCCTTTATGGGAATCATAGGATTTTTAGGGATAGAAGGAGCCTTTGAAATCATCTAGTAAAACTTGCTCATTGACAGACATCTAGTCTGAGCTTAAGAAAGATTAAATGATGTATAGAAGGTCACAACTAGTTAGTGGAAAAGCCATAACTAGAACCTTCCTTCTCTAGGCACAGTGCTTTTTCCACTTCATCATTATCAGGAAGTGCTTTTGAAGCAAAAATATGCAAGGGCTCACCATAACATCCTCATGTGTTCATTTCGGTGTATTCATGGATGTTCTCTGTGTTGTGTGCTTACGTTGTATCGCACTTTTGCTAACTTGGTCAGTCACTTTTCCTCTTGAAGACTGAGTCTGGACCCAAACTGGATTCTTGAGACTCTAAAGCACATAATACAGATCCATAGACCCTGTGATCATCGATGTAGTTGTTGACTGATATACAACTATTGTGCATTCATAGTCTATACGGATATTCTCACAGAACCCACTTCTTCAAACAAGCAAGATCAAAATCATATTGATTCAGCAAGTACCTTTGTTCTAGCTACACAAGCCTAATCTGAGCACTGAAATTGAGGAGAAATATTAAGACTGGAAATGTCTCCACACAGAGCTCAGAACCAAGGCAGACAAATGCCAGGGCAGTGGGGAGTGTGAGGAGGTGATCATTTCAGGTTCCCAGCCCCAGAGCACACTGGGTGCTCCCTGTCAAGTCACGTCTACACAAAGATTTCCAAACTGAATCACAGATTTAAAAGTTCTTTGAGGCATAGTCTAATCTGAAAAATATATGAATCGAAACTGAAATGCTTCTCCAAATGACATGAGATTACCAAAGACTCAAGCTGAAGGCCAGAACGAACATTAAAACAAAACATCCAGAAATGCCCCTTCCCAATTTACCTTTGAGAAATTAAGTTTGAGTGGCACAGACCTCAGTTGACCCTCTTCTGTACAACACCATGCAAGTCAGAACCTGTATCTCAGCTGAAATGTTGCCCGAACTGAGCACAAGGGAGCAGACACAGGCTTAGACAATACATTCTTACAACAACTCTGACCACAAGAACAGTGAAATACCACACACAGTAGGAGCAGGTTGCTAACTAATTACAAGATTCAGTGTGAAAGACTGAATTTAGAAAATTAACCAGGAAACAGAAAAGACTGAAAAACAATCTAACACAGGACAGGTTGTCTTTTGTTCTTTTGTAGAAATGTGTAGCTGGAAACTACTAGCAGGGCTGCCTTGGACAGTAGTAAAATTCCTGTAGAGTGTTTTATAAAGGTAATGAACTTGTATGTGCCTCACTGAACAGGCCTGCTATTAAATCCTCCCTTTAAAAAAATGGGATGAGATTGCTGGGGTGTTTTGTGAGCAATGTGAGATTTGCCTGTAGCATAGTCAGGAATTTTAATTGCTGGCTCCAAAATTATGATTTCCACTAACTAAAATGAACTAGCAAACAACCCAGTACACACTCCACATCATCAATTTTTAATCGACCTTATTTTTAAGATTTCCCGTGTTTGGAGTAGATTTTGGTGAAAGGAGTTAAAAGGAAATCTCAAATGACGAATGTCCAGCCCTGACAACCCAATCACAAAAAAATTAAATGTCCATCTCTGTCACAGCTGGCAATCCCAGTCTGGCCTGGGGAAATCCTCTGTGTAGTTCAGAAAAAAATGTATTAGAGGCTAATCAAAACCTAATGAATCCCTTAAGAAAGCAGCTTCCTTAGTTCACATCTATAAGAATTATACTCAATTTGGGGGAGGTATCTACCAGTTGATTTGTAAATAGCAGAGCTGTACACCCCCAGGAAGACAGTTCAACTAAGTCTATTATTCAAATCTATGTCTTCACTCACCAAAGTGTCAAGGTGATGCATTTGTTGATCTGTCCCACAATATGTTTTATTGCTGACATGTAGAGTGAAAAAACCAGAGGAGAAAAGTTAGACAGGGCAAAGGAGAAAGATCATTTTTGCTTTCCAAACAAAGCCTGCCTGTAACTACTTGATCTGACTAGCTCTGCCACTTTATTTTGAATTGTCTAAAAGGATGAAAAGGAAAAAACAAAAAAGAGGGGCTGATAAGGGTGAGCTGGGAACATTAATTTAACCTGAGGAAAGTCAGGGACATGAGAAGGGCAAAGAAATAAGAAATGTATACCAAGAGAGTTATCATCAACGTGAATCCGATTTGTCCTGAATCCTGATTCTTTTCAGAACCTCTCATTGTTGAAGGACAAGGTCTTTCAATAAAAAGTAAAAGCTGCCCTAGCCATTTTGATTCAGTGAATAGAGCATCGGCCTATGAACTGAAGGGTCCCAGATTCAATTCCAGGCAAGGGCACATGCCCCGGTTGTGGGCTCAATCCCCAGTGGGTGGTGTGCAGGAGGCGGCCAATCAATGATTTTTTTCTCATCATTGATGTTTCTATCTCTCCCTCTCCCTTCCTCTCTGAAGTCAATAAAAAATACTTAAATTTAAAAAAAAATAAAAGCTATCACAACTTTATCCAGTATTTCTCACGTGCCACCCATTATCTCTAAATCTCATGGTCACCTGGCAGAAGGAGTTATTATCCCCCATATAGATGAGGGAACTGAGCTGCAGAGAGGCTAAAACCTTGCTGAAGGTCAAACACAAAGCTGTTAAGTGGCAAATGAAAAGTCAAACCCAGAGGCTGAGCTGTTTCCACCTTACCACAATTAATGAATCCTTTCCTCTCTCTTTTTCTGGTCTTCTCAACAGATTTTTCTCCCAGGAAACTCCTATGGCTTATAGTTCCAAATGTAAGGCAAGTTAAAAGCTGCCTCATACCAAAAGCATCCCTACTCCAAACCATATAATCAGCAAGATAGGTAAAAATCACTTGGCTCTCTTACTTTGCAGATTATATAATTAGTCAAAGCAAAGTGGGCAAAGGCATGTGAAAGCAAAGAGTAGTTTAGGGCTACACTTCTCATGTATATTCAGCCTTTGCACAAAGACTTATTGTTCTCACCTTTCTTGGCAGATGGAAAAGCTCTGGGTTCCAACATCACTTTAAGGTTTACAGTCCCTGGAAGGTCTCAGATGAAAATGAAGCAACATCCATATGGTTTCAGTTTTGTGTTGTTGTGGGTTTTTTTTTTTTAACAGAGAAGCCTACTACACACCTCTAATTAAAGTATATACATTAGCATTGGAAATGGTAATTAAAGGATTTATAAACATCTAGGGTCCTCTGACAACACACGTTCATTCATGTTACTATCTCAAAGTTTGATATGTTCCCATGGGAATTTATAAGTAAAATGCTATTTTATGGTCCATTTGAAAGGTAAGTTTCAAAGCGGGTGGAGACATCTTTTGGGGAGGAGGGGGGAATCCAGAAACTTAACTGTGTTGAAATGATGAATTTCTTTTTTCATTGCCTGTAATCTTTCTGAGAACTGTATTAGTAATCTTTGTTGAGAGCCATTTGGTATCCACATTTTAGTGTCCTTGGGAACAATGCGATGCCTCAGCATCAGGGTAGCATAGGAGCAAGAAACTGGGAGCTGGAGACAGAAATAAAACAGCTTCCAATTCTAGCTCTGACTTAAAGCACATTATTTAAATCCCCTGAGTCACAATTTCCTCCTGTGTAAAGTGAGATCAATATATGTTGCACAGGGTGGTTTTCAGGATTGAATAAGGTAAAATAAATAAAGCCCAAAAGAATGCCTTGGCACATAGCAGGTCAAAACCTGTTTCACTCAATATTTTCTTTTTTAGATTCTAGCAACAGATGCATTCAGTGTTTCAACAAATGCTTTTTACACTTCTCCTAGCTCACAAGGCACAAATCTAAGACTCTAAACACTAAAGTGAATAATTATCGTCTCTTCTTATTATTAAAGAATGTATAGACTAGTAGAGGAGTATTTATATGTTACCCATATATAGAAATGTTTTTTAGACATTATGTGATAAAGAAAACTAATAGCTAGTATTTACTGAGCACTTTCATGGTGCTAAATACTGTGTTTTATAATATTTAGTTTAATGCCTACAACTTCAATGTTATGGGAGGCATAAGTAAAGTGCTATGAAAGCCTAGAGAAAGAAGTTATTAATATCAAGAAAGAAAATCATGAAGGCTCTTTGAAAATATTTGCAATATGTAAATCATGTCTTAAAAGATGAGTAGGACTTTAACAGCCTGGTGTGTTTAACAGCTTGAGAGGAGAAGCTCATTGTGTTCAGAAAACCCAGAATGGCCACTGGAGAAGGAGATGAGGCAGCAGAGGTAGACTCTAGAGACCACAGAGGCCATGCTAAGGACTTCAGATCATTCTCCACTGGAGAACCTATGAATTGCTTATCTAACTTTTAAGAAGACCATGGTAGTGGATAGGGCACATTAAGGAAAGGGCTAACTAGATGTGGGAGCCTCATTTTGAACCTGGAAGTGACAGTCAAAACTGTGTATGTTCACTGCTACCCCTGCCACAAGTGGGGGGAAATATGGTTTCTTCCAGTCGTATTGGTGTGTGGAGAGGAAAACAAATGATTTCAACTAAGTCTATGGCTGTTATTGTCTTCCAGAAGGGTCAGACTCCTAAACTCTGGATTTAAAGGGGCCTCTAGTATAAAATCCAATAGGCAAAGAAAGGTGTTTAATAAAATTTAAGACCCAAAGAGTAGATATGAGCCTCATCTCAGCCTCAGGAGGATTTGCACCAATATTTTTACATATCTGACTTTTTAGCTACACATCCCACTAGTAAAAAGCCAATCACCTCCTAAAGACTTTATAGCCCTTTTTTGTTTGTTTGTTTGTTTGTTTGTTTGTTTTTTGCAGTGGGCACAAGGTTAGTGGGTATTGTTTATATGTTAAATGCCCTCAGCTCCTCAAGAAAAGCTTCTGTTTATCCTCATCTTTGATCCCCCTACCCCTACACAGAACATGGGACATACAGGATGCTGCATAATTCAACAAATGGTTAGTTATTTAATCAATCAATTTTGTTTGATTGCAAATAGAAGCAGGACTCTGTTGGTATGCTTAGATAGGCCTATGCATGAGGTCCAGAAGTTGTTGCAAAACTCAGAATTGAAGGTCAGATAAAGAGCTTCACAGATAAGGAAAAGCTAAAGGAGTTGATCACCACCAAACCAGTATTATATGAAATGCTGAAAGGTATCCTTTAAGAAGAGGAAGAAGAAGAAAAAGGTAAAGATACAAATTATGAACAACAAATACACATCTATCAACAAGTGAATCTAAAAATCAAGTGAATAAATAATCTGATGAACAGAATAAACTGGTGATTATAATAGAATCAGGGGCATAGAAAGGGAGTGGACTGACTATTCTTGGAGGAGGAAGGGGTGTTGGGGATGCGGGAAGAGACTGGACAAAAATCGTGCACCTATGAAAGAGGACAGTGGGTGGGGAGTGAGGGCGGGGGTGGGGTGGGAACTGGGTGGAGGGGAGTTATGGGGGGAAAAAAGAGGAACAAATGTAATAATCTGAACAATAAAGATTTAATATTAAAAAAAAAATTACTCATCTGGCCCTAACCGGTTTGGCTCAGTGGATAGAGCGTCGGCCTGCAGACTGAAAGGTCCCAGGTTTAATTCCGGCCAAGGGCATGTGCCTTGGTTGCAGGCACATCCCCAGTAGGAGGTGTGCAGGAGGCAGCTGATCGATGTTCCTCTCTCATCGATGTTTCTAACTCTCTATCCCTCTCCCTTCCTCTCTGTGAAAAATCAATAAAATGTATTTTAAATAAATAAATAAATAAAAAATTACTCATCTATTTAACAAATACTGCTCAATGGCTCTGCTATGAAACTAAACTTAACCAGCTGGGACATATCATGAACAGTCCTGACATGCTTCATTTGAAAACATGGACTCTAATGAGGACTTAATTTTCATGAAAGGATACAAATTACTATGAACATAATCTGTAGACCAAAAAAAAAAAAAAGGGCTGGAGCACAGAGGACTTTGGATAAATTATGTGTCATGAAACATGCATTGCTTTTAATTTTATAGTTACTAAATACTTTTTTTAAAAAAAAATTTTTTGGACAAAGGATGATTGCTGAATCATCTCCTTATTTAAAAGAACAAAATCAGAGAAAGTGGAGCTAAATTTCAACTGAAAATATTTGGACTAAGCATTTAAACCAAAATTAATTTTACTTGAGCAAAAAGGAGCTGCAGCCTGGGAGACACAGATTCAGGTAGCAACCTAAATTGTGTTCCACCAAGACAAAAGGGAGGCAAAAGTTCCCTCCCAGGTTCTCAATTATGTCTGTTTATGCAAATTCTGCAGTTCTGATTGGATGGGGCGGGCCTCAGGCCTTTGGTAGAAAGAGGAACCAGGTTTTCCTTGCAGTTGTTCTCTCAGTGGGTGTAAACAAGCTGGGCATAGTGCAGGAAGCAGATAGTCAATATGAGCTTCTTCCTGGTGTGCAGAGTGCTTGAGAAGCCCCTGACAGCAAATGGCCGCTAAGCTCTTATTATTTATAAAATGTGGACCCTCAGTCGACTGTGGGGAATCCATCCCAGCAGATAAATTACTTCTCAGGGTTAACATCAAATGAATCTTTCTTTTCAGAGTCCACAAGCATAACACAGAGTTTCATGGCTGAAGTTGAGAGTCCTTCTTTAAAGATTAAGATGAAGAGAAGGGCTAGTCACAGAGAGACAGGACTTCAAGTCTTGTCAATATTCAATTCTTATTGTATGATGTGAGTAGAGGACTGGTCATAAGAAACAACAAAAGGAAAACAGTTCCCTGAACACACCAGGCTTCTGTATATTCCATTCTCACTACTTAAAATGTTCTTGTCACCCAGATCAGATGTCACTTCCTCTAAGAGGCTTTCCTATCCCTCAATCTAGATGTAGTATCCACTTCTCTGTGTCAACCCTCTTCTGTGTACATAGTTCTGTTATTGCACTTATGATGCTAATTAGTAGTTGTCCATATGTTAGCTTCCCTAGTAGAAATATTATTGTGTTGAAAGAAGGCCAATGTCTTATTGATCTTTAAGGAAATAAAATATCTGAAACAGAACAACTACATTTTTAACTTTGTGAAACTGAAGACACAAGAACTAAATGTGCAAATTACTAAACAGTTCTTCCTGGCACATATTTCGCACAGTCTGAGAAGTCGCACATTTCATCTTCATCACCTTGCTCTTCTTTGGCAATTTCTTTCCCTCCCTTGTTTTATTGTTTTTGTTTTTGTATGATTACCAAATCTTTATCTCTAACCTTGAACTTTTCTCCAAGTTATAGACTCACATCTCCCACTCCCTGTTGAACATTTCCACAAGGATAGTCTACAAATACCTCAACATTTCATATTCCCAAACAAAATTTATAATTCCTTTGCCCCAGATTTACCATCTTGCTGTGTTCTCTGTTTTCGTTAATTTTCCCAGTAGCACACCTTCGCTAGACAACAAGTTAAGTACTTAAAATCAGCATTTCTCTCCTCCCCCGCTCCATTATCTATCCTGTTCATTCGGTTGCCAAGTCCTTTCATTCTGCTTGTCCATTGTCTCTTGCTTAGGTCTTCTCTTTTCCATTTCTACTGAATTACTTAAGCTCTCAATATATTTCTCCTGACCAATGCAATAAACTATTAAAAGGCTTCCTGCTTTCAGTCTTTTTCACTCAACTCCCATTATGCTGCAAATTACTTTCTTAAAACAGATATATGTATGTCCATTGCCTGCTCGAAGACATCACTGATGGTTTCCTACTGATCCAATTCCTCCTCTGGCATGCTTCACAATCTCCCTTTCCTATTTATACATCATTTTCTCATCCTACCGCACATAGTGCACAGACCACCAGTACTCCACTCTCCACACACACTAGCCATACCTATCTACTCACAAACATTCACTCTACTGCCCTGTCCCTGAGGTCTTTGCTCAGGTTGTTCTATCTGGAAGGTCCTCCCCTCTCTCATTTTTCTTTTATTTTCCAATGTCTCTGTTGATGTTTTACTCATCCTCCTAGGCCAGCATTTCTTAATCTGTACTACACAGATCCCCAAAGGGCCCAGAGGTAAAATTAAGGGGATGTCTCAACTTGGCTTAAAGAAAAATTACATATTTATTTTCACTAATTTATAACTGAAACGTAACATTTCCTTTTATTAGAAATATGGGCCATACACTATAGATTTACTAGAAGTACATGTGAATTGGTAACAAATAAAAATCAGATATATATATCTATATATATATAAATATAGATAGATAGATAGATATCACATTACAGTTCCTGCAAATATCTTGAATTATCACTTATGCTTATCATTACTTCAAAAGTACAATAGTTATTACACCTCCAATGAGAATATTTTGTTTAATGCCTTCATAAAGAAGTTATACTTATGATTTCACAATTTTTGGATATTTCAAAAACTTTATCTCAATAAAATTGGATTTCATTATAATATTTTGAGTTTTATTTTATACATTTCAAAACATTATTCTGGAATAAGTCAATAAACACAAAAATGGTTAAGGATGCCTCCCTGGGTTTATCCCAAACTCTACTTCCTCTAAGAAATTTTCCCAGATCACCCTACCCTCACCTCACATAGTTTAAATTAATATCTCCCTCCACTTTGAACCCATCAACTAATTGAAACTTCCTCTGAAGCACTCATCACCCCACCATTCTTTGTAGTTATTTATTATTCCTTTAGTAGGTTTTGAGGCCTGAGGATAGGAACATTTATGTACCATTTTTTAATCTGTTGTGTTGCTTATGTTCATGGTAGGTGATGAACTTGAGTTGCGCTGAACACATTCCTTTTTCAGAGAATGTTTTAGGTTGAAGGAATTCAAATTGAGAAAATAGACATGTTGCTGATATATTTCAGTGGCTGAAGTAACTTTGCCAACTTGTAACTTGAACAGATCAGCTCTGTCTTCTACCTGACTCAGAATAAGAGAGGGAAATATGGACAAGGACAGAAAAGGTAATGAGAAATTTTCCTTTAGTACTCCAGACACATAGCAATAAGTGAATATATATATATATATATATATATATATATATATATGATGTTGTTTATAGCTCCATCACACAGCATACAGTTCAAATGAGTTTGATTTGAACACTCTCAAGATAACAAGGAAACATTTGGAATACTGACCATGCAACAACCATCTATGCTTCAGGGTCAAAAATGTATTTTTGGAACAATGATTTTTATTGTTACTTTCTATTGCGTGGCAGAAGGTCTTTGTGTGAGGATATAAAACAGTTCCTCCCCAAAGAAGGTATTTTATGTTCAGTGATACCAAATCTATAACCTTAACAGTGTGGCTTAAAGAAATAATGTACCATAACACAGGCATGGGACACTCACCTCTGAACAATTAACTGAGATTAATAAAAATGGACACCAGAAAAACACCCTTTAGACAATAGGCCTTATTATATAATGCTTAAAAGAAACAGAAGTTGTGAATGATAAAAAAAAAAAGAAAATGCTGCAAAGGTTTCAATTTAATACAGAGATAAATATTACAAATATATGTTTAACCAAATAATCAAGATTTTAGCCATTCTTTTATTGTAGTCCTAGTACACAGCCTAAGACATAATAAGTGGCCCCAAAACCATATGCCAGGAGTATACATCTGCATGCTGATGTTATTATAATTCATAATTCATAGTTACTTGAGTAAGATCTGTGCTCTTCTTCTTCCAGTTTTAGCCATTTTAATGTTCCCTGATGCACTCCTGTTTCTTATGATGACTAGCGAAGATACAACTAATATTGTAGTAGTACTACTACTAATAATAATAATAACAACAAATACCCACATGTCTGCATAATGGTTTATAGCTATCAATGTTTTAGCTACTAAAATTTTAGCTTAACTCTCATAAGAACACCTTGGGAAAGGCGGGACAGGTATTACATCAAATAGATAGAAGGACCAAAGCTCGTGGAGGTTAAGTACTTTGCCTCAGTCCCTACAGCTTGTGAATAATGCAGTCAAAGCAACAAGGCCCATTTTTTCCAAATTCAGTTCTCTTCATGTTTACATTCTATCCAAGGAAGGGAAGATAATCAAATAATTCCTCTTGGATGATTTCTAAATCTAATTTCAACTCTTCACCAATCATTGTGGTTAAGGCATGATTGACCACAGGTATGCAGTAGGTACTTAATAATCACTTATTTGTACAACAAATAATTCTTTAGTGCCTCATGTTTGCAAAGCATATAAAATCAATTGGCAGGTCCAATTGGCAAGCCCTTAAGCACTTAGGGCATTTACCTTAAAAGGAAACTTAAATTGGTATATTTTTAGTTTTTCAGGATAATTTTCAGAAGGGAATCAACAGGATAACTTTTTGGACATCTGCTTCATTCCTGTACCTGCTCTGATTGAAAAAGGTAGAGAGGGGGGAAGGGGACCACAGGAAAATAAAAGGTTGTTGTAGTGAACATTGTGGTGCACCACCCAGATGTTACATCCTCCCTTAATACTGAAGCATTCACTGCCCAAGTGCTGAAAATACTGGCAACAGGCAGCTTGAAGTTGAGTGCTTCCCCAGATATTGCCCTCACCAGAAGAGAGTCACCTCACCCAAAGCCATGCTCCCACCCCAGGGGTAGCCTACATCCAATAATGGGTCTATGTTCCCATTCAAAGGCCCAGCCTTACCTGGGGCCAAATGCGCTAGACTATCTCAGCTCACCACCACAAGCTGGCTAGCCAAGTCTGCTTCTCTGTCACATATGTTAATCCTGTGATATAAGAAAGAAGACTTCTAAATAGGATTGTGGAGTTGAATCATCCATTGGGCGACTCACTGGTTGTTGATGGAGTGTGGATAGCCTCTGACATGTGCTAGTATGGAATTGCTAAAACCTCCACCACTGTGGAACTGAAACAATAACTGAGAATGCATGGTGGGTGTAATATCTCATGCACTGAAGAAACATGAGAGAAATGTTTATTATAAAGGTAATAGAATCTGAGGTTCCTTCTGGAGGTAATCAATGCTTTTGGAAAAAGACAATGAACGGCTAAAGGTGATTAATCAGCAATTAAAAGCCAATTATAAAAGTCAGAGCACCTTTTTGAAGTATTTAAAAGATACTCATCTCCTAAAGCCAAAAACAGAAAAGACAGAGGGTCAAGACCAGGACTTTATTGTGTGAGTAGCAGAGATACAGAAAAGGTTGCGATCTCAGGTGCAGCAGGTCTGCTTTGTCAAGGCAGGACTCTGATTGGGAAGAAATGGGACCCTGAAATATAGAATGGCAAATCTGCAAAAATCATGAATTTCCAGGTTTGCCTGAACTCTCTGAACTTGAGGAAGTAACCCACCTTCACTGTTAGAATCTAACACTCCTCCTGCCCTGTGCTCAAAGATGCTGCAGAGGCCTCTGCTTTTCAAGACAACATGTATCCCTTCAGAATACTTCCCTACTTCTCTCCCTGTTGACACAACCATAATCTTGTAGTAAGTCATAACAAAACCTAGTTGAAATTGTGTTCAGGCTGCTAAGAGGTAAGGACCTGCAGGATCTAGCCAGCATGTACCAGCAGGAGGCAAGAAAGTGCTTGAGAGATCTGAGTGGGCCCAAGAAAGGCAAAACATAAAACTAGATAAAGGAGCAATGGCTGATTTGGCAGCCCTCTCTCAGGATTACACACCAGGCAAGGATCCTGAAAAGTCATGTTAACACTCTACCAGGATGACCCTTTGAAATTTCAAGAGAACAATGGTACATGCTAATCTAATAGAAATGCCACAATTGCCTTGGCAGACAAAAGAAGAGGGATCAAAGGCTTAGAAAAATGAATATACTAGAATACAAATGCTTAGTAAGACCAGAAAAACCACCAGCTGATTGTGGCAGAGGACATGTTTACCAAAGCAATAAGAAATGCACTGGCTGGAGGGACACCAGCATCACTGAGAATCTCAGTAGTGGCTGCCCTTTGCTGGTCAGAGCTATACAACCAGACTCCCTGACAGCAAATGGAATGATAAGATCCCAAAATAATAGAGGCGAAAAGGTAGAAGATAACCATGAAAATTAATGGTCGACAGAGAAGCAAGATTGCAGTGGCCTGGAGGATCTGACCCACAAAAAGCTATGGAGATGATTAACAGAACACAGTATCCCTAGGAGCAACCAAGAAAGGTGCTGCTTACTGTACAATAAAAAAAAAAAATCAGAGATGGATGATCAGGGGTCTGAAGGCATGTAAAGAGTTGCAATCTTTTGCCCAATTTCTGGAGCTGAGCTAGTTTTCAGACCCAGATCTAACTGAGTGAAAGACATACTGTGTCCCCGGAAGGAAGGTTTCTGCAACACCATGGCAAGTACACATGGTAATGATTTCCCAGTTTTTCCCAAAAGGAATCCACAGCCATTTATATAGTAACCCTATTCTGGGAACAGGGTAATACCACATATTTTGAAGATTGCTGGATCCAGGGAACATGTTGACATTTATGCCTAAGGACCTGAAGCATCAATGACAACTGCCTGTCAGAGTGGGAGTGTATGGAAATCAGGAAATGCAGCAAAAATGCCCAGCTCACAGAAGGTCCACTGGGTCCACAGACTCATGAGTAGGTCCTCTAGCGGGAACTTTTTTGGCACTTGATACAACCCCAACATTGGTTTCTTGGCTAAGCAAGGTAGTAAATAAAAAACAACATTATATCCTGAGGGGACTGGCAGAGGTTGGTGTCATCCTTAAAAAACCTAAATGACTTAGGAGTGGTGGTACCTACCGTATTTTCATTTAATTTGCCAGTCTTGTCCCTACAAAATCAAATAGATCCTGAAGGATTATTAATAGACTACCAAGAGAACCAGATGGTGGTATAGGTAAACATCAGTACTTGCCACCTCCCACAACCACATCAAAATTATTACTAAAATACTAAAATTACAACCACCTGAAAGCTGACTGAATGTAAGTCCTACAACTAGAGAAGAAGAAAGTACATTGAGACTGGTAGGAGAGGCGGAGGTGCAGAACAGGCTGGTCCAACACCGACATGTGGCGTATTTTTAATCAGGAGGGATATCTCTGCTGCAGAAGCCTCGCCTGAGAAGCAAGGGATCCCAGCCCCACACCAGACCCCCAGCCCAGGGTTCCAGAGCAAGAAAGAGAAGTCCCTATAACTCCAGGCTGTAAACACCAGCAGGAATTGTGGCTGAGTGACACAGAGGCTGCTGGAGACCCAGACAGTCCCTCTTAAAGGGCTGGCACACAAACTTACACAGTCCCACTCCCTCTGAGGTCCAGTGCTGGGCAGTGGCTTTGGGGGACCCAGGAACATAAGGGGAGGAACTGGATTGTCTGGTATCAGGGCAGGAACTGAGGACAGTTTTCTCCCAGATGGAGGTGCTTACAGGGGTCATTGTTCCTATGCTAGGACCTCCCCCTCACAGAGCTGACTTGGCAGCCATATCTGAGTTTCCATCAGCATGGTTCACACAGCTCCCTCCTCCCTGATGACTCCCTAAGATACCATCCCATCCAATTTTCAGCCCCACCCAAGCTGTTTGCAGTGCCTTTTCCATATGAATGGCCTGTCTTGGCTCAGGCTTCAGACTTTCCTAAAATCTCTTAAACAAGCAGCAGTTGGATTCAGCATGCCCTATAACTATCAATAAGAGGCCCAAGACCTGGCACTAGCGCCAGCCTGCCTTGCTTCACAGTTTGGCCTCACCTGGGCATTTCCAAGCCTACTATAAATATCAGCCATCTGCAGATTGCTTGGTAGTTCCTGCTGGGAGGTCCCTGGCAGTGGCTGACTTTGCACCTCTCAGGAGGCCCTAGAGCAAGTGCACCCAGTTGACAGCTTCAGACCATACAAGATTACAACTCTACACATCCATAAGTGACACACTCAAAGGGCAGAGTCAGTGAGCACCAAAGACCCACTGAAGCAACTCCTGCTCCAAAGGAGTATCTCCTGCACAGCAGCTCTTCCACTATAGTCGCACCTGGTCTTCAAAACCAACTGACCTGGAAGTCAGCTCCTCCCAGTGAAGCCAACAGCAATCAAGGCTCAACTACAAGACTGTGTACACAGCCCACATAGGGGTGCACCTAGAGTGCCTAGCTCAGGTGACTGAGGAGGATGAGCCACTGGGACACCTACTACACAAGGTCACTCTCTCAATTCTGCTAGACATAGCAGCTCTACCTAATATACAGAAACAAACACAGGGAAGCAGCCAAAATGTGGAGACCAAAAAACATGTCACAAATGAAAGAATGGAAGAAATCTCCAGAAAGAGAAATAAATTAAATGAAGGCAAGCAAACTACTGGATTCAGAGTTAAAACAATAGTTATAAGGTTGCTCAGGAATCTTAATGAGAGCTTCAAGGGACTCAAAGAGAGCTTTAGGGACTTAGTGAGACTTTCAAGGATCTTAGTGAGAAATTTAAAGACATGAAAAAGGACCAGTCAGAAACTAAGTATACACTAGCTGAAATAAAGAATAATTTACAGGGATTCCACAGTAAAGTAAAGGATTCTGAGAATCAAATCAACAATTTTGAAATATGAGGAAGCAAAAAATGCCCAATCAGAAGAGCAAAAAGAAAAAACGAATCCAAAAATATGAAAATAGTGTAAGGAACCTCTGGAACAACTTCAAGTATACCAACATTCACATTATGGGGATGCCAGAAGGAGAAGATAGAGAACAAGATATTAAAAGCCTATTTGAAGAAATAATGACAGAAAACTCCCCCTACCTAGTGAAAGAAATAGACTCACAAGTCCAGGAAGCCCAGAGAGTCCCAAACAAGAAGAATCCAAAGAAGCCCACACCAAGACACATCATAATTAATATGCTAAAGGTTAAAGACAAAGAGAGAGTCTTAAAAGCAGCAAGAAAAAAGCAGTTAGTTCCCTAAAAGGGAGCACCCATACAATTGTCAGCTGATTGCTCAACAAAAACTTTGCAGGCCAGAAGGGAGTAGCAAGAAATATTCAAAGTGATGAAGAGCAAAGATCTAAAACCAAGATTACTTTACCCAGCAAAGCTATCATTTAGAATTGAAAGTCAGATAAAGAGCTTCACAGACAAGAAAGGGCTAAAGGAGTTCATCATCACCAAACCAGTATTACATAAAATGTTGAAGGTAATTCTTTAAGAAAATGAGGAAGAAGAAGAAGAAGAAGAAGAAGAAGAAGAAGAAGAAGAAGAAGAAGAAGAAGAAGGAGAAGAAGAAGAAGAAGAAGAAGAAGAAGAAGAAGAAGAAGAAGAAGAAATATGAACAATGAAATGTCAATAAATACATATCTACCAACAATTGCATTTAAAAACCAAAATAAACAAATAAGGAATTTAATGAACAAAATAAACTGATAAATAAAATAGAACCAAAGGCATGGAAACATGGAACAAGCTGGTGAATCTGAGATAAGGGAGAGGAGAGGGGGCCAGGGAGAGATTAACCAAAAATCTTATATGCATAGATGCATTACCTATAGACACAAACAATGGGGTAGTGAAGGCCTGGGGTGGGGTGGGAACCAAGTGGAGGGGGGCAGTGGAGGGGAAAAGGAGGACATCTGTAATACTCTCAACAATAAAGATTTTAAAAAAGAATAGTAGACTACCACAAACAATCAAGCAATAGCCCCAATGTAGCTACTATGTCCGGTATGCATGTTTGATAGAGCAGATTAGCACAGCCTTAGGTACATAGTACGCAGCCATTGAACTGGCTTATGCATTTCTTTCCATATCTGTCAGAAACAGTTCTCACATCAGTGTACATTCACAGTCCGGCCCAGGCTATGCTAACTCTCTTACCCTATATCACAATGTGGTCTAAAAGGACCTGGATCATCTGGGCATGCTACAAAACAGAACATAACTTTTGGTCTAGCATATCAATGATAAGTAAATTGGGCCAGAATATCGAGACACAGCAAGTATGTTGGAAACTTTAGTAATAAACAAAACACTGGTGGGTAGAGATAAACCCTACAAAGATTAAGAGATCTGCAATATCAGCAAAATGTTGGCTGTCTAGCGGTCTAAGAGCATGCCAGCACATCTTCTCAAAATAAAGAAGAAATTATTGCAGCTCCTAATTCTCACCATGAAGAAAAAATCAAAATGTCAGGCAAGTCTTTTTGAAGCCCTAAAAAAAGCATATTCCACACTTGGACCATTGTTGTAACCTATATACCAAGAAACATGAAAGGTTGCCAATGTTGAATGCATCCCAGAGCTGCAAAAGGCTCTGCAGCAAGTCCAGGTCCGTACAGGTAGTCTTGCCACTTGGGCCAGAGGACACAGCCGACCTCACGGGTTTACAGGCATCTCAGGAATTACACTGTGTAGAGTTTATGGCAAACTCTAATGTGAGAATCACAATGAAGATTCCTAAGATTCTGAAGCAAAGCCACATCACCAGCAATAGAAAGTTAGACACCGTTCAAAACACACAGCTCTGAGCCCTAACTGGTTTGACTCAGTGGATAGAGCGTCAGCCTGCAGACTGAAGGGTCCCAGGTTTGATTCCAGCCAAGGGCATGTACCTTGGTTGCGGGCACACCCCAGTGGGGAGTGTGCAGGAGGCAGCTGAATCGATGCTTCTCTCTCATCGATGTTTCTAACTCTCTATCCCTCTCCCTTCCTCTCTCTAAAAACTCAATAAAATATATTTTAAAAATAAAAATAAAAACACAGCTCTGGGATTGGCAGAAATGGAGTGTCTGGCCCTAGGACAGCAGGAAGCATGCTATCAGCACCACCCACCATGAGCAGGATTCTGTCCAGCCTCAAGACCAGCTGTAGCAGTGGGCGCTACGGTTCATCCCACTAACATTCCTTTTGAAAGTTTTCACCAGGCAAAGAAATCCACCGAAACCCTGAGGAAGCTGTCTCTAGAACTTTTACAAGCCAGATGGATCTGAGTGGCACAAGGAGTGGACTTTGGTGGACATTGCAATATGCCACCCAGATCACCCCCTTCCCTTCAGGCCTGAAATACACTTTCCCTAGCTGCAAAGAGTATAAGTGATGGGCAGTTCGCAGCTGACTGTCCTCAGCCAAGGAGAGCACCTCTCCCAATGCCATGGTCCCTTCCCAGGGTAACTAGAGTCCAATGACTGCTCAATCCCCTTGGCGTAGGGCCATTTAAGCTCCAGAGTTCCTGATGGGTAGGTAAGCTGGGGTGTCTGTTGTGAGAACACCAGAGCTTTCATTTTCCCTCTGCCTCCTCCTGCAGCCTTCACTCCCCTATAGGTGTGCTGAAAATGCTCTCAAGTAAACTTTTTGCATGCTGATCTTCTCCGAATTTTCTTCCCAGGGAACCTGCCCTGTAACAACTGTCCTTAAAGTAGGCAATCTTTCCTTGAAGTACTCCCTTTAACAGAAAAGCTTTTTATAACATGAGATTTGAGGAGAGTTTTGAAAAACAATACTCACATAGCTGCCCCTAATAGTCAATTCACAATTCAAAAATTTATCCTTTCCAACTGTCTTTGAAAGACTAAAGTTAAAATTAAAAAGTCATCTAAATAGTGTGGTGAAGGCCTGGGAGGGGCAGGTACAAGGTAGAGGGGGTCAACGAGAAAAGAAGGGGGAATATCTGTAATATTTTCAATAATAAAGATTTTAAAAGTCATCTAAAACATATAAATACCTACACTTTATATCTTTGTAGCTCCTTATTTAACCACTGTTTTATTACTTTATAAACACATTTCACATTCTATGAAACCAACATTATTATAACATTTTTGTACCTTTCTTTTTACATAAAAAATAAAAATTATTGTCTTCTATTTCATTTAGCCTTTAAATCTTTCTACTGTGAAATAATTGCAAATTCCTAAACCTCAAGTTGCCAATATTATCAATCTACAAGAGCAGGCATTAAACAAATAATGACATAAATGATCATTCAAATAACAATTGTGATAGGTGATCTGAAGGAAAAGCCATGGTGTTGTATGCACACACAACAGAAGTCCCTGACTTGTGTGAGGTGCCTTGGCTCCCTTGAGGCTGGAGTGTAAGCTGAAATCTAAAGTATATATGGGATTAGCAAGATGGAAGAGGGGAGACGAGATGTACAGCACAGACAAGGGAATTAGATATCATGGAATTTCAAGATGAATGGAGGAGATGGATATCTTCATTGGTGCTTCTTTCTTAGTCCTTCACAATATGTTTCAAAATACTGAACACTTGGGTTTAAGGGACCTCAGAAATCTAGTCAAAATGTTCTTTGGTCTTTGGCCCTAAATGAAAAATGGCATGAATCACTATTTCCTTTTGAATACAGGAAATGTTCCCATCTTGTTGGATTTTAGTATATCGCCGCCACAGATCACTTTGACCATGTTACATTTTTGCAACCACAGGCTTTAATTGCTTAATAGAATCGTCCATTGCAGGGGTGGGCAAACTTTTTGACTCGAGGGCCACAATGGGTTCTTAAACTGGACTGGAGGGCCGGAACAAAAGCATGGATGGAGTGTTTGTGTGAACTAATATAAATTCAAAGTAAACATCATTACATAAAAGGGTACGGTCTTTTTTTTTTTTTTGGTTTATTCATTTCAAACGGGCCGGATCCGTCCCGCAGGCCGTAGTTTGCCCACGGCTGGTCCATTGTCTATATTCTAGTAGTTTGAATGGTAAAGAACAAAGAATTTATATTATACAGATGTGGAGATGTTCCATCACATTTGCTTCTCTGCTTAAGAAGAGAATTCCATCCCATCCCCTATATAGAGTATATTTATTAAGGACAAAAGTCACACAAAACCAGGTATTGCCCATCCTGTATTCCCAGCACTTAGCACAGTACTTGATACATAGTAGATAGTACATTTAATGAACCAATTTAATCAATAATATTCATTTACATTGAATCATAGATTCAAATAATAACAATGATTAAGCAGAGCAGGGCAATATTTTTATCAACTTTAAACTTTAAAGACTCTCTAAGCATTTGTTAAACAGTTAAGCTTAATTTTAAAATTTTGAAAAAAAACTTCCATGCAATCATTTGTAGATAAGTATTTCTTTTGTGTATGGGTAGTAATAAATACAGGAAGTAGACAATACTTTCTCTTAAAATTAATCTCTTGAAATGAATCCAAGCTAGGAAAATTCATCCTGTTCATATCTTAGCAGAGATTTCAATAAATGACATCTTCCCAAAACTATAGAATCCCTACCAATAAAGAACTCCTGACTACCATTCAGGAACTCATATAATTTCAGCATCAACTTATGGTAGTGGCGGCTTAGATACCTGTCTATCATGTCACCATCTGATGACAGGTGCATGTCTTCTCAAAGTGCCACCACACCTTTATACCAGTTCTTTCTCGTTTTCCTTGAAGTAGGGAAACAACTGCTACATGATTTCAATCATTGTCCTCTCATCACATTCTCAGCAAGTTATTTGGGGGCTTAAGTCACATTCTGTGCTACTATGTACATTTCAGCGAAGTGTGATTCTCCCTTCCAGTGACTGTGAGATAGAAAAAAGGTATCACAGAAGAGATCACTATGGCATTACAATAAAAAGAGTTTTTACTTTAGAAGAAAAGAGAAGAGTCATTGCTAAAGTGAATGCAAGCTTTCTTGGGAACAAAAACAAAAAGTAATCATCACCACGAGAGCATTGTATATTGATGTTACTTCAGGCAGCACAGTTTCACAAACATCTTATGTGAAATACTAGCCCTAAATGTGCATGTTCTTCAAATTAATTATTAACAAGTGATCTAGTAAGCAAGCAATGTTGAGTTACTGCTCTTATGCTATTAATGATACGTTGTGAAGCTTCTTAAAAGTTAAATGATGTTTTAAACCAGGTTTCCATGAATGTTTACTAGCATTAAAATCATGGATAAAAATTTAAGAATTGAAGTTACTACAGATGGTCTGTGCCCTACTTAACAAAATGACATGATATTTTTCTCTCACACTCATATATACATATATATATATATATATATATATATATATATATATATATATATATTACATTATACATATACTAGAGGCCCGTTGCAGGAAGATTCCTGCAAGAATAGGGCTTCCAGCGGCTGGAGTGAAGCAGAGAGGGGAGTGAAACCCGCTGAGGCAGGCTTCGCTCCCACGCCCAGCCGCTGCAGCTGGGTTTCCCCTCCCGCTCCCAGGCTGTGGCGGGTTTCCCCTCCTGCTCCCAGCCACTCCTGCTGGGTTTCCCCTCCCTCTCCCAGGTACTGTGGTGGGTTTCCCCTCCTGCTCCCAGGCTCTGCCCCTTCCCCTCAGAGCCGCTGCCCCTCTGGCTCACAGCCACTGTGGCTGGGCTTGCCCTCCCACCTCCCGCCTCCCACCTCCGCAGCCTTGGCTCCATTTCTGTCCTCGGGGCCTCTACTTAGCTCCCTTCTGTACCGCTTGGCCTCCATGTTGCCCTCAGTCTTCTCTCGCAGCTGGTATATGCAAATTAACCTCCATCTTTTAGCTTCTATAATTGAAACAATTGTATCTTTTGGAGCTGTTGCTTCAGGAGCTCAGAGCTGGGCGACAGCAGGCAGGGAACCTTGGCTTCCTCCGTCACTGGAACAAGCAAGCCTCATGTTCGCTTCAGCTGCCTGGCTGCTGGCTGCCATCTTGGCTGGCAGTTAATTTGCATATCTCACTGATTAGCCAATGGGAAGGGTAGCAAAGTTATGGCTAATTACCATGTTTCTCTATTATTAGATAGGATGTGATATCTATCTACTGATTTAATAATAAGTTCACAAGTTAAAAGCATAATGAAAATTGATTTATTTTTTAAATATATTTTATTGATTTTTTTACAGAGAGGAAGGGAGAGAGATAGTTAGAAACATCAATGAGAGAGAAACGTCGATCAACTGCCTCCTGCACAGCCCCAAGGTACATGCCCTTGGCGAGAATCGAACCTGGGACCCTTCAGTCCGCAGGCCGACGCTCTATCCGCTGAGCTAAACCAGCTAGGGCAGGTGGTCTGATTTAAAACATTAACATAACATACTTTTTTTTTTTTTTATTGCTTAAAGCATTACAAAGGGTATTACATATGTGTCCTTTTTTTCCCCCCCGCCCTTGACAATACCCCGGCTTCCCCTACCCCCCAGTGTCTTATGTCCATTGGTTATGCTCATATGCATGCATACAAGCCCTTCAGTTGATCTCTTAACCCCCTCCCTCCTGCCCCCCAACCCTCCCCGGCCTTCCCGCAACATAACATACTTTTAAGAACGGGGAACCTACTGTCACACAGGAACACTTATTGAAACACACATTTTTAACACCAGGCAGAGCAGACAGCTTCGATTAGGAAACGTAGAGGATATTTCACTTGATTGCTCCAAAAGATGAAAGACAAGAAAGAGAAAGGATGAAACAATTTCCGGTATTTCAATGCATTTATCAAATCAGAATGAACTGCTTTTGACTGTGGGTGTAATAAGTCAGAAGGCATTCACTAAACCAAAAGGCAAAACTTCTGCTCCACTGTGACTAATTCAACTTAATGAAATTATTATTTTTAACTACACATATGAGATATAAGAAGAAAAGGGAAGATGATAGAAAGGCAAGCAACAACTAGTATATTTCATGAAAAGACAATAGCCACAATTTTGAACCGGTTAATGTTAGAATTTTTGTCTGACCTTGAATTTGACAAAACTCAATATAAAGGTCCAGCTTATGAAAGGACTTCAATTATAAGAGGTTATCTAAAGAGAGCTTAAACTGGTTTTCATGATGAAATACTTACTGGTTTGTATTTATTTTGTAAACAACCATGTTAACCTTGCTATTTGCACCGCCAATGACATCTTCCCAAGACCATAGAATCCCTATGCTATAAATCTTTATAGATAAGCAGCTCATTCCTTGTTTGTCAAAGTGTAGTAGGAAAGTTGTACCAGGAAGATAATATAGAAATGAATCAAATGCAATACTGTGTATTACAAAAACAAAATATATTGTAGCACATGCCATATACTTCATAACAACCCTTTATCCCTAGAAACAAAATTGATATCACAGTAACCAACACTTATACCTCTGAGAATGGCTTTACAAACTAATAAAAGATAATAATAGTAACAATAATCCCTTGCATGTGTTTATTGCTTTGCAGTTTACAAACCTCTTTTGCCAGTGTTCTATCAGCTGATGTTTATAATAGCCCTGTGAGACAGATAAGGCATCTGAGATTTAGAGGGGTGACCTGATTTGCCCAAGGTCATATGGCTAATAAGAGGCAAATTTGGAATTCAAATTCAGTCTAGTTTTTTCTAGGACGATTGAACTATTTCTCTGAAGTTATTGCATCTGTTAGAGGATAGAAGATATGCAAAATGAGAATATTGCAATGTCAACATTCATAAGATATTATTTGATCCATTATAAAGTAACGGGAAGCCACAATTCCTTTAGTGTATAATATTTTTTTAAATTATCTCCCACAGATTTAAGGTCTTAATCAAGCAGTGTCACATAGAATTTCTTATACAATAGAAGCCTTCTTATCAAATATAATCAGGGCCAATACTAGGTTGTTAATTGAAAAACATTAATGAAAATAGGAAATAAAGGATAATAAATCAAATATTTTTTTATATGTTTTATTGATTTTTTACAGAGAGGAAAGGAGAGAGATAGAGAGAGTTAGAAACATCGATGAGAGAGAAACATCAATCCGCCGCCTCCTGCACATCTCCTACTGGGGATGTGCCCGCAGTCCAGGTACATGCCCTTGACCGGAATCGAACCTGGGACCTTTCAGTCCGCAGGCTGATGCTCTATCCACTGAGCCAAACCGGTTTCGGCAATAAATCAAATATTTTAGTTTGTTAAAACATTATATAAACATTACATAGCATTATAAATAACATGTAAAACATTGTATAAAATATTTATTCACAGATATTTTTAAAATATAGAGACAAAGACTGTTGTTTGAAAATGGGCCCAGTGATTTTCATGTCCTAAATATGTCTTATAACAATCCCATCTATAATTTATCATACACAATTTTCAGTTTCAATTTATTCAATGTAAAGCAAGAACTTAATTAGTTGATGGAAACTGGATTTGCCTAGCCTCAAAGCATCTCCCCCAAGAAAGATACAATTGACCCTTGAACAAAAGTGGGTTTGAACTGCTCAGGTCCACTTATATGTGGATTTTATTCAATAAATATTGCAAAGTATTTTCTCTTCCTTAGATTTCCTTAATAACATTTTCTTTACTCTAGCTTACTTTATTGTAAAAATATAGTACATAATACATATAACATACAAAGCATATTAATTGACTGCCATGTTATTGGTAAGGTTTCTGGTCAACAGTAAGCTATTAGTAGCTAAGCTTTTGTGGAGTCAAAAGTTATATGCAGATATTTACTGCATGGGAGTGGTGCCCTTAATCTCCATGTTATTCAAGGGTAACTGTATTAATTAGAAAGGGAAAGGCAGAAACTTGCAGAAGAAAAACCCAGCAGACACCACCTTAACCAAACGATAACCTCAGCAGCATTATGATGTATCAACATCAGGTACTCTTTGATATGAAGCATTGAGAATGACAGAATATCCCTAATGTGGAATTTTTACCCAAAATACATAACATAATTGCAATTATGAGAAAGCATGGGACAAACACAAATTGAGGGACATTTTATAAAATAATTGACCAGTTCTCATTAAGTGTCATAATCATGAAAGACAATAAAAGATAGTGGAACAGTTACTGACTGGAGAAGATTAAGGAGAAATAACAGCTATATGCAATGTGAGATCCTGGATTGCAGACTGGAACAGAAAAAGAAAAATAGTAGAAACTCTGGTAAAATTCAAATAAGGTTTTTAGTTTAGTTAATAATATTGTGCCAATTTTAATGTCCTGGTTTTGTTGATTGTACTGTGGAAAAATAAGATTAACACATTAGAGGAAGCTTGGTTAAAGTATATATAAGAACTCTATTTTCTATTTTTATAAATTTGTAAGTCCAAAATAAGTTCAAAATTAAAAGATAAAAGCAAGAAACAAACAAACAAAAAAAAAACACTTACAAGAAATCTGATTGCAGATCAGTAAAAAGGCAGCCAAAACCTCAATAAGGGAAACTAAACAAAAAATAGGAATAAGGAAGTAATTAAAGAAAAGAAAACAGCCCTGGCTGGTGTTCCTCAGTGGTTAGAGCATCAGCCTGAACACCAAAGGGTTTGGGTTCCATTTTTGGTCAAGGGTATATACCTGGATTGCAGGTTCAATCTCCAGTCATGGTCAGGGCTAGTGTGGGAGGCAACCAACCAATGTGTCTCTTTGACATCCATCTCTCTCTCTCTCTCTCTCTCTTTCTCTCTCTCTCTCCTCTCTCCCCAACCCTTCCACTCTCACTAAAAAGCAATGGAAAAAGATATCCTTGGGTAAGGATTAACAAAACAAAAAAAGAAAGAAAAGGAAACAAATGGCAAGCAGTAAACACAGAAAAAAAAAATTCTAACTCAGTAGTTAGAGAAATGCAAATCAAAACAATAAGGCATGTTTTTCACATTGGTTTTATGCATAAAACTCAGTGTTTTATGTATATTCTTCTGTGTGTGAAGATATGGAGATAAACACATTCAAAATCACTACAAGTGGAGTGTAAATTGGTACACACTTATTTGAGAGAAATTTTTAATATTTAAATGTGTATATCCTTAGAACCAGCATTTCCACTTTATCAGAATTTATTTTGAAGAAATAAATGTCAAACATACAAAAGATGTTCATTACAGTGTTATTTATGGTCACAGAAAAATTTAAATGACCTAAATGTTTGTTAATAAGAAAAGGTTAAACTATTATGATATAATAATGGAATATTAATCAATAATTTAAAAATATAGCCTTAACCAGTTTGGCTCAGTGGATAGAGCATTGGCCTGCGGACTGAAGGGCCCCAGGTTCAATTCCCGTCAAGGACATGTACCTTGGTTGCAGGCACATACCCAGTAGGGGGTGTGCAGGAGGCAGCTGATCGATGTTTCTCTCTCATCAATGTTTCTAACTCTCTATACCTCTCCCTTTCTCTCTGCAAAAAATCAATAAAATATATTTAAAAATATATATATAACCTAGATTTATATTCATTGATATAAGTAGATATACATAAATATTATTATGTGAAATATGGCTATAAAAACATTTATGGTAATTACAGTTTCAGTACAATTTATCCTATATAATAAAGAGGTAATATGCAAATTGACCCTCACTCTGTCACGCCGTTACAAGATGACACTGTCACAACAGAGGCAGGGTTCCCGTAACACAAGATGGCTGGGCCCACAGCAGAGGCGGGGTCCCCATAACGAGCCGTAATGAGCAATCAGCAGGGACCTGAGGCTGTGTGGTGCAGGGCCAGGGCTGGGGTCCTGAGGCTGCACCCCCAGCCTGGTGGGGCTTTATGGGGGACCTCAGGCCATGCCCCCTGCCCCAGTGCCAGGCTGGGGGACCTGAGGGTCCACCAGGGGACCTGAGGCTGTGCCCCCCACCCAGCAGGGCTTGATGGGGGACCTAAGGGTGCACCCCCTGCCCAGCAGGGCTTGACGGGAGTGGGACCGGCTGGGTCTGGATCTCGTCCAGTGGGGATGGGGCCAGCCAGGTCTGGGTCTCACACAATTTCAAGGTGCACACGGGTGGGTGAGGACTTGACTCTGGGTCCCGCAGCGTGCCCCAGACTCTGATAGGAGGAAGATTTTCAAGTACATTTTACTAAATTACTTTCATCTCTGACACTTCTATTATAGAGAAAGGGCAAATAGCAATATTAAAATATTTCCTCTAATCAATTCCCTTTTAATGTGCAAGAATTTTGTGCACCAGGCCACTAGTCTATAATAATAAAAGTGTAATATGCTAATTAGACTGGTTGTCCTTCTGGACATCCTTCCAGACAACCTTTGGGATAAAGTCGGGGCTGTGAGGGAAGCCCGGGTGCCAGGTGCCAGAGAGAAGCCGATGCCGGCAGCTGGGGGAAGGAAGGCTTACTCTTGCACAATTTTCTTGCATCAGGCCTTTAGTAGTATTATAAATATACTAGGGGCCCAGTGCACGAATTTGTGCACCTTGAAAGGAACTGTGGGCCATGAGGCTACAGTGGGCATAGGGGCAGGTCTCGGCCCATCCTCCGTGCCCCTGCCAGGCCCCTCCCTCCATGCCCCCCCCCCCCCGCTGTCCCATCTGCCGGAAGCCCTGCTCCCACCACCACAGCCACTCCCACGTGCTGATGGCACCAGCCCCTCTCGCACCCACTGACAGCACGGAGCGATTGGGGCTGGTGCCAGAAGCAGGTTCGAGTGGGGCCGTCGCTGTCAGTGGATGCAAGCGGTGGCTGCTGCTGCAATCACCTCTCAGGAGCAGGGGGAGGTGGAGAAGCCCTCAGGGGCAATTGGGACTGGCAGCAGGTGTGAGCAGGGCCAGCGCCAGCGGCAGGTGCAAGTGCCGGTTGGGACCATGGCATGTGGGAGCAAAGAACTTTCAGTAACCACCAGAGGCTCACCCCGATGACAGCGACTGGTGCCCCACCTTGGTCTGGTGCCCCCGCTTACTTGCTCCACCATCCAGCCGCAGCCAACACCTGCCATATTCAGTGCTCTGCTGCCAATGCCCACCATGTTCTATGCGCACCCCTGGTGGTCAGAGCACATCATAGCGACCAATTGTTCGGTTGTTTGGTTGTTGCACCATTCAGTCTATTTGCATATTAGGGTTTTAAATATATAGATAGAATACATATATATTCCTGGTTTTTTTCTTTCCTTTTTCATATTTATATCTTTTACATTTTCTATTGATAAGAATTACTTTTGCAATCATTTTTTTTAATTCATGACCTACCTAAATTTCATTTACTTTTCAGTGATGTTGGTTTTGTGAGGGCCACTATCTCCATTCAGGGAAGGTATGGAAAACCATCTATGGAATATGCCCACACTTTCAGGAGTTGTCACTAGGTGTTACAGTGTTTTCCCAGCAGATATTCAAGACATTTTAATTTGTTTGCTATATGCACTTAATGCTCTGGACCCAAGAGACAATAACCCAGGCCCATATATTTTTTCTTTCATTTAAGAATTATTTTATCTTCTCCAAAATCACTAGTATTGAAAAGTCAATTATCCATTGCCTTATAGTAGGCACTCAAGAAATTATTGTTGGGCAAACAAGACAACTAAAAATAGAAATGACAGACTCATCAAAAATTGAACAGTTTCTTCACATCATTTTGTCATCTTTCAAAACAAAGTTGAACTAGTTTCATGGGGGCCTTTAACATAATATTATGCATTGTGAGTCTAAAAAAACACACAAACAAACAAAGGAGAGAAACAGCATTTCCCAAATGTACTTCAATTTATTTTTTTATAAAGCATCTTTGAAGGAATGACATTCCAAGGAATACGATTTGGGAAATCCTGTCCTCAACACTTGTCTGTCTTTTTTAATGTAATCACCCAAGTGTCAACAGAGCTGAAGTTGCAATCTTCTTCAGTCTTGTTGTGGACTTCATCTAGGTTCCTCTCATATTTCCCACAGCTATCAAGCCCCATATTGGCACTTGTTATTATGTCGCCAGCCAGGTGCTGAAGTCTGTCAAATACAAACTCTCTGTACTTAAAGCATTTCTCACTGAGTGTCACTACTCTCATCACAGGTGTTGATTAAATAGATCCCTTTTATGTTCACACCTGATTCCAGTCTGAACTAAACTCAATTCAAAGGCAAGAACATACTTATTCCCCAGCCTTCAGTTCATGTGAGAATAGAATCCTTTTTCCCTGGAGCACCAGGGAAATAGAGCTAAGTAAGTTAATTTACCACTCATCAAGGCAAACTTTGAAAATGTACTTATTATCTAAAGAAAAGAAAAAGGCAACCAGGAAGATAGGTATATGTTATTAAACATAGTAGTGATGGTCTTATCACTACTAGCAAGTGGTTTACAGAAGTAAATATTATTGTCCAGATATTCATTTGTCTCTTTCACTAAACTCTGAGCTCATTGGAAATAGGACACAAATATAGTTCATCTCAGTTCCCCCCAATAACAGCAGTATATCTGGAACATCATTGGCCTTATTAAATACTAGAGGCCCGGTGCACAAATTCATGCACAGATGGGGTCCCTCAGCCTGGCCAGAGATCAGGCCTATCAGGGAGCCAGATGGCCAGAGGGAGGAACCCCGGGAGGTTGGCCAGCAGCTGGGGGTGGGGAAGGGCCACGGGAGGTTGGTTGGCTGGCTGGTGGAGGAAGGGGCCACAGGAGGTTGGCCCGCTGGGGGAGGGACCATGAGAGGTTGGCTGTGGGAGCACACTGACCACCAGGGGGCAGCTCCTGCATTGCGCACCTGCCCCCTGGTGGTCAGTGCACATCATAGCGACTGGTCGACTGGTTGTTCTAGTCATTCTTGTCATTCAGTCATAACGATCGCTTAGGCTTTTATATATATAGATTTGAAGAATGAATAAATTAACAAGTGAATAGAATTATATGTTTGTTAGTAACTACTAGAAGGAGCAGCTTAGTTCTAATAATACCAAGATTAAAAACCTATATTAATATATGCTAACATTAAATAGCTTTCTCATTCTTTCAAAAAATGTTTCTTAAGTACCTACCATATTTCAGACACTGTAGTTTGAATACAAAGATGAATAAAAATAATTCTGTCTTCAAGAAGTGCATAGTGTAGTGGGTAAAAATAACTTACATTTAATTAATGCTTCTTCAAATACTTTCATGATTGATACTCACAATACTTCAATGAGACTGATGCCTTCCATTTCTATATTTTAAATCTTTTAAAAGACATATGTAGGAACAAAAGAATCCTCATAAAAGTGGTATACAGTATATAAAAAAAGGTATGAAGTATAATAAAATTACAAGCTTCTGTGTAGACACCACCCAATTTAAGAATAAGAACATTTAGGTCCTCTGTGTCCCTTAAGAGGAAATGCAATTCTGAGTTTTCTCTTTATCTTTCCCTTATTTTAATTTATATTTAATCATGTTTGTATTATTAAGCAATATATTATGTAGTTTTGCATGGTTTTGTACTTGTTCAAGTGGAAACATACTGAAAACCTACTATTTCCTCTCAACCTTATAGTTTTGCCTGGTACATATAAGTCTTAATCTATGAGGGTTTGATTTTTTTATATACAGTGTGAGATGGTTTCTAATTTCACCTTTTCACACTCAGGTAACTAATTTTCCAGCATCACTTACTGAAAAGTTCATTTTTACTAACCAACTTGCAGTGTCATCTCAGTCACAAACAAAATTTCCATTTTTGTATTGGTCTGTTTCTGGGCCATCTTTTCTATTTTATTCATCAATTTGTATAGCTCTGCACCTAATTTTAGGCCAATTGAAAAAATAGAGCTTTATGACAAATTCTCAATTTCTAATAAGGAAGTCCCTCTATTTTGTACTTTTGTAGGGATGTCTTATTTATTCTTAATTATTTTCTCTTGAATAGAAATTTTAAAATCAGTTTGTCTTATCTCCTTTCTCCATGTAATTGAGTTGAACCTCAAAGTGGCTCACAGTGAATTGTGGTGAAAGCAATATTTGAACCCATGCCAGGGCTCAGTCTATGTAATATCCAGCATTTCAGAGGATAACTGCTCTTAAATATCCCCATCAATAGATAAACTCATACAGCAATTTCAGAATATATCATGCAGCTAACTCAGTGGTTCTCAACCTTCTGGCCCTTTAATACAGTTCCTCATGTTGTGACCCAACCATAAAATTATTTTCGTTGCTACTTCATAACTGTAATTTTGTTACTGTTATGAATCGTAATGTAAATATCTGATATGCAGGATGGTCTTAGGCAACCCCTGTGAAAGGGTCGTTGGACCCCCAAAGTGTCGCGACCCACAGGTTGAGAACCGCTGATAACTGATCAGGAGACCCATAAAAATTTAATGTTCTTTAAAATAAAGGGTTCTGGCCCTTGCCAGTATGGCTCAGTTGGTTGGGCACCATCCCATGCATGGAAAGGTTGAGGGTTCAATTCCTGGTCAGGTCACAGGCCTTGGGTTGTGGCTCAATCCCCAGAAGGGGGTGTGCAGGAGGCAGCTGCTTGATGTTTCTGTTTCACATCAATGTTTCTCTTTCTCTCCCTCTCCCTTCCTTTATCTAAAAATCAATAAAAATATTTTTTAAGGTAAATTAAATTAAATAAGGGGTTCTGTGGGTGCATTCTGAGGTTCTTTCACGGACAGCTGTGGCAAGACGGCTAGATGTTCACTCAACGTCCATTCATTTTCCCACTGTTCTATTCTGTCAATTATACTTTTTTATTATTGTATCATTTTATGGATAAGAAAACTGAGGTTATAAGAAGTAAATATTATTTTTCTTAAGGCCACTCAGCTGATAAATACCAGAAGCAGAACACAAATGCAGGTGATCAGACTCAAAATTTCAGGATGCACCAGTCTCTGACAAGGCCTGTAGAGTTGAAGATGAAGGAGAGATGTCCTGCCCTCCAGTAGCTCACAATCCACCCTCAGAAATACCCTGAAAAGTATTTTCTTGGGAGATGAGGGCAACTGCCCAGCCAGTAAAAATTAAATTTTCCAGCCTTCATTATAGATATACATGGGCAGAGGTATCCATGTGTCACAGTTCTGGCCAAGGAGCTATAAGTAGGTATGTGGAGGCAAGAAATAGAACAATACCTTAAAGAAGCAGGAGATAGAGTCAGCTGGCACGCCCTTCCCATCATTTGTGCTCTTTGTTCTTTCTCCTTCATGCATCCTGAAGTGCAGGCATGGTAGCAAGTGCTGCAGCAGCCACTTGCATTTGACCACAAGAGAAAAGCTCAGAGAAACTGAAAAGGCCTTAGAGACATGATACCCTTGAGCCTCTGCACCATCTCTGCCTTCCTCTAGACTTTTTGTTTCATGAAATTAAAATAAACCCATCTGACTCAAGCCACTGTTATTTGAGTTTCCTGTTACAAACAGCCGATTTTAATCCCTATTTAGTGAAAGAATAATCATATTGTACATATACCTGAGCTTAGATTCTTCCCACAAATGCTTAAAATGCTCTCTTTTGTAAACTAACATATACTAGTAAGGAGAGCTAAGTGTGTCAAGCACTATCTTAAGGAGTTTGTGTATTTTAATTTATTTGTTCCTCACAAAAATCCTAAGATTTTTTAAAATTTTAAATGTTTTTTAATTTAAATTGTTTTCTAGTTTATTAATATTTAAAATCCAAAAATTTTATTGTGTTCAAACTGTTGAAACAGCTTCAAAGGGTTAATATGGTCAAATTCCCATGGCTTGTCAGAGACTGTTGGAACTTAAACCCAAGCCATCTCATATTTATGTTCATTAGATTGACCACTCTCTTATGCTGCTTCCTTGTCAATGGAAGAAGCACCCTGCAAGCCTACTGATGAATAGGTTCAAAATAGCTTCAGTCAGGAAAAATCAATTTTTCTAAGGGAACGATTCCCAACCCAGCCTTCTAGAACTTCTAGGGTATTCACGCCCACTCATTCATTCATTCATTCAGCCTCTGTTGAACTCCAATTAGGGGCAAGGATAATCCTGGGGATAGAGCAAGCTGTTAAGAAAACCCCTGTCCTATGAGTCAAAGGAATATCAAAAAACCTAAAAATGAAATTTATTTGCTCTGCATTAAAAGCACAGGATGTCATACAAATAGAATAACAAAATAATTATAAGTAAACCTTTATGGAACTCATACTACCTAACAAAAGGAAGATAAACAATCCAATCAAAAAAAAATGGGCAAAAGACCTAAATAGACACTTTTCGAAAGAGTACATAAAGAAGGCCAAGAGACATATGAAAACATGCTCCAAGTCACTAATCATCTGAGAGATGCAAATCAAAAGAACAATGAGGTACCATCTCACACCTGTCAAAATGGCTATCATCAACAAATCAACAAACAACAGTGCTGGTGAGGATGCAGAGAAAAAGGAACCCTTGTGCACTGCTGGTGGGAATGCAGACTGGTGCAGCCACTGTGGAAAACAGTATGGAGTTTCCTCAAAAAATGTAAAATGGAACTCCCATTTGACTCAGTGATCCCACTTCTAGGAATATATCCCAAGAAATCAGAAACACCCATCAGAAAGGATATATGCACCCCTATGTTCATAGCAGCACAATTTACAATAGGTAAGATTTGGAAACAGCCTAAGCACCCATCAGCAGATGAGTGGATTAGAAAGCTGTGGTACATCTACACAATGAAATACTACGCTGCGGTAAAAAAGAAGGAACTCTTGCATTTTCCCTCTGGCCGCAGCCATCAGGTAAACCAAGATGGGCGCTTACAAGTATATCCAGAAGCTATGGAGGAAGAAGCAGTCCGATGCAATGCGCTTCCTTCCCAGGGTGCGCTGCTGGCAGTACCACCAGCTCTCTGCGCTCCACAGGACACTCCCCCTCCGCAACCCCACCTGCCCGACAAAGTGCACAGGCTGGGCTACAAGGCCAAGCAAGGTTATGTCATATATCAGATTTGTGTGTGCTCTGATGGCTGCAAACGCCCTGTTCCTAAGGGTGCAACCTACGGCAAGCCTGTCCGTCATGGTGTTAACCAGCTAAAGTTTGCTCAAAGTCTTCAATCTGTTGCTGAGGAGCATGCTGGACGCCACTGTGGGGCTCTGAGGGTCCTGAATTCTTACTGGGTTGGTGAAGATTCCCCGTAAAAATAACCTCAAATTCTTTGAGGTTATCTTCATTGTTCTATTCCATAAGGCTATTGGAAGAAATCCTGACACTCAGTGTATCACCAACCCAGTCCACAAGCACAGGGCTGACATCTGCGGGCGCAAGAGCCGTGGCCTTGGGAAGGGCCACAAGTTCCACCACACTATTCTCGCTGTGCAGCTTGGAGAAGGCACAATACTCTCCAGCTCCATCGTTACCGCTAATATAAGTAATGTTTGTAAAATCCTTACCTAATAAACAATTTAGGACAGTCAGAAAAAGAAGAAGAAGAAGAAGAAAAGGAGGAGGAGGAGGAGGAGGAGGAGGAGGAGGAGGAGGGGAAGGGGAAGGGGAAGGGAGGGGAAGGGGGAGGGGGAGGGGAAGGGGAAGGGGAAGGGGAAGGGGAAGGGGAAGGGGAAGGGGAAGGAGAAGAAAGAAACTCTTACCATTTGCAACAGCATGGATGGACCTGGAGAGCATTATGCTAAGCGAAATAAGCCAGTCGGAGAAAGATAAATATCATATGATCTCATTCATTTGTGGAATATAATGAACAATATAAACTGATGAACAAAAATAGAGCCAGAGGAAAAAAGTATTCTAGAATATAATAGAAGCAATCCTGTTATTTGCAGATTTTTAATATTTCCTACAACTTTTGTGATACCATACTAAATTAGTACAATTTTGGTAATATTACTATACTTAAAATTCTTTTATTCTTGAAATATTAATATTTATTGCATATAATAGTATATGTAAGATCATTTTTCTTGAACAATTGGTGTTTATTGCATGTAACATTATCATATTTAAAATCGTTTTTCTTAAAATAAAGAAAAAACTGAAAAAAATCAAACCTTTACTACCAGGGTATCTTAATTGTAAAGAGAGGTTGAAAATCACCTCTTTAAAGAATAGACAGAGTCTAAAGGAGTCTGCCTTCATTATAACTAGGTCCTATGTACTATCCCCCAGAGTTCATTCTACACTAGATTTTCAAGTCTCCCGTCACAAGAATTAAAAGGCATTGGGCCCAAACATGTTCTTTATTGTTTTAAGGGTTTCCATCTATGTGCATTTTTACTAGTTGGGTGTTTGAGAGGCTACAAACCAAATTTCAAAAACTTAAAATACCATTAACTTACCATGAACCTACTTTTTCATTTCCCTTGCCCTCACCTCTCCTCTTTCCTCTACACAGGATCTCTGTGTGCCTATGTGGGTGAGTGACTAGCAAGCACCAAACTACGTTGATCTTGTTCTTTTGTTCCACAGAAGATTAAGCTCTGCTCTTCAACAACAGACTACAGGCTGGCAAAACCAAGCAGCACACAGAATATCACACTCTCTTAGGCAGCAACAAATTTTATGAACTTTAAATGACCCCTAACGACTTTGGGGGAGAAAATCCCAACTAATGCAATCAGCACTTTGGGAGAGAATTTTCTCGATCATAAAAAAATGTTCTATGTTTATACCGTTCAATACAGTAGCCACTAATAATGGCAATGGAGCATTTGAAATATGGCTAGTACGACAGAGACTGAATTTTTAATTTCATTTCATTGTGATTAATTTAAAATCCACATTTGGTTGGTGGCTACCAGACTGGTCATCACGAACAAATAAGAGAAAGATTTCCCATTATTTAAAAATAATCTTAATGGCAGTTGATTGCTAAAATTTTTAACTGACATTTTTTCATAAAACAATAATTGCATAATCCCATTTTAGGACTTCTAATGCTAATAGAAAACATGGAAGTAATTTGATTTATTATAAAATCATATTTTCTTCTTAAGTGGCAATTGTAGATTTCAGAGCTTAGTTCATTAATGCCACAAAGCCTTAATTTAAAGTGTTTACATTTACTAGTGCAAGATTTGGGGACAAGTAGGTCTTAGTATTCAAGATGACACTCTACCAAAAGACAGAAAAAAGGCAATTCGGTTTATTAATGAATTAATAGATAAACAAAGTGTGATATATTCATACAATAGAATGTTATTCACCTTTAAAAAGAAAGGAAATTCTGATACATGCATGAATGAACCTTGAAGACTATGCTAAATGAAATAAGGCAGTCACAGAGGACAAATTCCATATGATTCCACTTATATGAGGTACCTAGAGTAGTCAAATTTATAAAGACATAAAGTGGAATCGTGGTTGCCAGGGGCTGGAGAAAAGGGGTAATGGGGTGTGATTGTTTAATGGGTACAGTTTCAGTGGGGAAGAGGAAAAGGTCTGGAGATGGATGGTGGTGAAAATTGCACAGAAATGTGAATGTACTTAATGCCACAGAACTATACACTTAAAAATGGTGGAAAAGATAAATCTTATGTTTTGTGTGCTTTACCACAATAAGAAGTTGTTTAATAATTCTACAAAAGTAAAAAATGTTTCAGATGATGAGCTCTTACAGAGCAAATCACCTACTACAATGTAGTTAACCTTCAGTCTGACCAAAGCTCATGAAGAAAAAAAAGAGCTCAATCCTAGCTGGTTTGTCTCTGTGGACAGAGTGTTGATCTGTGGACTGAAGTGTCCCAGGTTTGATTCTGATCAAGGACACATGACCCGGCTGCAGGCTCGATCCCCAGTAGGGCATGTGCAGAAGGCAGCTGATCAATGATTTTCTCTCTCATCATTGATGTTTCTATCTCTCTCTCCCTCTCCTTTCCTCTATGAAATCGATAAATATATATTTTTTAAAAAGAGCTCAGATTCAGCAAATAGTAGAGAATTCAAGATTCCTAATAACTCAGACATTCTGCTTAACTTGATTCTGTGTGACTGGGTTCAGTAAAATCTTCCTCAGTAGGATTGGCCTACACAAATATTGACTTGCCTGAGTACAAACCACTGAGTGCAAGTGATAACAGATATTCAGGTCTAACTTACAAATTTCCAATGACAGAATAGACACACTATGTGGAGGAGGAGAGAGCTGTCATCCCAGCACCTGTTAGATTGTGTAGGCAAAGGTCCTGTCTATGGTGCTCACAGTTGGAACTCTAAGACCCAGAACACACCTTTATGTAGTAGACATTCAATAAATATATTGATTGAACAAATAAGTGGAAATAATGAATGACTAAAATGAGCGAATGAATGAATAAATAGCAAAGAATTCAAATTTGAGCCTGAACTGGATCCTCACATATTCCACCTGGTCAGGAAAACTAATGAGACATTAGACCTGAATTCTATTTACATGTGGAACTGAGAAATAATTCCAAGGGAAGCATCGAGCATATAGGCTTGATTCAATAACAATGTTTCAACCATCAGAGAATGATTTTGTGTACATCAAGGTTTGTGTTATTCAGAATTGTCTTTCAGCCAAAACCGGTTTGGCTCGGTGGATAGAGCATCTGCCTGCAGACTGAAAGGTCCCAGGTTTGATTCTGGTCAGTGTGCTCGGTTGCGGGCACATCCCCAGTGGGAGGTGTGCAGGAGGCAGCTGATCGATGTTTCTCTCTCATCGATGTTTCTAACTCTCTATCCCTCTCCCTTCCTCTCTGTAAAAAAAAATCAATAAAAATATTTTTTTAAAAAAAAAGAATTGTCTTTCATCTCATCACCCGCAGTCTTGTAGTGAGTCCTAAGGAAAGAAGGAGCCATGTAGAAAAGCTAATTCACTAAAATGTTTATAGCATGTTGAAAGCCCTCATTAGTACTTCAATAAGACCAAAGATTGGAAGTGGTAAGAGATTTATAATGTAGCAGATGGCTGGTGGCTTTAGTTAGCACCAATGACTTTAGTGTCATTGGTACAGACATAAGGCTGTACCAATAGCTGGGGAGAGGAAGCTTTGAGAGTGACTAGCACTCATACTTGACAAAGACCTCAGTGCCCTCAAAATGGACACCAGTGGACACATCCTTTGTGAAATGCCTACCTACAGTTTCATGGATTTTCAAGTTTTCCATAGTTGAGGTCTAAAAGAATGTTCACAAACATGAAATGCAAATTAAAGACTTTTCAGAAATATTTGGGGGAATTTTTGTGGAATCCTGGAGGTAGATGAAGGTAAAATTTCAATAATTATTGATACTGTCATTGTGCCGCTAAGTTGATATTAACAGAGAATGACATACTTACACTTGAACCCCATGGCAGAGAACATTTAATGGTCCCATTCTTGAGGCACAAAGAAAAAAGGGATGGGACATTCCTACTCTTCTTTGTATCTATGAGTGACCATGTGACTCAGTTCTAGCCGAAGAATTGAGCAGAGTAAAATATCCCCCCACTCCAGGGGATGTTTGACAAGTCTAGAGTCATTTTGGGTTGTCACAACTTGAGGGAAGTGGGATATTACTGGCACCCAGTAGAGGCCAGGGATGCTGCTAAACTTCCTCCAATGCACAGAAAGAACATCCTCCCACAATGAAAAACTATCTGACCCAGAATGTCAATAGTGAAAATGTTGACAAATTCTGACTTAAAGGGAAGAGACATAATCTCCCCTTCTTTGCCCCTTCTGTCAGGTTGTAATTGAGACATAGGTGTAATGTATGTTGGATCACAGAGATGGAAGCAACACCCTGGAGATGACAGAGCAAGATGTGAGTCGGGTCCTTCATAATTTCACAGTGCGGAGTCACCTTACCATCTCAGACTTTACATGATAGTGGAAAAAAACGTCTATCTTGTTTAATATACTGTTATTTTGAATCTCTATTACATGTACCTGAAACTATATTCTAACCAATACAGAAGCTAAACTTGACTGAGAGTCCTTTTAGGGGAAATGCCAAATAAAAAGAGAAGGGAAAAAATTCAAGGTGGCAAAAATATTTTCTTTGCTATTTAACTTCATTTTCCCCATTCATCTGCTAGCAGAACTGGGGGGAGGGGGGATCCTGCCATCCCAATTCTCTGCAAGTCAGTTGGATGGGAATGATCCCACTCCCAACCTCTATAGAGGACCCTGATTGACTTAAGCAAAACCTTACAACCCCAACTTCCTGGCCATGGTGACTGGATCTAAGAAAGAAAAGCTTTCACTGTTTCACTGGATTTTGTAGATGAAGGTATGACGCTTAAAAATGCTGCTGCCATCTTATCTCATTAAAGAAGGAATCCAAACATGAAGCTGACACAAACAGAAAGTGTTGAAAAGTGATGAGAACCCAGCATTTGATCCTCCCAGATCAAACTGCATCTATGACAAGCCCTACCTCTGCCCCTGTCAAATATATGAGCCAATAATGCTTTGCTTACACAAACTTAAGTTAAGTATTCTGTGACTTGCACGTGAAAGATTCCTAAGAGATAGAGAAAGTTTTATGGTAGAAAAAATTCTTATAAGAGAAGTTTCACTCTTATGACCTTTTCATTTCACTGAAGGGTTTGCACATCATATGCAAAGTTGCCTATAAGAGGAAAACAATTACAACAGAAGTTTTGCCATTGCCTGAGGGTATATGTAGTAGGGGAAGTGGATATAAAGAGATTTGAATCATTAATGTTCCTCTTAGACTTTGGAAGTAGCATTACTACTTTCATACAGAACATTCCTGCTTTTCTCCACAATACCTAACCCAGGTATTCAATAATCAGATTGGCGTAGGATTCATTTTTCCTTTATGTTATTCTTCTTGTGATTAGTGGTTAGTCAAAGCTGGAGAAGCTTAGCAATCATTCTGATTATGTTTGATTGCTCAGTTTCCCTAGGAATCATAAGCTGTCAGCCCTTTGTAAATAGAAGTTTGTATTTTGATTTTTTTTTAATTCCACTTTATTTGTCCTTTTTTTAGTCCTTAGCTACAGATTCTCATGTTTCTTAACGATTGTCTAGAAGCTTCTTTTGTGCTCAACTATCAAATTCAGGAGATAATCATGTTTTCCAGACTCATCTACTCTAACAATAAAATGTCAGAAAGGAGCTATTGCAGGTGATAGTGGCAATGTTTCAGATTAGAAGGCTTGATCACTTAAGTTAGATAATTTGAATCTGTGTTGAGTCTTAGTTGCCTTGTTATCCTACATTGTATTTAGCCTTTGTGGTTGTTCTTGATCTTCATATTTTATTGTGGTCATGTAGCTCCTGATTCTAATATGAAGAGACCATTGCTGTCCCAGGACTAGCCTATATTCCGTTTAATAGCTATGATTTAATAGCTGGATTAGCTAGGGAAAGGTAATTAACCCCTCTGACACCCAGTTTTCTCTTCTTTAAAATGAAAAGACATGGGAGTATTGTTATTGAGTTATTAATTATCTGATAATTATAGTGTTTCAATTCAAACTGCCATGTTTTGCCCTAGCTGGTTTGGCTCAGTAAGTAGAGAGTCAGCCTGCAGACTGAAGGGTCCAGGTTTGATTCAGGTGAAGGGCACATGCCTGGGTTGCAGGCTCCATCCCCAGAGGAGGGCATGCAGGAGGCGGCCGATCAATGATTTTCATCATTGATGTTTCTATCTCTCTCTCCCTCTCCCTTCCTCTCTGAAATCAATAAATATATATATATATTTTTTTTAAACTGCCATGTTTTAAAAACCAAAAGCTTTGAAGTCTTAGTAATCCACTGCCCAAAGATTTGTTTGTAAACAAGACAAAGAGAGCTTCCAGGAATGGTGCAATTCAATCAACTTAAGACTTCAGGCCAAAAAATAGCTGCAAATAGGTAAACCACACACTTTTCGCTCTTCAGATATTCTATGGAACTAGTTACTACATTGTTCATAAATAAGTTGAGTGGAAAGTTCTTACATGGCAGAAAAGCTACCTTGAAATTTTTGTTGACTTACACTGCTCTTGTCTTGGGAAGTTGGCACACAGTGTTTTCTCTACTTATAACATTCTATCACCTCTCTTTGCCCTGCTATTACCCATACTACCCATGAGGCCTTAAAGTATTTCCCATATTTTCCCATGAGAGCTGAAGCATTAGTTCTTGGCATAGACGTCATTTTTTTTGTGAAAAACCTTTCTTACCCACCTCTCGACCTAATCTAACCATCCCACAGTTCCCTTTCAATTACAGACTTTATCAATCTAAATTTTAATTGTCTATTTACTATTTACTCAAGAATGTAAGTTCCATGAGGACAGAGACCATATCTGTTATAGAAAATATTGAGTGCTTTAAAAAGGAGAGAGGAATCAGATAGATGAATAGTTGAAACCTAGAAGGATAGCTTGATACAGTAAATCTCCTGATTGCCCTTTGCAAATCTGAAAGATGACCAGCCCACCTATGATTGCAAAATATTTTTAGTTTTCAAAGGATTTCACATGTATTACTTTATATTACCTTCTGAGCAAGAAAGTACACAAAGGAAGATCTATCCTTTAAAATATGAGTGGAGGGATTGAACAAAAAAGAAAAAAAGAGAGAAAGAACTCATGGACACCACAGACAACAGTGTGGTGATTGTGGAGTGGTGGGGGGAAGATGGAGTTAGAGGTGGAAGAGGTTATCAGGGGGATAAATGGTAATGAAAAAATAAAATAAAGACAATAAAGAAATGATAAGAAAGTACAGAGAGTTTAAAATGCCTTAAGAAAATATAGCTGGATAAATATATAACTCCAGATTTATTCTGTTAATCCATGCTCTTTTCAAAGCTTTGAAGCTCAAGGGCTGTAGTAATAAGGAAGGCCACTGAGAAACCTATGGAGTGTGGCTCTCCATACACAACAAGAAGGTATTCTCCTGCCATCTTAAAATCTTCAATTTGCATTAGTAAAAATGAAGACATATTCAAGGATATTGTCAAGAAAATAAACTACGTGAATTGAAAATGACCAACCTGTAAACATATATGATTGCTTAGACTGCACATAATGGCCATGTGTTTTGCATAATGTTTTCTAAGGGACTGTGGGTTGCAGTTTTGATTAATTGTACTGATTCTCCAACTTGGAATCAAACTGAGAGCCATATAATTCTTAGGCCTTTTTCATGACCTTTATAAAGCAACCTTCTTTGGAGGTCTTGAAAATGACTTTCAAAATGTGAAATTAGTTTTCTTTCTAATCCCCTAGAGCCTAATGCAGTGAATTTCATCATGCAATGTTGATTAAAAATGCTGAAATGAGTCGCAATGTAATTAGAAATTTCTTTGTCCAAATCAAGCCCCACGAACTACAACTAGCACTGGTTCAATCTATAAAAACCAGTCCATTCTTCCTGATGCTGAAGATTAATTTTGGCATGGAGACATAAAAAAATCTCATAACTTTAGGTATATTTATTAGTCAGTCAGCTTTTTTTTTTTTTAGGTAAATGGTGGTAAAGGATCTTAGACAATTTGGCAGCTTATACAAAAACATAGTAGCAGAGAACAAGAAATATTATGAGAGCTGCAGAAAAGCCAATATGGCTGAAATACATGTAAGAAAATGAAGAAACTTTTACTCTCTGAGCAACTGGTTAAATAATTTCCCTAGGAGTGTAACACTAAACTTTTAAAGAAAGATTTTAATAAGCAACTTGGGATGAGAGGTGAGACCTTAGGGACATATTCAAGCTAAAAATGATGGCAATAAGCAAGAATGGAATCTAGAAACAGAGTTTTGTTGAGTCCTTGGATGGATTTGGGAATGTACACTTACAAACAGACACTGGGGCAAAGCCAAATTGTTCAATATAAGAAAGAGATGAGGCCGAAACCAGTTTGGCTCAGTGGCTAGAGCGTCGGCCTGCAGACTGAAAGGTCCCAGGTTCGATTCCGGTCAAGGGCATGTACCTTGGTTGCAGGCACATCCCCAGTGGGAGGTGTGCAGGAGGCAGCTGATTGATGTTTCTCATCAATGTTTCTAACTCTCTATCTCTCTCCCTTCCTCTCTGTAAAAAATTAATAAAATATATTTTAAAAAGGAGAGATGAGTATAAAGAGCCTGGGGTGGGGGGGGGGGGGGGGGGTACAAGTAGATCCAGGAAGCCTGTTTTATCTTGGGGCAAAAGTAAAGACACACACAAAAATATCCTAGAAGTGCCACCGCTGAGAAGAAACTTGGTAGAAAAAATGTCAAATAGTCAAATGGTAAAGTGGGGGTTGTTGCTATACCACATGTGATAAGTCTCCTCTTCATCTCCCTGGTGAATTCCATGTTTCCACTAAGACTTTTGTAGAAGTAGATTTGGGAAAGAGAATGTGAAGACATGCACGAGTTCCATGTCCATGAGGGTATAAAATAAAAACAAAGGCTGCTTTTATAGAGGGGACAGCTAACATCTGGGCTTAGGTACAATGTAAGAGGAAAGTTAGAAGGGGATGAGTCTAGAAAAATAAGGACAATTTTATGAGAGGCCATGTGAGCCATCTTAAAAAGTGTGCTCCTTATCTTAGGGCAAATAAGGGACAGTTCTAAAAATTTTAAGAAGAAAGACAGCCTCTGATTTATAGTTTAGAAGCGTTGCTCTAGCACTAATTCAAAGAATGGGGTAAGGGAAGCGATGATAGAGGAAAAAGGAAAGCTCAAAAGCTTTACCACACCCTAAGCAAGAACTGATCATGGCCTGCACTGTTTAAAGCAGCAGAGAAGAGGGAGAGAATAGGACAATCTAGTTAGAATCGGTGCGTTTTGATGATTGGTTAGATGTAAAAGAAAGGATGACCTTTCCGGTTTGCCCAGGACTGAAAGTTTTCCCAACATGTGAGACTTTTAGTTTTAAAATTGGGACAGCTTCAGGCAAACCATTTTCACAGGATTACAGGAGTTCCACAGATGTGGAACCAAGAAAATCCTGGGCAAACTAGAATGAATCAGGGGTTGATGCTGTGGATAAGGGAGGGTGGCCTCTAACATCTGACTTGGGAATGGGGGTATCAGAGACAGGAAAGGCAAGGATAAGAACAGATTCAGGCGGGAAGAGAATGCTGAGTTTCATTTTTGGACACATTGAGTTTCAAGGCCTATAGGACATAAAAGAGGAAATATCTAGTATGACAGACCCTTTTAAAAACCTGGTATTCAAGAGAAAAAGTTAGACTTAAAATATAATTTTGAAGTTACTGGCATATAGATGGCACTTGAAGCTTTGTGAATGAATAAGACTTCCCAGAGATAGTTTTATACAGAAAGAAGAAAAAGGAAGCGTAAGGAAGAGAAAGGAAAGGAAGGAAATGGAGGGGACTAAAGACAGAATCCTGAGAAACATCAATATTTACCTATAGCTATATACACTGAGTGGCCAGATTATTATGACCACCTGACATTAATTTTTCACTGAAGTTGCTAGAGGGCCAGACCATTATAAATAGGGAAGCACGTTGTTTACCACGACAGTAGAAGTGATTTTTTTCTGAAGATATGGGTAAACAACGCTACTTAACAGCCTTTGAACAGCTGGTCATAATAATCTGGCCACTCAGTGTATATAAAAGCCTAAGTGACCAGATGACCAGACAACCGGTCGCTATGATGCGCACTGACCACCAGGGGGCAGATGCTCAACACAGGAACTGCTCCCTGGTGGTCAGTGGCTCCCACAGCAGGAACGCCGCTCAGCTGACTGACAGGCACCAGACAACAGGCTGATGGCTGGCAAGCACAACTGCAGCAATGCGAGCCTCTCCCAACTCTGTGACAGCGCTACTGAGCTGCGGGCAGCAGGTGCAGCGGGGTCAGGATAAGCAGGAGCAGCAGGACGGAGCGGCAGGCTGCACTGGACTGCCGGTTTCGGCCAATCCCTGCAGGCCATGCCAAGGGACCCCACCGGTGCACGAATCTGTGCACCAGGCCTCTAGTAAAATACTAGTATATGAAGGTGACTAAGATGGAGTAGCTATAACAGCAAGATAAAAACCAGAGTGCATTGTCTAGAATTCAGGGCAAGACAATGTTGGAAGAAGGAGGCAAGGTCAGTGTCAAGTGCTGCAGGCAGATCAAGTAAGATCAAGTAAGAAATTACACTTTGGATTTAACAACAACAAGGTCATTATTGATGTTCATGACAGCAATTTTAGAGAAATGATAGAGAGGAGCTAGATGGAGAAATAAATGGCAGATAAGAAAACAGAGATTAAAAGAAAAAATAAAATCTCTTTCAAAACATTTCAAAGGAAGAGAAATATAAGTGGGATAGATAGATGGAGGGAGACATGGAGTTGAGAAAACATTTGTATGATGGATACCTTAGCCTGGATTCTCTAGGAAACAAGGCCTGAAGTAAAGATTCAGACACTATTCTTTGTGAGATGCAAGCTCAGGGAAATGAGGGTAAGGAAAAGAGGGGTGGGGAAAAAGGCAAGGAGAGATGCAAAGCAATGTGACTGTCATTTCATAATGCTTCACAAAGAAACCAAACAGGTTTCTCAGCAGGTGTAGCTGCAGGCCTTTTTGAGAGCGTTAGAAGAAAGTACACCTCAGAGTAGTCTGGGTAAGGAATTTATTTTATCCTTTCCCACTCTTGAATCTCATTGGTCAAGGTTTGCCCCATAGGGAGCTGACTGCTCCACACATCCGGTCCTTAGCAGTCACCAGGAGGTCAAAGTCCATGACTGTAGAGTAGTTTTTAATCCAATCTGAATGACATACGAAGGCTGCCTTGGAACAAAGGGTTCAATGAAGGCAATGCAGGCCCAAGGCTCCAACTCAGACTACAGCCAGTTCAGAGAACCCAGCAACGGTGCTAGCAATGGCAGCAGTAACAGCACAGTCCAAGGGCAAGTTTTGTTTGTTTTGTTTTGTTTTTTATTGATTTCAGAGAGGAAGGGAGAGGGAGAGAGATAGAAACATCAATGATGAGAGAGAATCATTGATCAGCTGCCTCCTGCACACCCCACACTGGGGATCGAGCCCACAACCAGGAATCGAACTGTGACCTCCTGGTTCATAAGTTGATGCTCAACCACTGAGCCATGCCAGCCAGGTGGCAAGTGTCTTTGTAAAGAAGTAATCAGGAGACTCTAACAAGGTGCTCAAGCTTTGTGTTCAAATTAGTAGGAAAGATTTAACACAATTAAATGCCATTGGCCCCTAGCCGGTTTGCCTCAGTGGATAGAGCAACGGCCTGCAGACTGACGGGTTCTGGGTTTGATTCCAGTCAAAGACATATGCCCAGGTTATGTGCTCAATCCCCAGTAGGAAGCATGCAGGACGCAGCCAATCAATGATTCTTTCTTATCACTGATTTCTCTCTCTCTCTCCCTCTCCCTCTCCTCTTCCTTCTCCCTCTCCCTTCATCTCTGAACTCAATAAAAATATATTTTAAAACTTTTAAAAATAAATAAATGTCATTGGAATGTAATCTATAGAGAAGAGGTTGAAGGTACAGGAGAGAAGGGATTGCATTGACTGAGAGGTTTGGGTGCTAATAATAAAAAAATAGGTAGAGATACAGGTAATTTCATAGGAAAGATGAAAGGAGAATGTAAATTCCCCATGTAAGCTCTTCTTAAATACCCTCAGTCCTGGAATGTATTTATTTAGTGCTCACTTCCCAGATACTATATATAAGAGGAAATTTACACTATAATCCACTAACCTTGACCTAGCCTTTCTCTGCCTTTAGGAATCATATGTAATTCAAGGCCCTGCAGTTCACTGTCTGGGGCAGTAGATAGGAACTTCTAAAAAATATTAACCCCCAGGTCTAAGCTACCCAGGACATGTGGTCTGAATTCCAACTACTTGTATGGTGAGGCACTCCAAAATAAGAAATTAGCATTAAAAACCTGGTCCAGAACAGATGGAACTCTTAAAGTTTGGGTAAAAACAAACTTGAAACTGTTCGTAGGAATCTTTCCAGGACCCAGGACTTCCCATGAAAAACAACCAACAAAAAGATAATTTTTATTCTGAAGAGCTTGAGAAAAAGAAAATTTTAAAAGAAACTTCAAAATAAAGTGTTCAAAATGAGAAAAGAATGTAAGGCAAGAAAATGCTTCTATAAAACAACAGATAAACTTTTTAAATAATAAAATAAAAATTCTGGAAGTGAAAAATACAATTACTAAAATCAAATTCATAATGAATAGGTTAAATTGCAAAGTAGACATAGTTAAAGAGAGAACTGATTAATTAAAAGATAGAACCTCAAAAATCACTCAAAATTCACCTTACAGAGGAAAAAAAAGAGATGGAATACATGAAAGCAGAAATAAGAGAACTCATGTACAGAATGAAAAATCCCAACAGTTAATAGGAATGTCAAAGCATTGAGAATCAGAAAGACATAATATTTGAAGACATGATGGCAGGAAATGTTCCAGAATTAAAGAAAGACCCATGTATCAAACACACTTTATAAACCATTTTTGTGTGTATCTCAATCTTACCTGTCTCTTGTTTGAGCTACTGCTTCAGCAACTGACTTTGCACAGGCACAATCTTATTAACCTTGTCTCACTTGTTACTCTGAAGCTCCTGTATTAATATCAAGGCACAGATGTTACAGTACCCATATGTATACCACATAAGTAAAAGGGAGTTAACACTGCATGGGGTGAATCTTTGACATCATTTTTCTTCCACCATCCACATACTTTCAGTGCCAGTGCCAAAAGACACTTCCATAATGATAGACCTCTAGCCCTGCATCTTCAGTCACATTGCTACATGAGCTGGTGCAGTAGACAGGGGAATTACACTGGAAGCCATTCCCACACTGGGATAGTTTACTATACACAGAAGTGACTGCAAATTGTATCAATACTAGAGGCCTGGTACCCGGATTCGTGCGCCAGTGGGGTCCCTCGGCCTGGCCTAGAGGGATCGGGCCAAAACCAGCTCTCCAACATCCCCCGAGGGGTCCTGAATTGCGAGAGGGCTCAGGCCAAGCTGAGGGACCCCACCAGGGCACAATCGGGGCCGGGGAGGGACCGAGGGAGGGCTCCAGGGGTGTCCAGCCCATCTCACCAAGTCCTGATCAGCTGGACCCCAGCAGCAAGCTAACCTACCAGTCAAAGCATCTCCCCCTAGTGGTCAGTGCATGTCATAGCAACTGGTCGAACAGTCGACCAGTCAGACACTTAGCATATTAGACTTTTATTATAGAGGACTAGAGGCCCGGTGCACAAAAATTTGTGCACTCAGGGGGGGAGGTGGTCCCTCAGCCCAGCCTGCGCGCATTCACAGTCCAGGACCCCTTGGGGGATGTCCACCTGTCGACTTAGGCCCACTCCCTGGGGGATCAGGCCTAAGCTTGCAGTCAGACATCCTTCTGGCAGCCAGGGAGCCCTCGGGGGATGTCCGACTAAAGGCTTAGTCCCCCAAGGGATCAGGTCTAAACCTTTATTTGGACATTCTTAGAGCTGCCACGGAGGTGGGAGAGGCTCCTGCCACCACCACTGCACTGGCCAGCCATGAACCAGCTTCTGGCTGAGTGGCACTCCCCATATGGAAGTGCACTGACCACCAGGGGCAGCTCCTGCATTGAGCGTCTGCCCTTTGGTGGCCAATGTGCATCATAGCAACCAGTCATTCTGCCATTCAGTCAATTTTTATATTAGCCTTTTATTATTATTATATAGGATGTCCCTATTTCCCCCCTTTTGCCCCCTCTACCCAGATCTTGCCCCTCACTTCTCTCTGGCCATCACCATACTGTTGTCTGTGTCCATGGGTTGTGCATATATTTTCTTTGGCTAATCCCTTCTTTAAATTCACTTCTTTACATTTTTATTTTCAGATAAGTGCTTATAACTGCACTTTTATATATTTTCTATTATATCATTTAGAATTAAGATATTTTTTAATTGAACCCTTATAAATTTTAGCACAATTTAATAAATTATGCTAGAAGCAATTAGGATATTTTTCATGTAATGCAGATACATTTCAATTAATATTTTATTAATTTTTAATTTTTAAATATTTTAATTTGAAATAATCTCATACATGTGAAAAAACTATAAAATACTACAGCATATTATATGTACCCTTCACCCAATTTCTTAGGTGTTAATAATTTAAACATAACCATTATACAACTAACAAAATTTGGAATATATTTTTCTTATAATCTCTTTAATGTTACTTAATCCATTTACTTTGTTTTTGTTCATCTTCACCCAAGGATATTTTTTCATTGAATTTTAGAGAGAGTGAAGGGAAAGGGAGAGACACATTGATTGGTTGCCTCCTACACATGCTTTGATAGGGACTGGGGATCAAGCCAGCAATTGAGGTACATGCCCTTGACTGGAATCGAACCTGGGACCCTTCAGTCCACGGGCTAATGCTCTATCCACTGAGCAAAACAGGCTGCAGCTTAATTCATTTACTTTTAATCTATATGTGTCTTTATATTAAAAGTGGGTTTTGTTTTTGATTCACCCTCATAATCTGTCTTTTGATTGGTGCATTTATGCCACTGACTTTCAGAGTGCTTACTGATAGAGTTACTGTCATATCAGGCGGTTTCTGGGGATTCTGGGGCTGGCCTGCCCTGGATGATGGCACGCTGGCGGCTCGCGCTGTCCCGTCCTGCCTGCAGTATGCAAATTAGCCGCCATCTTTGTTGGCAGTTAATTTGCATATCTCGCTGATTAGCCAATGGGAGGTATGGTCAATTACCATGTTTGTCTATTATTAGGTAGGATAGCCAACTAAATGACTCCCCAATTCAATTCCCTTTAAGCCAGATATCCAAAACACTTTCAATATCACCCAATGGAAGGGTAAATATGAAGGAAGGGTATTAGAGCTGGTTCTTCAAAGAAACAGGTCCAACAGGACATATATCTATATAGAAAGAGCTTTATTTTAAGGAATTGGCTGACATGATTATGTAAGTGATCTCAGGATCTGCAATTGGCAAACTGAAGATTTAGGAAACATGGTGGTATAGCTCTAGTCCAAAAGCATGCAGGCTCAATGCCCAAGAAGAACCTCTGTTTCAGTTCAAGTCTGAAGGCAGAAAAAGACCAGCATCCCAGCTCGAGCACTCTGACAGGAGTAATTCCCTCTTACTCGTGAGAGGGTTAGCCTTTGGTTCTATACAAGTCTTCAACAGATTAGATGACTCCCATTTACATTAGGAAGGGTACTCTGTTTCACTCAGTCTACCAATTCAAATGTTAATCTCATTCCCACTCAAACACATGGCGCGCGCACACACACACACACACACACACACACACACAAATGTTCTCACAGACACAACCAGAATAATGTTTGATCAGATATCTGGGCACTCCATGGATCAGTCAAGTTTACACATAAAATTACCACAGGAAATCGAAGTAGAATGATCCAGTGATCTTAGCAAATTGCAATTAAAGTATCTTATTTTTTCAAATTTCACAAAACTGCATGACCATAGGAGCACTTTGAAAGGGCCATGAAAGTGAGGGGCCCTGGGGCAAAGCTTTATTAGTTTCACAGCACTGTTGAGTGTCTCAGATAGAGAACTTACATAAACCTATACCCCCAATACAGAGTGTCAAAAGGAAGCACCACTAACACCAGCAGATAACATTTTTTTTCTTCTAAAGTTTAGGTTTTGTCTAGTAGTTCTTCATACCAAGAACCATTGCTCCCACTACCAAGCCTAGGGCTGTCATACCTACCTGAATCATGTGAAGAAACATTGAATTATTCCCAAGGTTCTTCGTTTTGTATAATCCATCACAATACTTGCTACAAACCCCTCTAGTCCACTTCTTGAGCTTTTGGGACAATAACAAATTCCTTATCTTTATCAGAATAAAGATACCCTCACTATCATTTGAGATTTTAATTGGTTGAGGAATTTTATTCTATATGATAGGGTGCATTGTAGTCCCTCCAGGTTTTTAGTTAAACCTGATTTTATTCTTAAAGGACAAATCATTTATAATTTTATATTTTTCTTTTTTAAGAAACAAGCATAAATATATTATTTCCACAAATCAACTATCAGGATACTGGAAGCTCTGATTCCCAGGATACAAAGACTTATGCAAATCAGCACCAAAAACATCATTGAGCTAGGAAAGCCTTATTTTCTGAAGGTTTCCAGGGTCCTAACTTTGTAAGTCACCTCAAGGAGAAGGTAGGGGAAGGTATATGTATATTCTTTTTTATTATTGACTAGAGGCCCAGTGCATGAATTCGTGCATGGAGGGGCAGGGGAGGGGGACACGGGAGATTGTTGGGGGTGGGGGGAACCAATGGGAGGTTGGTCCCTGGGAAAGGGACCATGTCCACTGCCACCCACCCTCATTTTCCCGTCCCAACCTGGGCCCGAAGGCCTTGGTGGGGTCAGCAGAGTAGGCGACAGTCGCCGGGCCAGGCATGGAAAGAACAGACACCAGACACCGATGCTGCCATCGGTTCCCCGCCACCACACAGTTCCCCACCTGCCCCCCTCCTCCTTCCCTCACTGCTGCACCACCACCATGGCGAGTGGCCCCTGGGGAAGGGAGAGAATGGGAGCAAGACAAACCCTTGTGTCGAGCGAGGGCAGACTTTCAATAGATTGCAGCAAAAGAGCTGCTCTACTATGTATGAAACCCTGACCCAGAATCAGGTCTCTATGAATGGTTTAGCACCAGGGCCCAATGGGGGCCGGCAAGCAGGGGGGGTGGGGGGGGCCACGGGAAGTTGGCTGTGGGAGCGCACTGACCACCAGGGGGCAGCTCCTGCATTGCGCATCTGCCCCCTGGTGGTCAGTGCACGTCATAGCAACTGGTGGACCCGTCGTTGTGGTCGTTTAGTCGTAATGGTCACATAGCTTTTATATATATAGATTTTAGAGAGAGAGACAGGGAGAGAGAAAGAGAGAAGCATTGATTTGTTGTTCCACTTATTTATGCATTCATTAGTTGACTCTTGTATGTGTCCTGACCAGGGATCGAACCCATAACCTTGGTGTATGGGGACACTCAAACCAACTGAGCTACCAGGTTGTATATCCTTTGTATATCTTAAAGACAACTAGGGGAGAGATTTCATTTCCTTTTTAATTCTATTAGATGGAGATGTTGGCGATCCCAGAAGCTCTATAAGAAAAGCCAAAAACTCTGAATGGCACCCTAGTCATAATACTCCCAATGGAAAGTATGGCCTGGGGAAAAAAGGGTTGCAAAACAAAATCTCCTGAGGAGTTTCCAAACCAAGACACAGATTAATCCCTTTTAATCATCTACAATCTGAGTAGCAAAAAAAACTCTCATCCCAGAAGAAGATACTAGCTGGGGCACTGAAATATTTCCACCCAATTCTCTCCTTTATGCTCCATAATCTCGAGAAAATTAAGGGGGGAAATTAAATATGAGAGAGATACAAATATATGGGTGGAAGTTTAGTGTATTAAAGGCAGTATATTAAACTCATATCGAGGCACCAAAAAATGAACTTTTATTTTCTGGTGAAAGACTTAAAAGTACGTACTAGGGTGTGTCCTTTTTTTCTCTTTTTTTCTCAATTCTCTGAAGTGGCTTGCCAGATCCACCAATGTTCTCTATCCCCACTCTAAAATATAAGCCTTATGTCCAAGTACACTATACACGCCTGGTTAGTATATTTGGCCATGCCTACACCTTCTCTTCCCATAAGCTAAGTTGCATGCTTATCAAGAATTATTTTGTGGACTTAGCTTCAGAGCTGGATCTGGGAAGTTAAGGACAAAGTGACGGCAACATGGTAGCCACCGCTGCTTTTGCGGTGGGGTTGCTTGCCGGCATCTGCCATAACTATTAATTGACTATGGATGACTATACCAAAATAGAGGACATTGGAGAAGACTTCAAGATGTGCTCATGCAAGATTCCAGGTTATATCTCATCTTTGAATACCTTTCCATGGATCTAAAGAGATACTTAGACTCTATCCCTCCTTTACAGTTCATGGATTCTGCACTTGTTAAGAGTTATTTGTACCAAATCCTACAAGGGATTGTGTTTTGTCACTCTAGAAGAGTTCTACGTAGAGGCTTAAAACCTCAAAATCTATTGATTGTTGACAAAGGAACAATTAAACTGGCTGATTTTGGCCTTGCCAGAGCTTTTGGAATACCTATTAGAGTTTATACAAATGAGGTGGTAACACTTTGGTATAGATCTCCAGAAGTGTTGCTGGGGTCAGCTCGCTATTCGACTCCAGTTGACATTTGGAGTATAGGCACCATATTTGCAGAATTAGCAACTATGAAACCACTTTTCCATGGGGATTCAGAAATTGATAAACTTTTCAGAATTTTCAGAGCTTTGGGTACCCCCAACAATGAAGTGTGGCCAGACATGGAGTCTTTACAGGACTATAAGAATACATTTCTCAAGTGGAAACCAGGAAGCCTATCACCCCATGTCAAAAACTTGGATGAAGATGGCTTGGTTATTCTCTCAAAAATGTTAGTATATGATCCTGCCAAACGAATTTCTGGCAAAATGGCCCTGATTCATCCATATTTTAGTGATTTGAACAATCAGAATAAGAAGATATAGCTTTCTGACAAGAGTTTCCACATGTTGTATCAAGAACAGATAGTCATATTTTTACTGTCAACTCTATTTTTGTCTTATGTGTTTTTGTCTCCTTTGTTGTAAAACTTAAGCTATACTTCATCTTCTAACTTCAAAGTTGTAACTTAAAAATGTAAATATTATTCTATATGAATTTAAATATAATTTTGTATATGTTTGCAGATCTCACTGTAACAACTATTTCTTACTATAATAGAACTTCTATATAAATCTAATAATGGTGTCAGGAATTGGGAAAAATTTGAGGTAGCTTAAATCATATTAAACCTTACAGCAGTCTGGTTTTCCTGTAACTGGAACTGCTATAATTTAGCAGAGTGTACCAATTAAGTTCAGACTTCATAATGCTTTCAAGCATTTGTATGTTCTAGGTGTTTAAATTATATTGTTAGTTTCTTGCCATGTGTTAACTATACAACCTGCCTAAAGATTAATATTTTTCTACTGGTATTTCAATTTGTGATCTAAATGTTTAAGCATTCAGAATGAGAAAACTGCCCAGATTTGAGAAATAATGCTAAATTTATAGAGGTTTTTGGTAACTTAAAATACTAGCATTAGAGTATGCCAAAGTTTACTAGGTTTTACAGCTAAAGATCAAGGACTGACCATAGCAGAAAAGAACAGTTTAGAGAATTTATGAACTATCCTGTTTTTAGGTAGGTTATAAAATATATTTATCCAAGTGAATTCTTATTATGCCTTGGTCAGAGGTAATAACTATGTGAAGGAGCTGCTTATCATTGCTTTCAATTCTGACTTAAACACTATGTCAACATTTGCAAATAAAGTTTTTATTAGTAAAAAAAAAAAAAAAAAAGAATTATTTTGTGGTGTCTGCCAGTGTGGCTCAGTGGTTGAGCCTCAACCTATGAACCAGGAGGTCATGGTTCAATTCCCGGTCAGGGCACATGCCCAGGCTGCAGGCTCAATCCCCAGTAGGGGGCATGCAAGAGGCAGGTGATCAATTATTCTGTTTCACCATTGATGTTTCTATTTCTCTCTCCCTCTCCCTTCCTCTGTAGTCAATAAAAATACATTTTTTTTTAATAATTTTATTGATTTTTTTTTTACAGAGAGGAAGGGAGAGGGATAGAGAGTTAGAAACATCGATGAGAGATAAGCATCGATCAGCTGCCTCCTGCACATCCCCTACTGGGGATGTGCCTGCAACCAAGGTACATGCCCTTGACCGGAATCGAACCTGGGACCCTTCAGTCCCCAGGCCAATGCTCTATCCAGTGGGCCAAACCAGCTAGGGCAAAAATACATTTTTTTAAAAAGAGTTGAAAAAAAAGAATTATCATGTGAAAGAAAACAGAATTCAAAAATACTATAAAGTGTAGGTAGCTGACCTTAAAAAGGGCAGATGTAAATTTTGAGTGATCCAGAGAGATAATGCTCATTTGACAGCTTTATTTCATGATTCTAATGGCCTTACTGAGTTAAAAATTTCATCAAAACTTATGAGGTATGGCCCTAGCTGGTTTGGCTCAGTGGATAGAGTGTTGGCCTCCAGACTGAAGGCTCCCAGGTTCAATTCTGGTGAAGGGCACATGCCCGGGTTGTGGGCTCAATCCCCAGTAGGGGATATGCAAGAGGCAGCCAATCAATGATTCTCTCATCATTTATGTTTCTGTCTCTCCCTCTCCCTTCCTCTCTGAAATCAATAAAAAAAAATTTTTTTTTTAAAAACTGATGAAGTATATGTGAAAAACTAGAGAGATGTAGTTTTTGTTTGAAATTTAAGCTGAATCATAACAAAATTATATATTTAGAAAAGTGTTGTGCCCTAGCTGGTTTGGCTCACTGTATAGAGCGTCGGCCTGGGGACTGAAGGGTCCCAGGTTCGATTCCAGTCAAGGGCATGTACCTTGGTTGCAGGCTCATCCCCAGTGAGGGGTGTGCAGGAGGCAGCTGATTGATGCTTCTCTCTCATCGACGTTTCTGGTTCTCTATCCCTCTCCCTTCCTCTCTGTATAGAATCAATAAATATATTTTTTAAAAAAAAAGTGTTGTCAAAGTGAAGTAGGTAAGACAAGAGTAAAAGGTTGGGGGATGGAAGGAGACTCTATCTTTAAACTTTTTTTTTTCCGGCTTTCAATAAATCAAAACTGGAAATCATGGACAATACATTATGTTTACAGTTGAAGAAAAGAAAAACCCCACAACGGAGAAAACAATTAATGATTCCTCATTTAAAAAGTAAACTAAACCCCTAACCCAATATCAAAATATTGGTATATGTCTGTATATCTTTGATTTTTAATGTAAAATAAATGTTAAAGGGTATATTATTTTGAGTGATTCCCCACTTTAACTGACTTTTTAAACTGATTAACATCCTCAAGAGCCTCCCACTATTCACCATTTTCATGCTTATCTTTCAAATGCTGTATTCGTGTTTCCCAATGACTTCCCAATAAACTAAACTCCGTGGTCTTAGCAAATTCTACATCACTTTACCTAACTTAATTTTCTAATTCCATTTTCTAGTCATATACATTACATTTAGTCCAACTGGATTTATAAGCCTCTGAACACAAGCTCTAATTTTAAGTTCATTCTAGTCTCTTGAGTTGGAAGAAAGGGGCAGGGGATGGGGAGGAAGGGTATTAGGAAGGAAAAAAGGAAGGAAGGAAAGGAAGGGAAGGGGAGGGGAGGGGAGGGGAGGGGAGGAAAGGATGGATTAGCTAGGTGAGGAGGCTCCAGTGATGGGTTTGAAGCCATGATGATTTCATCCCATCACAGATGCTCCCAGGGCATCTGTCCTCTCACTCAGTTCCAGCTACCCCACTTACTACCCATATCAACATCTATAGATTCACAGTCCTGTGCTAAAGTGTTATTAAATGTGGCAAGTATAGGGAATACATCAACATATACATAAATATAAATAAAATCAATCATGTGAAAGAAAACAGAATTCAAAAATACTATAAAGTGTAGGTAGCTAACCTTGAAAAGGGCAGAGGTAAATTCTGAGTGATACAGAGAGCTAATGCTCATTTGACAGTTTTATTTTATAAATTTGCTTAAGTTCACAATAAAAAGAAATGTATAATTATTTACAAAATATTCTATAGGATGAGATTAGCTTTTTTTAGGGTTAAAGTATTTTATTGATTAAGGTATTACATATGTGTCCTTATCACCCCATTCCCCACTCATACGAGATTAGCTTTAAAGTGAATTAAGAGAAACTAAAGTACTCTGGGCTCGGTGCTAGTTAAGCCTCAATGTGGGAGTTCTAGAATACCAATAGACTGATTTTAAAATAATATCTAACATAAAAAATATTGAAGCTTTTTTAGACTCTTCACTTCTTCCTCACTCCTGACCCAATAGATAATTAATTATTTGATCATTTTTCCATTCCTTTGCATTACTTTTCTGTCTGTACTTTCATTTTTTTCATTGATTCAATAACGTTTTTCTAAAAAGTGACAGAATTGTAAAATCTCTAAGCTAGGGGAGACCTTGAGCAACTATTTCCATTTCCCTACTTTTAGACAATAATGCCATACTAGGCAGATGAAGAGCTACGTTATTTTTTAAACCTTTAGAGGAGAAGAGTCTGCAATCTCCCAACATTAACAACTCTCACTGTCAGGAAATTCTTTCATATGCAATCTAAATCTCTCATGCTGCTGTTGAAATCAGTTTCCACTCAGCAGAGCTGAGTGGATATTGAAAACAGCTGGTCTTCTGCCTCTATGTAGAAATTCTTCATTTGCTGTCACTGCAATGTAATGAGATTTGAATTTTCTGTATAGCTTTGAGCTAGTCCTTAGCTCAGATCCTTCTCCAAGCTGATTAACCCCAGTTCCCCAAACTACTCAAAGAGTTCATTATGCCCTTATCTGTCCTCCCACATCGCTTTGTAGGTATCTCTACTAGAACATTACCCCAACTTAGAGTCTGCATGACTGCCTCCCCTCACCTCCTCCTGTCTCACTTGTGTGCCTGTCTCTGAGATTGAATCATAATAGGTCCTCAATACATGACAGTTGAATGAATCAATGAAACTGCATTCAGATAAATCATTTTATTCTAACCATTCAGCCATGGTAGTGGCTGTCTTCTGTTAGTTAAGTTTCTTTTGATAACAAGTAACATAAACCAATTCAAGTAGCTTGAGCAAAAACAAGGATTAAATTGCAAGAATACTGGAATATCTGACAAAATCCAAGGAAGAATTAGTTCCTCAGAAAGGATAGAAACTAGGGAAATTTCGTGTATTTCTTCTGCAGGAGGTGTTCCTTTCAGAGTATTGCAATGTGTCTCAACTACCAACAACTTCCAATAACAATGTTGCTCTTCTGGCAGCATTTCCAGTTCATGAGAGAAACAAACTGGAGCAACTTGGGTCAGATGATGGACCTGAACCAAGCAGCCATAGTCCAGGGGACCCTTTCCTATCATTGAGAGAGTTGTCCGGGTGGGGGCAAGAAGAGGACCTATCTGTGCATATTGGGAGCTCCTCAGAAAAGGAGAACCCTGCATTGTGGATTTGCCACTATGGTGATGCTCATTACAAAAAGTCACTGATCCCTCAGTCCTGTTGTCACTGTTGAGTTCTTTTGAGGATGTCACAGAGCTGAATCAATAAAGTGATTCAACCTTACTTTTTTTTTTCTTTGCTTGACTATTTCCTTTGAACTATGGATCAGTGCTTAAGCTAATGACAATTATCACAAGATTTACAACATACAGGAAAATTTTTCTTTCTGAAATTCAGTACATTTCATATGTTATTGAATTGGTAGCAGACTCATACATGAGATACCGAATAGCAAGAAACAAATAAGTAGTGGCCAAGCCCACAAACACGCTTCAGAATGGTTCAGCATGCCTGCAGCAAGAAGTCTTGGACTTCCTAATGAGGACACCTGGAGAAGAGGAACGGAACAACGAGTCAGCTACTTAATAATAACGCTTTGCAATAATTTAGCAGTTTTCTATTTAAATTCGATTCTTTCATATCTTTCATATCTCTTTTCCCATTTGTGATTCAGCTGAATACCTATGATAGAAGACAAATAGCCATTTTTTTTTTCTAGCTCTACAATGAGGGTAGTCAATTTCCCACCTCTTGAATAGGGGCTCATGGTAAGACCTGATGTGACTGTATGAGGAGGAAGTGATATTCTATAAATTACAAGCCTAGGCCTCAAGAGACCTCGTGAGCATGCCAAATAAAAGGATACTAAATCATGTGAAAATGTTTAAAAATGTGGATGTTTGCTGTGTAGAAATAGATAACCTATAAATCACCAAAACATACCACTAATTTCAGACTATAATAATAGGGATCCAATAAGGCATTTATATTAAACATATACTAAAATGTATCTCTAGCCTCTCATTCAGTATGGCAGAAATCTATAACCTTCCTTTAAAATTTATACATATATATGTATATATATATGTATATGTATATATACATGCATATGTGTGTGTGTGTGTGTGTGTGTATACATACATACATACTAGAGGCCCGGTGCATGAAATTTGTGCACTGGCGGGGGTCCCTCAGCCTGGCCTGTGCCCTCTTGCAGTCTGGGACCCCTTGGGGGATGTCTGCCTGCCAGCTTAGGCCTGGTCCCCAAGCTGCCCGATCCCCTTGGGAATCGGGCCTAAGCCAGCAGGCAGACATCGCTCTCCCAGTCCAGGACCCCTCGCTCCTTACTGCCTGCCTGCTTGCTCCTTACAGCTCAGCTCGCTGCTCCTTAGCGCTTCCACAGAGGTGGGAGAGGCTTCCACCACCACTGTTGCAATCGCCAGCCATGAGCCTGGCTTCTGGCTGAGCAGCATTTCCCTTGTAGGAGCACACTGACCACCAGGGAGAAGCTCCTGTGTTCAGCGTCTGCCCCCTGGTGGTCAGTGCACATCATAGTGACCTGTTGTTCTGGTCTTTCCACCCTAACGGTCGCTTAGGCTTTTATTATATACATATACATACACAAATACATATACATATATATATTAAATTTATAGGCAAATTAAGCTTGCTTTCCTAACATTTGGGAATAATGTTTATACTTGGAATTTGGTTAATCTAAGATCATTCTTCCCCAGGTTATTTAAGACATTCAGGCAGTCTATAAAATCTTTAAAATGTAAGACCATTTTCAAAATTCTTGCTACTCTGTTTGCATCATTTACTTTGAGAATTTAATTTATGTTTCATGCGTTTCCAGTCCTGTTCTCCTGAGCGAGTTATCTGAAAGGTAACTGGGTAGTTGAAATCTATGGACCATCTCCCTGGATGTGGAGATTTGGCTTCGTTCCACTTCATCTTCCTGACTTCCGATATGGAGATCTGTCACAACTCCTGCTGTGAGATCTTCTTTATTCTGTTTTCTTTTATCTTTACCTGGAGACTTTCAAGAATTCTTCTTTGTTCCTCCTATTTCCATAGTTACTTTGGTATTTGAATATCTTCCTATGTCTCACCCTGCCAGAGAGTGAAGTTTATGGATGCTTAGTTTGAATGTGGAATGAGAGCTGGGACACTTAATAATTAGCGCAGAAGCCAGCCTAGAAATTCCCACAGTGGGCCATACCATATACCCTTCTGTACTCATTATTTTTACTATGTTTTCAATAATATTCTGCTTCTCAAAGACTAAATGAGTCACAGTTTCTTGCCTTTAAAAAATCATATTCACTTTGCAGGGCTCCACCTTTTGTTCATTTTTAATCTAATACCTTTATTGCCCTTGTGTCAGTTTCAGTTTCTAATTCTCTTTTCTCTGATAATGACTATTTGGTTTTCTATACTTCAATTACTCTACTCTCCTTTTTCTAAATTTGACCTCTCTTTTTACCTCAGAAAAGAGACAAGAATTAGAACATTATTTTAAAAGATTTGTGCAATTCCTACTATTTCTCTTAGTACCATTACAGTGCCAGGTGCCTCTATTCACATTCACCACCTGACCGTCTAATGTTTTTGGGGGGGAGGGGGAAGAGTGCTCCACAGCAGACTATTAGTCTGAGAAAACTATCGACCAAAAATATCAAAAGAAGTTGTTCTTATAAAGTTTACATTGGGAGAAAGTGGGCAGAAAGAAAAAGAAACATTTAATCTCATTCTTCAAAAAGCACTTATTGAACACCTTAGTAATACAATTTACCTCTGCATGCCTCAGTTTCCAACCTGCTTCAGGTAAATTATCTCATATATCTCATAGGTGGGCAGATAATAAATGAGTTATTATACATGAGACACTGTAACAATACCCTATATAGATGTGAGAAAAAGCTATTTCCATTTCACACATAAGCAAATGGGGGTCAAAGAAGATGAGACACCTGCCTAATCTGATGCACCTGGTCTCCTGACCTCTATAGACTTTTATGCAGCATCACACTCTCTGTTCAAGGCAAAGGAGTGTATGGAAATCTCTGCCTTAGAAAAGCTTATAGGCCGCTTCTGTAGGGCGGGATCCGTAATCCTTGTGGCGGGATTTCCTCTTCTTAGATTTCTGTCTCAGGCGGTGAGGTTTTCCAAGTCCACACTCCCTTGGAGAAGGCCCCAGAGTGGTGTTCCCTGCCACACAGCCAATGGTGTGAGCCTCCAGTGGTGCTCACAGCTCCCACGTGCGATTGAAGCTGGGAGTTGCCACATGAACCCACGCCAGGGCCGGGACAGGGACCGCCATTCCTGCAGCAGGTTCTACTCACACCGCTTCCACCCCGCTCAGCCCACAGAGTGCAATGGCAGCGCCCCCGCTGAGGAGACAGGCTGAGGTTGGCGTAACCTTTGAGGACATTGCCTTGTACTTCTCCAGGGAGGAATGGAGCCTCCTTGATGAGGGTCAGAGACAGCTGTACCTAAATGTGATGCTGAAGAGCTTTGAACTTCTATCCTCCCTGGGAATTACAGAAAAACCAAGATGGCGGCATAGGTAAACACCGGAAATTGCTGCCTCCCACAACCACTTCAAAAATACAACGAAAAGACAAAACCGACATCATCCAGAACCACAGGAAGGCTGGCTGAGTGGAAATTCTACAACTAGAAGGAAAGAGAAAAGCACACTGAGACTCAGAGGAGCTGCGGAAGTAAAAGTGCAGAGGTATGGAGGCGCACGCAGAAAGGGCTGGCAACTGAGGAGGTGGCAGTCTTTTTTAATCGGGAGGGAGTCTCAAGCCCCCGACTGCTCTGAAATCCAGTTCTGGGAAGTCTCTGGGGACCCAGACTCATACAGGGAGAAACTGGACTGTCTGGCAGTGGGCAGAACTTGGAACTCGAGGGCGGCTTCCTCTCAGAGGTGCTTGCAGCAATTACCAGGACACTAAGTGGCCAGACCACTTAGGGCAGGGCTGAGGATCAGCCATAGCTGTTTGCTCTGCCCTGTTGATCCCCTGAGACCCCGACCAACCCAAGCTGTGGCAGAGGCTTTTGCATATGAATGCCCTAGCCCTTTGCAATCTGAAAATTACCTAACAAACTGCAGCTGGGCCAGACAGACCCAGAACCTCCAAGAGAAGGCCCAAGGCCCCACAGCAGCTTGCATTGCTTCACAGCTGGGCTTCATCTGGGCACCTCCAAACCCCAAACAAGAAAGGGGAATCTGCAGATCTCTTCGTAGCTCCTGCTGGGTATCCTCAGGCAGAGGCTAAATTAGCACCTTCTTAGATCCAAGAGCCGGACTACAACTCCTCAGATCCATAAGGGACACACTCAGGGGACAGACTCAGTGAGCACCAAAGCCCCACTGAAGCAAGTCTTGCCCCATAAGGGTGTCTCCAGCACAGAAGTTCTCCCACTGTAGACACAGCTGATTCTCACAGCCAATTGGCCTGGAGGTCAATTCCTCCCAGTGATACCTACAACAATCAAGGCTTAACTACAACAAGACTGTGCACAAAGCCCACAAAGGGGTGCACCAAGAGTGTCCACCTCAGGTAATTGGGGAGACTGAGCCACTGGGCCCTATAAGACACCTAGCACACAAAGCCACTCTATCAACACAGGGAAGTATAAAAAATGTGGAGATAAAGAAACAGGTCACAAATGACAGAAATGGAGGAAAGCAAACTACTGGATATAGAGTTCAAAACCACACTTTTAAGGTTTTTCAAGAATTTTCTAGAAACCGCCGATAAATTTAGTGAGACCCTCAAGAAATCTAGTGAGACCCTCGAGGATATGAAAAAGGTCCAACTAGAAATTAAGCATACACTGACTGAAATAAAGAATATTATACAGAGTTCCAACAGCAGACTAGAGGATCGCAAGAATCAAGTCAAAGAATTTGAAATATGAAGAAGCAAAAAACACCCAACTGGAAAAGCAAAATCAAAAAAGAATCTAAAAATCCGAAGACAATGTAAGGAGCCTCTGGGACAGCTTCAAGCGTACCAACATCCAAATTATAGGGGTGCCAGAAGGAGAGAGAGAGCAAGATATTGAAAACCTATTTGAAGAAATAATGACAGAAAACTTCCCCTACCTGGTGAAAGAAATAGACTTACACGTCCAGGAAGCACAGAGAACTCCAAACAAAAGGAATCCAAAGAGGACCACACCAAGACACATCATAATTAAAATGCCAAGAGCAAAAGACAAAGAGAGAATCTTAAAAGCAGCAAGAGAAAGAAACTCAGTTACCTACAAGGGAGTACCCATACAACTGTCAGCTGATTTCTCAACAGAAACCTTGCAGGCCAGAAGGGAGTGGCAAGAAATATTCAAAGTGATGAATGCCAAGAATCTACAACCAAGATTACTTTATCCAGAAAAGCTATCATTCAGAATTGAAGGTCAGATAAAGAGCTTCACAGATAAGAAAAAGCTGAAGGAGTTCAACACCACCAAACCAGTATTATATGAAATGCTGAAAGGTATCCTTTAAGAAGAGGAAGAAGGAGAAAATGGTAAAGATATAAATTATGAACAACAAATACACATCTATCAACAAGTGAATCTAAAAATCAAGTGAATAACTTATCTGATGAACAGAATAAACTGGTGATTATAATAGAATCAGGGGCATAGAAAGGGAGTGGACTGGCTATTCTTGGGGGAGAAAGGGGTGTGGGGGATGCGGGAAGAGACTGGACAAAAATCGTGCACCTATGGATGAGGACAGCGGGGGTGGGGGAGGGGGGGTTAAGGGTGGAGGGTGGGGTGGGAACTGGGAGGAGGGGAGCTATGGGGGGGAAAAAGAGGAACAACTGTAATAATCTGAACAATAAAGATTTAATTTAAAAAAGAAAAGCTTATAAATCAGTAATAAAAAAAATATCATTCACATAAAAATAGCATTTATTATTATTATTATTATTAATCACTGCTCACCTTGTGCCAAACATTGTTTTACATGCAATGATTCATTTAATCCTCTCTGCAATCTTAGCATGTTAGAATTATTTTTATCTCGAATGCGAAGTAGAAGGGCACAGAGAGGTTTAGTAACTTGACTGAAATCACCAGGATAACGAGTGGTAGGACCAGGATTTGAAGCCGGTTGCCTGGCTCCAGAGTTTATATGCTGGACTACAATAGACTTCCGACTTTCTACAAAACAGTATATGAAATGCATTCCATACCTATGATAAAGTGAGTGCGGTAGAGTGTCAGGGAAGTTCATATTGGGGGCAGAAGAGAAGGAAAATAAGACAAATATTTGTCTCACCAAAAAACTAGTATAGAACAGAAATTTGGGGTAAGATTTATTTAAAGGGAAGAATCTAAGAAAACACCATTAGTAGAAAAGAAAAAGGAAGTCTGTGCTCAGCCTTTTCAGGCCCTGCCAATGTAGCCATTCTGACCAAAGCAGAGGGTTTAGGTAAGCGCACAATGGAAATTAATACCTACCTACTGGGCTGGCAGGTATGAATAAATTGTGACTGGTCTACAATGAAAAGCTGAGTTTGGACTTAGTAACAAATAATAGGAAAGCACAAAGCCTTCTTAGTAAGAGGCTAAAGTCCTGGAAAATGTGGATTCTTGTGATAAACAGAATAGATTAGGGAGGGGAAGACACAAGATCTGAGAGAAGTTAAGTAACTCTGGCAATAGTCCTGGGTTGCATGAGGTAACAAGGGCTTGAACGAGAGAGACGTGGAGGAAAGGGCAGACATATGACAGATGATTCATAGGTCTTGGTGACTGACAGCATGGGGGAAATGAGGCAGAGAGCGGGGGAGGATGGATTTCAAAGATGTCTCGATGCTTCCCAGCATGAGTAAATGAGAAAATAGTAACTGCATTTATAGAAATTGGGATGTTCAGAAAGGAGATGATTTTGAGAAACATTAGATTTGGACGTACTCGATTTGGGGTGGCAGAATGACATACAAGGGAAACATCCAGGAGTCAATTAACAAATACAGGGTGGGGCAAAAGTAGGTTTACAGTTGTTCATATGGAAATAATATAGTAATTCATAAATAAGAATACAAGAATAAACTGTGTTTCGTGTACTCATAACTGTAATCCTACTTTTGCACCATCCTGTTTTTATTGACTCCTTACTTTGTGTTAAGGCAACCTGCTAGACTTGGGGATACTGGTGTGACAAGACAGACAAGATCGCTATCCTTGTGGGAGCCTGGAATGTTGCCTCGACTGTTAGAGGATTAGCAGATTCAAAGAAAGGTCAGGAACAGAGATGAAGATTTAGAACCCAACTAATCTGAGGTGACTAAAAACAGGGTGCTGATCCATCCCTTCTCTCCTTTTCTCCCTCAGTGGAGCTCTTTTCATTTTTTTTTTTTTAACCTTCTAAGAGATTCGGTTATTTCTATTTAGTCTCTCACCCCATCAAATGAATTACTATGAGCAGTTGTTTTTCTTCACAGAGAATTAAAATTTAAAAATATTTATTTGGGAAGCCCATAGATGCAGGGAGGTATTCCAAGTCAAGAACATGGTTAAGTTTGTTGCAGAGAGAAATGATCAGGCTCCCCGTCACAGCCAGCATCCAAAAGAAAGGAAGAAGAAAAAGGAGGAAAAAAAACACACACAAAAAAAACAGTAAAAGAGGAAAACATTTTAAAATTCTACATAGCGATCAGTTTGCTGATAAATGAGCAATGGTTCCTGGTATTGGTCACGTAGGCCCAGGCCAGTGACAGACATTTGCAGCTTATACCTGTGCATGTCATTGGGCATGGAGCTTAGTCACACAGCAGAAAAACCAGGAACTTGGCTGTTTTTACTGTATAAGTCAGAGGTTACAAAACAGTGCCCAAGGCTAGGTGAGGTCCATAAGCCTGTTTTGTTTGGCCTGCACGGTGTTCTTTTAAACTTTGGGCCAACGTTTAAAATTCAGGTTTTGAATTTAAAGGTTATACACAAAATTCAAGATTTAAAATTAGAGTGTCTGTCAATACTGGGTTAGCTTTCCTGCCGACAACATTGGGCTTGAGTTAGGTCAGATCTGATCTTTTGGACACGGTGCATGCCCTCAACACAATAAATACTGTTCTCCCTGTGGCAGCTTGGCGTATTTGAATTTACAGCCTCTCAAATGTATAGTTCTCTGTGGAAGTTCAGCAAAGACACTTACCTGTAGGAGAGAGTAGACAAAAGAAATGTGGCCCATCCTGAACCGACATACTAAGAGGAATAAATGCAGTTGTCCAATAACCAATAGGGGTTCTTTCAGGAGAAGGGGCTTTGGCCATTAACAGTGACACCTTGAACAAGTATATTTTCTGAAACTCAGTTTCCTAAATTGTAAAATAAAATTAATAGGATTCACCTCCCAAATTGTTGATGTCATTTAATGAGATCATACTACATAAAACTCTTAGTACATTGCCTAGCATTTAATAGACACTGAGTAAATGACAATTTTAATAGTGAGCATTCTTGGGCAATCACCAATTTCAGGTGCAATTGCAACTATGTTTTTCTGCACATTTTATTCATTAATGTTTATTGGGAACCTACTGTGGATCTAGCTCTGTGCAAAGTATCATAAATATATATAAAAATATATATAGTTTTTGTCCTTGTGTAATTTTCTGGCAAGAAGTTAAAAGGGTGGAAACTAAAGAGAAAATAAACAAATGGGACTACATCAAAATAAAAAGCTTCTGTATAGCAAAAGAAACCATCAACAAAACAACAAGAAAGCCCACTGCATGGGAGAACATATTTGTAAATGTTATCACCGATAAGGGTTTAATCTCCAAAATTTATAGGGAACTCATACAACTTAACAAAATGAAGATAAACAATCCAATTAAAAAAATGGGCAAAGGACCTAAATAGATACTTTTCGAAAGAGGACATTCAGAAAGCCGAGAGACATATGAAAACTTGCTCAAAGTCACTAATCATCCGAGAGATGCAAATCAAAACAACAACGAGGTACCATCTCACACCTGTCAGAATGGCTATCATCAACAAATCAACAAACGACAAGTGCTGGAGAGGATGTGGAGAAAAAGGAACACTTGTGCACTGCTGGTGGGAATGCAGACTGGTGCAGCCACTGTGGAAGACAGTATGGAATTTCCTCAAAAAACTAAAAATGGAACTCCCATTTGACCCTGTGATCCCACTTCTAGGAATATATCCCAAGAAACCAGAAACACCAATCAGAAAGGATATATGCACCCCTATGTTCATAGCAGCACAATTCACCATAGCTAAGATCTGGAAACAGCCTAAGTGCCCATCAGTAGATGAATGGATTAGAAAACTGTGGTACATCTACACAATGGAATACTATGCTGCTGTAAAATAGAAGGAACTCTTACCATTTGCAACAGCATGGATGGAACTGGACAGCATATGCTAAGTGAAATAAGCCAGTCAATAAAGGAAAAATACCACATGATCTCACTCATTTATGGATAATAAAGACCATTATAAACTTATGAACAAAAATAGATACAGAGGCAGAGCAGCCTCGAACAGACTGTCAAACTACAGCTACAGGGGGAAGGTCGGGGAGGGTTGGGGGTTAGGAAGGGAGTGTAAGAGATCAACCGAAGGACTTGTTTGCATGCATATAAGCATAACCAATGGGCATAAGACACTGGAGGGTAGGGGAGGCCAGAGGATTGTCAAGGGTGGGAAAAAAAAGGAGACCTATGTAATACTTTGTAATACTTTAAGCAATAAAATAATTTTTTTAAAAAAGAAGTTAAAAGGGTTGGAGAAAAATGTATCAACAGAAAGAGAGAGTTTCTGAAGTAGACAATATTATCTAAGAAGAAATATTGGAAATAAAGATTGGGAAGAGGCAAAGAAAATTGAAGACTGGAGTCAAGAAGAGAGTATATAAAAAAAGTCACAAAAGATGAAAGTGAAAGAACAAGCCTTGGATTGTGTTGATTTTGAAATTTCTAAGAGATACATTTTATTATCCACTGAATAATGAATATTCACAAATAATAACTGTCACAGTTAACTGATATCTGGCTTACTACATGCCAGGCACTAATCTAAATGCTGTATGCACAGTAGTTTAATTTTCAGTACAACTTTTTTAAAAAATATATATTTTTATTGATTTCAGAGAGAAAGGGAGAGGGAGAGAGAGAGAGATAGAAATACCAATGATGAGAGAGACACATCAATTGGTTGCCTCCTGCATGTGCCCCAAATAGGGCAGGGAATCAAGCCTGCAACCGAGGTACATGCCCTAGAATTGAACCCAGGACATTTCAGTCCTCAGGCTGATGCTCTATCCACTGAGCCAAACTGGTCAGGGCTGCGGAACAACTTTTGAGATAGATTCTATGGTTTTCTTTTTACAAATAAATAAATAAGGGCCTACAGAGGTCAATAATTTGTTGAAGTTACTCTACTATTAAATGGCGAAACTAAGATTTAAAACTAGGCACTTCTGGCTCCACAATCCATGCTCTTAAGGAAATCGGAAGTTAGATCCTGGAAGGAAGGGATCTGCATGGCAGACACCCTTCTAAGAATGAAGGAAAATGTAGTCTAACTGGTCAATCCAGTGTGCTCTTTTCCTGGAATATGTATGTAAATAGCTTCATGAAATCTGTCCCTCTACTTTCTCTGAGGAGAAAATTAACAGGCTTTGGTCATACCCAGGAGCAAGCACACCACCTCTGCTTCCCAATTGAGTGCTCGAATTCTGAGAGAAAAAGCTGAATTTGGAAAGGGAAATGATTGACCATATAAATAATTTTGGAGAATGTACTTGGGTGACAAGATATTGCAGTGAAGCGTCCCTCACAGAGTGGGAACACCACTGAGTCAGGGGAGCAAGCAATTCCCAATGGCTTCCCCAATGGACACCTGACTACTTACCACAATTCAACTATCCACTGAAACAACATTAAGAAACCCATGAAGTGGGGGTGGGATGGGAGAGGGCAAGAGGGGAGAGGGGGACATACGTAATACTTTCAACAATAAAGATTTATAAAAGAAAGGGAAGAAAAGGAAAGGAAAGGAAAGGAAAGGAAAGGAAAGGAAAGGAATCCATGAATATGCAGAACATCAGAAATGATACTAGGAAAATTGACTTATTTTGTATCAGACATAGTTCCAAATGCTTTCCATCTAATGTCGAATTTCACCTGACAACACTAGGAGAGGGGCAGTATTACTTTCATTTTACAGATGAAGGAACTGAGACACAAAGGCCACACAGCTAATAAGTGCTGGTGTCAGAATTCAAACCCAAGTAGCTGACCTACAGCCCTGTTAACCACAACTTATTACATTCAGGAATACGTGTAATCTTGATTTCTAAATAGCTTTTTAAAATATTGATATTTTCCATTCAACTCAGAGCACTTTTCAGGGCTTATTAAGTTGGGTGGGTTAAATTGTTTTTATTATTTTCTGGATGATATATGGATTTAAAATATAGGAATAGACACAAATATCAATGTTGATGCTAGTTCCTAGACAGATTGAGGAAGAAATACTTGTTTGAAATTTGAGTTGGTTAGCAAATGTGCTTGTCTATTTAGATTCATTAAGTAAAGACAATTATTTTTATGTGGAGTAATTCCTGTTACAATAAGTGGCACAATAAGATTGCCTATTAAATACCCTTTTCCACTTACCACAACAAAATCTGAATAAAGTCAACATTAAAAACGAAAATGTTTTCACTAACGTCATATAACAGTTCACCACTAGATGGAGCAACTAAATTTTAAGTTTATTCACTCATGGCAAACCTTGAAGTTTGTTTTGAAAATAGTCCTGAGTTTACATCACATATTTCTTAACTACTGTATTGTTTTTGTTTGAATCACATATTTATTATAACCTCTAGAAATTTTAATAAAAACATTGCTCTTAGTGCACTTGATGCTATTGCACTTGTGAGAAAAGATTGACCATAAATAAATATATGAGTTCAAAATTTCAAGCAATATAAATAGAAAATTCAATGTAAGCAGATTTAATACGCTTAACAACCACAATCTGCAATCTGTTACCGAACAATGTGACCCATCCAGTCAAACCAAGCAAAAAATACCTCTGACCCAACAGAGTAAGTGTCACACAGTTTCTGCATATATAGCCTCGTGCATAGATGGTTACATATTTGAATTAAACAGTAAGAGTTCTGGCTGGAGAAGCCAGAATGGTTTTGGATGGTGTGGCATAAAAATCACAACATTGTAGGGTCAATGCTATCTGAGTAACGGCAGGGAGTTTTCCTAGGCCATATGCATTATTCTCTTCCCACTGAAAGCTAGAGCAATTATCCATTTGTTTAATAAATATTTATTGAGAAACTGTTATGTGCTGAGCATCATAACCTCCACTCATTGTCACCCCAGAGACAGAAACCTTGTCTAAGAATAAGGCCAAAGTCAACTGTGCACCGGGAATTTCAGCACTGCATGGATCTGTCTGAAAAAACAAAAACAAAAAGGAAGGATATCGAAATGAATGAAACCACTGCTGAAGCTTGTGAAAATTGGGGTGATGGAAGAAGAGGATTAAACTGAATGGGGACAGAGACATTGCCTTTATCCACTAGTGACAAAGGGTGCCACTGGTTCCTGAACATAGCATGTTAGAAATTAACATCAGAAGCACACAGCATAGGAAAGTTTGTTCTGAGCATTATTGTGCTTAATATAGCTACTCCTGAGTATGCTTATATCTCAGGTGGAGCCATTTTCACTTCATGTTTTGCTGTCACTATAAAGACTTGATTAAGGGATACTTTGCATAACATTGAAATTCTCTGTCTAAATCAATCATCGGAGTCAAGATTCTGTTTATCAGCAGAAGCAGGTCAGATAAGTAGCCCTTTGTAACAGAATGATGCCTCATTAAAGCTTTTTTCTACCTGAACAAGTTGGCTGCACTGACACTCACACATTTTACTCAGGGCCTAGTTGGTTAGGCATTTACGCAAAGATCATTTAGTTTTATCTTCTTCAGAGTTCAAATAAGTCTGACTATCTGGTTTTTAAATCCTTAGCAGATTTGAAATAACTAATGAGAAAGATAGTGACAATAGCAAACATCTGTAGAGCACCCTTTATTTTCCAGGCATTGTCCTAAGCAGTTTTAGTTAACTTAAACCCATGACAACCTCATGAGTTGGCACATTGTTATCCACCATTTCGTATATGAGGAAATCAATGAAAAGTTAAAAAAAAAAAAAAAAAAAAAACAACTTGCTCTTATGTGACAGATCTGAGATTTCCACCTAAAGAGCCTGGCTCCAAACTCACTCTCAAGACCACTAGCTCCACTGTGAAGAAGGCTGTTAACTTGCATGCAGCAAAAAATGATCATTGCTAACATCATAGCAAGGGAAGTGAGCATGTGTGAAGGACAGCTGAATGGATTTAAAATGTGTAACAATCACTGTTTTGTTCTTACAGTCGCTTTATTTCAATCAGGATCCCAACAGGAACCACAAGTTGCTTTGGGCTGATGTATCTCTTAAGGCACTTTTTCACCCTCCTCCCTCAGGTTTCCATCTCTCTGCTGTATTCTCCTTTATATATACTAGTATCACCCAGAAATTTCCTGTGTCTGCCACCATTACAGCTCGCTTTTCCTGAAGGTTCTTTTTGTCATGTTTATAAGAGTAACCTTAAGTCCTTGTTTGCTAATTCAAAAGTCTGGGTTATCTCTGTGTCTACTTATACCGACTGTTCTCCCTCTTCACATACAGGCTGTTTGCTGTGGTGTTTTGGATATTTTACTGATACATTGTAGGCGCTGGATACATTGTAGACACTGGATACACTGTAGACACTGGGTAAACTGTTCTCACTGGATACACTGTCAACGCTGGATACACTGTCGACACTGGATACACTGAAGACACTGGGTACATTGTAGACGCTGGGTACAGTAGACGCTGGATGTACCTTCGACGCTGGGTACATCGTCGATGCTGGGTACATTGTTGACGCTGGATACATTGTAGTCGCTGGATACATTGTAGACGCTGGATACACTGTTGACTCTGGGTACATTGTTGACGCTGGATACATTGTAGTCACTGGATACACTGTAGACTCTGGATACACTGTAGACGCTGGATACACTGTCGACGCTGGGTACACTGTAGACACTGGGTACGCTGTAGACACTGGGTACACTGTCATCGCTGGATACGCTGTCGTCCCCGGATATGCTGTCATCGCTGGATACACTGTCGTCGCTGGGTACACTGTCGACACTGGATACATTGTAGACGCTGGGTACACTGTCAACGCTGGGTACACTGTCGACGCTGGATACACTGTCGTCCCTGGATACGCTGTCGACGCTGGGTACATTGTAGACGCTGGGTACACTGTTGACACTGGATACATTGTAGACGCTGGGTACATTGTCGATGCTGGATATACCTTTGACGCTGGGTACACTGTAGACGCTGGGTACACTGTCGACACTGGATACACTGTCGTCCCTGGATACGCTGTCAACGCTGGATACGCTGTCAACGCTGGATACACTGTCGACGCTGGATACACTGTCGTCCCTGGATACGCTGTCGTCGCTGGGTACATTGTAGACGCTGGGTACATTGTAGACGCTGGGTACACTGTCAACGCTGGATACATTGTAGACGCTGGGTACATTGTCGACGCTGGATACACTGTCGACACTGGATACACTGTCGTCCCTAAATATGCTGTCGTCACTGGGTACATTGTAGATGCTGGGTACACTGTCAACGCTGGATACACTGTCGATGCTGGATACACTGTCGACGCTGGATACACTGTCATCCCTGGATATGCTGTCATTGCTGGGTACATTGTAGACGCTGGGTACATTGTCGATGCTGGATATACCTTCGATGCTGGGTACATTGTCGATGCTGGATACATTGTAGACGCTGGGTACATTGTAGAAACTGGAATACATTGTATACGCTGGGTACTGTTGCGATCCAACCCCAGCAGGTCCAGGGGTTCCCAAAGGTGTGGATGGAGTCGGTGAAGAAGGAATGACACGGAGGCAGTGTTCAGTTGATCAGCAGCCTAGCCACATTCTGACTTTATTTCTCCTGTTACATCTGAATTTATACCAGTTGATTTTAATCCTATCCATTCTATTACAAAGGTTAGGGCGTTTCTTATCTCCATTCCCAGGTTACCTGATTGTTCTGTTAAGCTACAAGGAAGTAACTGAAGGAGATTATCCTAAGTAAAGATTATGTAGCTTAAGCATGATTGTTCATAGTTAAAGTGATTACCCGCCTAGCACTTAGTTCAGGGGTTTTGTTCCCTCCCTAACTCCAGGGAAAAATCCCCATCTGGGGAAACAACCTTTCTCAGAGAGGTGACCTTGGTTAAAACACATAGTGCTAAGAAGGGGAGCAAACATATTAAGAACAGTATGCCGGCAGTGCAGCAGCGCAAGTGTTCCACCCGGAAGCACCTGCGGAGGCTGGAGATTCCTGAGGATGGCCGCAGCAATGGAGGCACAGAGCGCTATGGCCGAGGACGGTTTCACCCAGGTCACCCGCAAGGGTGGCCGGAAGGCGAAGAAAAAGCTGGCGGAGAAGCTGTGCGTGGCGGGGGAGGGCAGGGACGCGAGCCACATGGACACCGAGGAGGCCCAGCCGTAGAAGAGGCCGGTGTTCCTGCCCCTCTCCGGGGACGGGTTCCTTGATGGGAAAGAAGAAACAAGGAAAATTCCAGTCCCAGCTAACAGATACACACCATTGAAAGAGAACTGAATGAAGACATTTACTCCTATGGTAGAACATTTGGACTTCATATTCGCTTTAACTTGAAATCGGGGAATGTAGAAATCAGGACTTGTAAAGAAACCAAGGATGTTAGCGCTCTGACAAAAGCCGCCTATTTTGTGAAAGCCTTTATTCTCGGGTTTCAGGTAGAGGATGCACTTGCTCTCATTAGGTTGGATGACCTCTTCTTAGAGTCCTTTGAAATTACAGATGTGAAGCCTCTAAAGGGAGACCACCGGTCAAGGGCAATAGGGAGAATCGCTGGCAAAGGAGGAAAAACCAAATTCACCATAGAGAATGTGACACAGACGCGGATAGTTCTAGCTGATGTGAAAGCTCATATCCTTGGCTCTTTCCAAAACATCAAGATGGCAAGAACTGCCATTTGCAACCTCATCCTGGGAAATCCTCCATCAAAGGTTTATGGCAATATTCGACCTGTGGCTAGCAGAGCAGCAGATCGGTTCTGATTTCAAATCAGAGACTTTTTCTTGTCTTTGGACTGTAGAGAAAAACAGCTTACAAGTGGTCCCAAGAGACCATGTGAAGAATTTTCGGGCCAAAACCGGTTTGACTCAGTGGATAGAGCGTCGGCCTGCGGACTGAAAGGTCCCAGGTTCGATTCCGGTCAAGGGCATGTACCTGGGTTGCGGGCACATCCCCAGTGGGAGGTGTGCAGCTGATCGATGTTTCTCTCTCATCAATGTTTCTAACTCTTTATCTCTCTCCCTTCCTCTCTGTAAAAAAATCAATAAAATAAAAAAAAGAATTTTCGGTCACTTTAAACCTCAGTCTCTGTTTGTCAGTTCTTAGCCAGAAGCATAAACCCGAAAGGAAAAATTTGATAGTATTCATTCAACAGCTTTGAGGATAATTTAAGTATCAAAATTTCATGCCATTATTATACTTAAACATTCATTACAATTTATCTTATTTTAAGTTACATGCATAATTTCTAGTTCTCTTATTTGGAGGAAATATTCTTATTTTTCTATTTGAATTTGTTTTTAAATTATAGATTTATAAACATTTCTTCCCTATGAGTTGTAATTAAAGAACTATTCCCAGAAAATCTCTCTGAATCATGTCCCTCAATACTGGTGATGTGACTATTTTAGAATCAGGTTGTAAGCAGCAGTTTGGCTACACTGTGTTAACCAAAAGGCTAATCTTTCTACCTGTTTTGCCACTTGTAAAATTAAAAATTAAAAAAAAAAGAACAGTATGCCATATACCCCAGGTCCCTAGAAACATATGCTGTGCAGATGTTTCTTCCCTGCAGCAACTGTGTCAAGCAGCAAGGATGGACCGGCTTCCGGCAGGATACACTGTAGATGCTAGATACATTGTAGACGCTGGATACATGGTAGATGCTGGATACATTGCAGATGCTGGATACATTGTAGATGCTGGATTCTGTTGTCATTCTCTGAATACAATTGTATTTTCTTCTAGCCGTTAACTTCCTGGAAACAATGAAAGCTTCATTTTAGACCTTGTGGAGGTGGGTCTCTTTGATTTAGCCCTGTTCCTAGGGCATACGCCTTAGTCCTGGGATTCAGTCCTTATTCTTAAGGCTTGGTCCTTCCAGTTTCTGGGAAAAGCTCAAGGTGTTTACCTTGCATCTCTAACTCCGCAGTACTTGGTGTTTTGAAAACTGCTCCTCAGATGCTTTAGCTTCCAGCCACTGCTCTTCCTGGGGTTCCCTGGTGCTGACCCAGGCCATTGCCTTTTGGGACTCAGCGGGGACGTGAGGAGGAATTTGTGTGCAGTTGCTGAGCTCCTTCCTTTATAAAACTTCCCCCACTCAGTTCCTTAACATTTTAAAGAGAAATTTGCAATTAACTGGTCTGAGGAACAGAGGTTTTAAAACGCTGTTTTCTATTTTACTTAATAAAATTGCCTGGTGTCTGCAGGAAAATAAACAAACAAATAAATAAATAAATAAATAAATCTACACTAATAAAAGAGAAACATGGCAATTAGTGTATGACCGCTACCCTTCCCATTGGCTAATCAGCATATCCTTATGCAAATTAAGGTCAGCCAAGATGGCGGCTGGCAGCCATGCACTGAAGAGAACAGGGAGGCTTGCTTGCTCCAGTGACTGCAGACTCCAACGTTCCCCGCCTGCTGCTGCCGCCCTCTCAGCTGCAACTCTAAGCAACTATGTTGCAAATATAGAAGCTAAACAAAACCCCAGAAACCGGCTTTCAGTCAGCCAGGCTTCAGCCAGCCTGACAGCAACATTGTATCAAATACAGAAGGAAAAACAAAGGCTAGAAACCAGCTTTCAGCAGCTGAGGCCTCAGAGCTAAAGCTGGCCCAGAATAAAGAAAAAAAGGAGCGGTTGGGAGCTTCAGTCGCCCGCCAGCCTGAAAATGGCCCTCAGCCCCTCACCCAGACTGGCCAGGCACCACAGTGGGGACCCCCACCCTAATCCAGGACACCCTTCAGGGCAAACCAGCCAACCCTCACCCATGCACCAGGCCTCTATCCTATATAGTAAAAGGGTAATATGCCTCCCAGCACTGGGATCAGCGGAGCAACGAGGATCCCAGCACCGGGATCAGCGTGACAGGGGGCAACACCCAAACCCCCTGATCGCCCTGCGGCTCTGTGTGTGACAGGGGGCAGGGCCACAACCTCCCTATCCGCCCTGCTCTGTTCATGACAGGGGAAGGCGCCCCAACCCCCTGATCAGCCCTGCTCTGTGCCTGATAGTGGGGAGCTCCCTAACCCCCTGATCGCCCTGCGGCTCTGTGTGTGACAGGGTGCAGCGCCCCAAGCCCCTGATCGGCCCTGCTCTGTGGGTGATAGAGGGTGGTGCCCCAACCCCCCTATCGGCCCTACTCTGTGAGTGACAGTGGGGAGCTCCTCAACCCCCTGACCGGCCCTGCTCTATGTGTGACAGGTACGGAGCCCCAACCCCCCTGATGGGCCCTGCTCTGTGCTTGACAGGGGGTGGCGCCGCAACTTCCCTATCGACCCTGCCTTGAGTGTGACAGAGGGCGGTGCTCCAATCCCCCAATCGGCTCTACCCTGAGCTTGACTAGGGGTGGCATCGCAACCTCCTGATCCTCCCTGCTCTGTGCATGACAGGGGGCGGCGCCCCAACTCCCCAATCGGCCCTGCTCTGAGCCCAACCAGGGGTGCACCTAGGGATTGGGCCTGCCCTCTGCCACCCAGGAGCAGGCCTAAGCCAGCAGGTCATTATCTCCTGAGGGGTCCCAGACTGCGAGAGGGCACAGGATGGGCTGAGGGACCCCCTTCGCCACCCCCCCCCCCCCCAGTGCACAAATTTTTGTGCACCGGGCCTCTAGTAAATAAATAAAATGTATAACAATCTAGGGTCATTTAAAACACCAACAAACTATTTCTTATATTTTTTAAATATTTTTTAAATTTTCTAATTACAATTGACATTCAATATTATATTAGTTTCATGTATACAACATAGTGATTAGACATTTAAATTTTTTTTATTTCTTAAAGTATTACAAAGAGTATTACACATGTCTCCTTCCCCCCACCCTTGACATTCCCCTGGCTTCCCCCACCCCCTAGTGTCTTGTGTCTATTAGTTATTCTCATATGCATGCATATAAGTCCTTCAGTTGATCTCCTACCTCCCCTAACCCTCCCCAGGATTCCCACTGTAGCTTGACATTCTGCTCAATGCTGCTCTGCCTCTGTATCCATTTTTGTTCATCAGTCTATAATGGTCCTTATTATCCATAAATGAGTGAGTTTATGTGGTATTTTTCTCAGCTTCCCAGGGGCCGTCCCAGCCTCACAAGGGCCATCTCAGCCTCACAGGGGCTGTCTCAGTCTCACAGGGGCCGCCTCAACCTCACAGGGGCTGTTTCAACCTCACCAGGGCTGTTGCAAGCTCACCGGGGCCATTTCAGCCTCACCAGGGCCGTTTCAGCCTCACCTGGGCCATCTCGACCTCACCAGTGCCGTCTCAACTTCACCGGGGCTGATTCAACCTCACCAGGGCCGTCTCAGCCTCACCGGGGCCGTCCCAGCCTCACCGGGGCCGTCTCAACCTCACAGGGGCCGTCTTAGACATTTAAATTTATACTTCATGAAGCGATTGCCCCAATAAGTCTAATATCCATCTGGCACCGTATGTAGTTATTACAATACTAGAGGCCTGGTGCAGAAAAATTTGTGCACTCTGGGGGGTTCCTCAGCCTTGCCTGCACCCTCTCACAGTCTGGGACCCCTTGGAGGATGTCCACCTAAGCTGGCAGTCAGACATCCCAAGAGAAAACCAAGATGGCGGCATAGGTTAATGCCCGAGTTTGCTGCCTCGAACAACCACTTCAAAAATACAACTAAAAGACGGAACGGACATCATCCAGAACCACAGACATCCCTCTGGCATCCCGGGAGCCCTTGGGGGATGTCCAACTAATGGCTTAGGCCCACTGGGGGCCCTTAGGTCCATGGGGAGGGGTCTAAGTCATTAGTCAGACATCCTTAGCACAGAGGCTCCCGCCACCACCACTGCACTGGTCAGCCATGAGCAGGCTTCTGGCTGAGCAGTGCTCCCCTCCGTGGAAGCGCACTGACCACAGGGGGCAGCTCCTGTGTTGAGCATTTTCCCCATGGTGGTCAGTGCACATCATAGCAACCAGTCATTCTAGTTAGGATCAATTTGCATATTACCCTTTTATTATATAGCAGCGGTTCTCAACCTGGAGGTTGCGACCCCTTTGGCAGTCAAATGACCCTTTCACAGGGGTCACCTAAGACCATCCTGCATATCAGATATTTACATTACGCTTCATAACAGTAGCAACATTACAGTTATGAAGTAGCAACGAAAATAATTTTATGGTTGGGCCACAACATGAAGAACAGTATTTAAAGGGCCAAAAGGTTGAGAACCACTGTTATATAGGATTATTGAGTATATTTCCTATGCTGTACTTTACATCTCCATGACTATTTTATAACTAGCAATTTACTTCTTAATCCCTTTAACTTACACTGCTCTATAATTACATATTTTCTGGATTTTTAAGGACACTTCAGATTTTTAGCATTTATTTTAGTATATAATTTTGAATTAATTTCAAAATTTAGGGACACAAAATTTTCCTACTGTTTTCCCTAGCTTTCAATTCAAAATATATTGTAACTATTTAGCATTAAGTACAGTCTAGCAATGCTTATAATGTAGCTCAGAATTTATGAGAATCAGTGTCTGAACGCACCTGTGTCCTGGCAAGAGATGTCATGGACCCAAGTTCTCTGAGAGCCATTTGTACTCCAGGTACGAGGGACCATGATATAGCGGCCGGGGTTTCTAGGAATGGGAGACTGGAGGCTGAACAGATGGCCTCTGCTAAGGGGAAAACTTAGAGGAGAGCTACCACAAATCTCATTAAGATGGTAGGACATGTGTCCCACCCCACCAGGAGAGCTGCAGTCACTGGATGTGTGGGCATGTAGACTAAGAAACCAGTTACCGAAGCCAGTCCTGTGGCTAGCCCAGACCATATGTCTCAGATGAGAGGCAGAAGCTGTGATAACACAGATACCCAGCCACACCTGTTAAATAAGCGGACACAAGAGAATACTGGTGTACTCCTGCCTGGCTCCACCGGAAGCAACATCTTGAGCTAACTTTTCAAGGTGGGCCCCCCTTTCTTCCAAGAAAGGAAGAACAGGAAGGCCTTTTGGGAGCTCTGTCAACTTCCTACAGGAAGACAAAAACAGCTCATTATACAAACAGTCCTGAGAGAGAGTGGGGTGGGTACAAAGGTGGGTCCAGGTTTTACAATGCCTGTTGCTAATACAATTTGGGAGTACCTTTTAAGAAAATGAATACAAAGTTATGAATACAAAATAGTTAGCATCTTGTTAACCAGTGTCACGCAAATAAATTCAATAAAAAGGAAAAAAGGAGCTAGGTTTAATAATGAATATTCATATAGAATGAGGAAAGAAATTACAACTAATTACAAATTTTGAAAAGCTGACAAATACCACAAAGATCCCCGAATCCAGAAAAATAAGCTTTACTAATTTGATGACATAATCAATGGTTGTTGTTTTTTTGTTTTGTTTGTATATCCTCTGTTAACATCTTTAAGTGATAATGATTTTGTAATATTTCCTATAGAGGGAATTAAAAAATAATTCATCTTTCCTCTAGAAGAGCTGATTAAATTTTTTTCATTACTGACAGATTAGAAAGTTTCTTTCAGCTTTACACCTCACTACTCCCAAAGTCATTTATAAGACTACTAGAGGCCCGGTGCACAAAAATTTGTGCACTCGGAGGGGGGTAGGGGGGTCCCCCAGCCCGGCCTGTGCCCTCTCGCAGTCTGGGACCCCTCAGGAGATAACGACTTGCTGGCTTAGGCCTGCTCCCGGGTGGCAGAGGGCAGGCCCAATCCCTAAGTGCAGCCCCTGGTCAGGCTTAGAGCAAGGCCGATTGGGGAGTTGGGGCGCCGCCCCCTGTCATGCACAGAGCAGGGCGGATCAGGAGGTTGCGATGCCACCCCCAGTCATGCTCATGGTAGGGCCGATTGGGGGGTTGGGGCACCGCCCCCTGTCATACTCAAGGCAGGGTCGATGGGGAGGTTGCGGTGCCACCCCCTGTCATGCACAGAGCAGGGCTCATCAGGGGTGTTGGGGCTCCGTACCCTGTCACGCACAGAGCAGGGCCGATCAGGGGGTTGAGGAGCTCCCCGCTGTCACTCACAGAGTAGGGCCAATAGGGGAGTTGGGGCACCACCCCCTGTCACACACAGAGCAGGGCGGATCAGGGTGTTGGGGCGCTGGACCCTGTCACACTCAGGGCAGGGCCAATGGGGAGGTTATGGCTCTACCCTGTCACACACAGAGCAAGGCCCGTGGAGGGGGGTTGGGGCGCCACCCTCTATCACCCACAGAGCAGGGCCAATCAGGGGGTTGGGGCACCGCCACTGTCACACTCGGGGCAGGGCCGATGGAGAGGTTATGGCTCTACCCTGTCACACACAGAGCAGGGCCCGTGGGGGGGGGGGGGGGGGGGAGGGGGGTTGGGGCACCGCACCCTGCCACACACAGAGCAGGGCCGATCAGGGGGTTGGTGCGCTGCACCCTGTCAAACACAGAGCCGCAGGGTGATCAGGGGATTGGGGAGCTCCCCCCTATCAGGCACAGAGCAGGGCTGATCAGGGGGTTGGGGCGCCGCCCCCTGTCATACACAGAGCCGCAGGGCAATCAGGGGGTTTGGGCGCTGCCCCCTGTCACGCTGATCCCGGTGCTGGGAGGCATATTACCCTTTTGCTATATAGGATAGCGGCCTGGTGCATGGGTGGGGGCTGGCTGGTTTGCCCTGAAGGGTGTCCTGGATCAGGGTGGGGGTCCCCACTGGGGTGCCTGGCCAGTCTGGGTGAGGGACTGAGGGCTGTTTTCCAGAAGCGAGTGACTGAAGCTTCCAACCGCTCCTTGTTTTCTTTTCTTTTTTTTTATTCTGGGCCAGCTTTAGCTCTGAGGCCTAGCTGCTGAAAACATCGATACAATGTTGCTAAAGCCCGGCTGAATGAAAGCCGGTTTCTGGTGTTTTGTTTAGCTTCTTATTTGCAACATAGTAATAGTTGCTTAGAGTTGCAGCTGAGAGGCCGGCAAGTGAGGCAGGGAACGTTGGAGTCCGCAGTCACTGAAGCAAGCCTCATGTTCGCTTCCAGCTGCCTGGCTGCCGGCCGCCATCTTGGCTGACAGTTAATTTGCATATACTCACTGATTAGCCAATGAAAAGGGTAGCGGTCGTACACCAATTACCATGTTTCTCTTTTATTAGTGTAGATGTCAAATTTGGAAAATGTCAAGTTTTTAGCATTAATTATCTGTACGATTTCAGGGCAATTCAAGTTTTCTTGGCAGGGACTGTGTAAAGTGCTCTCTGAATTTATAACAACCATATTGCTGGGATCTTGTAAGCAGCCTGACAGATGGTGGACCCTGAAGCTTAAGCTTCGATCACTTCATGATAAACCCATTTATGGGTGAGTGGACAATTTCCAATTCAGATTTGAGACCCAATAGGAAGTTCAGTAGAGGTTACTTCTGTGGTGGCAATGGCAACTTGCTACCTAAGTAGAACACTCTCACAAATGGCCATTTGAAGACTTTTCAAATCACTTCCAGTCTCAACAACTAAGCCTCAGCAACAACTTCGTGGCTTCGGCTGAGGGTGTCTCTGTACCTGCAAACAAAGAAAGCATTGCATGAATTTGGATCACATCAGTCAGTACTCAGAGTGCCTGAGCTATTACAGAGTGTTGCCCAAGGGGAAAACATACACTTTATATTTTCTTTTCCAAGGTCTGGCTCCTTTACAGGAGGTTAATCAAAATTCAGAAGACAGGAAGAATGCACCATAACAGCTAGTTTTCAAAAGCCACGACTTTACTTCATTTAGAGAAGACCCAGGGAAAATGGCTTTGAAATTGATGGTGCTTGGGTATCCCACCAGATAAAATAGTGTATGGGCTTTGGAGTCAAGGGGACTTAGAATCAGATCTCATCAGCCAGTTTCCAAATGTATTAACTCCTGCTAACCTTATTTCATCTGTTCCTACAACTCACACACAATCCCCTTCACCTCCAAGTAATTGTAAAAACAAGTTCCAGAATTCATAACTGTTCCTTTGTAAATATTCTAGAATGTATCTTTAAAAGAAAGAATCTGTCTTAATCAGCTTGTGCTCCAATAAGAAAATACCATAACCTGGGTAGCTTATCAGCAACAGAAATTTATTTCTCCCAGTTCTAAGCTCAGGGTGCCAGCATAGTCAGGTCTTGATGAGGGCCCTCTTTCAGGCTGCAAACTGCTAATTTCTAGCTGTATCCTCATATGGTAGAGAACAGAAAGAGAAAGCAAGCTCTCTTCTAACTCTTAAAAGGGTACTACTAATTCTATCATGAGGGCTTCACCCTCATGCCCTCGTCTGACTCTAATTATCTCCCAGAGGCCCCATCTTTTAATATCATCACACGGGGGGTTTAGGGTAGGGTTTTAATATATCAATTTTGGGATTCACAAACATTCAGTTCATAACAGGACTCTTTAAAAATGTAATAACCAGAATGTCACTATCACACTTTTGAAATTAATATTAATTATGTAATATCAAGAAATATCTAGCCATACATTTCCTCTATTGATGGGGGAGGGGGTAACCCTAAAAACTAAAAGATTAAAAAACAAAACAATGAACTGACAGTGAAAAAGACTGTTTATATATTTTTTAAATATATTTTTATTGATTTCAGAGAGTAAGGGAATGGAAGAGAGAGATAGAAACATCAATGATGAGAGGGAACCATTGGTCGGTTGCCTCCTGCATGCCCCCTACTGGGGACTGAGCCCTGAACCCAGGCATGTGCCCTTGACCGGAATCGAACCCAGGACCCTTGAGTCCACAGGCCGACGCTCTATCTGCTGAGCCAAACACACCAGGATGAAAAAGACTGTTTATATTTCTTCCCTTCACCCCACCCCCACCCCCGTAGGTGACCAGGGAAAATTCAAGTTATCCTTCTGGACTTTGACTTACCCACTTTACTCTCATTCGCTCATCATTGTTACAAAGAGCAAGTTACTTAACTACTCTAAGATTTAATATGTAATCTATAAAATGGGCATAATAAACATTGAAAGGTTGCTATAAACACTGAAGGAGACAACAGGTGAAGTACCTGGCACACAATCACTCAAAAAAAATTAATTCTCTTTCTCAAATGCAACTTAAAGCAATACTTCTGCATTTAATGATATATAATCTATACTCTGATTCATATTCTCTCTCTCTCTCTCTCTCTCTCTCTCTCTCTCTCTCTCTCTCTCTCTCTCCCTCTCCCATATTCACAACAGCCTGAAAATGTAAGTAGCTCAAGTTGGGTGTAATCCAAGGCTCAGAATGATTGATTGACTTGCCCAAAGTGCACAGCTGTTAAGTGGCCGAACCAGAATTTGTGTAGAAAAAGCTCTTTATGCCCCTGTGTTTTTTTGAACCTGTGACATCAAATGAAAGTTACATTTTACACTAACTATTCTGTTCACAGAATTTGGAATATATACATAATAATCTTAAGGAAAATTTCCATCAAGAATGGTTATAAATTTTAAGTTTTTGAACTAATGCAAAAAACTAAGCTATCTCCAAAACTTATTTCTCAGTTCAAGATACCAGAGGTTTCAGTTTTATTATGTAAAAAAGTGCCATGTGAAGTTTTTAAAAAAAAAAAATAATAATGACTAAGTACAGTGAAGCTCAAATGTCCAATGTGTTACATATTTAAAGTATAATTTTTTAAGCCAAATGATTATTGGCATCAAATAAGCACATTTAAAATCTATCAATGGGAGTTCACAGTGATTTTTAATTTCTGAACTAAAAATGCCTATATTTTCTCACAAAGTGAAACTAGAAACTATCGCCTACAAGAAACACTGCAACCTGACCAAATGCTCACTGTAATTAGTGCTTCTATTGTAATTGGGGTTGTAGGTGGCAGATAACCTCTGAGCATCCTTGATTGTGTATAGTTAGAGAACAAAAGGTCACAAAGTAAGTCCTGTGGCTTCCCAACAACAGTTCCTTCACCAGGAACACAGGCTCAGACTCTAGCATTCATTTGCTAAACTCACTCAAACATAATGCCTTCTGGATGAACACTCAGTATTCTCCAGCTATAAGACCTGGGGGAAAATTATTTTATAGCTCAATAGTTTTGTATTTTCCTTTAAATGGGTCTTACATGTTACCTTACATGTTACTTCTTAAGACTGTTTAAGTATATTTTTAAATATAGTAGTTTGTTTATAAATACGTAGTTTGTTGCAATTGTGAGTGAAATTCCTCCCGCCCCCTTCCCCCCCCCCCCCCCCCCCCGTATTTGCTATTACATTAGTTATATATAATCTGGGTGGAAGAATAGAAGCGATGTTCCCAAACATCTCAAAATAAACAGCCGTTAACCGTAAGGCAACATTAGAATTCAAAATGACCCTGGACAATTAGAGAAGTGTTAAAAACAAAGAAAACAGTAGTGAGTAGGGGCAGGTACAACACAAAAAACAATGACAAAACAAACAATCAAAAAGTCAGATGGGAACTTAGGCTATATAAAAACATGTCAGCAGTGCCTGGCTGGTGGGCTCAGTGGTTGAGCATGGACCTATGAACCAGGAGGTCATGGTTCAATTCCCAATCGGGGCTCATGGGTGGCTTGGTCCTTGGTGTGGGGTGTGCAGGAGGCAGCCGATCAATGATTCTCTCTCATCATTGATGTTTCTGTCTCTCTTTCCCTCTCCCTTCCTCTCTGAAATCAATAAATATATACATATTTCAAAATGTCAGCAAAATATGTAGGGTCAAAGTGGATAATTAGCTGACCATGAACGAGCGGGGAAGCACTGCACTCTTTTCGGACCTATAAATTGGCAGCTGGTACGGAAGGACCATCAGGCCAACTTCCTTGTGTGTTCAGTGCTGGTGGAACCTCTATCACAGCGGTTCTCAACCTGTGGGTCGCAACCCCTTTGGGGGTCGAACGACCCTTTCACAGGGGTAGCCTAAGACCATCAGAAAACACATATATAGTTACATATTGTTTTTGTGATTAATCACTATGCTTTAATTATGTTCAATTTGTAACAATGAAATTGGGGGTCACCACAACATGAGGAACTGTATTAAAGGGTCGCAGCATTAGGAAGGTTGAGAACCACTGCTCTATCACGACACACTCATTTCTGACAGTTACCACTTGAAGAACAAGGTGGAGATGTTAGAACCTAAATTAGCATGAGAACTAAAAAGATGTGTATAAAGTAAAAAAAAAAGATGGAATTACAGAAAAGATAAAAAAAGGTCCTTTGATATGCAGGACAGTGACCAACAGTAGCTATGTAACTGATGACAAAACGAAATAGGCTTAACCAGCAACTTGACGGCATGCCATAAATGGCAATGCTTTCAGACAGCAGATTTATTAATCATTAAAATGGCTGTCAAATTTTCTGTTATAACAGTGTAATTTTGTAGGTTTTTCTATGTGCTGCTCAGTTCTATAAAAACTGACAACTTCGGTGATTTCAGGCTGCTTTTAAAGATACTAGTGGCTAAGTTATCCCCAGCTCACAAAGTAAATAACTCACCACACTTCTGAATACAAACAAAAGGGCTTTAGAGCCCAGCTAGTGAGTGGCTGGGAAAAATCAGAATGTTTATCTTACAGTGCTTAGTGGAAGAGGGACACAGGGTGTTTGTTTTACCCGGCAACCATCCACATCTAGTCTGGAGGGCCTGCTGTGTTTCATAAAGAGAGACAAGGAGAAGCAACTTGGAAGAACGGTAGGATCTTGTTGGACCAAATGCAAACCTATCCCTTAACCAGCTCACACAACAGGCAAAGGAGAGACTCCCAGCAGCTGAGAAACAAATCTCTAGAATCTTCAAACTAACCCGGTAGAAAGGGACAAATTAACTTAAAGAGGCTTGGGACCAAGGTATGTGAGTTTAAGGTTAGTATAACTTCTTAGAGAAAACATTAAGAACCGGTGGGGAAAGACAACAGCAGTGCTAACGAGTATAGTGGTGCCTAAAGAATTACTCCATGTTCCATTTAAAAAATGAGAGAGAATATATATTTTTTGATGATGTATTCAGGATTATTTGAGATATGGCTCTTGAGCTGCCCTTGGTCAATACTGACATTTTTATTCTCCTTCTAGATCCCCATGATTACCTTACCCAATTCTTGGTATTTACCAATATATTTTTCCTTTCCCATAATCCTATATGTTCTTTCTTTTGTAATATGCTCTCTTTTCTAACTTAAGATTTCTTTTACAACTCACTCGCTACATTTATGTTATTTTTTAAAATATATTTTTATTAATTTCAGAGAGGAAGAGAGAGGGATAGAGAATAGAAACATCAATGATGAGAGAGAATCATTGATCGGTTGCCTCCTGCATGCCCCCTACTAGGGATCAAGCCCGCCAACCCAGGCATGTGCCCTTGGCCAGAATCGAACCTGGGACCTTTCAGTCCACAGGCCGACGCTCTATCCACTGAGCAAAACTGGCCAGGGCACTACATTTAAGTTAATAGCTGCTTCCTATTGTCTCAAAGGGAACTTAATCTCTTGCAAATGGGCAGACATATCGATAACTCTGACTAATGTAAAACTGATTCTTCCTAAATTGGCTGTTTCATTCTTTTCCCACTTACATAATTTCTTGACCTAAAAGATCTACACTAGCATTGCAGGACCATGATACTAGCTAAGGCTGGATGAGAAATTAGAAATACATGGGGAAGTGTCAGCTTAATACTTACAGAAATAAATTATATCTAAAATACCTATAGTACAGGGGCTTTAGTATGGGTTGGAATAGAATACAGTTGAAACTGTATTCAAGTTCCCTGAATACAGGGAAATAATATATTTTTTCCTTTGATTCTCTTTTTCAAGAGATATATTTAGAATATCAGATGAATGCTAACTTGAGATAGAGAAACTCTCCTGGTTTTTGTTTCCTGCTGAGAATGGATCTACAATGGATAACTTATAGAGTAAGTCAACATGTCTTTTCTGCATAGATAACAGTGGCACAATTTTGCTTATGTTCACAGGGAGTCCCTGGTTTGGTGTAAGTTAGGCTTTAATAGTTTTCAAAACATTGTATGAAAGCCCCAAATTTTACAGTTAATAGACACTAATAAGATATTAGGTTAGGACTATTTTAAAATGATGAAAATAAGGTGGTATTAAATCTAAAACTACTGGATTTGAATCATGAGCTTTGACTTATACTTTTTAGACTTTTATGAAAGACAAAAACAACAAATGGAATTAGATAAAGCTAACACTTACCCCAAAATACAAATATAAAAATACTCTTTGAGAATATATTTAACACAAGATAAAAAGCAAAGTGTTTTGCACATAGTTGGATCTCAAGTCAATCACATGTTTCTTCTGTCACTGACCTACTATGAGTCAGGAAATTCTATATATCCTATGCTGCTGATACAAAGATAAATACTGTACTAGGAATTTCTTGCAATCCACAAGTTCATAGCCTAGCCCTAGTTGAATAAACATGTAAACAAAATAATCACAGGACAATGATAAGTGCTATTATAGAATCCTGTATAAAGTTATCTAAAAGATAAGAGGACTCACTAGCTGTGCCCACACAGGGGTGGAGTCAAAGAAGTTTAACAGAAGATGTGACTGTCCAGTGGGTTGACACCCAAGGCAGGAATAGCAAGAGATTATTCCTCTGAAAAGTTAAACCAGATCACAAAGGGCTTTGTATGTCAGGCAAATGGGTTAGGCTTTATCTGGGAGGTAATGAGGAGCCACCTTAGAAGGAGTGGCAAAATCTGATTTACATTTTAGAAAAGTACTTCCCATGGCAATGTGAAAGGTGTACTACAGAAAAAATGAGGCGACAGACAGGAAAGCCTTGTAGGAGGCTATTTCAAAAGCCCAGAAGAAGAAGGGAAAAAAAAACAAAAAAAAGCCCAGAAGAGATAACAATCATCTAAAGAAGGACCCTGCGGCAATGGCAATAAGGATTATGAAAAGAAAACTAACCTGAGAAATGTTTGAAAAGTAGGTGAGACAAGACTAGGTGACTAATTAGGCGAGAAGTAAAACACGGAAGTGAGGACAATTCCAAGTTTTCTGGTTTAACCAATTAGATGTCTTGTGGTGCCATTAACTGAAGTAGATAATGCAGAAGAAAAAGCAGATTTGGAGAAACCAATAGAAATGATCTTGGTTAAAGATATGTGGGGTTTGAGGTAGGAATACTTGGTTGTTCATTAGAAATATTATGTGAATTAGGTCAAATATTTGAGCAGGATACACATTAGTAAATGAGTAGGTAATAGCCTAATTAATGGGCACTGATGAGTTGGCCCAACACCCTTGCATAATAAATCACAGCCCCATTGGTAACTGTGGCCTTATAGTGATTTCATAGGAATGTGTTCTCAGCACTCTCCTCTTTGAGTGACAGAATCCCCGAGGATGTCAAAATTTTAGGCACTGCTGCTTAAACCTCAGTATATGTAAGACCATCCAATAAGCTTGCTACAATGAATGGGCCTAGCTAGACACTCCCCCACCACCCCGAGACTTTGATTCAGTGGTGTGGTGTGGGATTCAGGAATCTGTATGTTTAAAAAGCAACTCCTGGTGTTTCTTATGTACATACACTAAAGTTTGACTTATTTGGGGGAAAAAAGAAATTTTAAAAAGAAGGAAAATGTAGTTAGAATTTTGCATATGTTAATTTTGCCTTAAAAATTACTACGTATTTAACTTAAATCCTTTTATTTCTTTTGGTTTTAAAGTTCATGGCTTTAGTCAAATTCTAGAGATTATTTTTCCTAGAAAAGTGTGTAACAAATAAATTTGTCTGTTTTGAGTCATAACAGTATATTTCCCTATGCTTAACAAGGAAACAAAAATATCTAAAGTTAACAACAAAATAAGCAGTGAAAAGCAACTCGTTTATCAATTTGAAAATGACTAATTGAAAATGGTGGCCTCATTATGCTTAAAGGAAAGCGTCCTGGACTGAAATTCAAAAACCTGCATTATTTGACATTAGTTCTGACCTTGAGGAAGTCCTTTGAAGTCTCTGGGCCTTCATTTCCCCATTTATCACATGAAGGTGTTAGGCTGGAAAAATCTCATAAGGTTCTGGATAAGATTGATGTGTTGTCCTTTAACTAGTATATTTGGTTGAACCAAATGAAAATGATGATGTTGAACAATTTTACCTACAAAAAATGGAAATTTCATATGGTTCAACATATTGAGGATGGAGCAGACTCATCAGGCATGACCAGTCCAGAGCCTTTATCCAACTCCATCTCACAGTCAGCTTGTTTCACTTTCTCCAGCAACTGTATACCTCGATGGCTCTAAGCACACCCACCTTTACATCCTGCAGGCTCTGAGATTTCAAAGGGCAACAACCGTGTTTTACCTCTAAATTGAAAAATCCTACAGAAGGACCCAGATTGACATGGCTTGGATCATACCCTCTCCTCAGCCAAATGCTACGGTCAGAGTACTCTTATTGGCTGGAAGTAGGTTACTTTCCTACCCCAGTGACCAGAGGGGTGGAATAGTGTGAATGGCAGCTTTCAGTCCCATAAAGGAGGTGAACAGACAAAAAATAGATATCCTCTACCTGTCTCTGGGTGGGACATGACTTAAAATATACTTTATTCATCGAAAGGACATATTATGACTCAACTAAACCAGAAGGAAGATTTGAATTCAAATTTTTGTGGCTTGGGACATTATTTTCCCCTTCTGAATTTATTTTCTCATCTGAATGTACTATAAAGACCTTGAAGCGTTATGATGAAATGATATGAAATCATGTGCATGAAATTTCTTTGAAAATTGTAAAGCACACATAGAAGCATGGAACAAACTGACAAATCTCAGAGGGAAGATGGGGGGTGAGGGGTGAGAGTGGGAAGAGATTAACCAAAGAACTTATATGCATACTAGAGGCTTGGTGCATGAATTCATGCACCAGTGGGGTCCCTCAGCCTGGCCTGTGGGATTGGGCTGAAACCGGCTCTCTGACATCCCCCAAAGGGTCCTGGATTGTGAGAGGGCACAGGACAGGCCGAGGGACCCCACCGGTGCATGATTGGGGCTGGGGAGGGACACGGGAGGTTGGCCAGCAGAAGAGGGACTGCGGGAGGGCTCCAGGGCATGTCCAGCCTGTCTCGCTCAGTCCCGATTGGCCAGACCCCAGCAGCAAGCTAACCTACAGGTTGGAGCATCTGTCCCCTGGTGGTCAGTGCACATCATAACGAGCGGTTGAGCAGCCTTAGCATATCATTAGCATATTATGCTTTGATTGGTTGAATGGATGACCGGACGACCAGAAGACCAGACACTTAGCATATTAGGCTTTTATTATATAGGATATCCATAACCTATGGACACAGACAATAGTGCAGTGAAGGCCTGGGGGGAGGGAGTTAATGGGGGGAAAAGGAGGACATCTGTAATATTTTTAACAATAAAGATAAATTTTAAAAAGAAAATTGTAAAGCACTATAGAACTTAAGGACTCTTTCATTCAAAAAACATCTATTGAGTGCCTACTGTGTTTTGTTTGTTTATAAGCTTTCTTAGGCAAAGATAAAGATGAATTAAATATGATATTTTTGCCCTCTGCAACATCATACAGGATCAGGATAACATTCTGTATGTAAATAAGCTCAGCACATCTTAACTTTTTAATACTTGACAACTGAGAGAGTACAGTAGTTTAACAAATGCAGGGATAGTCCATATATTTTAGAATAGAGATATTACTCAAAATTTGAGTGTAAACTAAACTTTTTCAAAGCAAACTTTTGACTTGTTTCACCTCTATTCTTTTCACAACACTATATTTGGTTCTGCTCACCTCTTCAACAAATGATTTCTTCCTAAAGATCAACATTGTTTGTCTCAAAGCCAGCTTTTCTCAAAACTGGTCTTGTGGCTGGTGCTCTACTGAATGTTTCTTATCTCTACATACACTTCTACCTGAATACAGCAATTCTAACCCCATAGTCTCACTTATACAAACTCTCAATTTTGTAAACAATTTTGAACTTGATGCATACTAATTTTTATTTTCATATTTTTGGCATAATTCTCTTATTATGTTGTGCCAACCAAGCTCATGCTTTGGGAAATGATTGATAAAACTGAGAGTTGTCTATAAAATCTTATAGTTCTCTAGCCATTCTGAATCTAAAATTGCCCATTACCATCTGTGGCAGTCAAACTGATTTCTTATAGTGGTTTACCTTCCCATCATCCTAAAACACATTTTGAAATATGACTTTATGAAAATTTTAACAAGATTAAACAACAAATTATAAGAGACTTTTCAGGATCTTCCTGCTAATAAATATTTGCTTGCTACGCACACAAGTTTATATGCCAATCACATATTTATTCAGCATGAATTGGTCACATTGTAATAAGATCCTGCCTCCTCGAGAACTATATAAAATTTCCAAACCTAAGGCTGGCTTTGTAGTCACAATGTTACTGTTTACTCCTGATACTTTAATACATATTGCTAAGGGTTTTGTCATGGGTTCCTAAGCCTCTATTCTTGAAATTATTCGCCTGGATCTGCTTATTCACTTCTTTTTTTAATATATATACTAGAGGCCCAGTGCACAAAAATTTGTGCACTCGGGGGGGAGGGGGTCCCTCAGCCCGGCCTGTGCCCTCTCGCAGTCTGGGACCCCTCGGGAGATAACGACTTGCTGGCTTAGGCCCGCTCCCGGGTGGCAGAGGGCAGGCCCAATCCCTAGGTGCAGCCCCTGGTCGGGCTCAGAGCAGGGCCGATTGGGGAGTTGGGGGCGCCGCCCCCTGTCATGCACAGAGCAGGGCGGATCGGGAGGTTGCAATGCCACCCTCAGTCATGCTCAGGGTAGGGCCAATTGGGGGGTTGGGGCACCACCCCCTGTCACACTCAAGGCAGGGTCGATGGGGAGGTTGCGGCGCCACCCCCTGTCACGCACAGAGCAGGGCCAATCAGGGGGTTGAGGAGCTCCCCCCTGTCATGCACAGAGTAAGGCCGATAGGGAAGTCGGGGCACCACCCCCTGTCACACACAGAGCAGGGCCGATCAGGGGGTTGGGGCACCGCACCCTATCACACACAGAGCCGCAGGGCGATCAGAGGGTTGGGGAGCTCCCCCCTATCAGGCACAGAGCAGGACTGATCAGGGGTTTGGGGAGCTCCCCCCTATCAGGCACAGAGCAGGGTTGATCAGGGGGTTGGGGCGCCTTCCCTGTCATGAACAGAGCAGGGCGGATAGGGAGGTTGTGGCCCCACCCCCTGTCACACACAGAGCTGCAGGGAGATCAGGGGGTTTGGTCGCTGCCCCCTGTCACGCTGATCCTGGTGCCGGGAGGCCTTGCGGTTCTGCTGATCCCGGTGCTGGGAGGCATATTACCCTTTTACTATATAGAATAGAGGCCTGGTGCATGGGTGGGGGCCGGCTGGTTTGCCCTGAAGGGTATCCTGGATCAGGGTGGGGGTCCCCACTGGGGTGCCTGGCCAGCCTGGATGAGGGGATGATGGCTGTTTGTAGCTGGTCACACCCTCTTCAGGGTGGGGGTCCCCACTGGGGTGCCTGGCCAGTCTGGGTGAGGGGCTGAGGGCCGTTTTCAGGCTGGCGGGTGACTGAAGCTCCCAACCGCTCCTTTCTTTCTTTTTTTTTTTTAATTCTGGGCCAGCTTTAGCTCTGAGGCTCGGCTCCAGCTATGAGGCCTCGGCTGCTGAAAGCAGGTTTCTGGCCTTTTTTTACCTTCTGTATTTGAAACAATATTGCGGTCCGGCTGGCTGAAGCCTGGCTGACGAAAGCAGGTTTCTGGGGGTTTGTTTAGCTTCTATATTTGTTACCATGTTTCTTAGAGAGCAGCAGAGAGGCCGGCAAGGCAGGCGGGGAACCTGGCTTCCTCTGTCACTGAAGCAAGCAAGCCTCCCTGTTCTAGTCAGCTGCCTGGCTGCCGGCCGCCATCTTGGCTGGCAGTTAATTTGCATAAGGATATGCTGATTAGCCAATGGGAAGGGTAGCGGCCGTACAGCTAATTATCATGTTTCTCTTTTATTAGATAGGATATATTTTATTTTTACAGAGAGGAAGGGAGAGGAAGAGGGATAGAGAGTTAGAAACATCGATGAGAGAGAAACATCAATCAGCTGCCTCCTGCACACCCCCCACTGGGGATGTGCCCGCAACCAAGGTACATGCCCTTGACCAGAATCGAACCTGGGACCCTTCAGTCAGCAGGTCGATGCTCTATCCACTGAGCCAAACCACTTAGGGCATTCACTTATTTCTTCAGCAAATATTTACTGAAGGACTACTAAATGCCAAGTGCTGTTCTTGGCTGGGTGGGTACAAAATTAATAAGGCATAGTCTTTGCCTCAAGGCCCTCACAAAGCTGTAGAGAAGACATAGAACTAAAAAACAACAACCCGGGCGGGGGGGGGGGGAAAAGGATACTTATGTAATACCCTTTGTAATACTTTAAGAGGAAAATAAAAAAAAAAAAAAAAAAAAAAAAAACAACAACCCAATTACCATACAGGAGATGCAATGGAATATGGGAACTCTGGTGTGTGTCTCCTTCCCTCTGGCAATTCCTCCCCCATTTCATTGGTCCAAAAGGGCCAATCATATTAGTTCAGGAATGGGCATCTTACTGTCCCAGAGCAATCAAAGGCCTCCTCACAACTTTCCTGCTAGAATTAGAAAGGGAGGAGTATCCCTCTGTTGCTTTTTTATTATTATTTTACATATATTTCTTTATTGATTTCAGAGAGGAAGGGCGAGTGAGAGAGAGAGATAGAAACATCAATGATGAGAGAGAATTATTGATTGGCTGCCTCCTGCACGCCCCCCACTGGGGATGGAGCCTGCAACCTGGGCATGTGCCCTTGGCCAGAATCGAACCCAGGACCCTTCAGTCAGTAGGCCAATGCTCTATCCAATGAGCCCAACCAGCTAGGGCCCTCTGTTGCTTTTAGGTCACAAGCTCCAAGTGTGGAGCCTGAAGCATGCAAGTGATTTCACTGATCATGCTCAGTGCAAGTGAGAAGCTGCTGTTGGCTGCCGGGGGCTAATTCCAGCAGGTCATACATGGAAGAAGTTCATCAAAAGGTTGGTGGACCTTGAGGCTTCAGCAGGGCTGAAGATACATATTATTGCCTGCTGGAATAGCTGAAAGCATTTCCCCAAACCTGAAGATCTACATGTTATTGCCTGCTGCCAGACAGCTGAGGGCAGTTCCCCCAACCTGACAATGCCTACTGTATACCAAACCTTCCTTTTGATACGTATATCTGCTTTGCTTTAGGGCAATTTGTGTTAATAAAAAGCTAGGGGTCCAGAAACTCAGAGAACTTGGTTACTGAAGCTAGGTCTCCTCTGGCTCCCCATAATGCCTTCCAAATTTATATTCCATGTCTAGTCTCTTTATTAATTTACTCACAGCCCTTCTCCAGATTCCTGAACCCTTCTAGATGCTGAGAAACACCCCAGCAGGTGGCATATTCCCCACCATGTAGAGAGAATCAATCCAAGAGAGACCAAAGCCAACATTCCAGGAGAAGCAGAGAAAAGCAAGACCTGAGAGGTGAAGAAAGGCTTGCTGATACCCGGGTCTGGTATGCCCGAACCTTTCACTTTCCTGAGCTTACCAGATATGTGTAGAGGTAGGCAGTCCTGGGTTTAGATGGGCTTCCATGATTATCAGGGATCCACGCTCCTTCTGTCATTCTACTCTGCAATCCTTACTTAACATATGACTTCCATCTTCATGTAGCAACTGAACTTTTTGCTGCAGACCAAGATCAACAGTAATTGATATAAATGTGAGGAGTCTGGAAGAAGGCTGACCAGGACTCCTTTTGATATTCACAGGGTGAATATCTACATTTTCTTACCTGCTGCTGACTCAATGGCCTAAAGCAAACTCCCCGAAGACCTGACAATCTTACTGTTTGCTAATCATTACCATTGATATGTCTGTTTGCATTCCTAAAGGCAATTGTGTATTCTAGCTAATAAAAACAGCTGGGAATGGAGCAATGGAGAGAGCTTGACCGTCATGGTTAGGCTGTCCTCTGGTTCCCCCGGTAATTATAAAAATTAATATTCCATCTTGTGTGTATCATTTGCACGTCAGCCCTCCCTTCAAGTCTTTGAACCCGCGAAAGCCACGCTGGCCGTGGACTCCCGCAACTTTTTATATTTTTTTATTAAAAATTTTTAATGTGGACATTATTGCAGACTTCCTCCATTCTCCACCCCTTTTGCCCACCTCCACCTACCCCCTGCCTCCTGCTCTTTTGGCCTTCACCACACTATGGTCTGTGTCCCTGGGGTATTCTAATCCCTTCAACTTCTTTATCCAGTTGCCCCCACCCTACTCCCCTCTGCTCCTGACAGTTTGTTCCATGCATCCATGCTTCTGGTTCCATTTTGTTCATCAGTTTATTTTGTTCATTAGATTCCACATATTAGTGAGATCATATGGTATTCGTCTTTCTCTGGCAGGCTTATTTCACCAAGCATAATACTCTCCAGGTCCATCCATGCTATTGTAAAGGGTAAGAGTTCCTTCTTTTTTATAGCCACATAGTATTCCACTGTGAAAATGTACCAGTTCTTTTATCCATTCATCTGTGATATATTTTTATTAATTTTTTTAGAGAGAAAAGGAGAGAGAGAGAGGAAGAGAGAGAAACATTCATTTGTTGTTCCACTTATGCATTCATTGGTTGATTCTTGTATGTGTCCTGATCAGAAATCGATGGTGTATTGGGACAACACTCTAATCAACTGAGCGACCCTGCCAGGGATGCAAATGCACTTTTTTTTTTTTTTTTTACTGATTTTTAGAGAGAAAGGGAGGGAGGAAGAAATATCAAGGTGAGAGCAGAACGTGGATCATCTGCCTCCTGCACGGCTCCTGTCGGGGATTGAGCCTGCAACCTGGGCATGTGCCTGAAAGGGCGAGGGCTATGCCCTCCATCTTGCCTGTATCCTCCATGTTGGGGCCATGTGCGGCCTTCTTCCCGGAAGCCCAGGCCTCTGCTGGCCACGCCCGGGATTTTAAACTAACCAATGACAATCAAGGGAAGTGCGCGCCATAGATATGACCACATCCTGTGTAACAGGACCCGGCTTGCGCCTGGCCAATCGGCAGAGCACAGTCCTTTCTCCTCCCCTTACTCCGACCCCCCCCTATATAACCGGTCTCTGGGCGGGGTTGGCTCTCTTGGCCACTTGGCTAGCCGATGTGTCGGTGGGTCTGGTGGATGGAGAGCTCAAGCTAGCTTGAAATACAGATTCTTATGCTTTTGCATCGGATTGGATGGCTCCCTGATGTGGTTTCTTGGGAATCTTGAAATATGGGCATAACAGTGCCCTGATCCAGAATGAAACCAGCAACCTTTCGGTGCACTGGACGTACCACGCAGGCCAGGGCACAACTGCACTTTTTGAATGGAGAAAAGACTCTATCATTTTCTGGTGTCCCAATTCTTCCTTAATATCTCCCACTCTACTCTGTGCCAGTTGTAACATATCCTTGAGCTCACAGTGTTGTTTTCCTTGCTTTCTGCCTGCTTCAGTCATATACATAACCTGCACAGCCCCTGTAGGCTCTGAGAGTGTGGTCCCTGATCAAAAGAGCATCCCTACTGAGCTCAAGCAAGAAGTCTAACAACTCCTTTCTTGTAAAGCTTTTGGAAAAAAAAAAAAGTAGATCCACCAACAGCAATGTTCTCAACTTTAGGGTCATGGGACAACGGTGTTTCTACCTATTGTGCTCGATATGAGGTATATCCAAAGTAATTTCTTACTAGATATATGTGTGCTTTTAAAGTTTGCCAACAGTGCTCTTTCTTTTTTAGAAATTTAAGGTCATTCCTATGATAACATCATTTTCTTTCTCTTGCATTCTTGTATGCTTTATAGAAGAGGGGTGAATTCAAAATCACTGGTTAATTCACATAATTTGAAGCTTATTTAAGTATATTCATGGGTGTGTCACATATATAATATTCATCCTTTATGTGTTGCAGCAGTAGAATGTTGAAGTATAATTCCAGAGCAGACAGACATTATGGTAAAGCTCTGAATGGGTTAGGGAGTAGAGACCAATGGTCATCACTAAACATGCAAGTGATTTTACTAGTCATGCTAAATGCCAAGTGGGATTACATAGTTTGTTGGCCAACTGGGGCTCTGTGTAAACTTTTTAATATATGTCACTAGTCTCTTGGGAAAGAAAGTCCTACCTTAAGATTAGGAAGAGAAGACTGAAGTTAGCTTTGGGGATGGGGGGCTGTGGGTAAGGAGACCATGGCTCACTTTTCTAACAATTCAGAAGGAGCAAGGTTAAGTTAGGTTAAGGGGGGGAAGAGACCAAGATGGCGGCGTAGGTAAACACCGGAGACTGCTGCCGCAAACAACCATTTCAAAAATACAACTAAAAGACGGAACGGACATCACCCAGAACCACAGGGAGGCTGGCTGAAGAGAGACTCTACAACTAGAAGGAAAGAGAACAGCAAACCGAGGCTCAGAGGAGGCGCAGTGTGGAAAATACAAAGGTACCGAGGTGCGCGCGAAAGCGGGCTGGTGGCTGAGGGCGCGGTTGTCGTTTTCGATCGGGAGTGAGTCTCAGACTCTGGGCTCCAGATCCGGGCGAGTCTCTAGGGACCCAGACTCAAACGGGAGAAGCGGGATTATCCGGCATCAGTTGGAACCTGAGGGTAGCTTTCTCTCCGAGGTTTGCAGCGGCTGCCGGGGTTCTGAGAAGCAGAGCCTCTGGGAACGGGACTGAGAGCGGCCATAACTGCTCCCTCGGCCCGCCCTGCTGATCCCGCCCCGCCCAAACCCTGCGCACAGCCATTTGCCGATCGCCTCAGGCAAAGGCTGGATTAGCGCCTCCCCAGAAGGCAGACGTTTTCCACACAGCTGATTCCTACAGCCAGTCGGCCTGGTGGTCAAATCCCTCTAGTGTTAACTACAACAATTAAGGCTTGGCTAGAACAAGACTGCGCACAAAGACCACAAGGGGGTGCACCAAGAAAGCATAAAAGATGCGGAGACAAAAAAACATGACAGAAATGGAGGATATGGAGCTAAGAATCGCAATTTTGAGGGCTTGCTATAAACTTGAGCAGAGCCTCATGAAAACTAATGAGACCCTCGATGCTACGATAAAGAAATTAGAAAGTAAGCATACACGGACTGAAATAAAGAATATTATACCAAGTAGCAGACCAGAGGAGCACAAGAATCAAACCAAAGAGTCGACAAAAAACACCCAACTGGAAAAGCAAAATGAAAAAAGAATCCGAAAGTGTGAAGATAGTGTAAGGAGCCTCTGGGACAGCTTCAAGCGCACTAATATCAGAATAATAGGGGTGCCAGAAGATGAGAGACAGCAAGATATTGAAAACCTATTTGAAGAAATAATGGCAGAAAACTTCCCCCACCTGGTGAAAGAAATGGACTTACAGGTCCAAGAAGCGAACAGAACCCCAAACAAAAGGAATCCAAAGAGGACCACACCAAGACACATCATCATTAAAATGCCAAGAGCAAAAGACAAAGAGAGAATCTTAAAAGCAGCAAGAGAAAGAGACTCAATTACCTACAAGGGAATACCCATACGACTGTCAGCTGATTTCTCAACAGAAACTTTGCAGGCCAGAAGGGAGTGACAAGAAATATTCAAAGTGCTGAATACCAAGAACCTACAACCAAGATTACTTTATCCAGCAAAGCTATCATTCAGAATTGAAGGTCAGATAAAGAGCTTCACAGATAAGGAAAAGCTAAAGGACTTCATCACCACTAAACCAGTATTATACGAAATGCTGAAAGGTTTCCTTTAAGAAGAGGAAGAAGAAAAAGGTAAAGATACAAATTGTGAACAACAAACATGCATCTATCAACAAGTGAATCTAAGAATCAAGTGAATAAATAATCTGATGTACAGAATGAACTGGTGATTACAATGAATCAGGGACATAGAAGGGGAATGGACTGACTATTCTTGGCGGGGGGGAGGGGAATGGGAGATGCAGGAAGAGAATGGACAAAAATCATGCACCTATGGATGAGGACAGTGGGTGGGGAGTGATGGCGGAAGGTGGGGCGGGAACTGGGAGAAGGGGAGTTATGGGGAAAAAAGAGGAACAAATGTAATCAGAACAATAAAGATTTAATTAAAAAAAAAAAAAGTTAGGTTAAGGGGTCTAAGATTAAGTTAGAATTCCAAATCAGAAATGGGGTTGCCAGAGACATGGGCTCTGCTACAAGATTTGTAATAGAAAAACAGAAGGAATTTAAGCATGCAGGTATAGCTGGTAGCTCCAAACAATGGGGGGGGGGGGGGTGAGGGGGGGGGAGGGAACCAGCTAAGAAAAAAGTGCTTGAGAGAACCCAGAAAATTTGGTGCTAGTATTGATAAAAGTAACCAGATCCCGGCAGTAGAAGAAAATGGTGGAGCCAATTTTGTAGGTATAACTGATTTGGGAGAATACTTAGTATGAGATATTATGAGGTCATGATATATATTGGGGACCCAGACTAGAGAAATGGCCTTAGGGGGGAAAAAGGTGATGTAAGAAACACTAATGAAGTAATATACAGATAAGGCTTGTCAATTGACCATGAGTGAGGTGGGAGGCAGCAGAGAGGTAGGGGTCAAAATTCAATTATTTTGGCCTGGATAAATAGAAAAATGAAGAAACTCTTCATAGAAATAAGGAAACCTGATAGGGACACTATTTTAAGGGGAAAGGTGATGTGTTCAGCTCTCAATAATTTGAGTTTGAGGTGAATGTTAAATATCCAAGTGGAAATATCCAGAATACTCAGTAGAGAATAGGAGATGTGAGGCTGAATTAATGAGAGAGGTCAAAGCTAGAATTCTAGATTGGAAGTTATATCTCAATGATGTAAGTAGGAGCTGGAATAGTAGATGTGATTGCTAAGGGAGGTGCCCCAAAGACTAACCTCTAAGAATGTCTTCTCCTGGTTCCTATATATGAATCTTAAATATGTAGACTGGAGATATTCAATTATTGCCTTGAACTGGCAATTATTTATTGCTTGTCGTCTGAGACACAATGAACCAGGGATATTTGAATTCCAAAATTGTATTACTTCAACAGAGAAATTGAAATATACAGAGTAAGAATAGATGAATACCAGAAAGTTGCTCCTAACTTGTGTTATAAACTAAATCTAGTATCAGGTCCATTAAATATTGCCAGCCAATACTGAATGAATAGGTGGTTTTCACATAACATTTTTCCTTAAATCCATTTGCAGTATCTTTTTCCAAGAAGAATTTCAAGATCACTTCTTAATTTTCTTAATTTTATAGTTTCAAGTTAGACAAATGAAATATGCCTTATCAAACATAGTGTTAAAGACCTGAGTACACTGTGTATTCCAAAATACCTGTGTTAATGTTTAATTGTATAAAGAATATTACGCAAATGTTTAACTGAATAAGGAAGTAGGGTATCATTATTAACAATGATTTGTGAATATAATTAGAAATGAATGATTAGGGAAAATATCACAGTAAAAACAGTATATTTCAAAAGTAGTAGACTGAGGATATGATAATAAGCCCTTTATATCCTCTACATACCAGTAGAACATGCATATGGTATTCCTGTTTATGAAAATTATTTAAAATGAAAAGGTAGAGATAAGAGGGTTATAATGGTCTCCTAATTCCTCTAAGTAATTTTAATATATTCTATCTATTATACAACTTTGTATAGACTAGTGATCAAATAAAATATATTCCCAGAGGAAGCCTGGAATTTACATAATGGTTTCTCAAATCCTATCATTCTAGTAATTGCCTCACACTTGTTTAATTTCTGTACATGTGTTCTGCCTCAACCCATTAATGAATGGATTTTGATGTTCAGTTGTATAAGGGAGTGTTAGCATTAAGAGAGCATAGGAGAGACCTAGCTGGTTTGACTCAGTGGCTAGAGTGTTGACCTGCAGACTGAAGGGTCCCAGGTTCAATTATGGTCAAGGGCACATGCCCAGGTTGTGGGCTTGAGCCCCACTAGGGGGTGTGCAGGAAGCAACCATTCAATGTTTCTCTTATCATTGATGTTTCTCTCCCTTTCCCTTCATCTCTGAAATTAATAAAATTTATTTTTAAAAAAGAGAGAGCATAGGAGAAAGATAAATACCACATGATCTCACTCATTTGTGGAATATAATGAACAACATAAACTGATGAATAAAAATAGATCCAGAGACAGAGATGCATCAACTGACTGCCAAACTTCAGAGGGAAGGCGGGGGGGGGGGGGGGGAGGAGGGACATGACATGGTGTTAGGAGATCAACCAAAGGACTTGTGTGCATGCATATAAGCATTACCAATGGACACAGACACTGAGGGGGGTGGGGGGGTGAGGGCATGTGCTGGGGGTGGGAGTGGCCAGAGAGAGGTCAATGGGGGGGCAGGGAGAGACATATGTAATACTTTAATCAAAAAATAATTTTAAAAAATAAATTATATCATAAGTCTAAAAATAAAAGAGAGAGAGAGAGAGAGAGAGAGCATAAGTTCTGGAACTAAACAACTTTGAATATGGATTCTTCTGTTTCCTAAGCTTTGAAGCTTTGGGCAGGTCACTCAACCCCTCTGAGCCTCAGTTTTCCCATCAATAAAATTAAGAACTAGTAATACTTACTTTATAGGATTGTTGGGAGAATAAAATATAAAGCATCTAGGCAAGTACTTGGCATACATGTTTATTATAAAGTATGACATAAAAAGTATTTTTGAACCATGCAAACACACACTTACCTAACACATATTAGTTATGTTTTGTTGTATGTGATGGTTGGGTCCAATAAGTATGCTAATCAAGGCAAACAGATGGGCAGAAAGTCTTCACTCCAGTCTCAGGGAGCTAACTTAGAGCTGGCATAGGTCCTCTGAAGGAAGATAAAAGTGAACCTGTGTTTTATTTAACATCTAAGTTCTATTGTTTCATCCTCTTCGTCTCTTTGTTCTTTACTGTTTTACTCTTTGTGGCTCAATTAAACAGATGCTAATACAAAATAGTGCAACACAGGTAAACACTAAAAATAAAATTGTAGGAGCAATTTGAACTAGAGCTAGAGCTCAAATCTTAAATATATTGCCCGTCTGAAATGGAAATGAAGAACTTTCTTTTCTGTACTTTGGCTAATCATGTTAATCAAATCCATAGGATAATTCAAATTAAGAAGTAAATGGGACCTTAATACACTCCACTAATATTTAAGAAAATTAAATTTGTATTACATGTTGCTGGGGTCCAGCCCCAGCAGGTCCTGGGGTCCCCAAAGGTGTGGACGGAGTCGGCGAAGAATGAATGACATGGAAACTGGTTTCAGTTCATCAGCATAGCAAGGTTCTCCCTCCAGGATCTCCAGCGAAGTTCTGGTCAGGATCTCCAGCGAAGTTCTGGTTAGGAACTCCAAGCAAGTTCTGGTCAGGATCTCCAACCAAGTTCTGGTGCCATGTTCTCTCGCTAGGTTCTCCAGCTAGGTTCTCCAGGTTCTCCAGCCAGGTTCAGTCACCAGGTTCTTTAGCCAGGTTCTATCCAGGTTCTTTTGCCATGTTCTGTCTAGGTTCTCCAGTGAAGTTCTGTAGCCAGGTTCTGTCCAGGATCTTTTGCCATGTTCTCTGGCTAGGTTCTGGTTAGGATCTGAGGAGGATCTGATGAGGATCTGATGTTTATTGTCTTGTTACATCCGTATTTATACCAGCCGATTTTAATCCTGTCAATTTCTATTACAAAGGTTAGGGCGTTTCTTATCTCCATTCCAGGGAGTAAAGATTATGTAGCTTAACTACCCACCTGGCACTTAATTAAGGGGTTGTATCCCCTCCCTAACCTCAGGGAAAGATCCCCACCTGGGGAAACAACCTTTCTCGGAGAGGTGACCTTGGTTAAAACACATGGCGCTAAAGGGAGCAAACATATTAAGAGCAGTATGCTATATATGCCAGGTCCCTTGAAACATATGCTGTGCCGATGTTTCTTTCCTGCAGCGACTGTGTCAAGCAGCAAGGATGGACCGGCTTCCGGCAACATGTGAACAAATTGACAATTGCTGGACAGAGTTGAATAAGTCATCCAATTAATCTAATTCTAATGTATACAATTATCTGAAAATATTTCTTATTTTCAATTTCTAAATGTAAAAAACTAATAGGTATTCTAGTTTTAAAGTTGAGGTGGAAAACTGAAAAATTTGATTGAAAAATGTATAGATCTGAGAAAAGGAAGAATTTTAAGACTGTAATTTATGGGGAAAATATAGATTTTTTTTTTTTGCACAATAATGTGATCTACCACACTTGAATTTATTTACTATAATACTGAATCTTCAGGTTTCATTTAAGAAAGTTAAAGCAATGGTAATAAGTGACTTTCCTATTAATGTGGTGCCAAAGCCTCACTAAATATTCTAAAAAAAGTCTTTGATATTCTTTTTTGTGTTTTTTTATTTCAAGAAAAACGATTTTAAATATAATGATGTTACATGCAATAAACCTTAATATTTCAAGAAAAACGATCTTAAATATAATGTTGCATGCAATAAACATTAATATTTCAAGAATAAAAGGATTTTAAGTGTAATAATATTACCAAAACTGTACTAACATAGTATATCACAAAAGTTGTAGGAAATATTAAAAATCTGCAAATAACAGGATTACTTCTATTATATTCTAGTTGAGCTTTTAACATCATTACTCTCAACTCTGTTTCAGATAAATTTCTTATCTCTGCTTTATTTATCTCTTCTTCTGGAGAATTCGCTAGTTCTTTCATTGGGGGTTGTTTCTTTGTTTCCTCATTTTGATTGTTTGGGTTTGTGACTTATGTTTTAGGTAGATCCTCCATACCTCTTAATCTCTAGTGCAGGACAGTGTTAAAGGCTGTTTCTGACTAATTGGATTAGGCTAAGACTCAAAGCCTCCAGAGACCGCCTCTGTCTACAGACTAATAGGATTCCGACTTGAATTGCCCCCAGGCAATCATCCTCAGGTGTGGCAAGAGTTTTTTCAACAGGGTAGGTAAGTTGCTTCTGCCTGGAGGCTAATTGTTACTTTTAATCTCTTAAATAGCCTCAGGGCAAGGTGTTTTCCAATAGGGCCGTGGTTCTCAACCTTCCTAATGCCGTGACCTTTTAATACAGTTCCTCATGTTGTGGTGACCCCCAATTTCATTGTTACAAATTGAACATAATTAAAGCATAGTGATTAATCACAAAAACAATATGTAATTATATATGTGTTTTCTGATGGCCTTAGGCGACCCCTGTGAAAGGGTCGTTCAACCCCAAAAGGGGTCTCGACCCACAGGTTGAGAACCGCTGCAATAGGGTGTGTCAACTGTCCCCCTCCCCCCCCGCCCTCCCCCCCCTCCCCCCCCGCAAGGCAGATGTCCATGTGGGTAAGATGTCCTCCGCTGTGTGAGGGAATGACTCAGCCCAGGAAACTTGGGGTGTCTGCCTTCTGAGTTCTATCTTCCAAGTCCCCAGTCCTGGGTTCTGCTCTTACAGCTCCAGTCCACTTCACCCTCCCTCTGACAGAGCACAAGGTGGGTGGCTCCACAGGGAATTTTTGTGCATTGGCCCTTTAAGAGGGTGCCCAAACTTTCAGCTGCCACCCCTTGGTAGACAGCACCCCACTGCTTTTCACAGCTAGATGTTATGTGGGTAACCTCCTCAGTTTGGTGCTCTCTGCTGGGGAGCCCAGCTTCAGGATTAGATCCCAGAGTTCTCAGTGGCAACCCCCCACCCCTCACCCCCCACCACACACACAGCTGAGATATCTCTCTGAAAGGGCGAGGGCTAGGCCCTCCACCTTGCCCCAGGGTAAGGGCTAGGCCCTCCACCTTGCCCCAGGGTAAGGGCTAGGCCCTCCACCTTGCCCCAGGGTAAGGGCTACGCCCTCCACCTTGCCCCAGGGTAAGGGCTACGCCCTCCACCTTGCCCCAGGGTAAGGGCTACGCCCTCCATCTTGCCCCAGGGTAAGTGCTCCATCTTACCTTGGCCACGTGTTTGGCAAGGAGCTTCTTCCCGGAAGTCTAAGCCTCTGCTAGCCACACCCAGGAACAAGACACCGACTTGTGCCTGGCCAATCAGCAGAGCACAGTCCTTTCTCCTCCCCTTCCTCCAACTCCCCCTATATAACCAGTCTCCACACAGAGTTATCTCTCTCTCTGCTTCCTGCTGCTGTGTCGGCAAGGTGGGGGAGCCGAGCTAGCTCGAATAAAGACTCTTATGCTTTTGCATTGGACATGGCTGGCTCCCTGATGTGGTTTCTTGGGGATCCTGAAATCTGGGCATAACACTCTCCAGGACTTCAGTTGCCATCTGTGGGTGTCTGGCCAGTCCTTTCACACCTCCGCCCCTCCTACCAGTCTCTATGTGGTCTCCACCTTCCGTCCTTGGGTATCAGGGTTCTCTTCTGTGAGTTTTCCATTGATTATTCAGGAAGCCTTTCTGCATTTCAGTTGTAATTCCAGGTTGTTCCTGGGAGCATGTCCGTGCAGCATCCTCCTACTCTTTCACCATTTTTAATCTTCAAAATATGGATTTTTCTTTTGAAAAATTTAAAATTAAGATTGTTCTCTTGGGATTGATTAAGTACAATTCACCTCAGAATTACAGAATTTTTTTTTTTTTTTATTCTCACCTGAGGACATTTCTCCATTGATTTTTAGAGAGTGGAAGAGAGAAGGAAAGACAGAGAGAACCATTAATGTGAAAGAAACACATCGATTGGCTGCCTCATGTATGAGCCCTGACCAGGGCCAGGGCTGGGGAGGAGCCTGCAACCAAGGTACATGCCCTTGACCAGAATCGAACCCACAACCCTTGGGTCCTCAGGCTGACTCTCTGAGCCAAACCGGCCAGGGTCAGAATTTTTAAAAGTGTATATATATGTATACATACACACACACATACACACATATGTACATATATATACTGGCCAAGTAGCTCAGTTGGTTGGAGCATTGTCCTGATACACCAAGGTTGTGGGTTCAAGCTCCAGTCAGGGCACATACAAGATTCAACCAATGAATGTGTAAGTGGACAATAAATCAATGTTTCTCTCTCTCTCTCTTTCTCTCCCTCCCTCCCTTTCTCTTTTTCTCTAAAATCAATCAATAAAGGAAAAAAGTATATATATATATGTATTTTTTTCAAACCCTAAAATGAATTGATGCGATAGCTGTGTGATATCACCCTTATTCTACATGTCTTACTTTACCAATCCATTTCAAGTAATTTCTAACTATATGCGGTATAGGAGGAGGTAAGGAAGGGCAGGGAGCCTATATCAGGGAAAAAATGATGGTATACTGAAAAACATATTTTGCCCTTTATAGATATAACTACCATTTGTCTATATGGTATTCTCCATCAGATACCACATAAATATCACACCAAGTGTAGAGTGGATGAATATGCAGAAAATCCTGACTATCACACTTCAAATCTTTCCCAGGAATGTCCTATCTTTCATCCATTAACACTGCCTTAGGCAAAGGATGTCTTGTATGAACTGCCTACAAATAACAAACCAAATATTTAACACTTGGAGTTAGCTTTGTTTTTTATAAAAGTCTTTATAGCTTCTGGCTTCATTTTCCTTTCAAAGAAAAATAAATGAGTTGACTGTATCATTGTAGCTAAGGAATGTCAATTCTTTCAGTGTTCAAGTGATAGGGCAAGGCCCAACTGAGATCATTTTACTTGGTACTTAGGGCAAGTAAAATAGGTGCTGATAAAAAATGATTCATTCAGAGCAGCTATTACTAGAATTGTTAGTCTATATCACAAAACAGTGGGAGGAGGAAAATGCATTAGAAGGTTAATAGTTTTAGAAAGACAACTCAAAAGTGAAAATTTGAGGTAATGTAAAATCTGTTAAATAATCAGCAGGGTCTAAGAAATTATTTGCTTCATTATTCTGTTAACCATACTCATATAATGTTAAACCAAAAAGTTGAAAATGAGAAAATCTAACTCACCCACTGGTTATGTTAAACAAATATAACTCTATTTTGACACTGTACAGTTATACCCGAATAATGTCCACATAGTGAATTTTGACATATTATAGTCACAGCCTAAATGATACCTATAAAAATAACTGACAGAAAAAAGGAAAAAAATGAGCATGTATTCTCTTTTTTGATAAACCTCTATGTCTTTGTCTTTATTCACATACTGATGAATATATTATAGTGAATTTCAAATTTTAATATGGTTGATCAGTATAAAGATTATAGTATAGTTGACTAGTGTAGTATTTTATTAACTGTCTCAGTAGATTTTTGAATTGTGTTACAAGTCAGGAAGGAATGCATTTCATAGGTGAATAATTATTTACTCCAAATACAGATTTTATCAGCATAGAAAACAGTGAAAAGAGGATGTTAATAATATAGGCAAGCCATTTACCAATATTTTATGACGAATTTATAGTAAGGCAAATGTAACCTGGAACAAAATTAAAAGCATGTCATATTCTTTTGAGTAAAATACCTTAAAATAATGTTTAGATCTACAGTAGGAGGTATAATATCATTATATATATAATACTACATATTTTAATCAAAAAACAATTTATAAGGTCAGTCATTTTTATTCTTTAATATAGATAGTTCTCAGGTTTCCATTCTTGGCACGTAAAAAATAGGAAGTGTTTTTCTTTTTTTTTTTTTTATTATTTTAATAATTTTTATTTCTTAAAGTATTACAAAGAGTATTACATATGTCTCCTTTTTTCCCCCCCTTGACATTCCCCCGGCCCCTACCCCCCGCCCCCCCCCCGCCCCGTGTCTTGTGTCCATTGGTTAATCTTATATGCATGCATATAAGTCCTTCAGTTGGTCTCTTAATCCCCCCCCCCCCCCCCCCGACCCTCCCCAGGCTTCCCACTGTAGTTTAACATTCTGTTCAATGTTGCTCTGCTTCTGTATCTACCCCTGTTCATCAGTCCATACTGGTCCCCTTTATTTGTCCCAACCTCACTGGAGTAGTCTCAACCTCACCAGGGCCGTCTGAGCCTCACCAGGGCCGTTTCAACCTCACCGGGGCCGTCCCTACCTCACGGGGGCCGTTTCAACCTCACCGGGGTCGTCCCTACCTCACGGGGGCCGTTTCAACCTCACCGGGGTCGTCCCTACCACACCGGGGCCGTTTCAACCTGACCGGGGTTGTCCCTACCACACCGGGGCCGTTTCAACCTGACCGGGGTTGTCCCTACCACACCGGGGCCGTTTCGACCTGACTGGGGTCGTCCCTACCTCACGGGGGCTGTTTCAACCTCACCGGGGTCGTCCCTACCACACCGGGGCCGTTTCGACCTGACCAGGGTCGTCCCTACCTCACGGGGGCTGTTTCAACCTCACCGGGGTCGTCCCTACCACACCGGGGGCGTTTCGACCTGACTGGGCTCGTCCCTACCTCACGGGGGCTGTTTCAACCTCACCGGGGTCGTCCCTACCACACCGGGGCCGTTTCGACCTGACCGGGGTCGTCCCTACCTCACGGGGGCCGTTTCAACCTCACCGGGGTCGTCCCTACCACACTGGGGCCGTTTCGACCTGACTGGGGTCGTCCCTACCTCACGGGGGCCGTTTCAACCTCACCGGGGTCGTCCCTACCTCACGGCGGCCGTTTCAACCTGACCGGGGTTGTCCCTACCACACCGGGGCCGTTTCGACCTGACTGGGGTCGTCCCTACCACACCGGGGCTGTTTCAACCTGACCGGGGTTGTCCCTACCACACCGGGGCCGTTTCGACCTGACTGGGGTCGTCCCTACCTCACGGGGGCTGTTTCAACCTCACCGGGGTCGTCCCTACCACACCGGGGCCGTTTCGACCTGACCAGGGTCGTCCCTACCTCACGGGGGCTGTTTCAACCTCACCGGGGTCGTCCCTACCACACCGGGGGCGTTTCGACCTGACTGGGCTCGTCCCTACCTCACGGGGGCCGTTTCAACCTCACCGGGGTCGTCCCTACCACACTGGGGCCGTTTCGACCTGACTGGGGTCGTCCCTACCTCACGGGGGCCGTTTCAACCTCACCGGGGTCGTCCCTACCTCACGGGGGCCGTTTCAACCTGACCGGGGTCGTCCCTACCACACCGGGGCCGTTTCGACCTGACTGGGGTCGTCCCTACCTCACGGGGGCTGTTTCAACCTCACCGGGGTCGTCCCTACCACACCGGGGCCGTTTCAACCTGACCGGGGTTGTCCCTACCACACCGGGGCCGTTTCGACCTGACTGGGGTCGTCCCTACCACACCGGGGCTGTTTCAACCTGACTGGGGTTGTCCCTACCACACCGGGGCCGTTTCGACCTGACTGGGGTCGTCCCTACCTCACGGGGGCTGTTTCAACCTCACCGGGGCCATCCCGACCTCACCGGGGCCATCCCAGCCTTACCAGGGAAACAGGAAGTTTGGCCCTCTGTCCCCTGCCGGCGGCTCCCCACTAGACAAAATCTCCAGGGGTTCCTGGTGGTTGAACATCCAGCACTCCTGCCCTCCACCAAGTGCACAGACTGCCTGTCTGCTGTCCCCCAGCGCCCCACAAGAGACTGGGACCAGTGGGCATGTTTGTGCGCTTGCTGGTACAGTAGTTCCACAGTGCCGGCCGAGTCAGGCCCAGCCCTGGCCGGCCCCGGACCCGACTCTGCCCCCCGATTGCGTCCCTCCCAGATGCAAGGAGCTGAAATCTGCAGCCTGCTGGGATGGGCTCTGTACTTGGTGCCTCTGCACATCCTACTCAGTCTCAATGTGCTTCTTTCTATGCGAGGAGTTGAAATCTGCAGTTTGTTGGGTTGGGCTCTGTACTTGGTGTCACATCCTACTCAGTCTCAATGTTCTTTCTCTCCTTCCAGTTGTAGAGCTTCCACTGGGCCAACTTTCCCATGGTTCTGTATGATAGGTGTTTGTCTGATATTTGGTAGTTTCGATGTTGTTGTGTGAGGTAGCACGCACAGGTCTCTTCCTTATGCCGCCATCCTGGTTCTCCTGGGTCTGCTTCTTGAGTGTGTCTCTCATGGCTGCGAGCAGTTGAAGTCTGCAATTTGTTGGGATAGGCTGCAAAAGCGCAGGTGGGTCTTTTTGTGCACCTGGCACAGCTTGGATGGGGATGTAAATTGATTAGGGCTGAGACTCAGGGAGTCGCCATGGCGGAGCAAATAGCACTGGCTGAGTCTCCGCGGCCCCTTGACTCTCTGCCAGGGCTTTGTGTCCCCCAGTGCCGGCGAGCAGCTGTGCAACAGAGTCTCCCTCGCTTTCTGATGGCTGCAAGGCCGTGCTGCCTCTCCCCGTAGGGTCTGGTGCTTCATGATCCCGCCTGAACCAGCTCAGTGGATTTGAAAGTTTGCAGAAGCAAAGGCGTTTCTACTTGTGAGTCTGGCACAGCCCAGATGGGAATGTAAATTGCGTAGGGCGGGGTCACAGGGAGTCGCCGGGGCGGAGACTCAGCGGCCCCTTGCCAATCCAGGACTCCAGGACTTTGCGTCCCCCAGTGCCGGCGAGCAGCCGAGCGCCAGAGCCTCCCTCGCTTTCTGACTGCTGGAAGGCGGTGCCGTCTCTCGCCTTGGGGCCTGGGGCCTCAGAGACCCGCCCGAACCAGCTCAGTGGATTTGAGAGTTTGTAAAAGCACAGTCATTCCCTCTTGTGCCTCTGGCACAGCCCTGAGGGTAGGGCGGGGTCACAGGGAGTCGCCAGCGTGGAGGAAATAGCGATGGCGGCGTCTCCGCGCCCCTCGCCTCCCCGGGACACCAGGACTTCTTGTCCCTCGGTGCCGGCGAGCAGCTGCGTGTCAGAGCTTCCCTCGCTCTCCGACCACTGCAAGGCCGTGGCCGCCTCTCCCTGTGGGATCTGGGGCCTCAGAGACCCGCCCGAACCAGCTCAGTGGATTTGAGAGTTTGTAAAAGCACAGTCATTCCCTCTTGTGCCTCTGGCACAGCCCTGAGGGTAGGGCGGGGTCACAGGGAGTCGCCAGCATGGAGGAAACAGCTATGGCGGCGTCTCTGCGCCCCTCGCCTCCCCGGGACACCAGGACTTCTTGTCCCTCGGTGCCGGCGAGCAGCCGCGTGTCAGAGCTTCCCTCGCTCTCCGACCACTGCAAGACCGTGGCCGCCTCTCCCTGTGGGATCTGGGGCCTCAGAGACCCGCCCCGAGCAAGCCCAGAGGATTCGAGGGTTCGTAAAAAACCGAGAATCCATTTGCAGCCCGCGTGGCGTGTGACTGCGTACCTCTGGTTTTGGTGCCTCCGTAGCTCCCACTCAGTCTCACTGCGCTTCTTTCTTTTCCTCCAGTTGTAGATCTCCCACTGGGCCAACTTCCCCATGGTTCTGAGTGGCGGTTGTTTACTTCATAGTTGATAGTTTCAATGATGCTGTGAGAGAGCAGCACACACAGGTCCGCTCCCTACGCCGCCATCTTGGTTCCTCAGGAAGTGTTTTTCTATGTGGCAAATGAACTCATGAGGAAACTCTTGAATATCTCCTCTGTAGCCCCAATTTCAAGTGAATAGATTAAATGTCCACATTGTTCGCAACCAAGTCACAGCTGTCTAAATTGCTTCGGAAATGTTTAGCAGATTGCTTTATAGCAGGATGACACAGTTTGAACCACAGTTTCTTGAATACTTCTTGCTGAGAGCTTATCTCATTCAAATGATGAAGGCAGCTGAAGCATGGTATATGAATCATCCACATTTTGCTCTAATAAAGGAGAACTTTAGGAAGCTCTAGTTGTTATAGGCAACACAGTAAAGCAACTGAAATGTGGATCTTACATTTTACACCATTCAAACTGCTTGCGTAAGTATGTGTGCAGTGATAAGATACTTTAAAAATAAAATTTCATTTGGTGAAAGGCTTACTGTTAAACTGTAAAAGCAATACACAGATCATGTGACGTATCAGCATATAAAAATAGATATGCAAATGACTGTAGTTTTCCAAAATAGTATCTTTAATAGGAAACCCTTCACTTTATAAAGTGATATAGTTTAAAGTTGTTTTTATAAGTAGCACTTATTTTTAATTAGAACTTGCACGTCTTTTCAGCCATACCTTAATAAGCTATATGTATGAATATGAAAAATGGTTACATATACTTGTATTATAACAAAATTATCGAACAAGTTCTCATCAAGTACTTTATACTCATAATGAGCTTTACATATATACTAGATTCTGTGATTACAGAAGTCTATGTTGTTTTTTTTCACTCAAGAAGTGAGTAATTATAAAAGGTAAACTTTGTAATCAGTTTAGAGAATTTAAATGAACTATTACAGAAGAATTCTATCAATGAATTTGAGAAGTGGGCTTATCTAAATATCCAGCTTAGAATGTATGTTCAGTTATCTATTGCTATGAGTATCTATTGATCCCCCACCCTAAAACAAACAAACCACTTGAGTGTGCCCATAAATTGTATGGTTTAGGAATTTGGATAGGACATGTAAGGTTGTTTGTCTCTTTCCATGATGTCTCTGGCCTCAAATAGGATGATTCCAACATCTGGTGACTTGAATTGATGGGGACTGGTATAGCTGAGACCAGAAGATCTATTACCATAGCTTGGTATGGTAATAGGATATATGGTATCTTCAATCACCTGTCTGGTGTCTGGGCTGGGATGATCTGAAGGCTGGGCTGTGCTGTTGCAAGAACACCAACATATAGCCTTTCCACAAGGCTTTGGCTTCTCACAGAATAGTGGCTGGGTTCTAGAAAGCTCAAGCTAAGAGAACAATCATATGCTAGGAGTGTCAAAGTATTTTATTTGTTTTTTAACTGACACAATGAATATATTTACTCAATATCTTAGAGAATGTGGTAGTTAGATTGAAAGCTTGCATTTTAAAGCCTGAGTAGAACAATTTACTGATTGCAAAAATCATTGACTATAAAGCTATGTGATGGATACTGTGAATTGTCCATCAAAATCCACCCTGACCCTCTTGTTTGGTAAAACAGTTGTGGGTGGGCTCATGACTAGTCAGAGAGCACATTTCTTAGCCTCATTTGAAGCTAGGTGTGGTTAGGTGACTATATTCTTACAATAGAATGGGGTCACAAATATGTTAGCTTTGAGCCTGGGCCTTAACACATAGGATTTATGAACCCCCAGGCTCTTTTTTACTTCCCACAAAGTAGATTATGGAGTTCTTTGACCCAGCTTCAAGCCTGTAGTTGAGAATAACACCATGGTGGATGGTAGAGCAGTAAGATAAAAGACACTTGGGTCCCTAGATGGCTTCGTGGAGCAGAGCCAGACTAATAACCTTGGATTAATAATCTTATGCAATCCTTGAGAGGGAGTAACAAATGTCAGTGTTCTTTAAGCCATGTTTGGTGTCTGTTAAAAAAGTTTAGCTTTACCCTAATTCAGATAGTAAATATGTATTAATGAATAATAGCTGGAGCTTAAGAAATGATGGTAGGGAAAGCCACCTCCCTGTTGTTCACCTCCCAAACCCTTTAAAATGCTTGGTATAACCAATATTAATTCTTTGTACCTATTGATTTTATTTTCTGCCATTTTACAGTTGCAGAAAAGCTTTCCTCTAGAGCAGGGGTTCTCAACCTGTGGGTCGCGAACCCTTTGGCGGTCGAATGACCCTTTCACAGGGGTCGCCTAAGACCATCCTGCATGTCAGATATTTACATTACGATTCATAACAGTAGCAACATTATGGTTATGAAGTAGCAACGAAAATAATTTTATGGTTGGGTCACAACATGAGGAACTGTATTTATTTATTTTATTTTTTAAAATACATTTTATTGATTTTTTACAGAGAGGAAGGTAGAGGGATAGAGAGTTAGAAACACCGATGAGAGAGAAACATTGGTCAGCTGCCTCCTGCCCACTCCCTATTGGGGATGTGCGCGCAACCGAGGTTCATGTCCTTGACCGGAATTAAACCTGGGACCCTTGAGTCCGCAGGCTGACGCTCTATCCACTGAGCCAAACCAGTTAGGGCAGGAACTGTATTTAAAGGGCCAGAAGGTTGAGAACCACTGCTCTAGAGGACGCACTAGTAGTAAAATAGTCATGTTTTACATAAACTTTTCATCTCTCTATTCCTTTTTCATTTTGACAAGGATAACCAACATTTCGCATGTACCACACTGATGTTTCACTAGAAAAGCCCAGCAGTTTGTAATTATATTGGCATGTAATAGATCATAAGCTCTGGAGACAAAGAGGTCACATTTCCATATTCACGAGCAGAGAAACTGTACTAATCCAGAGGCAGTTGTATAGGTTAGAACAGCAGTTCTCAAAGTACGGTCCAGGAGGTCTGGTCCGCAAGGTCAAACCTATTTTTATAATAATACTAGAAGCCCAGCATGCGAAATCGCACGGCTCCGCTCACCCGCGCTGGTCTTTGGTCATTACGGCATTAGGGCCACTGGGTTTTTATAATATAAATTATGATGTTGCTTGCCTTTTCCACTCTTATTCTCCTACAGGTGTAAGATAGAGTTTTTTCAGAGGCTGTGTGACACGGGATGAGGTCATCACTCTGTTGGCTAATAAAATGAGCTTGTGTATCCTTGTGTTTTAAAAATTTCTCAGCTTTAACTTCTAATATAGTAAACATCAGAAGATATAACTCACATGAATAAAAGGTTTAACTTCTCAATAGTGGTTAAAACATACTTTATTTATTTTTTTTTTAAATATATTTTATTGATTTTTTACAGAGAAGAAGGGAGAGGGATAGAGAGTTAGAAACATCGGATGAGAGAGATCGACCAGCTGCCTCCTGCACGCCCCCTACTGGGGATGTGCCCGCAACCAAGGTACATGCCCTTGACCGGAATCGAACCTGGGACCCTTGAGTCCGCAGGCTGACGCTCTATCCACTGAGCCAAACCGGTTCGGCTACTTTATTTTTCTTTACTTCAAATACATAAAATTCAAAATGTTACCATTCATTTGATTATGTACCAAGCTTGGAAAATGGTATTTCTGGTATCCCTTTCAGAGGAACATGTATATTTTGAGGAGATATTTCCAAACAATCTTATTTGGAATAACACTTGAGAATCAGAAGAATCTAAGTATGGTTAAACTGTAACAGCCTAGAAAAGGAACAGAATTTCTTGTTAATCTACTGAGAGTGGAAAAAGAGAGGTAGTCCCAGATTCAGGATAAAGAGCATCATCCTATATAGTAAAAGGCTAATATGGAAATTGACCAAACGGTGGAATGACCAGTCACTATGATGCACACTGACAACCAGGGGGCAGATGCTCAATGCAGGTGCTGCCCCTGGTGATCAGTGCGTTCCCACAGAGGGAGTGCCGCTCAGCCAGAAGCCAGGCTCATGGCTGGTGAGTGCAACAGCAGTGGTGGGAACCTCTCCTGCCTCAGCAGCAGTGCTAAGGATGTCCAACTGGCAGCTTAGGCCCGCTCCCCACGGACATCAGTCAGACATCCCCCAAGGGCTCCCGGACTGTGAGAGGGTGCAGGCCAGGCTGAGGGACCCCCTGAATGCACGAATTTCGTGCACTGGGCCCCTAGTATACTACATAGTGTGACCCCTCTTAAATCGTTGGTACCAAGTTACTGAATTCATAAATTCTTGAGGAGAGTTGATATTCGGGTAATTGGTCATGGGTCGAGCTTTAGGTCTATTCAATATAGGCACAGGCAGTGGGGAAGTGTTTGTGTGGGAGAGAAAAGGAGGCAAGCATGTGTAAACAACCCATCAGAGAATCAGAAAAACTGGATTAGGGAAACAGGCTCTTGACTTTAGAGCCAAAAAAGTGGGCATTCAAGGCAAACTTACCTAATTTTCTGAGGGACAGAGAGTCCCTGGCTGAACATTATCCTAAAATATTTCTGTAATACGTATAGAACCACACACACACACACACACACACACACACACACACACACACAATATCTACTCATAAGACACACCCTATTAGGCCACATAAGATTCATGTAACCTCACTAGTGGCTTTAAGTCTAGCAGGAGAACAAGATATGTTACAAGACACCACAAGGAAATGTAAGTACCCAAACAGATTTATCAACAAAATGCTGTGGGAAGGTTCATACCAGGTTTAATATATACTTATTGTTTATAATTTGTATGTTTGTTGGTGTTAGAATCTTTTGGGAATAATAAGTAGGCAGGATAGAGAAGGAGTCACTGAGAGAGGAGACAGCACTAAATAAATTGTGTTGCTGGTCCTACTTATTTCTACCCTATAGCCAGAATTGTGGTGTCACTCTCTGGTGATTCTTACTTTGGTTGAATGGCTTTGTTAGAGCTGCTTGCTGAAGCGTGCGCGTGCACACACACAAAATTTGCTTCAACAAAAGGAAAGATTATGAGAACACTGAGAACCTAGGAAGAAACACAGTATAGAGTAGCTGAACTTCCCACAGACTAGGACAAGCAAATGCTAAAACATCAAGAACCAATTCTGCTACATTTCTTCCACCTTCCTGGGAGAAATAGTCTCTCACCTCTGCTTCTCTTTGCACATCAGCAGAGCCTTTTATCTTTTCTTTTCCTTCTGCCATGACAATGGCAATATCCCAGATAGAGAGTGCTCTGTTAGCCCAAGTACAGTGAAGAAGACATGGAGCAGAGCCGTGGGCATGTTGCACGAAGAGATAAGCAAACCTTATTGTAGGCCACTGAGATTTTTGTAATCATTTGTTAATCATCATAACCTATCCTATCCTAACTGATACACATGGTTATAAGTTCTTGCTTATTGCTCCATCTCTTCGCTATAGCCCCACTAGCCTTTTAGTACTTACACAATGCTCCCTCCCATTTTAGATCATTTATCTGTTATTCTGTCTCCTTGGAAAGTCTTTAACACATATTTTTGCCTAATTAACATTTACTCCCCAGTGAGACCTCAACTTACCTGTGAAGTACTCAGGAAAGGAAAGGATTGCCTGACCTATATTCAAAGCCCCCCCCCCCCCCCCCCCCCGCCCCGCCCCAATACACCTTCTCTGTCATTATGTCTCCTTAGCTAAACTAAAAATTCCATGAAGACAGCGATCAGGTCTGCCTTGATCAGCACTATATTCTCAGTGACAGGAAGGAACAACTTTTTTCTTTTCCAAAGAGTATATTTTTCTGCATCTTTGTACATATGGCAGAAAATGGCCATTCTAGCCCTAGAACGGTAACACTGCAGGGCCACCAGTTAATCAACATTCCAATGTTCTGTTTCCAGATTCTTGGAAACAGAATTTTGTTGGCTTGGAGATGTTCTATCACGGTCCACCCCAAGGTTACTGAAATTTCTAGGTCAATCAGAATCAACATGGCTACAGAGACCTGTTCTCTGGTAATAGCGGCAATTCTCAGAGAAGGGGATGTGGGCTGAGAAGACATCGCAGAAAATATCTGCTACAGTCGCTACTAGTTTACTCTTCTGTGTTCTTGACTTTTTTTTTTTTAACTATCTTCTTCTCAAAATTATCCTCATACAGCACACAAAGGAACAATCCCTACAAGGGATTTCTTAAATAAGAAAGGAGTGATCAAGTCGTTCTGATTCTGTCTCCCTGAGTTCTGCCTCTTCTTTGGTAATCTGTGACTTTGACTACCACTGCTACTTCACTACTATCTCTTAGGAGTATGGGGTTATTCTTTTTTTTTTTTTTTTTTTACATTAACATCAAAATAACAACACCGAAATTTACCTTCCTTCTATTCTCTAAACATGCTTTTGGGATAAGCTAAAATTGGAAAAAACAAAAACAACCCACTTTATTAATATTAAGAAAAAAAAGGGGGGGAAATAAAAAATGCAAGGCAATAAAAAGTTCGGTTCACAAAGTAAAGTTTTTTGACCCTTTCCCTGTATCATCTAAATATCTGTAAGTCTGTTTCTCACCAATACCACAGAAAACAAAACAATAATAATGAAATTCAACGCTACTAGGATTTTTCCTGTAAGATTTTTCATTTTAAAAAGAAAAATACAAGGTAACACTTTCTATCAAATTTTTGTTAACTGAAACTATTTCTATATGTTTGGTAATTTCTAATTTTTAAAGACTATATATTTGAGGTCTTTAACTTCTTATAGGGACATGTGTAAAAAAAGATGTTTCATTTGTTTTATTGGTAATATAAATTAGAACATAACTTCAGATGAACTACACTTAGGATTCCCTAAAAACACTTGCAAATAGGGACTGAATACAACTCATCTGAATCAACACGATATGAGTTTCCATGAAAACTTTTTCAAGTGTGCTTCATTCTGATAAGTGTGTTCCATGTACTATTACTTCCCCTTACCTTGGCCCTGAACAGAGACTATGAGATGGGTAGCAGTTTTTAGCTTAAATTAAACTAATTACTGTTTAAACCATTACATTTTCCAGATTATCAACCAGTTTTCATTTTGTCTTGATCTCCCTTTTGTATTATACTACTTTTCCCAGCATAACTGATCTCAGAAATAATTCCTATAACTTTAAAAATTTTTATTTTTGTTGTTTACATGTGATATATACAATTAAAATTATTATCAATACTTGTTTTAGCACTAGAAATACGTAAAATTTTAAGTTTTTCTATGGTAAAAATTTTGAAGGGGTATATAATGCTTTGAGTTCCGTTTAAATGAGGATTCTATTTTAAAGTACTTATAATGGCATGGTCTAGGACAGGGGTGGGCAACCCCTGGCACGCGTGCCAAACATGGCACGCTAGTAACTTTTGCTGGCACGCGAAACCCTCTCTTATAATCTTCTATTTACAATTTTTTTCTTAATATCGACTTTTTTTTCCAGATAAATTCAGTGTAGGTGCATCTTAGATAAATAAATAATTTTACATAACAAGATATTAAAGATAATTAAGATATTAAAGACCATAGACATGGATTGACAAGAGAGGGAGAAGAGCAATTTCTATGCCTCTGCCTTAACTCTCCCTGCCTTCCTAGATCCAACCAGTGTTTTGGTTTCATCCACATACACTTGTGAATCTTTGTTCTCAGTGATGAATTTTGTTAAGTCTCGTAAGAAGAGTAGCCTGATGGATGAAAGTAGTAGCTCGTGCATATCTCTGAAGGTCACGAAATATAAACCTGATGTAAAATTTCTGTCATTAGTGATGCAGCAGCAAAAGTCCTACTGATAATATCAAACGGAGTCATAAAGTTTTCTGTTGGACTATCAGTGTACATTAAAAGATAAATGTATTTTTCATCATCATATACTGTGTTTTTGTCGCTTGAATGAATTTTATTATTTCTTCAAGGTTCTTCACATACGTACACCTTAAGAGATATCAAGTAGGTGTAACATGTTCTCAAAATATTAGGGTTGGCGCGCAGAAGAACTTTGAGCCAGAGATTCTGCTGTTTTTGGCACACACTCACAAAAAGGTTGCCCACCCCTGGTCTAGGACTAGGTTAAAAGAAATAGGACTGGCAATTAGGAGATTTAGGTTCTAGGCTCCATTTCTGCCACTAAATTGCCATGCTCCTAATTAACTAAGTAAATTATGGCTTTTTTTTTCCTGCTTATAATAAGAATTAGGCTAAAACTCCATGGTGCTAAAAACATGAATGTTTTCTGTATTATATCTAAATTTATTTTTAAAAAGAATACCCATTGATTATATTTCTCAGTCCTTACATAGGTCATTTTAAATTCCATCATTGTTAAGCGGCTACTATGTGCATGCCAGCAATATTAAATCCATTCTGGAATAAGGGAAGGCAAAAATAAGCCAAATACATTTGCATGCATTTAATGCACTGAATTGTAACACTTGTAATTGTTAACATGTTTTGTTATGTATATTTTATCACATGCAGTGCTCCCCTAACATTTCATTCCTACCATTTAAAATTGCATTATCGAAACAGATTGGTTTGGACCTCAGTCTGTTTCTCTAAAGGACTCAATCACTCCAGAGACAAGAACTCTTTTGTAATCCTAGCTGTTAACTCCAGGGTCTTAGAACACTCTCTGTCTGGCTCTTAGTTACCAGGGAGGACATTTATAATCTGGCTTTTCCAAGAGTTGTTATTTCATATATTTTAATTATTATTTTCAACCAAGGCAATGCATCAAACATATAAATAGCTGTAAAAACTTTTGAAATACACACCAGAAAAATTCTTTTTCACATGTCATGAGTTGGAGTTCAGAAAATCTGGTCACAGAACTCCAGACCTTCAACAAATGTTTGTCAAATTAAAGCATGAGACTTGAGAAGACAAAAAGATAAACATTAAATCCCAGCATAAGTCCAACAGACCTTACACAGAGTGTAAGACAAGAACATAATGGTATACATACTTCTTAAGAAGCATGCCAACTAAGCCATTATTGAGGTAGCTATCTAACGAATCCCTATCACTTTCTCCCAAGCAGCTTTTAACAAAGCCATTGTATTTCAGCCTCCGATCATCTAAAGGTAGGCAATTGCCTAGAATAATATCTATTCAGTGCTCAGACAAAACAAAAGCTACCTGTTGGAAACTTTATTGGCATTCCTGGATACGATACAGTCATTTAAAAAAAAACAAAAAACCCGCCGAAACCGGTTTGGCTCAGTGGATAGAGCGTCGGCCTGCGGACCGAAAGGTCCCGGGTTCGATTCCGGTCAAGGGCATGTACCTGGGTTGCGGGCACATCCCCAGTGGGAGATGTGCAGCAGGCAGCTGATCGATGTTTCTCTCTCATCGATGTTTCTAGCTCTCTATCTCTCTCCCTTCCTCTCTGTAAAAAATCAATAAAATATATTTAAAAAAAAAAACCCTAAATTTACACTATTTAGCTATATGTCACTAACAGGCTAGCTTGGATGTTTACACCAAGGAGAGTTGGCTTTTTTCCCTTTCCTGGTTTTTATCCCGCCCCGCCCTCCTTCAGTTTAAATTCAGTTCAAACAGTTCAAGAAGCCAGCTATTTAAATCCTAAATTCTGTGCTGTTCCACCGACAAAAAACATAGTTCAGCGCTTGGGAAAAGCTCGTTCTCAAAAAAGACTGTCCGTTAAAAGTTGCCCGATATCGCGAGCGGCTATGTTTCTTCAAAAGCGCAGACCACACCCCAGTGGAGCCCGGTGCACCTTACGGGTCCAAAGGCGCGCGGGGGAGGGGGAGGGGGAGGGAGAGAGGATGGGGGGGGAGGGGAGAGGGATGGGGGGAGGGGAGAGGGATGGGGGCGGGGGAATAACCTATGCGGTTTGAGTCCCGAAACTCCTCGGATTGTGGGAGTGCGGAAGGGGACCGTCTACGTTAGGCTTAACCTTCAGCAAGAAACGAGACAGAGGGCTGGGGAGGCAGCGAGCAAAACAGAGCGAGCAGGCTCCGCGCTCCGGCGGTCCCCGCGGGGCCCGCTGAACAGCAGGAGCCCAGGCGCGCTGTCTTCCTTCTCCTCCCGCCGCCCGAGGGCGAGCCGGGCGCTCTCCTCCCGTCCTCACCCCGTCCGCGTCCACAGGCAGCCCCCACTCGGGCCGGAGCCGCTCCGCCCCACCTTTCCCGCCCGGCGCGCGGCAGCGACCCCGGCCGTCACGTGTCCCGGCAGCCGCCAAGTGAGGCCGCTTTTGCGACGCGGTGACAGCTAAATGGTGCGACAGGAGGAGCTTACAGCCGCGGCCGCTGCGCCCCGCGACGAGAGGCCAGAGGCGGCTCCAGGCGTCGCCCGGAGGGAGCGACTGGGCGGACGGAGTCGGCGCGGGAGGGCGGCGGCGGCGGCGGGCCGGCGGCGAGGGGGAGCCCGCTATGAGTGCCCTCGCTCCCCGCCGCTCTCCATGAACCGGGCGGAGTAAGCCGCGCCGCCAGCACGGGCTGCGCCTCCATGAAGCCCTAGGTTTTTGTGTGTTTTTTCCCTTTCTCTCTCCGCTCCTCACCCCCCCTCCCCGGTCCCGTCCCGCCTTCTCCCTCCGCGAGCGGCGGTCGCGTCCAGGTGCGGAGTCCAGAGCGGAGTGCAATGGCGTCCAACCCCGAACGGGGGGAGATCCTGCTCACGGAGCTCCAGGTAAGGGCCGCGGCCCGGGTGCGGGGCGCTGGCGGGGAGGCAGAGGGGGGGAACCTGGCGCGGGGTCCGGGGCCCATGGAAGCCCTGCGGCCGCCGCGCCCCTCGCCCGCTCAGTGCGGGAACTTGGGGATGTCTCTCGGGAGCCGCTTCCTTCGGGAGCCGGACCCTCCCCGCCCAGAGCCCGGCCCGCCGCTGCCTTCATCACCTACCGGAGGGACCCCGTCTCTGCCCGCGGCCTCTGCCCGCAGTCCGTCGTCTCCCGGCCCCGGGCGGCCCGCTCCCCGCCCCCTCCGGGTGTCAGAGCGGTGGGCTGCCGCCCCGCCGCCCCCTCCGCCGCCGCCCGGCCGGGCCCCGCCCCGCCCGCGCCGCACTCCGCTGCTCGAACTCCTTTGAATGACTCCCGAGCTGCTTTCTCGTCCCTCCCCTTCCCCTCCGACTTCGCACAAAGAGCGCCCCATAACTTCCAGCCCCCAGACAAGTTTGTGTGTGTATGTGGGTTGTTGTTGTTTTTTTTTAAAAAAACGTGTCTTACTAAATGCTGGCTTTACTTCACCAACCTCTTCAGGTGACTGTATTTCTTTTCTCGAATTCGAGGGCTATCTTTTTTTTCTTTCTATTTTTACTAAGTGGTATATGGGATCCCCCCCCCCACCCCCCCCTTCTCAGCGACTCCCGTGCTCAGATTCGGAAGCTTAGATGCTGTTGCTTTTCGGACTTTCATTTTCCCTCTCGTTTGACCACCCGAGGAAAAGCTACAGAAGTTGTTTACAAACGAGAAGGGCGGTCGACTCAGGGAAAATGCTGGGCACCGCAGGCCTGCAGGAGAGGAGAGCAGATGGGGTCCCTTAGTTAAGTCCGTGTCCAGTAGCAATGTTATTGTTTCCCATTTCCAGCTAAGTATCTGATCGTGTAGGCACGATTTTTGTTTTTAGGGCTCTACGCTACCCTGTTGGATCTAGTGTTCATTACTTTGGAGTTTTCCAGAGATGTTTACATCTGGATTAAAATTTCATGCCTGTTTTTTTGACTTAAACTTACTTTGACTTGTTTTCATGTAGTCGTCTTATAGACTTCTAAGAGAAGGAAAAAAAAATGTCATACTTATATTTCTTTAGTGCGTTGGACAGTTACTTTTTTTTAAAGACTGAGTTTAGACACTGAAGGATTGATTCTTGATGTCAAAATTATTGGACCTGCTAATTTTTTTTTTTGCCTTTCAAATGTATTTTTCAATAGATCTCTGCATACGCAAGGTGTAAGGGCAAGATGTAGGTTTGAAAGTATTATTATAATACTTGATATTTCCTCCACAAAAATAGAGATTTCAGCAAGATATACCAATGAACTGTTGCAAACTTGGAATCCTCTGGAAATGCAAAGCTGAATTTCGTATAATTGAATATGTTGCTATATAGTTTTTAAATTATTCTTAGCTTTTTATAAGGAGGTCTTACAGCATACCACATTTGCGAAATGAATGAAATTTATTGTTTTATTAATTTACATGAGCTTTTAAAATGAAGTTTGTTTGAGGCACAATCGGAAATGCATTCCATTGCCTAATCTTAAAATATGAATAGGTTCCTATTCAGAAAACACACACACACACACACACACACACACGCACACACACACGCACACCAAAATGACAGGAGCTTTGGAGTGGCTTCAGGATTATATAATATTTGGCATCCTAATTTGTATTTTATAGACAGTTGGCATGAAAGACACTGGGCCTGAAAACATTTTTATGTGTATTCAAATATAACGTTTGGGAACTTTTAGTAATAATCAGTTTTGACAATAACAAGGAAGCAAGTTAGAGAAATAAGAAATTTTAAATATGACTTTTAAAAATGGGACCAAAGTAAGGAAATATCTAAAGTCTTTAGTTTAAATAAACTAAAATGTAACCCAGAAAAAGAATAGTTTTTATTAAGTGTTACCTTATAGGTTGTCATATATACCCAGGGCATTTTTCTTAGTGTATTTGACTCCCATTTCTAATGCATTTGAACTGTATAATGTTTATTAAAATAATTGAGATTAATTATATCAGCACTTAAGATAAATGGTGATAAAATTTGCCTCACCAGGCACTTCCATCTATTCAAACATTTTATTATTTCATTGGGTCAAGAAACTCGTCTATAGTAACTAAATATTTATCAAACTTGCTGGTAGAACCAATTTTTTAAAAGCTTCTAAGTTTGAATTTATTTACATTAAAAGGTCATTTAGTATGTAGATCTTAATGCTTCTCTGCTAAGCTATTTTAAGTATTTAAATTGTAATTTATGTCCCAAGTTTGAAGATTTATGTTTAGTAGTTAATAACTGCTACTTTGCCATATCTTGTCTCAGGAATACTTGTTTCACTCTGAAAGTTACATGTTACTTACTTTTAATGAAATTGATGTTTATTTTGAAACATTATATATTTAACATTTTCAAATTATTTTTCAAATTATATTGCAGAATTTGCAGTACTTTAGTACTTGAACTGGAGTTGCATTATTGATAACCTTTGGTTATAGGAAGACAAAACAAAGAAAATCTAAAACCACAGTACTTTGTCTTGTTAATTACTATAATATTTCTATGTAGTAATGTTTACACACGAACTTTGATAGCTAGAGACTTCAAAGTGTAAGGAAGAACATTTATTTACTGTAGTAAAAATTAAAATAGGCTATTTAGAAATATAAAATTAATTGACAGTTTCTTTTCTTTTTTAAATTTGAAATGTAGTAGGAAACTTAATGAGCTAGTTTTGTGAGGCCAAAGAAGTTAAAGTTTATTTTCAAGGAAACTGGATTAATTAAAACTATATGAAGAATCTCAAAATGAAAATGTTGGCAAATTTTATAGAATTCAGACCCAAATATTAACATACTAATAAAGTTACCTTGTCAATTAATGGGGATTCATCTCCATCAAAATGCCTGATAAAGTGCTGGGAATCTGAAGTTCCATTCTCAGCAGAATTTATTTAGTAGAGGTGACTTGCTCAAGTGGATGTTGAAGTAGTTAGCCTTAAATTTATAGAGATTCATTTAAAGAAACATTTAGTGAGTACCTACTAAAGCCATATTGAAGGATATAAAAATGACAAGATAGGGTTTTTACTTTCTAGCAGAGTACAACAATAACATTTATTGATTATTTGCTGTATGTCAGACATTGCACTTGGTACCCTTATATACCAGTACACCTTATTCTTTACAACAGTCCAGTAAGGTGGGTGGGTATTATTTCCATTTTACGGACCAAGAAATTAAGTTCAGGGATGCTCCACAGTCGCATTGTAACTTTGAGTTTGAATTCAGATCTATATGTTTGCCCACTACACTATTCTTTAAGCTACCACAGTTCTGTGGGTCCATAAATGTTTTACATTCCAATGTGGTAGATGTGTAAACTTTCTAAAAATTGGCCAAACGTAATTAACCAGAGTTAGCTTTAATACAAACTTCAGACTACTTGTTAGGCACCTCTATAACAAGGAAAAATGATTTTCACATTCTATTTGGTAGTCTGTAATTTGGCAGTGCTTTATTATGGTGAATAAGTGTGATGTTCTACAAGGAATAACAGTACCACTAAGTTTTTTTTTTTTTTTTTACAGAGAGGAAGGGAGAGAGATAGAGAGTTAGAAACATCGATGAGAGAGAAACATCGACCAGCTGCCTCCTGTACATCTCCCACTGGAGATGTGCCTGCAACCCAGGTACATGCCCTTGACCGGAATCGAACCTGGGACCCTTCAGTCCGCAGGCCGACGCTCTATCCACTGAGCCAAACCGGTCTTGGCAGTACCACTAAGTTTTTGCAGGTTTTTTTCACTTAAAAATTATTGATTCTGATGAAAGTTGTTAGATATTTGCCCAAAACTTTCTAAAGATTTTACATTTCTCTGTAGATTATCCATAAGATAAACTTAGCTTTAAAAAATTAAGCTCATGTATAGCCAAGCTATGTTTGGCACTTAGTAGATACTCAGTACATTGATGAGAAGGCACCAGTTTTCACCTAGGATGAGAAATGCCTTGACTGTTCTAAGAGAACTTGATTATAATCATTGACATAAGAAATTACTTTGTTTTCTTTAATTTACATTTCTAATCTTTTGTCTCAAAAAATACTCCCTTGACAAGTTCAAAAGGGATTTTTGCACTAGTTATATTACATCTACATACAGCACATTGCTATTTTATCGTTTGATGGGAAATTGGGAGGTGGCATATAATTTTGCAGGGATGCTAGAAAGGACTCTGTGTTGGGAGGATTAAAATTTCCAGGTGTGTTGGGGGAATGTAGTATGAGAAAGTAGGCAGGATGGGTAAGATAGATCTTACAATTTTTTCAAGTTATAAAAGTGATACATGTTCACTGTAGAAAATTTGGAAAATGTAGGAAGCACACACACACACAAAAGAAAATTTGCTCATAGTTCTCACTCAGAGATAACTGACAAACTTTTCCAACCTATAAGCCCCGTAATTGAATCTGTTTCCCCCTTTCCTTCCTTTTTTATTGAGATATATTTAATATACTAAATTGTGTAATTTTAAAATGTTCAACATTGATTTGATATTTTCCTCCCTTTATCTCATTTTACTTACTAGAATTTTTGAAGAGAAATGAGGTTCACAGAGTTTTAAAATATGAATAGCTATAGGTTGAAAAAATTTTTGCCACTTTTTATAGATAAGCAGATTTAAGTAGCTTTGTTGACTTTTTTTAATCTCAAAATGTTTCGTCTGTGAGTCAGTACTTTGAGATACAGTTAAGAAGAAAAACAAGTGGTGAGTACAGTATGGACTTAGTAATAGACAATGATACATAGCATAGACTCTGAATAATAAATTAGTATAATACGGTTTTCAGCTTAAATTTGATTCTTGCTGCTCTTAAATAAATCTGCATATTTTGTTAAATAAGGCATATCTTTAAATACTCAATTTTTTATTGACTACCCAGGTAAACATCTCTGCTGAAACATGTTATAAAGTGATGACTCTAAAATGGATCATGTTTTCCTGTCATTTCTAATTAGTATAATAGATATTAGTTCTAGTCTCCTACAACTCCTACTATTCCTATTTGATCAATGTTTAAATAAAGATAGGTAGGGGCACCTTGTAGGCATTCTCTGTTTATTGCAGGACTTTGCATCTGATTCCTTGAGTTCTCCTTTTCTGCTTTTCAAATTTGGCAACAGTTAATTTTCATGCCTTTTATCAGTTTATTCTTATGTGTTATACTTTCAAACAAATGGGAAGAGTGGAGTAATAGTTTATAGAGGTGAAAATAATGTTGCTTCCAGAAGCATAAATGATATTTGAATAGAATAGTTAATTCTGCATCATTTCCTAGGTAAATGTGTTGTGTTGAACAATTGTCAAATGTCTACTCAATTTCAAAAACCAATTTTACTCTAATTAGAGTATGAAAAAATCATGACATTTAATATTAACTTTTGATATACAACAAAGTTCAAACTTGGCAGCAAAGTTAGAAAATGAAAAACTAGTTAAAAGCTTTAAAAAGATACTTAAAATTTTGAATGGGAAAAACATACTAATGAAAAAATAATTTCTAATATCTTAGAAAAGCAGAATAGAGAGTATTTATTTTGATACACTCAGTTTCTCTTATTTTTGTCTAATGAAACCTTATTTGAAACTAGCTCTATTGTCACATTCAGTTTTCCACAATCTAACAAAAAATTTGTCTAACTTTATATACATAAATATTGTCTGTTAAAAATAAAGAACAGAAAAGCCTAGGAGGAGTGTATTTGATGATATGAATACCTTAGATTAGAAGGTAAATATTAGTGTTATAAAGATAAATTGTTACACAAGAATTACATAATATATGCCATTATTGGGATTTATCTATTTTAGAAACTTGGCAGTGATTACTTTTTTCTAATTGATTAAGCTTTACCGTCCTGGCTTACAAAGACCTTAATTTATTGAAAAGTTGTTATGGTGGCAGCATTTGGAATTTATTTTAGATATAGAAGACAAATTTACCACCCACTACATGTGGTGAATAACATATCTTTAAACATTAATTGTATTGTTTTCCCTTCCCTATAGTTACTAGCTTAGTAAATCTCTATAGAAGTGCTTGTTATTCCTGTTTCAGAATTTTTACTGAACAAATTTCATAACAGTTTTAGATTTTTTTTCTTTTATTAAACCTTAGATACACTGCATTGGTTTAATCATTATCTATCATTATACTAAGCACCCATGGACAACCATTTCCCATCTCCCCCCAGAAGCTAGGAACTTAGCCTACATATGGTTTTTCTCCTTTCCATCTTCCTTTTTTTGTCAACCTTTCATCAACCAGGTAATCATCATCTTAAATTTTATGTTCATTGTCTTCCTGCCTCACAGGTTAGGTGAATGCCGAACTTTAGGAGATGATGTCTAGCTTCCAATGTGGTTGAGCCCATTTATATTCATAGTAGAGCCCCGTTGCACGAAATTCGTGCACTGGGCAGGGGTGTCCCCCTCAGCCCGGCCTACGCCTTCTATCAGTCCAGGATCCCTCAGGGGATATCCGACTGCTGGCTTAGGCCCAATCCCCGGCAGTCAGACATCCCTCTTGCAATCCTGGATCCCTTGCTCCTTACCGCCCGCCTGCTCGCTCCTTACTGCTCAGCTGGCTGCTCCTTAGCAGCATGCTCCTTACAGCTCAGCGTGCTGCTCCTTAGCGCGCTGCCATGGGGGCAGGAGAGGCTCCCGCCACCACTGCTGCGCTCACCAGCTGTGAGCCCAGCTTCTGGCTGAGCGCCCACTCCCCCTGTGGGAGCGCACTGACCACCAGGGGGCAGCTCCTGCATTGAGTGTCTGCACCTGGTGGTCAGTGTGCATCATAGCGACGGGTTGTTCTGGTTGTTCTGCCATAACGGTTGCTTAGACTTTTATTATATAGATCAGCAGTATATGACATAAAAAAGATCCTTATCCAATCCTCTTCGACATTTGATACTATGTTTTAATTTTTACAAATCAAAAGAGTGTAATATGCTCTATCATTGTGGTCTAGATTTGCATTTTCCTTATCACTGATGTAGAACATTTCTTTTTATGTTTACTGACCTTTTTGTTTTCAGTTAAATTCCTATTCGTGTCTCTTGCTGATATTTCTGTTTTTCTCATTGATTTATAAGAGTTCTTTAGAGTCATGTTAACCTTTGTTTATATTGTGACTGTCTTTTCTCAGTTTGTAACTTGTCTTTTCACTTTTTTTAGGGAGTTTTTGGGAGGGGTAGTTTTACTTACTACTTTTTTCTTTTTAAAAAAAATTGATTTCAGAGAGGAAGGGAGGAGAAAGAGATAGAAACATCAGCGATGAGAGAGAATTGTTGATTGGGCTGCCCCCTGTATGCCCCACACTGAGGATCAAGCCCACAACCCGGGCATGTACCCTGACCAGGAATCGAACTGTGACCTTCTGGTTCAGAGGTTGAAGCTCAACCACTGAGCCATGTCAGTCAGGTGGGAGGGACAGTTTTAAATGTTTTACCTTTATGGCAAATACTCAGAATCATTTACATGATTGTGGTCAGCAAGCCTGCACTTAACTCTATTCTAGATTTGGTATAGAAAGGGTAAAGTTACTGAGTTTATGATCTGCAGATTCAGTTATCCAAATGAACAACCATAGAAAGTTGTATAAAATATTGCATCACTTAACACATACTAGACACTCAATGTTAATTAACTCAAAGAGTGAATTTAGAAGCAAAAAAAAATGGTTAAAATTCTATGTGTAAATAGTTCAACTGCTCATTTTTCCTTTTTCATATCTCTTCTATGAAAAATACTTTTTTTCCTCCTTTTTTAAATTTTAATTAAATCTTTATTGTTCAGATTATTACAGTTGTTCCTCTTTTTCCTCCCCATAGCTCCCCTCCACACAGTTCCCACCCCCCCTCTGCCCTCACCCCCCCCCCCTCCTCATCCATAGGTGCACGATTATTGTCCAGTCTCTTCCGCATCCCCCACACCCCTTTCCCCCCCAAGAATAGTCAGTCCACTCCCTTTCTATGCCTCTGATTCTATTATAATCACCAGTTCATTCTGTTCATCAGATTATTTATTCACTTGATTTTTAGATTCACTTGTTGATAGATGTGTATTTGTTGTTCATAATTTGTATCTTTACCTTTTTCTTCTTCTTCCTCTTCTTAAAGGATACCTTTCAGCATTTCATATAATACTGGTTTGGTGGTGATGAACACCTTTAGCTTTTCCTTATCTGTGAAGCTCTTTATCTGACCTTCAATTCTGAATGATAGCTTTGCTGGATAAAGTAATCTTGGTTGTAGGTTCTTGGCATTCATCACTTTGAATATTTCTTGCCACTCCCTTCTGGCCTGCAAAGTTTCTGTTGAGAAATCAGCTGACAGTCGTATGGGTACTCCCTTGTAAGTAACTGATTTTCTTTCTCTTGCTGCTTTTAAGATTTTCTCTTGGTGTGGTCCTCTTTGGATTCCTTTTGTTTGGGGTTCTCTGCGCTTCTTGGACTTGTAAGTCTATTTCTTTCATCAGGTAGGGGAAGTTTTCTGTCATTATTTCTTCAAATAGGTTTTCAATATCTTGCGCTCTCTCTCCTTCTGGCACCCCTATAATTAGGATGTTGGTATGCTTGAAGCTGTCCCAGAGGCTCCTTACACTATCTTCGTATTTTTGGATTCTTTTTTCATTTTGCTTTTCCAGTTGGGTGTTTTTTGCTTCTTCATATTTTAAATCTTTGACTTGATTCTTGCGATCCTCTAGTCTGATATTGGAACTCTGCATAATATCCTTTATTTCAGTCAGTGTATGCTTAATTTCTAGTTGGTCCTTTATCATAACCTCGAGGGTCTCACTAGATTTCTTGAGGGTCTCACTACATTTATCGGTGGTTTCTAGAAAATTCTTGAAAAACCTTAAAAGTGTGGTTATGAACGCTATATCCAGTAGTTTGCTTTCCTCCATTTCTGTCATTTGTGTCCTGTTTCTTTGTCTCGGCATTTTTTATGCTTCTCTGTGTTGGTAGAGTGGCTTTGTGTGCTAGGTGTCTTATAGGGCCCAGTGGCTCAGTCTCCCCAATTACCTGAGGTGGACACTCTTGGTGCACCCCTTTGTGAGCTTTGTGCACAGTCTTGTAGTTAAGCCTTGATGGTTGTAGGTATCACTGAGAGGAATTGACCTCCAGGCCTATTGGCTGTGAGAATCAGCTGTGTCTACAGTGGGAGAATTTCTGTGCTGAAGACACCCTTCTGGGGCAAGACTTGCTTCAGTGAAGCTTTGGTGCTCACTGAGTCTGCCCCCTGAGTGTGTCCCTTATGGATCTGAGGAGTTGTAATCTGGCTCTTGGATCTCTAAGGAGGTGCTAATTTAGCTTCTGCCTGAGGCTACCCAGCAGGAGCTACGAAGAGATCTGCAGATTCCCCTTCCTTCTTTGGGGTTTGGAGGTGCCCAAATGAGGCCCAGCTGTGAATCAATGCAAGCTGCTGTGGGGCCTTGGGCCTTCTCTTGGAAGTTCTGGGTCTGTCTGGCCCAGCTGCAGTTTGTTAGGTAATTTTCAGATTGCAAAGGGCCAGGGCATTCATATGCAAAAGCCTCTGCTGCAGCTTGGGTGGGGTGGGGACTCAGGGGATCAACAGGGCGGAGCCAACAGCTATGGCTGATCCTCAGCCCTGCCCTAAGGGGCCTCGAGTCTCAGTGTCCTGGTAATTGCTGCAAGCACCTTTGAGAGAAAGCTGCCCTCGAGTTCTGAGTTCTGCCCGCTGCCAGACAGTCCAGTTTCTCCCCGTATGAGTCTAGGTCCCCAGAGACTCACCTGGAACTGGAGTTCAGAGCAGTCAGGGGCTTGTGACTCCCTCCCGATTCAAAAAGACAGCCGCGTCCTCAGTCGCCAGCCCTTGCCTCGTGCGCCTCTGTACCTCTGCACTCCACCTCCGCAGCTCCTCTGATTCTCAGTTGCTTTTCTCTTTCCTTCCAGTTGTAGAATTTCCACTCAGCCAGCCTTCCTGTAGTTCTAGATGATGTCCGTTTTGTCTTTTAGTTGTATTTTTAAATTTGTTGTGGGAGGCAGCAATTTCCTGTGTTTATGCCGCCATCTTGGTTCCTCCTTGAAAAATACTTTTTATTTTAATATTTTATTCTTTTATTTGAAGGGCATTAGATTCCAAGTATAGAATTATATGTGAATTGGTTATTCTGATATGTGCATAGCTTGTCAATAAAGTGCTGGAGTTGGTCAGATTTAATATTGGTTATAAACCAGAATTTATTATTCTCTTGCCAAATTTACTGATATTGACAAACCTGGAATCCTAAATGGAGTTTTTGTCATTGCTGTGCTTTCTAGATGAAAAAAATTTTTAAAAAAATTTTAGTCAGATTTGTTAATCTTTTATTGTATATGCTGTTTAAGAAATTGTTCCTTACTCTGGAATAGTCACCAAATTTTCTACTAAGAGTTTTGAAGTGTTGTTTTTTTGTTTTTGTTTTTAAATATGAAGTTGATTTTTTAATATGGAGTAAAATAAAGTCTGAGTTATTTTATAATTTTTAAAGTATTATTTTGAAATATACCATATCTATATCTATATCTATATCTATATCTATATCTATATCTATATATATATATATCTCCCCCATGTTCAAAGGCTGTTAAATCGCGTTGTTTACCCACATCTTCAAGAAAAAATCACTTCTATTGTCGTGGTAAACAACCTGCTTCCCAATATATAATGGTCTGGCCCTCTAGAATTTTAGCGAGAAATTATAGCTAATTTTCCTACAAACGTCAGGTGGTCATAATAATCTGGCCATTCAGTGTATATCTTATAATGTAAATTTAAGATAAGACACTTCACTTTTTAAGGAGAGAAATATTTCTGAATAGCCTTACTTAATTTTTATAAGTTAGAAATTAAGATTACATTATATTAGGTTATATAATAAGTTATATCTGAAGTAATTCTGTATAATAAAACCCTAATATGCAAATCAACCGAATGGTGGAATGACCAGTCACTATGATATTCACTGATCACCAGGGGCAGACACTCAATGCATGACCCCTAGTGGTCAGTGCGTGTCATTCGATCACCTGGTCGGTCGGTCACTTAGACTTTTATATATATAGACTTTTATATATATAGTGTGCTCCCACAGGTGCCGTGCTGCTCAGCCAGAAGCCTGTCTCACAGCTGGCGAGCGCAGCAGTGGTGGTGGGAGCCTCTCCTGCCTCTGCTGCTGGTGGGCAGTAAGGAGCGAGAGGTACCGGACTGCAAGAGGGTGCAGACCGGGCTGAGGGACCCCCCTACCCCTAGTGCACAAATGTTGTGCACTGATCCTCTAGTTTTTACATAAATCATTAGTAGCTCATTTTTTTCTTAGAGGACCAGTTTGTGTTTCTTCTATTTTTTGTTGCATCCCCTGAAACCTTGGGTTAGTAAGATCTTTGACTTAACCTCTTGCTAAATCCCCTCACATTTCCCAGTTGTGGTTCAAACCTTTTATATTTTCTCAGGTCATCCAACCAATTCCTCCTCCTTATTTTTCAGCAAATCACTCACCTACTCACTGCCTCTACTGAATGATACTTAGGATTCATTGAGATTTTCCTCAACTTTTCTTCTCTTTATTTTATTTATTCTCTTTATTCTTGGCATTTTAACATTTTTTTTTTTTTTTTTTTAAATTCAAGTTTAAGGAAAAGTTGTTCGACTTTGCTTAGGCTGTACTCTCCTGGACCGGATGGGGTTTTCATTCTCCCTTAACTGCCTAGAGATAAGTTCACGTCTCTCTCTTTTTCTAATTATGTTTTTTCTTTAATACTGTTATCCCCTCAGACTTCTTTTAATCATCACACTCCTTTAAAGAATTTCTTATTTGAATTTAATTTCTATCGTTTATTTCTTAACTTACTCAAATATGACTTCTGTCCCATTATTCTGTTGAAATTATTCTTAAAAGCACCATTGACCTCTTGCTCATTCTAATCCTTGGAGGTAATTTATACTGTTTCAGGTTCCTGAAAGTCTCTTGTTTAAATTGAGCTTCATGAACTCTGCACAATATTGGTTCCTTTTCATTCATCATATCTGTCTTTATTTGCTACTGTTGCTCTCTTTTGATAATTTTTTTTTTAATTTACAAGTTCTACCCTTTTAGCCTATTTTTCTCTAATTCTTCAGATTAACCACCAGAATTAATCACCTTGTTTTATCTCAGGGTTGCAGGGAATATAAATCCAATTAAATTAGCTTAAACAACAATTGGGTTTATTGGAAAGCTACAGGGACATTTCACTTAATCAAGAGTAGGGCATATAGTCAGGTCCCATGAGGACTAAGTAGGAAAGTAGAGGCTTTCTTTCTCTGTAGAGCTACATGTTCTCATATCTCTTATTAAGTATGTATACTTCTTTATATTCCTCTGTATATTGATTCTCCTTTTATGTCATCCCCAAGTGGCACTCTTAATTTCTGAATTACATTAATTTACAAGTCCAATGCCCAGAGCTAACTGATTCACTTGTTCAGTGTCACAATTATAAATTACTAGAGGCCTGGTGCACGGATTTGTGCACTGGTGGGGTCCCTCAGTGTGGCCTGTGGGGATTGGACCAAAACTGGCAGCGCAGCGCTGCCTGCAGCTCCTGCTTGCCGCTCCCACCTGCCTCTCCTGCTCATCCTTGCCCTGCTGCGCCTCCTGTGGGTTCGCGCCCAGTCAGTCCCGATCAGGAGAGGCTCGCACTGCCTCCCCAGCACTTGCCAGCCGTGAGTCTTGCGTCTGGCACCCGTTGGTCAGCTCAGTGGCACGCCTGCTGTGGGAGCACATTGGCCACCAGGGGACAGCTCCTGCGTTGCCCCCTAGTGGTCAGTGCGTGTCATTCAATCACCTGGTCGGTCGGTCACTTAGACTTTTATATATATAGATTGAATGAGAAAATCTGATACCACACAGAACATGTACCCCTTATCTAGTCAACTATGACAATGAAGGAATAGAGTTCTCCATACCAATATGTGCTAATATGGCTGCAAGGACTCTCTTGTGAGCTAGTGATAGGGACTGTTCTCTGAGAAGGAAATATAGGTTAAGAAAGCACTTCCTTTAAACACTTTTATTTTAAGTTAAAATAAATAGTAACTTATTGATTGTAGAATAAAATATATTAGACCTTCCATCATCTGGCCCTTATCAGTCTTTTCAGATTTTTCTCCTTATGCATCTTCCATTCTGTGATATTAAACTATTTGCAGTCCTTGGAACTAGTACACTGCTTTATAGCTCTGTATCTTTGCAAATGCTATTTCTAATTTTAAGATAATAATTATCATCTGTCTGAAAAGCTTTTGACAAGTTGGACAATCCTTAAAATTCTGCTAAGAAAAATGTATTCATTGAATATATGAATATATTCATATCATATAATCAAGAAAAATTTTACTTAAGATACATTTTTGATAAGTAAATTTAGTGATTGGTTATGTAGCACCTAACAACTTTCCTAAAATATTTTGTTGTAGTATTTTAACACTTAGTGATCGTAGTATTGGGCCTAAATACATACATGATTTATGAGGAAAAGGATGACCTCTTTTGTTTTTGTTATCTATGATAATTTTGTCCTCCTTTCTTGTGCATGTGTTTTTAATGTTAGTATCCTCATCAATATCCTAGTATTACCTTGCTGTGCTCTTTATAACCTGAGAGTGCAGCAAGGTTATGCTACACCCTGCCTCTAAAATAAAGAGTTAGTGTTATCTTCTAAGGAAGTTAGAAATAACTATATACAATTAACAAATAACTGAACATATTTTGGGGCCTTGTTTTTCTTGTTGTTCAATATATAACTTGCTCAACCACAGCTCTATTGCCAGTGTCTAAAACCAAACCAAGCATCAAAACGCTACACTTAAGGTTTAACACTACTTTTTCTAGCCTTGTGAGTTCTTAAAAGAGCACCAATATATTCTGTCCAGCTAGATCCTGTACAAGTAAAATGCTTAGCTCTTGGTAATGGTGTGGTAATGTAGTAAAACTTGATTCATTATGGGGTTACTGTAACTTTTTCTCAGTAAATCTGATGTTTCCATCTCTGAAAAGTACTTTATTTCCTTTATTTGTGACTATAGATTTCCAGTTAGCTATACTATCAGAAGTACTTATTTGTTTAAATGTGATGCTTTAAAAAATGTAATTGTAAAATACACAGTTACTGTGTTAATCATTTTTAAGTGTACAGTTCATTGACATTAAGTACATTCACTGTCATCACCATCCGTCTCCAGAACTCTTTCCATCTTGTAAAGCTGACACTTTGTACCCATCTACACTAATAAAAGAGAAACATGGTAATTAGTGTACGACCGCTACCCTTCCCATTGGCTAATCAGCATATCCTTATGCAAATTAACTGTCAGCCAAGATGGCGGCCGGCAGCCATGCACTGAAGCGAGCAGGGAGGCTTGCTTGCTTCAGTGACTGCGGACTCCAGCGTTCCCCGCCTAACTTGCCAGCCTCTCAGCTGCAACTCTAAGCAACTATGTACTATGTTGCAAATAAGAAGCTAAACAAAACCCCAGAAACCAGCCGGACTGAAAGCCAGCCAGACCGCAACATTGTATCGATGTTTTCAGCAACGAGGCCTCAGAGCTAAAGCTGGCCCAGAATAAAAAAAAAGAAAAAGAAAACAAGGAGCGGTTGGGAGCTTCAGTCACTCGCCACCCAGAAAACAGCCCTCAGCCCCTCACCCAGACTGGCCAGGCACCCTAGTGGGGACCCCCACCCTGATCCAGGACCCCCTTCAGGGCAAACCAGCCAGCCCCTACCCATGCACCAGGCCTCTATTCTATAAAGTAAAAGGGTAATATGCCTCCCGGCTCCGGGATCAGCATGACAGGGGGCAGCGCCCAAACCCCCTGATTGCCCTGTGGCTCTGTTTGTGACAGGGGAAGGCGCCCCAACCCCCTGATCAGCCCTGCTATGTGCCTGATAGGGGGGAGCTCCCCAATCCCCTGATTGCCCTGCAGCTCTGTGTTTGACTGAGTTCAGCGCACCAACCCCCGCCCCCCCACGGGCCCTGCTCTGTGTGTGACAGGGTAGAGCCATAACCTCTCCATCGGCCCTGTCCTGAGTGTGACAGTGGCGGCGCCCCAACCCCCTGATTGGCCCTGCTCTGTGGGTGATAGAGGGTGGTGCCCCAACCCCCCTCCATGGGCCTTGCTCTGTGTCTGACAGGGTAGAGCCATAATCTCCCCATTGGCCCTGCCCTGAGTGTGACAGGGTACAGCGCCCCAACCCCCTGATCCACCCTGCTCTGTGCAGGCAGGACTGAGGGACCTCCCCACCCCCATGCACGAATTTCGTGCACTGGGCCTCTAGTATATAATATTTCCATCATTGTAGTAAGTTCTATTGAATAGTGCTGGATAATAAATGCAAAGGTCTACTTCTATACCTTGAATTTCGAGAAGACAGAAATGTCCCTTGTGAGCTAAAGAAACATTTTATTTACATTTGAATATAGAAATTTATTAGTTTTGTTTAGAAAGTAATTATGTCTGTTTAAATATGTTTTTGCAGTGAGTTGAGAGGATTTTGTTCAGATTTACAGAAAAATAGTTTTAAGTTTGAAGTCATATTTTGTATCCATCATTCTCTTACATAGGGGCATGTATGTTCAATTACATTCTTTTTTAGGAGTTGGAGTTTGATCTCAAGGCGTAGAAAGCAGCAAATGATAATTAGTAGTAATTTGGCTAGTTTTTTCATGTTGAGATCTTTTTTTAAACATTTTTAAAAGGTACAGTGTTTTTTTTTGAAAAAATATGTGTTTTTTTTTTATTTCAAAGAAAGGAAGGGAGAGAGAGAGAGAGAGAGAGAGAGAGAGAGAGAGAGAGAGAAAGAGAAACATCAGTGATGAGAGAGAAACACAGATGGGCTACCTCCTGCTCATCTGCTGCATGCCCCTGCACTGGGGATCAAGCCTGCAACCCAGGCATGTGTCCTGACCAGGAATCAAACTGTGACCCCTTGGTTCAAGGGTTGATACTCAACCACTGAGCAACACCAGCTGGACATCATATTGAAATCTTAAAACAACTTATCCTAGGAATTCTATATTCTTTTTTAATTTTATTTTTATTGAAATATAATTGACATATAACATTGCATTAGTTTTAGATATACAACATAATTATTTGAAGTGTGTATATATTGTGAAGTGATTACTACAATAAGCTTAGTTAACATCATCACACCACAGTTACAATTTTTTTTGTTTTAATGAGAACTTTTAAAATCTTTCTTTTTTTTTAACCTTCAACCAAGGATATGTTTATTGATTTTATATGGGGGGGGGGGAGAGAGAGAGAGAGAGAGAGAGAGAGGAAGGAAGGAAGGAAGGAAGGAAGGAAGGAAGGAAGGAAGGAAAGGAAAGAAAGGAAAGAAAGGAAAGAAAGGAAAGAAAGGAAAGAAAGGAAAGAAAGGAAAGAAAGGAAGAAAGAGAAAGAAAGAAACATCTATTAGCTGCCTCCTGTTGTGCCCCAACAGATATGTACCCTGACCTGGATTTGAACTTGCAGTGTTTTGGTGTATAGGACAGTGATAGCGAACCTTTTGAGCTCGGCATGTCAGCATTTTGAAAAACCCTAACTTAACTCTGGTGCCGTGTCACATATAGAAATTTTTTGATATTTGCAACCATAGTAAAACAAAGATTTATATTTTTGATATTTATTTTACATATTTAAATGCCATTTAACAAAGAAAAATCAACCAAAAAATGAGTTTGCGTGTCACCTCTGACACGCGTATTATAGGTTCGCCATCACTGGTATAGGATGATGCTCAACCAACTGAGCCACCAAGCATTTTAACTACCACTGAGATTAGATGAAACCTTTTTTTTTTTTTTTCCTGACATCCTCAATTGTCAGCTTTAGGGAACTGGAGGGACAGGTTAAGAGAGAGAGAGAGAGAGAGAGAGAGAGAGAGAGAGGCATTCTTTATTATTTTGGATTCATTGTATGCTTTTATGAATACCAGTTTGTTAACCTGTCTTTTAAAATTACTTTTTAAAAGATACCACAAGATATTTTTAATGCTTGAAAGAGTTTTGAACCAGCTGAGTATGTTTAGAAATTATTTTAACTTGCTGAATAACTGCTTGAGCTTGAAAATTCATTCAAATCTAGCATTTTTTAAGTAACTATAAAAAATATTAATTCATTGAGCATATAATTTGAAAGACTAAGCTAAAAGAATAAAATTCCTCATTTCTAAAAATGATAGTTTATGCATTTCTTTTCAAAATTAAATAGAAAATGGATCTAATCTCTTTAAAAAACGCCTAAACTTTGACTGTTCTTGCACTCATTTAAAACAATTCATTTTGAATAGTAAGGAATAACAAATTAGCCTATTTATTTTGATTTTGTGGAAAGAGAAAGGAGTGATATTAATAATAAGCAGCTCTGGAATGGGTATCTTTTTAGACTTAATTATTGGAGTTGAGCTAAGAAAGGATAGCAGTTCAAATTCCAGCTCTGTAAAACAGAAACTTTTGTTTTCTGCCACTCTTGGCTTACTACTGTTACAATTAATGAGCTGATATAATAATGAGAAGTGGCTAAAAGCTAAGGAAAGTAGATAATTTTTTAAATTTAGTATATGTGTAGATAGCATAAAAATACTTCAATAATCAAGAGTAAGGTAGAATTAAATGCATTTTTTTTCTCTCGCTGTAGATTTTCTATTACTCAAATAGCAGAAACAAATAACAGATACCGAATTCAAGAAAAAGCTACCAAACCAGAATTTCACAGTTCACTTTTTGAATACTAACATTTTATTGTTACCTGATGATACTTACAGCAAGTCTTTTTTCCCTCATATCTAAGCAAGGATGTAATTTATTAATTCAGGCAACAGGAATGCCTATTGTATACCCACTATTGTAATCAGATATGACCAAATGAATTGTGGCAGTATTGTGAAGTTAAAACAGATACCGGCATTTCAGTAGTTCCTAGAGAAACTTTTAAAAATTAATTTAAAATGATTGTATTAAGACGTTTATTGAGTCACCCTGACAGGAGATCAGTTTTTATGATGCAGGTATTGCCAACTAGACACCAGTGAAAGTTCTTATTCAAAACCTTTTCTTTGTGCCCACCTGGTGTGGCTCAGTGGTTGAGTGTCAGTTTGTGAACCAGGAGGTTACTAGTTTGATTCCTTGTCAGGGCACATACTCAGGTTGCAGGCTTGATCCCTAGTAGGGGGCATGCAGGAGGCAGCCGATGTATGATAGTTTTCTCTCATCAGTGTATCTATCTCTCTCTCCCTTTCTCTCTCTCTCTTAAACCCCCCTCCCCCCACCACACACACAAAAACACCAAACCCTTTCATTTATATAAAAAGAGCAGTTTACTTAGGGGCTTGCATTGTTGAAAGGATTCTGTATCAAAATGGAGCCGTATAATTCTAAGTATACTACTTACAGCTTTAGAAAAGTGATCAATGCCTGGCCACTGATCAATGCCTGGTCGGTGTTGCTCAGTGGTTGAGCATCCAACTATGATCCAGGAGGTCACAGTTCAATTCCCAGTAAGGGATCATTCCCAGATTGCAGACTTGATCCCCCAGTGTGGGGCATGCAGAAGGCAGCCAATGGATGATTCTCATCATTGATATTTCTGTCTCTCCCACTTCCTTCCTCTCTGAAATCAATAAAAATATAAAGAAAACTGATCAAAATTAATCCTTATATTATTTAATAAAAACTTTTTAGCCCTGGCTGGGTAGCTCAGTTGGTTAGAGCATCATCCCAGTACTCCAAGGTTGCAGTTCCATCCCTTGACAAGGCACATACAAGAAGCAACCAATGAACGCATAAATAAGTGGAACAAAAAATTGATGTTTCTCTCTCTCAAAATCAATAAATAAAAATATTAATAAAATAAATTTTAGTCATCCATAGAGCATAGAGGAGAGGTCACAACATGCCTTCAAGGGTCTAGGCCAGTAACATAACATTAATTAATGAAGGAGGTGAGTGTAATGGCCATAAATATATTGTGGCATTGGCATTGATGGGTAAGCAGATGTAAAAGCATCTGGTGGCACCCACTTCTCAGCTGTAGTCATTTGTTTCTACGTGGGCCCTTGTTGGGTTTTATTGGGAGATATGTTCTAAATTTTAAAATAAGTGTTCTAATTATTAACAGATTATTAACAAAATAAAACATGTTTGTAGGACCATCTCTGCCACTACAGTAATTTGTCTTTATGAAATTAAATATTGAAGTGCCTACCATATTCAGTTATTATGTTAAAAACTATATTGTATATGCAAAAAAAATTGGACATGGCAATTATGCTTTAGAACGGCTTTGTTCAGTAATGCATCCTGAGATGATAGAAATGTTATATATGTTTTTGGTAACTATCCAATATGATAGTCACTAGCCACATGTGAATTGGGGTAGTACAACTGAGGGACTGACTTTTAAGTTAAATTTAATGTGTATTGCCACATGTGGTTAGTGACTACTGAATTGACAGTGGCACTCTAGAAACGAAATTCAGTTGCTAAGACAATCATGAGAAGTTACCAGCTCAGGCTTCAAATTATATTTCAGAACTGCAATGGAAGGGATGGCTTGAGGTCACGCAGAGTTTCTAAGTGAATTAATTGTACAGGCAGTTGCTATATAGGACTTCAAAGGAGGAGAGTGATCACTTTAAGATAAGCTTTAGAGAGCAGGCGAAATTTAAACTGGCTTAAGGGATAGGTAGAAACTCCAAGAGCTATAGGGGAAAGCAAATGAAAGCTCTCAAGTGTATAGTTATTCATGAGGTATTCTAGTTTCAGTTGAAACTTTTTCTCTTTAGTAGTTACTGGATCTTTTCTTTGGGGGAATTATATGTAATTTGCAGCATGGTGTTTGAAATATTTTGTATTCTCTTTATATGCCAATTTAAAGGAATGATTTCTTTATTAGTTTAGTTAGGGAAATCTTTGGCTAATGACAGTCATATTTTGTGTAAAAAGTGTTTTATGAATTAAAATATACTAATGTCCCTGTCAAAAGGTTTCTTTATGTGATAAGAGCACTTTCTTCATTACCTTATATAAAAATAGCAATGTCTCTCACCCTGCCTTCCAGCACCCAATTCTCCCCTCTGCCTCCTGGTTAACTTGTGTAAATTAAATGAAATAAAGCATTTATTATTTTATGTGGCTTATACTTCATGGACACTTAGGAAATATTCTTACCTAACTTCCCCATTCACGATGAACAATGAAATTCTTGTCTATTAAAATTTATAGAGAGAGATACTTTTAGAGTGGTGATTGTTTTAATTTATATTAATAATGTTACTTACATTATATATTACAAAAATGTAAAGTATGCAAATAGTTTTATAATTTATTTTTTTAATATACTTTTATTGATTTCAGATAGGAAGGGAGAGGGAGAAAGAGATAGAAACATCAATGATGAGAGAGAATCACTGATTGGCTGCTTCCTGCACACCCCCTACTGGGGATCAAGCCCGAAACCCGGACTGTGTCCTTGACTGGAATCAAACCTGGGACTCTTCAGTCCGCAGGCCAGTACTCTATCTATTGAGCCAAACCGGCTAGGCAGTATTATAATTTAAAGCACTATTTTATCATCAATATTTTAATTACCAGTTATTGAACACTTGTTAATATGACAGGAATCTGCTGAACACTTCAGTCTTTTTATTTTACTAATCCTCACAATAGCCCTAAGATATATTTTCTTTATTTACATGTAAAAAGAAGAGTGAGAAGTAAAGAAGGCATAGAGAAGTAAAATTACTTGATTGTGTTACATAGCAAGTTAGCCCAACTGAATTTTGAAACTAGGTCTTTCTAAATCCAACCCAGTGCTTATTTCACTGTATATTTTATATTTTAATATGTTAAACAATTATAGGGGTTTATTGTTGAATTTTTTGTAATAAACATTGTTCCCATCACAGAATGTGATTTCATTTACTATTGAATTCTGGGAACAGCATAATGTAATAAAGAGCTGAGGTTACTAGTTATAGATCCATAAAATATTAATTGAGATGGGTATGTATCAATTTAGTCTAATCTCATTTTACAGATGAAAAAATGAGGTCCAGAGAGGTTAAGCGATTTGTCTAAGTAAGGGAACTGGGACCAGAACCCTGATATTCTGACTAGTAGAGTATGATTTTTCATGAACAACCTTGAAATTTTTTTATATATATGTTTATTGATTTCAGAGAGGAAGGGAGAAGAAGAGAGAGATAGAAACATCAATTACGAGAATCATTGATCACCTGCCTCCTGCACACCCCCACCGTGGATCGAGCCCACAACCCGAGCACATGCCCTTACCGGGAATTGAACCATGACCTCCTGGTTCATAGGTTGGCGCTCAACCACTGAGCCATGCTGGCTGGGCCAACCTTGAATTTAATAAAAGGAAAAATATAATCATGTGTACAGTAAGAAAATAAAGGAATTAAGGCTTTTTCTTAAAAAAAAACCTTTATTAAAATATAATTGACATACAATAAACTGCACATGTTTAAAATATACAGTTTAAGTTTTGACATACCTCCACATCTGTGAAACCGTCACTGCAGTCAACATAGTGAACATCTCTTATCCCCAAAGTCTTTTTGTGCCTCTTTGTAATCTCATCCTCTTGCTATTACCTCCTTATCCCCAATTCTCAGGCAACTGATTTCTGCTCTCTCTAACTATAGATTCATTTGTATTTTCTGCAGTTTTATATGGAAATAATCTTACTGTATATACTTTTTGTTTTTGCAGCATAGCTTCTTTCACTCTACCTAGTGGTTTTGAGATTCCACCATGCTGTTGGACGGATCAATAGTTTGCTCCTTATTATTGTTGAGTAATATTCCATCGTATAGATAAACCGCAATTTGTTTATCCATTTGCCTGTTAGTGGATATTTGGGTTGTTGCCAGGTTTTTTATGTATTACAAATAAAGCTTCCATGAATATTCATGTTGACAGGTTTGGGTTTTTTAAATTTGGATTTCTTTTTTAATGAATTTATGCTTCTATTATTTTTGGATAAATTCCTAGGAGAGAAGTAGTTTATTTTGGCATGAAAAGTATCTCATTATTTTATTTGCATCTCCCTGACTATAACAGAGTTGGCGTATTTTCATTTGTTAATAGTACCATTCTGAATTCTTTTTCTATTAATTACTTGGTCATATTTTTCTAAATAAAATATTGAGGGAAAGCAACTCCAATTCACAATTTTTATCCCAGAGTTCTCTAGACAATGGCAAAAGTAATCCATGTACAATTCATATTTGAATTACTAAGATACTTGGGTCTGTAATTGTTCTTATATTTTTCTTTTGATGAATTTTTACTTATTTTGTGTGTTTGGGGAAAAGCCAACCTATTAGACAGTATTAAATAGTATGTGGGAACAAAACTGCTGTTTGGTTACATTCAGTATCATGACAAACACTATTGCTAGTTGTTAACCTGGGGGGGGGGGGGGGGGACTCAACTATTTATTATTGTGTTTCCTTCATACATAATGCCTTAGCGACATTCGTAGATCTACAGTGATAGCCTACCTGTTTTCCTCTAACTATGGTTTTTGTGGTTCAACCTGTCTAACCTGTAGTTCTTGTGTTAATGTGAATAGAAATAAGGAAACTAGTTATGGGTATTAACTGGTTCTCTGTAGGTTTTTATCTAACCCCACCCATAATGGAACATCATTTTATAAACTTTATTTTATTTGGTAGTAAAGAACAAAATAGCTAAAAATCTTTGACTATTTGTCTTCTTTTGGGGTGCTGTTTATACCAGGGGAAAAGTTGGTTCTTCATTTTGTAGTATGTGACTTATATATTGTGATACAATAACAAGTCATATTTCAAAACTACCAATTCTAAATTGTGATTAAATGTAGTTTTGTTTTATTAAATATTCAGTCATTTAATGCTTTATCAATGGGGAATGAAGTATATTTTTCCAAATAAATTAGTCTTAATTCTTTAAACATATAAAACATTGATTTTTAACATTGTTTTTGGAAATTACATTCATGCAATGTGAGCCTCATTTTGCTGCCTGATTTACATAATATACACACAGAAAATGTGACTTTTTCTTAAAGTATGTTGTACTCATTCCTGTACCAAATAGCTTTAGTAGAGATAGTATGATTTTTTTTCTTCTTTTCCTCATGGGTATTACTTTTCACTCAGTATGTCAACTTTGAGCAGCTCTTTCTCCATTCATTCAACAAATATTTACTAGCACCTTCTATATTCTTGGTGCTAGGCCCAATCATATAATAATGATCAAAATATTTAATAGTGATTAAATTTAAAATATGTAGGAGAAGATGGACATTATGCAATTATACAAGAATATTGGGACTTTCAGGAGCCCTTAGATCACATTTTGAGAACTGTTGAACTAGGATAATGAAGGGAGAAAAGCATACAATCACAAGCATACAAACTAAAGTTGTTTCAAAATGGACGTAATGTCAACTTTGAATTAAAATGAGAACCAATCACTATTTTAGAAAAAACAACTGAAACACACTTTAAAAATTTGCTATGGATCTTATAGCAAACCAGCGACTTAGGTTTTCTTATTCATAATCTTTCTCTTTTTCGTCCTTCTCCTCCCCTCTCCTCTCCATCACCTTTAATATCCCATCTTAGCTTAATCATTCTAGATATTTTTGGTTGTGAAATGTGTTTCTGTGTTGGAAGCATGTGAGAGCCTGAGATTTGTACATGCTACCTATTAAAATAGATATAATTTTTAATTATATTTTTGTTTGAGATACCTTTTTTACCAATAGTAATTTTAGTAATATCAAATGTAGATATGATTGGGCTGAAAAAATTGATTCCACATTGACAAAGTGTTAAATTATATACAATGCATTTTAATAAGAATCCCTTTAGAATGCTTCTAAGACACTGTACAGTTGAAAATAGAAATGTGATCATTTATACAGGGTGGGGCAAAGGTAGGTTTACAGTTGTGACTAGGTAAAACAGTTAATAAAACTATTGTAATAAACATAACTTTTTCTATATGAACAACTATAAATCTCCCTTTGCCCCACCCAGTATTGATCAGTAAGTAGAATTCTTCACAAGTTTCCTATAGGAGTAAAATGAGGTTTGAGGGATGGTAATCAAACGGAGGAGGAAGGAACTGTATTTTATGTAACTTTATTACAATGTGGAGGAATTAGTTTTAGCTTACTTCTTTCTCATAAGTTTTTATAATTTTGCTAAGATGAGCAAGTTTTTGTGACACATTATTGGTTTAAAATTATTTGTGTTACATATATAAATAATATTTTATGGGTTTAAAAATGACATGTTTTTCAAATTAACTTGACCTATAGTTTTCAAACAAGTTATATCAAGTAGATATACTTTTGTGTACTTAAAACTGAATTATCATTTATAACTGATCTGACTGTTGTAGGCTACTGCTACCCCTTCCCATGTATGTTTTCATAGTATTTCATGGAATATCACTTTTGTAGGAGGAATGTGCTTGCAAATATGATTATTACATACTGTTATAAAAATTTGTCATGAGAACTAAGAGCACCATATTCTGAATTAAGAGTGTAACCTGGATGATTCCTTCAGAATGATAATAACCAGGGTTTGCAAAAATTATTAAAAACATTGTATTAACGTACCATAAAATGTAAAGTATTTTTTTAATTTTTATTTTTTAATATTTTTTAAATTTTTTTTATTGATTAAGTTATTACATATGTGTCCTTATCCCCACATTACCCCCTATACCCCCACTCATGCCCTCACCCCCCTGTTGTCTGTGTCCATTGGTTAGGCCTATATTAAAGTATTTTAATTAAGGTTGTAAAGTCAGAATACATTTTCTTGAAAACATGTTAAGAATTTTTAAATTGAATTGCATGTTCCTGGGCATATTTCAATATATAAGAAATCCATTTAAGACACCAAATGCAAATTTCACTTTAATGTTATTTAATACATTTCTGCCATTTTAATTGTTTCATTCTTTTATGTTAATAATTGTGGAGACCAGCTGAACAATATGAGAAAAAAAATGAGATATTACTGAAATGTATTTAAGTAATAACCAAGAAACTTTAATTTTTAGTGAATGATAAAAGAAGCTTGTGTATTATATTGAGTGTAAATTTAAATATATAGTTAATATATCTTATTGAAATATACCCAGGAACATGCATTTCAATTTAAAAATTCTTAACATGTTTTCAAGAAAGTGTATTTTCAGAGTAACGCAATTTTAAGAGGTTGAGAGGCCATCACCTTCATCTGTAGTGTGAAATTCCAGAGAGAGGCCTTCTGTACATTAGATGACCTAGGAATTCTACAGCCTTCGCAACTACTTCCTCAATAATGAAATCAAGTGTCTTTACTATTAGGTAGTTCTCTCCTTTATATCATTCCTTTGTCATTTTATTATATAACTAGAGGCCCGATGCATGAAAATTCATGCAAGAGTAGGCCTTCCTTCCCCCAGCTGCTGGCATCAGCTTCCCTCCGGCAGCCTGGGTCCCTCCAGCACCTGGGACCCAGGCTTCCCTCCTTCAGCTGCCGGCAGGCACTAGGGACTCAGGATGCTTCCTTCCCCTGGCCGCCCACAGGCACCCAGGACCCGGGCCGGCTTCCCTCGGGCCGCCCACAGGCACCTGGGACCCAGGCTGGCTTCTCTCTGGCCCTGGCTTCGTCAGGAAGGATGTCCAGTCTAATTAGCATATTACCCTTTTATTATTATAGACTAGAGGCCTGGTGCACAAAATTCGTGCACTTGGAGGGGGGGCCCTCAGCCCAGCCCGTGCCCTCTTGCAGTCCGGAAGCCTTTGGGGGATGTCCAACTGACGGCTTGGGCCAGTGGTCAGCTAACTCATTAGTCAACAGAGCCAAATATTAACAGTGCAACGATTGAAATTTCTTTTGAGAGCCAAATTTTTTACACTTAAACTATATAGGTAGGTACATTGTTATTAACTTAATTAGGGTACTCCTAAGCTGGCCTTTGCTAAAAACGTTCTCAATCTGATTGAGGTATGTTGGCTGAGGTCGACCCCTTCCAACTCTCCCATCCACACTCGTCTTGTATACTTGTTTCGTCTATCTCCTTTCCGAAAACTGACTTCTGCGCATGGGCCACAAAGTTTCAATCACACTGTACGTGCACACCTGCACGTGGTATTTTGTGGACGAGCCACACTCAAGGGGCCAAAGAGCCGCATGTGGCTCTCAAGCCGCGGTTTGCCGACCACTGGCTTAGGCAGTTAGACATCCTTAGCACTGCTGTGGAGGTGGGAGAGGCTCCCGCCACTGCCGCTACGCTCGCCAGCCATGAGCCCAGCTTCTGGCTGAGCAGAGCTCCCCGTGTGGAAGCTCACTCACCACTAGGGGGCAGCTCCTGCATTGAGCATCTGCTCCCTGGTGGTCAGTGTCTGTCATAGTGACCGGTCATTCTGTGGTTCAGTCGATTTGCATATTAGCCTTTTATTATATAGGATTATAGGCACACCAAAGGATATACAGAGAGTAATAAAACAAAACGCTATTCATTGTATTCACCACGTGGCTAAAGAAACATTACCAATGTAATTGAATAAAGCCTCCTTGGATACCTCTCTCTGGCATTTAATTCCCCTCATCTTCTACCCTCAACTACTATATGAAATCTGGTACTTATTATTTCCACACCAGAAATTATTTCTTGATGAAATCTCTAGCTCTTGATAAAACCCTCAGAGTAATTATAAATGTTTTTTCTTGTGTCATTAGTAGACATGAAAACCAGTATGAAGGGCAGTGGGAACCTTGCATTTGTTTGTATACATCACATTCCTATCAAATTGCCAGTAGTATAGCATTTTATTACTCACTGGTTTTTAACTTGTTTCAACCAAGTCACTTGGTTCTTTTATTGTTTCTATTTGTAAACAGCCATGATTTATTTCGGGCTTGAGTAATTAGTTTTACTTCCTCAGGGACTTTTTTTGTATTGTCTGTATAGTTTCATTGTTGCCTTTCCCACATTCTCTGAGCAACTGACAACTTGCTTTCTGTTTCTTCAAGGTAACCAGTAAAATAAAACATTTAATGAGGATCCCAAGCCTGATTTCCATTTCCCTGCCTTTTCCTCTCTCCACCTCTCCCTCCATCCATTCATTTATCCATTTACTATCTTAATTTGGTTGTCTTTTATTATATACTTGCACACAACAAAAAAAGCATCTTCCGGATTTTCATCTGTAATCTTTTCTCTTAATATCTCTTTAAGCCCTCAAAGTCTTATCATTAATTGTGCTTGAAATAGATATTCTACTGTGTTATCTACTTTGTTTATGCATAGTTATTTTTAAAATATTGAATACTTTATTACATTAGAGTTTTTTGTGATAAATCAGGTCTGCTCTAAATTAAGCATGACACAAAAGAGTTAATCTTAGCTTCATATTTTCTTCATTTTGGTATCCTACTATCCTTTACCCCTTTTTTTGGCTGTATTTAGCAATAATGATAATAATGTTGATTCTCCTGATAATTGAATAAGTGATAAATGCCAGATACTCTGACAAAGATTTCTATATTTTGCTAATTAAATCATTTTATAGTCTTTTGAGATGAAACCTTTGTTCTTAATTGTTCTGATGTACTTTCCGGTTTCATTATTTTATTAGAGTCTTTTGGGTTTCTGTTTCACAGAGTCTCTATCTCTGCCTATTATTTCCACACCTGTCATCTATCTTTTTGTCATCTTCACAACCAGAATTTCCACATATTTCCAAAATGCCCCATGAGATGGTAAAGCCGCTATTCAGAAACCCTGGGTAGGGGAAACGACTGTTAGCGCACATTTAGAGAGGAAAGAAAATGATCCTATATAATAAAAGCCTAAAATGCTAAGTGTCCGACCGTTCGTTCAGTCACTATGACGTGCACTGATAACCAGTCGCTATGACGTGCACTGATCACCAGGGGCAGACACTCCGACCAGTAGGTTAGCTTGCCCCTGGGGTCCAGCTGTTTGGAACTGAGCGGGAGGGGTTGGACACGCCCTGGATTCCTGCGGTCCCTCCCTGGCCCTGATCATGCACCCGTGGGGTTCCTCTGCCTGGCCTGTGCCCTCTTGCAATCCGGGACCCCTCAGGGGATGTCAGAGAGCTGGTTTTGGCCCAATTCCTGCAGGCCAGGCCGAGGGGCCCCACCAGTGCACGAATCCATGCACCAGGCCTCTCGTAATGTATAACTTGCCCTTTAAAAACCTTTTTTATCCTTTGTTTTTAAAGGTGTCGATTAAAGTATGGTTAGTAATAGGTGTACCAAGCCATCTCAGCCAAGGGTTCACAAGCCTGAGTGAGGGCGGCGAAAGGATGAAGAAATTACAGACAAAGAGAATAAGTTGGGTCTAGGTCAGTGGTCGGCAAACTCATTAGTCAACAGAGCCAAATATCAACAGTACAACGATTGAAATTTCTTTTGAGAGCCAAATTTTTTAAACTTAAACTATATAGGTAGGTACATTGTTATTAACACTTGGAGTGGGGGAAACGAGTTAAGTCGGCTTGCGTGAATTGCGCGTACTCCGCGGGAGCCGTCTTAACTCGGTTCATATAGATTTGCGGTGGAGTGCGGGAAACGTGTAAACTCGGGCCGATTGTAACTGCGTATTACCAAATATTTGTTTGTTTGCCGTTCACAAAGATACCTACCTGCGTATGCGAACCGTTTCATACCCATTGGGGTAATAGGTATCATAAAAATCCCTGATTTTGCGCGGGAAACCTAAATAATTGCCCGCGCCATCTTATATTTTGGCGGGAAATTCACCCCACACCGGAGTGTTAACTTAATTAGGGTATTCCTAAGGCTTAGGAAGAGCTACACTCAAGGGGCCAAAGAGCTGCATGTGGCTCGTGAGCTGCAGTTTGCCAACCACTGATCTAGGTGGATCTTCCTGTGCCTGGCTGAGGCCACAGAGAGAGATCCAGAGGCAAGCTGAGCCTTTATTTTATAGACAGAGGTAAACAAGGTAGTGGTCACCATAGTTACAACATTCTTGTGAGTTTCACTTGTTTTGGCAGCACTTGCTACATCTCCCTCAGCCCATTAGCTACCCAGATAAGATCTAGGGAGGGTGTCCTAAGGTCAAGCCTAATTATGCTAAGAGGACTGTGCCCTCTAAGCTGGGGCTTGTTTGTGGCTTTGTCAACAGGTCAGTCTGAGGCTTAACCCTATAGCCACGCCCTACAATAGGTATATGAAACTATTATCATTATTCCTTATATTAGAAAAAAGAACACAAAACAGGGCTTGTATGTTTTATACTCTGGGAAGTTCAGGAATGGGGAAGGTTTAGAATGTAGAGCATCCCCTGCCCTACCTTCTGAGGTATAAGAACAGATAGAATCTAGGCATTGAGGAAGATTTGTTTCTTTGATCACCTGGAACTCTGCTTAATATAAATTTTGAAGTTACTTAAATTTTTAACATGGTTAATGTTGTATAAAGGAGATATTCTAGGAAGGTAACTAATCAAGGTCTTGTATGCTTTCTTATGAATATGGTATTTTTATCCTAAAAAGTCTTTTTTCATATTAGGCTTCTAATAACTAGCTGATAGCTGAAGGTAACTAGTTGATGGAAGTCTAGGCTTGCATGGGTTCTGAACTTGGATTATTAGAGTAGATTTAGGGATCTGTGAAACCTGCCATTTTTTGTGGGTGTCTGTCTGTGTTGCACACGTGGGATTTTCTGAGAGTCCATTGCTTTCATTAGGATTCCAGAGTAGATTAGTAATCTCTGCCCTCCCGCCCCCAATACCCACCCTAAGTCCATATATAGAAAAATGTTCAAGATCCACTGCTGCCCTAGCTGGTGTGGCTCAGTGTCAGAGCCTTCGTCCTTGCACCGAAGGGTTTTGGGTTCAATTCCATTCAAGGGCACATACCTGGGTCAGAGGCATGTGGGAGGCAACCAATCCATGTGTTTCTCTCACATTGGTGGGATGTTCCAAAAATATTGATTAAAGCCTCTTTTTGATGCTGTTTAGCTCTCTTCTTGCTGGCTTTCTCTCTGATAGTTCTGTCTTGCTGAGAGGAGTGTTGAAGTCCCCAACTATAATTGTGTATTTTTATATTTTTCCTTTCAGTTCTATCAGTTTTTGTTTTTTATATTTTGAAATTCTGTTATTTCCACATTTAGGATTGCTATGTCTTCTTTGTGATTGGATCCTTTATTAATTTTGTTATGATCCTCTTTTTCTTTAATAATTCTCTTTGCTTTGCAGTCTACTTTTCTGATATTAATATAGCCACTTATGCTTTTATTTTTGATTAATGTTTATATAGCATACCCTTTTCCTTTCAGTCTATCTATGCCATGATATTCAAAGTCAGCGTCTTGTGGATACCAAATACTTATTTAGGTCATATTTTTTCAATCCACTGTGCCAATTTGTTTTTAATTTTTATATTTAGGCCATTAACACTTAAATGATTATTAATATGTAAGAGCTTAAACCTGTTAGATTATTACTTGTTTACTTTGTATTTTCTGACTCTTTTTTTTTTCTTGCCTACCTATGGGCTTCTTGAACTTTTTTACTAGTAGAATTCTGTGTTAATTTATTTATTACTAGAGGCCCAGTGCACAAATTTGTGCACAGGTGGGGTCTCTCGGCCTGGCCAGCGATCAGGGCCCTTCAGGACAATCTCACCCAGTCCTGATCGGGGCTGATCAGGGCTGATCAGGGCCAGCCGGCTGGAAGGAGGGACCATGGGAGGTTGGCTGGCTGCAGAAGGTTGGCTGTGGGAGCACACTGACGACCAGGGGGCGGCTCCTGCATTGAGAATCTGCCCCCTGGTGGTCAGTGTTTTCCATAGCTATCAGCCAGTCATCTGGTCCTAACAGTTGCTTAGGCTTTTATATATATACTAGAGGAGGAAGAGGGGGTCCCTCAGCCCGGCCTGTGCCCTCTCGCAGTCTGGGACCCCTCAGGAGATAATGACCTGCTGGCTTAGGCCTGCTCCCGGGTGGCAGAGGGCAGGCCCAATCCCTAGGTGCAGCCCCTGGTCGGGCTCAGAGCAGGGCCGATTGGGGAGTTGGGGCACTGCCCCCTGTCATGCACAGAGCAGGGTGGATCGGGAAGTTGCGATGCCACCCCTAGTCACACTCAGGGTACAGCCGATTGGGGGGTTGGGGCACCGCCCCCTGTCACACTCAAGGCAGGGTCGAGGGGGAGGTTGCGATGCCACCCCTAGTCACACTCAGGGTACAGCCGATTGGGGGATTGGGGCACCGCCCCCTGTCACACTCAAGGCAGGGTCGATAGGGAGGTTGCGGCGCCACCCCGTCACACACAGAGCAGGGCTGATCAGGGGGTTGGGGCGCTGCCCCCTGTCAGGCACAGAGCAGGGTCCATCAGGGGGGTTGGGGCTCCATACCCTGTCACGCACAGAGCAGGGCCGATTAGGGGGTTGAGGAGCTCCCCCTTGTCACTCACAGAGCAGGGCCCATCAGGGGGTTGGGGAGCTCCCCCCTGTCACGCACAGAGCAGGGCCGATCAGGGGGTTGAGGAGCTCCCCCCTGTCACTCACAGAGTAGGGCCGATAGGGGAGTTGGGGCACCACCCCCTGTCACACACAGAGCAGGGTGGATCAGGGGGTTGGGGCGCCGCCCTCTATCACCCACAGAGCAGGGCCGATCAGGGGGTTGGGGCGCCGCCACTGTCACACTCAGGGCAGGGCTGATGGGAGGTTATGGCTCTACCCTGTCACACACAGAGCAGGGCCCGTGGGGGGGCGGGGTTGGGGCACCGCACCCTGTCACACACAGAGCAGGGCCGATCAGGGGGTTAGGGCACTGCACCCTGTCACACACACAGCCGCAGGGCCATCAGGGGGTTGGGGAGCTCCCCCCTATCAGGCACAGAGCAGGGCTGATCAGGGGGTTGGGGCGCCTTCCCCTGTCATGAACAGAGCAGGGAGGATAGGGAGGTTGTGGCCCCGCCTCCTGTCACACACAGAGCCGCAGGGCGATCAGGGGGTTTGGTCGCTGCCCTCTGTCACGCTGATCCCGGTGCCGAGAGGCCTCGCGGCTCTGCTGATCAAGGTGCTGGGAGACCTCGCTGCTCCGCTGATTCCGGTGCTGGGAGGCATATTACCCTTTTACTATATAGGATAGAGGCCTGGTGCACGGGTGGGGGCCAGCTGGTTTTCACTGAAGGGTGTTCTGGATCAGGGTGAGGGTCCCCACTGGGGTGTCTGGACAGCCTGGATGAGAGGATGATGGCTGTTTGCAGCTGGTCACATCCCCTTCAGGGTGGGGGTCCCCACTGGGGTCCCTGGCCAGCCTGGATGAGGGGATGATGGCTGTTTGCAGCTGGTCACACCCCCTTCCAGGTGGGGGTCCCCACTGGGGTGCCTGGCCAGCCTGGATGAGGGGATTATGGCTGTTTGCAGCTGGTCATACCCCCTTCAGGGTGGGGGTCCCCACTGGGGTGCCTGGCCAGTCTAGGTGAGGGGCTGAGGGCCGTTTTCAGGCTGGCGGGTGACTGAAGCTCCCAACCTCTCCTTTTTTTCTTTTTTTTCTTTTTTTTCTTTTTTTTTTATTCTGGGCCAGCTTTAGCTCTGAGGCTTGGCTCCATCTCTGAGGCCTCGGCTGCTGAAAGCAGGTATCTGGTTTGTTTGGGTTGTGGTCCTGCTCACTCCAGCTCTGAGATCCCGGCTTGCTGAAAGCAGGGATCTGCATTTTTTCTATAATTGAACAATGTTGCGGTCCTGCTGGCTGAAGCCCGGCTGGCTGAAAGCAGGTTTCTGGGGTTTTGTTTAGCTTCTTTATTTGTAACAATGTTTCTTAAACTGCAAGCTCAGAGGCCGGCAAGGCAGGCGGGGAAAGTTGGCTTCCTCCCTCACTGAAGCAAGCAAGCCTCCTGTTCGCTTCAAGCTGCCTGGCTGCCGGCCGCCATCTTGGTTGGCAGTTAATTTGCATATTGCCCTGATTAGCCAATGGGAAGGGTAGTGGAGGTATGGCTAATTACCATGTTTCTCTATTATTAGATAGGATAGACGTTTTCTAGTATTTCACCAGTTTTCTTTTGGTGGTTTCTTTGGGTATTATAATATGCATGTGTGAATTATTAGAGACTGTTCCTATTAACATTTTGCCACTCCATGTGACATATAGAAATCACTTCTATTCAGGTTTTTTTACTTTCCCAATTTAAAAATTATAATTGTCTTGTTCCTGTACATTGAATAGATCAGATGATCACATTAAAATTCATAAGGAGAACATTATTTATTTTATCTTCTTTCTTTCGAAAGTTACAAACCTCCTTCAGTTATCATTTCTTCCCAGTTTTGAGAACTTCTTTTAGCCATTCTTTAAAATTTCGACTGCTGATTTGTCTTAGTGTTTTTGTTTGAGAATGTCTGTTTCTCTTTAATTCTTGATGAATATTTCCACTGAGTATAGAATTTGAGATTGACAGTTCTTTGCTTTCAGCATTTAAAATGTTATACTACTTTCCTGGCTCTTGTAATTTCTATTGAGAAATATATAATTTCTCTTAGTAGCTTTCAAAAATGTTTTCTTTGTCTATAGTTTCACAACTTTGATTTAATGCATCTTGGCTTTCTTTGGATGTCATTGTATATATCCTTTTTGGGATTTGCTTAGCTTTTTGAATCTGTAGGTTTATGCCTGTTGCCAAAATTTGGTAGTTAGCCTTTATTTTTTCAAGCATGTTTTAAGACACATACTCTTTCTGTTTTCCTGTTGGGACTTCAGTGACACAAATGTCAGATCTTTTGTTAATATTCTATAGATGTCTGTGCTTTACTAATTTTTCCAGTCTATTTGTTTTTTTTGTTCAGATTGGTTAAGTTTTATTCACCTGTCTTCAAGTTTAGTGATTTTTTTTGTCTGTTACCTTCAGTCTACTATTGAGCCCACCTAGTGAGCTTTTTACTTTAGTTATTATATTTTTCAATTCTCCAATTCCTTGTTTGGCTTTTATATCTTCTACTAGAGGCCTGTTGCACGAAGAGATTCGTGCAATAGGCCTTCCCTTCTCCTGGCTGCCGGCACAGGGTTTCCTCCAGCACCCGGGACCCAGGCCTTCCCTCCGGTCAGAGCCGCCTTCAGCCTTCTGTCTTCGCTGCTCCAGCTCGCCTTCAGTCTTCCCTCCGCCGGTTGGAGCCTATGTATGCAAATTAACCGCCATCTTTGTTAGTGGTTAATTTGCATATTGTACTGATTAGCTAATCGACCGTAGTGAAGGTATGGTCAATTACCATGTTTGTCTATTATTAGATAGGATTACTTGCTGATGTTAAAGAATATTTATAATTGTTTGTTGACATATTTTTATGATGATTGCTTTAAAATCCAGGTCAGTTTTTTTCAACATTTGAGTCATCTCAGTGTTGCCATATATGTACTGTCTTTTTTTATTCAGTATGTGAGTAATTAAAAAAAATTATATCCTGGACATTTGGGCTATTATGAGAACCTGTACCCTACCAGTATGTAAGTGTTAATTTTAGCAAGTACTCTTGCTAAAGATTCTGGCCCACTTTTGTAGGCTGTGGTTTGGTTTCAATGATAACTTACTTTCAGAGCCTTTACAGTGTTATTCTGATTTTCTTAGTGTACTACCTGAAAAGCCACTCTGAAAACCCGGGATTCATGATAATAGTTTACTCCTCAAATCTTTTGCATATTAATTTAGTCACCTAAATGTGTGGATTGGTTCTACCCAGGACTTTTCATGCAGACTTAAAGATTTTTTTTTCCTCCAGTTCTCTCCAAGATCCTCCTACTTTTACTTTACTCTCTTACTGGGGTAGAGTGGTACACTGCCTTACCCTGCTGGATAGGAGTGGAATTCTTGACTTGGTCCCCACATGGTTTTTATTGACAACATACCATTGGAGGAGGGGATTGCCACCTCAGACTACCTGCTACTGCTAGCTAAGGGGCAAAATCCCAGAATTCCATTTATTTTTTGATAATATAATGTGATAAGAGAACTCTTAAGTCAGAGTAACTCAAGCCAAAAGGAATTGATTGGCGTTTTGACTAAAAAGTTTAGGGTTATAGAGTATATTTGCTTTAAGCATGATTGGATTTAGATGATCTATTTGTGTCCTTAGTGATCGTTTTCTCTTAAGTCTCATCGTTGCTTCTTTTTGGGTTAGCTTTGTTTTCTGGCTATGTGTGGTAAGAAAAGTATTCTTCATCAATAGCTTTAGATTTTTATTATCTTTGCAACCGGTATTCTCCGGAGGCCTTGTCTATCAGTCCCTGAAAAAGAGATCTAAATGGGCCTACTTTAGTCAAAGCATGACTACTTCTAAACAAATCACTGAATTAGAGGAGTAGATGTTCTGGCTGACATGCAGCTTATGCTTAATTTCGTGGCAGAAATGGTGGGGAAGCAAGGCAATTTCTTTTAAAGCAAGTCTATTTTAAAAAGTAATAAATTTTTCTTTGGCCAGTGTGACTCAGTTGATTGAGTGTTCTCCCATGTACTGAGAAGTCACTGGTTGGATTCCCGCTCAGGGTACATGCCAAGGTTGTGGCCTTGATCCCCAGTAGGGGGTTTACAGGAGACAGTCAATCAGCGTTTCTCTCTCATTGATGTTTCTATCTCCCTATCCCTTCCTCTCTCTCTAAAATCAATAGAAACATAAAAAAACAAAAAAGAAAAAAAAAATTTTAAGTAATGACTTTATGTTTTCTTTTTTTAATGGTTTTTTGTTGTTGATAGTATTATGGATATCTCCCATACCCTCCCTTTTCCCCCTTCACCCAATCCCTGCCCCACCCCAGGCCTTCACCACACTGTTATCTGTGTCCATGAGCTACGCATATATGCATATATCAGTGTACCAGGGTTCCCTTATCTCCACATCCTCACCTCCACTTGTTTGTTGATTTATTGATAGAGCCATTCTGGGAGGTGTGAAGTGATACCTCATTGTAGCTTTAATTTGCATCTCTCAGATGATTAGTGGCATTGAGCATTTTTTCATATATCTGTTGGCCATCTGTGTATCCTCTTTGGAGAAGTGTCTATTCAGGTCCTTTGCCCATTTTTTCATTGGATTTTTTGTCTTCTTGCTGTTGAGTTCTTTATATATTTTTCCACTCTGACCTTTATTATTTTCTTCTACTTCCTCTGGGCTTTTCTTGTTGTTCCCTTTCTAATTCTTTTCATTGTAGGATTAGATTGTTTATTTGAGCTTTTTCCTGTTTTTTGACGTAGACCTGTAATGCTACAGTACTTCCCTGTCAGGATTGCTTTCATTATGTCCCATAGATTTAGAGTTGTTGTATGTTCATTTTCATTTGTTTCTGGGAAGTTTTTTTTATTTCTTTCTTGATCTCATTGGTAACCCATTCATTGTTTTAACACTTGGATTGCGGGAAACGAGTTAAGTCGGCTCGCGTGAATTGCGCGTACTCGCGGGAGCCGTCTTAACTCGGTTCATATAGATTTGCGGTGGAGTGCGGGAAACATGTAAACTCGGGCCGATTGTAACTGCGTATTACCAAATATTTGTTTGTTTGCCGTTCACAAAGATACCTACCTGCGTATTCGAACCGTTTCATACCCATTGGGGTAATAGGTATCATAAAAATCCCTTGTAAGTAGAGAACACTTTATGGCGCTGGTCGAGTACAATACCGTTAGGGTACCAATGTATTGTTTTCTCATTTTATAACCGATATCCCTGGATATCTCACCATGCAAAGAGAATAGTTATTGAGAAATACTTCTTGTGTCCGGACGTCTTTAGTTTTGAGTTTTGTGAATATTATTACGTGTTTAAATATTTAAATATATTGTGATAAAGACATTCATATAGAATTTTTTAACCAAATAAAATAAAATCGTTCCGCAAAGTGTTCGCATAATAATTATTTTTTTATATCAGATATCTATCGGAGTACCGCTATTTTCAGTTAGTATTATTTTTATTTGCTTTAACCTAGAATGTCGCAGCATTCAGACTATAGTGATGATGAGTTTTGTGCAGACAAGTTGTCCAATTATTCTTGTGATAGCGATCTTGAAAATGCGAGTACAAGTGATGAAGATTCTAGTGATGATGAAGTAATGGTGCGTCCCAGGACATTGAGGCGACGAAGAATTTCGAGCTCCAGCTCTGACTCAGAGTCAGATATAGAAGGCGGGAGAGAAGAATGGTCGCATGTTGATAATCCACCGGTCTTAGAAGATTTTTTAGGGCATCAAGGATTAAACACAGATGCTGTTATAAATAATATAGAAGATGCCGTGAAATTATTTATCGGAGATGATTTTTTTGAATTTCTTGTAGAGGAGTCAAACAGGTATTATAATCAAAATAGGAATAATTTCAAACTTTCAAAAAAAAGCCTAAAGTGGAAAGATATAACCCCTCAAGAGATGAAGAAGTTTTTAGGGTTAATTGTTCTCATGGGACAGGTGCGCAAAGATAGAAGAGATGACTATTGGACCACGGAGCCATGGACGGAGACGCCATATTTTGGTAAAACGATGACGAGAGACAGGTTCCGACAGATATGGAAAGCTTGGCACTTCAATAATAATGCGGATATCGTAAATGAATCAGATAGACTTTGCAAAGTGAGACCAGTACTAGATTATTTTGTGCCTAAATTTATAAATATTTACAAACCTCATCAGCAATTATCACTAGATGAAGGGATCGTACCTTGGAGGGGAAGATTATTCTTTAGGGTATATAATGCTGGCAAGATCGTTAAATATGGAATATTGGTTCATTTGTTGTGCGAAAGTGATACAGGATATATCTGTAACATGGAAATTTATTGCGGCAAAGGAAAGCGATTATTGGAAACGATACAAACAGTAGTGTCTCCATACACTGATTCGTGGTACCATATATATATGGACAATTATTATAATAGCGTCGCAAATTGTGAAGCACTTATGAAAAACAAATTCAGAATATGTGGAACAATCCGGAAAAATCGAGGTATACCTAAAGATTTTCAAACAATTTCTTTGAAAAAAGGTGAAACAAAATTTATAAGGAAAAATGATATATTGTTACAAAAGTGTGGCAATCAAAAAAGCCTGTATACCTGATTTCTTCGATTCATTCTGCGGAGATGGAAGAAAGTCAGAATATTGACAGAACATCAAAAAAGAAAATTGTCAAACCGAATGCACTCATTGACTACAATAAACATATGAAAGGTGTTGACCGGGCCGACCAATACCTTTCATATTATTCGATATTGCGGAGGACGGTCAAATGGACAAAAAGGTTGGCAATGTATATGATAAATTGCGCATTATTTAATTCTTATGCAGTTTACAAATCAGTGAGGCAAAGAAAAATGGGTTTTAAAATGTTTTTGAAACAAACAGCTATCCACTGGTTGACGGATGATATTCCAGAGGACATGGACATTGTTCCAGACCTTCAACCAGTACCGTCTACTTCTGGAATGCGGGCTAAACCACCTACATCTGATCCACCATGCAGGCTATCGATGGACATGAGAAAACATACGTTACAGGCAATTGTCGGAAGTGGAAAAAAGAAAAACATTTTGAGAAGGTGTCGCGTATGTTCCGTTCATAAATTGCGCAGTGAGACACGCTACCTGTGCAAATTTTGCAATATACCTCTACATAAAGGGGCGTGTTTTGAAAAATATCATACGCTAAAAAACTATTAATTTCTATTTGTTTTGATTTATTATGAAAATTTTATTTTAAACTTTAAAAATATGTGTATATTTTTAGGTAATAAGTATTTTTTGGGTTTTTCGTATTTAGTTTATATATATCGAATTATTTATGTACTGAATAGATAAAAAAATGTCTGTGATTGAATAAATTTTCATTTTTTACGCAAGAAACCGAAAATTTCATTTCAATCGAACCCATACTTCAAAAGATATAGGCATTTTAAACTAACTCTGATTTTGCGTGGGAAACCTAAATAATTGCCCGCGCCATCTTATATTTTGGCGGGAAATTCACCCGACACCTTAGTGTTAATAACATGCTATTTAGGCTCCCTGTTTGTTTAATGTCTTGGAGCTTGTTTGTTTTTAGTAGATTTCTAGTTTCATGCCATTGTGATTTGAGCCGATGCTTGATATGATTTCAGTCTTGAATATGTTAAGATTTACTTTGTGTACTAACACGTGGTCTGTCTTTGAGTATATTCCATGTATATTCTGCCCCTTTGGGATGAAATGTTCTGTATATATCAGTTAAAGCCATCAGATCTAGTGTGTCTGTTTCCTTGTTGATTTTTTGGTCTGGATCTATCCAGTGATGTCAGTGGGGGTGTTAAAAGTTCTGTACTATGACTGTATTGCTATCTATCTTTCCCATAAAGTCCACCAAGAGTTTTTTAAATACATCTTTGTGCTTCCGTATTGTGTTCATATATGTTTACAAGGGTTATATTTTCTTGTTGGATCAATTCCTTTTAGTATTATGTAGTGGCCTTCTTTGTCTCTTTTTATAGCTTTTGTTTTGAAGTTTATTTTGTAAGATATGACTATTGCTACCCCCGCTTTTGTTTGTTTGTTTTCATTTGCATGGAATATATTTTTCCATCCCTTCACTTTCAGTCTGTGTGAATCTTGTAGACAGTATTTATATGTCTTGTATTCTTATCCATTCAGCTCCCCTTTGGCTTTTGATTGGAGCATTTAATCCATTTACATTTATGGTTATTATTGATAGGTAGTTATTTATTGCCTTTTTTCTTGTAGATGAGCAAACAGGTACAGAAAGAAGGGATAATATTCTTGGGTTGCATGGCTAATGATAAAGAGCTGGTGTTAGAACTGGCTTCTTGCTTTCTGATTGAGAACATTCTCCCCTGAGACACAAAAGATTGGATTAGGGCAAAGTTAGAGAGTAAGAAGAACCATGTCCTGCCAATATCCCTGCTTTAAGGCACATAGGATCCTTTAATTAATGTAAATCTTAATTAGGTCAAGATGTAATTCAAGTATAGAGAAATGGATACTACAAAGATCCTAAGAAGGCACCCTTGAGTAAAAAGACACTAAACTAGGAATCAGGAAACTAGTCTGCTAAAAGTCACTGACTTTTTTTTGTGACCTTAGGCAAGTTGCTTAGCTGCTTTCAACCTGTTTTCCTCAAAACTAAAATCAAGGGAGTTAGGCTACATAATCTTTGAAGTCCCTTCTAGCTAAAACTATATATGAATCACTGTACCCATTGAGTTTTTATGGTTTCTCTAACATTTTTCCTGGAATTTATCAGGTCAGACTGTTTTATATTTCTATCATATAGAGAAAGTAACAGCCTTTTCACTTCTTCTCTGGGAACTTGGCCAGTGAAGAGTAAACATCCTTTCCTCTCGCTCCCTAAATGAAGTACTGGGTCATAAGTGACAGACTTTTTTTTGTTTTGTTTTGTTTTTTTAATCCAATCCTGTTCTCATGTTAGTGTTTTTCTTCACTGTGAGTTTGTTAAAATGTAACAAATTGAAAATGTCCATTTATGTTTTAGTCTACAGATCAAAATTTTATTTTATAAAGTAAAAATAGGTGTACTTAACCAATACATATTAACACATTTGTGTATTTGAAATACTTGACTGGCACATAATGTGTAGTCTCATACCTTGCAGTAGAACTGTATTGATTCAAAACAACCTAGTTAAATAGCAAATAGACTGTAGATTATAATATATCATTATGTTTTTACATTTGCCAAAATTGAAATAAAACGAAAGTTACTTTAGTTTATTTTAAATAATATATTTTCCTCCTTATTGAACAGGCAGTGTATGTTCATTGCTAAGAAGAAAAATTGAGAAAATAAGAATATATTTAAAGAACAAAATGAAAGTTTCTTTTAATTCTCGTACCTGGAGATAGTTATTGTTAATATTTTAATCTCTTTTCTTCCCAGTCTCACCCACCCATTTTTGCTTTAAACATATTTTGAAATAAAACTGTATGAACATAACAGCATATGTAGGGCTGGACAGTCTGCTGTGGAATAATAAAGAGCATAAATAAGAGAAACCTTTCCTTGTTCTCTAGACTGTTTGCAATTCTTTTGTTATGAATCCTGAACTTTCACTTTCAATATAAGTTGGTTTAAAGCCCTCTTATTTGTAAGCTTTATGAGGGAGTCTGTTTCTGCCCAGCAGTGTCTTGCACATAATATTTATTAATTTAAAATGTATTTAATTGGCCAATCTACATAGTAATCAAGTTATAAGTATTTTCTTATGTTATATACCTCGAATTACAATTAGTGGGTGAAAGGGAAACTTTAAGTTTCTTTTAACATACCTTTAATTTATATAAAGGCTTTGGCTTACAGCAGGATTGTTGTCAATTTAAGAGGTAAAAATAGTTCAGTCTCTTTCACAATATTTCTTTAATGTAAATTAACATAAATGATTAGTGAATTGGCTAATGATATAAGTATAACATGGACTCTGGGTTAGTTCATCTGTAATTTTTCCCAGAATGTTAATATTTTGGAGCAAATTTTGTATTTTTGTTTATTTGTTTTTTGTTTGGATAATTTTAGAGAAAATCTTAGCAATATATGAAGACATTAAGATAAAAGCTGAAAATCCTATAGAAATTTGATAGTTGGTTGTCATTGTTGTGATTAAAAGTATTCTGTTCACCTAATTGGCTTTCACTTATAGATAAAATGCCTTTTGTTGTTATATCCATCTGGAAAATTCTCATCCATTTATTCATTCATGTACCGCTTCTTCCCATTTTCTTTATTCTCTCATTCTTGAGCTCTTACTAGATGGAGATGGATCTTAGGTTTTCTCATTTTACCTTCCATGCTTTTAAATTTTGCACGTCTCTGTGTGATGAGGTTGGAGTACTTTTCTCACTTGTCTATCTCTATCTGCCAGTGTACTAATTCTTTATCTTGGTCTATTCTGCTATTTAACCTATCTACTGAATTAAATTTTTTTTGTTTGGTTAATCCTCCCCCGAGGATATTTTTCCATTGATTTTTTTTAGAGAAAGTGGAAGGGAGAGCGAGAGACAGAGAGAAACATTGATGTGAGAGAGACACATCAATTGGTTGCCTTCTGCACTTGCCCCCCGCTCGGGCCAGGGATTGAGCCTGCAACCAAGGTATGTGCCCGTGACCAGTTTGCAGGCTGATGCATTATCCACTGAACAAACTGGCTAGGGCTTAATTTATTTTGATTTCTTTTAAATCCATCTCTTTGGTTCATACTTATTGAGGTCTCTCTTCCTTGTATTTATTTAGCCTACTTGAATTCTACTTAGCAAAAATTTATTTAGATTGTTCTATAAACCCTGAGGGTATTAATTCCACTAATGGTTTTCTTGTGTTTGTATTTGATCCGTCTGATTAAATGACTGACTGCATTAAGGATATGGATGATATAAAAATTACAGTACATTACAGTGGATAGGACTAATCATGAAAAACGTGAAATATTTTTTCAGCAGGTATTCATTTTATCTTCCATTCTTTTTATGATTATGAATTTAGGTTGATAGTGAAAGGAATATTACATAAGAAGCATGGTAAAAGAATGTAAACAGCACAGTGTTTAATTAGAATGGAGTGGCTAAACTTGTGGTTTCAGAGATAAAAGGTATAAGAATTATGGATTTCTTTTATATATACACTAGAGGCCCAGTGCACAAAAATTTGTGCACTCAGGGGGATCCCTCAGCCTTGCCTGTGCCCTCTCACAGTCTGGAACCCCTCTGGGGATGTCCATCTGCTGGCTTAGGCCCACTCCCTGGGGAATTGGGCCTAAGCTGGCAGTCAGACATCCCCCTGGCAGCCCAGGAGCCCTCAGGGATGTCCATTTGCCAGCGGGGAGCAGGCCTAAGCTGCAGTCGGACATCCTTAGCGCTGCTGAGAAGGCGGGAGAGGCAACCCAAGCCTCCTGCTTGCTCCAGCTCTGTGGCTGCTGTCATCTTAGGTTAATTTGCATACTCGTTCCTGATTGGCTGGTGGGTGTGGTTGGTGGGCGTGGCTTGACCACAGCAGAGGGAGGGTTTATTTGCATGTTTCTCTTTTATTATATAGGACTAGAGGCCCGGTGCACAAAAATTTGTGCACTCAGGGCGGGGAAGGGGGGGTTCCTCAGCCCGGCCTGTGCCCTCTCGCAGTCTGGGACCCCTCGGGAGATAACGACCTGCTGGCTTAGGCCTGCTCCTGGGTAGCAGAGGGCAGGCCCAATCCCTAGGTGCAGCCCCTGGTTGGGCTCAGAGCAGGGCTGACTGGGGAGTTGGGGTGCCGCCCCCTGTCACTCACAGAGCAGAGCCCATCAGGGGGTTGGGGCGCTGCACCCTGTCACTCACAGAGCAGGGCCCATCAGGGGTTTGGGGCGCTGACCCCTGTCACACACAAAGCAGGGCCCATCAGGTGGTTGGGGAGCTCCCCCCTGTCACGCACAGAGCAGGGCAGATCAGGGGGTTGGGGCGCTGCACCCTGTCACACTCAGGGCAGGGCCAATGGGGAGGTTATGGTTCTACCCTGTCACACACAGAGCAAGGCCCATGGAGGGGGATTGGGGCACCACCCTCTATCACCCACAGAGCAGGGCCGATCAGGGGGTTGGGGCGCCACCACTGTCACACTCGGGGCAGGGCCAATGGAGAGGTTATGGCTCTAACCTGTCACACATAGAGCAGGGCCGATCAGGGGATTGGGGAGCTCCCCCCTATTAGGCACAGAGCAGGGCCCGTGGAGGGGGGGTGGGTTGGGGCGCCGCATCCTGTCAAACACAGAGCCCCAGGGCAATCAGGGGATTGGGGAGCTCCCCCCTATCAGGCACAGAGCAGGGCTGATCAGGGGGTTGGGGCGCCTTTCCCTGTCATGAACAGAGCAGGGCGGATAGGGAGGTTGTGGCCCCGCCCCCTGTCACACACAGAGCCACAGGGCGATCAGGGGATTGGGGAGCTCCCCCCTGTCACACACAGAGCCGCAGGGCGATCAGGGGATTGGGGAGCTCCCCGCTATCAGGCACAGAGCAGGGCTGATCAGGGGGTTGGGGCGCCTTCCCCTGACACAAACAGAGCAGGGAGGATAGGGAGATTGTGGCCCCACCCCCTGTCACACACAGAGCCACAGGGCGATCAGGGGGTTTGGGTGCTGCCCCCTGTCACACTGATCCTGGTGCCGGGAGCCTCGCTGCTCTGCTGATCACAGTGCCGGGAGGCATATTACCCTTTTACTTTATAGAATAGAGGCCTGGTGCATGGGTGGGGGCCGGCTGGTTTTCCGTGAAAGGTGTCCTGGATCAGGGTGGGGGTCCCCACTGGGGTGCCTGGCCAGTCTGGGTGAGGGGCTGAGGGCTGTTTACCGGGTGGCGAGTGACTAAATCTTCCAACCGCTCCTTGTTTTCTTTTTTTTTTTTTTTTTTTATTCTGGGCCAGCTTTAGCTCTGAGGCCTCGCTGCTGAAAACATGGATACAATGTTTCGGTCCGGCTGGGTTTCAGTCCCGCTGGTTTCTGGAGTTTTGTTTACCTTCTTATTTGCAACATAGTACATAGTTGCTTAGAGTTGTAGCTCAGAGGCCGGCAAGTGAGGCGGGGAACGTTGGAGTCTGCAGTCACTGAAGCAAGCCTCATGTTCGCTTCCAGCTGCCTGGCTGCCGGCCGCCATCTTGGCTGACAGTTAATTTGCATATACTCACTGATTAGCCAATGAAAAGGGTAGCAGTCGTACGCTAATTACCATGTTTCTCTTTTATTAGTGTAGATAATTGGTATAAAAGTTTAGTTTTATGCTTAAGATATATTTAGGATTGGTGCTTTTGTATCTCAACTCTGTACTTTCTGAGCATATTAAAGAATTTTAAAGGGAGTTTGTCATTGGATCTAACTTTGTTTTAAAAAAAAGTTGAAAAAGGTATCTACTATTTACTTTTAGAGAAGGGATGAAATTTTAGTGTAGGAAAGAGTTGTGAATGGTGGATGAAAGTGTTAAGCTTATAAACATAAATTAACATAATGTAGATGATGTAGACAGTTACTACTACCTGTAACAGAACCTGTTCCGACAAAAATGATCACTGAAAATTTTCACAGGCCAAACAGCTATTTACATTCCTTTGGCTAAATCATCTTTCTTTTGTCAAGAATATTATTTCATTGCCTCGTACTGATTCCTGGCATTTCCGATACAATATTTTTTTAGGATAGAGACGTAATTGAGTAGATGGAATATCTCATTTCGGTTGTTCTAGATACAAGAAAGTTACATTTTCCAATAGCTTTCACTGTAATTAAAAGTTTTAGGAAAGTAGTAATAGAAAGTACTATAACTTTTCTTATCTGTCCTCACAAGCCCTTTTTTTTTTTCATCTTAAATTACTGATTATAGTCTGTGTATCAACCTGCTCCTTTCCAATAGGTGTTTGAGCCATATCACAACAAAAGGTGGGAGTAAAAATAAAGTTACTAAAAATTCAGGTCTATGAAAAGGAACAGGGAAAGCAACATGCTAACCACATGTGGTTCATAGTTAATTCTAGCTAATATAGTTGCTAAGATTGAATAACAGTTTTGCCCTTAAGCTTCTTGGAGTATGAGTTCTCTTTATCAGACATAGGAAAGCATGACTGCCTTAGTAATGACAGATTTTAATGAATTCTAAAAGAATATTAAATAGTATAATAGAAAAACCATTAACAAAACAGCACTACTGTGTCAAGCATAAGCCCCGCTCTCAAATTGCTCATAGTTTGTGGGGTGGTCAGATAAGAAAATGAATAATAGTTTAAATTGTATTCATACTATTAGAGCATCTTGAAGAGATATTTAATCTAAATTCTAAGAAAGGTCATAAGCAGGAAATTCTTCCTCAGGAAGAATTGTGGTGAACTTGGACAAAGTAAAAGTTAATTGACAGTTGAATAAAAAAAAGGTAGTGAATCCTAAAGATATAGCGTGCATACTAGCTGAACCAAGAGAGATTGTCTTTATCAGTGAACTTCTATAATTTGATTGGAATTTAGGAAACAAACAGAAAAGAAATGAGAGTTGAAGTAGGCAAGGGCTGTTCTTAACAACCTATAAATCTTAGTACCATGATTCTGAAATTAAGCAACAAAGTTTATGGGATGCCTCAGCAAACGCTCAGGTTGCTGCAGTATATTTTAATTTCTTTTAGGGAAACATAGTGACACTATTTGTTGGATACCATGTGAACTAACTGGAGTCAGTCAAGTTTCAGTATTAGATTATTCTACACTCCCTTTGTAGGATGGACCAGCAAATGAAGGTGGGAATATCCAGTTTTATTTTAAGATTTGAGAAATTGTGAAGGTACCCAACAGGCAGATACGTCCTATTAATAAGTAACTATGGCTATTAAAGAATGGAATAAAAATGTAATTTTTTCTTTCAGGTGGTATCACTTCAATCAGTTACTAGGTTATAAGTATTAAGTTATTTGGCACTAACTACTTAATAAATGGAATTGTTAGATGTTTCCTTTAGACTATGGGGCATAAGGAAAAAATTACTGAAACACTAAGGTCACCAGGAACCCAGAAATTTAGAGAACCCCTCTGGTTTGGTATTAATATTCAAAAACAAATTTGTGAAAGCAATTCATGTGATGTTTTCTAAGTTTATAAGGATAGAAATAAAGATATTTGGAGGAATGCAGTTACCTTAAACTTTTTCATTTTAACATTGTTTGTCTCAGTGCACTTTACCTGAAGGTAGACAGCAGAAATATGGGATTTTATTTTTTGACAGTAGTCTTATATGCTAGTGTTTTGATAACCAGCTAAAGGTGTATTCATAAACTTTGGAAACTGAATAGATAGATGATAGGACTTATATTCTAGACATTTTGGTGCAGGTAGAATATCTTTCTATATTCATATAGATAAGAATCACATTAAGGCCAATAGATATAGATCACCAATCCCAGGAATTCTTAGTCAAAGAACCATAGAACCTGTAAATTATACATGCAAACATGTAATTTTCTTTGTTCTACTGTGGTTTTGTTTGTTTGTTTTGTTTTATTTTTTGGTTAAAGTTTGAAAGGGATTCTTGGCCCTAAAGCAGTTAGGAACAGATTTATAGATAAACTGCTTTGTTTTTTGCATAGTGTGCCTATTGGCATAGGTTTTTTAGAGGTTAAGGATTAGATGTAAAAAGTATTTACATCAAGAATTATTTAAAACATATACTTTTATTGATTTTAGAAAGGAAGGCAGAGGGAGAGAGCGAGAGAAACATCAGTGATGAGAATCATTGATTGGCTGCCTCCTGTACGCCCCCCCCCCCCGGGGATCCAGCCTGCATCCTGGGCATGTGCCGGGACTGGGAATGGAACCTTGACCTCTGAGTTCATAGGTCGATGCTCAGTCACTGAGCCACACAGTCCAGGCTGCATCAAGAATTTAAATAGAACTTAATTCTTGTGTTGAATTCCCAAAGAAGTTAAAGAAAATGTTTTAATTAATTAGATCTGTGGTTTAAAAGGTACATAAAGGCTGCACAGTAAAAAGTAAGTCTCTCTCTATATCCTTCACAAACAATTTCTCTTCCAAAAGGTAAACATTTTCTCTAGTTTATTTCTCAATTTTAAAACCAAGAGTATTATAGTAATGGAGTATAAAATACTGAATGATGCTAAAATATAAATTTGGTTTTTTTAGATGTAGATTATATGGGCAACCTGATTTGATTTTCAATTTAAGATAAATAACTGGTACAAGTTATTATCTTAGCTTCTGTCAAAGGACATAATTTAGGTATGTTTTATAGTGATGATGTTTTTAAAGTGGGTCAACCAAATTATCAGTTGGGATAATTAGCCATGAAATATATAAGTAGAGTTCTGAATATAGCCTTTCCAAGCCTTAATTCATTAAAAAGTTGTTAAAAGAATATAATTTTATTTTTGCCAATGTTAGTTTATTGTTAAGAGTTTTCTCATAGAAGATAAAATGGAATTTTACCTTACTATGGAACTTAATAATTTTCACTTATTAAGTGACTACAATGGGCTACGAATTATGTGTGGAGCTTCACATAATATTTTGAATTATCACAATATCTCTGAAAGGTGGCCAATATTATTATTTATATTTTTTAGACAATTAAACCAAGTTTTTGATAGGTTAAATAACATAACCAAGAATCAGAGTTTGGGCATTGGATGTATCTTGGAATCATAGAATATCGAAAATCTAAATATTTTTACACGATCTTTGAATTGTGGATATGTTGTAATTATTTTAATATAAATTTGTCAGGTAATGCTACTTAGTTGAGTGAGCAGTGTTTGAACTTAGGGTTTTGTATGGTTATAATAAAGGTAAATAAGAAGTCTGTTGCTTATTAAGGAAAGAATTGAATGTAATATACTTAATAAAGGATTGCTTTATATATAGTTTATTCTTATGCTGTGCATTTTACTGAGCAGCTAACTTTCCTAAACCCTCACATATATGTTTATTTTTTTCTGTAGGGAGATTCCCGAAGTCTTCCATTTTCTGAGAACGTGAGTGCTGTTCAAAAATTAGACTTTTCAGATACAATGGTGCAACAGAAATTGGATGATATCAAGGATCGAATCAAGAGAGAAATAAGGAAAGAACTGAAAATCAAAGAAGGAGCTGAAAATCTGAGGAAAGTCACAACAGATAAAAAAAATTTGGCTTATGTGGACAACATTTTGAAAAAATCGAATAAAAAATTAGAAGAACTGCATCACAAGCTACAAGAACTAAATGCACATATTGTTGTATCAGATCCAGAAGATGTTGCAGGTATATATATATATATATATATACACATATATTTTATTTGATGTCTATATGGTATAGTACTAATAAGAAATATATTATTTTAAAAAACAGCAGGTTTTGTGATGTATACTTTTTGGCTTTTCTGAAAGTTACAGGGTCTGTATTTTCTCTTACAGTTAAGGTCTTGTTTATATTCTGTTCAGAAGTGCATTAAATTGATGAATATGAATTATTTAGTTAGAGATGAATAATTTTGCGGCCTACTCTCTTACCCTCTGTCAGTAAGATATTACTTAGAGTTATTTTCCAGTATTAATGTTTTGTATTGAGTCAGCCATATGCACTTACCTGATTCATCCTTGTGATCAGCAGCTCGAGTTTGCCAGATGACTTTTTAAAGTTAAAAATGCATTCTGTGACCAAGGGCTATTTTTATTCTTTGCAAATGTAATTAATCAAGCCTATGACCTTTGTTCTTCATGCTTGAAGCAACTAAATTAACAACTAAACCACCGGTATATTGTTTAAAAAAGAAGAAAATTTAAAAAGCCAAATATTACTTTTTTTCTTAAATATAGAAAATAGAAGGAAAATATAACCCATAAGTGCAACAGAAGAATATAATTTTTTAAACAGTAGAATTAACAAATGTTCATGTTGGAATTTTTTTAGTGCTACAGAAAGTAAAAATAGAAAAACTACCTCTCTCCATCCTAGCCATTCTCTCTAAAAGTAGCATTACTAACTTTCTGTTGAGTATTCTTCCAGAAAAAATATTTGTATATTTGTATCAATATTCATCCATTCATATATACATACTTTCTAAAACTTTTTACTAAAAATTATTTAATGTATATTTATCTAATAGTTTTTTTCTTTGCAAAGATGATATTTTGAGCAAGGTATTTAATCTCTATAACTTAATTTCTTCATTTTCAAAGCAAAGGAGTGGTATATGTAGCATAGTAATATATCTAGCACTATAGAAATTTTAGAAGAAACAGTAATCAGGTAATAAGAAATAACAGATATAAGTAAAATGAAATTTAATTAGGAAGATAATAAATTTGACTAAGAAGCTCAAATGACCAATCTCAAAAGTTGCATAAAGTATTTCTGATATTAGTATATTTGACAGAACTTGTTTTAATGCCTCAATTTCAACATGTGGGACTTACCATAGGGATTTCATTTGGAGAACTCTATATAGAGATTTCAACCTTGTAAGAATAATTGAATCTTGAAAATGAAAGAAATCATAGAGAAACAAGCCTTCTTATTTTAAAGCTTAAATAATCCCAAAGATGTGAATCACAAAGCTAGCTAAAAAGAACTCATTAACTCCTCAGCTAGTAGTCTCTTACCCCCACATTCAATAATTACATTATAAATGGAAATTTGTATTAGGAAAATGCTTTTTTTAGCAGTGTTATATAAACTTTGAAATAGCCTGTTCTGTTGGAACTCTGCTGAGCTCTACATTTTTTGCCCATTACTTCTTTAGGAGAGGTCTAAAATAAGAAACAGCGCTGGAGTTTTAAACTCTGTTTATTTAGAGAAAACATTTTCCTCCTCACAGAATACCCATAACTACCTTGTAATTGGAATACAGAAGAGTTTTTGCCAAACAAAAGTCCCGTTTCCCCAGTCCTTTAAACATTTTTTAACTTTACTAAAGTATAAATTATATATGATAAAATGCACATATTTCAAGTTTATGATTTGATGAGCTTTAACAAATGTACATACCCGGGTAACCTTCACTACAACCAGTGATTCTGAACCTTTCCATCACTTCAATGGTTCTCTTGTATACATGCATCTCAATCAATCTCCAATCCCCATCTCTGGTTTAAGCAACCACTGGTCTACCTTTTATCACTTTAGTTTAAATTTGTCTTTCCTAGAGTTTCATATAAGGAAATGATCTTTAAGTCTTACTATCAAATATCTTTTCTCCCTTAAAGCCAATTTGGATATCCCTGTGAAACCTTCCCTGACTTTCACTGATTGTCTTTTCTGTTCTGCTTTGTCCATTCATTATTGTATTATGTTATACTAAAGGCCCGGTGCACAAAAGTTTGTGCACTCAGGGGGGTCCCTCAGCCCGGCCTATGCCCTCTTGCAGTCTGGGACCCCTCGGAGGATGTCCACCTGCTGGCTTAGGCCCGCTCCCTGGGGGATCAGGCCCAAGCTGGCAGTCAGACATCCCTCTGGCGGCCAGGCGCCCTTAGGGGATGTCCACTTGCCAGCGGGGAGCAGGCCTAAGCTGCAGTCGGACATCCTTAGCACTGCTGAGGAGGCTGGAGAGGCTCCCACCACCACCACTGTACTGGCTGCCATCAGCCTGGCTTGTGGCTGACCAGAGCTCCCCCTGTGGGAGCACACTGACCACCAGGGGGCAGCTCCTGCATTGAGCGTCTGTCCCCTGGTGGTCAGTGTGTGTCATAGTGACCAGTCATTCCCAGTCCTTCTGCTGTTAGGGTCAATTTGCATATTACCCTTTTATTATATAGGATAGAGGCCTGGTGCATGGGTGGGGGCCAGCTGGTTTGCCCTGAAGGGTGTCCCGGATCAGGGTGGGGGTCCTGCTGGGGTGCCTGATCAGCCTGGGTGAGGGACTGATGGCTTTTTGCAGGCTGGTCACACCCCCTTCAGGGTGGGGGCTGATGGCTGTTTGCTGGCTGGTCAAGCCCCCCCAGTGGGAACCCTCACCCCATGGAGGTTTGGCCAGCCTGAGTGAGGGGCTGATGGCCGTTTTCAGGCTGGCCACACCCCCTTTAGAGTGGGGGGTCCCCACTGGGTTGCCTGGCTAGTCTGGGTGAGGGGCTGAGGGCCGTTTTCAGGCTGGCCAAGCTCCCTGGTGATGGAAGCTCCCAGCCTCTCCTTTTTTTCTTTTTTTTTTTTTTATTCTGGGGTTTATTTACCTTCTATAATTGAAACTTTGTTGCTTTGAGTGGAGCTCAGAGCCAGGCAGCAAGTGGGAAGCTTGGCTTCCTCCATCATTGGGGCAACCAAGCCTCCTGCTTGCTCCAGCTCCATGGCTGCTGGCCGCCATCTTGGTTGGGTTAATTTGCGTATAGTCCCTCTGATTGGTGGTGGGCGTGGCTTACGGCGTAGCAAAGGTATGGTCAGTTTGCATGTTTGTCTTTTATTAGTGTAGATTGTACATGTTTATATCACTTACTAAACTGTATGCGCCTTCAGGGCAGGGATGTGTTTTCAAGATATATCATAGAATCTGCAACATAGTAGGTATTTAGTTGTGACTGTTGCAGCCCAAAACACAAACAAAAACACCCCAGCAAATAAAAATACTGTGTTAGTTGAGGTAATTAATACCAAAACATAATTTTTTAAAATACATTTTTATTGATTTCAGAGAGAAAAAGAGAGAGAGAGAGAGAGAAGAGGAGGGGAGGGGAGGGGAAGGGAAGGGAAGGGAGGGGAGAGAGAGGGGAGAGAGGGGAGAGAGACCAGAGAGAGAGGTGGGGGGAGGATAGAGGAGGGAGAGGAGAGAGACAGACCAGACAACAGAACAACCTTCCTGAATGACAAGTGGGCAGGGGGCTGGGCGGCAAGGCAGCTGGGACTGCTGTGAGGGCAGAGGCAGCTGGGATGCGAGGGCTGAGCCCCTTGCACGAATTTTGTGCATCAGGCCTCTAGTTTTATAAATAAGAAAGTAGAGTGATAGAGTTAATTATTGCAGATGTGAATTAAAAGCAGTCTTTCTAACCACTTACATAGTAACCATTGATACAATGCAGACTTAAAATTTGTTCTTTCTATGAGTCATCGATTCTGCTTACATAATCCCTCTCCAGACAAGAATTAGCCAAACACTTCTGTTAATTCACATATACATGCTTCCTGATTTTTAATGGAGTTACATCCTGATAAACCCGTTGTAAATTGAAAAATACCCTAAATTGAAATGCATTTAATACACCTAACCTACCGAACATCATAGCTTAGCCAGCCTACTTTAAATGTGCTCAGAACACTTACATTAGCCTACAGTTGGGCGATTATCTTGAATTTCATCTCAAAAGCAATTGCTGCCGCCTTCTCCTTACCAGAAGCAGGAGACTCACATGGGCATTTCTGTAGACATGATGGGATGCGAAAACACAATATCCAAAAAACTAGCAATACAGTACACTGTAAACTACTGGTTGCTTACCCTTGTGATCATGTGGCTCACTGTAGTGGCCCAGAATCACAAGAGAGTATCATACCGCATATAGCAGGAAAAGATAAAAATTGAAATTTCAAAGCACAGTTTCTACTTAATGTGTATTGCTTTTGCATCATTGCAAAGCTAAAAATTGTAAGTTGAACTGCTATAAGCTGAGGAACATCTGTGCTTTAAAGAACTGAAAGCAAAGTACCATGTCCTTAAGTCATCCTGTCACACCTAATCTAAAATAAATAATTTTATTAACCTTAGTATGTAATGTAAAAAATATGAAATTTTATGGCAATCTGACCCAAAGTTTATGTTGAACTACCTTTAAACCTCTATATTGTTGCTTGTAATGCTGCCAAATCAGTAATACTGTAAAAGAATAAGCCACTTGCAAAGAGAACTATTTTTTAATTTTTTAATATATTTTATTGATTTTTTACAGAGAGGAAGGGAGAGAGATAGAGAGTTAGAAACATCGATCAGCTGCCTCCTGCACACCTCCTACTGGGGATGTGCCTGCAACCAGGGTACATGCCCTTGACCAGAATTGAATCTGGGACCTTTCAGTCCGCAGGCCAACTCTCTATCCACTGAGCCAAACCGGTTAGGGCTATTTAATTTTTTATATACCTCTGAATGCCTGCATTTCCAAGATTTATTTTAAGTAAATTCAAATTTTAACTGGTCTAATTAGCATACTAGCTCTTTATTATATAGGATAAGGATTTTTATCAGATGAACTTAGAAACTTTTAACTATAAAACTCTCTGAAATATTACTTAGTATAATGTCAAGATCTGCTCTTTTGGGACTGTTATTTGTAAAATATATGTATGTATTTTTAAGAGTAGTAAGAAATGAATTCTATAAAGTAGAGTGGTAACCTAAGCCTTAGTTGGCATCTGAGACTCCAAAGCAAAGAACCAGTTTCCTGATTCTTGGACTCTTGTGTATCTCTAAAGAAGTGGATAAGAATAATTTTCATATTTTATTAAATATAGCTAATAATATGTGTAGTATAAGCCCCTTTATTTTCATCTCATTTCCTTTTCTTATTAGCTCTTCTCATTGCCATCTTTTCAGACCCCACCAAACTTAGATTTTTACCCATTGAGGTAGTGAATATTTTCTTTAACATCTAGAATATCCAGCATATATAAAACTAATAGTATTAGGATTTTTGGAGTTAACCTTGGAAATTCTTTTAAATTCTGCAGATATAACTATATTGAAGTTTTGTATTTTAATGACCAAAGTTCAGTTTATGAAGTCTTTCTTTTTTATTATTTTATTTTATTTTTTATAATTCTTTGTTGTTGAAATTATTACATATATCCCCCTTATTGCCCCATTTACCCACTCCATCATGTCCCCGCCCCTCTCCCCCACCCCAGGTCTTTAGCACCCTATTGTCTGTGTCCATGGGTTATGTTTGCAAGGTTTTTGATTGATTACCTCCCGCCCACCCACCCACCCTCCCTCCAAGATTCCACACACTGTTCCATGCTTCCATGCCTCTGGATCCACTCTGTTCATCAGTTTATTTTGTTACTTAGATTCTACATATGAGTGCAATCATGTGATACTTGTCTTTCTCTAACTGACTTACCTCACTTACCATGATACTCTCCAGGTCCCTCCATGCTGTCTCAAAGAGTAAGAGATTCTTTTTTACTGTTGCATAGAATTCCATGGTATAAATGTAACCACAGCTTTTTTGTCTACTCATTTACTGATGGGCACTTGCCTATTTCCAGATCTTAGCTATTGTAAATTGTGCTGCAATGAACATAGGGGTGCATACATTTTTTCTGATTGGTGCTTCGGGTTTCTTAGGATATATTCCTAGATGTGGGATCACTGGGTCAAGTGCCAGCAGTGTAAGATAGGGTTCCCTTTTCTCCACATCCTCTCCAGCACTTGTCATTTGTTGATTTGTTGATGGTAGCCATTCTGACAGGTGTGAGGTGATACCTCATTATCATTTTAATTTGCATCTCTCTGATGATCAAGTGACTTTGAGCATTTTTTCATATGTCTCTTGGCCATCTGTATGTCCTCTTTGGAGAAGTGTCTACGGTATTTAGGTCCTTTGCCCACTTTTTAATTGGATTGTTTGTCTTCCTTTTATAAGCTGTATGAATTCCTTATATATTTTGGATATTAACCCTTTATCAGATGTATCATTGCTAAATATGTTCTCCCATACAGTGGGCAGTCTATTCGTTTTGTTGATGGTTTCTTTTGCTGTGCAGAGCTTTTTAGTTTGATGAAGTTCTATTTGTTTATTTTCTCCTTAGCTTCCTTTGGCTTAGGAGATGTATCAGTAAACATGTTGCTATGAGAGATGTCTGAGATTTTGCTGCCTATGTTTTCTTGTAGGATCTTTGTGGTTTCACGACTTACATTTAAGTCTTTTATTCATTTTGAGCTTATTCTCGGGTATGGTGTAAGTCGGTGGTCTATTTTCTTTTCTTTCTTTCTTTTTTTTTTTTGCATGTATCCAATTTTTTCAATACCATTTATTGAAGAGACTGTCTTGACTTCACTGTATGCTCTTACCTCTTTTGTCAAATTTTAATTGAGCATAATGGCTTGGGTCTATATCTTGGTTCTCTTTTCTGTTTCATTTATTGATATGCTTCTTCTCGTGCTAGTACCACGCTGTTTTGATTTTGGTGGCTTTGTAGTATAACTTGAAATCTGGTATTGTGATTCCTCCAATTTTGTTTTTCTTTCTCAAGATTGCTGCAGCTATTCAGGGTCTTTTTTGACTCCATATAAATTTTTGGAGTATCGTTCTAGCTCTGTAGTAGTACATTATATAGATGTACCGCAGTTTGTTTATTCATTCACCAAGAACATTAGGGTTGTTTTCTAGTTTTTGGAAATTTTCAGCACAGCTGCTATAACTACCCATGAATAGTTTTTTGTGTGAACATGTTGTCAGTTCACTTTGGTAAATACTTAGAAGTGTGATTGCTAAGTTATATGTTAGAATATATTTAGCATTGTACACAGCTGCCAGAATGTTTTCCAGAGTGGTTATAGCATTTTTTTTCTCACCAGCATATATGGGAGTTCCAGTTTTTCACATCCACTCCAGCACTTGCTATTATTGATATATATTTTTAACCAGTCTAACAAGTGTATAATGATTGGTGATATACATCATTGTAATCAGAGGGAGGAAAGAGGAAAAAGCGCCATCTTAAGGAGAATTTATTAAATAACTGTGCATGCCCTGGGTACAGGGTTTTGTATAAAAGGCTAAGTGACCAGCCGACCCGCTGGTAGGTATGATACACATTGACCACCAGGGGGAAGATGCTCAAACGCCGGAGCTGCCAAACGACAGCAACTTTGCAGAGTGCCCTCTCGCACTCTGGACCCCTCGGGGGATGTTGGACTGCCGGTTTCAGCCCCATCCCCACAGGCCAGGCCAAGGAACCCCACCTGCTAGAGGGATCCTGCTCACTCCGTAGACGCCCTTCGAGCCTCAGAGCTGCCCCAGGTGCTGCCAGCCAGGGAGGAACCTGCAGGAGGATGGCTCCAGGGCATGTCTAGCCCATCTCGCCCAGTCCCACCAGCCACCTTCTAATTAATTTCTTTTCAATGTGCACGCATCTGTACACTGGGCCTTTAGTTTAATATAGTAGATACAAGCAGTTCTGAATTTTTAATTTGATTTTAGATAGAGAGGAGAATCATAGATTTGTTGTCTCTACTCATTTATGCATTTTGTTGTCTACTCATTTATGCACATTCATTGGTTGATTCTTGTATGTGTCCTTACTAAGGATCAAACCTGCAACCTTGGCATATGGGGACAATGCTATAACCAACTGAAATACTCTGCCAAGGCCAGTTCTAAAATTGTTAATGCCTTGCTTGCTTATTTCACCTTAAACAAAAAAGCATGTTACAACCCACAATTTTATACACGCACTTTTGGTAAAATAATAATAAAACTAAACCAGAGGTTGTACCAGCTATAAAATATTTCAGCAAAATTACTTCATTGGTGACAGCTGACAGAGGTTATCCTGAGTACTCAAAATAGCTGGTTAATCATCCATTAATAATAAATGAGCACTCATTATAATCTGAGCAGGTTCCAGATGTCTTTATAAGGTAATCATATCTGGTTAAACAAGAACGTTAGATTTTAGGGGAAATATAAACTGTTAATATAACTGTAACACATGGCAAGGTTCTGGAGAAGTTTATTTTTTAAATATCGGTTTATACGTATCAAGCGAAAACCAAAATGTTGACCAGTGAACAGTAACTAAAAGACTTACAGATGACAGTTTGTGAAGGAGATAGATTAGCTAGTGCTTCAGCATACTACTACTTTTACTAGTTTAGATTTGGCTAGGTTTACTTCAACTATATTTTCTCCTTTTTTTAAATGCAGTAAATAGCCTCAGTTCAGAAGCAGGCATTCTGGCTGTTTAAGGATCACTTTATGAATATTAAACATTGGGAGTCAGCTGGCTATAAAATAAAGACCAAAGATTATATGATCTGAGATCTCATCCCAGCTGAAGCATTACATAGTTGCATGGTTATATGCCACTTTAAACCCCTCCAGGCCTTGTTTTTCTTATTTGAGACCTGTGTCAGAGGTGGAATCTAAAGGTTTGGTATATGACATACAGACTTACATTGCAGAGCAAAAGTAAAAAGAAAGGGAGGCATCTATAGTAAAAGTCAGTTTTTATTTATGGATTACTAGATTCATGCCATTAACAGGACAGAAAACAAGCAGAAAGATTTAGAAGTAGTGTTCCAGGAAAGAAGAGTTCAATTTTAAATACAATTAGAAGAAAAGCCAATAGGACATTCAAGTAGTATCCACAAGGTCATAAATTACCAGATGAAGACCCAAAAACCCATCTTGGCTTGAAATACCTACCACTTTGGAAATACCAGAAAGTATGATGTGGTTAATTTGAATCTATTTAACTCCACTTGATTTATATGCCATTGATGTTTATATTCTAGTTCTTTTACTTATCTTCAATTTCACAAATTGGATCTAATTATGTTGTCTTATATAGTCATTGTTGGTTTACAATCGCCTACATGTTTATCATTTTCTTTGTCCATTTCTTCATACTTCACAGACCTTCCTTCTAGAATCATTTGTTTCTTTTTCTTTCTAAAGGTATAGACTGTGGAAAGATATTTTTCCTCGTATACAATTCTAGGTTATTTTCTCTCAGCACTTGGAAACTTATTTCACAGTCTTCCACTGTTATTGAGGAGGAGGCAGCTGTAGTCTGATGGTTGAAGCCATGTAGATAATGTCTTTTCTCCCTAGCTTCTTTTAAGATATTCTGCCTTCAGTGTTCTGCTCTTTGAGAATAATTGTTTATATTTCCTTTCATTAGATCTGCTTTGGATTTGCTATGTTTCCTGAGTCTGAGAGTCTGAGATTTGTGTATTTCATTCATTATGGAAAATTCTTAGCTTTTTTTTTTTTTTTTTTTTTTTTTTTTTTTTTTAGTATTGCACCTTCTGTATTCCCTCTATTCTTTCATTTTGGAACTCCAATTGGATGCATGATAATTTCTTCAAGTCTCTGTCTCCATTTCTCTAATACTCCTTTTACCTGTGTCCAATTTGCTCTTTTTTTATTTTTTTAAATATTTTATTGATTTTTTACAAAGAAGAAGAGAGAAGGATAGAGAGCCAGAAACATTGATGAGAGAGATCGATCAAGCTGCCTCCTGCACGCCCCTCACTGGGGATGTGCCCGCAACCAAGGTACATGCCCTTGACCGGAATTGAACCTGGGACCCTTCAGTCTGCAGGCCGACGCTCTATCCACTGAGCCAAACTGGTTCGGCTCCAGTTTGCTCTTGATCACATATATTGTATTTCTAATTTATAGGGTGTCCCAAAAAATGTATGTACACTTTAACACAGTGGTTCTCAACCTTCCTAATGCTGTGACCCTTTAATACAGTTCCTCATGTTGTGGTGACCCTCAATTTCATTGTTACAAATTGAACATAATTAAAGCATAGTGATTAATCACAAAATCAGTATGTAATTATATATGTGTTTTCTGGTGGTCTTAGGTGACCCCTGTGAAAGGGTCGTTCGACCCCCAAAGGGGTTGCGACCCACAGGTTGAGAACCGCTGCTTTAACAGCAAATAGCTCAATTGATGTTTCTTTCTCTTCAAATTTAAACCATTGAAATATATAATTATTCAAAGTATATATACATTTTTGGGGACACCCTGTATATATATTAATACTGGAAGTTCTATTTTTATAATCTTGGTTATTTTTGATAGTGTCTTGTCCCAAACATTCTTTGATACTCCTTGTATTTAGTTTTCATATTAAATACACTTTCTTTCACATTCTGTATATGGTAATGACAATAAGTAAAATCCTTGTCATACTACTATAGGTTTTTCTTACTCATGGTGATTTTTTTTTTTTCTATCTGAGCTTTGTGATTTCTACTGTGTATATTTTCACTGGAACTTTCTCTGGGGGAATTCTTTTAGGTTTAGATTTAAAGTGTCTTCTTTCAAAGAGTATGTGCATTTCTGTAAGATGCCTGGAAGCTTTATCAACCTGAATCCAGTTAAAAGCAAACTTAAACTTAAGATAATATGATTTCCTGCCTCTAAACTATGAGAACAGTAGGAATTTTAAAAGAATACTATTACTTCTCCCCCCAGGCATCCCAAGCCAAAGACAAGTCCAGAAGTAATTTAGCCATTATAGATGGCACTGTTTGAGGTTCCTGTCTTCAATCAGGTTTTTCCTGATCTGATTGCCGACTTTGTAGAGTTCTCAGGCCTTTTCTTGGGCTCTTATTAAAACCCAAATTTTATTCCACCAGGATGAGGAACTAACGAGTCTCTTTTTATCAGAAAAGCAAAAGCATTCTCAGAAGCATAAAGCTACAGATGTCTAGTTATATCTATCGTGGGATTGGGTCACATGCACCATGCACTGCCTTGCCCCTAGCCCCCAACTGCAGGTGAGACTGAAATCTTGTTTCTTTTTTTTTTTCCCCCTGCTTAACCTCTGCTTACTTTAAGCAAAAGAGAAAGACGTTGAGCATGAAGTTTTAAGTTAGCTTATAGTGTCAGGCACTTAAAGTTTGCAAATACTATTATTTACATTCTTCTACAAGTTTGTAATATATTTAAGGAGTCTTGTAGCACTTTGAATTTTATTGGTAATTGTAATCTTTAATTGTTTTTGAAGAACTTATAGTTTCTTATGATCTCTATTTTACATAGTTTTCAAATTTATTGACATATCTGTGTATATCTGTAGTAACATTTCCTCTTTCATTACTAATATAGGTATGTTATTTATTTTTCTTTCTTGATCACTTTTTTTGTCATATTTTATATGCAGTTCTTTTTACCAAAAAAAAAAGGTTTTTGGCTCTACTGATTCTTTTTGTTTGTTCTATTTTGTTAATCTCTGCCCATTTATTACTTTTTTTCTCTCATTCTTTGGAATTAGTTGGCTACTTTTTTAAAAGGCTACCAGATGTTGTTTAATCTCAACAAGATAGATGCTTAGCACTTTTTTTAAAAATTCTCACCGAGGATATTTTTTTCCATTGATTTTCTTTTTTAGAGAGAGTGGAGTGGAGGGAGAAGGTAGATAGGAAGCAAGAGAAATGTAGATGTGAGAGAGACACGTTGATTGGTTGCCTCCTGCACTAGCCCTGACTGGTTCCTGGGATCTGGCCTGTTATGCGGTATGTGCCCATGACTGGGAATTGAACCCGTGACCCTTTGCTCTACCAATGGAGCAAAACCAGTCAGAGGAGATGCTTAGCATTTTAGATTTATTATCTTTTCTAATACATTCATTCAAAGTTTATGACTATCCTCTAAGTATTGCTTTAGTTGCATCACAAAAGTTTTGATATGTAAAATTTTTAAATATTTTTATAGAAAACATAATTGATAAATAGCAATATGTAAGTTTAAGGTGTACAACATGTATACATTTATATATTGCAATATGATTATCACCATAGCATTAGCCAACACCTCTATCATGTCACATATTATCACTTCTTATTGGGCATGGGAACAATTAAGATCTAGTCTCTTAGCAACTTTGGAGTTTATAGTATTGTTGCCTATAATCACTATGCTTTGCATTAGTTCTTCAGGACTTATTTATCTACTAGTTTCTAGTTTGTATGCTTAAACAGCATTTCCCAATTACCCTACTCTCTAGCCTCTGGTAACCACCTTTCTACTCTGTTTTTACAAGATCTTGGCCTTTTTAGAGTCCACATATAAGTGATATCATATGGCATTTGTTTTTCTCTGTCTGACTTATCTCACTTAGTATAATGCCCTCAAGCTCTAACCATGTTGTTGTAAATGGCAGAAGTTTTCTCTCATTGCTTAATAATATTTCATATTTTATGTGTGTGTACACATGTACACACGTACATACCACATCTTCTTTATTTTCACCTATTGAGGAACACAAGTAGTTTTCATATCTTGGCTATTGTGAGTAATGCCAAATAAACATGAGAGTGCCTATATCTCTTTGACATCCTGTTTTTTATCCCTTAGATAGATACTCAAAAGTGGAACTGCTGGATTATATGGTAGTTCTACTTTTAATTTTTTTAGAAACCTCCATACTGTTTTTCGTAGTGGCTATACCAATTTACATTTTCATGAAAGGTATATAAGGGTTCCCTTATCTGTACAGTCTTGAAACAGTTTGCTATCTCTTGATGATAGCCAGTTAGATCATTTGTATTTTTTAAAATATATTTTTATTGATTTCAGAGACGAAGGGAGAGGGAGAGATACAAACATCAATGATGAGAGAGAATCATTGATTGGCTGCCTCCTGCACAACCCCCACTGGGGATCGAGCTCGAAACCCGGGTATGTGCCCTGACCAGGAATTGAACCGTTAACTGTCAAACACTGAGCCACACCAGCCAGGCCTGTATGTTGCTTTTTAATTTTGTTGCTTGTTTTTTGCTGTGAAGAAGCCTTAAAGTTTGATATAGATTGAGGTTATTTTGCTTTTGGTGTCATCCAAAAAAATCATTGCTAAGACCAATGTTGAGGGCTTCTTCCCTAAGTTTGCTTCAGGAATGATGGTATCAGGTCTTATTTTTATGTCTTTGATTGATCCTGAGTTCTATTACCAGAGCTAAATGGGGCAAGACTCCTACCATGTCCCTTGGCCTATGGTGCTAAATACTTCAAATCACATAAATGCAGTTTTGTCCATGGATGGATATTTAATTCATTGTTTAAAAAGTGGGGCAAAAAAGGGGAACATATTATGCTGTCATGATGATATCACCTAAAATTTTAGTTTGAAATATTTTCTTATTTTCATATATCTTTGTTATCCTACAAGGTACTTAAAAGTGTGTTTCTGGGTCATCTAACATAGGAGGGTTTTCCTAGTTTTATTTTTTAATTGCTTGATTAATTATATTGTGGTCCCTTGAAACTTCCTGAGATTTATTTTATGGTCATATATAATTTTTTAAATGTTCTGTGTGTGCTTAAAAATAATATATATTCTTCACTGGTTGGCTATTATTCTTTATATATTTATAGGTTAAGCATTTAATTTTTATCTGCTTGTTCTATTATGAAAAACATTGAATTAATGTTTAGTGGGATCGGAGTTGCTATATCCTCTTTAATGCTGCCAATTTTTGCTTTACTTTGTCTCCATGTTATTAGCCACAAAATAAATTTAAAATGGATATATCTTTCTGGTGAATTGAATCTTTTATCTTTATGAAATGACTTTTTAATCTGTAGTAATTTTTGTGCCTCAAAGTATCTTTTGTCTGTTATTAAAATAGTGTGGGGGTTGGGCTTATTGATTAGATGAAATACCTTTTTAAATTCTTTTACTTGCAACTTTTCTGTATCACTATGTTTTAGATATGTCTCTTATAAAAAGCATATAATTAGATTTGCTTTTTTATTTGTTTTTACAAAGTGTATGGTTATCTTTTATCTGGATCGTTTAGTCTACTATGTTTAAATAATTATCGATATATTTGGGTTCATATTTAATATCTTATTTTGTGCTTCGGTGGTCTTCCCCCCTTTTTTGCCATTTTCATAGTATTTTTGAAAAACAGTTTATTATTTTAGAAATTTTGGTTAATTTACACAATATAACATGCATACTCATCAAAGACCATAATGTTAACACTATTTTTACCTGTGTCCATACATTTCTGAGGTCTTAGAATGTCTCCATCTACCTACACATCCTGACTTATATGTTGTTGTTACCTTAATTTTAATTCTATGTTTTTTAAATATATTTTTATTGATTTTAGAGAAAGGAAGGGAGAGGAATAAAGAGAAACATTGACCAGCTACTTCCTGCACTCCTCCCCCCACACCCCTCACTGGGGATTGAGCCTGCAATCTGGGCATATGCCCTAACTGGGAATCAAACCATGACCTCCAGGTTCACGGGCCGACACTCAACCACTGAGTCACACCGGCCGGGCTTAATTCTATGTTTTTAAAAAATCTTTACATGACATTTAAAAAATGTATACAGTAGTCTTTTTTATAAACCATTTTCTTTTTTCCTAGTTCATTTCTCTTTTGATATACCAGTTTGTATCACTTTTTTTCTTCCTAAAATAGATCCCTTAGTATTTCTTTTTAAGAGCTTATGTTTGTAACATTCTTTCCTTCTTTGTTTGATAGTATTATTTTGTCCTCATTCTTTAAAGGTATTTTAACTGAGTTTACAATATATAAGCTTGATAGTTATATCTTTTCACATAAACTATCATTATACCTTCTTTGATCGTTCATTTTAGATAGATAGATAGATAGATAGATAGATGATAGATAGATTTTTTTTTAATTTTATTGATTTTTTTACAGAGAGGAAGGGGGAGGGATAGAGAGTTAGAAACATCGATGGGAGAGAAACATTGACCATCTGCCTCCTGCACACCCCCCACTGGGGATGTGCCCACAACCAAGGTACATGCCCTTGATCAGAGTAGAACCTGGGACCCTTCAGTTCACAGGCCAACGCTCTATCCACTGAACCAAACCAGTCAGGGTTAGCTTTCATTGTTGTAAAGTCTGCTGTCACTCTAATAGCTCCTTTAAAGGCACTTTTTTTATGGTTGCTCTTAAGATTTTCTCTTTGATTATTTTGAAGTTTTACCATGATGTATCTAGGTGGGGACCCCCTGTCCCCAAACACACACACACACACACACACACACATTATACAGATGGGTGAGATCCCAATAAGCCCATCATTAAGTTGGAAATATCCTAAGTAAAAAATGCATTTAATACACATAACCTACCAAACATTATATCTTAGCCTCAAACATATTAGCCCACACTTGGGTAAAATCATCTAACACAGTGAATGCAGTTTAGAATATCAGTTGTTTACACTCATGATAACATGGATGACTGGGAGATGTGTCTTACCGATGCTGCCCAGAATCATGAGAGTATCATACCACATATCACTAGCTCAGGAAAAGATCAAAATTCAAAGTTCAGTTTCTGCTAAGTACATACTGCTTTCCTTTCTTCATAAAGCCAAAAAATTGTAAGTCAAACCATCATTAATTTGGAGGTTGTATATATATTACTGCTTGGAGTTGATGGGATATCTTGACTCTACACCAGTGATGGTGAACCTATGACACACGTGTCAGAGGTGACACGCGAACTCATTTTTTTGGTTGATTTTTCTTCGTTAAACGGCATTTAAATATATAAAATAAATATCAAAAATATAAATCTTTGTTTTACCATGGTTGCAAATATCAAAAAATTTCTATATGTGACACAGCACCAGAGTTAAATTAGGGTTTTTCAAAATGCTGACACGCTAAGCTTAAAAGGTTTGCCATCACTGCTCTACACTGAGTGTCCAGATTATTATGACCACCTGATGTTTGTAGGCAAATTAGCTGTAATTTCATACTGAAGTTGCTAGAGGGCCAGACCATTATAAATAGGGAAGCAGGTTGTTTACCATGACAGTAGAAGTAATTTTTTTCTGAAGATATGGGTAAACAACGCGATTTAACAGCCTTTGAACGTTGGATGATGGTTGGTGCTCAGAGCCATGGAGCGAGTATCAGCAAAACAGCAGAAGGCCTGTTCGAACACCTTTGCTGTCTGCAGTTACCAAGATAAAACGTCTCCAATTTGCACAGGAACACAAGGATTGGACAGTCGAGCATTGGAAAAAAGTCATGTGGTCCAATAAATCACGTTTCCAGTTGCATCATGCAGATGGCAGAGTGAGAATTTGGCAGAAACAGCATGAAAGCATGTACCCCACATGCATGAGTACAACCCTTCAAGCTGGTGGGGGCAGTGTTATGGTTTGGGGCATGTTTTCCTGGCATGATTTGGGCCCTTTAATTCGTGTGGAAGAACGTCTGAATAGCACAACATACCTAAGTATTGTTGCTGATCAGGTTCATCCTATCATGTTGATGGCGTATCCCAATGGAGATGGCTTCTTCCAACAAGACAATGTGCCATGCTAAGGTGCTCGTGCTGTGCAGGAGTGGTTTCAAGAACATGAGGGAGACTTTACCTTGCTTAGGTGGCGCCCGCAATCACCAGATCTCAATCCGATTGAGCATTTGTGGGACGAAGTTAAAAGAGCCACCAGGCAGCTGGTTCCACAACCATCAAATCTCACAGAACTGGACAGTGCTATTCATCAGGTATGGTGTCAGATTCCTCGCATCACCTTTCAACATCTCATGGAGTCAATGTTAAGAAGAATCGCTGCAGTATTGAAGGCAAAAGGTGGCCCAACAAAGTATTGATGGGGTGGTCATAATAATCTGGCCACTCAGTGTTTGTATTGGTTTCTTTTATATGCTTTGGAAAATTTGTAGTTATCTCATTACATACTTGTCTTTGAATCATCATTTTTCTTCTTTTCATCTGAACCACAGTAAGATACATTTGTTTTTCTTTTTGCCCTTTGTGTCTCTTAACCCCTCATTTTTTTGTCCCCTCTCCATTTTTTAGAGAAGGGGATAGGAGAGACATAGATGTGAGAGAGAAATATTCATCAGTTGCCTCCCTCACTCACCCCAGCCAGGAATTGGACCTGCAACCTGGGTATGTGTCTTGACTGGGACTTGAACCCATCACCTTTTAGTGTACCGGACAGCACTGCAACCAGCTGAGCCACATTGGCCAGGGCACTCTTCACCCCATTTTTAAATGGACTTTTTTTCAGAATTAATCTGCTCTTTTTCTGTCATTTATATAAAAATAGAGAAATATGCTAATTAACTGGGACGCCATAATGGTTCGACTGGACAGGAGGAGTTTGTGCACACAGCTTTGGGGGCGGGGTGGTAGGGGCCTCCGCGTGCCTGTGCTGGGGGTGGGCTGCTTCAAGGGCCGGAGAGGGAGGCAAGGCCAGACCGGCAGCGGACACGGCTGCTGCGGGGCCCGGGGAACAAAGCCGGGCCGGACTGGTGACTCGAGGGTGGTGTACGGTGCCACACGATTTTGAATCGCACGCTGGGCTCCTAGTCCTTCCTATCTAATAAAAGACAAAAAGGGTAATTGACCGTACCTTTGCTACGCTTCCCGTTGGCTAATCAGGGCGATATGCAAATTAACCACCAACAAAGATGGTGGTTAATTTGCATATGTAGGCTCCAAGCGGTTGAGTGAAGCCAAACGGCCCCCAAGCCAACTGAACAGTGAGGCCTCACGGCCCCGGGATCAGCAGAGCCGCGAGGCCTCACGGCCCCGGTGCCAAGCGGAGCCGCGAGGCCTCACGGGCCTGGGATCAGCAGAGCAGTGAGGCCTGATGGCTGCAGGGGGGCCCTCTGGCTGGAGCCCAGCCAGAGCGAAGGCCTGGGTCCTGGGTGCCAGAGGAAAACTGGTGCCAGCAGCCAAGGGAAGGGAAGGCCTATTGCACGAATCTCTTCGTGCAACAGGCCTCTAGTATGTATATAAAAGGTTAAGCAACCGACCGGTAGGCATAACGCACACTGACCACCAGGGGGCAGATGCACAACACAGGAGCTGCCAAATGACAGCAACTTTGCAGAGTGCCCTTTAGCACTCCAGGACCCCACAGGGGTGTTGGATTGCCGGTTTTGGCCTGATCCCTGTAGGCCAGGCCGAAGGACCCCACCTGCCAGAGGGACCCTGCTCATTCCACAGACGCTTTTTGAGCCCTGGCACCGCCCAGGTGCTGCTGGCCAGGGATGGACAGCAGTCCCACCCCACTGGCTATCTTCTAATTAATTTCCTTTCAATGTGCAGGAATCCATGCACCAGACCTCTAGTATAATATATTAAACTCATCCATTAAAATAGTTATGAATAAATCCCAGCTCTCCATATGGAAAACAAACCTGAAAATAAATTATTATAATACTATATTATACATAGCACCAAGGAGGGATGAAAATGTACTTTGAAGACATATTAGAAAGGACACCTGATCAGATTGGGGATGATTAGAGGTTTCCTGAAGAAAATAATGTCTCAGATGAGTTGAAAATAATATGGAGGAAGTCAAGTGCATTGCTTTTTCAGAGGTAAAGAGATATAAATTACTTTTTAACTGAGCGTAGAATTTGACAGGAAATTAGTAATGGACAGTTAATTTAGATCTCGTCAGTATAAGGCCTTTAATGCCTAGCTATGAAAGTGAAACTTTATTTGGACCCTCATTAGTCTTAATCATGAGGTATAGTTTTAATTGGCAAAGTATACACTTAAGAGTCAATTTAGCCCTAGCCAGTTTGGCTCAGTGGATAGAGTGTCGGCCTGCGGACCAGAGGGACCCGGGTTTGATTCCAGTCAGAAGCACATACCTTGGTTGCAGGCTCCTCCCTGGCTTAGGCCCTCGTGCAGGAGGCAACCAATTGATGGGTTTGTCTCACATCGATGTTTCTCTCTGTCTCCCCCTCTTTTCCACACTCCCTAAAAATCAATGGAAAAATATCCTCGGGTGAGGATTAACCACAATAAAAAAAAAAGAGAGAGTCAATTTAACATTTGCTCTTGTAATTTAAAGGCAGATCTTAGAATGGAAAAATAATTTCATCTTATAAATGAAGAGGACATTAATTGGGAGTTCTAGTTACTCCTGTTTGGAAATGTTTCACTATGAAAAAATGTAAGAAATATGCTGGCAACCATATGTTTTATATGTTGTAAATTTAACATACCTATAAGAAAGAAAACTGGAGAGAAGAAAAGTAGGAGGTTAAATGGGAAAATGGGTGAAATCTGAGGAAAACAAGCTAAGTTGTTATCTAATTTCTAGATGAGTAAAAAAGTGGGCTTTATAAAACAAGATATATGTCTGCCTCAGCAAACACTTTTGTGACCTTTGCAAATTACTTAACCTCTCTGAGCTTCTGGGTGTGTTTCTTTTATTTGCAAAATTAGGTTATGTTACAAACCTTTGTGAACTCCTTTGAAGATTAAATGAGCAGAAATACAGCTACTTAACTGAGCCCTGATATGTAATTTTATTTAGCCCTAAACATTGGTCTAAGCCTGTACCGACTTTATCTTTACAATAACCCCAATTTGATGTTAAGTGTATGATCAAGACCATACCAATAAGTAGCAGCCAGAGGATATGGCAACCAAGACATTTTGACCTTAAGAACCATTACCATTAATGGTATTTCTTGTGTTCTTGTAATTTTTAGGACATAATTTTCATAACAAGTGATAGATATTGTAATACCATTACAAATATTAGAATCAGTAGGTATTTAATGTCTTAGTACAACCTGCTTTAATGTGCAAGAATTTCTTATTTAGCATCTTTAATAGATTGCAATCTAGCTTCAATGTAAATGCTTCCAGAGTCAAGGAATCTTATTAATAGTAAAGCAAACCGTCTCATTGTTAGATAACTCAAAATTTAAGGAATTTCTCTTTATCCTCTGATAAAATTTTTGTTCTCGCTGGTTTTACCCATTGGGTCTAACTCTCTGCCCTATGGAGAAATAGTAAATGGACAGCTACTTTTATAGATAAATGTTCAAATGATTAGGCAACAGTTTCTCTTTCTCATGCTATGCTAAATACCAGTATCTATTCAACTCCTTTCGACTGAGGGCCTTCTACTCTGAATGCATTCCAGTTCTTTTTTAAAATGTGCTTATTGCCCTAGCTGGTTTGGCTCAGTGGATGGAGTGTTGGCCTGCAGACTGAAGGGTACAGGATTCGATTCTGGTCAAGGGCACATGCCCCGGTTACGGACTCGATCCCCAGTGTGGGGTGTGCAGGAGGCAGCCGATCAATGATTCTCTCTCATCATTGATGTTTATATCTTTCTCTCCCTCTCTCGTCCTCTCTGAAATCAATAAAAATATATGTATTTTTAAAATGTGCTTATTGCTTGGCCAGCGTGGCTCAGTTGTTGAGAATCGGTCTACTAGTATAAACCAGGAGGTCACAGTTCAATTCCTGGTCAGGGCACATGCCCGGGTTGCAGGCTGGATTCCCAGTAGGGGGAGTGCAGAAGGCTTCGGATCAGTGATTCTCATCAGTAATGGTTCCCCTCCCCTCCCGCCCGAAATCAATAAACATATATTTAGAAAAAAATGTGCTTATTATAAATTATATACCAAATTTTGTGTGGTTTTGATTTCTTGTAATGTTTATGTAAAAAAAAAAAATGGAAAGAAAACCTGTTCACAGATCTGTATTTACTTAACTGTTCAGTCATTGTTATGATGTGCAATTTATGGACTCAACAGAGATATGCTTACACTTCCTACAGTGACTACTAATTAATGTTTATTGAATATTTACTATGCACTATGCCCTTTTGTAAGCTCTTTACATATAACTTAATTAATCACAGTAATCCTGTGAGATTGATGCTTTTTCACTATTTAACAGATGAAGAAAATGAGGCACAGTGTTGTTAAGTAACTTACCCCATATTACATGGTTTATACTGAATCTCAGCATCAACTGAGATTTAAACCTAGGCATTCTTAACAACTATAGCAGTGTATATATACAGTATATGTATGTCTAGTTCAGGCTGCTTTAACAAAATACCACAAAATGGGTGGGTTAAAAAAACAAAATTGTTTCTCAAAGTTCTGGTGTCTGCTAGCATGATCAGAGTTCTGGTGAAGGTCCTCCTGGTTAGTACATAGAGTCTTCTCACTGTATCCTGACATGACAGAGAGAGACCACCCTCAGTTACCTAATTCCCAAAAGACTCACCTCCAAATGCCATCACATTACAGCTCCAACGTGTAACTTTTGGGGGAACACAAAAATTCTATCCATAGCAATATGTTACATAGTTCCTTTGTGAGCCTTTCTAATATCTTACCTACCTTATTTATCAGTTTTCTATAATAATTTGTCGTGTAGAAAATCAACTTTTGAAGTGACTCATTTGTAATTTGGTAAATTCAGTTACAATAGAAACCTTTCTTGATTAATTTCAGCTAATAACTGACTTTGCCTGTTTCCTGATGTGTAAAATGTGAATTAATACTTATTTTAAGTATTAATATGCATACTAGTACATATACATACATATAGTTGTATGTGTATAATTATACTGTCATATGTGTAAGTTTGTGCACCTATCCACAGGCTAGTAAAATTGTTTACAAGGTTTTTAAGTACCAAAAGCAGCGAGGCACAGCAATTATTAAGATTGACTTAGTAGATGTTTAACCCAGAGCAAGGTTTTTAACCTCTCTTTGCCCTGGTTTTCTCTTCTGTAATATGGGTGTAATGTTCCTTTCAGGGCTGTTTATGAGGATTAATGGGTTTATAACGCACTTAGGTCAGGATTTAACAACTTGTAAACTAATATATTAATGATGAAATAGTATTATATCACACCAATATCTAGCATAGCACCTGTATTTTTTTAAGTTAATGAACAAATTATGTTTAAATGTTTCTGAACTAGTACATTTTTAAGAGTATAAAATGAAATATGAAATTTGTTCATTAAAATCAGTAAGTCACATCATCTTTTATTGCAGAGGAGAGAAAGAAACCCTGAAGAACAAAGGTTAAGTAACTTGAAGATTATGCAGTTTTCTAGTGATTACCAAGTTACTTGTAACTAAACCAGGTCTGGTACCCTGGTCTTTAGTCTTCTAGCTTTTTTTCCCCTTTTCTTCTTCTTTTTTTTTTAATAAACAAGGGACCTAGAGGGGATAAAACACAAAATAACTTCCATGTGAAGAATTTTAGTGACATGGTAAAACTATTAGAAGTGTTTCAGCAATAATGGATTACCCAGAATAATTAGTGTTCTACTTAAAGTTTTTTTGTTCTTTCTTAATAGAACCACTATATTCTTTATGATAAGCCATGAACTTGAATTTTTGGTCTTCCTATATCCTGCTACCATCAATGTGATACCAGTGAATTATTATCCTTGAAAAATTTTCCATTCTATTGAACATCCTCATAGTAGAAAAAAATGTGAAGGCTTTTTATGTGTATGCTTTGGTTATTACTAATTAATGCAAGCATTATATTTGAAGTATTTTAATTCTACTTACAAAGAATTACTTCCTGGAATTTGTATATTTTAATCTTTATTCTCAAACTAATTAGCTAGTGAGTAGAGAATTTAGTTTAATTGTTGAATAGACGAGTTAAATTGTTTTAATTTAAAAATAATAGTGTTGGAAAAACTTTGTGCAGCAATCTAATTCAACTTCAGTTTTAACAAAATCACTTCTACAGTATCCTGGCAAATGGTCCTGCAACTCTACTTAAATATTTCTTGGTTTGAATTTTTATATTATCTGGAAGCATAAGAAAATTCCACTTAGGTAACTTCAGACTCATCTTAAACCCCATAATTCTTTATTCTTTGAAAATGTTAACTTCCCATTTTAAGCAGTAATTAGTCCTAGTAAGTAATTTTAACATACTTTTTAATTTACAGATTGCCCAAGGACTCCAGACACTCCCAGTAGTGACCCTCGTTGTTCTACTAGCAATAATAGATTGATGGCCTTAAAAAAACAATTGGATATAGAGCTTAAAGTAAAACAAGGTGCAGAGAACATGATACAGATGTATTCAAATGGATCCTCAAAGGTAGGTACAATAAATGTAAGTATATCCAGTTAATTCACATTATTCCTAGATTCTGTAAGTATGAATTCACCTACCCAATAAAATTTATCTGTAACCTGACGAGTACTTATGACACTTCCACAGTCATTTGTGGACATATACACAGGGGCAATAAATTTGAATTATTTGATGTACATGTTCACAGCTAAGGTTGAATAAGGTGATGCTCCACCTTCTCATGTAATCTCTTATATTATAAACCAGAGATTTTCAACTGGTGTGCCTCAAGAATTTTAAAAACATGCAATACCTGACTATTTAGTCAGAGGCACTGACCTCTTTTTCCTTAGATTGTCAAATTAAAAAAATGACAACAGGCACCACAACAACATCTCTCTGGTGTGACTGAATCAGAAGTATCCTTTTTTTTTTTTTTAATCAGATCATCAAGAAATATATTTTGGTGTGCTACAGAATTTTAGTAATTAGTTTGTGTGTGCCATGAGATGAAAAGGGTGAAAATTGCTGATATAAACAAGTGCACTGTAAAACAAGTTGGAAACAAATGTTTTTTAAAATAACTTATTTCTACCTAAACCAATCAAAAAATACTTTTAGCTATATGAGTAAAGGGTACATAGGAACTCTCCATATTTGCAACTTTTCTGGAACTCTAAAATTATTCTAAAACAAAAAGGTTATTTTATTTTATTTTTTTTTAAATATATTTCTTTATTGATTTCAGAGAGAAAGGGAGAAGGAGAGAGAGATAGAAACATCAATGATGAGAGAGAATCACTGATCGGCTGCCTCCTGCACAACCCCCACTGGGGATCAAGCCCACAACCCAGGCATGCGCCCTTGGCCGGAATCGAACCTGGGACCCTCCAGTCCACAGGCTGACGCTCTATCCACCGAGCCAAGCCCGCTAGGGCCAAAAAGGTTATTTTAAAACTAAAGGCCGGATGGGGGCTCAGCCCTCGAAGCCCCGGCTTCGTCTGGGAAGGTCATCCAGAAGGACATCTGGCTATCTGGTCTAATTAGCATATTATGCTTTTATTATTATAGATATTTAGGCTCTAATGAGTTTTCCATCACTACATACAGGTTTTTAGAAAAGGACAAATTAAAAGATAGGACATTCTGGCATGAGTGATTTTTTGGACTACACCTGTGGGTTCTTATAAGGCAAATATGTTATGGGCATATAATTCCTAATTGTAGAACAGTGTTGTAGGGAGCAATTGTCACTACTGCAAATGTGTCCTTTTTCTGAGGTATAGTGTGGAAGAGAAAATGTTGGGAACCACTGAAATACATTATCATGAAGGTTCTTTCCAATCTCAGGTTCTATAGTTGTGTAATTTCCAAAAAGTCTTAAAAAGGTCAATTTATTATAAAATCCACCTTTTTACTCTCAACTAATTTACTTCAAAGATTTTTGGCTCTGCAAATCAGTGTTTCTTACATATGTTAATAGATATTTCTTAAGTAATTTCAGAATGAAAGTTTAGGCATTTGTTTGTTTTGTTTATTTTGTTTTTAGTTTAGGAAGAATTTGAAATCGGGGATGGGGGAAATCTTTGTTTGGAGCCATTTACTTACCCACCCAAATGAAATTTGGGAGGATGGAAAAGAAAGAAATGTGTATATGTTTTAAATAAGATTTTAAAATCTTAGTTATGAAAATGAGATTATATGTAGTATTTCCAAAGAATTTTTAAATTATTTTTAGAGAAGTATATTTGTTTATATTTGATAGCATGTTATTTCACTCACTTTGAACATTTCTGGAGTCGCAGAGTTGGTTTTTCTGTGTTACTTTTAATATTGACCTCTTGTTTTTATCAGTGTTATTTTGGACTTTTTAAGGCAAATACTGTGTTTTTGGAGCTGTGAATGCAGCATATTATGTGGAGTGTTTTAAAGTAACTCAGCTACCACCCTCTAGAGTAAGGTTTTTTTCATGTAGGGTTGATGAATTAGATTGAGAGGTTAATGAACCCTTTGAGGTTATAGGAGAAGTGCTAGTAAGTGTGTATGTTGGCAGATGGATGAATGAGCAAGCCATAGATTTCACCGTATTCTCAGAGTGGCCCGTGGGCCTCCCTCCCTCCATCCCTGCCCCCAGTTGAGCAGGGGTATGGACATATTAAAATACATAGGTAACTTATGGTAACCACAGGCCCAGAATGAACAGGGCTATGAGCAGCCTGCTAAAGCAAATAGATAATTTTCCAATAGCTTTTGTCTTTAATTAAAGATTCATTTATTTGAGATTGGCTCAAGTGGAGGTCCAGAACATATTAACAGCTTCTACAATTTCTGAGGTATTGCATGTTTTAAAAATTCTGTGGCACACCGATTGAAAATGGCTGGTTTACAGTATAAGAGATTACATACGAAGGTGAAGTGTCACCTTGTTTATCTGTCAGAAGAAATCATTAAAGTGTTAGTATAAGATTTTAAGTATGATTTGGAGTTTAAGAAGGAATTACTGATCTGGGTAAACCTAGTATATACAGGGTAAGGAACTGTGCAAAACAATGGCTTGTTCTAAGAAATGGAAGTGATTTCATATGGCTATTAACAGGCTCTCAACTTATTTCTTATCCAACATATCTGAGGGTAGGTAGAATGTACTTCTAATAATAGTAACAATCATCAACTGTAATGGCCATTTTCAATGAAAGGCCATGCCTTTATGGGAGAACAAATCTGAATCTCCATAAAGGCACATTTTATTTCAGAAAAGTCCTCTAGGTGATTTCAGCGGGACTTTTTTATTTTGTTCTCCACTGGGAGAGCTTTCATTGAGTGAGGTATAATGAGAGGTGTAGCATAATTGAAAGACAAACCAGATTATAAAGTACTTGGTACAAAATTAAGCATCTGAAATTCTGTCTTACGAGATATGGGGAGCTGCTGAAAGACTTTTAGCTGAGAAAATACATAATCAGATTTAAAGTTTAGAAAGTTTACATCCATCTTCCTCAGACATGAATTTGAGACGTTCAGGTCTACTGGCAGCAAGTTTAAGTAGGCTTTTGTAGTAGTCCTGGTTAAACGTGCTTCATCCTTCTTGTAACAGCAATGAAAGCAAAGAAGGCAGGGTCAAAGCAATTTAGATAGAATAAATATGTGGTGTCTGAATATGAGGAAGAAGGCAGAGTCAATAATGATTCTTAGATTGGTATGTAGACTGACTGGTGAATGGTAGTAATTCACGACCAGGAGCAAATTTAGAGACATGGATAATTAATTCACTTTGGCAGTAAATAGACATCTTTAGAATTTTGGTTATTGAATTTTGTATGACCAAATTATTACCCCAATACATGTTATAGCCAGAATTGCTCTTTTAAGAGGTAAGTCAGATATTTTTATACTCCTGTTCAAAACCCTCCAAGGACTTTCTATCATGCTTAGAACAAAATTCCTTACTGTGACTCTGCAAGTTCATGCATGATTTACCCCTCACTGCCTTCTGATCTTTTAAAACACTGACTCTCTCTCCTTACACTCTAGCTATATTGGCTTCTTTGGATACCTTGAACATACCAAGCATGCTCTTATCTCAGGGACTTTGTATTTACTGTGTTTCTGCCTACATTATCTCTTTTCCCAAGAACTTTCATGGCTTTTTCTCTCTCGCTTCATTACAATCTCTCATGAGATGCTATCTCTTTAGCAAGCTCTATACAACTATCCTATGCAAAACAGCAACCTTTCTCTCCTTATCCCTGTCATTGCATTACCACTAGTTAAGGTTATAATTTACACAATCAATTTCTTTTTCATGTTAACAACAGAATGTAGATTTCATGACTCTAAGTAGCAACATTGGTTTTCAGAATAATCTCTGAGGGTTTACTAGGCGTGTTGAAGAGATGTTTTCTCTTTCATATAGGCAGATGACAAACCAAGCTATTTATTAAAATTTGGGATTCTTTCTAGCCTCTATCACATTTTTTTTAAATGCTCCCGTCTTTTATACTTATTTCTCATTTGAAAATACCTGACCATCCACCCAGGCCTCCCTCTCCCCAATCTTCCAATCTTCACATATTCCAATCTTATCTATATTAATAGCCCACAAAACCTTTCTGGATTCCTTTAGCTAAAATTGATCCTATCGTCCCTGGCTGGCTCAGTTGGTTGGAGTTATTGTCTGATACACCAAAAAAAATTGCAGGTTCAGTTCTCGGTCAGGGCACAAACCTAGGTTACAGATTCTCTCCCATCTGGGGCATGTGTGGGAGGCAACTGGTTGATTGATGTTTCTCTCTCATCGATGTTTCTCTTTCTCTCTCTCTCTCTGTTTCTCTTTCCTTCTGTCTCCCTCTCCCCTTCCCCCACCCCCACTTCCTCTCTCTCTCTCTCTCTCTCTCTCTCTCTCTCCCCCCCTTTCTCTCTCTCTCTCTCAAATCAGTAAGCATATCCTCTGGTGAGGACTAAAAAGGAAAAAAAATGATTCTATCTTCGAATTTTTCTTTGGCTACTTTTAACATTCTGATACATATAATAATTATATCTATTCAGTCAAACTAAGTTTTATAGGGTATATCATAATTGATTAATTAATTAATTAATTAATTGTTAAGCTGATTAATTATTTTCACTGGATGTGACCACATTTAACACTTACAAAGTAAGCCATAAATATGTGATGGCAAAATAAAGATAGTGTTGGTTTATTTATTTATTTCTGAAAGCTCTGTGTGTGATGTAGTTTATGACTTGCAAAACAAAAATAGTTTTTTATAAATTGAAAAAATATTGTACATTGGAAATATAACTATCAGGCATTGTAGAGTATTAACATTAGGTAACTACTTTATTAGGTTGAACCACATGAGATTGCTGTTCAAAATCAGTCAGATAACAGCATTTTCATATGGTTCAAACTAATGTATATAAAAATCTTCCCAAAGTTTTAGCATAAAAGCAAGTATTCCTCTGATACATAAACCAGTTGATGTACTTTGGAACTACATTATCTCTTACCTCAAACATATTAGGTGCTCAATAAAAAATACAGGAATGCCTGAAACCAGAAAACTGACATGTAGTTACTGTAAATTGCTTGTGACAGGTAATATCCAATGTCAGTTTTAAATGCCTTCATCATACTTTGACATCTGTGCAGATCTTCAGTAATCTGTGGGAAAATTCACTTATTTTAAAAATGAAATACAAACGATCTTCCTTGCATGTTGAATTGAAATAGTTAAGAAAAGAGTGTTTTCAAAAAAGTAAGTGATAAGGCTACTGTCTTTTCACATACTGATAAAATAATAAAAGTAGATTAGTTTAAAAGTATAGTATTATATAGTTTACTTAATATTTATACTTTTACATTAGAACTTTATTAAAATAAGGTAATCATGATTTTTATTGCTCTAAAAGAACATTTTAATGCCATTCATGTGGTAGGTAATATACTGTTAGTTTTATCTAATACATACAAAAGCTGTATAGTTTAGAGTGGCATTTCCATTTACATAATTTCTTCAAGAAACCTAAAACTTGTAGAAGATACGTAACTAACCCAAAATTTATAAATATATTAAGATTTGGGTATAAGTCTATCTGATTGCAAAACATATTTGGCCCTAATAAATTCGGAGCTTTGGAATACTGAGTTTTTTCTCTTACTCTGATCTGGTCTCAGAAAAGTTATTTCAAGTCTTTAGTTTGTCTGATGTTCCTAACCCTGGATAGGAGGTAGAATTAAAGAGAAAGATCTTTTCATTTTAAATTTGAAAGGTGAATAGGTGTATTCATAAAAGCATATGTAAACCATAGACAAACACCAAATTCAAGATAGTATCGTTACTAGTAAAGAATAATTAACAAATTGTGTGTGTGTGTGTGTGTACACTTCTTCATGGTATAAATTAATAGTAAGGGACTTAATAAACTATTTCAGTTTATTTCCTTGGTGTGAAATCTAAATTTATATAATAAACAAAATCTGACTACAAGTTTTTTTCTTAAATGACTAACCTTGGAAGCAAGAAAGAATGGAAGCAAAATTTATAAATTTGCTAATTGTTTTTTCCTCCACTGTGTATCAACCTAGTTTGGTGTTTAATATAATATACTTTAGGTTCTTTTCTTTTCTTTTCTTTTGTATATAATAGCAATAGTATCTCTCCCACCACATATATCTCTCATCCTGCCCTTTATAGTACTAGTATACTGTGTGTGTGTTTGATTTATTGAAATGATGCTATATCTGGCGCTTGCCTCTTAGCTTCCAGTCTTGAGTCTCCTGGACAATATAGGTTGATTATATGCTATTTTATTTCCAAATTAATGCTAGTTGTATTAGTAGTGATAAAAGTAGAGATGCTGGAAAACTGGCCTTTCTTGTAAAATAAGTGCTTCCTACCTATGCTCAGTTTTATTTACCATTTTCTTTTTTGTGGATTGAAGCCTACTAGATTTTGAGAACTAATGTAACTGTCTAAATCACTTGTTTTATATGAAACTTCTGAAGAAAATTTCCTGTATTTTCTATGGCTGCTGTAACAAATTACTACAAATTTAATGGCTTAAAACAACACAAATTTATTATGTTACAACTTTGAAATTGAGAATTTTAAAATGGATCTCACTGAGCTAAAATCAAGGTATTGACAGAGTTGTGATTTCTTCTGGAAGATAGGGGATAATTCACTTTCTTGTTCTTTCCAACTTCTATAGGCTGCCCACATTCCTTGGCTCATGGCCCCCTTCCTCTAGCTTTGAAGCCAACAATAGCAGGTTCAGTTCTTCTCATCTACCTCCTCATCTGCCTTCCTCTTCCACCCTTAAAAATCCTTGTTATTACATTGGGCCCACATGGATAATCCATGATAATCTTTATATTTTGAGATTGGGTGACTAACATCTAATTCTGTCTACTATCTTAATTCCCCTTTTGCCATGTAAGGTAACATGTTCACAATATAGGTTGATTTCCAAATTTAAAATTTATCTTCTTTATCTGCTCACAAGTTTCCAGGATATGGACTTCTATGGGTGGGTTATTATTTCGCCTACCACACTTCTGTCAGTAATATTCAGTGTTACTGTAACTAAACTGAGGTGTACAGCACAATAATGCCATTTCACTTAATTCAGGACCTTTCTTAAAGTCTTAAGAGATGACAATATTCACTATAATTTCCACCCTAACTTTACCGAGGTCTCATTTTTTGACATTCAAGAGTTTCTAGGGACCTTTCTAATCATAACCAATGTTGACAAATGCTATTTCCTATTCCTTTGTCAGAATTTAAAGGAACACAAATACTGTCTACAATTAGCTATTTTTAAAATGTGTGAAACTCCATGAAACTTAATGTAATGGGAAAGGAAGAGGTTTTCTAAAAATTTCAGGCTTAGTTGCTGAGACAGCTCACATACAGTGCTTTTGAATATGAGATTTACTGGCCCTGGTATATGAAAATTCTCTGTTTTTGTGTTAAGCAATGAAAGAAAATTACAAATGTGAATTTGGATTTTTTAAAAACCAGTAGTAAGACTTACTTCTTTCTCTCAAATTGTCTTAACTAATGAAGTTGTTTTTCTCTTTTATCACCTTTTCTGCTTGATGACTTTTTAAAATAAATATATCAACAAGTACATATATTATAGTGTTCATAGTGTTCTTTGAACTCTTGTTTTTCATTTGCTGATATCATTTGATCTTATTTAAAATCTGTGAAAATGTTTTGTCTCTTTATCTGCTTACCTTTTCAAACTTATTTTTAAAAGGATCGGAAACTCCATGGCACAGCTCAGCAACTGCTCCAGGACAGCAAGACAAAAATAGAAGTGATACGAATGCAGATTCTTCAGGCAGTCCAGACCAATGAATTGGCTTTTGACAATGGTGATGGAATAGAGATAAATTTTTATTCTGATGATTATGGGCAGTATGATATGCTAAATAATTTTATGTAAAAAAGACAGCGTTTAAAATTGAGGGGGAGGCGGCATTATGTTTTATCTTATGTGTTTAATCTTTGAGTTTTGATCTAAAGGCACTATATCAAAATTGTATCTGTTATATTCAGTGTATTAAGCACTGTTCTTTTAATATAAGAATTCATTTTTTTTTATTGATGAGTTTTAATCACTACATATTAGAAAGTGAAGTAAACTTTGACGTGGGTTCAATTAACTTTGTTTTTGTTTTCTCCTCTAGCAAAACCTGTCATAAGTCCTCTTGAACTTCGGATGGAAGAATTAAGGCATCATTTTAGGATAGAGTTTGCAGTCGCAGAAGGTGCAAAGAATGTAATGAAATTACTTGGCTCAGGAAAAGTAACAGACAGAAAAGCACTTTCAGAAGTAATTTTAAATAAAAATTTTAACTTAATAAATATATTACTTAAAGAATGTAGTTATTTAAGTAATAACAATTGTCTTTTCCCTGTCCAAGGCTCAAGCAAGATTTAATGAATCAAGTCAGAAGTTGGACCTTTTAAAGTATTCATTAGAGCAAAGATTAAATGAACTTCCCAAGAATCATCCCAAAAGCAGTATCATTATTGAGGAGCTTTCACTTGTAGCATCACCAACACTAAGTCCACGTCAAAGTATGATATCTACACAAAATCAATATAGTACGTTATCCAAACCAGCAGCACTAACAGGTATGTAGTATATATCTAATGATTATTTTTGGTGCTTTTTTGGCTACATCTGGTCCTAGTTTAATAAATGAATAAAAACTTGTGCACAGATTTTTAAAAATATTGTGGGGAGATACACATAACATAAATGAATTACTTTAGCCATTTAAAAATATACAATTCAGAAGTGTTTAGTATATTTCTAATGTTGTGTAACTATCACCACTATCTAGTTACAGAGCATTTTCATTACCCCAGAAGGAAACCCCATACCCACTCTTTCCCCTCCAGTTCCTGGCATCCACTATTGGCTTTTGTCTCAATAGATTTGTCTGTTCTAGATATGTCCTTTAAGCAAAATTATATCATTTTGTGGCCTTCTGTGTCTAGCTTCTTTGATTTAGTGTACTGTTTTCAAGGTTTGTGCTTGTAGCATGTATCAGTGCTTCTTTTTTTTTTTTTATTGATTTTTTTACAGAGAGGAAGGGAGAGAGATAGAGTTAGAAAGATCGATGAGAGAGAAACATCGATCAGCTGCCTCCTGCACACCTCTTACTGGGGATGTGCCCACAACGAAGGTACATGCCCTTGACCGGAATCGAATCCAGGACCTTTCAGTCCGCAGGCCGACGCTCTATCCACTGAGCCAAACCGGTTAGGGCAATGCTTCATTTCTTTTATGGCTAAACTAGAGGCCCGGTGCATGAAATTTGTGCACGGAAGGGGGGTCCCCTCAGCCCGACCTGCGTCCTCTTGCAATCTGGGACCCCTCGGGGGGATGTCGGGCCTAAACTGGCAGTCAGACATCCCTCTCGCAATCCGGGACACTGCATGCACCAGTGACCATATTTTTCATACAGGTGAAAGGCATCTTGCTGTTGTATGGAAAGCTACATTTTTTTTGCCCTGATTATTAAAAGTAGTACATAACATGATCCTTCTGAGGCAGTAGTACCATTTTCCCCATCTTATGGGTAGAAAAACTGAAGCAGAGAGAAGTTAAGTAATTGGCTTTGTCACACAGTTATAAGTGTCAGAATCAGGGCTGACCACAAAATGTGCAAGCCAGAGTCCATGCATGTCATCGCTGCTGCATCCTGTTTTTTTCAGTGTTAGAATAGCCTTGCCAGGTTATAATTTTTAAATCTAAGAGACTGTACCCAATATATAGGGTAGGGTCCCTAGGCCTGGTTGGTGATCAGGGCCATCTGTGGGGTGATGGGCAGGCGGGGCGATCGGGGGCCCCCACTGGTAATCGCCTTGGCTGGCAGCCTGGCACCGCCTGCTGGCTGGCCCTGCCCCCCCAATAGCCATCACCGGTCACCTCCCTCTTGGGGGGCAGACACTCAAAAAAGGAGCGTCTGTCCCCTAGTGGTCAGTACGTGTCATAGCATCCAGTCATTCCATCAGTCAATTTGCATATTAGGGTTTTATTATATAGGACTAGAGGCCCAGTGCATGAAATTTGTGCACTGGAGGGGGAGGGTGTCCCTCAACCCAGCCTGCACCCTCTTCAATCTGGGACATCCCTCTCGCAATCTGGGACTGCTGGCTCCTAACCACTCGGCTGCCTGCCTGCCTAATTGCTCCAAACTGCTTCTGCCTACCATCCTGATCACTCCCAAACCGCTCCCTGCTGGCTTGATTGATGCCTAACCATCCCCTGCCGACCCGATGGCCCCCAACTGCCTTCCCCTACTGGCCTGGTTGCCCCTAATTCCCCTACCCTGCAGGCCTGGTTGCCCCTAACTGCCCTCCCCTGCTGGCCTGGTTGCCCCTAACTGCCCTCCCCTGCAGGCCTGTTGCCCCTAACTGCCCTCCCCTGCAGGCCTGGTTGCCCCCAACTGCCTCCCCTGCTGGCCTCTTCGCCCCTAACTGCCCTCCCTTGCTGGCCTGTTCACCCCCAGCCGCCCTCTCCTGCTGGCCTGGTTGCCCCTAACTGCCCTCCCCTGCAGGCCTGGTTGCCCCCAACTGCCCTCCCCTGCTGACCTCGTCACCCACAACTGCCCTCCCCTGCCGGCCATCTTATGACAACATGGGGGCAGCCATCTTGTGGTAGCCATCTTGTGACGACATGGGGGTGACCATCTTGTGAGGGCACGAGGGCCACCTAGGCTTTTATTAGTATAGATAATATTCCATTGTATGGGTATATATACGAGATTTTGTTTACTTACTCATCAACTGATGAATGTTTAGGTTGTTTCCACCTTTTGACTATCTTACCTAATAATAGACAAACATGGTAATTGACTGTACCTTCGCTACACTTCCCATTGGCTAATCAGTGAGATATGCAAATTAACTGCCAACAAAGATGGCGGCCTGCAGCCACGGAGCTTGAATAAGCAGGAGGCTTGCTTGCTCCAGTGATGGAGGAAGCCAAGGTTCCCCGCCTGACGCGGCCAGCTCTAAGCTACACTCAAAGCAACAAAGTTTCAATTATAGAAGCTAAATAAACCCCAGATACCTGCTTTCAGCTGGCCGTGTCCTCTGAGCTGGAGCGTTGGGTTGCCCCTGTCGATGGAGGAAGCCAAGCCCTGGCCGGCTCTGAGATCCACTCCAGGCTACAAAGTTTCAATTATAGAAGGTAAATAAATCCCAGAATAAAAACTAAAAAGAAAAAAAGGAGAGGCTGGGAGCTTCTGTTGCTGGAGAGGTTTGGCCAGCCTAAAAACGGCCCTCAACCCTTCACCCAGACTAGCCAGGCACCCCAGTGAGGACCTCCTACCCTAAAGGTGGTGTGGCCAGCCTGAAAACAGCCATCAGCCCCTCACCCAGGTTGGCCAGGCACCCCAGTGGCACCCCAGTGGGGACCCCCACCCTTCAGGGCAAAGCAGCCGGCCCCCACCCATGCACCAAGCCTCTATCCTATATAATAAAAGGGTAATATGCAAACTGATTCTAACAGCAGAAAGACTGGGAATGACTGGTCACTATGACACACACTGACCACCAGGGGGCAGATGCTCAATACAGGAGCTGCCCCCTGGTGGTCAGTGTGCTCCCACAGGGGGAGCTCTGCTCAGCCACAAGCCAGGCTGATGGCTGCCAGTACAGTGGTGGTGGAGGGAGCCTCTCCCGCCTCCTCAGCAGCCCTAAGGATGTCAGACTGCACCTTAGGCCTGCTCTCCACTGGCAAGTGGACATTCCCCGAGGGCTCCCGGGCTGCCAGAGGGATGTCTGACTGCCAGCTTAGGCCCAATCCCCCGGGGAGCGGGCCTAAACCAGCAGGTGGTCATCCCCTGAGGGGTCCCAGACTGTGAGAGGGCACAGGCCGGGCTGAGGGACATCCCCAACCCCCCCACCCCCCCGTGCACAAATTTTTGTGCACCGGGCCTGTAGTTGTGAATAATGTTACTATGAACATTTGTGTACAGGTTTTTGTTTGAACACTTGTTTTCATTTACTTGGGATATATTCCTAGGAACAGTAGGTCATGTGGTAATTTTATGTTTGTCATGTTGAGGAACTGTCAAACTGTTTTCCACAGTGACTGCATCATTTTACATTCTCAGTAGCCATGTATGAAGGTTTCGATTTCTTTACATCCTCACCAACATTTTTTTTTTTATTGCCATTCTAGTACATTTATTCTTGCAAGTGGGTAGTGAGGTTTCCTTTCAGTTGTGTAAAGGTTTGCTTCATATATTTTCAGGCTCTGTTGTTAAGTGTGCATATGTTTATAATTTTTATATCAATGGATTTATTTTACTCTTTTATCAAAATCAAATTTCTTCTTTGTATACTGTAATAACTTTGGATTTAAAGTCTGTTTTGCCTGATATTAGTATAAGCTACCCCAGCTCTCTTTTGGTTACTATTTACATTGAATTCTTTTTTTACCCTTTCACTTTCAATCTGTTTGAGTCTTTGGATCTAAAATGAGTCTCTTTTAGACAGCATATACTTGCATCATGTTTCTTTTTATCCATTCTACCAGTCTTTGCCTTTAACTTGAATCGTTTAAAACAGTATATTTGAGGTAATTACCTAATTGCTAATGTACTATTCTGATGCTAACGACACAGGTCAGATTTCGAAAGTTAATGGCACAGTCCCCCACAAGAGTACACACATTTAAGAGACAATTTGCAAGCTTGGAGTTTCCTCAACCACCTTTACTTCTGACCAACTGGCTATAAATTCTAGGGTTCCCACTACCACCTCAGGCTCAGTAATTTTGTAGAACAATTCACAGAACTTGGGAAAGCTTTATCTTTACGATTTCAGTTTTCTTATAAAGTACAGTAAAAAAGAAAAATGATACATAGAGAGAGGTCTATGAGGGCCCCACTTCGAAGCTTTCTTGTCCTCAGCATGCAGCCCTCTCTCAGTACATTCTTTTTTGTAAAAAACCAGACATTTCAGCCCTGGCTGGTTTGTATTAGAGAGTTGGCCTGCAGACTGAAGGGTCAAGAGTTCGATTCCAATCAAAGGCACATGTCCAGGTTGTGGGCTCTATGTCCAGTGGGGGTGTGCAGAAGGCAACCGATCAATGATTCTCTCTTATCATTGATGTTTCTCTCCTCCTCTTCCTTCCTCTCTGAAATCAATAAAAATATATTTTAAAAATATAAACAAACAGAAATTTCACTTTAGCTGTGAGTATTCGAGTTTTTATTGTGCCTTCATTATGTAGGAGTAACTGATTGAATCATTGGCCGCTTGTTTGAAATCAGTCTTCAACCCCTCATCCCTCTCTGAAGGTCAGGAGATCAGATGGATATGTGCCTCAAAGCACCATCCCTCTAATCATATGGTTGGTCTTTCCAGTGTAGCCAACCCCCCATCCTAAAACTGCCTGGTCACTTTGTTAGCATAAACTTACATGTGGCTTGAGGGGCTCATCATGAATAACAAATACACTGCTATCACCAGGGAAATTACAAGGGATTAGAGCAGTGGTTCTCAACTTTCCTAATGCCTCGACCCTTTAATACAGTTCCTCATGTTGTGGTGACCCCCAACCATAAAATTATTTTCGTTGCTACTTCATAACTGTAATTTTGCTACTGTTATGAATCATAATGTAAATATCTGATATGCAGGATGTATTTTCATTGTTACAAATTGAACATAATAAAAGCATAGTAATTAATCACAAAAACAATATGTAATTATATATGAGTTTTCCGATGGTCTTAGGTAACCCCTGTGAAAGGTTCATTTGTCCCCCAAAGGGGTTGCGACCCACAGGTTGAGAACCACTGGTTTAGAGGCTCCTGCCCAGGAAATAATATTAATTAGATTTTCAGTGTAGATAAAAAGAAGAGTTACCTATTTGATTGATTGATATATATATATATATATTAGAGGCCCAGTGCACAAAAATTTGTGCACTCGGGGGGGGAGGGGGGGGAGGTTGTCCTTCAGCCCGGCCTGTGCCCTCTGGCAGTCTGGGACCCCTCAGGGGATGACCACCTGCTAGCTTAGGCCTGCTCCCCTGGGGATTGGGCCTAAGCTGGCAGTCACACATCCCTCTGGCAGCCCGGGAGCCCTCGGGGGATGTCCACTTGCCAGCGGGGAGCAGGCCTAGCTGCAGTCGGACATCCTTAGGGCTGCTGAGGAGGCGGGAGAGGCTCCCACCACCACCACTGTACTGGCAGCCAACAGCCTGGCTTGTGGCTGAGCAGAGCTCCCCCTGTGGGAGCACACTGACCACCAGGGGGCAGCTCCTGCATTGAGCGTCTGTCCCCTGGTGGTCAGTGTGTGTCATAGTGACCAGTCATTCCCAGTCTTTCTGCTGTTAGGGTCAGTTTGCATATTACCCTTTTACTATAGAGGATAGAGGCTTGGTGCATGGGTGGGGGCCGGCTGGTTTGCCCTGAAGGGTGGGGGTCCCGCTTGGGTGCCTGGCCAGCCTGGATGAGGGGCTGATGGCTGTTTTCAGGCTGGCCACAACCCTTTAGGGTGGGGATCCCCACTGGGGTGCCTGGCCAGTCTGGGTGAGGGGCTGAGGGCCATTTTCAGGCTGGCCGGTGACTGAAGCTCCCAGCCTCTCCTTTTTTTCTTTTTCTTTTTTTTAATTCTGGGATTTATTTACCTTCTATAATTGAAACTTTGTTGCTTTGAGTGGAGCTGCGAGCTGGCTCCTGCTCGCTGAAGATCTGAGGCCACCCCCTGCTGAAAGCAGGTATCTGGGGTTTGTTTAGCTTCTATAATTGAAACTTTGTTGCTTTCGGAGTTCAGAGCCGGGCTGCGGTAGGTGGGGAACCTTGGCTTCCTCCATCACTGGAGCAAGGAATCCACCTGCTCGCTTCAGCTGTGTGGCTGCTGGTCACCATCTTTGTTGGTGGTTAATTTGCATATCTCACTGATTAGCCAATGGGAAGTGTAGCGAAGGTACCGTCAATTACCCTTTTTGTCTTTTATTAGACTAGAGGCCCGGTGCACAAAAATTTGTGCACTCGGGGGGGGAGAGGGGGTCCCTCAGCCCATCCTGTGCCCTCTAGCAGTCTGGGACCCCTCAGGAGATAATGACCTGCTGGCTTAGGCCTGCTCCTGGGTGGCAGAGGGCAGGCCCAATCCCTAGGTGCAGCCCCTGGTCGGGCTCAGAGCAGGGCCGATTGGAGAGTTGGGGCGCCACCCTCTGTCATGCACAGAGCAGGGCGGATGGGGAGGTTGTGATGCCACCCCTAGTCACGCTCAGGGTAGGGCCGATTGGGGGGTTGGGGCACCGCCCTCTGTCACACTCAAGGCAGGGTCAATAGGGAAGTTGTGGCGCCACCCCCTGCCACGCACAGAGCAGGGCCGATCAGGGGGTTGGGGCGCTGCCCCCTGCCATGCACAGAGCAGGGCCGATCAGGGGGTTGGGGCGCTGCCCCCTGTCACACACAGAGCAGGGACCATCGGGGCTTGGGGCTCCGTACTCTGTCACACACAGAGCAGGGCCCATCAGGGGTTTGGGGAGCTCCCCCTTGTCATGCACAGAGCAGGGTCAATCAGGGGTTTTGGGAGCTCCCCCCTGTCACACACAGAGCAGGGCTGATCAGGGGGTTGGGAGCTGCCCCCTGTCACACACAGAGCAGGGCCAATCAGGGGGTTGAGGAGCTCCTCCCTGTCATGCACAGAGTAGGGCCAATAGGGGAGCTGGGGCACCGCCCCCTGTCACATACAGAGCAGGGCCCGTGGGGGGGGGGGGGGTAGTTGAGGCGCCACACCCTGTCACACTCAGGGTAGGGCCGATGGGGAGGTATGGCTCTACCCCGTCTCACATAGAGCAGGGCCCGTGGGGTTGGGGTGCCTCCACTGTCACACACAGAGCCGCAGGGCAATCGGGGTTGGGGCGCCGCCCTCTATCACCCACAGAGCCGCAGGGCTGATCAGGGGGTTGGGGCGCTGCCCCCTGTCACACACAGAGCCGCAGGGCAATCAGGGAGTTTGGGCATTGCCCCTTGTCATGCTGATCCCGGTGCCGGGAAGCCTCGAGGCTCCGCTGATCCCGCCCGGCAGGGTCACAGAACCGGGTCCCAGACCGCAGACAGCCTTGCCTGCTGCCGCCTGCCTTCACTATGCAAATTAGCCGCCATCTTGTTGCTTCAGGGTGGGGGCCGGCTGGTTTGCCCTGAAGGGTGTCCTGGATCAGGGTGGGGGTCCCCACTGGGGTGCCTGGCCAGTCTGGGTGAGGGACTGAGGGCTGTTTTCAGGCTGGCGGGCAACTGAAGTTCCAAACCTCTCCTTTTTTTCTTTTTCTTTTTTTATTCTGGCATTTATTTACCTTCCATGGCTGTCACTGGAGCTGAGAGCCGGCTTTCTCTCTGAGACTCGGCTGAAAGCAGGTTTCTGGCCTTTGTTTTCTGTATTTGAAACAATGTTGCGACTCCAGCTCTGAGATCCCGGCTGACTGACAGGAGCTTTCTGGAGTTTTGTTTATCTTCTATAAATGTTACTATGTTTCCAACTGAAGCTCAGAGGCCGGAGGGGAATGTTGGAGTCCACAGCAAGCAAGCCTCCTGTTAGCTTCCAGCTGCCTGGCTGCCAGCCGCCATCTTGGCTGACAGTTAATTTGCATAAGGATACGCTGATTAGCCAATGGGAAGGGTAGCGGTCGTACGCCAATTACCATGTTTCTCTTTTAATAGTGTAGATAGGGGATATATATATATATATATATATATATATATATATATAACATTTCACTTTATTTTTTGTTATTTTTTTGAATAATTATATATATATTTTTTTATTGCTAAAAGTATTACAAAGGGTATTACATATGTGTGTGTGTGTCGTCCCCTCCCCACCCCCCTGCCCTTGACAATCCCCTGGCCTCCCTTACCCCCCAGTGTCTTATGTCCATTGGTTATCCTTATATGCATGCATACAAGTCCTTCGGTTGATCTCTTACCCCCCTCCCTCCTGCCCCCCAACCCTCCCTGGCCTTCCTGCTGCAGTTTGACAATCAGTTTGAGGCAGCTCTGCCTCTGTATCTATTACTGTTCAAAAGTTTATTATGGTCTTTATTATCCATGAATGAGTGAGATCATGTGGTATTTTTCCTTCATTGACTGGCTTATTTCACTTAGCATAATGCTCTCCAGTTCCATCCATGCCGTTGCAAATGGTAAGAGTTCCTTCTTTTTTACAGCAGCATAGTATTCCATCGTGTAGATGTACCACAGTTTTCTAATCCATTCATCTACTGATGGGCACTTAGGCTGTTTCCAGATCTTAGCTATGGTGAATTGTGCTGCTATGAACATATGGGTGCACATATCCTTTCTGATTGGTGTTTCTGGTTTCTTGGGATATATTCCTAGAAGTGGGATCACAGGGTCAAATGGGAGTTCCATTTCCAGTTTTTTTGAGGAAACTTCATACTGTCTTCCATAGTGGCTGCACCAGTCTGCATTCCCACCAGCAGTGCACAAGTGTTCCTTTTTCTCCACATCCTCTCCAGCACTTGTCGTTTGTTGATTTGTTGATGATAGCCATTCTGACAGGTGTGAGATGGTACCCCATTGTTGTTTTGATTTGCATCTCTCGGATGATTAGTGACTTTGAGCATGTTTTCATATGTCTCTTGGCTTTCTGAATGTCCTCTTTTGAAAGGTGTCTATTTAGGTCCTTTGCCCATTTTTTGATTGGATTGTTTATCTTCTTTTTGTTAAGTTGTATGAGTTCCCTATAAATTTTGGAGGTTAGGCCCTTATCAGATATGACGTTGACAAATATGTTTTCTCACGCAGTGGGTTTTCTTGTTGTTTTGTTGATGGTTTCTTTTGCTGTGCAGAAGCTTTTTATTTTGATGTAGTCCCATTTGTTCATTTTCTCTTTAGTTTCAACTGCCCTAGAAGCTGTATCAGTGAAGAAATTGCTTTGGCATATGTCTGAGATTTTGTTGCCTTTGGATTCTTCTAGAATTTTTATGGTTTCCTGTCGTACATTTAAGTTCTTTATCCATTTTGAGTTTATTCTTGTGTATGGTGTAAGTTGGTGGTCTAGTTTCATTTTCTTGTATGTATCTGTCCAATTTTCCCAACACCATTTATTGAAGAGACTATCTTGGCTCCATTGTATGTTCTTGCCTCCTTTGTCAAATATTAATTGAGCATATTGGTTCAGGCTAATTTCTGGACTCTCTATTCTATTCCACTGATCTATATGTCTGTTCTTGTGCCAGTACCAGGCAGTTTTGAGAACAGTGGCTTTGTAATACAGCTTGATATCTGGCATTGAGATCCCACCTACTTTGTTCTTTCTCAGGATCGCTGCAGCTATTCGGGGTCTTTTTTTATTCCAGATGAATTTTTGGAGAGTTCGTTCTAGATCTGTGAAGTAGACTATTGGTATTTTAATGGGAAGTGCATTGAATGTATAGATTGCTTTGGGTAGTATGGACATTTTAATGATGTTGATTCTACCAATCCAAGAACATGGTATGTTCTTCCATCTCTTTATGTCTTCCTCTATCTCTTTTTTGAACGTCCTGTAGTTTTCTGAATAGAGGTCTTTTACCTCTTTAGTTAAGTTTATTCCTAGGTAGCTTAATGTTTTTGGTGCGATGGTAAATGGAATTGTTAAAACATTTCACTTTAAATATTAAATAAATCAAACAGGTTGAAAATAAAAGAATGGAAAACATTCACTAAGTTACTTTACGCATGGGAAGAATGGTATAACTCTACTAAAAACAGACCAAATAAACTGCAAGTTGAAGAGTATTTTAGAAAAAAAGAAAATATTTATAATGATAAAAAATAATTTCATCAATAAGCCTAACTTTTTATGCTCCTAATTAAAAGTAAAATCAAACAGGAGGTAAAATTTAATGGAATTGAAATTGTTTGCAACTGACCTTACCCATTTGATGCCTGATTTGATACTTTAAGGACATTTATGAGAATTTCTTTTTAAGCTCTACTAAAGCCAGGTTTTTGGGAGAGATCTTGTTGGTTCAAACCAGAGAGACATGATTCATTTTTGTGCACTAGGCTTTGGGAACTTATTGGCAGGAACATTCTGATTCTTGTGCTTGCCTCACACTTGTAATTTCTGATATCCGTGATAGCTGATACCTGTTTTTATGTTTATATCTGGTCTCTGGGCTCCGAAAATGCCTGTACATCAATAAACATTTATTGTTGTAAAAAATAAATATATAAGGGAAACAGAGACTAAGTAAGCAGCCTCTGGGATAACATCAAGAATACAAACATACACCCTGGCTGGTGTGTTCAGTGGTTAGAGCATTGTTCCTCCCATCAAAGAGTCGGTGTGAGGTCAAGAGATTAGAATAGTAGTATTAAAATAGAACAACTATAATACAATGTAATAAAAGTTTGTGAATGTGGTCTCTCTCACTTTTTTTCTTGTGATGATATTAGATGATGAAATCCCAAACCTTTTCCTGAATGTGCATAACCATCACTTACTTGGCAATAAATGGCTTGGTGTCACTCATTTCAGGGGATCCCTTACTGAAGTCTTCATGTAGGCTCATTACTTTGTGGTGCAACATGCTGCTGTCAGTCAGAACCTGTTTTTCTATTCATGCTTTCACCCACAAATTTAACACCTTTTTCATCATATTTATAAGTACTTATCATACACCGTGGCTGTAACTTTTGCAGTTTGAGGTATAACAGCAAAATTAGCAGGAATTTCTTTGTCCTTCACGATGTCACAGATAGAACTTTGTTTCACAGTAGATCTTAGCAACCTTAGTGTAAAATATTTTTTCTTTCCTTATTGAGTCAAAAATTTTCACCTTCTCATTTAACACACTTTATGGCTTCTCTGGCTTATCCAAATTGCCAGCATCACTACTCTTGTGCTTTGGGGCCATTAAGTAAAATAAGGGTTACTAAGATACAAGCACTGTGATATGACAAATAGATCTGTTAACTGAGACAGCTGCAACGTGACTAAGGGATGGGTAGCTTCTACACCGTGGATACTCTGGACAGAGGGATGATTCATGTCCCAGGCAGGAAGGAGCAGGATAGTGCGAGATTTCATCATGTGATTCAGAACAGCACACAATTTAAATCTTATGAGTTGTTTATTTCTGGAATTTTTCATTTAGCATATTCAGGCTGAGGTTGACCATGGGTAACTGAAACTGGAAAGAGAAACTATGGATAAGGGAGCTCTATTGAACTTGGTAAATATTTTACAATAAAAAGACAAGGACAATAATTATCTAAGTTTTACTGTCTTATGGTTTAGTAATGAACACATTAATATTCAAGAATTTCTGAATGATTAAAATATGGTTTTCTAATATTTGAAAATTACTAGTTCTAGAAAAGTAATAAAGCCATGTTTTAGAAAATCAGCGGATATAGCTAGAAATTCCTATTCTGGTTGGCTCTTCTCCCCAATTCTTTAATTTCTTTTTAATTCTTTTCCTTTTCTTTATTCCTGAAGTTGAACTTTTCTCAAAGTGATATAAATCGGCAGTCTAAAAGAAGTATCTAAATTCTTAATACAGATACTTTTTTAGAAAAATTCCACTAAATATGAGGTAACTGGGAAGAGACATAGTATTGGTGTAAATAAAGGAGTAGACATGATGAAGGATTAGTAAGAACATTTACCATCCGGAGTTTTCACTGAATGCTATAATGTATGGTTTGTCTCATTTGTTCTCTGGTTCATTTTGTGGTTGTATGATTATAATGTACTTACATATTTGTTGCTACTGTGATATAATGTGTAATTGAATCTTTCAGGTCCACATTTTGAGACACTGAATAGTTTTTATTAAAGAATATTTTCTCAAAATTAAAAAATGCTACTCACTTGTACCAAGATTAAATGTTGAATTTAGTAAAATGTAATTTTTTATATAAAGTAGTTTTTCCAGAAAGTTAAAATAAAAATACATTTACTTGTTCTAATGGAATTCATAGGTACTGCTTATGAAAATAAACATTTACTTCTTGGAGTTGCTTGTTTTAAATATTTTATATTATGGGCTATAAAAGTAAAAAAATGTAATTTTAAGCTATTTCTAATATGGTTATATGAAATTGCAATTGTATTACCTCATAAAAGAAAGAAACTTCTAGATTCTTAATAAAGATCTTAAATCCCTCTAGATTTCTTTTTTCCTAAATGAAAGCAGGTGTTGAGCATTGTTATCTCCTAATATTGAAATTACTAAAATATTTAATAAGCTACCAGGGTTTGAGGTAGTAACCAGATGTTTTTAGTTTTCCCAGGATTACTTTTACAGCTGAGCATTTACACTGAAAATGAGCTAAGTTTTCCCGTTTAACAACAAAAAAGCAAATAAAACACACAAATACAAGTTGTTTCTTTTGAACTAAAATTAAAATGGAATCCATTATACTTAATCTGCCTTAACATTTTACATTAGGTAAGATTTGCATAGCCAACCAAACAGAAGATTGGAGCTTTCTCCACTCCACTCTTAGCAGCTTTATTGAAACATAATTTACATACCATAGAATTCACTCATTTTAAGCATACTATTTTCTGATTTTTAGTAAAGCTATGTGGTTGTGCTACAGTCATCAACGTCCAGTTATTAGAATAGTTTTATTGAGGTATAATTGACATACAATAAACTACACATATTTAAAAGCTATAATTTGATAAGCTTTGTCATATTTAAAGTTGTGAAACCATCACCACAATAAAGATAATTACTATGTCCCCAAAAGTGTCTTCAAATGCTTCATGTAATCCGTCTTTGCTGCTCTTCTCATGCTCTCCTTATTCATAACTGCCCCAAGGCAATCACTGATCTGTTTTCTGTCACTACATATTAGTTTGCATTTTGTAGAATTTTATATCAAAGGAATCACAATAGCGCTAGCTGGTTTTACTCAGTGGGTAGAGTGTGGGCCTGCAGACTGAAAGTTTCTGGGTTCGATTCCGGTTAAGGAATGCCTGGGTTACAGGCTTGAGCCCCAGTGTGGGGCATGCAAGAGGCAGCCAGTCAATGATTCTCTCTCATTATTGATGTTTCTCCCTCTCTGAAATCAATCAATAAATCAATTAATGGAATCACAGTATATTCCATTTTCTTTGCTGGGGTAATCTGTTCGTGTTCACTCTGAATAATTATTTTGATTTTCATCTATGTTGTGTGGATTAATAATTTTTTCTTTTTATTATTAGTATTCAGTTTTGTGAATATACCAGAATTTGTTTATCCATTCACCTGCCATTGCTATTTGGGTTGTTTTCACTTATGTGATTAAGGTACTACTAATTAGTTGTTATTTTTGTTTATTTACTTTTAAATCAGTCGAATTTGAGTTAATGTAAAGGAAAATTATCTGGTAGGCCTAATATAATCACATGAGCTCCTTAAAAGCAGAGAATTTTCAGACACTGAGGGCAGAGAGGAAATCAGAGAAATCTGAATCATGAGAAGAATTTTATGTGCCATTGCTGGCTCACAAAGGAAGGGGCCACATGAGGAGTAATGCAGGTGGCTACTAGAACTTGAAAACGTTCCCTAGCTGTTAGCCAGCAAGAAAAGAGCTTCCCCAGTCCTATGGATACTAGAAACTGGATTCTGCAACAGCCTGAATGAGCTTGGAAGCAGATTTTTCTTCAGAGCTTCCAGATAAGAGCCTTGTCTGGAAGACAATGATTTTGGCCTTGTGAGATCTTTAGCAGAAAGTGCAGAGCAGCCCACGCAGACTCTGACCCACAGAACTGTGAGATAATAAATGGGTATTGGTTCAAATTAAGTTTGTGGTCATTGAAAATGCAGCAGTAGAAAACAAATACAGTTGGTAATCTCTGCTTAGATGCCAGACATTTTGAATTTTAGCTTGTTGAGTGCTGGATATTTGTGTAATTCTGTAAATCTTCTTGAGCTTTGTGCTAGGTCACAGTTAAATTACTTGGAAACAGTTTAATATTTTGGGGATTGCTTTTAAGATTTGTTGTGTGGGACCAGAGCATTGTTTAGTCCAAGAGTAATGTTTAGTCCAAGAGTAATTATTCGCTACTACTGGGTCAAGACTGAATACTTGATCAGAGGAACCCTCTGTAAATCCAAGGAGTTTTGTCTCTGGCCAGCTGTCTTCTATGAACTCTAGTTGCCTGGGTCATTTCAGTCTCAGTTCTGTCTCCTTAACTCAGGTAGTCCATTTGGCTCCACCTGAGATTCTCTGTCCCTGCGCTGTGTCCTGGATATTCTCAAGGCAGTAAGCTGAATCTGTCTTTGAGTTCATCTCATTTGTTTCCCATCTCTTAGGGATCACTGTTTTTCATGGCCTGAAATCCAGTATTTTAATACTTTTCCCCCAAAATATTTTGTCTTGATTTTGTTAGTTGTTTGAGTCGAAGGCAAATCCAGGCTTTTTTACTCTGTTAAAAGCGCTTTGGTTACTTTTAGATATTTAAAAGCTTTAAATAAAATTAACCTTTAATTATTTAAGTTTATTGGGACAGCTTTTACCAGGAAGAAGTACTCTTCCTAAAGTGTTATTCTATGTGCAGTATCCAAAATTTTAATACTAAAGCATCATTTAAAAAAAAAAAAAAGATTTTATTGCTTTTTTACAGAGAGGAAGGGAGAGGGATAGAGAGCTAGAAACATCAATGAGAGAGAAGCATTGATCAGCTGCCTCCCGCACACCCCCTACTGGGAATGTGCCTGCAACCAAGGTACATGCCCTTGACTGGAATCGAACCTGGGACCCTTCAGTCCCCAGGCCAACGCTCTAACCAGTGAGCCAAACCGGCTAGGGCCTAAAGCATCATTTTAAAATCTTAGTACACTATATCTAGCCCAATGATGACAAAGCCGTAACTCCAGGTGCCCTAACAGTTCCTCATTTTCATTTTGAACACCATTAGTATTTATTTGCCTAAGGAAATTGCAATTACTTTGTGCTTAGATAATTACACACCATAATTATTTGACTAAACTATTAGAATGGAAAGATGTTATTTTACATCTTCATATAGAACAGAAACCCATTTATTTATGCAAAAGAAACCTGTAAAGTCCTTTTCTATGTTAACTATATAACTATTAAACACAGCTGTTATTCATGGTCAAATTTCTAATTTCTGTATGTTTATTTTAATAGGCATATTAGCTATGTGTTTCCCCTCCCACATGTTCTATCCACGTTATTCTTTAGTTCTTCCATGTAATTCTAGAAGTGAGTATTCAGATACACAGGAAGTTTATATAACTTGTTTTATGCCCTATAGACAGTATCGGGAGGTGCTTTTTTTTCTATAAAATTTCATATAGTTGCCTTAAGATTTTTCAATAGGTTTCTCTAATTAAAATAAGAAAGATGATAGTTATACCACAGATCCTCTGGGAGAAGAGATTTTGCTACTTTACAATCTCTCCTCCCCCTCAGCCAGCCCTTCCCACCTCCCCATTTTTAAATAGCTAACAAATACTGAATTTTTAAAAATATATATATTTTATTGATTTTTAACGGAGAGGGATGGAGAGTTAGAAACATCGATGAGAGAGAAACATCGATCAGCTGCCTCCTGACGTCCCCTACTGGGGATGTGCCCGCAACCAAGGTACATGCTCTTGACAGGAATCGAACCTGGGACCCTTCAGTCCGCAGGCCGACGCTCTATCCACTGAGCCAAACCGGTTAGGGCTGAATTTTATATATTAAGCATTAATGTTCTTAGGATGGGAGGGCTGGAAAAGGTTTGGGGGAAAAAGGAGGACCTATGTAATAATTTCAACAAAGATTTTAAAAATAGAATTAATGTTCTTATTTGATATTTTTTTATGCTAACAGGTACTCTGGAAGTTCGTCTTATGGGCTGTCAAGATATCCTAGAAAATGTCCCTGGACGGTCAAAAGCAACATCAGTTGCACTACCTGGTTGGAGTCCAAGTGAAACCAGATCATCTTTCATGAGCAGAACGAGCAAAAGTAAAAGTGGAAGTAGTCGAAACCTCCTAAAAACCGATGACTTATCCAGTTCAGTAACTAGATTTTTTAAAAATCATATATAACAAATTAAAGAACAAAGAACTTAGCATTGGGGACACAGTAGAATGGGGAGAGTCAAAGTTGGACCAAAAAAAACCCGTTAAAATAATGATTTTCATAGTTTAATTTTAAAAGCTATAATGACAGGAACATGAAAAAAGGCAACAAAATTTACTTTATTGAAAACGTTAGAAAACTGAATTACATACGGTATAGCATTAATTCTTTTGGAAGAATGAAATATTAGATATCACTCTCTACACCAAACTAAAATTGTACAGAGGCTGTGGGACTTGTCACATCTTGATTCTTTTAATGATACAGTGGCATTTCTAAAATAACATTGAACTTTGATAACTAACCACTGGACAAATGTGTTTACTAAAATAGTAGCCCACTATCCAGTAGTATATTGAAATGGGGGGCAGGTGAAGATGGTAATAGTAAAACATAACAGGTTTGTGAAGTATTTGGAGACATTCTAAAGTATAATTATAGCCCTGTCCAGATAGCTTAGTTAGAATATCATCCCAGTATGCCAAGGTTGTGGGTTCTATCCCTGGTCAGGACACATACAAGAAAGAACCAATGAATGCATAAATAAGTGAAACAACTAATAGATGTTTCTCCCTTTCTCTTTCTAAAATCAATCAATTAAAAAAGTATAATTATAAAATGACATAAGTGTATAACTAGAGAGAAAGGCACATGACATTTTCACCTAGCATAGAGAACAAAGATGAATATGTTTTTGTTTTCCTGTAGGTAGAGAGAGACTTTAGGAAAAATGAGAACATTTAAAATGTCTAAGGTAACAAACTATACATAGCATATATAAAGGGAGACAAACTGGATGATTGCTATTGGTATACCCTTGAACAACACAAACTTGAATTATTCAGGTCTGCTTATCTGCAGATTCTTTCCAATAAATATGTACAGTACTGTAAATGTACTTTCTCATGGTTTTTTAAATATTTTCTTTTTTCTAGCTTACTTTATTGTAAGAATACAGTGCACAATACATTTAACATACAAAATGTGTGTTCTTTGACTGTTTATATTATTGGTAAGGCTTCCGGTCAGCAGTAAGCTGTTAGTAGTTAAGTTTTGGGAGAGTCAAAAGTTATGCAGATTTTTGTCTTCACGGGGGTTCAACACCCCTAACCCTCACATATTCAGTGGTCAGCTCTACAAACATATACACACATTGTGGCAGACAGCTAATGGTCACTGGTTCACCCTTTTAATTATTTTCTAATACAAATAAAATAGAAGTTGATATTTTTGTTTTTGTCAAACAGGATCATTTGGGAGTATGTAGTAGTGTATGTATATATAAAACTAGATATTTAAGATTCAGAAGTTTCAGTATTGAGTAAGAAAAACTTTATTTTCAAAGGATTGGAAAACTTTTATTTCTGTTAAACAGTGCTACCTCTATTTTAAATGTTTTAAAATATTTAAGCAAGTTTATAAATTGTAATTACAGATGATGTCTGTGCAGTTTTGAAGCTAGATAATACTGTGGTTGGTCAAACAAGCTGGAAACCCATTTCCAATCAGTCATGGGACCAGAAGTTTACACTGGAACTAGACAGGGTAAGATGAGAAACTTTTTACTTGAATTTTCCTTATATTCATTTTGAACGTAAAATTTATGTTTCATAAGACAGAAGTTTTATTTTTAATAGAATTGAAGAACCTAGTATTCTTGACATTTGTCATCTGTTGAATTATACCTAAATCTACCTTAAGATAGAGGTGAATATCAGATTGCTGCTGTAGCTTTCATTTGCATAATGATTTGAAAATGTGAAGTTTGTCTTAACCTGAAAGATTGGCAACCAGGTAAGATCTAATATTGAAATATATTTTATGTTAATAATGCACTCTCTAAGCACTAAGGTGATTCTTCTGACCCACCATTTCTGGGTTATATTATCAAAGCTGGATTTGAAACGAGCTATTATGCTTAGTCATCCAGCCCTCCATGTGTCTCAGTGGCTTTCATAAATGATGTGAATGGCTAGAATGCAATCTGTAGCCATAGAGGTTAACTTGTCCTACAGTAAATTTAAATTCATGCTGAGCCCTGGCCGGTGCAACTCGGTTGGAGTGTTGTCTCGTACCTGAAAGGTTGCTGGTTTGGTTCCCAATCAGGGCACATACTCAGGTTGCAGGATTGATCCCCAGTTGGGGTGTGTACAAGAGGCAACTGATCGATGTTTCTTTTTCACATCAATGTTTCTCTCTCTCTCTCTACCTTCCTCTCTCTCTAAAATCAATAACAAAAACATAATCCTTAGAAGAGGATTAAAGAATAAATAAATCCATGATGATAAATAACTTTATTATTTAATTCTAATACATCCATTGGAGAATGGAAGAAAATAATAAAACTTAATCATGATTTTATCTAAAATGTAAAAAAGATATTAAGTTTTTTATCATTTAGTATTCAGATTGATGGCACATATGTCGTTTTTTAAATTATATATATTAATACTTATGATTTATAATTCTTAATGATGATATGAAGTGGCAGTTACTGCTCTATCTTCTACTTTTAAAATATTTTTCTAATTTATAATTTTTTTTAATCCTCACAACCAGCATCCTAATCAGGCCCCTCATCATTGCTTTTCTTGGTTCGAATATGTGTATATGGAAGTCTTCTGATTAGTGAATGCCAAGTGGATAAGATCACTCCATTTATTTCACAAATATTTATTTACCATCTTACATGTACCAGGCATTTTACTAGTTCTAGTTTACAAAGAGAATATATACTCACTGCTGTCATGGAACTCATAATCTTAATAATCACTGATTTTCTGTTCTATGCCAAACATCATTCTACATGCTGGTGATACTTAATCAAGATAGTTCAATTTTCTTAATTTATGGACCTTAAATTCTAATGAATGAAGATAAATAGCAAACAATTTTTTTTTTTAATATACAAGTGCAATGAAGGAAGTAAGTGGGATGGTGTAATTAAATAAGATGGGGGCTAACTTGAATAGAGTAATTAGGGAAAGTCTCTTTGAGAAGGCTACATTTAACCTGAGACCTGATGGGTGAAACGTAGCCAGACTTAGAGATCCAGGGAGAGTGTTCCTAGCAGAAGATACAAAGCATATGTCCCCTCCCTCCAAGGTAGAGAACTTGATGTGTTGTAAGAATAAAAATGATCATTGTGAAGTAAAATAGCAACTATAGGTAGGTGCCAGATTGCTAGGGTCTTTACAGGCTATATATTGGAAGACAATTGAGGGGCTTTCAGTAGGGGAGTTGACATCATCTGAATTGCCTATGACAAATGATATGATATCATGGACTATAGAAGCCAATAAAAATAGTTATTAACCCATAATTGGAAAGATTTTATAAGTAAGAAAACAAAGGTCTACCTATCAGATCATAAGCAGTATCTCAAAGTTAGGAGGAGAAAGAAGGTTTGCCAAAGAGCAATAAAAAATCTTTGAGTTGGATCAGATCATATCTTAGATCAGATAAGCATTATAAAAGGTTATTCAGTAAAGAATGCTAGAATGGTGGGATGATGAAAATCCTGTTACATATGGAAAAAAAATGAGGAGAAAAACAACAAAATAAACAAACACACACACACACACACACACACACAAAAGAAACAGTAAAGGGGGGGGGAGAAAAAGGAATATGTAGGTGCAGAGCTGAAATAATGAAAATTAAGAATAAAGAATTGGGGGAATTAGGGAAGGAAAAAATATATAGAGAGAGCCTAATATGCAAATTGTCCCCACGGGAGTGTGACCCGGAGACTAATTGCTCACTATGACATGGGCTGACCACCAGGGGGTGGCGTGGAACAAAGGGAGGCCCCAGCCAGCAGCCAGAAGGAAGGCCCTTATCGGCCCTGATCGCCAGCCAGGCCTAGCGACCCTACCCATGTACGAAAGTAAAGGAGGAAGAAAAGGAAAGAAAAAAAATATGAAAAGCAAAATAGAGGAGAAAGCAGATAGAAAAGGAAAAGAGAGAAAGAAAAAAATATTGAGTAGGAAAAGGAAAGAGTAGCCCAGCCGGCATGGCTCAGTGGTTGAGCATACACCTATGAACCAGGAGGTCAGGTTGGATTCCTGGTCAGGGCAAATGCATGAGTTTCAGGCTCAGTCCCCAATGTGGGGGTTGCAGGAGGCAGCCAGCAGTGATTCTCTCTCATCATTGATGTTTTATCTCTCTCTTCCTCTCCCTTCCTCTCTAAAATTATATTTTAAAAAAGGGAAGAGGAAAATCAGATATGTGAGCAAAACAATAGAGACTAGAATAATAACAAATAAAGTCAGATATATAAAGAAGATAAATTTAAAAAAAGAAAGAGAAAATTCCAGAAAAGTAACAAGAAAGAGGAAAAAAAAAAGAAGAAAAAATAAAGTGTTCGCTTCAGCAGAGTTTAGTGCTCCATGGGAGTTCCCTTTGGATCCTGCTCTTCTGATGACTGGCTAACTGTTCTGTCTGCCAATTCTGGGCTTCTCTTGTGAGGTACTTAGGTGCTAACCACTGTCAGAGACTGTCTTCCTTTGGCTTTCAACAACATGCTTGAAGCTCCAAGGGATCCACAGTTTGTGCCTGTCTCCACAGGACTTGGCTGCAAGTAGAAAGGGCCAGTCTGCCCTCTAATGCAGGTTTGTTTGCAGCATGGGGCCCAAGGATGGGTCAGCAAACTTCCCTTGGTTCCCTGGGCTCCTTCTCTGCCCACCTTTGCCTGTTAGCCAGCTGTCCATTTTTTATTTATTTATTTTTTAATTTTTACCCAAGGATGTTTTTCTTGATTTTAGAGAGAGAGAATGAGAAAGAGAGGGAAACATTGATGTGAGAAAAACATCAGCTAGTTGCCTCTGATTGGGGATCAAACCCACAACCTAGGTATATGTCCTGATGGGGAATCGAACCTGCAGCCTTTTGGTATACAGGATGATGCTCCAAACAACTGAGCCATCTGGCCACAGCCCAGTTGTCAATCTTAATCACTCAAAAGTCTGTTTCTGAAAAGGCTTTAGACAGAGAAGTACTGCTCAGATTTCAGGGAATGTGGTGGAAGTCAAGTATCATCTCTAAAATATATTATGTAATTAAATATTCTGGTTCTCAGATTCCTTAATTATAAAATGATCACAAGACATTTTACTACTTTTAAATTCTATTTTTAAACATATAACTCTGTAACACAATAACCTGACTACAAGGGAAATCTAACCAGCCATTTTCCCTCTAACAATAAGTTTCATTGTTAGAGCTACTTCTCTGTGAGTGGCCCAAAATATTACTCTGCCCTTGGCTGGACAGAGATCCTTGTATGCAATCCAGTGGGATCAGCTGGAAACCTGGAGTTTCTATCAGCTCTCCCATGCAGGGAAAGTAACTACCAGTCATGTTCCCTGGATAGTTGGGCAGAAGGCCCCTCCCCCAATCACTGATGCTCCCTGAGACTGTTCAAACCAGCAGGCTTGGCCTCTGTTTTTGTTTCCTCTGAAAAGTCAAAATACAGGGTGTGGCAGGCAGGGCTCCTGAGGATAGGGCGGGCTGTATCACCTAGGGTGGGGTTGTTATTTTCACCTGTCCTGCAGCTACTGGGAGAGGCTAGCTCCTCTCAGTGAAAATAGCCATTTCAGTTTGGGTGCTTATAAATGACCAAATACAGGATTCTTGGCTGCTGCTTTTCCACGTCTCGTTGCAATGCTTCCCACCCCAGCCTCTCCTTAGGCGCACCTCAAGTGTGTGCCTCCCTCTGCACTGAAGCATCCGGTGAGTAGCTGCAAATGAATAAAGCAAAAACAAAACTGGGGCTTTCTCTCCTACCGGCTCCAGACTCAGCCAGGTGCTGCAACCCTGCCGCCTTTCAGAGCTGATGTTACCTGGGCTGCTGTTCTCAGGTCTGGTGCTCTGGACTATGGAGCCTAGCCTGGGTTCCGGGCCTCGATCTTCTGAGGGAAAAGACTTTGCTGTAGCTTCAGAGCTTCCTCCTCACTCTCGGCCTGTGGCCCCTGGAAGCTGGGTCAGTTCCTCTAGCGACCTCACCCTACCTACTGGTCTCGGGGGTTTTCTGTCCTTTAATATAAGTCTCCTCAGCTGGGCCTCAGTTCTTATTCCAGGTGTATGTTCCCCACTTCAGTTTTATATCCAATCTAGCCCTGGGAGGAGGTGCAGGAAAGGTCTGCCTATTTCTCCATTCATTTTTGATTGGTAGATTTGCTGTAACATTGGCTTTGAAGCCAAAGAGACTGGGTTTATTGTCCATCTCCTACTTATTAGCTATTTGATAGTAGACAAGTTACATAACCTTACTATTAGACACTTGTTTCACCATCTCTAAAATGGGGATAAAATATTAACATCACAGGACTGTTATAAGGGATTCTTTCAAAACTGAGGTGTAGTGTATATAAAATGCTTTGCATTGCCTGTGTAGCCACTCATTGATTTAGTTATTTCTTTTAGCCCTGGGTTTTGACATGTGGCTATAAATTTGAGTATAATAGAGGAACATGCTAGGTAATGGGAAATTAATTGATTAAATGTCATTTTCTTTCATAGCTTATTTAAAGTCATTATAGAATTTTTGATGAGCAATATTATCAAAATGAAACTTATTGTTAGAGGGAAAATGGCTGGTTAGATTTCCCTTGTAGTCAGGTTATTGTGTTACAGAGTTATATGTTTAAAAATAGAATTTAAAAGTAAATTGTCTTGTGATCATTTTATAATTAAGGAATCTGAGAACCAGAATAGTTAATTACATATTAATACATTTTAGAGATGATACTTGACTTCCATTGTTCTAAATGGATGCTCTTTCCTTTATGATAACTTTAATGAGGTAGATAACAGCTACACAGAGGAGGACACAGAAGATGATGAAAACCGGGAAGAGAGACAGTGGTTTAAAATTACACAAACTACAGTGTTAGAGATCTAGAAAGACTGATAACTGTTGATTGGTTGTTCTTTATTTGCAATTGTAATCTTCACCTACAATTGTTTTTCTACTCCAGTCTTCCCACTTGGATTAATCCTCCCTTTGAAATTTTGAAAACACTGCATGGCTAAGTAAAGCTATTCATCCCTCAGGCTAAGGAGACCTTTTAGGTTCCTGATATGCATGTTACTTGTCTCTAATTTGATGTAAACTTCTTTGGCAGAAACCATATTCCTTATTGTGCTAACTCCTTCTGTTTACATAGTACATTTTGCTTTTTCCTGTGCTTTTTACTTTTTATTTTATCTCTTACATTTGTAGATATTTATTTATAGAAAATATTCATAAATACATTTATAGAAAATGTTATTTTAAACTATCTGACATGTTCATGCTCATCATTTTGCCTCAAATGCCAAGTTTCTTTTCTAAGGCATTCTGGGAACTAAGCTGTCTGTACTGATTCTGGCCTTTTCAAGATACAAAGATTCATAGGTCTTTTTAGAGTTCTAAGATATTCTACAAATGATACAGATATCAGATGATCTAGAAAAGTTTAAATTATGTTCCTGGGAGTTCAGGGTTCAGAATTCTCTTAGAAGATAGCAAAGAGACTTTTTAAATTGAGATTCTGGATAAAATGTCATTTGGAATTTGCCACTCCGGGTGGATGGGAGTTTGAGAATTGCTGATATAATCCAGCCCCTTCATTTTACAAATTAATAAGGAAATTATGTCTTAGAGGTGAAATAATTAGCCTAAGGCAGCCATTTTCAACCAGTGTGCCACAATAATTTTTAAAACCAAATACCTAAATGCAAAGGGGTCAAGTCTTTTGGACAAATAGTCTACCAACCTTTTCTAGGGGCTGAGACTTTGGGTGAGTACCTCTTTGGCCAAGCCCCTTGTCTTACATACCTAGAGGTGGAAATACTTAGTTACATCTGGTAGCACTAGTTGGTTTAACAACCTCTATTGAAATAGAATTTTTCTCCTCAAAATTACCTCTGTTTTTATAAAAAAAACCCAAATCAAGACCATTTTATCTACTGTATTCAATTTGGCCTGATCGTTTGCATAAACACAACAAGAATGGTAACTGACTACCTTTGCCGGAATTTCATGATTGAATCTTAATGTGCCCCGTAGGGCCAGGAAGCCAAGCTATCTAGCTGCCATCAGGCCTGCCTACAGTATCTGCTGAGTTAGGTGAATCCCTCACCTGTAGCAACTCCACCTGGGCCCAAGCCCTAGGCTTTAAGGCCCATCTCAGTAGCCCTCCTACTCGTTGCGGCCCAGAGTGCGTGGGGGTTCCACAGGGACACAGAGACATCTTTACTGCTCCCCTTCTACTCTTACCAACCGCCAGTGATGGTAGGGCATGGGCCTGACGCTCCAGCGCCAGCCATCTTCAGGGCTTCCAAGCAGGATACCAGGCTTTCTTCGTGGCATTCTTACTGGCTTCAAGTCTTCAGAGTCCAGACAGGTCTCTATAAAACATGATACTCCAGTCAAAGTTTTCTGTTAGTAAAACCACTATTAGGAACCAGTCTTATTGAATCTATGCAAAGAAATGTATTGCCATGATTTATTAATAAGCACTGCCAAATTTCAGAGGAATTATATGAGGAGAAAAACATACTGATCTGCTCCAAGATTTTCTGATTTTCCTTGCCAGTCCCGTTTCATGGATTCTTCAGAGTAATATAACTGTCTTCAAATGGCAAGAAGAAATTTACAGTGTGTCTATATTCAAATAGATAGTTATGGCTCTCCCTGTAGTAGGGCTCCCCACACTTGACTTGTTTTCTCAGAAGGGACTAAAGGAGCTTTATTTTCTTACAGGGTCTCACATGTCACAGGACCTCACAGGGTCTGTAATTCCTGTAACAGAGGGCTAGTATTTACCACTTCACTACTTGCTTCTGTTTCAAACAGGCCTTCCCCAGTTTCCTACAGTTGAGGTTTGTACCACCCCTGACATGGGCATGGTCACACAGGCCTACAAGACAGTATACAGGCAGCAAACTGTCAACTGTCTCTTAATAGAGACCAAAACCTGATGGGTATTCTTCTTTGCCCAATTGGGCACTTGCCCTCTCAGTAGGTAGGCACCCTCTGCTTTTGGGGTTCACCCCACATAGCCTCCTTCCAGGACAGCTAACACATAGCCATAACAATGGCCCTCAGTGTGGGAATATGACACTTGCCAATTACTCTCAAAGACTACCAAGGACTGTAGACCATCACCGGTCTATAGCAACTGCTGGCAACTACAGCTACATTCAAACCTGTAAGAGAATCAAAGGTTAATATAACATATTAATACAATGAAACATAATATTGGCACCATGGCCACTTCAGGCAGCTAAGTCTTCTGCTACTAAACATGACATATGGTAGGGCTATACAGACATCTTAGGGAGGTGAGTAAAGTCTACTCTTGACCTTCCTATACAAGGCAAAGTTGTCCTTGTCTCTCTGGAGCCATGTCCGTGAAGATGCAGGCATCATTTAAGTCTATTACACAGTTTTCTGTAGGCCACTGTCAGGGCTGTGCACTGTGGCCAGTTCTTCTTTCTAATGATAAACACAGTCTGTCTAATTTTCTTAAAATGTATTCTGGCACAGGAGAAAGTTGTTTTGCTGTATACAGGTAGCTTAACCCCTATACAACTGGGCTTGGACCTCTGCCTAGCAAACTGCAGTCTATAAGTTCAATATGTAGCCTCCAGTCCTCCTAACCCAACGAGGTTTTGGCCAGTCTCTGAGTCAGACTCCTCCTCTCTTGGAGCATTTCAAAGTCCTCATGGCTCCCAGGTCCAGGGAGAGTGCCCTTTTTCTTTGCCCTTTTGTTAACCCTGTTTAGTAGTTACAGAGCCCTGCTATCCTTGTCTTCCCACCAGCCCCTTTGTGGCAGAGCAGCAATCAGGCCTCTTCCAAGGGAGTGTACTGGAAGGGGATATCAGCCCCTCCTCTTCCAGCAGCAGCAGGTACTAAACCCTTTCAGTGCATTTGCAAACAGGGAGCTTTCACTAGCTCTATCCGCAGCTTTTATAGATCCCAGGCTTGCTGCTCTATTCCTGGGGCTGTAGGAAGGCTAGTACTAGTCACTGGCTTCTGTTTTAACTGCTGTAGCCAGTAAGCCAAAGGCCCAAGTCTTGTATTGCTTGTTGTAAATACTCCTTACTCACTGGGCAGCAGAAGGGCAGCTCTAGTGGCAGGTAAATTTCTGCTTTCCCCACTTCTCTCGCTGCTGCTGCTTCTTTCAGGGCCGCAGCGGGTAGCTCAGGCATCCAGCCCCCCTTCTTTGACCTGGCTCTCAGGGGCTGAGTCTGCCTAGCAAACAGTTCTAAACTTCTAAATCACCAGGGCAGCTGCAGACTCCAGCTCCGTTTCTCCTCCACTTTTTTCCTGGGAGTTTAGTTGGGTTTTTTTTTTTTTTTTAAATATACTTTATTGATTTTTTACAGAGAGGAAAGGAGAGAGATAGAGAGTTAGAAACATCGATGAGAGAGAAAGATCGATCAGCCGCCTCCTGCACATCTCCCACTGGGGATGTGCCCGCAACCCAGGTACATGCCCTTGACCAGAATCGTACCTGGGACCCTTCAGTCCGCAGGCCGACGTTCCATCCACTGAGCCAAACCGGTTTTTTTGGCAGTTGGGTGTTTTTTTTTTATTAGAATTTTTTATTCTTAGAAACCTTAATCTTTTAATGATTACCAAAAGTGAACAATTAGATTGGTGCTCACAGAAAACTTGTGACCTTGAAGTTAATTGATAAGGCGCCTGTTAGCGGTCTGCACCCTGGCCCCCCTTCGCTCAGCCCAGGACCGTTGCTTTCCCTCACAGATTTTTTCTCAATACTCTTGATCTCTCCGACCAATTTCCCTGTCCCCCAGTCCAGTTGTTTGTCTCCCTTTAAACAGTGGGAGTTTTGAAGAAAACTACAGACTGCTCCTATAGTAGTCCTCCCTCCCGGAGGCTGGGGTCTGAACTGTGGGGAAACATGACTCTTAGTCGTCCTGGAAAGATAACGGGTGCATAGGGAGATTTCTTGCAGACAGAAAGCCTGGAGGCCACCTGAAATCCAGTTACAGATGCTTTCAGAATCAGGATGAGGGAGGAAGGGAAAGACCAGGTTATGTCCTCTATGAGGATCCTAATAAACAGCAAGTCAAACAAAACACATAACCACAAAGACAAAGACAACAGACCACACGAGAAACATAATCAGGGGTTAGCAGGGTCTATAGACAGTTAATAATAACTTCAGCCTTAGGTGGCTCATGTTGGACTATGATGTCACAGGCAGGGTCAGGGCCAGTAAATCTCTCCGCCCTGTGGAGCTGTAAGCCCTTTGTGTCCACCAAAGAGATAAGAAAACCATAAATAACAAGTTCTTTGAAATTTACTACTTTGTTAATTTGCTAAGCAAATAGTTAACTTGAAAAGTCTTCTCTCTTGCTTTTCTTACAAGCAATCTCAGAACCAAGTAATCTTGGAACCTAGCCAGCCTTTATTTTAGCCTTTAAATCTACCCTAGAACTTTAAAATTTCAATTTAATACAGTGAATTTACAACCCAGGTAAGAGCAACTGATAGACAGAAATTTTTATTAGCGAAGTGGGCTGATTCCTTCTATAATGGCGAGCAAAAGATTCTGAGAACTGCTAGAGACTTTTGCAGCCTATCGCGGGTCCAGTCCAAATGTTCAGCCAGATGAATCAACCGAAATGTAAATAAATCAAAGTAGCTTTCACTTTACACAGACCAGTTAATGAGCAGCCAAGACAGACAAACACTCGTATTCACACTCTCTCAGTACACCAGCCTAGACTGGAGCTGAGCAAGTAAACGAAACAATGCCCAACTCCCCAAATGGGCGTGGGGGCATTCCTGGCACCCATGTCCCAGAACAGAATTCTCAACCAACGTCTCGGTGAGAACCTACTGGAGGAGTTAAGACTGCGTCCAGTCCCCCTTCTCGGTAGCAAATTGGCTAGTCCCACACAAACAAACAGCTGTTCACTCAGAGTTTAAACAAATTCCCAATTTCTAACAAATTCCAAATTCCAAACAAATTCCCAATTCCAAAGGGAGCTCTGTGGCTTCCCGGGAGGTGGTCAAGTTCCCCTTCCACTCATTCTGAGTGGACCAAACTGGTAGGGTGGGGCCCCCACCTTACCAATTCTGTCGACAAGTCCCAGGGTGTGTCCGTCCATGCTCGCCAGATGCCGGCCGGGTCCTGGGCTGAGGCCCGGGAGCGCCCAGAGTCCCCCCAGTTCAATTCTGCTAAATCAGCAGAGCGGCACCTCCCGGGGGCCTATCCGGCTCCCCCGGTCCCCAAACCCAGTCCACACCAGAGGCCAAGAGGCCACGATGGGTGGTTCCCCGGTCTTCCCGAAATGTCAGGGAACCAATTATGTCACAGAAAAAAAACGGACAAGAACCAAACAGTGCTCTGAGAATTTGGAGTTACACTTTATTCACCGCGGCGGGCTTAGGGAAATAAATCCAAATTCTAAGCCAAGCTACAAGCAGAACTTCCCTTTTTATAGAAGAGCCAGCCCTTTGTGTGCTTGCTGGCGGCAGCCTTGAAAACTACACAGTTCTATCAGTTAAAAAATGCACCTGGCATGGCATTGGGTGTATCTAGTCTCTGGCCTACAAGGTCAGACAGCTAAGTTTATCTCCCCCATTATTCAAGCAGGCTAGAAAGCAAACTTATTTTTTCAGAATAAGCAGAGAATTCCAAACAGTAGTTTTACAGAATAGGGGTTTTCCTTCACATCCTTAGAACTGAAACTTAGAAAATTTTATCAGGAATCAGTGCTGTTTAAAGCAGAGTACTAGAGAATGTTCACTAATAAATAGAAAGGAGTAAGAGAGGACATTGAGAGAGTGAGAGCCAGTAAAAAGGATTACCAGATTGGAAGTAACAGAGAGGCTGAAGGGTCAGTAGATGTTGAGGTACTTTAGAGAGTAAGTCAGAATGTTAGGTGATGGTCAGAGAGAAGGATGTAGACAACTGAGATTGTAGAAAGATTGCATTTATTGGTATGACAGTAGCAGTGAGAGGGTGGGGTGTAAGATAGAATACCAGATTATGACTATTTATTGGTTTCAAATTTTCAGAATTTATACTACATTAAAGAAGGTTAAACTATAACTCTTTTAAACCATGCACAGTCAATATCCTCATCTATATTACAAAAATATAAGCTGATATTTGACACTGTGGTTGAGTATGCAGCAACATTGTGGGCCCCAACCCATGTAAAACTTAAGGCATGGACGAGAACACATTGTATTCTTTCATTTAATGGCCTGCTTCTCAAGAAAAAAGGAAGAAAGTCTTCTATCAGATAACTCACAAGGGGGCTTGAATAAGAAGGTTGAGGTAAAAACCTAGATATTTAGGCAAAAAGTGAAAATGATCTCTCATAGAAACTATGTCAGTGAGAAAGATGCTTTCCTCCCTATAAGAGGATAAAAATGCATGCAACATCTTTTTAATGGGGAGTAAAGCATCTCAATATAGAACAAGTCATAGAATAGGAACACAGAGACATTTAAATTTCCTCCATGTCTGAGCTGTCTGACATTGAGCATATTGTTTAATCTGAGATGCTATTTTTTAACTTATTCTGGAGCTATAGCAACATTTACACTTTTTACCTCTCTTTTGCTGAGGTAAATTCTGCTACTATCAAATAACATGTCATATCCTCCTTTGAGGCTATGTAAGTCCTCTGAGACAAACTATCCTATCTAATAAAAGAGAAACATGGTAATTAGTGTACAACCGCTACCCTTCCCATTGGCTAATCAGGGCGATATGCAAATTAACTGCCAGCCAAGATGGTGGTTAACCGCCAAAAAAGATGGTGGTTAATTAGCATATCCTGCAATGATGGGAGGTGAAAGGGGAAGAATGGAAAAACGGTGATCGGAAACCCAGGCGGCAGGCAAGAGATGGGGCAGGCGAAGGAGGCCATCAGAAAGCCGGGCTGGCCTGTGGCCTCATGATCCCCGCAGCGATTGGGGTGAGCGGGAGCCCGGGCGCAGGCTGGCCGTGTGATCCCTGAGGTAATTAGGGTGAGCGGAGCCCGGGCACAGGCTTGCCGTGTGATCCCCGCGACAATGGGGGCGAGCGGGAGCTCAGGCGCAGGCCTGCTGCGTGATCCCCGCAGCAAGCAGGAGCCTGGGCGCAGGCCCGTGATCCCTGCGGCAATCGGGGTGAACGGGAGCCCGGGCACAGGCTGGCCCTGTGATCCCCCCAGCAATCGGGGCGAGCGGGAGCCCGGGCACCCCAGCACCTGACATGCAAAGGTTGGGGATGAAATGACTTTTCCCAACCACATCTGCAAATATCCTGGGGAAGGCATCACTGAAGAGTTCACAACTCTCTTACTTGGCAAGGAAGAAAAAATTTGGCAACGTTAACAATCCCTTACATCAAACTTAAGGTCCGTCTGGGTAAAAAAGAATATTTCCAACGTAAAGTAGGGAGCAGGCAAAAATAATATGTTCTCATGACTTCCACTGAAGATTGAGCATATGACAGAGTCAAAACGAACATACAAATTAAAACAGACAGTGGACATTCAGATGACCCGAATCAACTGTCACTGTTTGTGCCAATAGCAGCAATGCTTATGTGATAATATAGTTTAACAAACATACAAAACAAGTCACATAATAAGAGAGGTTCAGCTTCTAAAGTAAATTGAATATGTTCTTTAAAAATTCTCATGTCCTCCCCTCTGACTATAATTCTTAATTTTCCAATCAGAAAATTACCCCAGGTGATCCAGTAACATGTAGAACTCCAGTAACCTAACTTACTTTAAAAGCAAACATCCAAACCATTTTTAAAATATTTAAATTGATATTTTAGGGTTAAAATTATAGAAGATATTTAGATCCAAATATATTTTCTGAATAGAAAATATTTGTTTTTGATTTAAAAAAAATAAACATAAAAAATATATAAGTGGCACATTTTCCCAAGGAACTCTGAATTAGTACCTTTCCCTCTAACTTTCTTCAAATTAAGAGAACCTGTAGAGTTCCCTATACTGCACAAGTTTTAAAAAATAAGACTTTCTAAGAGCATCAAATACATGTTTTCTTATTTACAAACATATATACTCTTCTCTCTCTCTCTCTTTAAAATACGTTCTTACTGATTCAGAGAGGAAGGGAGAGGGAGAAAGATAGAAACATCAATGATGAGAGAGAATCATTGATTGGCTGCCTCCTACACGCCCCTGTACTGGGTATCAAGCCCACAACCTGGGCATGTGGCCTGACCTGGAATCAGACTGTGACTTCAGGTTCATAGGTCAATGCTAAAACACTGAATCACACCCGCCGGGCTTAATTCTTATTTATAAATTAATTCCAAGGACATATATAGCTTGAAAAGCTTTGGAAGTAGTTTAAAAAAAACCCTATCTTTTAAGTAACAAGAAAACAGTTACAGAAGAAAGTTTAAATTAAAAGAAAAAAATTGTTTTAATTTATTCCAAAGTGGGAACATCCTCCATGAAAATGTGTACCTTGACTGTGGATGGCTGGGTGGCCTTATCACACCTTAGAAATTCAAATGATTTTTACAGTGACAAGAAAGAGAGAGTTTCATCTCATTTCTCTCCCAGGGTAGATGTCTGTCAACAGAAGGTGGACATCAATAAAAGGAGGGACTTGCACAAGCAATCCAGAAAGTCAGCAATCTATGAATAATCCAGAACCGAGTATTTATCTCCTCTGCCACACACCCTCCCTCCCAGCCAGTGAGCAAGATAATTACTCTCAAGTCAAGCTAAGTGCCCCCAGTCACAGTGGCCCAATGCTGACATACAAAGCATACAAATAATTCTCACTGGCATAAAAGTGACAACTTTCTTGGAAGAAAAGCAGATACTGTAAATTTCTCAAAATCTTCCTGAAACATTTTTTAAAGTAATTTTTACTTCTTTAGAAAAAATGCATACATGGCAAACCATCTGTAATAAAAGGCCCATTCTATAAAATTTTACCTGGTCCTACTCATACCTGCAATCATAATCATATTTACGGACAAATGTATCTATACTAATAAAAGAGTAATGTGCTAATTAGACTGGGAGACCTTCCAGGAGACCTTCCAGATGTTCTTCTGGACAAAGCCATGGTGGCGGGGCTGAGGTAGAGGCAGTTAGAGGTCAAGAGGGGAGGGCAGTTGTGGGTGATCAGGCTGGTAGGGGGTGGGGCCATTGGGGGTGAGTAGACCAGCAGGGGTGGCAGTTGGGGGCAAGCAGGCCATTAGTGGGGGTCAGTTGGAGGTGATCAGGATAGCAGGGGGGCAGTTTGGAGTGAGCAGGCCAGCAGGGTGACGGTTGGGGATGAGCAGGCCAGTGGGGAAGGAAAGTAGGGGCGAGCAGGCCAGCAGGGGCGGGCAGTTGGGGGGGAGCAGGCTGGCAGTGGGGGGGCAGTTGGGGGGGAGCAGGCCGGCAGGTGGAGTGGTTAGAGGCAATCAGGCAGGCAGGCAGGCAGGTGAGCGGTTAGGAGCCAACAGTCCTGGATTACGAGAGGGATGCCTGACTGCTGATTTAGGCCCGATCCCTGTAAACTGGCAGGACAAATTGGAGAGGGTGCAAGCCAGGCTGAGGAACACACCCTCCCCTGTGCACGAATTTCGTGCACCGGGCCACTAGTCCTATACAATAAAAGGGTAATATGCAAATCAACCAAACAGCAAAACAATCGGTCGCTGTGACATCACTGACCACCAGGGGTCAGATGCTCATCGCAGGAGCTGCCCCCTGGTCGTCAGTTCGCTTCCACAGGGGGAGCACCGCTCAGCCAGAAGCCAGGCTCACAGCTGGTGAGTGCAGTGGCAGTTGCGGGAGCTTCTCCCGCCTCCGCTGCAGTCAGACATCCCCCAAGGGCTCCCGGACTGCGAGAGGGCACAGGCGAGGCTGAGGGACCCTCTCCCCCCCCCCCCCCCCTCAGTGCTCGAATTTCATGCACCGAGCCTCTAGTCCTATATAATAAAAGGCTAATATGCAAATCGACTGGACAGGTGAACGATCAATCTTTGATGCACACTGACCACTAGGGGCAGACACTAAATGCAGAAGCTGCCTCCTGATGGTCAGTGCGCTCCCACAGGGGGAGTGCCACTCAGCCAGAAGCCAGACTCACGGCTGGTGAGTGTAGTGGCTGTAGCAGCAGCCTCTCTTGCCTCTTTGGCAGCACTAAGGATGTCCGACTGACGGCACACCTAAGCCGTCAGTGGGACATCCCCCGAGGGCTCCCAGACTGTAAGAGGGCACAGGCTGGGCTAAGGGACCCCCTGAGTGCACAAATTTCGTGCACCAGGCCTCTAATCCTATATAATAAAAGAGAAACATGCAAATTAACCATCCCTCTGCTACACACAAGCCACACCCACCAGCCAATCAGGAGCAGTATGCAAATTAGCCCAACTAAGATGGCGGCAGCCACAGAGCTGGAGTGAGCAGGAGGCTTAGGTTACTGATACACACTGACCACCAGGGGGCAGATGCTCAATGCAGGAGCTTCCCTCTGGTGGTCAGTGCGCTCCCACAGGGGGAGCTCTGCTCAGCCACAAGCCAGGCTGACGGCTGCCAGTACAGCGGTGGTGGTGGGAGCCTCTTCTGCCTCCTCAGCAGCGCTAAGGATGTCCGACTGCAGCTTAGGCCTGCTCCCCGCCTGCAAGTGGACATCCCCCAAGGGCTCCGGGGCTGTCAGAGGGATGTCTGACTGCCAGCTTAGGCCCAATCCCCCGGGGAGCAGGCCTAAGCCAGCAGGTGGTCATCCCCTGAGGGGTCCCAGACTGTGAGAGGGACTGGGCTGAGGCTGAGGAACCCCCTCAAGTGCACAAATTTTTGTGCACTGGGCCTCTAGTATATTATAATTGTCTACTTTTTTTTTTTCTTTTTCATCTGTCACCTCTTGATCATTTAGGTATTCTCCAGTATTCTTTAAGGACTTTGGTTCTTCACTCTAACATTAGTCATCATTATGAGAGATTTTTTAAAAATTTGTATATCTAAATACTTATTTAACCTACTATTATTTCAAATTTTTTGAATACTTCAGGCCCAGTGTATTTTTACTTCCTGACATTTTAGCAATGAATTGTTCTGAAATCTTAACACCTTTCGTACCGCTCACGAGTTTTCTCATGTTTCGAGGGCCATCTGTTAAGGACCACTCACGTGGGTTCTCGTTTTTCACGCCCATGGAAAAAGGAGCGAATCTAGATACTTATGTAAATTTTGTTTGGACCCTCTTCATAGAGGAAAATGTTTTACACAGTACCATACGTTAAAAAAGTACTAGGAATTTTAATTGTTTAATTGTTTTTGTAAATAAAAATGTTATAATTATTGAAAAATGACACCTAAAATACATTATGATGATTTAAATAACATGCAGTTTGCCCAAAAACGTGCGGTCCCTGGCGTATGTCTTAGAGACTTCTATGCGGTACGAAAGGTGTTAAATTCAATATGCTGAACTTTCATCAAATCTTACTATTTCCTTAAATGAGATAACTACACAAAGCACCTAGATCAGTGATGGCGAACCTCTGACACGCGAACTCATTTTTTTTTGGTTGATTTTTCTTTGTTAAATGGCATTTAAATATATAAAATAAGTATCAAAAATATAAGTCTTTGTTTTACTATGGTTGCAAATATCAAAAAATTTCTATATGTGACACGGCACCAGAGTTTAGTTAGGGTTTTTCAAAATGCTGACATGCCGAGCTCAAAAGGTTCGCCATCACTGACCTAGATTAATACCTTGTAGTACATATGGTTAAGTAGTAAACACTAACTCATGGTATTATTGTTGTTCCTCTGCCTCTTGTACTTCATCATCACTAAGCTAAATGTCCAATATAATATTTCCATTTCCTTGATTTTTCAGGAAGGGACTCATCAGTTCCTACCAGATTTTTTCCCCTCTATTTACTCTAAAACTCGTGTTACCCTGAACCATTTTCATATTGATGCCTCTACATCATCTTTCAACTTTCTCTCTATACCACACCTGCTATAGAAACTCCCAACAGCAAATCAGTTCTGCCATCTGTCTAATCTGCCCCAAATTGCTGAATGCTGCTGAAATGGTTCATACCAATTACTACAAATTTTAGTTTCTAGCCTCAGCTGTACTTAAAAAGTTGTCTCAGTTTTCAGATCTTAACTCCATTACTGGCAACTTTTCTTTCACCTTTAATTTTTACAATGGATTCTTGAGTAAGGTGTAATTATTACCATTTTAAAAATATATTTTTATTGATTTCTGAAAGGAAGGGAGAAGGAGAGAGAAATAGAAATATTAATGATGAGAGAGAATCATTTATCAGCTGCCTCCTACATCCCCCCTACTGGGAATCAAGCCCTCAACCTGGGCATGTGTCCTTACCAGGAATTGAACTGTGACCTCCTGTTTCATAGGAGATGCTCAACCACTGAGCCATAGCACCCAGGCATATTACCATTTTAAAGAAGAAGAAGCTGAGGGTTTGGGAATCATAACTTTGCAAAGTGTTCTTTCTCCCCCAGCCCCCTCCCAGCTATTTCCAGTATCCACCTGGCACCATATATAGTTACCACAGTATTATGGACAGTATTCCCTATGCTATACTTTACATCCCCATAACTGTTTTGTAATTACCAGTTTGTACTTCTTAATCCCTTCACCTCTTTCACCCAGTCCCCCAACACTCTTCCTATCTGGCAACACCATTCCACTCTCTTTGTGTCTATGAGTCTGTTTCAGTTTTGTTTGTTTGTTTGTTTATTTTGTTCTTTAGGTTTCCACATATAAGTGAAATCATGGTATTTGCCTTTCTCTGACTGACTTATTTCATTGAGCATAATATTCTCTAGGTCCATTCATGCTGTCACAAATGGCAATATTTCATTCTTTTTAATGGCTGAGTAATATTCTATTATATATATTTCCCACTAATTTTTATCCACTCCTCTATTGATGGGCACTTGGATTGCTTCCATATCTTGCCTATTGTAAATAACGCTGCAGTGAACATAGGGAATGCATATATTCTTTAGAATTTGTGTTTTGGGTTTCTTCAGGTAAATACCCAGAAGTGGAATTCCTGGGTCATAAAGCAGTTCCATTTTTAATTTTTGAGGAGCTTCCTTACTGTTTTTCATAGTGGTTACACCAATCTGCATTCCCCCCATCAGTGCACAAGGGTTCCCTTCTCTCCACATCCTAGCCAACGCTTATTGTTTAATTCATTGACAATTGCCACTCTTGACAGGTATGAGGTGATATTTCATTGTGGTTTTAATTTGCATTTTTCTGATGATTAGTGCTGTTGAGCATCTTTTCATATGTCTGTTGGCCATCTGTATGTCATCTTTGGAGAAGTATCTATTCAGGTCCTCTGCCCATTTTTTAATTGTATTGGTTGGTTTGGTTTCTTGATTTGTTTTTTGCGTTGGGTAGTATGGGTTCTTTATAAATTTTGGATATTAACACCTTATCTGATGTGCCATTGGAGAATTTGTTCTCCCATTCAGCAAGTTGTCTTTTTGTTTTGTTGATGGTTTCCTTTGCTATGTAAAAACTCTTTAGTTTGATTTAGTCCCATTTGTTTATTATTTTCTTTTGTTTCCTTGGTCAGGGGAGATATGTCAGAAAAAATATTGCTACAAGAAATGTTTAAGATTTGACTCCCTATGCTTTCTCCTAGGTGTTTTATGGTTTCAGGTCTTAAAGGAAATACTTTTAGTTTTTCTCCTTTGAATATGGATTTGTCATATATGGCCATTATTATGTTGAGGCATGTTTTCTCTATTCCCACTTTGCTGAGAATTTTTATCATAAATGATAGTGGATATTAACTGCTTTTCTGCATCTATTGATATGATCTTAGTATTTTTATCCTTCATTTTGCTTATGTGATGTATCACATTCATTAATTTGTGGATATTGTATCAACCTTGCACCCCAGGAATAAATCCCACTAGATAATGATGTATGATCTTTTTACTATATTATTTGAATTTAGTTTGTTTATATTTTGTTGAGGATTTTTGCATCTCTGTTCATCAGGGATATTGGTATATAATTATTTTTCTTTGTAGTGCCTTTATCTAATTTTGGAATCAGAGTAATGCTGACCTCATAAAATGAGCTTGGGAGGCTTTCCTCCTCTTGTGTTTTTTGGAATATTTTGAGGATAGGTGTTAGTTTGGCTTTGAATATTTGGTAAAATTAACCTGTGAACCTATCCAGTCCAGGAGTTTTGTTTGCTGGGAGTTTTTTAATTTATTATTTACTGCTTCGATTTCATTAGTTGTAATCACTTTGTTCATATTTTTTGTTTCTTCCTGATTCAGTTTTAGAAGATTGTTTCAAGGATTTTATCCATTTCTTCCAGATTGTCCAATCGTTGCCATATAGGTTCATAGTATTTTCTTATTCTTTGTATTTCTGTGACATCAGTTTCTTTTTCATTTCTGATTTTATTTATTTGGGATTTCTCTCTTTTGATTAATCAGGTTAATAGCTTATCAGTTTTGTTTATCTTTTCAAAGAAACAGCTTTTGTTTTCATTGATCTTTTGTATTTTTCTAGCTTTATTTTGTTTACTTCTGCTCTGATCTTTATTATTTCCTTCCTTCGAGGCACTCACTTTTGGTTTTGTTTGTTGTAAATTTTTTTATTTCCTTTAGGTGTAAGGTTAGTTGTTTACTTGAGTTTTTCCTTCTTTAGGTAGGCCTGTATTGCTATGAATTTTCCTCATAGGACTGCTTTGGCTGTGTCCCATAGATTGTGTTGTTATGTGTTTATTTTCATTTATTTCATTTGTGGGAGTCAACCGGGCTGATCAGGGGAAGGCACCAGCCCCATCACCGCACTGTTGCAGCCACTGCCAGTCACCGCAGCCATCAACACGGACTCCAGTCCCTTTACCATGAAAAAATGACAACTTTCTTTAGGCACTTTCAAGAAGTGTCTTTCATAGGATATGACATTTCTTTCTTTATCCTCACCTGGGGATATGTTTCCATTGATTTTTAGAGAATGTGGAAGAGAAAGGGAAAGACAGAGAGAAACATCAAAGTGAGAGGAACACTTTGATTGGTTGCCTCCTGCATGAGCCCTGACCTGGGCCGGAGCCAGGGAGGAACCTGCAACCTAGGTACATGCCCTTGGTCAGAATTGAACCCAGAATCTGCGTTGGGCAGGCCGAGGCATTATCCACTGAGCCAAACCAGCTAGGACAGGATATGACATTTCTTAACCCGCCAGCAGCAGACCTTCCTTTTTTTCTCCAAGAGTGTAGTAAAAAAAACCCTAGATCACCTATTTGGACTCTTATTACCCATGTTACTAAGAATATTACCAGTGGCATACGGGGAGCTTAACCAATCAGCAGTTAGAAAAGGTGTTTCCTCTGTAGTTCACACCAATTGCTGGTTTGGCCCCTGCCCAGGCCTAACGCCTCTGGTGAGTCATTAGCCCTGGGCCAGGGGCCCCCAGCTCCCAGCCGCTGTGGCCATCAAGGATCGCTGGCTGGCTGCGCCACAGTTCCGGCCGCCACCACCATCAAGGATCACTGGCTGGCTCCTCCCCGGCCCAAGCCTAAAGCCTCTGGCCGAGGCATTAGGCCTGGGCCAGGGCACCCCCAGCTCCCCGCTGCTGCCACCACCAAGGATCGCTGGCTCAATGATCACTGGCTGGCTCCGCCCTGGTTCCCGCTGCTGTCGCCATCAATGATCGCTGGCTGGTTCCTCCCTGTCCCAGGCCTAAAGCCTCAGGCCGAGGCATTAGGCCTGGGCCGGGGCACCCCCTGCTCCCTGCCACTGCTGACATCAAGGATCGCTGGTTGGCTCCACCCCACTTCCCCTGCCATCACTGCCATCAACCATCGCTGGCTCAACAATCGCTGGCTGGCTCCTCCCTTACCCAGGCCTAAAGCCTGAGTCCGTGGCTTGGAGCCGACATATGCAAATTAGCCATCATCTTGACTGGCGATTAATTTGCATATCTCGCTGATTAGCCAATGGGAAGGGTAGCGGTCGTACGGCTAATTACCATGTTTCTCTTTTATTAGATAGGATTGTTTAGCCTCCATGTGTTTGTGTGGGTTTTTTTGTGTTTTTGTTTGTTTGTTTTGTAATTGATTTCTAATTGCAGAGCATTGTGTCCAGACAAGGTGCTTGATATGATCTTGAATGTATTGAGCCTCATTTTGTATCCTAACATATGGTCTACCCTGAAAAATGTTCCTTGTGCACTTAAAAAGAATGTACATTCTGCTGTTTGGGGGTTAAATGTTCTGAAAATATCAATTTATCTATCTGTTCCATTGTGTCATTTATGGCCACTGTTTCTTTCTTGATTTTTTTAAATCTGAAAAGTCTATCCACTGATTCAATCAGGTGTTAAAAATCCCCTACTATGGCTGTACTGCTGTTGATCTCTCCCTTTATGTCCATCATGATTTGCTTTGTATGTTTGGGTGCTTATATATTGGGTGCATGATTGTTTACAAGAGTTATATCCTCTTTTCAGTTGATCCTTTATCATTATATAATGTCCATCATTATCTCCTATCATAGCCTTTGTTTTAAAGTCTATTTTGTTTGGTTTCCATTTGCATGAAATATCTTTTTCCATCCATTTACTTTTAGTCTGTTTACTTTTTGCTCTGAGATGGGTCTCTTGTAGACAGCATATATTTGGGCTTTGTTTTCTCATTGATTCAGCTACACTGTGTCTTTTGATTGGCTCATTTTAGCTATTTACATTTAAAGTGATTATTGAGAAGTATGTGTTTATTGCCACTTTATTTCTTATAACTATGTTCCTTTTTTTTCTTCTTTTTAAAAGAAGACTATAACATTTCTTATAATACTAGTTAGGTGGTAATAAACTCCTTTATCTTTTCTTGTCTGGGACACTCTTTATTTTACATTCAATTTAAATGCTAGCCTTTCTGGGTAGATTAGTCCTGGTTGTAGGTTCTTTCCCTTCATCACTTTAAATAATTCCTGCCAGTCCCTTCTGGCCTGAAAAGTTTCCATTTCGAAAACAGCTGACAGTCTTATGGGAACTTCCTTTTAGGTAACTGTTTTTTCTCTTGCGTTTAAAAATCTCTTCGTCTTTCTTTATCTTTATTTTATTTTCGCTTTTTGTTGTTATTTGGTGTTTTTTGTTTGTTTGTTTGATGTGGGGGGGTGCATTTTTGTTTTTTATAGAGAGAAAGGGAGAGAGAGAAACATTGATTGATTACCTTCCACACATGCCCTAACCTGGATCAAACCCACCACTTTTTGGTGTATGGATGATGCTACAGCCAACTGAGCCACACCAGCCAGGGCAAGATTCTCCTTGTCTTTAACTTTTGCCATTTTAATTATGATATGTCTCTTTAGGATCATTTGCTTTGGGACTCGCTGTGCTTCCTGGACTTGTCTATTTTCTTTACCAGGTTGGGGATGTTTTCAGTCATTATTTCTTTGAATAGATTCTTTATTCTTTGCTTTCTCCCTTCTCCTTGTTGTACCCCTATGATGCAGGTGTTGTTATCATGTTGTCCCAGTGATCCCGTAGACTATCTTTATTTTTCACATTCTTTTTTCTTTTTGCTGCTCTGATTGGGTATTTTCTATTTTGTCTTTCAACTCACTGACTCTATTCTCTGCTTTATATAGCCTGCTGTTGAATCCCGCTAGTGTAGTCTTCATTTCAGATGTTGTATTCTTCGTTTCTTACTGGTTCTTTTTTACAGTTTCTTTGGCCTTTTTTATGTTTACTCTCTTTGTTTAAGTTCTTGCTGATTTCATCCATTCTTCTCCTAAGTCCCTAGAGCATCATTATAATCAGTGTTTTGAACTCTTTGTCTGATAGCTGGCTTGCCTCCATTTCACTTAGTTCTGTTTCTCAGGACTTCTCTTCTTCTTTCATTTGGGGCATATTTCTTTGTCTCCCCAGTTAGTGCTGAAACTTCTTCTGTAATAGATTATGAATAAGACACATTACCTATAATGTCTCATGTAATCCTCCCAATAATCTTATGACATGTGTGCAGTTATTATCACTGTTTTGGGATTACTGACTTTAAGTAACATTTTTCAGGTCATACAGCTAGAAAGCTTTGGGAATCAACACAAGCATCTGACACCAAAGCCAAGCCAATCTGAAGCCAAAACCTATGTTCTTCATGATAGTAGGCTAACTTTTCTCTTTGTTTTACACTCTATCCTTCGGCCATGGTAGATTTGCTTAAGTGCATATCATCATCATCATCATCATCATCATCATCATCATAGCTGACATTACTGGACATTGACTATGTGCTGAGCTTGTTTTAACTCTTTTTTTATATATATTTTTATTGATTTCAGAGAGAGAGAGAGAGAGAGAGAGAGAGAGAGAGAGAGAGAAACATCAGTGATGAGAGAGAGTCATTGATTGGCTGCCTCCTGCATGCCCCACACTGAGGATCCAGCCCGCAACCTGGGCATGTGCCCTGACTGGGAATCCAACTGTGATCTCCTGGTTCATAGGTCAATGCTCAGCCACTGAGCCATGCTGGCTAGGCTTAACTCTTTTCAATATAATGTCAATATAGTATTGATATTATAATAATACATATTTTACAGATGAGCAAACTGAGGCCCACAAAGGATATGTAACTTGCTCAGTCTCAAAACTAGCAAGTGATGTATAGATAAAATTTGAATCTGTTTGTTGCAGGAATTTATTGAGTGTGCAGCACTAGGCAGTCGTGATTGTAGAGCCCCCTGTGTTTAACTACCATACTGTCTGATCTGATTTGACCTCTATTCCTCTAGATTTAAAATCTTTTAGTTGCAGCCTATAATTTACAAATTGAAAACCAAAGTCCGTGGTTACAGAGCCATTCATAACCTGTCTCTACCTCTCATTTCCCAAGTCATTTCTCTATATATTCTAGATTCTAACTACATGGAACTATTTCCAATCTCTAAAGTATACTATATGCTTGCTTAATTTTATACATTCTTTTCTCTCTGACTACTGCCCTCCCCTCTTTTACTCTTGTGATTCATCTCTTCAAACCCAATTTGAGTAATTCTGATTTTTTTTCTGATCTTTCTACTAGCTACCCTTAGGGCGCAAATATGGTCAGCTCTCTCTTTTGTGTTATTGTGCTTCTTGTCTTTATGGTCAAATTTATTTACTTTTCTATCTCCCCATCAAAACTATGAACTATTTGAAAACAGGACCATAAATTGTTTTTCTTTGTATTTCTATCACAGTACTTAATGTTTATATTCATTAAGTATTGATGGCATGAATAAAAATACTTTATTGTGAAATAATTTAAAAACTAAAAATTTCCTCAGTTTGTTTTTCCCCACACTTCAACATACCCAAGGGACAATGACACCTCTAATTGGTACAGTGATTCCCAAATAGATTCTCATATAGACACACATTAGAATCTGAGGAAGGGGAAAACATGTAATTTGAACATGTTTGCTTTCTTACCTACTCCCACTCTCCCCACACAGTTGAATTTGATTTAATTCTCCATACCTCAACTGTTATTAGAAGGTCAGTGCTCTGAAACACACTATAAGCAGACATTTTAGCTTTTTTCTACTTCTGTTATCTTTAATATGCAAGGTCTGTATTTAGCACTGAGAAATACAAAGGAGCCAGAAACGTTCTTTCTATAAGCGTACTTACAGTATGATAGGTTCAAAACAAAACAGTTTTAGATAAAATAAAAACTATTAAATTCTGTTTCAGAAGTTTAGGGAAGTATTCTGCCATAGATGAGCTTGTGTCAAAAATAATCTCAACAGATAATGGGATTATTAGTTACAGAATGTAAAATGAATGTTTAAACTATTGAAATAAATAATAGAAGAATAAAAGCATGAGCAAAAAATGAGTAATGAACCAACAAGACGAAGCAGAATTTTTTAAAAAATAAATAAATAAAATGCGATTCTAGAGATCAGAGATATACTTCAGAATAATTGAAGGAAAGGTGGTGATGAAACATGATTTACCATTAATTGATAAATTGTTAAAGCTGGGTGGGAAGGAGAACTAAATAAAACTTATAAAAATAGGAAACACAACATATGAAATTGAAAAACAAATGAATGGGATAAATAACAGAAGGTAGTTACTGGTGTGGAAAATATAGCTAATGAAATTACCTGAGTACAACAGAGAAAGATGAAAAATATGAAAAAAGAGGCTAAAAGACGTAAAGGATAGAATGAGAATGATTGATACACTAAGTAGAGTTCAAGAATGAGGGAATGGAGAGAATGGGGCAGTGGCTCTGCCCAAAACAGTAATGGCCTAGAATTTTTCAGAATTGATAACAAACAGGAACCCTCCAGTCAAGTCTCTAGAAGGATACATAAAAAGTTATCTACATCTACCCTGGCCAGTGTGGTTCAATGTTTGAGGGTTGACCCATGAACCAAGAGGTAACCAGTTTGATTCCTAGTCAGGGCACATACCCGGGTTGTGGGCTTGATCCCCATTAGGGGCATGCAGGAGGCAGCCAGTCGATGTTTCTTTCTCATCAGTGTTTTTATCTCTTGATCTGTCTCCCTTCCTTTCTCTCTAAAATCAATAAAAACATATTTAAAAACACAAAAACAGAGAGCAGGAAGTATTTACCTGGGATTGGGAAGTAGGGAGAGGTTAGTAAAAAGGTACAACTTACAGCTATAAAATAAATAAGTTCTGAACATTTAATGTATAATATGGTGACTATAGTTGATAACACTATTGTATAAATGTAATTTGCTAAGAGAATGGAACTTAAATGTTCTCACCAAACATATACTTTTCTATATAATATAATCTCTACATTTACATAATCATCTACACTAATAAAAGAGAAACATGGTAATTGGCGTACGACCGCTACCCTTTTCATTGGCTAATCAGTGAGTATATGCAAATTAGCTGTCAGCCAAGATGGCGGCCGGCAGCCAGGCAGCTGGAAGCAAACATGAGGCTTGCTTGCTGCAGTGACTGCAGACTCCAACGGCCTCTGAGCTGGCAGTTTGAAACATTCTAACAAATATAGAAGCTAAACAAACTGCCGGGATCTCAGAGCTGGAGTTATACATTGTTTCGATTATAGAACGGCAAACAAACCAGCGGAAGCCTCAGAGCTAGAGCCAGAGCTAAAGCTGGCCCAGAATAAAAAAAAAAAGAAAAAAAGGAGCGGTTGGGAGCTTCAGTTAATCACCAGCCTTAAGGCAGCCCTCAGCCCCTCACCCAGACTGGCCAGGCACCCCAGTGGGGACCCCCACCCTGAAGGGTGTGTGACCAGCTGCAAACAGCCATCATCCCCTCATCGAGGCTGGCCAGGCACCCCAGTGGGGACCCCCACCCTGATCCAGGACACCCTTCAGGGCAAACCAGCCGGCCCCCAGGCCTCTATTCTAAATAGTAAAAGGGTAATATGCCTCCCAGCACCGGGATCAGCGGAGCCGCAAGGCCTCCTGGCACAGGATCAGCGTGACAGGGGGCAGCACCCAAACCCCCTGATCGCCCTGCAGCTCTGTGTGTGACAGGGGGTGAAGCCACAACCTCCCTATCCGCCCTGCTCTGTTCATGACAGGGGAAGGTGCCCCAACCCCCTGATCAGCCCTGCTCTGTGCCTGATAGGGGGGAGCTCCCCAACCCCCTGATTGCCCTGTGGCTCTGTGTGTGACAGAGTGCAGCACACCAACCCCCTGATCGGCCCTGCTCTGTGTGTGACAGGGTGCGGTGCCCCAACCCCCTGATTGGCCCTGCTCTGTGGGTGATAGAGGGTGGTGCCCCAACCCCCCTCCACGGGCCTTGCTCTGTGTGTGACAGGGTAGAGCCATAACCTCCCCATTGGCCCTGCCCTGAGTGTGACAGGGTGCAGCACCCCAACCCCCTGATCACCCTGCTCTGTGTGTGACAGGGGGCGGTGCTCCAGCTCCCCTATCGGCCCTACTCTGTGAGTGACAGGGGGGAGCTCCCCAACCCCCTTATCGACCCTGCTCTGTGTGTGACAGGGTACAGAGCCCCAACCCCCCTGATGGGCCCTGCTCTGTGAGTGACAGGGGGCAGCGCCCCAACCCCCTGATTGGCCCTGCTCTGTGAGTGACAGGGGGTGGCGCTGCAACCTCCCCATCGACCCTGCCTTGAGTGTGACAGGGGGCGGTGCCCCAGCCCCTCAATCGGCCCTACCCTGAGCGTGACTGAGGGTGGCATTGCAACCTCCCGATCTGCCCTGCTCTGTGCATGACGGGGTGGTGCCCCAACTCCCCAATCGGCCCTGCTCTGAGCCTGACCAGGGGCTGCACCTAGGGATTGGGCCTGCCCTCTGCCACCCAGGAGCAGGCCTAAGCCAGCAGGTCGTTATCTCCCGAAGGGTCCCAGACTGTGAGAGGGCACAGGCCGGGCTGGGGGACCCGCCCCCCGGCCCCCCCCCCCCCCCCCAGTGCACAAATTTTTGTGCACCGGGCCTCTAGTGTAACATATAAAATATTTGAGGTGTACATGTTTATTAAATAGATGAGAGGAATCCTTTCAAATTGTATACATATATCAAATCATTACAGTGTACCCTTTAAATACTTTTTTTCATTGCTATATAACCTTTACTCATGGGATATATCTGCCTGTTGCATAGATATAATTTCTCAAAGCTTGGAATTAGATTGGACACTGCAGCCTTATCTCCTATTCCACATTGATTTTTCATGTGGTAAAAATCAATGATTGAAAACCCAGTTTAGCAAAGATTATGTCATCAAAAGGAATGTGGTATGTTCTAATGTTGACTGTTTCTTATGGTGTCCTGCAGATGTCACTGTGTTTCTTTTGAAAAGTCAAAATATCTCTGTTGCCCCAGAGTTCCTCAAGAACAGTTTGGGAACCTCTGCCTTCTTTGTGCTTCAGTTCTTTTTATGCTAAATGTGTACTGGTTTTTTTTAATTGCAACATATGTTTTAAGGTGTTACTCTCTTTCCCCACTTATACTTATGACTGATTCAATGTCTCTTACCTTTTTATTTACTTTTTGACCTTGCAGAGGCTTTAGACAAACCATACAGATTTCATAGGTCTACCACCAAGTTTTCTCTTTTGTCCTGAGTTCAAATTCATTAAAAGATAAAATGAAACACCAAGTTGGGACAGTTTGCCAGTACTGCCAATCAGTACTTAGCTCACAACACACTACGCAGCTGTTTTGATCATTTCACTCCATCTAGCATTTTGTTACTCTTAGGATTTGACATTACCTACAAAGATGCCCTTGCTTTATAAAACTGACCTGCTTCTGGAAAATTGCCAGCAAATGAGCAGTCTCACTTGCAATTTAAATTCAATAAATATTAGTGGCATCTATTTATATAGAAGCTACTTTGCTTTGATACTGTATCCCTGCTTTACCTATCCAAATCACACTGGATGTTAGGGATTAAAGTGGGATTGGGGTTCCATGATTTCTGACATAAAATATCTTACTCTGTTCTAGGGCATAGCTAACATCCCCTTAAATTGTAGAGAGAATGATACTCACAGGGAACAATGTAAAATAACAAAATTTGAAGAGCTTTATATATAAAACCTGAGCAAATGAGCAGAACTCCAGGAAAACTAGCCTAAGGCTTTGAAATCTCCTTCCATCACAAATCTCAGAACTTCTAGTATAATTCAGTTTAAAGCATAGAATAAAGAGACAGAATAGAGAAACGAATCAATACGCGAGTTTTACCAGAGTGGCTAGAATATATACAGATGAGATGATTGCGCCTCTGTCACCTAGTGAAAGGTATAATGTTATCATTTATCAGTGTGAAAGTATAAGAACTTTTAACAAGTACTAATTTCATACCCAGCATCTATATGCCTCCCATCTGCCTGAACTATAACAAGCGCTTCTCCCTAATATAGTGGGAGAAGACAGGGAAAAGGAGGCCTTTTCTTCTATGACCTGAAGCAATACAATATAAATTACCGATCCTTGGTTGAATTATTTAGTCTGTTTATTTCCCAAAATAACTTTCCAAATATGTAAATCTTTAAATAATAAAATAAGTTGATACAAATGAATAAAGAAAACACTTATAAAAAAGAGAACATGAAAAAAATGATTCAAGACACAATGTGCCAGAGGGTCTCAGCACCAAACAGGAAAAGGACTAAACAAAGATACCTATGGCAGTGAATATGTGAGCCCAGTGCCTCCTACCTCTTTTCTTCTCTCTGATACACATTACTATGGGAGAGAAGAAGTACGAATAGGGTATAATTATTTTAAGGTAAGCAAATGGTAATTAAAAGCAGTGTGTGAGTGCTGTAATATTCTATTCAAGTTAAAGTCAAAAGATTTTTTTTATTGTGTATACTAAGAACTTACATAAGACATATAATTTCATAAATTTAAAGTTATTATTTGAAAGAAGTAATTTATTACTGTGTAGAGCTAAAAGAAAAAACATTTATCTATTTTTGTGGATGCTATACAAAATCCTGGAAAAAACAAAATAATAGAAAAGTCTGGTGCTTTATAATTAAAATGTGTATAGATTATAGCATATGTAGACATCAGTTTATGATTTGATTCCCCAACTTATAAACTGTGTTCTTCAAGTACGTTTAGTAATTGATTGTTAAAACCTTAAATGCATTACCCTATGTAAGCATTTTTAACTAGAGGCCCAGTGCACAGATTCATGCACTGGTAGGGTCCCTTGGCCTGGCCTGTGCCTTCTTACAATCTGGCACCCCTCAGGGGATGTCGGACTGCCGATTTTGGCCTGATCCCTGCAGGCCAGGCCAAGGGACCCACCGGTGTCTGGCCTCTAGTATGCATATAAGATTTTTGGTTAATCTCTTCCCACCCTCCCCGCCTTTCCTCTGAGATTCATCAGTCTGTTACATGTTTCCCTGCCTGTGCATTGAACGTCTGCCCCCTGGTGGTTAGTGCATGTTATAGCTACCAGACAAATGGTCAGCCACTTGCTTAGTCTTTTAGTATATAGATGACTACAGAGTATTCTCTCATATGGATGTGGTATAATATATTTGCCCCTGGTTTTGGGACATTCAACTTACTGTGGGGGGTTTTTTTGTTTTTTTGTTGTGTTTTTTTGATGATGTGATAATTGAACATCTTTTTTTATAAAACTTAGTCTGAATTTCCCTTTTTCTCCCTACCTACAAGAGACCCCTGCTATTATTAATTCTATTATCCAGTGGTATTCTTTGAAGGTTAAGGGACCTAATATTCTTTAAGTGTTTGGCATAGTGTGTGGCACACTGTAAGTGCAGAATAAATACTCTCCACAACCTTTCTCTGACTCAGCATTGATACAGGAAATATGATTTGAAATGGTTCTTTGAGGTGAGCACTGAGGTCTTTTAGCAATAGCACAGCAAGGGATGCCAAATGGCAGAGGAAAATCCGAAAGATTGAAGCTGTAAGATTGAAAAGAGTTTCTGTAGTCATTCATTTGTTTTAGTTGTTCCCAGTTGTATATTCTTTATATAAAAGGAATATCTTAGCTGGAGACTCTTAGAATATAATTTATTCCTTTGAATGAAAATGTATATGTTTATTAAAGTAATATTATAAGAGAGAAACATTGAAAAAGCACTCTTTAAAATAGTGCAATCATTGTGTGTGTTATTTGTTTATTGTATCTATATCTTATACTTTTTGTGATATTTTAGTCAAGTGTGTGTCCAATGATGTCTTCTCTGTTTTCTTTTTTTTTTTTTTTAATTATCCTAGTCACGTGAACTGGAAATTTCAGTTTATTGGCGTGATTGGCGATCTCTGTGTGCTGTAAAATTTCTGAGGTTAGAAGACTTTTTAGACAACCAGCGGCATGGCATGTGTCTCTATTTGGAACCACAGGGTACTTTATTTGCAGAGGTAATAAATGTATTTTATTAAATGTGCATAACTGTAATTGAAATTATGTAAGTAGACAGCATGATGTAGAAGTGGAGAGAGTATTAGGCTAAACCACATACAACTTGAAATCTTGGCTCAGCTTTGCCACTGAAAAGGTATATTATCTTAAGACAAATAATTTATCCTCTGATTTGTTTACTCAGAGGGGGTTGGACTATATTATATCTAAGGTTCTCTTAAATTTTCAAAACTTAGTAGTATAGTGAATTTCATGACCATAAATCCAGTGCTATATTCATATCAACTTAAATTTTCTTCACTGTAGGTTACCTTTTTTAATCCAGTTATTGAAAGAAGACCAAAACTCCAACGACAAAAGAAAATTTTTTCAAAACAGCAAGGTAATTAATAAGAAATCAAATACTAAGAGTTTCCTGATGTAAAGAAAATCTGTGTACTTTTTTTTTCTTTTTTTAAATCTTCATTGTTGAGAGTATTAACCCCATTAACCCCTTCTAGTTCGTTCTGCTCTCCGCCCCAGGCCATCACTACCCTATTGTCTATGTCCATTTTTAATTTTTTGAGGAAACTCCATAGTGTTTCCATAATAGCTGCACCAGTCTGCATTCCTACCAGTAATATACTAGGGTTCCCTTTTCTCCACATCCTTGCCAGCATTTGTCATTTGTTGATTTGTTGATGGTAGCCATTCTGACAGGTGTGAGGTGATACCTCATTGTCATTTTAATTTGCATCTCTCTGATGATCAGTGACTTTGAGCATTTTTTCATGTATCTTGGCCTTCTCTATGTCCATTTTGGAGAAGTGTCTATTTAGGTGCTTTGCCCATATTTAAATTGGATTGTTTGTCTTCCTTTTGTTAAGTTGTATGAACTCCTTTATATTTTGGATAGTAACCCTTTATCAGAGGTATCATTACCAGACATGTTCTCCCTCACAGTGGGCTCCTTTTTCATTTTGTTGATGGTTTCTTTTGCTGTGAAGAAGCTTTTTAGTTTGATGTAGTCCCATTTGTTTATTTCCTCCTTAGTTACCTTTGCCCTAGTAAATGTATCAGTAAACATGTTGCTGTGAGAGATGTCTGAGATTTTGCTGCCTATGATTTCCTATTTTTATGATTTCACAACTTACATTTAAGTCATTTATCCATTTTGAATTGATTCTTGTGTATGGTGTAAGTTGGTAGTCTAGTTTCATTTTTTTGCCTGTATCTGTCCAGTTTTCCCAACATCATTTATTGAAGAGACTCTCTTGACTCCATTGTATATTCTTGCCTCCTTTGTCAAATATTAATTGAGCATAATGGCTTGGGTCGATTTCTGGGTTCTCTGTTCTGTTCCATTGACCTATGTGCATGTTATTGTGCAAGTACCAGGCTGTTTTGATTACAGTGGCTTTGTAGTATAACTTGATATCTGGTATTATAATCCCTCCAACTTAGTTCTTCTTTCTCAAGATTGCTGCAGCTATTTGGGGTCTTTTTTGGTTCCATATAAATTTTGGAGAGTTTGTTCTAGATCTGTGAAATATGCTGTTGGTATGTTAATAGGGATTGTATTGAATCTATAGGTTGCTTTGGGTAGTATGAACATTTTAATGATGTTAATTCTACCAATCCATGAACACGATACATTCTTCCACTTCTTTATATCTTCCCCTATCTCTTTCTTCAACACCGTGTAGTTTTTGAAGTACATGTCTTTTACCTCCTTGGTTAAGTTTATTCCTAAATATTTTAATTTTTTTGTTGTTGCACTGGTAAATGGGATTGTTTGTTTAATTTCTCTTTCAGAGAATTCATTAGTGGTATATAAAAACTGCCATCAACATCTGGGTGTTAATTTGTATCCTGCTACTTTGCCAAATTCATTTATTAAATCTAGTAATTTTTTTATGGCGTCTTTAGGTTTTCTGTGTACAATATCATGTCATCTGCATATAATGAGAGTTTTACTTTCTCATTATTTCTTCTTGCCCGATCACTGTGGCGATGACTTCCAGTGTGTTCTTTATTAGTGTTGTCATTCTTTATTTCCGACAGGTCTTTTTTTATAGTTACTATATCTTTATTCACGCTGTTGAGCATCTTTGCAGTCATTATTCTGAACTCTACATCTGACAAATTTCTTATCTTCATTTCATTTAGCACTTCTTCTGGAGAATTCTCTTGTTCTCTCATTTGGGGGTTGTTTTTTTGTCTCCCCATTTTGGCTCTCTGTTTAGGTTTATGTCTATTTATTAGGTAGATCTGCTATGACTCCCAATCACTAGTGCAGGAAAATGTCAGGCGCTATTTGTGACTGGCCCTGAGTACCTGTTTGGAGCTATCAACTATCCACAGGCTGTGGCTTCCTCTGCTGGGGCTCGGTTCTTTTGGAAAGGACCAAGATGTGCACCAAGATCTGCTTTTCCTTGCCCCAGGCCTGGGTTAGATCAGGCAAAGACTCAAAACCTCCAGAGACCCACCTCTGTCTGCAATCTGATTGGTATTCAGTCTTGATTAGCCTTAGGCTACCCACCACTGGAAGGGGTGAGAGGTTTTCCAACTGGGTGGGGCAAAGACTCCAGAGACCTGCCTCTGCCTCTGATTGTTATTTTCAGTCTCTTAATGGGCCTCAGAAACTCTATAAGGTGGGGCAAGAAGTTTTCAATTACTTTCCCCCCACCTACCTCCAGGCAAAAGCTGCCTTGATGGTAAAGGTATACAAGAGAAAGATGTCCTCTGCAGTATGAGGGAATGTCTCAGCACAGGAAACAGTTGTCTGCCTTCCAAGCTCTAACCCCATAATCCCCAAACCTGGTTTCTGCTCACATAGCTCCAGTCGACTCTGCTCTTCTTCTGCCAGAGCCCAAGGTGAGTGGCTGCACATGAAATTTTGTGCATTGGCCCTGTAAGAGAGTGCCTGCATTTCCAGCCATCTCTCCCTGGTAAACAGCAACCCTGCTGCTTTTCACAGCCAGATGTTATGTGGGCACCTTTCTCAGTTCTGGGCTGGGGGGCCCAACTTGGGGTTTAGACCCCAGAGTTCTCAGTGGCAACCCCACATAGCTGAGATATCTCTCTGAAAATTCAGCTGCTGTCTGTGGGAGCCTAGCCAGCCCTTTCATGACTCCTCAATTCTCATCAGTCTCTATACGGTCTCCACTTTCCATCCTTGGTTATCAGGGTTCTCTCCAGCTAGTCTTCAGTTGATTATTCAGGGTGGTTTATCTGTATTTTAATTATAATTGCAGTTTGGTCTTGGGAGCATGTCCGTGTAGTTTCTACTTTTCTGCACCATTTTGGAATCTCTCCATAATGTTTTAAAAGTGATATCCATCTTTGTTTTTTGTTTTATCTTTATCTGTGTATTCATTTATTTTTATTAAGGAATATTTTAAACATACTCATAAGTAGAGAGACTAGAGCAATGTACCATCACTCAACTTCAACCACAGTCAACTCATGGCCAATTTTGTTTTCTTTATATCTCTTTCACTCATTACTTCCTCAGATTAATTGGAGCAGATCCAGACATCATATTGATTTATTCTTAAATATTATAGTTAGTATCTCCAAAAGATAAGAATTTTTATTAAGCCTTAACCACATATCATTACTAGACTTTAAAAATAAAGTATCTACCTATTTATCTTTAAAACTGCTTTTGCTGTTTTGCACTAGTATTTATAACAAATAGTTAACTATTTTTTAAGTGGCACATTTTATTTGTCCTTAAATTATAAACCAATGAATATGAATTTTTTTAATTATAGCTTTTGGTAATATGTAAAAAAAATTACTTGTTCTGTTTATTTACAATATCCACAGGCAAAACATTTCTCAGAGCTCCTCAAATGAATATTAATATTGCCACTTGGGGAAGGCTAGTGAGAAGAGCTATTCCTACAGTAAATCATTCTGGCACCTTTAGTCCTCAAACACCTGGGCCTGCTACAGTGCCAGTGGTTGATGTACGCATCCCAGAACTAGCATCTCCAACTAGGTACGTGTTTAAGATTTAAGCATTGCTTTTATAAAAAATAAAAAAAATTGTAACATTTGTATCTATTGATTACAGTGGGCCTATTTAAAGTCTCATTTTTTTTCCAAATTGTATGATGAAATTAGTATTCTGATTACTTTTAAAAATTAAAAATTGTTTGCTTTAATTTTAGATTATTTAAAATACATATTTTTGATAACTTTTTGGTGAATTACTTTCTCTTTTATAAGTGATTCTACAGTAACCAAATTGGACTTTGATCTTGAACCTGAACCTCCTCCAGCCCCACCACGTGATTCTTCCCTTGGAGAAATGGATGAATCTGCTGAATTAAGAGATTTGGATGCACCAGAACAGGCAAGGCATTTTAAACTTTTATTTTTACCATGTGAATTACCAGTAAAAGCATCATAGTGAATGAGGTATACATTTCAATTATTTAAAAATTGTCTGTGTCCTGTCAGTATTGCTCAGTTAGTTGGAGCATCATCTCATGGGCCAAAGTGTCACAGGTTCCATTCCCAGGTAGGGCAAATTCCTGGGTTGCAGGTTGGATCCCATTAGGAGAGCAGTAGATCGATGTTCTCTCTCACATCAATATTTCTCTCTCCCCCTCTCTCTCTTTGTTTCCCCCCCCCCCCCTCTTTCTCTCTCTCCCTCCCTCACTTCCTCCCCCTCTAAATTCAATGAGCATATACTCAGGTGAGGATTTTTTTTTTTTAATTGTCTGTGTTTTGTGTTCTTAGGAGTGAAACATAAAAATCTCTAGATGTCCATGGGCCAGTAGAGATAAAATAGGCTGCTTCAGCTAAAAAGAGCATAAGAACATGATTGATAGTAAATGATATATTGTGTAAACACTCTTCCTCTTCTGTCTTGGTTAACATGATTTCTGAATACACATTGAAGGTGGCATTAATGTGTTAAGTTTTTCACATGTTTTAGATAAATGCAATATACAATTAACCTTAAAATGAATATTTAGTATCTGAATTTAACTTTTCTTACAAATACTGACTTCTGACATTTTTATTTTAACTTTATCCTTACCTACTAAGTTGAAAGTTTCTTTGATTTAATGAGTATTTAATATTTCACAGGACTCAGAAGCTGTTTTTGATATTGAAAATGACAGAAATAGTATACGTCCAAAATCTCAATCTGAATTTGAAGCTGATATTCCTCAATCAAGCCTAGAATACAGTGGAGTTCGAGAACTTGAGGATAGAAGGTAAAGAATATGTACAGAACTTTGCTACTGCATGTTTGGTCTCATACTTTTACCTTATTTTTAAATGATATTGCTGTTTTCAGATCTCAACAAATGTTTCAGTTTAATCTACAAGACTTCAGATGTTGTGCTGTCTTGGGTAGAGGACATTTTGGAAAGGTAATCTCTTAATATTTCTTTAATACCTACAAAAGTAATAACTCTGGTGGGAAATAATTATTTAATCTCATTTCAGGTGCTTTTGGCTGAATATAAACACACAAATGAGATGTTTGCTATAAAAGCCTTAAAGAAAGGAGACATTGTAGCTCGAGACGAAGTAGACAGGTTAGTTTTTTAAAACATAAACCGATGAACAAAAACAGATCCAGAGACAGAGAAGCATCCATTAGATGCTCAAACCTCAGAGAGAAGGTAGGGGAGGGTGGGGGTAAGGGGGAGAGATCAACCAAAGGACTTGTATGCCTGCATATAAGCATAACCAATGGACACAGACACCAGGGGGTGAGGGTGAGGGCAGGATTGAGGGGGAGGGACATTGGGGGGATAAGGACACATTTGTAATACCTTAATAAAGGGAAATAAAAATAAATAAATAAAACTATTTTTCTGAAGTTGTGACTTAATAACAGCAAAACTATCATAAATAGGGTGATTAAATATGGAAATAAGTTAATTCCAAGTTGTCCTTGAATATTTGACTTGATTTTCTTCTACTTTAAGTCAAGTTGGTTTTCAGGAAGAGAAGGAGTAGTAATTTTTTTCTATTTAGTCAAAATTAATGTTCCAGAGTCAGAAATTTTGAACAATGTTCTTTCTAGCAGCTCATAAGAATTCTTACAGAAAAAAACCTATGATTCTATAGACTTTACAGAGAAATTATACCACTCTCAAGAAGCTTCTTGAAGCATGTTACAGAATTCTCCATGTAGCCTCTCTATTTTCCAGTCAGCCTTCCAAATTAAAACTTATGCAGCATATCTTTACTTCATATATTATATGATAAAATACTTGAATTCTGTAACTTATGAATTAAAAAGACTGTCTTTGAAATTACCTTGGTCACAAACTTTTATTTTTATTATGCTTTAAATTGCTAAATTCTCTGACCATTTCCTGATAAATTTTCACAGTTTACCCTAATTAAGTCTTTTCTGTTAACTATAACACTAGCCATACGTGTGCTGCTCTGGTACTGTCAGTACAAACTCTATAATCTTTGTCATACTAATCATATATTTTAGTTTGCATTAACATATTTCAATTCATTATATACATCAAGCAGACCAAATTTTTTAAAACATATGTAGCAAAACAAAGACATATTTTATGGTTTTAAAGTTATAATAGTTAAGAACTTGGCTTAGTTTAGAGTTTGGTAATTTTTAAAGAGCATTGTTTCCAGTTAGAACCTAAGGGAAGAAAAAAACCTATTTATTTTTAAATGTTTTCTCTTACAGCCTGATGTGTGAAAAAAGAATTTTTGAAACTGTGAATAGTGTAAGGCATCCATTTTTGGTGAACCTTTTTGCATGTTTCCAAACCAAAGAGCATGTTTGCTTTGTAATGGAATATGCTGCCGGTGGGGACCTAATGATGCACATTCATACTGATGTCTTTTCTGAACCAAGAGCTGTGTAAGTATGCTTTAGACCTTTCTCTGAATTTTTCATGACTAATTTTTTTCTGGAAAGGAAAAAAGCTCTCTGAATTAATTCTCGTCCCCCACCCCCTTTCCCAAATAGAAAATAAGACTTTAGAAATTTTTACCTTTTGCCACCAAAAACAAAAACAAAAAATCTATTTAATTCTGTTGTCCATGTTGAAATTTCATGGATTACCCTGAATCATACCTGATAATTTAAATAAAAACTTAGATTCTTTTTAATAAAATTTTTGCTGGGTTTTTTTTTTTTTAATAATTTTTTAAAATTGATTTGTTGTTGTTTTTAGAGAGAGAGGATAGGAGAGAAAGAGAAACATTGATGTGAGATGCTCCCTACCAGGGATCGAGCCCACAACCCAGTCATGTGCCCTGACCAGGAATCAAACAGGCACAAGATGATGCCCAACCAACTTAGACACCGTGGCCAGGGCTAAAACTTTTGTTTTCTGTTACATTTTATCCCTAGGGAATGCCATTATGACCATGACTTTAAATACCAAATATACTCAAAGTACATTAAGTGGAAAGAGAAAGGGTAGAATAGTCTGTCATATTATTGTACGAAATACTAGTATTTGTATTTTAAAGGGTAATTTTAAGTATCTGTATATGTTTACAATATCTCTGAAAGTATCCAAGAAAGTGGTATATATATTGCTTCCAATGAAAGACATAGAAAGTAGACTAAATTAGAATCCTTTTTGTAATTCTTGAATGTGATATAATATGAAAGTTTTACTTATTCAAATGCATAAAAAATAAATAATAGCATACACAAGATTAAATATATACATATATGTAGTTCCCCCTATTGTTATCCCAGTTTATAGCTCTTAAATGGTGGAGCTAGGATTTGAACCTAGGAAAGTACTCTTAGTAGCTACACTCTACATCAGTGATGGCGAACCTTTTGAGCTCGGCATGTCATCATTTTGAAAAACCCTAACTTAACTCTGGTGCCGTGTCACATATAGAAATTTTTTGATATTTACAACCATAGTAAAACAAAGACTTATATTTTTGATATTTATTTTTTTAAGTCCTCACCTAAGGATAAATTTTTCATTGATTTTAGAGAGAGGGAGGGAAGAAGAGGAAGAGAGAGAGAGACATTGATTTGAGAGAGAAACATCGAATAGTTGTCTACTATACACACCTGACCAGGGATCAATCCTGCAACCTTTCGTTCTATGGGGTGATACTCCAACCAACTGAGCCACACCAGCCAGGACTCACTAAATTTATATCTTCAGCCAGGACTCACCAAATTTACTTGACTTTCCCTCTGTATGGCTGATATTATTGCTCATTTAACTTCTCAAACTAAGCTACTGATTTTTCCTATTTTTTCTTGACCTCACCCACCACGTCCCAGACCTACTACTCTTCTAGTCTTCTCCATCTTAGTAAATGTCAGTACCATCTATCGATTGTACAAGCCAAAACATGGAGAATCATTCTTGATCCTCTTTTTCCTTACATGCAACATACAAATTATTAGCAAGTTTGATCAATTCTACCTTCAAAACATATCGCAGATCAGTAGTAAATCTCTATTGGGTTTATTCTTAAATTGTCATTACTTGTTTATATTTTGACAACTGACATTTATTTAGCATTTTCACTTCTTTGATTCATATCATAACCTTTAGAGGTATGTAGAGCAGATAGTAGTATACTGTTGTACCTTCAAATTTCTTCTGTTTTGTTATGCCTTTAAAATATGTTGTGTTTATATATAAAATCCAGTTCTTCCTTTAGAAATTTTTATTTTTGCTGAGACTGCAATTCATATACAAATGAAACAAGCCCAATGAAATACAGAAATAAAATGATACATTGCACTACTTCAGATCTGAAGTACTCTAATTATTCAGATCTCACCTCAAATGTTATTTCTTAGGTCATTTTTTGAGTATCCTATCTAAAATACCACTATTACTATTGTCCAACCCATGTCTCTATTGTATTTTATTTCTCCGTAACACTTTATTTCTACCTAAAATCATCTTATGTATTTATTTTTTACATAAGATGTAAAAGGCAGAGAAACAAGGACCTTTTCTATATACTAACGGAATAGCTAGAAAGGTGGCTGGCGCATAAATGATCAGTGACTTTTTACTGATTGAGACTATGAAATCAAAATCAGTTCAGTTCCTAGCTTTACTGTTTTCTAGCTATGTGACTTTAAACAAATTACTCTCTGAGAGCATCATTTTCTGCTTCTATAAAATATTTTATCCTAAAAGCTTTATTTTAAGATTAAGCCAATTGATGAAAATATCTAACACAGTACCTGACACATAGTAAGCATTCACTAATATATATGTATATATTTGGTAAGTGCAGTATCATTAGGGCAATCTATTTAACAAAAAAGGAAAGAAAGAAAAAGTATTTTTATAATTGATATATCCTTTTGCTGCCAAAATAAGTTTGCTAAAAATGTATGTATAAAAAACCACCTTAGCATCTTAGAATCACATTTGTTCTAATGGACCTTAGTTAAATATTTTAGATTTTGACAAGTATTTATATAAGATCTAATGTTTTATCAAATAAATATTTCTAAATACTTGCATTTTAAATTTTTTTTCAAATTGTGTTCCATTTTTATAAAAGTAAGTAAACACAGCCCTGGCTGGTTTAGCTCAGTGGATAGAGCATCGGCCTGCAGACTGAAGGGTCAAGGGTTCGATTCTTGATCCCTGGCTCCCTCCGGGCGCATGCAGTAGACAACCAATCGATGTGTCTCTTTCATATCAATGTTTCTGTTTCTCTGTCTCTTCCCTCCCACTCTCTCTAAAGAAATAAGTGAAAAAATATTCTCAGGTGAGGGATAAGAACAACAAAAATAAGTAAACACAAAACATAGCTGTATTATCTACCTGTACATCTAACTGCATTCTAAAACTTTGAAGAACATTCACCAAACTGACAAGAATAGTTATCTCTATGGATGATAGTCACTTGGGGATGAGATGGTAGATCAATAAGTAAAATATTATGTCTTGGGGCAAGGGTATTCTACGTATTTGATAGAGAAAATATCCATGTTTTGCTTGTATAATTAAGAATTGACTCTCCTAAGTGTCTCCTAATAACCTATTCTACACTGAAGACAGATCTACATTTTTAAACTCACTCATTTATTTATTACTTGCCTCCTCATTCAGTATGCCTGCCACATATCAGGCATTATGTTAGCCATCTATACTAATAAAAGGGTAATGTGCTAATTAAACCGGATGTCCTTCCAGACAAAGCCACAGTGGCAGGGCCGAGGCAGAGGCGGTTAGGGGCAATCAGGCCAGCAGGGTAGGGGAGTTGGGGGCATTGAGGCCGGCAGAGGAGCAATTAGGGGTGATCAGGTCAGCAGAGGAGCAATTAGGGGGTGATCAGGTCAGCAGGGGAGGGCAGTTGGGGGCATTGAGGCCGGCAGAGGAGCAATTAGGGGTGATCAGGTTGGCAGAGGAGCAATTAGGGGGTGATCAGGTCAGCAGGGGAGGGCAGTTGGGAGTGATCAGGCTGGCAAGGGAGGGCAGTTGGGAGTGATCAGGCCGGCAGGGGAGCAGTTAGGGGCATCAAGCAGGCAGGCAGAGGCAGTTAGGGGCAATCAGGCAGGCAAGCAGGCAAACAGGAGCCAGAGGTCCCGGATTGTGAGAGGGATGTCCAACTGCCTGTTTAGGCTGATACCTGTGGGATTGGGCCTAAACCAGCAGTCAGACATCCCCCAAGGGGTCCCAGATTGGAGAGAGTGCAGGCCGGGCTAAGGGACAAACCCCTCCCTGGTGCACGAATTTCGTGCAATGGGCCCCTCTAGTCTTTATATATGTACTAGAGGCCCAATGCACGAAATTCGTGCAAAATTAGGCCTTTCTTCCCCTGGCTGCCAGCACCGGCTTCCCTCTGGCACCCAAGACCCTGGCTTCCCTCACAGCCCTGGCTTCACCTGAAAGGTCGTCCAGAAGGACGTCCAGTCTAATTAGCATATTATGCTTTTATTATTATAATATATATATATATATAATAATATATATATATTTTATATATACACACACACATATATATATATATAGACAGCTACCATAATGACCGTAACAACCTAATAACTAATTTCTATGATGCCCACTGTGGCCAGCGAACCGGCCCCATCGGGGTGGGGACAGCGGCCAACCTCACAGCCCCTCCCCCACTGGCCTGTCCCTGATGGGACTCTCCCACCCCAATCAAGAGCAGGGCCTGCTGGCCAAACACCACCACCCTTACTCCCGGCCAGTCGCACCCCCTATCAGCCCACCCCACCACAATAGGCCCACAGCCCTCCCCACAGCCAGCCTGCCCCTGATCGCACCCCCTCAACCCCAATAGGGGGCGGGGCTAGGCGGCCAACCTTCTGCAGCCCCTCCCCATGACCGGCCCCAGCCCCAATCAGCTCCCCAACCCCAATCGGGGGCGGGGCCCACCGGCAATCACCCACAGCCCCTTCCCCCAGCCAGCGCAGCCCTGATCCAGGCTGTGATGGGGCCCAATCTGGGCAGACCAACCAGCCAACCTCCCGCCATCTCCTCCTCCTGACAGGCCCAGCCCCGATCTGGCCTGATTGCGGCCAGGCTGGCCGGACCCCACCTGTGCACAAATTCATGCACTGGGCCTCTAGTCTACATATACAAAAGCCTAAGCGACCGTTACAGTGGAATGACCAGTTGCTATGATGCGCACTGCCATGGGGGGGCAAACACTCAATGCAGGATCTGCCCCCTGGTGGTCAGTGCACTCCTACAGGTGGAGTGCCACTCAGTTAGAAGCTGAGCAGCGGCAGCAGGCCCAGTGGGCCGGGATGAGTGTGAGCAACACAGCGCCCAGCCCTAGTTTGGGCTTCTTCCTGGCTGCCTGCCCCTTGGAGAACTGCTACATTTCTCGGGAGATGTCCAACTGCCAGCTTAGGCCTGATCCCCGCAATCCAGGCTGAGATCGGGCCTAAACTGGCAGTCAGACATCTTCTGAGGAGTCCTGAATTGTGAGAGTGCGCAGGCCAGGCTGACGCTCAATCAGGAGGAGGGAGTGGGTGGCGCACGCTATGGCCTAGGGATTCCAGGAACTGCAGGCCTAGAGCTTGCTTTCCAATAAAAAAAATTGGAAAAAGAAAAAGCGGCTGGATGCTGCCGCCCTGGGAAGAGCAACTCCAGGAGGGGAAAGCCTCCCCAGATCCCACCCAGCCTGGCTGGTGTGCTGCGAAGGACCATGCACCAACCTTGGCGGTGGCCCCCATTCCGCTGCCCCTTGGTCCTGCGGCTCACGGCCACTGGTGAGGTGCAGGAAGCACAGCCCCTCTGACTCCAAAGCCGATCACTCCGATAGCTGCTACCCATCCTGCTCCACAGTGGATGCAGCGCTGCCAGGCCCATGCCGCATCAGCTCTGGCTTCCAGCTTCCTGCCTGCCCCTTCGTATACTATGTGCAGTCAGGGGCATGGCTTCGGTCTCCCTGGCCAATAGCGCCACAGCGCAGCCAGAGAGTGGCAGGACACAGCCACCAGCGCTGACTGGGATTGATTTGGCCATGTGACTAACGTCATGTGCAGTTACACTGCATGTTTACATTTATAGGGAAGCAGGGCAGCCTGCTCCTGCTGCCCAGGCCACCTTCTAGACCAGCGGTTCTCAACCTGCACTATGCTTTAATTATGTTCAATTTGTAACAATGAAATTGGGGGTCACCACAACATGAACTGTATTAAAGGGTTGTGGCATTAGGAAGATTGAGAACCACTGTTCTAGACTAAGAAAGGCCCACTGATCTCTGTGATTCTCCTCCCATCCGGAATCAAAACCTCTTGGGGATGAATGATCCCAGCGATGTCCCCAGCACATACTCAGTGTCACTGTCACAGACATTCCCAGTCATTACAGCCCGTTCCCCAGCCCGCAGTGCCCTGCTCCACCCACTGCCCCTCCTCACCTGTCACCCCCTGAGGACCACCTTATGTTATCCTATCTGAAATGTGAGCAAGATATCAAATGCCCCCGTACTTTTTTTTTTTTCAATAGCTCCCTTGCCCTACCTTTTTTCCTCTAAAAACCTTGCATTTTAAAAATATATATTTGATTGATTTCAGAGAGGAAATAGAGATAGAAACATCAATGATGATAGAGAATCATTGATTGGCTGCCTCCTGCACATTCCAAACTGGGGATCGAAATCTCTTGTGGCTTTTTCCCCGGCCAGGCCACGATCCGCGGTGAGGGCAGGAAGAGGGAAACCGGATCGACCCTGATCGCCAGCCAGGCTTAGGGACCCCACCCGTGCACAAATTTCTTGCACCAGGCTTCTAGTTTAGTAAACAATGAAAAAGACATACATGGTCCTGTTCTTCTCAAGAGTTAGTATTCTAGTTGGGGCACGTTTTTCTAAGATCCAAATCCATTTATCCAATTTCTAAACCTCTTCATCTGCCCCAAGACAATTCAGAGTCAACAAATCTAAGGCCAAACTCACTTTCCCAGCACAACTTTGGCTACTCCTGTATTTTTTTACCTATTCATTGCACTAAGAAGGAAACCTTGAGAGTCATCTTAAGCATTTCCTCTTCCTCATTCTCACAGCCAGTGAGACTCTTAACACATTGCGTACCGCATAGAAATCTGTAAGACATACGCCAGGGACCACACGTTTTTGTGCAAACTGCACGTTATTTAAATCATCATAATGCACTTTAGGTGTTGTTTTTCAATAATTATAACATTTTTATTTACAAAAACAAAGTTCCTAGTACTTTTTAAAAAAATACATTTTATTGATTTTTTTACAGAGAGGAAGGGAGAGAGATAGAGAGTTAGAAACATCGATGAGAGAGAAACATTGACCAGCCGCCTCCTGCACATCTCCTACTGGGGATGTGCCCGCAACCCAGGTACATGCCCTTGACCGGAATCGAACCTGGGACCCTTCAGTCCGCAGGCCGATGCTCTATCCACTGAGCCAAACCGGTTTCAGCTCCTAGTACTTTTTTAACGTATGGTACTGTGTAAAACATTTTCCTCTACGAAGAAGGACCAAACAAAATTTATATAAGTGTCTAGATTCGTTCCTTTTTCCATGGGCGTGAAAAACGAGAACCCTCGTGAGCGGTCCTTAACAGATGGCGCACGAAACACGAGAAAACTGAGCGGTACGAAATGTGTTAAGTCCTGTCATGCTAGTTTGAAAATTTCTCTTAAATCTATCCTTGCTTTCTCTTTGTTGGCACTACAATGAAGGTTCTCACAATTTCCATCTGTACTATCCTAATGACCTTATCTATTGTTTTCTCCTCTGGATATCTACCTACTTTTATTCCAACCTTCATGCTAATATCAGAAATATCAAACAAATCTGATTAAAATAGTTTGATTCTCTATCACAAAGAGAAAAAATTTCAGTATCCATAATGTCTCAAGATCCTTCACAACTTGATCCCAAGCTGTCTTTCCAGCCTCCTCTCTCGTTACTTCTTCCCCATTTTTTACTTCAGCCACAGTAAACATTATTGTTTTCAAAAATATTATGCCTCTTACACCTCTATTTCTTTCCTTCTCAAGGGAATGCCCTATATTTCCCCTATGAAAGTTTTCTTCACACTGTCCTTCTGCCCTTACGGCATATTGTAATTTCTCCTACAGACCAGGTTGAAGGACTACAGTGGAAGCCATCAGGCAAAGTTAATGGCTTCCATTGCAGAGATTGTATTTTTCCTTTAATATTTTTTTGTTGATTTTCTTTTCTTTTTCTTTTTTTTTTTTTTTTTTTGAGACAGAAGAAGGGAGAGGGAGAGAGAGAAACATTAATCGGTTACCTCCATATGCACCCCTACTGGGGATCAAACCAACAACCTGGGTATGTGCTCTGACTGGGAATCGAACCAGCAACCTTTTGGTACACAGGATAATGCTCAACCAACTGTGCCACAGCAGGCAGGGCTTGCTTTTTTTTTTTTCTTTTTTTCTCCTAATATTTAGCACATTTCTTACTATGTCTGGCATATAATAAAAACTAAATAAATATTTGTGAAATTAGTTAACTATGGAATTCTGCTTTGAAGCATAAAAGTATAAACTAGGATTCAAGAGCAGTGGAATTTATTAAACATTTCTTATTTAATTCTTAGATTTTATGCTGCATGTGTAGTTCTTGGGCTGCAGTATTTACATGAACACAAAATTGTTTATAGGTAAGTGAAGTTTTGATGCTTAATGGTTTACTTTGGTGTGTATTAGAACTAAAGATAATTAAGAAGGATATTTTGTGTTTAATCAGCTTCTTAATTTTCTCTTTTATATAAGTGACCTCGCAAAAGTTAAATTCCAGTTTTGAAAGACATGGTTAACACAGGAATTATATGATGGACCTCTTTGTTCCTGAACCTCTGCCCATTATGTAATTATAGTAGTCAAATTATGAGTTGGCCTCTGATAACACAATTCTCCAATATTCATCCTGGTGAATACTTTTTTTAAATATATTTTTTTATTGATTTTAGAGAGGAAGGGAGAAGGATAGAAAGATAGAAACATCAATGATGAGAGAGAATCATTGATCGGCTGCCTCCTGCACGCCCCCCACTGGGGATCAAGCCCACAACCCAGGCATGTGCCCTTGGCCGGAATCGAACCTAGGACCCTTCAGTCCGCAGGCCGACGCTCTATCCACTGAGCCAAACCAGCTAGGGCATCCTGGTGAATATTTTACATTCAACTTCAGAAAACTTCTGTAAAACTAGTACCACTAAAAAATTTTTCATTTTAAGATAAGTAGCTTGTACCAGAGTGCAAAGCATCACCTGCTGCTTCATTAAGTCTTGCTGTCAACTAAACAGTGTATTTTGGTGACAACTTATTTATGTCTGCTGCAGGCTCCTTATCAAATTGCAGAACCAGAACAACTAGTTCATAGCCTAGCAACTAGTCTATGGGCCACACTTTGAATAGCATTGCTCTAGGCCAGCAATTTTCAAACTTTTTCATCTCGTGGCACTCATAAACTAATTACTAAAATTCTACAGCACACCAAAAGTATATTTTTGCTGATCTGAATAATTTTGATTCATTCATATCAGATGGCTATTGTTGTGTTGACTGTTGTCATTTTTTTTATTGACAATCTAAGGGAAAAGAGGTTAGTGCCCTGACTAAACAATCAAATATTGCATGCTTTAAAAATTCTTGCAGCACACCACTGGAAAATCGCTGCTTTGGAGTAGACATATGGAAAGCCAGTCAGAATTAGGAGACTATAAACATTAGTTTACTCAAACTTCTAACAGTATTTTCCAGGTAAGGGTATCCTCATGGTCCTGTTTTACTCACAGGATAAACTATTTTTAACTTAATTTGTAATCATTTAGTATGGATAGATAGCTTTCTCTTTATTTTGAATTACTCTCTTAGAAAGTTAAACCTGCCCCCTAACACCTTCTTTGTACTGTTAGACATTTTTTTTTTTTATGGATGGTGTATAGGCAAATGCTTAAATTTCTTTCATGTTTTTAAGTATATATTTAAATAGAGAAAACATTCTTTATTAAATACATTCTTCTATATAATGAAAATTATTCAGAAACTATATTATGTAGAGTAATACATTTTTCAAATGAAAGAAAAATGAATGTTTCTAATATAGTATTTAAATCTCAAATCACAATTTGAAAAAGTTGTTTTTAGCAAAGAGAAAGTATGGCTCCTAATGAAATGAATTTTTTTACTACATTTTCTACTGATTTTATTGATTTTTTTATTTGCATTTTTTTAATCCTGAACAGAGATTTGAAATTGGATAACTTATTGCTAGATACAGAAGGCTTTGTGAAAATTGCTGATTTTGGCCTTTGCAAAGAAGGTAATCAGACATTTTAAAGTTTCTTTTTTTAATATATTACTATTCCTTTGTACTTTGGTAGTTTTCAAGTTTATCTATGGAAAGTAGAATGTATTTTTAACTTAATTTATTCTTTATTAAAACATTATGGATTATTCATATAACCTAATTGTCACATATTAAGAATTCTGTGGGTATGAATAAAGTTAGGTTTTCAGAAGTCAGAGTATAAAACAAAGATTCTCTTTGTATGATTAATAATTCTATCACTATTCTATAAAAACATTGGTTAAGCACCAAAGTTTTCACTATGCTGGGACTATAGAGTAAATTAAATAAACCTAATAATTTCTCTCTAGCTTCTTAAAACTTTTAACACTTTTAAATAGGAAAAATATATATCAAGAATCCTTTCTATATATTCAAAAGTAAATAAATAAGTAAACTGAGGACATTTGAATCAGAGGTAGCATAAGGAAGTGTACAGAGCTCGGACTTAGGTACCAGATAGTCTTAGGTTTTGAATCCTAGTTCTGCTACTTATTTGCTTTGTATCTTTGAAGGAGTTACTTTTAACCTCATTGAGTATTTCCTCAGTTATAAAATAAATGTAATCATCCTTGTTTAGGAGTATTTTGAGAATTGGAGATAAGTATGTGACACAGTGCTTACTTAATATATGGTAAATAGGTATTCTTTCTTATCTTTACATTTAATACATTTTATTGTTAGGAACATTATCTGCCTGCCCCTCCACATTGGTAGCTTCTTATTTCTTATTCAGCTTTGTTTCTATAGCATAGTATAGTGCTTGGCACATCTTAAGTATTCAGTGAATGTTCAGTTAATAAGTAGTTAGATGATGCCCTGGCTGGTGTTGCAGTGGTTAGAGCATCAACCTGCACACTAGAGGGACACAGGTTCGATTCCAGGTCCAGGGCACATACCTTGGTTGCAGGTTCCATCCCTGCCCCCAGTTGGGGCATGTGTGTGAGGCAACCAATCGATGTGTTTCTCTCACATCAATGTCTGTCTGTCTGTCTGTCTGTCTGTCTCTCTCTCTCTCTCTCTCTCTCTCTCTCAGAATCAATGGAAAAAATGTCCTCACTCTGGGTGAGGATTAAAAATAATATTAAGTAATTAGATGAATGAATGAATGAATGAATGAAAGAACAGATGAGCTTTGTGAGTATATGTCCATTAGTTACCCACTGACCTCCTAATTACTGAGTTCAATAAAATATTTTTCTCTTACTGGACTTCTCTGAATTGAACAATGTTGATTTATATAATTTTGTTCTTTGGCATCTGCCCTTAGACCATTGCTCTTCACTGCTAGTTTTTAACTAGCAATTATATATTAATGATCCTCAAATCTATTATTTCCCTTCCTAACATATATATTCAGCTGTCTACTAGACAGCTCTACCTGAATAGTCAATAAGTATCTCAAATGCTATATATTAAAAAAAATAGTTTCTTTTCCTTAGATAGTCTAATTCATAGTTGATGGTGCCACAGTCCTCTCAGCCTCCCAGTTTGAAAATGTGGAATTATCCTGAACTCTGTCCTCTTCTCTACTCTCCATATCTAGTTAGTCATCAAATTGTGTTGACATCTGTATATATTGGTTTTTCTCCAATTTCCTGTAAGCTCCTTAAAGACAAGAATTGTGTCTTACTCTCATTTTTATGTCCCCACCACGGCATGGATGCCAAGAATATAATAGGTATTCAGAAAGTATGTATTCAATAACCAGAATAAGTGTATATTTCTCATTGTCATAAAATATAGTACATTATCATAGTAATAGCTAGCCATTTTTGAGCACTTTCTATGTGCCAAGCACTTTGCTTCATATGCTGCATATCCAGTTAAATTATAACTATCTTATGAAAGTTGGTAATACAGCAGAGGAAAACAGGCTTTGAGGTAAGACAACTTTCCCATGCTCTCATGGCTAACAAGTGGCAAAGCTGGTTTTTAAACTCAGATCTTTATGACTCCAGAGCCTGATGTTAACTACTTACATGGAGTTCTACCAATTTGAAGTCTTAGGTAATTGGGCTTACTTTCAATTTCCTTTAAATTTATCAGAATTAATGAAATATAACTATATTACTATAAGTGACATGATATACAGTATATGCATTACATTAAAATATTAAGATTTTATAATATTACCATTTAAAAATTAAGGGGGAAAAGTTAGAGTAGTTTTATGCAAAAAGTATGACATGTTTTAGTTGTATGACCAAGGCACAGAATAAAAATAAAGAAATTAGTTCTGTTTCCATCTTTGTTAACTTTTTCCTAATGTTGGCCAAGGCATTTAAAAGGATTGTGTAGAACTTACGTATATAGATATTATATCAACTCTTCTTACAAATAATATTTTTGAAGCAAAAGTAATATGACCAATGTTAAAGAAATTTTGCAAAAAAATTTCTCACCCTTTAAGTCTTGGTCTTAACGGACATAATTAAGTTAATCTCAAATAAAACTTAGTAAATGCAAACCTTTTCATATTTAGAATTAAGGTCTTTTCATTTAAGTTCTTTCATAAGAAAACAGTTATGAGCTTTTAATACTTCAGAATACATTGAAACATCTTCAATATGTAGAATGTATATTTGATTAAGTAAATTATGAGGAACATATGTTTGAAAACTAGTTAACTAAAAATATTAATACCATATCTCTATATTATGTAACATCTTTGGTGAACTCTTGATTTTCCATGTGTTTGCTTTGTGGTATTTTCCAAATTATATTTAATGTTATTTTTATAATGAAGCAAATAAACTTACTGAAAAAGATTGAATTGAAAAAATGGTAAAACTTGAAATTCACAGTCACTTGTGACTTGTAATGACAAGAAAGAGAAAATAAGTTAATAAAGTATGAAAGTCATTTTTACCCATTAATTAAATAATAAGGTTGCTATTTAGCATAGTTTTCTCAATACCAACTTTTAACATTTTCTTTAAAAGTCTTTGGTATATCTTGAGTTTGGTCACCATGCACTAATATTTAAATTTTACCTTTTTCAGGAATGGGATATGGAGATAGAACAAGCACATTTTGTGGCACTCCTGAATTTCTTGCCCCAGAAGTATTAACAGAAACATCTTATACAAGGGCTGTAGATTGGTGGGGCCTTGGTGTACTTATATATGAAATGCTTGTTGGAGAGGTAAGCAGTATAAAGTAGTGAGAAAGAAAAGAGGAAAGATGATTGAAAGAACAAAACATGTCATTTATAAAACTACTTAATATGTCTCATGCATAAATGGAACTTAAGTTTCATAAATATTTATAGTGTACTAATAATTGCCTATGATTCTGTATTACCTTCACTGTCTTTTTTAGATTTTTATGTCATCTGTGGAATGCATTGCCAATATTTTGAAAATAGTTTCTTATATTTTGGTATTGCTATGTTATGATTCTAAGATATAATATAATTGAATATTTCATAGGAAATAGAATAACAGGAAAACTAATAAACAGATGTCATGTATACTTATAAAGAAAAGTCAGGCCCTAACCAGTTTGGCTCAGTGGATAGAGCATCGGCCTGTGGATTCAAGGGTCCCAGGTTCGATTCCGGTCAAGGGCATGTACCTTGGTTGCAGGTACATACCTAGTAGGGAGTGTGCAGGAGGCAGCTGATCGATGTTTCTAACTCTCTATCCCTCTCCCTTCCTCTCTGTAAAAAAATCAATAAAATATATTTTTTTAAAAAAAAGGCAGCTATACCTTAGTCAAAAACAAATGTTACTTTCAAAAACAGGATAGCAGAATTGAAAAGATTAACTTTCTATTTTCTTTAGATTAACTTGATACAGTTCTGGGGATAACTTAGTTGTTCACAGAAATTTTACCACTGAGGAAAGTGAATTATATCTAATAAATAAAGCAGTAGTAAGAGGCTAATCTGTTTTGTTATAAATTCTTGGATATGATAAATTAGGGTGGAATTGGGAAAGAGTCCTATTTAGATAAGTAATTGAAAACTACTTAGAGAATCTTGATGATCTCAAGATGCAAGAAAAATTATCTTATTGGATTGGTTCATTGTTCTAGTTTCTCTGGTGCCAACAACTTTTCTTGGCATGAATAAATGAATGAAGGAATGACCAAATTATTGAATGTCAGAAATTTCGAAAATTTTTCTCTGTGATTGTCATGTACCCAAACAAACAAATAAATGATTTCAGTTCATCCAAACAACATTGGAGTGAATACTTGGAAAAGGAGGGAAAGAAATAGCTAATTAAAAGGTTTATCATGTGCTAGGCACTATTCTGTGTGCTTTATAAATTTTAGCGTATTTAATTTTTCAGCAACCTTTAATAAGCTCAATATTAATCTACATCCATTTTCAGATACATAAATGGAAACAGAACTTAAGTAACTTGCTCAGAGTCTCACAACTGTCATGGGGTAGGGCTTGGATTTTAAACCTGCTTGTCTGAAAACCATTATATTTTGCTACCTGCAGGATAGGGTATTGAAGCCACCCAATCTTGTTTCTGTCCTTCGACTGATGGTTCAGAACTAAATTTTTTACCTCTATTTAGGAAAGGTGCTGTATGCTGTTTTAGGATTGAAAGGTGTATTTTATCCCTAATCCTGGGTGGTCTTTACTTTTAAGAGAGCCAGAGTATGTATTCATCGTAGTTGTTTCTGTAAACTCTGGCATACTTGAAATCCCTTTTGAAAGTAACATATTTGTTGCTTTGTGTTTTTTTTAAATGTAGCATTCAGATACATATGAAATTTAATTAAGTTACTAAAAATTATATGCTTGCTTAAAATTTACCCCTCCATATTAGAGATGACATGCAAAAAATATAAGTTTATTACAAAATAATAGAGAATTAAGAGCCAGTTGATTATACTTCCTCCATTTCTAAAGTGACTGGAGGATTGGCAGTGAACAAGTGAGGAAGCTACTGTTGCATATTTTTTTTAAAAAGAGCTTCTAATTAATTAAGACAATGGAGCTATCTATTACTTCCGAATTGCTTTTTGAAATTCCGTTTATTTTTAACACCTCCATAAGAGGATAGTTGGGAAAAGAGCTAAACTTAAAACTCATCAGTATGCTTTATAATTTTATAGCATTGATGAAATTTTAGCAATCACATTTTTTAAACTATTATAAGAGTGAGGTTTGGCTGAAGTTTATATCTAATTTCTCTGTCATTTACAAATAATTGAAAACTCCCTGAACATATCCTGCATATTCAAATTTGTATTTGAAAAATTTTTTAAATCTTTATTTTTGAAGGTATTACAGATGTCCCGTTTTTCCCTGCTATTGACCCCTTCTAGCCTACCTCTGCATCCCCCCCTCCCCCCCATGCCTTCACCACCCTATTGTCTGTGTTCATGGATTATACATGCAAGTTCTTTGGTTGATCTCTTCCCATCCACCTCTCCTTCCCTCTGAGATCCAGCAGCCTGTTTCATGCTTCTATGTCTCTGGATATATTTTGTTCATCAGTTTATTTTGTTCATTAGTTTCCACATATGAGGGAAATCATGTGATACTTGTTTTGAAATTTTCTCTGTATTTGTACAAGTTTTGAGGACTGGAAAGACTACAGAAATAAGCTAATGAATGTACCAGGTTTCCTTTCCCTCTGCCAAATGGGGTGTCACAGAAGTAACCTTACATACTGGCGTTAGATGCTTGACATCTGAACAGATAGTTGCATTTTTACATATGTTTAAAACACATTTGTTGTGTTTTGTTGTTAGCTTATAATCTATTTGAAGAAACAAAGAACTTTAACATCTTAACAAATATGAAGATAAACTTTTACTTATAGAATGACATTTTAAACACAAAGTTGACTGATCAAGTCAACAAAAGTGCTTTGTATTACTACTTGAAGTTCTGATTGCAAAGCCTTGTGAAATAGAATTTTTCCCTGACTTACCTCCATTCCTGAAACAAATTATATTGTCCCATATACTAGGTATTTGATTTATGTATTTTGAATGAGTGAATGAATAAACTAAAGTTTTGATAACTGAAAAGTTTGAAATTACCTTAGATATGCACAGTAGGATGGGCAGCTCAGCTTTTGGAAGTTGGGTTCTGAATTCATTTTCACAGATTCCTCAGGTCAAAGAGCCCTCTTTCTCCATTGATACTTGGAATTACTGCTTGGTTCTTAGTCTTTAATATCTTATAGGAAGCAAGCAATCAATTCTAAACCATCTGAAATTCTGAGGTGATAAGCCATATTGTTTAACTACATTTTCAGCATGGTTGAGAGTTTATTTCTTTGTATATCAAAGAGTCACCATTGTCATTCTGAGTAATAATTTTAATACTCCGCTGCTTACTGAAATGCCCCAAGATCTGTTGTGTATAGAGCATAAAATATGCCTGGGAATAGGTAGTTTTTTCTCTTAATTTTGTTGGCAACTGCTGCTTAGTGCAGTCATTATGTGACATCTGCAAATGTTCTAATTGTGTTTTGTAACTGTTTAATACTGACTGTGAAATTCAAAGCATATCAATATCTGATCCATTTTCACAAACTGTGCTTCCCTCCATAGTAACACTTACTACCATATTTACCTTACCCATTTTCTTCTGTCTTTCCACAATATTGAGCTTCTTAAAGATTGTTTATTATCTACATGTTTCCCACTATGTAGTAAGTACTTAAAAGATTTACTGTCTGGCTATATAAATGAATGAAATAAAATGGGATGAAATTAAAAATTATACTAGAGGCCTGGTGCATGAAATTCGTGCACTAGGAGGGGGGCGGGGGATCCCTCAGCTTGGCCTGCACCCTCTTGCAGTCCGGGAGCCCTCGGGGGATGTCCAGCTGCCAGCTTAGGCCCGCTCCCTGCATAGGCCTAAGCCGGGAGTCAAACATCCTTAGCGCTGCCACGGAGGCGGGAGAGGTTACCACTGCTGTGCTTGCTAGCCATGAGCTCAACTCAGGGCTTCTGGCTGCATGGCGCTCCCCCTGTGGGAGTGTACTGATCACCAGGGGGCAAGTCCTGTGCTGAGTGTCTGCCCCCTGGTGGTCAGTGCACTTCATAGCGACTGGTTGTTCCACCGTTCGGTCAATTTGCATATTAGCCTTTTATTATATAGGATGATTTGACCAAATTTGTTCAGGTCTGTGAAATAAATTTAAGGAATATTTCAGAAAGTATATAGCAGGGGTCCTCAAACTTTTTAAACAGGGGCCAGTTCACTGTCCCTCAGACCGTTGGAGGGCCGGACTATAGTTTAAAAAAAAAAACTATGAACAAATTCCTATGCACACTGCACATATCTTATTTTGAAGTAAAAAAACAAAACGGGAACAAATACAATATTTGTATTTGCATGTGGCCCGCGGGCCGTAGTTTGAGGACCCCTGGTATATAGTGTATCCTCTGGGCAATAGATATATATCTGTTGTAGCTTCTTTTGTCCTTATTTGTTGGGTGTTTTGGTGGTGGTGTCTTATTTATGTGGTTTTTTGTTTTGTTTTGTTTTTCACTGCCTGGTTCTTGATTGTGCTTTGGATAGGTGATAAGTTTTCACTTTATTGAAAATTATTTTGACTTACTCAAAGATATTTCTTCTAGTCTCCCTTTCCTGGTGATGATGAAGAGGAGGTTTTTGACAGTATTGTAAATGATGAAGTAAGGTATCCAAGGTTCTTATCTACAGAAGCCATTTCCATAATGAGAAGGGTAAGAATTAATGGTTTAAAAACTATTTAAATTTTTTATATTGAAGGACATTTCCCTGTAGAACTCTAGAAGTTGTTTTCCAGTTCATAGTTGCATGGTTTAGACAAACACATACAAAAAGAAATCTAAATCTTTGTAGGTTATGAGAATCTTTATCAGTGAAGTTGCTGGTTTTATTTTACTTTTTTTAACTTTTTGTTGTGTTAGCTATTAAGAAGAAATCCTGAGAGGCGCCTTGGAGCTGGTGAGAAAGATGCAGAGGATGTAAAAAAACACCCATTTTTCCGAGTAAGTATGAAAGTTTAGAATTTTTTCTGAAACTATAGCCATTAGGAGTAGGAAACTAAACTGGACATTTTATATTTTGTAATTCAGCTAATTGATTGGAGTGCTCTGATGGACAAAAAAGTAAAACCGCCATTTGTACCTACCATTCGAGGACGGGAAGATGTTAGTAACTTTGATGATGAATTTACCTCAGAAGCACCTATTCTGACTCCACCTCGAGAACCAAGGATACTTTCAGAAGAGGAGCAAGAAATGTTCAGAGATTTTGACTACATTGCTGATTGGTGTTAAGTTCCTACCCACTGTGAAACCAAGCAGACTGACTACAAGATGACCTCTTAAAAATAGCAACTCTTCATTTGCTCTCTGTGCCACCAGTAGCTTCTGAGTCTGTTTTTTTAAAACACATGAAGATTTGTTTTAAAGTACTTCTGATATCTTCTGAAAAGTAGCTTCTTGATGAATTCTCAATGTAAATCTGAGCACTGGAAACAGTTCCATGAAGTTTAAGCTGAATGAACATCAGGTGTGAAAATCTATCACAGATGAATACTTTTGGATCAATAGTCTTTAACAAAAAAACACAGATATGCTCTTCTATAGTCCCTAGTTTGGCTGTATGCCTGCCTTAAGTGGAAGGAAAATGAATCAATTAACTTCATTTAGCTGAATTTTTTAAATGAAAAAAGGGTTTGGGATGCTGTTACTAGTCAGACATGATTCTGTTTGAATAAGGCAAATACTCTTATTTTTTTAAAGAAATAACTGAAATATCAAAAAAAAGTAGTGGTAGTTTGTGCACATTTTTAGGCCTTTTTTAATGAAATGAATTGATGTCTTGTTTTATAAATTTTTTATATTTATTAGGAGAAAACTTTTATTGCCTTATCTTTACCAACTATGTAACAGAACCTCACAGCTTTTCAACAGAGCTACTTGCCAAACACTTGTTTATTAAACCATGAAATGAACAGGAACAATTAAACATCAGCATTTACTTAAAATTTTAAGAATGAGAACTTCTGATTAGCCTGAACCAAGATACTGTGTTAACCTGTATGCATTCCCAAAGTCTAAACACTCAGCATGTTCAGTCATACCTTCCTCCAAAATCAATGAACTCATTAGTGCTTCTTTTGATATTCATTGTACATTTGTCAACCTAGTTCATCTTGTTCTTGTGTCTACTGTAGAAGGGAACTATATCTTTGTTAAAACATAGGGGTTATCATTGTATACATGCTGTGAACATGTATATGTGCAAGTTGTAATGTATTCTATGTTGGTTTATTATTTAATTTCACCACTTCATCACTTTGTACAGTGGCCAAGCAGACACCTCAAACTCCCGCATTTGTTAAGTGCATTTGTACATTTTAGGCCACTGGATCCAGATTTTATATTGGCAGTTACTAAGGGCAAAAGCAATATATTGTAACAGAATGTATAAATATTTTTGATAAAACAGTTTATATTTTATAAAAATTATAACACTAAAGCTGTACCTCAAAAGTCTCAAAAATAATTTGATCAAGTACTTTTTACAACTTTTCAGAGGATCCTTTCGTGGCTTTTTAATGCTCTTATAGGAAAGTCTTTTTTGTAAGCCATGACTTTTCCACTTGCCTGGAGTTTTGGATATTTTTGTTTGTTTGTTCATTTGTTTTTCCCTTCTAGTCCATGACTTCATTGTTTTTCCTTAGTTCAATAATAACATCTTTGATTCTGTGCTTAGCATATTAGATTCATCATACCTCAGGAAAGCAAGTTATTAACTGAACATTCTGAATTAACCATTTAATCACAGTGATCTCATGTCTTAAAAACTGTTCAAGTTTAAATCATGAGAAACACGAAAGTAGAGTTGAGCTGAAAACATTTATAAATATTTCAGCCTTGCCAGAGGGTGTTGGCATGTTTTTGCTGTACTCTGAGAACAATTCAAATGTTTCAGAGATAATTCATATTTCCTTTCAAGTTGATTATTACCTAAGATCCTTTGGGGGATAATCTTCTAGAAGGAGCAATATGTTGTTTCAAGTTATTTTTAAATGCCAGTTGACTTTTGGCAAAGGACAATAGAGGATCTTAGCTTAATTGCCTGGCTTTAAACAGTATTAACACAACATTTTTAAAAAACACTAAATACTTTTGAGGTACAGTCTTTTCACCTTTCAGGTTCTCAACTATGTATAAAAAGCAATGTCTAAAATAGGCTTTTAGCATTAAAAACTGACAGCATTTTTGTAACTACACAATGTACAGAAATTTTTTTTTAATTAAAGCCAATCACTAAAAAAAATTAGAGGGCAGGGTATATTCACACCAGTAAGCTGAAGAAAGCACTAATTTTTTCTGTAGTTTTAAACATATATATATATATTTTAGTCAGATTTAAAATTTTTAAACTCTATAGAGTGTAAATATATTTTGCTATTACTGTATGTGTAAGTGACTGCTCAAGCACTTTGTGAGGAAATTAAAATATTTTAGAATGGTACACTATGCATTCATATGAAATGTGCCTTTAATTATGTCATTCTAAGAAAAAGGTGTTTTGCAGTCATAAATTACCACAGATGCACAAATTAAAGTTTAAATAGATTGCAATTTGTAACTTTGGTTTTAAGTATTATTTCTTTTTGAAAATTTTACATTGATCAAAGTATGCGTTGGCTTTACTGTATTCAAGATCTCAAAGACATTAACTTTAGTTAGCCTTCTTGCAAGTACTTTTTGTCCTGGGGAAGGGCAAAATCATGAAGAGTCACAGCAAGTTGTTCTCTTCACTGACAATAATGGGCAAATTTTGCATCTTACTCCTGTAAGGTCAGTAGCATCTTCTATTCAGTGGATATTGATGGAATGCCTTCTGTGTACTAGACACTGAGGATAAAAGGTAGGGGGGAAACATAAATAAAGAACAGTATGCATTCATGCTAAAATGTAGCACCATATTATATGTACTTTTTTCTTGTTTAAAGTTAACTTATTTTAAGACCTTACCTTTCAGAAAATAGGTTAATGTAAACAGAATATTAACATTTTATAGTCACTCAAAAATTACAAGTGACATATTTTAGAACAATAAAATTATCCATGCTGTTTCTGTAACACAAGTTGGGGGTGGGTCATAATGGAAATTGTTAATACAGGTTAATTAGGTAAATGCTACACTATAGATTCAAATCTAAGAAAATTTTTACAGGTGCTGCTTGTCTCCCCGAAAAACAGGGTGAGTATGAGAAACCCAAAGGAGCAAATAATTTAGAATTCTTATTTATCTACTAACTATATTTTGAGATCTAGTGTTTGTCTAAGATATTAACCTTATTGTGTGTATGCATATGCATATACTGGTATATGTATATATATGTATGTATGTATAAATGTGCGTATATATATTTATAAACATGTACATAAATGTATACATACATTAATAGAGGTAAGCTTTTAAATAACTTCTCAGTGTTAAAAATCTTACATAATTGTCACTTCTAGTATTATGACTAAGGAAAAGCTCTAAGAAGACATCCATAATTTGAGGCATTTCTGGTTTTATTGGAGGTAGGAGTGGTCTTTGGCAACCCTTCACTCCCAATAGCAAACAAACTTGAGCATGAATCTGGACAAGCTAAGGCTTCAGATTAAGTTACTGAGTGCCTAAGCACAAAAGCAAGACTACTAAGAAGTTGGGACGGAAGCTGAGTCCACATAGTAGGCCAGAGAAGTAGGAAGTTGAAGAGGGTAAAAGCCAGAGTGGCAGGGAGCTGGTTTGGAAATGCAGACACCCAAAATAAGTGGGGTTGCCCAGGATGGACTCCTCCAGCAATACCATTATGAGGACAACCTTGCAACAGCAGAACTTATATTTTGTGCTAAAATCCTCCATTTGAAAGTCACTCTCTTTCTAAAGTAGAATGAAATACTTTCTGAAGGAAAGCTTCTCAGGATGGGAACAAATGCCTTTCACAAATTGAAGTTAAGTAAATACACGGTCTGGTGTTTAGTCGTTCACTAAGTATTGATCCCCTATTACTGGTCACCCGGCATTGTGCTCGGTGCGGACAAGGCTCATGAAGTAGAGCCTACGGTTCATGAAGTAGGGGTACGTATACGTCACTTAGCAATGACATTAGTGTGATTCAGACTCCTCAAGGTGCTCTGGGAGTGCACCAGAGATCCAGGCAGGGAGTTAGTGAAGGGTTCTAAGTGGGGGAGGAAGATTTGAGTTTGCCACAGATGAGAGAACCTGGTACTTCTGAGGAAATGAGAATTCATTGTTCCTGTAGTGTGTGTATAAGCCGCAAGGAGAAGGTGAGTAGAGGTTAGGAAAGAAAGGGTCCTATTGTGCAGATGTTGTAGGCACTATTCAGGAGGTTATTTATCACAGGGCAGATCTAAATGTTATGGTACTGGAAGTGTGTGTATTTTTGGGGGGGTCCTCTTAATGAAATCCATGATAATATATGGCTACTGTATTCAGAGCCTTGGCAGGGGCCTGCACAGGTGCTCCTCAGATTTTTTTCGCTTTCTGGTAAGTCACCTCTGCCTCAGCCGTGGAAACATCTTCAGCTCGGATGTGATTAGATTGCCATGTGGAGAAGGGTCAGAGGGTGCAAGACTGAAGGCAGGCACGAGCTTGGGGCCTCTTCAGCAATGGTGGGAAGTGATAAAGACAAGCTAGGATATGGCACTTCGGTGTGAGAAAAAGTTGTATTCTGTTTAGGTGATAGAAACAAAGACTGGACTGACTTCATGTGGCCTAAGAGACCATATACTGACCCCATCACATGAATGTTCCCCACCAATGTGATTTCCACCCATCCTTCAGGGGCCTTTTTCAAGTAAAAAGTTATAGGGCTTTTTGTTTCTCTGTTTTTTACATTTTGTGCTCTGCTTTTTCCCCAGGCAGAATGAGTGTTTCCTCTTCTCTGACCCCCTTGGCCTCTGCACACACCTCCGTCTTGTCTAATGCATCAGTGCAGGGCATGCTTTATTCACCTCTAGCATCTTGCATCTCCAGGGTCTACATAGTGGAGAATAAATGGCTGCTTTTTTCTATACAAAGATTTTAAAATATTAACCCTTTGAACGCCAACCAATATCCTAGGAACTATGCTAAAATTGCCAAGGCATTTTTGCTGATTTTACAGCAGTTTAGGAAAAAAATTATGAACCGCAAGTAAATGAAGTTACATATTCAAAAACTTAAGGAAACCTTTACTACATTTGTTTTCATCTTTGACATATATTGTTTGCTGATTGTATTATAAAATACTAGTAGAAAAAAAATTGCCTATAGCACCCCCGGCACTTTTGGCAAAAGACGGGAGGAGCACAATCGCGCTCCCCGGCACTCAAAGGGTTAAGTATTAGTGATTGAGATCCAGTCTCAGATCAGTTGTTGATGTGAGTTGCAAGTGGGCTGCAATATAACAAGGCTGTTCCTCTGACAAGAGCCACTTGTTGTTTAAGTTCAGTCCTTCTGGACCTACAGAGAACTTTCACATTTATGCTGTCACTTGAAACTAGAGACATTTTGAAAATCACATGGAGGGTAGCAAGAGGCCTGGGACTAGTCCTCATTTTGCTAGTCTCTAGTAGTATGACGCAGGATAAGTTAATTTCACCTTGCTAGTGACATAGCATTTCACCCTAATGTCTTGGTCTGTAAAATGAAAGAAGAGTAGGGCATTCATTTGCACCTTCCTTTTCAAACAAAATCTTCAGTGGTACTCCAACACAAAATCGGAGCAGAAGCGAGCCGGGGGCTATTTCTGAGGTCTTCTATGGAAGACCCTGATCTACACCGTTTGATGTCCATGCTGCTTGGAGGGCCTTCAAGAGACTTTAGAGTGGCCATTGAATATCCATCCTCTCCAATATGCAGTAGAAGAAAACGGTGATAGACTCAAGCACAGTTAAAATGGGTTATCAGGGCCAAAATCTGGACCCCTGATGTGTACTGAAGAGCAGACCACCCCTCAGATGAACAAACTAAAACAGTAGGAGAAGTTGATTACACAGTAGATATTTGTTGGGCCTCAGCAATGTAGGAGGAGGTTGAAAGCTCTTGTTCCATCATTGACTTGTCTGGTGTCTCATAGCCATGGAGTGGAAGGAACCACAGATGCAGTAAGGGCATTCCAGAGAAATCTCTGACAGATACAGCAAGTCTGACAAAATACCTTCAGTAAGGTATTCATTGTGATAAATGTGTTCATCTGGAAGCTCTGTATAACCTTTACATCATAGACCTGCCTTGTGGAACAGTATAGATCACCCCAGCCGTAGGTAAACTATGGCCCGCGGGCCGGATCCGACCCGTTTGAAATGAATAAAACAAACAAACAAAAAAGACCGTACCCTTTTATGTAATGATGTTTACTTTGAATTTATATTAGTTCACACAAACACTCCATCCATGCTTTTGTTCCGGCCCTCTGGTCCAGTTTAAGAACCCATTGTGGCCCTCGAGTCAAAAAGTTTTCCCACCCCTACTAGCCTCTCGAGCATCTCTAAGAGCTGTAGACCCAATTCTTTTATGGTTTTTACTTTGTCACTTATGTCAATTTAAAGCAAACTGTCATTTGGCAGAATCTCAAATTCAACAGGGCATCACTTTTAGTTCTTGCTCTTGCTGTTACTTAGCATACCAGTGATATTCTTTCTCAGAGCTCTCAAACATTTATCCTTTCATAGGCTGTTGCAGATGAGAGAAAGCATGAGAATTATTCTGATATTCTGCAGAGAAAAAGCTTTATGCTCATATTTTCCCTCCTTTTTCACCAAGTGCAAGCTTGAGCATCCTAGAATGGCAGTGAAAAGTCCCCCTGGCCAAGAAATGCCAGCAAGATTTATGAATGGAAGTGTATGTTTGTGAGATGCTGGGGCCTCTGGGGCTAGAGATCAGCTGAATGATGTGTTTGCAGCGACACCTTGAAATCTTGAGATCCTGATGAAAGGAGTGTGCATGTGTAATACCCGGGAGGGAGAGAGTGGAGAGGGGACCTTTCAGGAGGTCCATGAGTGGCAGATGAGATTAAAACTCCAGCAACAGGAAAAGTCAGGGCCATTGACAATTGCAAATATTGGCATGGGCACAGAGGCCTCTGGCTGGATTAGGACCAGATGGGTAATAGGCTGACCCCCTTCAGCTGTTCATCTTGATAATTAAAGTAAATCTTGCACCTGCGATACAAAATTAGCTTAGAAACCAAAGACAACCATGGGCAAAGTACATGTGTTGCTTTGAACACAAAGGCTTACTATCAAGAGGCATCTTGCTTAAGAAGCATTTATTTTGGAAGAAGTAAAGAACAACTTATAGCAGTGATGGCGAACCTTTTGAGCTCGGCATGTCAGCATTTTGAAAAACCCTAACTAAACTCTGGTGCCGTGTCACATATAGAAACTTTTTGATATTTGCAACCATAGTAAAAAAAAAGATTTATATTTTTGATATTTACTTTATATATTTAAATGCCATTTAACAAAAATCAACCAAAAAAATATGAGTTGGCGTGTCACCTCTGACACGCGTGTAATAGGTTCGCCATCACGGACTTATAGCTATTAACTCCTTGACACCTGGACTGGTTTTTGAATATTTTAAAAACTCAACTCTGAAGAGCTTTCCCCAAGAAGCCAGATAAAAGTGTTGCTTTGAATAATTCTGTTAATCTTAGTAATTGAACAGAGTTTTATTTGGAAGCTACAACTAAAGTTCATCTTGAGGCAGCCTCCTAAGTTTCAATAGTGGGTTTAGTAGAAAGAGCACTGGATTGAGGGATCGAGAGACCTGAGTTAGTCCCACCTCTTGCTACGGTGAACTTGGACAGAACTTGCGGTTTCTCTGCATGTCTCTGGTCTACAAAATGGGGATATTGGACCAGAGGGCTCAACCTTAGAATCCATGAAACAATCCAATCCTTGCACTCAGTGTAATAGCAGAGATTGTCAATGAAAGTGGCTTCCAGTGTCTTCCCCCGACTCCTCTTTTTGGGTGACTCTGTTTTAAATACCCGGATGGAAGGGGCCATATTAACCAAGATTTCAACTGCTTTAAAAATGTTAGAATACACAGGAGGGACCCACTTTATCATGGCTCACTCCTATTCCTAACTTGCTAAAATGTAGGCAGCTATGAATGAGGTGGGTGTAGGCAGAAGCTGGCTGCTATGAACGAGGTGGCTGTCCACCTATGTATGAGGAGTTTTTCATACCTCAAGATGAGTAAAAGTCATAACCAATCGTTGGTTTAGAATGTATTGTATTTTAAGTACAGTAGTTCTCCACCCATTCGTGAGGGATGTATTCCAAGAACTCTAGTGAGTGCCTGAAACCTCGGATAGTACCAAATCTTACATATACCATGTGTTTTTTTTTCTGTACATACACACCTATTATAAAGCTTAACTTGTAAATTAGGCACAATAAGAGATTAATAGCCATAAGCATAAAATAGAACAACTATAACAATATACCACTGTAATAAAAGTTACAAGTGAGGTCTCTCTCAAAATACCTTATTGTAATTATCCCTTCCTTTTAGTAAAAGGTGCCACTTGTTTCAGGGGATTCCTTGCTGAAGTCTGCATACAGGCTCAGTGCCATCAATCAAAACATGTTTTCTATTCATGTCTTCCACCCACGAATTTAAAGCCTTTTCCATCTTAACCACTTATCATGCTCTGTGGCCATAACTTTTGCAGTTTGAGGTGCGACAGTAAAACTAGCACAAATTTCTTTTTCCTCCATCTTCCACCTGAATTATTTCTACACTTGTTTTTGAGCTTGCCAATTCTCCATGTGGCCTGTTCTATTTCAGTGCTTTCTGATGCGTTTTCCATCTCATTTTTAAGCTCCAGAATTTGATTCTTTTTTTATAGTTTAAATTTCTTTGGTAAAAGTACTCCTTTATCCATTAATTTTATTCCTGAACCCATTGAACTGAACTGCATTTTTGAGTTTTCTTATATCTTGTTGAGTTTCTTCATGGCTATTTTGAATTTTCTATCATTTAGAATAACAGTCTTCCATGACTCCTGAGCTTTTGTTGTTTCTGCAGAAACCAAACTTGGTTGTTCAAGTTGGCTGATGTGTGTTCTACCAGCACATTTGAGATAGTGAACACTTTTCTTAAGGACTAGTTTTGCCTTCAGTAATTCAGCAGGTTGATAGGTCTTTCATTTTCCAGTAGATGGCACTAGTTTTGGGTTTTTTTTCTTACCAGCACTACTGGTGCCTCAAAGGTCATGGTAGGGGGTATCCCAGTGGTCCCTGGAGTCACTGTCTAGATGTTAGGGTGGTGGGTGTTCCTGCTGTGTCCCTGTCATTTGGATCTTGGGGAACTACCACCATCGTGGGGGAATGTGGTTGGTTGGGTGAAGAGGAGCTGGTTTCATGAGCCTGCCACACAGTTACCTGGTTCCCTCTGTGTGCAGGTGCCTCTGTGCTGCAGCCCTGAGAGCATTGACCAGTTGCAGCTGCTACCAGGCTCCATCATATGGCAGGAGGGAGCTGGATTCTCCAGTGCTGGCACTGTTTCTACTCTTTACCCTCCAGTGAGCATAGTGTGGGAGCCACACCCTGACTTAGCTGGAGAAAATGCGTTATTTGTTGATCTTCGCTTACATTGCCTAGCAGTCAAGTGACCTTAAATCAGTGTTCCTCAAAGAGTGATATGCAAAACACCTACACATCACAATCACCTGAGGGTAGGGTGCTTATTAAAAAAATTCCTGGACATTATCAGGCCAAATAATCTCCATTTAAAATATTCTTTACCCTATGAGTATCCCAATCAGTAAAAGTAACAAAGAATTATGGATATGCAGATTTTATAAAATGAAACATTAAGATCTGAAAATTGAAATCTGTTGGTCTATTTATTTACCAGCATCTTCTCTGCTCAATCTCATGGAGGAAAATGCACATTCTTATCAAGGCAGTGCCTTTCAGTGTCCAGTTCATCACTTCTTGCCTTTTTTTTTTTTTAATCCTCATCCAAAGATATTTTTCCATTATTAGAAGAGTGGAAGGGAGGGGAGGAGAGAGAAAGAGAGAGGAACACCATGTGAGAGAAACAATTAGTGACCAGGGCCAGGGATCGAAACCCACAACCCTTTGGTGCACAGACCGAGGCCTTAACCACTGAGCAACATGGGCCAGGGCACTTCTTGCTTTTTAATACATACATAGGGTGTCCCCAAAAATGTATACACACATTTTGAATAACTATAAAGGCAGTTTATGAAAATATACTTTATTTTCAAAGTTAAGCCATCAGCTGTTAGAGTGTATATACATTTTTCTGGAACACCCTATATAAATTATAAGCCACAAACACTTAAAACTACAAACTTGTTCTTGTTGTCAACAGCCATTGCTAATTCCATGACTTTATTAAAATTTAAAAAAAACAACACGAAACAACTAAATATATATTTCTTAAGCAAAAAACAAGGACTTCTATCAGCTTTATTAGCTACAATAATATGCCTTATTTGTAATTATACATTATAAATTATAAATTACATATAACATGTAATTATAACAAAAACTTTAGTTTTGAAAAACATTTTATTCAAGACTTACATAATTTCAAATATCTTCCAAAATAGTTTCTAAATAGCTAAAAAAGAAAACAAATTCAATAAGAAATTTAAATCATTAAATATGTTTTACTAGTATATACATACATAATGCCAAGCAATTAACATTAGCCCTGGAATGCGTACCATTTCTTTTTCCTTATTAAAGGCTCAATCCAGCACTTTATATACGCTATGTACAATAGGCAAAGTTCAGTGACCACAAGAGTTTGACATTAGCTGCCTCAATTTATAACTGGGGTAGTTTGTCAACAGGGGTGTCGAATTTGAAGTCTGGAGGAAACAGATCTGGGGCCCGAGGATAGATTAGTCTGTAGGACTGCCTGATTGTAACATCAGCAACACCAGCAATATCTCCAATTTCTAAAAGACAAAAAATCAAAATATTAAAAGTATAACTTCTATCCTACCTACATTCTACTACCTAAATTTCAATTTGTGAGATACAGTTGTATAAAATGTCAAAGTGAAAAACAAAACCAAAGCTATTGTTTTTTAAAAATCAATAATGGAATTATATACTAAAAGTCAAAAGCAGGGCTAAAGTTATTATTGGTATTACCCTATTACCTCAAAGGGTTATCATCAGTATTAAAAGTTTTACTACATGTAAAACATTTGAACAATGCTCAGGGCATAGCACTGCAAGTGGCAACCATTATATTGGCCTTCATATTTGAAACTGACATCTCCTTTTTCTTCACAATAAACCTTTTTGAGGATCATAGAAGTAATCCATGAGTGCATTCTTGTGAAGAAATTAACTTTATTATTTAAAGTTCCCTTGTAACATCTCCCTCTTCTGTTATGAGGCTAAAGCCAAAAAGGGATACTATAAATATTGTTCTAAAACTTTTTCCTACTTATTACATCAGAGATCACACAGCTGAATATAACAGCACAATGTAGATGTGTTTCACTATTATAAACACAGTTGAGCATATATATTCTCTATTATAAACAGTTGAGTGTATATATTGAGCTCACATGATACTTGTTCACATGAGGATTTCTACACCCTAGAGCAGTGGTTCTCAACCTTGGCTGCACATTAGAATCACCTGGGAATCTTTTTAAAATCCTGATTTCTGGGCCTCATCCTCCGGAAATTCTGTTTCTTTGTTACTAATGTTGTGGCCCCACCCCATAACAAAGAAACAGAATTTCCGGAGGATGAGGCCCGGAAATCAGGATTTTAAAAAGATTCCCAGGTGATTCTAATGTGCAGCCAAGGTTGAGAACCATTGGCCTAGACTAGAGTATAGAAAGGAGTGGATACAATTTAACCCTTCAAAGTAGTTACCACTTTTTTTCTTCTTTTTATTAAAAGAAATCCTAAAGGACTACCACTTGACAATTATTTGGTTAGTTATAAATAATTAAAATGGATTTTTAAAACATGCCTTTTAATAAAAACTCAAATAAATGAGGTTTTACATTTTCAGTGATAGCTGCCATCAGTGTGCAGCTAACTGATTTTGAATTTCCTTATGCATTACATCGTTTTAGACATAGATACCGATGAATGTCAACTATGTGAATACGAACTTACAGGAAGAAAAGGGCCTTAACTTTCAACAAAACATTTAGTCTAAAACACAAGTAGAAGAAAGTGTCTAGATAAAATTTTTGTGTTGTTGATTAGAATAAACTTTACAACTAGGAATCAGTAAGAACCACCTGTGCCTAGCTTCAGCTTATAAATTCTACCAGAAGACTCAAAATTTCCTTAAAAACATGAGTGGCCTGACCAGCGTGGATCAGTGGTTGAGCACTGACCTATGAACCAGGAGGTCACAGTTCCATTCCCGGTCAGGGCACATGCCCAGGTTGCGGGCTCAATCCCCACCGGGGGGCGTGTAGGAGGCAGCCGATCAATGATTCTTTCTCATCATTGGTGTTTCTATCTCTCCCTCTCCCTTCATCTCTGAAATCAACATATATATATAAAGAAATATGAGTGGAGGCCAAAGGCAATCAGGGCACATTTAAATAACAATTGGTGACTTATTCCTGATCATTCTTCTATATCGTTTACTACTTTTATGATAGGGAAACATGGCCTAAGCCGATGTGAAAGGCTATTCCGAATAGGGTATTATAGTTATCGCAGTAAGTAATTTCATTACCACACTTTTACATTTAACTGCTCTTTTTTCTTTATGAATCTTTTTGAGGATCACAGAATGAATGAATTCATGCTTATAAAGAAATTCACTAACACTTCTGTTTGAAAACAATGCTAAATTAACCCTCTGCACTCCGCTGTCCCCTCTCAGGGGACATCGGAATTCTAGCATATCACTCGGATGTCCCCTCTCAGGGGACATCGCAGTTTATTAGTGATTACGGGGAATTGAGTTATTTCAACGCAACTTTTTGAGACATGCATGTTTCCCTGAAGTTTTATCTTGAAATGGCACAAGAAATTAAATCAAAATATCGTAAAATTACTAAGATATATACAAGAAATGTCAGCGGGTTTTGTGTCGGATTAAACAATAAACTACATATTCCCGATGTGGGACAAAGAAAACGGGACTGCATTGTGTGTTCTAACAGGAAAACACCTGGTGGCAGGCGTCAAACCACTTATTACTGTCAAACATGCACTAATCAGCCTGCAATGCATATTGGGGAGTGTTACAAAACTTATCATACTGTACAAAATTATAAACAATAAAATATTGTTTTTTTTTGCAAATATACATTCCTCGATGTCACCCAATTCATATAAGTCCAATATCATTATAATACGTTACTTGGTTCCAAAATTATACTAAATAATACGAGGGTCTGTAAATGCACGTTTCCGCCGCAAAGTAGCGTCGAGTAGCTGGTAGCCAATGTCCAGAATGGTTCGGAGTGCAAAGGGTTAAAAAATGGCTTTACAGTGTATAAGGTGGAAACTACTTATGCCACGTGTTTTCATTAGGAGACTGTGAATACTGTACGAAAGGAGACAGAATAGACTTCACAGACTGTTACAGCCTGATTGCCAGGCGGTGAGAAACAAGGTATGGCCCTCCTCTCAAGATTTAAAAAAGTAAGTTTTGAGGAGGGGGAAAGAAAACTATTCAAAATAACCAGGAAAATGTGGGGGAGGTAGGGAGGAAAAAGTCTAAATATTAAGAATGTACAAACTAAAAATAATTCAAATGAGAAAAAAGATTAAGTCTATACAAAGGCTAAACCTCCAAACATTTTTACATATGAGCTCCTAAGAAGGGAAATACTCTATTTTCTTAAGTTATGATGGTATAGAACTACCTCTTAAAGTGGGTTCTGGATATTTACCTTCTTCATATCTAAAATGGAACTAACCATGACGTGCTACAGCCACCATGGTTTTATCACTCCTCTCCTACCTTTTTGGGTCCTCTTCTCAGCTGATGCCTGTGAGGCCATGTAAATGGCTGCCGCCGCCACAGATATCGGGCTCCTTCCAGGCACCAAGTCCAGTTCCACAGCTTTACGGGCTATATGTGTAGCTGCCATCTGCACTTGCTTAGGAAGACAGAGGTTGGAACAAAACCTGGACATGAAGTCCCCAGTTGTAATCAAATCCACACTGGTTTCTAAAGCTTTCAAAATAAGTTTAAAACATCGACCAATTTCTTTCTTAGAAATTCGTGATACGGCACATATTTCTAAAAGAAAAAAAAATTAGATAAATACATCTATATAAGTCATATAGTTCATTTTAAAATCTATCATTTCAGATTACAAAAGTAATACATTCTAATAGCAAAAATTCCAACCATGCCTTACAGATGAATCCCTAATCATCTCCATGATACTTCCCTTAGAGCAGCGGTTCTCCACCTGTGGGTCACGACCCCATTGGGGGTCGAATGACCCTTTCACAGGGGTCGCCTAAGACCATCGGAAAACACATATATAATTACATATTGTTTTTGTGATTAATCACTATGCTTTAATTATGTTCAATTTGTAACAATGAAAATACATCCTGCATATCAGATATTTACATTACGATTCATAACAGTAACAAAATTACAGTTATGAAGTAGCAACGAAAATAATTTTATGGTTGGGGGTCACCACAACATGAGGAACTGTATTAAAGTGTTGCGGCATTAGGAAGGTTGAGAACCACTGCCTTAGAGCTAATTTAAATTTCCTGTTAATTTAAATGTTTATCAAACTTTAAGGATATTTTTTCCCCAAGGTTAAATGCAGATCTTTTTTTTTTTAAATCCTCAACCAAGGATAGTTTTTCCATTGATTTTTAGAGAGAGTGGAAGGGAGGAAGGGATAGGGAGAGAAACATCCATGTGAAAGAGACATATCGACTGGTTGCCTCCCGTTCCCATATGAGCTCCGACCAAGGTCAGGGATCGAACCTGCAACCCAGGCGCGTACCCTTCACTGGGAACTGAACCTGTGACCCTTAGGTGCGAGAACCAACGCTCTATCTATTGAGCCACACTGGCCAGTACTTAAATGCAGGTCTTAATATTTAAAAATATTAATGTACCTGAAGGTTCAATTTATGTAAATAATATTCCTCAAGCAATCAAAAACTTTGATATTTATATATTAATCTATAAGGAATATGTATCAAGGAGATAAAAAAATACTCAAGCTAAATAAAGAATGCTTCTCCAGCTACACAGTGTCTTATGTACATGCTATCCCTGTGATTATAGGCTGTAGCAAAACAAAATAAAATATATGAGCCTGTTGGTCTAAAAATTCAACTACCAAGCACTTTAAAAATAAATTTAACAAAAGCCTTAGTTTCATTTGTAATAAAAAAGATAAAGGCCACTGCCTCTTCATATTGATGTAAGAAAATGTAAAAATTAAACATTCACAGATAAATAAACGGTAATTATAGTCTTAAGCCAAAACGAACTCTGGCAGTTAAAGTCAGTATACGCATCACAGCAATACTGAATAGGTGGTCACGTATTCATAGGTAAACTGCAAACTGGATGAAAAATACTAGTTCTCTCAAAGTCTCCAACTTAAGTGTGAAAGTGCAAATTGCATAACTCAGGATAAAAAATGTCACTGATGCTTTTTAAGGGTTGACTCCCTCACTTGTAGAGACGTGGCTATATGTGGAAACTGTTTTCTATGCATCAAAAATTTACAGACTCACTACAGAGTCCTACTCTGGTTTATAATAACAGGCTTCAAAACGTACAAAAGTTCTAATTGCCAAGGAACACAGGACAGGGCTCACTCACATGGACTAAAATGACTTTACATGAGAAAACGGCCTGAAAAGAACATCATCAATTAAATCACATAATTAATTTTTGTCAAGGAACAAAAATAAACAGGCATTTGGAAACTATATTTAGGTGGGTTACTGGATATAACCACAAAGACACAACATAGCACTACTTAGTGTCAAAGCTGCCTGACTTTGGTAATATGACATAGATAAGACTTTTATTTAGGAACTGAAAACTCACCTTTAAATGTCCTGGGAACCCCTTCTTGTCTACAGGCAATATAGAGACACGCAGAAGCTATGGCATCATTAGCTCTTCCCTTCAGGCTCTTCTGTTCATACACTTGCTTGAATAAATTATTTGTTCGATCCTTCAAAACAGAGAAACTAAGTTTAATTAACTCTAGGCCATTTAATTAGCTGCAATATCAAAATTTTATGTGTTCATTAAATTATGCTAAGTCAATGCCAGAATGGCTTAAAGGAGACAGACAGGAACTTACAACTATATTTCTAGGGAGGTTGATTCTGTCTGCCATGGTAGTGATTTCCTTGAACGCATTCATCATGGCCCGATCAGAACTACTCATTGTTCTCCGATTCTGGTACTTAGAATTGCCAAATTCATCAAAACTTGCAGCTCCGGTGCCCTATAAAACAAAGTTTTATAACTTTATATGCAAAATTTTGAAAATCTGAATGAACAATTTCTGAGAAAATAGAACTCATATGATCTGACTCCACATGCCCAAGAAACCTACCCTGTGTAACCTTTCTGTTCTTCCAGGTAAAATGGTTTTAGGAATGTTTTCTATCAAATACTTTAAATGTAAAAATATCTATTGAGAATCTAATAATATAAATTATCATATTAAAAGACTACAGAGAAACTCAAATGATCATCTCTAAAGGTACTAAAAAAAAGGTCTAGTAAACAAAACTCAAAACCCATTAAAAAAAAATCTGATAAAACACTAAAAATGGGTACTTCTTCATATTAGAAAATCACTCTCCCAGGCCCAAAGCCAGCAAGATGATTAACAGAGAAAACATCTTCAGCATTACATTTGTCAGAAGACAAAGGCACTTCTTACCTCCACATTGTAGCAGTGTACTAGGAGAACTAGCTAATATGTAATTATAATTATAACAATTATATAAATTATATTAGTATAATTATATTAAAATTAGGCAAGAGGAAAATTAGAAGTACAAATTTATGAAGTAATCAACCAGTTAGAAGACAATGAAAGAAAATTAGTTGCAATCTTACATCTGAAAATGTCCTTAGTATACTTTTTCCAGCCTGTAAGACTAAAGCAAATACAGATATCACCTACTTAAAAGATATTTCTGGCCCTAACCAGTGTGGCTCAGAGGATAGAGCGTTGGCCTGTGGACTCAGGGGTCCCAGGTTTGATTCCGGTCGAGAGCATGTACTTTGGTTACGGGCACATACCCAGGAGGGGGTGTGCAGGAGGCAGCTGATCAATGTCTCTCTCATCGATGTTTCTAACTCTCTGTAAAAAATCCCTCTCCCTTCCTCTCTGTAAAAAAATCAATAAAATATATATTTTTTAAAAAAAAGATATTTCTGAACACTGTAATCTTTTAAACCTAGTATACACTATGCTTTTCAAATTTGATATGTAATGTATACAGCATAAAAAAAATAATTAATGACCTGCTTTTTCACGTTACTTTATTAAAAATAGACTGTGCAGTAGTATAGGTTAAGTACTAAAATAGCATGCACTTCCTTGATTAGTCCTTTGGAATATTGCTAGTACTATTTCCAATTCAGATACCAGAGCAAAAAAGAGCCAGGTTGCCAGGACAGTTATGCTACTATCCTATGTAATAGCAGCAGCTACCATTAACTGAACACATAATACATGTTGTTATAAATACGTCACATATATTCCCATGTAATCTTCAATATCTCTATGAAGTAGTAGTATTCTCACTATACTGATGAAAAAATGTAAAGCTTACATAAGTATTTCCAATACTAGAAAATAGGCTATATTGAGTTCCAATTTGTTGTAGGTGGTATAAAAAGAAAAGACATTACTAGTGTTCTAGGAGCATACCAATATGTACTCACAGAGACCATACTATGCTCAACCTAATTTTTGTGCAAAATGTGCTTCATGAAAACAAGGGCTGGAGATATTAAGGCTCTGATTTTGAGCTGTTGGCCTCCCCTTTACAATGGAAGCAATGCACAAGGCAACCATCATTCTCAATGGTATTACTGGCAAATCTCATTCTCAGGACAAGACTGCTCACTGAGGCAGTGACTGATGCCTCTGCAAAGTTCCCCAACTCCCAGGTTTCTGGTCAGGCCTCACTTGGTATTACCTTGCCAATCATGGTAGACAAATCTCGATCACTCAGAAGAGGATTCTGAGAATCTCCAACTCGAGATGGATCTTTTGTTGCTTTATCATTGCTGAAAGTTCTCCATTCAGATCCCACGTCGATAACCCGGTCACCTAAGAATATAAGCACAAATCTAAATAGTCTTGGCAAGACAGGGTTTACTTAACACTGTCTAAAATGCCCAACTCAATGCTTTTATTCCCAGAAAATTTCAATCTGGACTCTAGGCTCCAGCTTAAGTATCATGTCTCAGGCATTTGTCCTAAAGCATTCCTTTAATTGTGGTGCCAGCCCAATAATTACCCTCTAAAAATCTCATGCTATGATTAGTCATATTCTAATTCTAAGAAGAAAAAAGACTTAAGACAAATAACAAAATAAACCTATTTATATGTGAAACAAAGATAAAATAGTATAATGATTCTGAACAAAAGTTTGCACAAAATGTGCAGCAGGCATGAAAGAAACATCAGAAAACACTGTTCACAATGGTATCCATGCGCACAGCCTAATTTAAAAAAATACTAAGTTTTCACAGGAAATGCTTTGCAAAGAACTATGCCTATGCTTGTTTTGGTAAATATTTAATAAAAAATATTTTTGGCCAAATAATTTATAAATAACAAACTTTAAGCCTAGAATCAGTGAGAAGAAAGCCAAGTAGACCACACACACACACACACACACACACACACACACACACACACACTAGACACACCCTCAGACCAGTCTGCACCCTCTCCAATCCGGGACCCCTTGAGGGTTGTCCGACTGCCGGTTTAGGCCTGATCCCAGGCCCGGCAGTCGGACATCCCTCTCACAATCCTGGACCACTGGCTCCTATCACTCACCTGCCTGCCTGCATGGTGGCTCCAAACTGCCCTCCCCCCCCCCGCCCACCCCCCGCTGGCCTGGTCACCCCTACCTGCCCCCCTTTTGGGCCTAGTTGCCCCCAACTGCCCCCTCCTGCCAGCCTGGTCGCCTCTCACGCACCCTCACCCCCCACCGGCCTGGTTGCCCCATGCATCCTGCTGTTCAGTCGTTTGGTCGTCCCTCACTAACCCACCTGCCGGCCTGGTCACCCCATGCAGCCTGCTTGTTCAGGAGAGACAGAAATCAGTTACCTCAGCAATTAAAAGATGTTCTGGTGCTGACAGTAAATTAATAAAATGCTCAAGAGTGTAGACTCTATCACTTGTTGCTTAGCCTTGGACAGATTACCTCATTTCTGTGCCTTTACTTCCTCGGCTTTAAATTTTCCCAATAACCTTACATTTTGAAGATTGTAAAGATTAAACTGTAAGCTAATACAGGTATAGTGCATGAGGAGTGCTTTAAAAGCAGTTCAGAGAAACCAAGATGGCGGCATAGGTAAACACCGGAAATTGCTGCCTCGCACAACCACTTCAAAAATACAACTAAAAGACAAAACGGACATCCTCCAGAACCACAGGAAGGCTGGCTGAGTGGAAATTCTACAACTAGAAGGAAAGAGAAAAGCACACTGAGACTCAGAGGAGCTGCGGAAGTAAAGTGCAGAGGTACGGAGGCACACGCAGAAAGGACTGGCAACTGAGGACACGGTTGTCTTTTTCAATCGGGAGGGAGTCTCAAGCTCCCGACTGCTCTGAACTCCAGTTCCAGGAGAGTCTCTGGGAATCCAGACTCATACGGGGAGAAACAGGACTGTCTGGCATTGGTTGGAACTCGAGGGCGGCTTTCTCTCAGAGGTGATTACCAGGATTACCAGGACACTGAGACTTGGGGCCTCTTAGGGTAGGACTGAGGATCAGCCATAGCTGCTGGCTCCGCCCTGTTGATTCCCTGAGACCCCGCCCCACCCAAGCTGTGCGCAGAGGCTTTTGCATATGAAAGGCCTGGCCCTTTGCAATCTGAAAATTACCTAACTAACTGCAGCTGGGTCAGAGAGACCCAGAACATCCAAAAGAAGGCCCAAGGCCCCACAGCTGCTTGCATTACTTCACAGCTGGGCCTCATCTAGGCACCTCCAAACCCCAAACAAGGAAAGGGAATCTGCAGATTTCTCCATAGCTCCTGCTGGGTAGCCTCAGGCAGAGGCTAAATTAGCACCTCTCCTTAGAGATCCAAGAGCCAGTGTACCCAGTGGTCAGAGTGGGACCATCCAGATTACAACTCCTCAGATCCATAAGGGACACACTCAGGGGGCAGACTCAGTGAGCACCAAAGCCCCACTGAAGCAAGTCTTGTCCCATAAGGGTGTCTCCAGCACAGAAGTTCTCCCACTGTAGACACAGCTGATTCTCTCAGCCAATTGGCCTGGAGGTCAATTCCTCCCAGTGATACCAACAACAATCAAGGCTTAACTACAACAAGACAGTGCACACAGCCCACAAAGGGGTGCACCAAGAGTGTCCACCTCAGGTAACTGGGGAGGCTGAGCCACTGGGCCCTATAGGACACCTAATACAGAAAGCCACTCTACCAACACAGGGAAGCATAAAAAAAAAAATGCAGAGACAAAGAAACAGGACACAAATGACAGAAATGGAGGAAAGCAAACTACAGGATATAGAGTTCAAAACCACACTTATAAGGTTTTTCAAGAATTTTCTAGAAACTGCCGATAAACTTAGTGAGACCCTCCATGAATCTAGTGAGACCCTCGAGGATATGAAAAAGGACCAACTAGAAATTAAGCATACACTGACTGAAATAAAGAATATTATACAGAGTTCCAACAGCAGACAAGAGGAGCGCAAGAATCAAGTCAAAGATTTGAATACAAAGAAGCAAAAAACACCCAACCGGAAAAACAACAACAACAAAAAGAATCCAAAAATATGAAGATAGTGTAAGGAGCCTCTGGGACAGCTTCAAGCGTACCAACATCCAAATTATGGGGGTGCCAGAAGAAAAGAAAGAGCAAGATATTGAAAACCTATTTGAAGAAATAATGGCAGAAAACTTCCCCTACCTGGTGAAAGAAATAGACTTACAAGTCCAGGAAGTGCACAGAACCCCAAACAAAAGGAATCCAAAGAGGACCACACCAAGACACATCATAATTAAAATGCCAAGAGCAAACGACAAAGAGAGAATCTTAAAAGCAGCAAGAAAAAGACAGTCAGTTACCTACAAGGGAATACCCATATGACAGTCAGTTGATTTCTCAACAGAAACTTTGCAGGCCAGAAGGGAGTGGCAAGAAATATTCAAAGTGATGAATGCCAAGAACCTACAACCAAGATTACTTTATCCAGCAAAGCTATCATTCAGAATTGAAGGTTGGATAAAGAGCTTCACAGATAAGGAAAAGCTAAAGGAGTTCATCACCACCAAACCAGTATTTATATGAAATGCTGAAAGGTATCCTTTAAGAAGAGGAAGAAGGAGAAGAAGGTAAAGATACAAATTATGAACAACAAATACACATCTGTCAACAAGTGAATCTAAAAATCAAGTGAATAAATAATCTGATGAACAGAATAAACTGGTGAATATAATAGAATCAGGGGCATAGAAAGGGAATGGACTGACTATTCTTGGGGGGGAAAGGGGTGTGGGGGGTGCGGGAAGAGACTGGACAAAAATTGTACACCTATGGATGAGGACAGTGGTGGAGGGGTAAGGGCAGAGGGTGGGGTGGTAACCAGGTGGAGGGGAGCTATGGGGGGGGGGGGGGTGGGAGAGGAACTGTAATAATCTGAACAATAAAGATTTAATTAAAAAAATAATAAAAAAGAAAAAAAATAAAAGCAGTTCAAATAAGTGCTTGGTATTAGCTACTTACTGCTCTGAAAATGAAAATACAATGGCAGGTATTGACATTTCCCCCTTTTGGTGGGGGAAATAAGGAGAGGCAGCATTTGTAAAACATGACTCTCCATATTACACTTCAACAATATCAGAGTGCTCTGCTGCAGGCATTTGGTCAGTAGGACAGCAAAAGAGGCAAGGAAAGAACAGAAGGAAGGAACTCCATGCAGACTGTGCTAAATCTTTTCAACTATTTCTTATATCGTACGTTAATTAAAATGCTCATAAACAGCATACAGTGATCATAATCTGATCCTAATGTTATAAATAAGCAGGTAAATGCACAACGGATGGTTTTGGAAAAATTAGTTTTTCTTTGAACAGTCAAATCATGTCGGAGTAACCAGATATCACTTGGACTACCAGGTGTCCATGCCACAGGGGAACTGAGATCAGTGGCAGGGCCCCCATCTGCTACATCTGTATGCAAGAAAATGGTCAAGGAAACAGAAGCAGGGAGATGAGTTATAAGGCAATTTCTCTAGATTAGAGATCGAGCAGGTGGCCCAAAATAAGGAGAAAAAGAGGTTAAATGGATGGGACTGTCATGATGGATTTATCTGCTTTCTCCTCTATAACAAACATTACTAATGGGAAGAAATTCTAATTCTATATAAGGATTTTAAAACTTACCTGAAAATAACATAGAATCTGGAATTGTGCACAGAAGCCTTACTACAGTATTAAAACCCATATCTCTATTAAAGCCCATACCTCAGAGACCACTCTAAAGAGATTGGTTTTTGTTCCTTTTATCTACACTAATAAAAGAGAAACATGGTAATTAACGTATGACCGCTACCCTTTTCATTGGCTAATCAGTGAGTATATGCAAATTAACTGTCAGCCAAGATGGCGGTTAATTTGCATATATCCGCTGGGAGCGTAGCAAGCCAGGAGGCCGAAAACAAGCTGGGCGGCAGAGGTGGGAGCAAAACAAGCCAGCCGGGCAGCTGAGGGAGGCGGGAACGAACAACCTGGGCCAGGCGGCTGAGGGAGGCGGGAACAATCAACCTGGGCGGGGCGGCTGAGGGAGGCGGGAACGAGCCACCTGAGCCCGGACTGAGGGAGGCGGACTGAAACAACCCGGACATCCCCTGTGGGGTCCCAGACTGCGAGAGGGCACAGGCCGGCCTGAGGGACCCCCCCTCTTTCCCGAGTGCACAAATTGTTGTGCACCGGGCCTCTAGTATAAGAATACTTGCTTACTAAAAAAAAGTAGGTATAAGCAAAACAAAACAACCTGTATTCCCAATACCCAGAGATAGCCAACTATAAGTATTTTTATATATATCCTGTCTTTTTCATTCATATGTATTTTTCCCCTAAAATTAAAATTAGATAACGCTGTGCCTGTTCCATAAGATCTTTTCAATAAATTTATATCAAAACACCAAAGCAAGATTTTTAAAGTTTAGCCCCTTTAATACCATCCAGTGATTAGAGTGATACCACAATGTCTCCATGCACTGATGTTTTCAAAGGGAGAAAAGTAAATCTAACTTTTTCATTGCGAAATAAACACACAAACATGCACAAAACAAAAAATTACTGCAGCCTTCAGTCCTGGCCGGGTAGCTCAGTTGGTTAGAGCATCATCCCATGCACAGAAGGGACAATTCCCAGTCAGGGCACATACCCTGGGTTTGTGGGTTTGATCCCATAAAACATATCCTTGAGTGAGGATTTAAATAAATCAATAAACAAAATACTGCAGCCTTCAAATCTGGAGTTTCTTGCTAAATTATAAGTTCAAAAATATCAAATATCATCATTAACCTTTGTAATATTTTAACACAATGAATGTGTTAAGAGAACAATGCAAATGAAAAGGCAGGTAGCTATGCTTACATCTTTTAATTCTCTAGAAATCTAAAAATAAAGTATTATTTAGCCAAGATGCCTCATTTCATAGCATTTTTCTTTTGGCCCCCAAAGTAACTTACTATGAATTTTTTTATTGCTTGCTTTATACTACCTAAAAAAAAAAAACACAACAAGATGGATTGGGGAGGGGGAGAAATCTGGCCTAGGATATTATAAATAGAAAATTCAGAACTGAGTAGTGATGTAATTTTTCCACATATGTGGGAATATCTACGTGACTCACTCAACAACTTCCGGTTTGTGCCAAGAGCCATTGCCTCTTTTAAAATTTTAATGCTTAAAGCAGCACTTATAAGAAATAAAATTTCCAAAATAACTAAAATAACAATCATGAAAATACAACTAGATCAAAAGATTAAGTGCACGAGTAATAAGAAATAGGGCAGACGGTTCAGAAAAAAAGTCAGAATACATAAAGAATTTACATTTACATTTGAAAAAAACCTAAGTGAGGTAGCATTTTAAAAATTGCTCTGGAAGGGAAACTGCAATACAGAATCTTTTCAAGGGATAAGGCAGCCACAATGTGTGGGTATATTCATTTTTTGACTAGGAAGAAGCCTGCCAATTAGCACATGTACACACGTTAATTGTGTACAACCTCACACATCCTTTAATGTTCTAGAAAAAGAGAAACATGTAGATTTAAAAGGAGAGACAAAGGAATTTTCTCACTTTACCATGATCCTGAAGTCACCTCCAAATGTTCTATAATATACATGTACTGACCTTTGATAATTGCAAAAATAACTACTTTACGATGTAGTTAACTGGCTGCAGCTTAAGAGAAAGCCTTTACTGAATAGAATGTTTTGTGGTCAATTACTGCCAATTAGGGAGCATTACAAGTAAGGCTACTGCCTTTAGTCCATACTTGGAAAGATGGAGATGTGTGAGGCTGGTTCCAAAGATGGTGCCCAGGAGGGAGACTAACCTAAGGTTTTTTCCTAGGTTTCACTCTGAGTAGGATGGGTTTGACCTGCCTGGAGTATAAATTTCAGTACTAGCCTTGCAATCATATATTTGGGTTATAATATTCTTTGTATTTTTCTGGTGTTCTCCCCCAGCTTTGAGTAGTACTGTTTGGGTGCCCTACATTTTGTGCAAATGAGAAACACAATTTTCTTTGTGGTCTAATACCCATCCCTCTTTCATGGTCAATAGAAATGGCAGTGAGGTCTCATCTTCTAGAGGGGTAAGTCCTACTCTGGACCACAGTACAAATCTGCCCACCAGGCCACAATAAGAGACTGTAAGCTTTTCCCAGTATCTTTTTGAACCACTAACAAAGTTTTGTAAAATTAATACCTGACAGAAAGTCTATACATGAAGTTTATAATAGCTAAAATAACACTACTATCCATATATATAAAAAGCCAGGGGCCATGACAACCAAAACAACCAAACGACCAGTCATCATGAGGTGGCACTGACTGGCAAGTGGGCTGAACTGCTGATCTCTTGGTCCCTCCCCCCATCTCCCACAGGCAGCGATGGCTCACTCCCACCTCTCGCTCCAGCCTCCTGTGGGTGCCTGCAGCTCCCACCCGCCTCCAGCGAACCGCTGCAGCCTAATGTAGCCAGCGAACCAGCCCAATCAGGGGGTGGGGCTGGCCAACTCTGCACAGAGCCTGGACCCTTCCTGGCAGCCCTGAGTCCCTGGGATTGAGAATTCTGATGGCCCTGCCCAGAGAGTAGAGGCACCTGACCGGCAAGGACAGGGACCACAGGCCTCCAAGGAGCACCGCAGAGTTGGCAAGGAGAGGAGATGGGCCTGCGGAGGGGGGAGGAGACGAAGCCAGAGGACAGCAGCCCAGAATCCAGCCCTTCCCCCCAGAAGCAGCGGGCCCTCAACCCAGAACCCCAGCCCGAATCAGAAGAGCCCGAGGGAGGCTTCAGGAAACTCTACGCACAGCTGCATGTTGAGAATGAGAGACTTCGTGAGGCCCTGACCAAGATCATGCTGCTGGCTGGCACAGCTCAAGGTGGAGCAGGAGTGCTCCACGCAAAGGCAGGAGTGCTTTGCAGAGAGGCCAGCCCTCCTGGAGCTGGAGAGATTTGAGCACAGGGCCGTGGAGCACAAGGCCGCTGAGCTGGAAGAGGAGCTGAAGGGCCTGTCCAACCTCCAGGCTGACAACCAAGTGCCTCAAAGAGGAGAACACGGCCCAGATCCGCGTCATCAGCAAACTGTCCAAGTGACCCTGGAGGACTTGCCCCTGCACCTGCATTTATACAGCTGTTTCTGCCACACGCACCCCTTTCCCTATGTGAACACGAGTGACAGGGCTGCTGGGGAGTCGCTGAGCCTGGGACTTCCAGGCTGGGAGGGGAGGACAGAGCCCCCAGGAGCCAAGGGGGCCATCTGAGGCCAGGATGGAGAGGGGAGGCTGAGCCAGGTAGGGGGACCAGGGCTGCAGGCAGGACCAGTAAGGAATCAAGGACCAGGAAGTGCCAGGACCAGTAGCCAGGACCAGAGTGGTCACCCAGAGGTCCCCTCTCATGTCTGCTGCCACCAGTCACCCCGCCCGCCCCTGAGCAGGGATCCTAGAATGTGCCAAGCATCCTGTCGGCCTGGGCAGGGTGGGCCTGTATATAGGGTCCGTGTGCAATAGGAAGGGACGTCTTCTATTTTTTGCTGCCCCCTTCCTGACATTGAAGAAGAAGGCATTTTTGAGCACCGTGGGGTGGTGGGCGGGGCTGCAAGCAGTAGCAGGCTACCGCATGCATTTTGCACCCTGTGCCCCTAGTAACATATAATAGGACTACTCCTTCCTCCATCAATGAAGTATGATCTCTAACACTCTGACCAAGTTACCCATGCAGAAAAGCAAACATACCCATTATCTATATTTATGTATTATGCACGTGTACAGTTTTCTATCCATACATCAGAGTGGTAGGTCTAAAGAGCATAAACTAAAACATTTTATCATATTCTAAAGAGAAAAGGTTTCATCTCTTTAATTTTCAAGAGATTGAGAATAACTGCCAAATTCATTCACACCAATTTAAGATGGTTCAATTACTTTGGCACCTAACTTATGATTTGGCAATTCCACTCAAGTATTTACCTACAAAAATCCTGTACAAAAATGTTAATAGCAGCATTATTCACATGAGCTAAAAATTGGGACACAACCCAAATGTCCATCAACAGTAAAATGTATACAACGGAATATTCCTCAGCCAATAAACTACTGAGACATTTCAAAAATACTACTTTTAAGCCAAATAAAGTCAGTCACACAAAAAACATTCTCTATAATTCCATTTATAGGGGATTCAAAAACAGGCAAAATAGGGTCTCTTCCTATGGCGAGCACCCCATGTTCCTCTTCTCCCTCTTCCCCCACAGGCACATATCTCCTAACACTAAGAGACCCCACGAAGACTTGCAACCAAGGGAGCAATGGGCAGTAGCAGCTCATCCCAACTAACCCCCTGAATCTGTCTTCAAGGCCCCCTTTTCTCTGACTTCCCAGTAAGCCCAAGCAAACTGTCCAAGTGACCCTGGAGGACTTGCCCCTGTTGCTTCTTCTAAGCTAAGCCCTTCCTTGTTTCACTGTCCTGAGTGTGCTTTTGCTGCAGCCAATAAATTCTTGCTTGCTTTGCTGCAAACCCTCCGTGCCCCCCCACCCCAACCACACACACACACACACACACACACTCCAGACAAAATAATCTGAGGATAGAAATCAGTATAGTGGCTGCTGTTATGTAGGGGTGGGAGGTGGAGGTGATTGCCGAGAAAGAAGCATAAGGAAACTTCTAAGGGAAGGAAAATGTTTTAAACACTTTGCATGCTTGTACACCAGTTTATACAATGTCAAAATTCAAACAGTAGATTTGAGATGTGTATTTTTTTGTATGCAATTATAACTCAGTAAGTTAAAAATTAAAATCATTTCCACCAAAATACAGTTGACTTTGAACTAAGCTGCACCAAACCTACACATTATTTGGGGAACGACAGAACAATTTTTATCTTCTTGAACAAGGAAATCTATTCTTTCTCAAGATCTTCATATGTACTTCACATTTAAAACTAGACCCAATTGTTTTCTGTTAAAAATACCACTTTCTAACTAGTAGTTACTATATTTTATATGCTTAGATACAACCACTTTTAAAAGATTATTAATTTTTAAAACTTGATCTGAATATTCTACATATAAAATCTCATCAGTGGCAAAGAATTTGTTCCCTTTTCAAGCTTAACTTCCATTTCTGTTTTATATCTAAAGCACTTGTCAGAACTTTCAAAAAAATGCCTTTAATTTAAAACAGAATTATCTCCAGTATTTCAGCATTATGCATAAAAGTAACAGGTGAACTAAAATAGTCCTCTATTAAGGCATTGTCCTTCTCTAATTCAGAGTATCTTATTTTAGGAATAAATGTTGATTTATTAAATGCCTATTATCTCTTTTTTATTGACTTTTTACAGAGAGGAAAGGAGAGGGATAGAGAGTTAGGAACATCGATGAGAGAGAAACATCCATCAGCTGCGTCCTGCACACCCCCTACTGGGGATGTGCCCGCAACCAAGGTACATGCCCTTGACTGGAATCGAACCTGGGTCCCTTGAGTCCGTAGGCTGATGCTCTATCCACTGAGCCAAACCGGTTAGGGCTTACTTTTTTTTTAATTTTTTATTGATTTCAGAGAGGAAGGGAGAGGGAGAGAGAGATAAAAACATCAACGATGAGAGAGAATCACCAATTGGTTGCCCTCTGCACACCCCCTATTGGGGATGGAGCCCACAACCCAGGCATGTGCCCTTGACCGGAATCGAACCCTGGACCCCTCAGTCTGCAGGCTGACGCTCTATCCACTGAGCAAAACCGGCCAGGGCTTAAATGTCTATTATCTTAGCAGACCATAGGTTTTCTTACAAACTATTTTCTTATAAAAGTTAACTCTAGTTGTTTGTGGGTTATTCTTCTTCTAGTACTTATGTGTTAGCATATATTAAGTTACGGTAGGATAATAAATAATTTCAGAAGTTCAGTGGCTTAAAACAAGATTTTTTTCTTATTAATACTACATGTCTTTCTATGCCATCCTTATTCAAAATGATGGCGTCCCCACCACTTGAGACATGGCAGTCAGCATGCTGGAGAAGGTGGGTATGTGGTGAATTATGCATCAATTTAATGGTTTCTAACAGTAACTTTTCCACTCATTGGCCAAAAACAGTGAGGGGTGATGCTTACCTTCAAATGTGGTGGGGAAGTACAACTGTACCATGTAGCCCCAAGGAGAAGAACCAGAAATAGAAGTGAACAGTCATAAGTGCTGTTCCAAATGCCAATTAGCAAATATAATTCAGCACTATATTTGGGGGGATTTATGTATACATTCATTTTAAAAAGCTTATTCTTGGTGACTTCCTTTTTGTGCCACATGACAAACTGAAGGAAACAGAGTTAATACTAATTTCATTGTACTTTTGCATTTGTCACAGAGAAGTAATCTGTCAATGATTTTAGGTCCTTCCAAAGTAAAATTTTTATTAAATGGATGCTTGAAAGTTTCTATTAATAAAATCTGTTCGATGTTAAAAGGATACCTTCCCAAGTAGTGTGTGGGAATCTTGATTTGCAATGCTGAGGACCTTTTGCTAGGAATGTAAAATAATTTCTGTTGTGCCTATAATATTTGATCCTATTGGATCTTGAAGTAGGACCATAATGGCTATCTTGTCTTGACCACTTACCCATTCACTCTCAATATTCTCAAGTTTTGTTCTCTGCTTTACTGATTCAATTTTTCTAGAATGTTAAATCAGCTAATTGCTATCTAAAACACTTTTTACTCTGTTCCTGTGTTATCTTATTTCTTTCTGACCACATTTAACAGAAATGTTATAGAAGCAGTATTTCATTGATCACAAAAATTAGGTATTTTCTATAGCTTTCATCTGGTAAACAGTCCGGGGCAGACTTTTATTTTAAGTCCATAGGATTACTATTCCTCTTCATTGTAGTTTGTATTCATAAGCCTCATGTTGTTTTTTCATGCTTATTCATCTTGTAATAAAGAATTGTCAATCCAATTCTTTATTACCAAGTCCAATGGTGGCAATGATGCTGGAAAACTTTTTAGTCCACTGCCACAGAACTCTCAATCCCTCTGGGTGCTCAAGAGTTCCTGGCAAATAGATGACTGAAACAAAATAAACTCCCAGTATGGTTCCAGAAGTTTATTACAAAGGATGCAGGTAGGTTTCTAATCAAAGCAAATATAACACCAACTTAGAGAAGACAGAACTCTCTCACATTAACAATCCACAATAAATAGTCCTTAACTAGTGTGACTCAGACTCCTATCTTTTTGATAACCCATCTTCATCTTGGATGACTTGCATTTTGTAGTGTACAATGACTGTTGGTAGTTCCCTGCATCACGATCTAAATTCTAGCCAGGAGGAAGGAATAAATGGAAGGCACATCCCTTAGGGGAGAATCTAGAATGGCACACATCTCTTCTACTTACAACCCATATGGCCATACCCAACTACAAGGGAAGCTGGGAAATACAGTCTAGCTGGGCAGCCATCTGCCCAGTTAAAAACCAAGGGGGTTCTATTACTAAGGAGTGGGGAAACATCCTGGGAAACAACCAGCAGCCTCTGCTATAAGGAATAATGGGGTAAGAAGAGAGGAGATGAGAATGAATGTCCAGTACAATCAAGGGACTTTGCCTTCTAGTCTACAAGAAATAGTACACAAAGACAAACAGACATTTAAACTCCTTACCATGCAAGCTATAAATTGTAAATCCATCCAAAAGCATTTTATAATACACTATTAAAACCAAAACAGCTTAAGGTAGCAATCTTAAAGGTGAGGGGAAAACAGAAACATAGCAAAAAGCAGCCAGGAAGCTAATTTTTGGAATCTGATTTTCTAGTCTGGCCTAAACTTTTAGAATGTTTTTGTTTTGTTTCTTATTGTAAATTAATAAAAATTTTAAACAGGGAATATAAAGAGGAATCAGAATTTTTCTGCCATCTTCCTGGAAATTGATCTTATTTAAGCATTTTGGCATACAACCTGTAATAAAGAATTCAGAATAGGAGTCTTAGAACAATATTCCCCAAATTACTTGTTTTTGTAGGCTTGGCTTATTTAAAAACATTTAGTTTAAAACTAAAAATACTTTCTAAATGTGCTGAGTCTAAAAGTTCAATCATTTTCAATTATTTAACCCTTTCTACTAGTCCCTTGTTTCAAAGAATCAAGGGCTACTATATTTTCTTACGAGAAATATTGCATTAAAGACAATCTTGAGAGGAAAAAATAATTTTGAAAACTATGAACAAGAGATATTCTAGAAAGAATTACTACTAATAAAATAGCCAGTCTCAAAATCATCATTTATGTTCCCCTTAATGTAAATTGGGTAGGAACTCAAACTGAATTATCCCCTAGAAATAAACTACATCATAGTTAATTTCCCATCCCAGCCCATAAAATAGACCCTAAATAACAGAACAAAAACAAAAAAAATGATCCTGTACAAATCAACAGTATAGTTGCCACTTGGAAAATAGTTAGTAAAGGAAAATGTGTTGTAAGTTCTATCCCTGAATACCTGAACATGTTTTGCTTTTCCTCAAACACAGACAGGTCTGCAGCAGCATCTAAGCTAAGGAGCTATGCCTCTGATGAAGACGTATCCTAGCCTTGGTGACAATAAGTTTAATCATTAACATACTAATACTTCCAGGCTGCTCTATGGCACATGTTCCTTTTTCCCTCTACTTGGAATGAGTTTCTCTCCATTAACAGTTACTCATGCTTAATGAACATCTTTCAAGGTGAATTCAACAGTAATTTCCCCAGGAAGTCACCACTCCCTTCCTCTGTATTCTCACCAAACTTGGAAATATGTAATAGTGCTTTTACCATGCTATGTTGTACGAATGTAACCTCCTCCCTTTCACATACTAGCCAAATAGTTGTCCCAGAGCTTGCTTACAGTGTCTCATCTTTCTATCACTCTGAGCAGCAGAGTGCTTAACGGAAACTTGTAGTAGAAAAACCAAAGGTTTTTTAAGTCCTACGATCTGAATTTAAGTGCGGCTGTCACTTACTAGATGTAGAAACTTGTGTTTATTACCTAAGCACTGCAAGCCTCAATTTGCCTTTCTGTAAAATGAAAAAAACTATGTAAGAGAGTGGTTGAGTAAAATTAGTAACTTTCTGATGGGAGAAAGTAGCATCTAAATTAACAATTTTAAATTAGGCAAGAAAGCAGTCTCTGAGGGCTTATTAGAGAAGCCAAAGCAAGAATTTGAAAATGAATTCAAATGTCCCTTAATTTAAAAACATAGCTTGGCCATATCGAACTAAACCTGAAGCTGTTCCTTTATGAAATCCTGCTGATGCAAAGTTAAAGATAGTAACCCAATAATTGTTAAAACACAACTGAAGCATTAAATATGACAGATCCACAATAATCACTCAAAAACATTTTGTAACTGCCTTGTTATAAGAATGGCACCTCAGACTTAGAATCACCCTCTCTTTATAAAAGGTTAACAAAAAGAAATAACTTGAATTTCCAAAATATGTATCACTGAAATTTCATACTAAATTTATGCTGTATAGTTTATACATTATCTCATTTAATTCTTAATAATTCCTAACAATTCTGAGATATACTGTACCTGCCCTTCCCCCCCCAGGGGATGAAGGGGGCTGATTTTACATTTATATAAAATAAAGTTAAACTTTGAGAAATTATATAACTTGACTAGACTATTTATACTAATAAAAGGGTAATATGCTAATTAGACTGGGAGACCTTCCAGGAGACCAGATGTCCTTCCAGACAAAGCCATGGCAGCAGGGCCGAGGCAGAGGTGGTTAGGGGCGAGCAGGCTGGGGGGGGAGACAGTTGGGGGCAAGCAGGCCAGCGGGGGGGGGGGGGGGGAGCAGTTGGGGGCAAGGTTGGCAGGTGGGGCAGTGGGTGCAAACAGACCAGGCGGGGGGGAGGGGCAGCAGTGGGGGGCGATCAGGCTGGTGGGGGGGCAGGTCGGGGCTAGCAGGCTGGCAGTTGGGAGCAAGCAGGTTGGCAGGGGGGCAGTTAGGGGTCATCAGACCGGAAGTGGGGACAGTTGGGGGCGATCAAGCTGGCAGGCAGAGTGGTTAGGGGCGATCAAGCCGGCAGGCAGGTGAGCAGTTAGGAGCCAGGGTCCCAGATTGCGAGAGGGATGTCCAACTGCCAGTTTAGGACACCCCCCAAGGGGTCCTAGATTGGAGAGGGTACAGGCCGGGCTGAGGGACACACCCCGCCCCCGGCCAATGCACGACACCGGGCCACTAGTCTTCTATATATATAAAAGCCCAGTGACCGAATGGCAGAATGACCAAAACAACCAGTCGACCAGTCACTATGACGTGCACTGACCACCAGGGGGCAGACACTCAACGCAGGAGCTGCCCCCTGGTGGTGTGTTCCCACAGCAGGAGCAGCCGCTCAGAGGGTGGGTCCACAGCTGCTCAGCTGACTGAGATGAGCAGCACTCCCACAGCAAGCTGATCCCCTCAGGTCACACCCCCCACCAGTGCACTAATCCCGTGCACTGGGTCTCTAGTAGTTATATAACTTTTACCTATAGAGCCAAGCCTAGACTACAGGGCCATTGACTGCTAGTTATATATCTAAACTATATATTCTAGAGGAATTTGTAGTCTAGGTCTGGAGACATAGAAAACAAAGATTAAAAAATCTAAAAATACAGAACATCTTAAGGACTGGTAAACTGTAAAGTTAATAGTATAGATTTGTGTTTCTTAATATGATGTGTGACCTTAAAGTGGAACCTGGAATCCTTTAAAACATATTTTCCAGCTGATTTTTTTTTTAGGGTTCAGTTTCCAGCAGATTTTATTTTCTTCTCAAAAAAAGCTATTTACAAAAGGTATATATCAACAATCTGACAGGCAAAGACTTGACATGATTAGTCTCAGCTGATTCTTAATGAATATTCATATATTCAAGTAGTAGATTCACTGGTATAAACAACACCCAGAATGAGCCTAGGAGGAAGAGATCAAATTGACCCATTTTCTCTTTCAAGTCTACCTAAACTAGCTATGGTATTTCCCTTAATTGCTTTTAAAAACAATTTCAAATGGTTTCACAAAAGTGGCTTTAACTACAAATGACACCAGTAGTTCTAAACAACCTCTTATATTGCCGAAACCGGTTTGGCTCAGTGGATAGAGCGTCGGCCTGCGGACTGAGGGGTCCCGGGTTCGATTCCGGTCAAGGGCATGTACCTGGGTTGCGGGCACATCCCCAGTAGGAGATGTGCAGGAGGCGGCTGTTCGATGTTCCTCTCTCATCGATGTTTCTAACTCTCTCTCTCTCTCCCTTCCTCTCTGTAAAAAATCAATAAAATATATTAAAAAAAAAAAAATAAACAACCTCTTATTGTGAAATCCTACTTATAAAAGTCATGATAACCAACTTCATGCTTTAACAGCTATTACAACAGGTCACTAAATACTTTGCCAATATAAACAATGTACAAAGTAAAATTTATACACAAATTGATGATTTAAATATGATTATACTGCCACCTAGTGCTCATCTTTTAATGTTACACAATTAAACTGTTAGGATTTGGGGGGGAAAACATAAAACAAAAAGTGCTATTAGAGCCAATGACAAAGCTTTGCTTTAAAAAAATTGGCCCCATTTTAGAGGTCACTACCAATATCTTAAGGATTACTGATAAGGTGAGACAGCCAATCACAAATCATAACACTTCATATATTTAAAATTAAAATCCTATAATTCAAATAAGAGGAAAGCCAAACAATGTTTACATGTTAAATAGTATTAAAAAATAGCAACAAAAGTTGTAAATGGCCTAAGTTACAGGATAGACTAAATACTACACAGCCATTTAAATACTGGGATAGAAGGCAAACAAGACATTAAATGTGTAGTACTTTCCAAAGACAGCAGTATCTCCCATTCACATGCTCTTCTGCAACATGACCTTGTCCCTCTCACAATGATATGAAGCCTATTTCTCCACCCCTTCCAATCTAGGTGGGACCTAAGACTACTTTGATTAATACAATACAGAAGTGATCATAGTCTACCCCTAGCCCTAACTATCCAAGTACAAAACACTTGCTCTTGGGATATTAGTCTTAGAAACCAAGCGCCACATATGAAATATGACTACACTGACACAATTACAGAGAAGCCCTAGACAACGACAGAGCCATGTAGGGAGGCCAAGAAATGCAGGTGAAGAAGCCATCATGGAAGTGGATCCTCCACATTTAGCCTGTGCCATGTGGAAACAATGGCACAGATGAGTCCTTCCTGTGAAATCATGAGCAAAATAAAATGGTTGCTATAAGCCATAAAGTTCTGAGTTTGTCATGTAATTGAAACAGAAATCGTTTCCTGAAAGTATGATATTGCTTTAAGAAAATCCTAAAAACATGTGACACTGGTTTTGTAACTGAATGGTGGGCTTCAAGGAGCCAATGAATGCAGGTTTGAAGAAGAGTGAGAAAAGTGTTATTAAAGACTGGAGAAGAGGTAGTATATACCATAAAAGATAAACATAATTTTTATATTATGAATTATTTCATTTTAAAAAGTGATAGTAATGAACTCTACTTTCCAAATCATATGGCTTTGAAAATGACAACTGAGTGGTATCTAGTCTTGAGTTTGAAATAAGAGTTAGAAGCTGTCATAAGTTTCAAGCACAAGTTAAACATTAATTACATTGTTGTTTAAAAATAATTCTAGGAGTTTCAGTTTCTAAACTTGTCTGTTGATTATTCAATAAATCTGATATAATCTAAAAAGTCAGAAAATGAAAAACTTTTATGGCAAGTACAATCAATCCATTATACCAAGATCATTTAATAAGAAACCAATGATGATATTATATATCTGGATTTAAGTTCCTATGGACATCAGTATCTCAAATAAGAAAAAGTCACTAATTTTAAGTGGATTGGAGAAGACTTGCTCAGCTTAATTTCTCCCCTGTCTCCATAGTATAAGAAAAAAAGGCTTGAATTGAGCTGGGAAGAAAGAGCACATGCCTTTAAACCAGCAAGATAATGCAAATCTAATTATATACTACAATCTAAATTTATTATCAATAGTAGAGGCCCGATGCACGAAAATTCATGCAAGAGTAGGCCTTCCTTCCCCCGGCTACTGGCACCAGCTTTCACTTCAGCCCTGCTGCTAGGCACCCGGGACCTGGGTGGCTTCCCTCTGGCCCCGGCTTGTCTGGAAGGACGTCGGGTGTAATTGGTATATTACCCTTTTATTACTATAGACTAGAGGCCCGGTGCACAAAAATTCATACACTGGGTGTGGGGGGGAGTTTCTCAGCCTGGCCTGCCCCCTTCTCACAGTCAGGGAGGGGATGTCCTACTGATGGCTTAAACCCGCTCCCTGTGGGGCGGGCCTAAGTCGCAGTCTGGCCTCCTCCTGCAGGAGGTGACTGGGCCGATCAGGGAAGGTGCCATCCCCATCACCCTGCTGCTGCTGCTGCTGGCCACCATGGCTGCCTGCCCTCAGCCCTCGCAGCCACCGCGTCTTTGTCTGGAAGGACGGTCAGCTGTCCAGTCTAGCATATTATGCTTATTATTATAGATAACTTGTGTACATACATATGTATGTATATGTATTTTTACAATTTAGGCTCATGAAGCGTCATGTTTAATTAAGGTATTTTCAAAATAATTTGCTTGGCGTATCAGCAAAATAGAAGAATGGAATTCTCTTTCTGGGGGGATAACATTTCACATAACTGGAATTCAAACTAAGTGTTCCCTATCAACATTGACTGCAAATGTTCATCTATCAATGCTGTGTCAACTAGATTTCATGTATTTCACTTTTTAAAAGTCTTTTTCACACAAATATTGCCAAATACTGAAATTAATCCACAAGCATATGATTTTTTAAGTATATTTTTATTGATTTCAGAGAGGAAGGGAGAGGGAGAAAGAGAAACATCAATGAGAAGAGAGAATCCTGCACATCCCCTCACTGGTGATAGAGCCCACAACCCAGGCATGTGCCCTTGACATGAATTGAACCTGTGATCCTTCAGTCCAGTGATCACCAACAGGTGGTCCGTGAGGTCCAAAAGGTTGGCGACCGCTGGTTTAAGGAAACCTTTGGAGCAGCAGTCGCCAACTGGTGGTATCTAGCTGGTTCAAAAGGTTGGCGACCACTGCTTCAGTCCACAGGCCGACGCTCTATCCACTGAGACAAACCAGGTAGGCCACAAGCATATGATTTTAATTGAGCATATTCATTGCTTGCAAGGCATTTATAGAATTTTATTACATTCTGATACTTGCTTTTTATCATGTCACTACAGTGTACATTAATCATTTCCAACTGAAGGTTTGGTGGAAGCTCCTAAATTGCACAATTAAACAGATTTTATAAGATGAAAATTTCCTTTGCTTTTGTATCCAGGTCTGAAAAACACTAATGAAAATATAGTTTGAGTCTGGCAATATAGGGTGACCCCAAAAAATATATACACACACTTTGAATAATTAAAGGCAATGTTTATTAAAAAACATTTCATTTTAAAAATTAAGCTATCAGTTGTCATGAGTGCATACATTTTTTGGGGAACACCCTGTATATCTGCTGCAGATCTGTTTGGGAATGAAGATCTTAGTTCTTATTTTAACTTCTGACATCAATGAAAGTATAAAAAATACTACATAAAGCAATTTAACATTACTTGTGATTCAGACATTAGTTGCTGTCAAATTCACTTTATCACAGTGTTTAACATATAGGCCCTGTTTTGCCTGGTGACTCTAGGTTGGATTCATTTGGAAATATTAGCAAGTCTAGAGCAATAGTTAATTACTAAAGCCATTCAGTGTTTAATAGTTATTGAAGGCAGTACTGGTTCAGAGAAATTTCAATCTTGCCCCTAAGCTACAAAAATTATAAGGTAACTTTTCCACTACTAAGCAAACAAATTACTGTGTGGTAGAACTGTCCATGAGATTGAATGAAGTCCACTACTGACACTATTGGATCAGTAATAGTACATGACAGATTCAAACCTTTTCCACAATGTATCTGGTGATGAAAAATACAATGAATGACTATAGGTTTTTAAAAATCTTACATTTTTACACTTTGCAAATAAGTCTTCTGCTCCACACATTTTTTCACCACCATCTATCTATATAATACAGGAATATGCAAATTAGCCAGGATGCCATAACGTCACGACTGAATAGCAGGGACCTAAGGCTGCATGGCACCTGGCTGGGGTGAGGGACTTCAGGCCGTGCCCTCCACCCAGCAGGGCTTGACAGGGTTGGGGCTGGCTCACCCAGTGTGGGTGGGGCTGGCCAGGTCTGGGTCTCCTGCATTTTCGAAGCGCGTGCGGGTGGTGGGTGGGGACTTGACTCTAGGTCCCTCGGTGCACCCCAGACTCTGACAAGAGGAAGATTTTCATACACATTTTACTAATTTTTTTTCATCTCTGACACTTCTATTATAGAGAGAGGGCAAATAGCAATTATTAAAATATTTCCTCTAATTCCCTTTTAATGTGCACGAATTTCGTGCACCAGGCCACTAATAAGTTATAATACTTTTTAACAGATTCCACTTCACGTTGTACTGAATCAATACTCTTGCAACATCTTTGAAAGTATTTTCTCCTATGGATGCATGCAGTTTCAAACTCTGCAAACTCTGCACTGACTCCTTGAATAAACAACTCAACATCAGTAACATCTGTCTAGTCATCAAGAGTCTAGGAAAAATAGTTGAAATAATTCCCTTATATTTTGAGTATTGATATCCTCAACTCTTCAAACAACTGTTCTTACTGAAAGGCTAACAGTCTTAATAAGTTTTTCTCTGGACACATTTCTTCAGCTGTTGCAATCACACATAAATTAATTAACTCACCATTGATAAACGGCTTTCCCTGCTTGGCCTACAAATGAGCCACTCAGAAACTTTAGCTGCAGCCTTATTTTCATTCTTTTATTTTTGTGAAGAAATTCTGCTGTGATGAGGTATTCCACTTTACATTTTCTAAATCTTCTGACCATTGTGTTCCTCAGTTGGGAGTACTGTGACAGTGTTTTGTCTGGTAATCTAAATGTTTATTGCATTCTTTTAGCACAGCTAAAATATCATAGCATAATAAACACAATGCTTCACCATCTAATTCAATAACGAAATAACTCATACTACACTGGGCCTTAAAAGCATGACATTCAAGTTCATTGTTTTTTGTTTGTTTTGACATAATGAGTATGCAATGATAACAAAACAAATAAATAAAATGTTGCAGTATGGAGGTATGCTTGTTACTTAAAAATGCTGTGGGATTTTAACTATCAACTGGGATTTGTAGTGCACTGAGCAGCAGTACAAAGTGATGAGAGCAACATATATGGTTTCTGTTGCAACTACTATATTCTGCTGTTGTATTAAGAAAGTAGCAATAGTCAATATGTAAACAAATGATTATGGCTGTGCTCCAATAAAACTTTACTTATGGACACTAAAATAAGAATTTTATTATTTTCATGTGCCCCAAAATATTATTCTCTTGATTTTTTTCAACCGTTTAAAAAAATGTAAAAGCCATTCTTAGCATACAGGCCATGTGAAAACAGGCAGTGGGTCATAGTGTGCCAATCTCTAATTGAACTCATTTTATTATGTAGGATAGAAATTTGGCTCCCATGCAGAGAGGAGCAAGACTGCCAGATTACCTAAACTTCAGTTTCCTAACCTCCAAAATGAGGATAATGTGAGCACTCACCTCACATATTTCTCTGAGGTTAAACTGAGTGAATATGTAAATCATTTAGAACAATGTCTACTGTAAAGTGAACTAGCTGTTAAAAATATTTCTTACTGAGCATAATATAATGCAAATGGATTTCAATTCTTATCAGCAGCTATGTATGATTTAAAATTCCCACTGGAGATCTGAGGAAAGCAGCCTACTTAAATGAATATTACAGATGTCCTCCGCCAAAACCGGTTTGGCTCAGTGGATAGAGCGTCGGCCTGCGGACTGAAGGGTCCCGGGTTCGATTCCGGTCAAGGGCATGTGCCTGGGTTGCGGGCGCATCCCCAGTGGGGGATGTGCAGGAGGCAGCTGATCGATGTTTCTAACTCTCTATCTCTCTCCCTTCCTCTCTGTAAAAAATCAATAAAAAAACAAACAAACAGATGTCCTCCAGTAAACACATCCACAGTACATCAACATCAATGTATCTGTTATACTTCCCACAATCCTAGCATTTTCAAACTACTAAGGCATGGCTGCAACACTACCACCAGAATACTTTTTATAAAAATACTAGAGGCCCGGGGCATGAAATTAATGCACGGGTAGGGTCCCTAGGCCTTTCCAGCGATCAGGGCCAATCGGGGCCTTCCAGCTGCCAGCCGGGGCCGCCCTTCCCTGGCTGCTGGCTGCCGGCCGGGGACGTCCTTCATTCCAGGCCACCCCCTGATGGTTAGCGCACGTCACAGTGAGTGATCAGTCTTAGGGTAGAACTCCACCAGGGACAATATGCATATTAGTCTTTTATATATTTAAATGTTTTTATTGATTTCAGAGAGAGGAAGGGAGAGGGACAGATAGAAGCACGGATGAGAGAGAAACATTAATCAGCTGCCTCCTGCTTGCCCCCTACTGAAGATTGAGCTCCCAACCCGGGCATGTATCCTGACTTGAAATCAAACTCGCAACCTCCTGGTGCATGGAACAACACTCAACCAACCAAGCCACATTGGCTTGGCAGAATAATTTTTAAGTAGATCATTTCTATTCTAGTTTTGGAGCATTTCTAGATTAGTGAGCAAAGAAATAAAAGTGAAATTTTAAGAAATATTTTTAGCAATGACTATTTTACATCAGAAAAACATAAATAAATCATTCCATAGGAAATGAAAATTACAACAAATCTTTTTTGTTTACTAAAAAGCCTTGGATAAGATTCAACAAGATACACTTTTATGCTCCGAAATAAATGACATTTAAAAGCCACGAAAGTTTTATTACATGTGTGTAATCCTGCCATCTCAATGCCCCATCAAATATTTAAGACTAAGAACTCAGGAAACTGGGGGCCTTTTTTTTTTTTTTATTAACTCTCAAATTGATGTTCCCTCCTATCCAACATTATAAAACATATGCATCTGGGAAAACTTCAGGATGTTGAAAAAAGAAATAGAAAAAGATACAAAAAAGTGGAAGATTGTACCTTGTTCTTGGATTGGTAGAATCAACATCATTAAAGTGTCCATACTACCCAAAGCAATCTACAGATTCTATGCAATCCCTATTAAAATACTAACAACATATTTCAGAGTTAGATCAAATACTCCAAAAATTTATATGGAATCAAAAAAGACTCCGAGTAGCTGCAGCAATTCTAAAAAAGAAAAACAAAGTTGGAGGAATCATAATACCAGATTTCAAGTTATACTACAAAGCCACCATAATCATAACAGCCTGGTACTGACACAAGAACAGGCATATAGATCAATGGAACAGAACAGAGAACCCAGAACTCAACCCAGGCCATTATGCTCAATAAATATTTGACAAAGGAGGTAAGAGCATACAATGGAATCAAGATAGTCTCTTCAATAAATGGTGTTGGGAAAATTGGATACATGCAAAAAAAATGAAACTGATCACTGACTTACACCATACACAATAATAAACTCAAAATGGATAAAGGACTTAAATATAAGACGTGGAACCATAAAAATTCTAGAAGAAACCATAGGCAGCAAAACCTCAGACAGCTCTTGTAGCAATACGTTTACTGATACATCTCCTAAGCCAAAGGAAACTAAGGAGAAAAATAAACAAATGGGACTACATCAAACTAAAAAGCTCTACACAGCAAAAGAAACCATCAACATGACGAACAGGCAGCCCACTGTAGGGGAGAACATATTTGGCAATGATACATCTGATAAAGGGTTAATATCCAAAATATATAAGGAACTCATACAACTGACAAAAGGAAGACAAACAATCCAATCAAAAATGGGCAAAGGACCTAAATACTAGTAGACACTTCTCCAAAGAGGACACACAGATGGCCAAGAGACATATGAAAAAATGCTTGAAGTCACTAATCATCAGAGAGATGCAAATCAAAATGACAATGAGGTACCATCTCACACCTGTCAGAATGGCTACCATCAACAAATCAACAAACAAGTGCTGGCGAAGATGTGGAGAAAAGGGAACCCTCGTGCACTGCTGTTGGGAATGCAAACCTGTGCAACCATTATGGAAAACAGTATGGAGTTTCCTCAAAAATTAAATATGGAACTGCCATTTGGCCCAGTGATCCTACTTCTAGGAATATATCTTAAATACCCCGAAGCACCAATCAGAAAGAATGCATGCATCCCTATGTTCATAGCAGCACAATTTACAATAGCTAGGATCTGGAAACAGCCCAAGTGGCCATCAGTAGATGAGTGGATAAAAAAGCTATGGAACCATTTATATCATGGAATTCTATGCAAAAAGAAGAATCTCTTACCCTTTGAGACAGCATGAAGGGACCTAGAGAATATCATGCTAATTGAGGTAAGTCAGTCAGAGAAAGACAAGTATCACATGATCACACTCATATGTGGAATGTAGTAACAAAATAAACTGATGAACGGAGTGGATCCAGAGACATGGAAGCATGGAACAGAGTGTGGAATCTCAGAGGGAAGGCAGGGGAGGGTGGGTGGATGGGAGGTAATTAACCAAAGAACTTATATGCATATGTGCATAACTCATGGACACAGACAATAGGGTGCTGAAGGTCCAGGGGGAGCTGGAGAGGGTCTATGGGGAGAAAAAGGAACATATATAATAAAAAATTATTTTAAAAAGGGGGAGGGCCTGGTATGTGGGTTCTTGAGTTTAGCAGCAGAGAGGAGCTCCTCCAGTTCTCAGGCAACATGGTAGTTACATATAAAGAGCTTTCTATATGGCGGGCACTGTTTTACTTACTTTGTACATGATAACTCATTTAATTTTCTGACAATAATCCCTTCAATCCTATTTTCATTCCCATAGGCAAGGGCAGTAACTTGCACACTGGAGTTTCTCTCTCACTTACCCACCATCCTGATTCTCTAATTGCCAGTGGTATACTTCCCCACATAGTTTCAAATATTTTATTTACATTTGTATTCATATTCGTTTTCTGATATTTGTCAAGGTGTTGGGAAAATTGTGAACAGTAATATGTTGACTTCACTAATGTATGGGTGCCTGGTGAGGAGCACTGTTATTATATCCAAATAAAAAGAACTATGAATAAAATTATCATTTTTTATCTTGATAAATATCTAGATATTTTTCCCTATCTTTTGTATTCTGCATGAAACTACAAGAACTAAAGCAATACAGACCTGATTGTATTTGGGAGACAGAAAAATAGTACTGCAAAATAAAAAAAAAATCAGGACAAATATTGTCTGCATGCTAAGCAAGACATTCCTTATATTCCCAATTAAAACCTTTCTAAATTCTTCAAAAAAATAAAAATAAAACATATGCCTTTGAACTGACAATAAAATATGATATCTCTGAATGATTTTACTTACTTGTGTTTTTTTTCTAATTCTTTTTGAGTGTTTCATGATAATTATGAACTAAATATGAATTACTTAAACATTCAAAATGTATTCACTAAAAGACAGTTTGGAAAACACAAAAAAGACAAAGTATCCAAAATAGTGATATTAGTTAAAACCATAATAACTGCTTACCTACAACCAGGCCACATTCAGGACAGATCATATCACCAGCTCTGTAGTCCTCCACTAAAATCGAATCTGGATGGTTTGGACATGTGACTCTTGGGAGCGCATCCAAACTAAATGAAATGGGGGGGAAAAAAAAGTTTTTTTGTTTCTTTTTTAAAAATTCTCACCCTATGACATAAAGGGAGAGAGAAAGAGAGAAACATCAATGTGTGAACCATACGTGAGAAACACCAATCCTCCCAACCAACATGTAACAAAGTAGTCTTCTGGGGGTTGGAGGAGGAAGGATTTTTAACATTTTTCTTTTTTTTTACCCTTGACCAGAATCGAAACTGGGACCCTTCAGTTTGCAGGCCGACGCACTATCCACTGAGCCAAGCCAGTCAGGGCAACATTTTTCTAATATATATTTATAACATATTTAAACTAAATTTCTGAAGTAAACACCCCAATTAAATTACTTTAAATTCTAGCCAGTTATTAATAGGTAGATTCCATTGGAATTATTTTTTATACGAAGTTACTGGTTTGCAGACATAAAAAGCATTAAAAACTTTAAATAGAAAACAAGTGTTTTATTCTCTTAACATGTAGGCAATTAAGTTTTTAAAAAATCTTGATTAGCAATGAAATGACTAGCTACCATAATAACCTGTGACAGTTACAGATAACCACGCAGTTTGTGCCCCCTACCATCTATTTCTCTGGTCAGAGAATAAATTTTTTCTGCTTGCTAGTTACCATGGTGGTAGATTTAGAACAGTATACTAAACTTAATCTACCCCTAATATGCTAAGTGTCTGGTCAACCGTTCAACCAATCCAAGTGTAATATGTTAATGATATGCTAAGGCCATTCAACCACTGGCTATGATGTGCTCTGACCACCAGGGGGCAGAGTCAACCAGTCGCTATGACGTGCACTGCTCCAACTGGTACATTAGCTTGCTGCTGGGGTCTGGCCTATTGGGACTGAGTGAGATGGGCCAGACATGCCCTAGAGCCCTCCCACAGTCCCTCCCCGGTCCCGATCGTGCACTGGTGGGGTCCCTTGGGCTGGCCTGCACTCTCTCGCAATCCAGGACCCTTCAGGGGATGTTGGAGAGCTGGTTTCGGCCTGATCCTGCAGGCCAGGCCAAGGGACCCCACTGGTGCACGAATTCGTGCACTAGGCCTTCAGTAGTAATATAAATGAGGGCGGTAGATGTGGCTCTACTTTACTTAAGACCTAATGATTTCATTTAGTCCAGAATTAATTTTGTTGGCAATCAAAAAATAGTTTTAAAGCTACTTTTTAATCTATTTGTGATATTAATAATTTGTTCAATTATTTTATAATGAAGCAGTTTGGGGAAGACACATCAGCTTTAAATGACCAGACAAATCAGTTTTAAAAAGCAACAAAGACATTTAACGTAGATTTTGTAATTATTTCTGGGGATATGACCTCATACTCACAAATGTTTGTTATCACTAAAAATAAGTTGTCTTTAAAAGTTCACTTGAGACAGGAAAACATTATGCCATAAAAAAAATGCTGGCCGAACCGGTTTGGCTCAGTGAATAGAGCGTCGGCCTGTGGACTCAAGGGTCCCGGGTTCGATTCCGGCCAAGGGCATGTACCTTGGTTGTGGGCACACCCCCACTGGGGGGCGTGCAGGAGGCAGCTGATCAATGTTTCTCTCATCGATGTTTCTAGTTCTCTATCCCTCTCCCTTCTTCTCTGTAAAAAAATCAATAAAATATATTTTTTAAAAAAAATGCTGAACTACAATAAGGATATAAAAGAAAAAGAACCACCCAGCCAGCATGGCTCAGTGGTTGAGCACTGACCTATGAACCAACCAATGATTCTCTCTCATTGATGTTTCTAACTCTCTTCCTGTCTCCTCCTCTCTGAAATCATTAAAAATACATATTTTAAAAAAAGAACCAATCACGACGCAGACATTTTACATGCAGCAAAGCTGGCTTTCAATGAAAAGACCATAAACTGTTAATAACATGCAAGAATTCAAGGAATATCATTTCCATGAGCTCTTTCCTTTGAGTTTACTGGAGACTGAGTTTTTCACTTCCAATATGACAGGAAAGACATCAATGTAAAAATTTGTGATGAGACAACTTTACACACAGAACTTAATGAGAGCCTATATAAGAACTATTAACATTGTTAAGTACTCATGTCAGAGGTAGTACAAGTATTGTTATTCTGAGAATGTTTTCTGTATTATGTAGAATAAAGCCAATGTTTATGAAAAAATTTCACTTGAAGTAATCTAATAAAAGGTTATGTTACAGCCAACACAAATATACATCCAAAAGATGGTATCACCCATGTAAAAGAGGTATTCATGGTTTTGGATAAAGTTCTCACATAATACAGTTTAGAATGTTAGCTCTCAACATAGAAGGCAATTCCCACTGGAAAATTGATAATATAATCCATATTCCCAAAATGTATATAGTCAAGGTAACCAGAACACGTGTTGATCTTTTCATTGAAAAAAATGGGAGGTGGGGTTCGCTTTACATTCATGCTTATTCCAGAAATTCCTATAGAAAAATATTTTCATAAATTATGACAAAATATTAAAAAAGCAAAAGTTATGGAAAATTATTTTAAAATAAAGGAAAACGTTAGCAGAGTAACAGTAATTACAAATGCATAATGTGGACAGTCAGGTGGCACACATCACACAAAGAACTGACGGGAAACAGTATCATGTAGTATGTATATCTACTTATATATCTATATATATATATATGATATAAAAAATCACAAAGATATGCTTACTATAAAAAGGTGTGAATTTTATACAAAATTGAGAAAAGTATGAACTACAGTTATATGCAATAACATGAATATCAAAATGCTGATAAAAAAACTACTCATGAACACATATTTTTGCCATTTATATAAACCTTAAAGTGGGCAAAACAGATCTATGGTGTCAGAAATCAGGATGTGGGAAAGACTATGGGCACAAAGGAGGCTTCCAGGGTGCTAGTGGTATTTGATTTCTTGACCTGGGTTGTAGCTTTGCGTAAATGTTCACTTATTTATTGACCTGTGCACTTAAAACATGTGCACCAACTTCATAAAAAAGGTAAAAAGCAAGGCACAGTGTTTACATTAGACTCCTTTTTCAGGGGGTGGTGGGAGGGCTTAGAACTATCCTATATAATAAAAGGGTAATATGCAAATTGTCTCCTTGACCAGGAATTCGACTGGAGTTTGACAGGGAGCGGGGCTGGGCCACCAACCATCCGGGGCCCTCTCCCCCGCCCCGCCCGCCCCCCCCCCCAGGCTAACCCAGCCCAGCTCGATCGGGCGAGCCAGCCAGACCCCACCTGTGCACAAATTCGTGCACCCATCCTCTAGTATGCATATATTTGCTAAAGCAGAGACTCACTGGGAAAGCACGAAACTGGTTACAATGAATGCTTTGGGGAAGAATTAGATGGCTGGAAGCTGGGGAAGAAGGTAGACTACTTTTCACTTTTCTTGCCTTTTTACTATGTGTAATGTGTTATCTATCCAAAATAAAATGAAATCATGTAAGTCAACTTTTAATCAAATTTCCCAAAGAGTAATACAAAGGAGAAACTACAAGAGTGGGGTTGTAGGGGAAGTAAGGGGAAAAACAAAAGGAAAGGAATGTGGTAAACAATCACCCCTAACACTAAAGCAATTGTGACTACCTAAGAAGCCAGATAATCCCAAATTCATTTTATAGCTATAACTTACTGGGTGCCTACTGTGGGTCTAGTGCTATACATAATTATTAATCTTCAAAGCCACCCTGAAGATGGGCATTATCTCCACTTTAAAGATCATGCCCAGAGAATGATTTGCCCGAAATCACAGAATAAGTGGTGGAGCTTAAATTTGAACTCAGAACACTTGTGCTCTTTTCTGTGAAAACACCAGCCAGTTTCAGAGCCTATTAACTGTGTATCTTCCTCAAGTTAAAAACAGTGAAAAGGTAGAAATACTAATATTTACCTTTGTTCTCACTGGAAGAAAAACTCAAAAAGCTGAACAATGCATTAACACATAGAGCTGGACACGTTCAGAAAAAATTTATTTCGAACATTTTTTTTTTTAACAAGGTATACAAAGTATAGTGTACTTTTTGGGTAAGAAATTTATCAAGTGAATTTACTAGACTGATACTGTAACATTTCATACAAATATATCTTCCTGTTCTTATATGTAAAAGCTGTGCCCAAATATGCCCACATGCACCTTTCAGATCTACTGCTATGAGAGACCACAGGCTGTATTTAGGTGTCTTTGGGAAGCTGAAGTTTCCCATTTACTTACAAGTAAGCCTTCCCTGACAGAGCCACGCCCAGATAGAATGATTGAGCACTCAATCATAGAATTAGAATCAGTAAACAAGAGTGTCATTGACTTTAAGAATTATTGCCAAATAGGCTATTAGCTAAAGCTGCCTCACTGTTCCCCATATTTTTTAAAAAATACAGTAACATAAAATAGTAAGTTTTGGCAGTTTATCAAAAAGGGCCCGGACTTCTCCAGCTTACTACTTATGATAATGGCTTTCATTGGGAACTCAATTCCACAGATTACAACAGGTTCAAAAATTTATGCCAGAGTTGCCTTCCAGAAATTATAGGAACTTAATTACTTTTAATACATTATGAATTAACTAAAAGCCAACTGTGTGAGAATAAGAAAGAGATATATGCCTTACTACAGCCTGTTCTAACCCTCAACTTGGAAAAGCCAGCATTGGCATGACTCAGTTTACACTCATGCAAAAATACAACTATCTACTACCTCATAGTGGTAAGGAGAGATATAATTAAGGTCTGCAAGCCTTTTTCAGGTCACAGGATTAAAGGCTGTCTCTAAGGGCACTACATGCTTTTCCTATCCATGTGAGTACAATATTTTGCATTTTTAAAATACATTACGCAGTGGTTCTCAACCTTCCTAATGCCGCGACCCTTTAATACAGTTCCTCATGTTGTGGTGGCCCCCAATTTCATCGTTACAAATTGAACGTAATTAAAGCATAGTGATTAATCACAAACACAATATGTAATTATATATGTGTTTTCCGATGGTCGTAGGCGACCCCTGTGAAAGGGTCCCGACCCACAGGTTGAGAACCGCTGCATTAGAGTGACTTCCCAGCATTTGTAAATAATTTTCTGCAGGCAAGATTTTCTTCAGGAAAATACAGAAGATATTTGTAAAGAAGCCTCTTAAGAAGGGAACTGATCGGATCTTCAGAAATGCCTTAACCTCCATTCAGAGGGCCTCTGGGATGGCGATCAGGCTCCGTCGGGCTCACCAATACCGACGTCCCTAACTTTCCAGCTGTCAGCTGGATGGGGACCTGAACTAGCCCTCTCCCGCTCTTTGGAAGGGACGACTCACGGCCCCTCGGGCCGCCCGAGCCGTAGGTGGAAAAACAAGCGTAGGGAAAAAAAGGAACAATAAAGAAAGGAAAAACAGCCGTTTGCAATCTCAGCAGAAGGCACGAGGCTAGGGGCTGCGGACTCAGGGGCCCCCACAGGGTGGAGCCCGGGTGAGATGGCGATCTCAGACCCTGGGGCAGGAACGCCGGCCGCTCGGCAGCCCCAGCGACGCCCCTGACAGCCCCGCCGCTGGGAAGCGCCTTTGTCCGGTCGGCCGGCCGGTGCGGCCGCCGCCGCCGCCGCCGCCCGCATCTCCTGGGCGCCCCACCCGGCGCGGCAGCCCCGCGGCCGCCGGGCACGGGGTCCCCGCCAGCCCTCGACTAGCCGGGATCGGGCGGTCATACTAACCGGCTGGTAGACGCCATCTTCACGGCCACAGGGATTCCTGGCGAAACAACAACTTCACACGGACAGAAAGACAACAGGAAGCCACTGTGGCGACGGGACGCGCCGAGCCCGGCTTTTATAGACGAGTCGCCCACGCAGTCGTAACAAGGCGCGGCTACGGGTCGGGAGAGGGGCCAAGAAAAGTGAGATCCGGAAGGCCACGTGCTTTGCGTTTTATTATTCTCCTTTTCCGTGTCCGTCGTCTGCTCGGTAGCTGGGTGAATCCGCGAAAATAGCCAAGAAAACTTTCAAGCGACCTACCCCCAAGACACCACAACTGGGCGGAGTTAAAGCACAAAGCAACCCGGGCTCCGTGCCGGAGGGAAGCCCACACCCGCAAGGGCCAGCCGCCCCTCCCCCACCCGGAAGTCAGTTCCTGGGGTGGGACTGCGCTTCTCCCCGGCCTAACGGGGTAAAGCCATTAAGAATTTGGAACGAACAGAGAGAGTCACTTAGTTCCGTCAGGACAGGTGTCAGTTCAGGCCCTGTCGTCAGCTAAGCCAGCCGTCGCTTCTCTACCTTCGGCGCAAGGAGTCGTCGTATCTGCCTTGCTTACCCCCTGGAATTGCAGGAGATGAGACAAAACCCTGGGCGAGCACTGCACCCGGGAGGCAGGGAGACCTGGGCCCTGACCTGCTTGGTGTGTTTTTTTCCCCATGTCCTTATCTGTGGCTGGTAGCTACAGTAGAGAGAACTTAGCAAAACGTTTAGATACCACCACCAAGTGTTCCTAGATTTATTAATTAGCCGAATGACGTCAGAACGGTAATAGCAGCAACAGTGAAAACGACGCTACCACCCCTTGGCTGAAAACAAGCCGCCCGTAGCCGGGTGGGATCCGAGGAAAGAGGGTGCTCCGGGTTTCTGTGGGGATGAGGACTTAGAATATAGAGGCTGCTTTGTTCTTCTGGGATGGGACTGAAATGCCACTGAGCGCTTGAATGTCACTGATTGTTGTCTTGAGAGGTGGGAGAGACACGCTTCCTTGGAAAGAAAAAGGGGTGGTAAGGGAAAGGAGTTTAGGAACCGAAATAGGATGGTAATGAGAGGGGTTTGGTTTGTTTGTTTTTTTTCCCTGTCTTCCAATCTGTAGTGCAAAAGGTTGACCATATGAATCTGAGAGGAAAGGCGGGGGTGGCTGGGAAGAGATCAACCAGAGAACTTGTATGCATGATCCACGGAAACAGACAGAGTGGTGGAGGCCTGGTGTGTGTGTATGGCGGGATGGGGCGGGGGGGGGGGGGGGGGGGGGGTCTATAAGGGGTCACTGGGAGGAAAAAGGGGACATAGGTAATACTGCAACAATAAAGATTTTTTTTTAAAAAAAAGGTTGACTGTACTATTGTGTGAGGGGAGAATGAGGGGTGTTCTCCCTTAATATTTGGGAAAGCCTCAAAAATGCCCATTCATTTCACCAGTGCCAAGTACAACCAGGAACGGGCTAGGGGGTGCCCCATGCCAGTCAGGAAGGACGTTGTTACAGTGAGCACCTTGGTTTGGGAGAAGAGGGAGGGGAGGAGGAGGACAGCTGGGCACCTCTTGAGGATCAAGAATAAGGACCTACCAACTAATGGTAGGCATTCATAATGTTTGTCGGAGGAAGAAACCATCAGAGAAGTTGAAACCCCAGAGGAAGGAAGCTGGGTAACCGGTTAATTAACTCCTGCTCCACCTGAGAGTCACTTATCTGTCATAGCCTAGTTAGGATATCTTTTATATTAAAATAAAAGCGACTTAGGCAGACCATTTCTTTTTCTTTGTTGTTACAGCATTGGCAATTTATAGAGCATTTTCATCAACATAATCCCATTTAATCTTTATATCTGATCCTGAGAGATTAAAATATGCACGTGCGCGCTTGCACACACACACAAACACAACTGGAGTTTTATCACCTAAGAATCAATGACCCAGACCAGTATTTACCAGAACTTCCAGTTTGTTAGTATCATCATTTTTTATTTGACTTAGTTATGTGGACTAATTAGTTAAAATAATTTATTTAAATTAACTCACCTGTTTTAACTTACATTTTTATTTCATTTTATTATTTTGTTTTTTTATTTATTTTTACTGTTTTAAATTACCATTTACATTTAATATTATTCTGTATTAGTTTCAGATGTAAACATTTACTTTAAAAGTTTATGTAATTGCTGTGAAATCACAACTTGATGGGCTACAGTTCTGCTAAACTACAAAACGCTTTACATGATTTTTTAAAAGTTTGTGATCCACCTAGCCATATCCCTTTAAAAAAAAATTAAGGTATAATTATATACCATAGAATTCACCTGTTTAGTTGTTGATGATTTTTAGTCACTTTACCAAGTTGTGCAATCATCCCCATGATCCAGCTGTAACACATTTCCATCATCCCAATAAGATCGCTCATGCCATGCATGGTGAATGCCATTCCACTTCCAGTCCCAGGAATACTTAACTCCTGCCCGTTTCTATAGGCTTGCCCTTTCTGGACTTTCCACATAAATGGAATCATATGAGATGTTGTGTTTTGTGTCTGGCTTCTTTCACTTGGCATAATATTGTAGACATTCGTTAGATGTATCTTGTGGCCTCACTTTTAGAAACATTGATATATGAGTATCTGGTATAAAAGTGTCTGTATGGTGATGGTAGGAAAGATGACAATTTCCTAACCTAAGGAAGGTTTGACAAATATCTGCTTGAAAATGATGTGGCATATTCTGCTGAACTAGAGCGAACGAAGGATTCAGTGAAATGTATGACCAGGTCTAACTTGGACTCTTTTGGAAATGGGATGAAATGTCTAGAATATTAGACAAGTCTGATATGCCTGGTGGCTAATGAGCCATAGGTATTACTTCTGGAAATGTAAGGTTTTACATTTGTTTTTCAATTTTTAAAATTATGTATGAAGTTCAAATGTACTATACACTATATACACTAGAGGGAATAATTTTATAATTCCTCATGGACCTGTCATCCTAATTAAACAATATAAATTTTGCCATATTCATTTTATGTGTCCTTTATTTCTCTTTTCTCCTTTTGCTAAAGTATTTTAAAAACAAATCCCCCCAAAAAACAAACACAAACAAAACAAAAAAACAAATCCCATATATCGCCTTGACCCATGCATACTTTAGTGTACATTTCTAAAAAATACAGACTGTTAAACCTTTTAAATACAGTGTTATAATACATACTACATTACCAACCATATGTTTACTCACTAGTTTTCAGCTGGTAATTATCCTGGGTCTACTTCTTGGTGTTTGGTTTCATTAGGCAGCAGTGTAAGACTGTTGAAGGTGGCAAGGAGCCAGAAAGGAGGAAAAGAGGGCTCCACATGGAGCTGCAAGAAATAGTTGAGTTCTTGAAAGTAGAGTTAAGGTCCATGTACATTAGGCCATCTGTCAGGTACCTCACATTCATTATCTTATGCAATTATTGAGTATCTTGTCAGGAACATATTATTCTCCTTCTACAAGCTTAGGGAGGTTGAATAGGTAAATTATCCAGCTCACAATAAGTTAGAGGTAGAGGTAGAATTCAAAGCAAGAAAAGACTAACTAAACTTTCTACTTCTTTGCTTGCCTACTATGTAACTTTTATTGCAAGACTCTATATTAGGCCCAAATTACTGTGCCTTGGGAAATACAGATTATATTTGTAGAAATGTTCACTATCATTTTGATTCTTTAATAACAGCTCTAAAGCTTCATTAAATTTAGGTAGAAGTAGTAAGAAAAATAATTATAATAGTAGCAAACACTCATATATATAGTGCTTACTATGTGCCAAGTACTATTTTAAGATTTTGTATATAATAACCCATTTACCTTTTCCAACAACTCTGAGTTAGAACCATTATTGTGCCCATTTTATGGATGGGAAAATTAAGGTACAGAATGGTTAAGTAACTAGCCTGAAGTCACACAGTTAGTAAGTGACAGACCAGGGATTGAACCCTGGCTATTTGGCTCCGGAGTTAATGAAGTATGCCTCCTAATAGAAACTCAATATACAGAAATGCAGATTTTAAGATCAGAAAATGGATTAAACAAGCAGTGTGCCTACAGCATTCATGCGGGTTTCATTTTATGGGCAGCTGTGCTCTAAAATATTCTGGCCAGCTGTCTACATAAGGATACGTGTGTTTGTCAGATCATGTGCTACCTAAACTGAATTGTGCCTGGCTTGTATCCCACTGTTAAATGTACTTGCATATGTGATCCTGAATTTACTTTTCCATTTGATTGTTTATTTATTTGAAATCTTTGGTTCCCCAGTATTGTTGGCTTGTCCTTCATTTGAGAATATATCCAGTTTTCACTGAGGAAAGACAAAAATTTCTCTGAAGTGCTAGAAAGTTGAACATAGGCTTAAAACATTAATAATCTATAAATAGAAAATATTAACTGTCAGTTATCCCCTTACAGAATCAGGGAGGAAGATAGATAGAAGTTAATCCATTTTTAATTCAATGTTCAGTGAACAGTAGTTTTCTTTTAAACTTCTAAATCACTCCAATAAAAATAAAACAAAGTAATTCTAAAGGGTTTACTTTAATAGCTTGGGACTTTTTAAATTAATATTTTTTCCAAAAAGATATCATTTGGTATTAAATGTGTGACTTTAAACGTTAAGCTGCATTATTTAGTGTTGTTTCATTTTATGTATTAAAGCTAATAATTTCCCCAAAAATAACAACTTTTTCATTCTATAATTTAAAAAATGGGGGAAATGACATATAAGGCTATAATTTCCTAAAAGTGTTTTTAAGTACGTTTATTTTAGTGTAGATTAGATTTGCTTTTTAAGTCCTATTAAGGGTTTTCAAGTGCCCTAATGAACTACTGGGGGAAAAATAAGAACATGAAACATGTTCATGTTTATGTGACCTGTTACTTGACACTCTCTTAAAGATTGAATTTTTTTAACATTAGATGTTTATTATTTCCATTAAAATCACATGCTAAAAACCTTATTGTATAAAATAAGTACCTACTTTCAAATAATCTCATATTATTTGAATATAAATTAAAACTCTGAAACTTTTCATTAGAAATTATGACCATGTGATGAGGACATGAAATTGCTTCTCTCATAGTCATCCATTGCTCACAGTATTATAAACTGATACAAACCTTGTAGAAAACAATCTGGCAATACTCTAAGAATGGTTTATCTGTTAAAGCCTCTTGAGCCAGTAAACCCTTTTGAGAACTAGAGTAAAGAAATACTCTAGAATATGGGATACTATCTTTATGAAAAATCCACTGTAATATTATTTATAATAACATAAAAATAGAAACAAGAAAATGCTAAACATAGAAAAACAATAACTTTGGTTATAATGTTTTAAGGTAGGAAGCAGCCTAGACCTTTGAAATAGAATCTATACTAGCCCTAGCTGGTTTGGCTCAGTGGATGGAGCGTCAGTCTGTAGAATCTATACTAATAATAGAGGAATATGCAAATTGTCCAGAACACCATCACAGTAACAGTAACGACCAAACAGCAGGCTGGCAGGCTGCAGGGGGTGACCAGTCCAGCAGGGGGATTAGTGACAGACGACCAAATGACTGAACAGCAGACTGCATGGGGTGACCAGGCCACCAGGGAAGCAGTTGGGGGTGACCAGGCTGGCGGTGGAGGGCAGTTGGGGGCGACCAGGCCAGCAGGGGGGCAGTGAGGGGAAATGAGGCTGGGGGGGGGCAGTTAGGGGTGACCAAGTTGGCAGAGGGAGCAGTTGGGGCGACCAGGCCAGAAGGGGGGGCAGTAAGGGGAGACCAGGCTGGCAGGGGGGGAAGTTAGGGGCAATCAGGCAGGTAGGCAGATGAGCAGTTAGGAGCCAGTGGTCCTGGATTGTGAGAGGGATATCTGACTGCCGGTTTAGGCCCAATCCCCGGGATCAGGCCTAAACCAGCAGTCGGACATCCCCTGAGGGGTCCCGAATTGGAGAGGGTGCAGGCTGGACTTAGGGCCCCCCCTGCATGAATTTCATGCACTGGGCCTCTAGTGATGTATAAAAAGTCCCTAAAATCTTAGTATAGTTTAGTTGTGGAAATTAATCCATGTACCAAGGACCTTTTCTAAACAGTGCTTGACCAGGGCTGATTCTGTTACTTCAGGTGCTTGCAGGTAAACTGCAGGGAATTCACTGAGGACTGAAGCATCCTATTTTTCTTTGGACCTTTATGACTGACTTTTTGCACACAGAAGACACTTAATAAATGTTGGTTTGTATGAGTTTTTGGTGGATTGAATGAGAAACTATATTTGAAATGTCATTATTCTGATTGTTCCTCACTAATAAAGTCTAATTAGTGAGGTTTACCTCAAGAGTTTTCCCATTACAGCTAACTTTTCCTTCTTTTATTCCCTAAGTACTTTCTCTCTCCTACAAAATTGTCAATTATACCTGCTCATTCTCACTATTTTTTTTAACCTTTCCTACCTTTGCTCTTTCACTTAATAAGATGGAAGGACTCTGCCCCACACTTTTGTGAAGTAAAAACATGTGCCACTCACCATCTGGCCACTGATCTTAGCCAAAATGGATAGTTGCTGCACAGTGTCTCATGCTCAAACACCACAATATAATAATAATATTATTATCTGAGTGTTAACAATGTTGTCACTGCTAAACCAAGTCTCTTAGTGTTTTAAATAACAGTAAGATAAGCAGTTCCCAAATATAATTTAATGCACGTGGTATTTGGTATACCGTCAGTTATGTAGAATACTTTTATTGGGGTGGGTTTTTTTCAAGTTAAAAGTAGTGTTGGGTTCTGGTCAAGATGGTGACGTAGGTAAATGTGGTACTTGGATCCTTCCATAACCACATCAAAATTACAATTAAGCTACAGAACAATTATCATTCAGAATTGCCTGAAATCTAGCTGAACAGAAGTCCTACAATGAAGGACCTACAGAAGAAGCCACATTGAGACCGTTAAGAGGGGTGGAGACGTGGAAAAGGCTGGTCCCACACCCTCTTATGATGAATAATCAGAAGAGATATTTCAGCTGTGGAAGTCATCCCTGAGGAGCAAGGGGTCCCAGACCAGAGTTCCAGTGCCAGGGAGAGAAGTCCCCATAACTTCTGTCTGTAAAAACCAGCTCGGATTGTGGCTGAATGAGAGGAAGGGGTGCTGGGGTCCCAGGCATTCCCCTTAAAGGACCTGCACATGGACTTACTTGGACTCACTTACTCTGAGTTCCACTGCTGGGGGGCACTAGGGACACACAACATGGAACTGAGTTGCCAGGCATCAGGGCTAGAGCTGGAGGGGCGGCTTTCTCCCAGGCAGAAGAGCTGGCAGAAGCACTTTGTTCCTTTTCTGGGACCTCCCACAATGTGGCCAGTGGGCAGGTGCCATATCTCAGTCTCTATCAACCTGGCTATCACTGTTCACTGTGCACTGGTGATTCCCTGAAACCCTGCCTCAACCAACTTGTGGGCCCACCCAAGCTGTTTCCAATGGCTTATCCATACAAATGGCCTATCTTGGCGCATACTAGAAACTTTCATAAAATATCTCAAACAAGCAGAATCTGGCCTCTGCATGCCATGTACTTCTTACTGAGTGGCCCGCCCACGTGGTTCACACTTGGCCTTTCCTGGGCATCTCCAAGCCTGGCACAAGTAGCAGCCTGGCAGATCATTTGTTACTCATGCCAAGTGGCCACAGAAAGGGTGAAAGTGATGAGTGACCTTGGTTTGCACCTCCTAGGAAGCCCCAGAGCCAGTACACTGAGTGGGTAACTTCAAACCGTGTTGTGACACCATCTAACCTCCTCCGATTATGGGGTAGACTGCACAGCACCAGAGCCCCACTGAAGTAAGTCCTGCTCTGTGGGGTTGGCCCTGCACAGCTGATCCTCCAGTGTGGTTGCAGCCAGTAATGGCAGCCAAACAGTCTGGGGGTCAGTCCTTCTCATTGAGGTGCCAACAGCAATCAGGTTCAGTTACAACAGGAGGTACACACAGCCCACATGGGGGCTCACCTGGAGTGCTCAGCTTGTGTGATTGGGAGGTTGTACTACTGCATAAGGCCACCTACTGCATAAGGCCACCTACTACATAAGGCCACTCTACCAAGCCCAGGAGATATTGCAGCTATACCTAATACATAGAAACAAACACAGGGAGGCAGTCAAAATCGGAGACAAAGAAATGTGTCCCAAATGAAAGAACAGAACAAAACTCCAGAGAAAGAACTAAGCAAAATGGAGTCAAGCAATCTTCTAGATGAAGAGTTTAAAAAAGTGGTTATAAGGATGCTCCATGAACTTAGTGGAAGAATAAAAGAACTTAGAACTTCAGCAAACATGTAGGAAACATAAAAATGGAGATAGAAAACATAAAAAAAGAACCAGTCAGAAATGAAGAATACACTATCTGAAATGAAGAATCCAATACAGGGAATCAACAATGGAGTGGGAAAGCAGAGGATCAAATCAGAGATTTGGAAGATATAGAAGCAGGAAATACCCCAGCAGAATAGAAAAAGAAAAGGATAGTATAAGGAGCCTCTGGGGCAACTTCAAGCGTACCAACATTCAAATCATGGGGTTGTCAGAAGAAAAGAGAGAGCAAGGAATTGAAAACCTATGTGAAAAAATTAATGACAGAAAATTTCCCTTACCTGGTGAAGGAAACAGACATATAAGTCCAAGAAGTACAGAGAGTCCCAAGCAAGATGAATCCAAAGAAGCCCATATCAAGATATCACAATTAAAATGCTAAAGGTTAAAGACAAAGATAAAATCTTAAAAGCAGCAAGAGAAAAGTTAGTTACCTAAGAGGGAGCTTCCATAAGACTGTCAGCTATTTCTCAATAGAAACTTTGCAGGCCAGAAGGGAGTGGCAAGAAATATTCAAAGTGATGAAAAACAAGGATCTACAACAAATATTGCTCCACCAGCAAGACTATCATTTAGAACAGGGGTGGGCAAACTTTTTAACTTGAGGGCCACAATGGGTTCTTAAACTGGACCGGAGGGCCAGAACAAAAGCATGGATAGAGTGTTTGTGTGAACTAATATAAATTCAAAGTAAACATCATTACATAAAAGGGTATGGTTTTTTTTTTTAGTTTTATTCATTTCAAATGGGCCGTAGTTTGCCCACGGCTGATTTAGAATCAAAGGACAGATAAAGAGCTTCCCAGACAAGAACAAGCTAAAGAAGCTCATCACCACCAAACCAGTGTTACAAGGAATGTTAAAAGGGTCAAGAAGAAGAAGAAGAAGAAGAAGAAGAAGAAGAAGAAGAAGAAGGAAAGGAGGAAGAGGAGGAGGAGGGGGAGGATGAGAAGGGGGAATAGGAGGAGGTTGAGGAAGAGGAAGAAAGGATAAATAAATATGAATAATAAAATGGCAATAAATATAAATCTATAAAAATTACTTTAAATGCAAATGGATTAAATGCTCTGAGCAAAAGACATATGGTGGCTGAATGGATAACAAATCAAGACTCTTACATATGCTATCTGCAAAAGACTCACTTCAGATCAAAAGACATACACAGACTGAAGTAAAGGGATGGAAAAAGATATTTCATAAAAATGGAACCAAACAAAAAACTGAGGTAGTAATACTTACACCAGACAAAATAGATCTGAAAAACAAAATAAGCAAACAAGCAGAACAGAAACAAACTCTTAGATACAGAGAACATTCTGACAGTTGCCAGATGGAAAGGATGAGTGAGAAATGTGAAGGGATTAAGAAGTACAAATTGGTAGTTACAGAATAATTACAGGGATATAAAGTACAGCATAGAGAATGTAACCAATAATACGTATTGTAATAATCCTATATAATAAAAGGCTAATATACAAATTGACACCATGGGTGGGAGTTCGACCGACCGGGAGTTAGATGTGTGCTGACGACCAGGGGGCGGCGCAAAACATGGTGGACATCGGCGACGAGGTGCTGGCACCTGGCGGCAGTGGAGGCGCTGCCAGCCCCGGTGGGCCCTGACAAGAGTGGGACCGTGGCAGGATGGTGGAGCAGGTGAGCGGGTGGCGCCAGGCCAAGGTAGGTGCGAAGGGAGGCCCCAGCCAGCAACCGGCAGCCAGTAGGGACCCTAACTGTGCACGAATTTCATGCACAGGGCCTCTAGTTTTGTATAATGTCAGATGGGTATTAGATTAATCATGGTGATCACTTTGTAAGTTATATACAGTAGGTCCTCAGGTTACAGCAGAGATACGTTCCTACGGCATGACATAACGCGATTTTTGCCGTAAGTGGAACCCACCTACATAAGCACCTATGTCACTCACATGGAGCACATACACAGCAGTAATGAAGTGAAACAGTAAAAAAAGTTAAAAGAAAGATAACAATTCCTGACCTTTACTTGTGGTAAATAAATAATAAAAAACATAAAGCACATATGTACATACGTCAAAATGATGGAACTTTTTTTTTTTATAAATACTGTAAATGGGAGATGACGATGTAACCACGAAACGACATATGTCAAGTCCAACGTAACCCGAGGACTGCCTGTGATGCTTAATCACTGGGTTGTACATCTGAAACTAATTTAATATTGTGTGTCAGCTGTAATCGAAAAATAAAAAATTATTTAAAGTAAAATAAATAAATAAAAGTAGTGTTATAAGTCATCTCAGGAATTTATACAGTAAAGGGAGTTATGGTGTTAGAAGATGCAGCATTAGGTTTCAGCTAAAATATTATATTATACTTTTGATGGATAATTAATAAGAGGGATAAAAGAGTTTATGAAAATAATACTACAGATATGATAACCACTCGTCTTGGCAAATGGACAAAATTATTTATTTACTTATTTGATTTTTAAAATCCTCACCTGGGGATATGCTTAGAGAGTGGAAGGGAGATAGAGAGAAACATCAATGTGTGAGAGAAACATCGATTGGTTGCCTTCCGTACATGCCTTGATTTGGGGATCGAACCGGCAACCTTTTGGTGCATAGGACAACACTCAACCAACTGAGCCACTCCAGCTGGGCTCCACCTTTTTAATCATGAGATTAAAAAAATGAAAGTTTTACATATTATAAGGAAAAAGAGCTGAATTAAATGTAAAAGAAAGAAGCAGCTGTATAATATGAGGAAGTTAATATTGATTAGAAAATCCAATTATTTCTACAATTTATTTTGTTATATCCCAAGATAACTGTTTGTCAGCAGGTGAACTTCCTATTCAATTGGCATGATTGAGTAATTAGATGTATTCTCAGAGCAGCAATAAAATGAAATTCTCATGTCTCAGGAATGTAGTTGAGGTTTTTGTTTTGTTTTGTTTTGTTTTACCCATGGGTTTATCCAACTGAGACCAAGGAGACTTCTTGTTTTATCTAGAAATAATTTAAAATATTTGGTGGCCTGGCCAGTGTGGCTCAATGGTTGAGTGTCGACCTATGAACCAGGTCACAGTTTGATTCCCAGTCATGGCACATGCCTGCGTTGCAGGCTTGATCCCCAGTAAGGGGCCTGCAGGAGGCAGCTGATCAATGACTCTCTTTCATCATTGATGTTTCTATCTCTCCCTCTCCCTTCCTCTCTGAAATCAATAAAAAATCTATTTTAAAAATTATATTAAAAAATATAGTGGTTGTGTGGTTATAGAATAGTTTTCATCACAGGAATTATTGAAAAAATTTATGAATTTGATGAAGATTTGTGACCTTTCTCTCATACTAAGTCCTTTAGTTCCTCATCATCTTTTTCCTGGGCTCCTAGAGCCTTCTAATTGGCCTCTCCTGAGAGCCTTCTAATTGCCCTCTCACTCTCTGCCTCCAGGCCTTTTCATCAGGTCAATTTATCTTCTAGATTAAAAGAACAATTTGTTCTTTGTACCATATGCTCAATATCAGGCAGCAATGCTTTCATCCAAAAATAACAGAAAACTCTATTCCAGTGGCTCCAATAAATAGGGGTTTATTTGTCTTATGCATTACAGAGTCTGGGGTTAGCTACAGTAGCTCCAAATTGCTTCCAGGGCATCAGTCTCTTCCCATCTTTCAGCTCTGCCATGCTTATTATGCAAGCCTTCATTCTCATTCTAGTGGCTCTACGCATGCAAGATGGCTGCTGCACCTCCAGACCTCACTTCTATATTACAGGTAGGAAGAAGGTGGAAAGGCAAAGAGGACAAAAACTTTCGGGCCAACTTTACCTTTTATCTTTTTCCATTTCAGGAAGCTCTTCTCCAGCATTTTGACTAGTTGGAATGGAAGCTGAGAAATTGGGTATTTGGGCTTTTTAGCCTCTCTAGTAGTAGTAGTCAAAGGAGAAGGTGGGTATTATTGAATTTTGGATAGCCAAACCATAGTTTTTGCCTTATTCTCTATCTGCCATGAAAGATCTTCAAAAAAATTCTTCATTGTTTGTATAAAGTCCATATCTGATTATAGTTCAGTATAATATCATAGAACTAGAGGCCTGGTGCACAAATTTGTGCACAGGTGGGATTCCCTCGGCCTGGCCAGTGATTGGGGATGATTGGAGGGGCCAGGGGGAGCAACCGCAGGAGGTTGGCCCTAGCAGCAAGCTAAGGCATGGTCGATTCCGTGGGTGAACCAGATTCAGGGCTGTCAGGGCCCCAGCAGCAAGGTCTGGGTCAGTGTGCTTCATAGCTACTGGCCAGTCGTCCGTTCTGGTTGTTCCAGTTGTTCGGTTGTAATGGTCACTTAGGCTTTTATATATATAGATGACTTCTTTCATAACTTTGGGAATTTGTAGATAACTTATCTTGATATTTGCTAGTCCACCTTCCCTAGTGAGAGCTCTTTGGAGAAACACAAGCACTAGTATGCTTCTATAGAAATATATTTATTTTAAGAAATTGGCTCATGCAATTGTGGAGGCTGGCATGTCCAACATCTGCAGGGTGGGTCTGCAGGCGGGAAATCCAGGAAGAGGAAATGTTGAAGTTCAATTATGAAGTCAGTCTGCTGGCAGAACTCCCTCTTGCTCAGGGGAGGTTGGTCTTTTGCTCTATCAAGGCCTTCAACTGACTGGATTAGGCCCACCTACCTTATAGAGGGCAATTTGCTTTACTCAAAGTCCACCAATTTAAATGTTAATCTCATCCAAAAATAGCCTTACAGAAACATCTAGAATAATGTTTGGCCACACATCTGGACACCAAGGCCCAGCTGACACATAAATTAGAAGATATTTAGGATAAATCTAGGAACCTGGAGATCATCAGAGAATTTAGAATAATATTATGTGTGGAATCCAGATTGTTGAGAGTTGAGAGTAAGCCAGGAGTATGTGTGTATATGTTTGTGTGTGTGTGTGTGTGTGTGTGTGTGTATGTGTGAAAGTGGAATCATCACATGAGGAAAACTCTTTCAATAGTTATTCCACTTTGCATTAAATCTCAAAAATCCAGAACTGAGTCATTAGTCATCTTTTTGCTAATATTGACATATTTAGTGCTCTTATCCAATCTCATGTCTTTAACTGTCATTAATATGCCACAGACCCTCAAATATACACACACACACACACACACACACACAGGTTATTATGACCATCCCATCAGTACAATGAAGTGAATTAGTTATGCAAATACTACTAATAATAAAACCTTGAGAGTATTTGCTTAGGAAGTTTTCAATATTCAGTATTTTTGGAAGTGTCAATGAAGTACTGATGGGGTGGTCATAATAATCTGGCCAGTCATAATAATCTGGTCACTCAGTATATATCTCCAGCCTCTTTCCTAAACTCCATCCTAACTATCTAGCCAGCTACCCAAAATCTACACTTGAATGTTGAATGGACATCTCAAGTTGAACATGTTCAACACTGACCTCCTGATCCTCCCCAAGCCTGCTCCTCCTGGCATCTTTTGGACCTTAGAGATGGCACTCAGTCCTTCCAGTTGCTCAGGCCAAAAACTGGACTCTTTCTTGAGCCCTTTCTCTCATGCTCCTTATCACCTCTGTTAGAAAATTCTGTTGGTTCTGCCTTCAAAATATATCCAGATCTATTTCTTACCTTTCCACTGCCACCACCGTGATCTTTTACTTAAATTATTGTAATAAGTCTCCATACCTTGACCTTTGCTGCCCCTAGTTTATTCTCAACATAGCAGCCAGAGTGATCCTTAGAAAAGATGGAAGAACCTCAAGGATTTGGGATTTCCTCAAGAAGAGAGTGCAAGGAACGTACTCTCAACAGCAGGAAAGAAGAAAAAAAGGTTGAAGTCTCTTTTTGAGAAGAGCCAGTACTTGGTCTTCAACTTCGACCTAGATGACTGAGATTTAGACATTGGAAGGCTAAACACTTTGAGCAGCAGCAGCAACAGTGTTCACCCAGAGATTCAGTCCAAAACATGGACATAGGAGCCAGATATGAAGTGGCCATATCATCCAGAGCTGATGCTGATGCTATTGTTTTGAATCTTACGTTCCTTCAAACTCCTCTGTATGACTGGCTCCCTTGGGCTTCCCACTCTAGCAATTATACTATCTCTAACCATAGTTGAGCCTGGATATCTAGTTAGGCATCTGCAAGCCTCAGGTCTGGCCTTGGCCTCTAAAGTCCAAGTGATATTAGGCCAGACTTTGAAATTTTCCTTGGTCCAATACTGCACTATTTTCCCACAGACCCCATATTTAAAATACCTGCCTTCCTCTTTTCCCAAGTCAGTTCTCCTCATTCCCACCAAATGAAAAAGACAGTAACCTTTCCCCCTTGGAGCACCCAGATATGGAGTTCCCTACGAACCAGACCTGGGCCTGACTGTCGGACCAAAACATTGAAAAAAAAAACCCATCACTCAAGTAGGCACAGAAATTCTAGAACCCCCAGGGTTGGGTCTTGCTTGGAAGACTTCAGTGATCACAGTATTATAGAACACTGTCTAATGAGAACTCCAGCTTATTCTTTGAAGCTATAATGAGGAAACCCTATGAAAACAGTGTTGATGAAATTCCGTTAGGTTACCATGTATAGTTTGTGAATTTTCATTGTTGTATGGTATTCTATTGTATTGATGTATTTCCTAAATATTAAAGTGTTTTTAAACAAATATATTTTTCTTGATTTCAGAGAGAGGAAGGGAGAGGGAGAGATAGAAACATCAATCAGCGGCCTCTTGCATGCACCCTACTGGAGATGAAGTCGAAAATCTGGGCATGTGCCCTGATCAGGAATTGAACCAACAACCTCCTGGTGCATGGGGCTACGCTCAACAAACTGAGCTACACTGGCTGGACTAAATATTAGAATATTGATGGACATTTTTGTTGTCCCCAATATGGAACAATTATAAGCCATGCTACAAAAAATATTATCTTACATATTTTGTAAAAGTATGGATGGGATGGCACACTGATTCTCTGGATCAAAACATTACCCTTATGCTAGTCTTTGAGGGCCTACGTTACTTCTCTGACCTAATACCTATTACTCTGTGCCTTGGTTATTCCATCCAGCCATGCCAGACTCTTGGCGCTCATCAAACATTTCAGGCACCCTCCTCTTAAATGGCTCTTCCTTCTTCCTGAAATGTTCCTCCCCAAGATCTTCACAAGGCTTTCTCCCTCCCTCCGCTAAGTCTGCTTCCATATCCCTCCACGAGACTCATCTCACCAGCTTAAATTCTAATTTGCTCCCCTAACACTTTCATTTCCCTCTTCACACAATTACTTTAGTTTTTATAAGTTTTACGTACAACATATTTCATTATGTTTCTGATTTAGTTGGTCTCTCTCCCGTGTACAGAAGCTCTAGAAGACAGAGATCTTTATTTGTTTCCTAATATATTCTAAGGGCATATATAGTTCCTGGAATACTGCCTGGCACATAGAGGGTGTTCAATGAATATTTATTAAAGGAAGGAACAAAGGTAGAATGGAGGGAGGCAAGAAGGGAGAGAAAAAAAGATAGAAAAATTTTGCCCTGAAGAAAAAGAGGTAATAGGGTGGTAGAATCAGGGAAAGACTTTTCTGAGATGACAGAGATGTGAACATGTCTTACTCCTGAGGAAGAGAGAGATCCAGTTGAGGCTGAAGATACAAGAGAATGGACTGAACCAAGCCCCTGAGAATGTGAGGAGAAATGGGATCCAGAGCACAGGTGGTATTGAGAGGGTTAACTTTAAACGTAGGCAGATTGAGTAGGGGTTCAGTGGGACAATAAAGGCAGGTGGAACATAGGCAGAGGCAGACACGGCAGTTTGAGCAAGCCTAATCACAGGAACCAACCATGCAGAAATAATAAAATGTTTCTGGACTCACAGTGGGAGGCATGGGGAACCAAGGGAGGGCCTGCAGCAACAAATTGTACCGACGCATAGAAACAGAGAAAGTTCAGGTCTGTTGCTGGGCAAGAACAATGGCAGGATTGGGGGGATAAGGACACATTTGTAATATCTTAATCAATAAAGGGGAAAAAAAGAACAATGGAAGGAATCAATCAGGTGACAACACAGATAGATATAGAAACGGGCTTGTAGCAACTATATACCCCTGGACTACAAGGCTTTAAGGGGGCAGCCCATTATTGCCCCTCCTGCCCACCCCCATGAGGGGAGTCTGAATCTGCTTGTAATACATTTTCCACACTTTTGCTTAAATCTTCTGGTCTGTGAAGCTCATTCTTCGGAGTTGGGAGACGACTCCGGGAAAAAGACCTCGGCTCACTGTTCCTCCGGTTATCAGTATGATTAGCATTGGACAAGGCCACAAAGAGTGAGGATTTTATCAAGTCCCCAGCAAGAGTGTACAAGCTAAATTTAAAAATTTACATGGGATTTGTATTGCTGTGGAATAGTTTGCTCTTGAGGCTCTGGGCCTCCTTCTGGATGGCTGAGCCTGGTACTGTTTAACCACAATCCCCCCAAGTCTGTCCTCATTCCCAAGGGGAAATGATGAAAGGATGGATGCTGACATTCATGTCAAAAGCTCATTCTGGGGATTCCTGTTGCGATTGCTGGTCTGGTTGCTTCTTATTCTTTTTCTTTTTTTAAAATATATTTTTATTGATTTCAGAGAGGAAGGGAGAGATAGAAACATCAATGATGAGAATCATTGATTGGCTGCTTCTTGCACGTCCCCTACTAGGGATCAAGACTGCAACCCATGCATGTACCCTGACTGGGAATCCAACTGTGACCTCCTGGTTCATAGGTCAACACTCAAGCAGTGAGCCACATGGGCTGGGCGCTTCTGGTTCTTTACATTTTTGTTTTCTTTTTCACAGAAGCGGAAGATGAGGTCACTTAATTGTGCTGTTGGTGGTGGGCTTTGACGTGTGAAGAAGGTTGGATATTTTTATTATGGGGAATGGAAGAATACTAGAAATTGCTGCTATAGTAAAAGGTAGAGAAAGCTCATTAAGGGATTATAGAAGAGTTAAGGTCAATGATGAGTACTTATGGTTGTTACAACCTGTCCAATTGTGCATTTTGCTACAGCAGTGCTCTCAGCAGCCCAAGTGATTGGTGTTTAAATCTAAGCTGGGTGACGAAGGGGGTGAAAATAAGGGGACTGATGGGAACAAAATACCTGTAGAGCATTCTATGGACAGCAGCAGTGATTATCAAACTTTAATAGACATAAGAATCACCTGGAAAGGGCCAGATTTTGAAATTATTATTCAGTAGGTCTGAAGACTAGAATATATTTTCAACAAGGATCCTAGTTGATTATGATGTAAGAGGACCATGGATAATTTTTTTGTGAAATAGTAGACTTGAAATTATATTGAGTTTAAAGAAGTGATATTTTGAGAGGAGGAGAAGAGAGGTAGAAAGATAAAAGGAAAATATAGTAAGGATAGGTGGTTACAATGTGAGATAACTAATTTATTATTTCAAAGGTTTAACAGCCTGGAGTGATAAAAGGTTCAGGGTGTGGCAAAGGGAGTGGGTGGCTGAAGTGGAGGTGAACATCACCAGAGATGAGAAGGTCAAAGTACCAAAAGCCTAGCTAATCCATGTGGACCTTGAAGCCATCTCAGATTATGGCAGTACTTGGGATAGAGGCAAAACTGTGAGCACAGTTCAAAGTCAGTGAAGGGGAAAGAACTACCGGTGGGTAGATCAAGCAAAAGTATGAAGTCGAGGAGGTGTAACTGGTTAAGGGTTTTTACAAGGTGGTGAAGAAGTAAAATTGGCTAACAAGGGTTGAATGTTTGTTTGCTAGGCTCTACATACTTCAGTTTATTTCATCTTCACACACAACTCATAAACTTCATATAACGTAGGTGCTATTTTTATTCCCCTTTGATCAGAAACTGAAGCACACAGAGGTTAAGCATAAACCCGCATCTCACATTTCTTACCCACAATGCTATCTATAGTGACTCTCATAAAAGGCTAGTGGAAGGTGTTTTAATACATTTCAATTAAAAAAAAATCAGATCTCCTGAATATTGTTAGGGATTAACCTGCTTGGATAAAACAATTGAAATATTTCTTTAAATTTTATTTGTATTGAAATATTTGTTTTTGCAATATCCAGTGAGTGGCAGTACTAATAACAATTCTAGGTCATCTAATAGAAATAGTTAAGCAGTTTGCAGTTATCAAGACTTCTGTCTACTCCATGCCTTGATGATTTCTTCAGCAGCATCTAGTGTACTGTCTTTCTGTAAATAAATAAAATAGTTGTCATTACATATAAAAATAAATTCAAGATGAAGTGAATATTTAAATATGAAAAATGTACCAAAGTTATTAATATATTTTTTTAAATTTTTATTGATTTCAGAGAGGGAAGGAGAGGAAGAGAGAGATAGAAACATCAATGATGAGAGAGAATTATTGATCGGCTGCGTCCTGCACCCCCTAAAGGGGATCGAGCCCGCAGTCTGAGGGCCAATGCTCTATCCATTGAGCCAAACCAGCTAGGGCCCAAAGTCAGTTTATCAGGAAGAGTTATGCAGCGATTTGGGAACCAAGTGCTCCTCAACTCCTGGTAACTTGAACGGGTCCAGTTGAGCTCCAGCCTGTCCATAGCCTCCACAGCAACGACAGAGCCCCAGAGCATTCATTAGGGAACACACCTTCCCAGCAAATCAAGTCACTGGAAGCCTTGCCTGTTTTAAGACATAACCCCAGCAGAAGCATGAACAAAGTCTGGAAAATGATGTCCATAGTGTCTTCCCTCACTTTGGTGGCCGAAGACACAGGCCCCAAGCTCTTCAAGAAGCCCAGTAGCAAATCATAAAAACCAATTATTATAATGCTATGTCCCATCGCTCTCTGGCTGGAAAGAGGAATGAACCTCACAAGAATTCAATAGTAGAGGAACTAGAGAAGTGTGACGCCGATCACTACCTCATACTGTTTTAGTATGCTGGCTGCCGATTCCGGGCACTTCATTGCTGCTATACTGACACCAAAGAAATCTACAACTTTTTTTTTTTAGATTAAAAAAATTAAAGAAATTTTTCAATTACAGCTTACATTCAATATTATTTTTTATTAATTTCAGGTGTACAGCACAGTGGTTGGACTATCATATGTAGTTATTACAATATTATTGATTGCATTCTCTATGCTGTACTTCACATCTCCATCACTATTTTGTAACTACCAATCTGTACTTCTCAGTCCCTTCATCTTTTTCACCCAGTCCTCCAACCACACTTCCCTCTAGCAACCATCAGTCTATTCTCAGTATCTATGAATCTGTTTCTGCTTTGTTCATTTAATAGAAATAGTAATCACTTCTTTATCTTTATTTATTTTTTTAAAATATATTTTATTGTTTTTTTTGCAGAGAGGAAGGGAGAGGGACAGAGAGTTAGAAACATCGATGAAAGAGAAACATCGATCAGCTGCCTCCTGCACACTCCCTGCTGGGGATGTGCCTGCAACCAAGGTACATGCCCTTGACCAGAATCGAACTTGGGACCCTTGAGTCCACAGGCCAACGCTCTATCCAATGAGCCAAAACGGTTAGGGCCACTTTATCTTTAAAGTCCATTCTGTGACAACTTTTCCTGAGATAAGGTATTCCTTTTCAATTTTAGATTGCTTGCTTTTTGCAATGGAAAGTATTCTCAAAATAAAGCTATAAAATTCTTTTTATTGTTCTTCAGCTTCCACAAATAAGTGAAATCATATAGTATTTATTTGTCTTTCTCTGACTGACTTATTTCACTTAGCATAATACCCTCTAGGTTCATTCTAGTATGGATATCTGATCTCAGTAAAGAGAATTTTCAAAATACAAATGCAAAGGCAGACCTCCAAAAGAAAAAACAATCAAATTAATATACAAATACAGAAATAAGACAAAGAGTGCACATTACACTCCCACTCTCAATCTATCTATGAAAGTGTCTTACGGAACCTTTTAGTTGTTTTGGTTGTTCCTAAGCTAATACATAAAATTTCATTACTGCTTTAATTTTCATTTCTCTTACTAAGAGTAAGGTGGTACATTCTTTCATATACTTGACAGCTACTAAGGATTTTACCCATAATCATTGTAAAGTGCTGCTTTTTTGGCTTATTCTGCCCTAAATGCAATCTGTTTATTTATTATTATTATTATTATTATTATTATTATTATTTTTAAATATATTTTATTGATTTTTTACAGAGAGGAAGGGAGAGAGATAGTTAGAAACATCAATGAGAGAGAAACATTGATCAGCTGCCTCCTGCACATCTCCCACTGGGGATGTGCCCGCAACCCAGGCACATGCCCTTGACCGGAATCGAACCCGGGACCCTTCAGTCCGCAGGCCGACGCTCCATCCACCGAGCCAAACCTGTTTCGGCTGTTTATTTATTATTAATTAATAAACTTATTTATTTATTGGATTTCCATTTTCTTTTTAAATTTTTTAAATTAATTAATATATTTTTATTTCCATTTTCTTGGCATGTTTTGCCATCCTTTCATTTTTAGTTTTTCTAAGAGGTTGACTTTCCCTAGGGACTTCTCTGTATTGCTCCACTATCTTCCAACATAGAATGTTGATGTAAAGGAGGTGAGTCCACACTGATCCTCATATCCTGCCCCCATGCAGGCCTGCTTTTTGTCTAGATGTCAAAGAATCACTTCTTTATCTTTAAAGTGCAATATATTAAACAAGGTATAGCTCAGTGTTAATAATTCTGTGACAACTTTTCCTGAGATAAGGTATTCCTTTTCAATTTTAGATTGTTTGCTTTTTTAAATGGAAAGTATTCTCAAAATAAAGCTATAAAATACTTTCCTGATTCCATTTGTTCTGCTCTCCCCCCCCCCCCCAGTGACTAGATATTTTATTTGTCTATAATTTTTCTAATATTTTAAAATTCTTTGTTCTTTTCCACTTCTTTTTGCTCAGTCTTCTCAATCCTTAATGTACTTACAGAAGTATAGTGTTTTCTGTGCTGTTTGTATTACCAGTACAATTACCAATAGCTTTATTTTTTTCCTTTAAATTTCTTATTTGGCTCTGACAGCTACCATTTCATTTTCTTATATTATCTTACTCTATCTTCCCTGAACTTAGTCTCTGCTTTCATCTTATTTTATAGGGTTTGAATTTGAAATACTACAATTTTTATTTGCTGTATGGAAACATTTTTTCTGTGAATATTTTGTCTGACACTTGTTTTTAACTTGTATCTTTCTCTTTTTTCCCTTTATAGTATCTTTTTATAGCTTCATAGCTGGCTCCTTTTTTTTTTTTTTTTTTTTTGTGCTCACTTTTGATTAAGTTCTGTTTGTACGTTCCCACTGCCATTACACCTACTGGTCCTAGTGTTCTGGGTAATGAGCTTGCTGCCTGCAGGCTTTGTCTGGGTTGGAAGATGTTTTTGCAGATTTGGAGAAGGGAGGAGCCAGGACAGCACTAGGAGACAGCAGAAATTCTTCCAGACTCACAGTAAATTTTAATATGATTGATGTAGAGTTCTTTTAGATTTTACTTCCTAACTAATTGGCTACCTCCAATTTAATAAATCTCCTCCACAATGTCTCAGCACACTTTTGCAAAGTGAACAGGGTGAATGAGTAAATCTATAGCCCAATCAGAATCTTTTCTTTACCCTGCCTCACACAGGTTCCAGATGACATGACTATGTTTCTGCCCTGCCTCTTCCCTGAGGCCACATGGGTCTGGAGAAGTCTCACTGCCAGTGCACTTACTGTGCCTATTGTTCTGAATAATGAGTATGCTACCTGATGGGCTCTGTCTGCAACTTGAAGATGTAGAAGCAGGAGCCTTTCTAGGTGTCTTCTCTGTACCATTATCTTCACTGTTCTTGGCAACTCTTTATCATTTACTGGGGAATTTGTTTTGCATTCTATTAGTTGTTATTTTTTAATTCTCACAAGAGGAGAGAGAGAGAGAGAGAGAGAGAGAGAGAGAGGGAGAGAAAGAAAGAAATACTGAAGAGAGAAACATTGATTGGTTGCCTTCCATACACTCTCAGACTGGGGATCAAAACCTCAACGCAGGTATGTGCCCTGCCTGGGAATCAAACTGGCAATCTTTCAGTGTATGGGATATGACGCTCTACCAACTGAGCCACTCCATCCAGGATCCTAGTTGTTATTTTATTTTTAAAACTGGAAGTCTAATGTTATTTTTTCCCTCTGTTAGTCTATTCAAATGATATACATCTAGAGCAGTGGTCCCCAATCTGGGGCACATGCCCCACAGGGGGACAATTTGATTATTAAGGGGGACAATTCGAGAATGAGTTATTAACAGTGATTTTTTTGCATTTCTTATGGTTCTAGGGGCCTCATATATAGTATATAAATATATATTGTGACATATTTATACATTTCAGTTCTTTACTATATGTTTTGAAACTTTATTTGCTATTGGCCAATAGTTAATGGCCTTTTAGGCTTTCTCCAAGTGAAGTTTATTTTTTGAATAATAAGAATTATATGTCACAGGGGGGCATCAGAATTTTAGAGATGCTTAGGTGGGGCATGGCCAAAAATAGGTTGGGAACCAGTGCTCTAGGGATTTCTAGATCCACTGTAAGATGAGAGTATTAATGGCCTTGCTCTTCACCACACTTTAGTCAATTAAATTTGATATTGTTAGGTTGTTAACATTCATATTCTACTATGGGGAGTCTTCCATAGTCTATAGGTTGCCTCTAAAAGTTGAAAACAATGTTTATCTCAATCTGACTCAGTTTACAGATGAATGTGTTGGTGTAGAGAGTACCTTAATACCAGAATGACTGTTTTCAGTAGCAATCACATCTTAAAAACAGCAATAATACATTCTGATTTTTTTTTACAGATCTGATGATAAATTCTTTCAGCTTTCATTTATCAGTGATGTATATATAATTTTCAGTTTTAATGGACATTTTCCTAGATATAGAATTCTGGGCTGATCTATTTTTTTATGTCAGCATTTTGAAGATGTTATTTCATTATAACCTGGTCTTCATTGTTTCTAATAAGTAGTTAGCTAACACTCATATCTGCTCCTGAGCCTGTGAATTTAGTTTTTCTCTGGATGCTTTCAAAATCTTATCATTACTTTTGGTTTTTAGCAGTTTGATCATGGTGTGTCTAGGCATAGGGTTGTTGTCTTTTTGTTATATCCTGTGTGGTTCACTGAACTTTTAGATCTATAGGTTGCTTTACACCAAATCTGGAAACATTTCTGCCATTATTTCTTAAAAGATTTTTTCTGTTACATTTTCTCTTCTTTTTTTGGTACTCCAATTACATGTAAATTGTCACTTGATATTGCATCACAAATGTGAGGCTCTATTCATTTTTCAAAAGTAATTTTCTTCTCTGTTCTTCAGATTGAATAATTTGTATCGATCTGTATTCAAGTGGACCCTTTTTTTCCTGTCATCCTCAATGTTTTATGTTTAATGCCATATACATTTTATTATCAAACTAGAGGCCCGGTGCACAAAAATTTGTGCACTTGGGGGTAGGGAGCCCTCAACCCAGCCTGTGCCCTCTCGCAGTCTGGGACCCCTCGGGGGTGACCACTTGCTGGCTTAGGCCTGCTCCCCAGGGAATTGGGCCTAAGATGGCAATCAGACATCCCTCTGGCAGCCCGGCAGCCCTCGGGGCATGTCCATTTGCCAACGGGGAGCAGACCTAAGCTGTAGTCAGACATCCTTAGTGCTGCTGAGGAGGCAGGAGAGGCTCCCACCATCACTGCTATACTGGCAGCCATAAGCCTGGCTTGTGGCTGAGCAGAGCTCCCCCCTGTGAGAGTGCACTGACCATCAGAGGGCAGCTCCTGCATGGAGCGTCTGCCCCCTGGTGGTCAGTGTGTGTCATAGTGACCAGTCATTCCTAGTCTTTCTGCTGTTAGGGTCAATTTGCATATTACCCTTTTACTATATAGGATAGAGGCCTGGTGCACGGGTGGGGGCCGGCTGGTTTGCCCTGAAGGGTGATCCAGATCAGGGTGGGGGTCTCCACTGGGGTGCCTGGCCAGCCTGGGTGAGGGGCTGAGGGCCGTTTTCAGGCTGGCGGGCGACTGAAGCTCCCAGCCTCTTTTTTTTTTTATTCTGGGATTTATTTACCTTCTATAGCTGTCACTGGAGCTGAGAGTTGGCTCCAGCTCTGAGGCCCAGCTTCAGTTCTGAGGCCGTGGTTGGCTGAAAGCAGGTATCTGGGGTTTGTTTGGCTTCTATAATTGAAACAATGTTGCTGTCCTGCTCGCTCCAGCTCTGAGGCCCGGCTCCAGCTCTGAGGCCGTTGCCGGCTGAAAGCAGGTATCTGGGTTTGTTTAGCTTCTATAATTGAAACATTGTTGCTTCTGGAGCTCAGAGCCAGGCCGCGGCAGGAGGGGAACCTTGGCTTCCTCCATCACTGGAGCAAGCAAGCCTCCTGCTCACTTCAGCTGTGTGGCTGCCGGCCACCATCTTTGTTGGTAGTTAATTTGCATATCCTGCTGATTAGCCAATGGGAAGCGTGTCGGAGGTACGGTTAATTACCATGTTTGTCTATTATTAGATAGGACTAGAGGCCCGTTGCAGGAAGATTCCTGCAAGAATAGGGCTTCCTGTGGCTGGAGTGAAGCAGAGAAGGGACTGCCATCTTTGTTGGGTTAATTTGCATACTCACTCTGATTGGCTAGTGAGCATAGCAGAGGATGGTCAATTTGCATGTTTCTCTTTTATTAGTGTAGATATCACCCTTTAGGTCTTGAATTTCCACTTAATTATTTTAATCTGTCCACTCATTATGACCATATTTTCCTTTACATACTTATAAAATCTGCTTACTTATAATATTTGCTTTAAAGTCCTTGTCTGCTAATTTCTCCATCTGATCACCTTGAGATATGTTTCTACTGGCTGCTTTATTTCCTTTATTTAAGAGTCATCATTTTTTGTGTCTTCACATGTCTAGTAATTTTTTATTACATGCTAGCCATTGTAATGTTATATGGTAAGATGTCTGATTATGTTTAAACTCAACACTTATTCTGGTACACAGTTAATTTCATGGCAGCTAGATAAAATTTAAAAATTGCTTTATAAGCACATCATGTCTAGAAAGAGGAAAAAAATGGTGATCTATACATAAAAAGGAAAGACATTATAAGTGTGTTTTATAGTAGAACAGAAAACTTACTTTAATAAAGCAAAATCGCACAAACTTCTCAAACTGTAACTTGGTCTCTTTGTTACAGAATGCTGAAACTGGGATGGCTGAGAGTTTCTAAAAAATAAATTGGAAGGTAAAATAAGAAAACTACTTACATTTCACATATTAACCCTAAACATTAGGAAAAATTGATACTTGTAAGTATTCACAACAATTTCAGAAAAAAAAAAGATTAAAAAATCCTCCAAATAGGCACTGGTAGACTATCATGTAACAAAATTATAGTTAACATTGTTCAAAGCATGTCAGCAGGTTTCCTTTATAAATTAACTATAAAATACAACACAATATTGCAAAGGCCAATAACTTTTACCTTATTTTTAGTCATCCATTTCACAAATTTATAGTCATAAGGTTCATTGCTATTCTTCATATCAGAGAGGTCTGCATCTAAAACAATGAAAATTAGATAATCTATGTATTACATCTGAGGCAATATGTATTTAATTTAAGTCTGTTAAATTCAAATTTTTCTTATGAGATATTCACAAAATCTGCTGAAGTCTCATACTGCACATGGTGTGGTGGAAAGCGAGATGTCACAGATTAGCTTTACCGATACTTTAAGGCAGTACTCAAATATGCATCTGATTGATCATATTTGTGCACACACCCCTTAGCCCTGGAAGAGAGTAGGAAGGGAAAGGAAAGAAGTGTTGTTTTTCCACCTAGAAATAATATAAGGGTCTGTGATCATTATTAAGGAAATGGCATCTAAATTTATAGAGTATTCATCATAACACTTATACTTCCAAGAAGTCATCAGCAAAGGTAAAGCGCCTGTACTGCAATCTATCATTATCCCCAAACCCTAGGTTAGTGTCTAGCATATAAGCAATAAGAAGCGTATTTACTGAATGAGTAGACTAATATTACTCATTATTTGTAAAGGGAAAGTATCTGTGTAGATCTTCCAAGTGATATCCTTTATTGTTTATCTCTTTCTTCCACACATTATGCTTTTTAAAAAAAATGTTAAATTAGGGAAAAATATGTATTCCTATTCTTATCTCTTGCGCCAATCTTGCTTCAAGGTCTGGGCTAGATATTTCTCTGGCATTCAGCTTCAGCAATTCATATTTCATATTGTTTCAATTTCATTGATTTGTACTCTTAGGTCATTTTGAATGGCAGAAAGCTATTTTGATGATTATTGTAATCATTGAAATTTTACAATTTATTGTTCAAAACAGATTGAGACAGTTTCCTCCCCCCCCCCCCCCCCCACACACACACTGAATACTACCAGGTCTCTTTACTTCATGGTATAAAAACCTTGACACTGAAGAAAGTTTCACCTATATTTTTTTAAAAGATCTTAATATGTTTTTACTTAATGATTTTTATTTCTAATCTCCCCTGTGCTTTCAAGAACATAACAACCCCATATAATAATGCTAATAATATACTACCACATATTGAGCATTTACTATTTGCTAATAAGCATGTTAGATAATTCTCTCACTTATTTGTCTTACAATTCTAAGAGGTAGCTATAATCTTCACTTTATAGATAAGGAAATTAAATTACTATTTCAAGTATTTCACATTATATATATGTATATGTAGTTAATTCATGTTTGGCTCTAACAAAAATGATCACTTTGAAAAGTTAGAGTCTAACTGTAAATTATGTGAAAAGTCCATGTGACAAGTACACAATAGTAGTGTATTCAAAGGTGACCCAGAGAAAGGAGTGATTGATTACCGATAGCAATAGAAGGAAGTAAAGGAGGATATTAACTAACTGCAATTGATACTAGCTGTACTACTTATTCTAGTAAAGCTTAGAAAAGAGGAATTCATTGCTGTGGTGCTTAAAAGGAAAGAAGGCAATAAATATAATTCTAAATATTTGATAGTTATAAGAAAGCTAAAATCTACTTCTTTTGAATACTTGTCAGAATTCCTCAAATAAACTAAAACTATTTACTAAAGGTACAAGTTTGAACCATATTATAAAAGCATTTGGGTATTTAAGTAACCTATGAAAATCAAAATTGGTTTTTGTATTCCCACTATCTCTTGCATAATTTTGGACCATACTATCCCAGTAAAACAACTGTAATAATCTTCTATTTGTCGTCTTATCTTCTAATCAAATGTTTTCATTTTTAGTTCTAGGATGAAGGTCACTGGTCTAGAGAGCTGCTTAGTATGGCAGAAAAAAAAAATTCCCTGGTGAGGGCATGGATCTCTGGGTTCAGAGCCCAGCTCTGCTACTTATTAGTTGATTAACTTCAGTAAATTTCTTGATTCTCTATTTCATCTTTCTCACCTATCAATGAGGATGTAATAGCACCGATCTCATTGGACTTTAGTGAGAATATGACATTTGTAAAGTTCTCAGGATAATACCTGCTATATCGTAAATGCTCAAAAATATTAACCTGTTAGCCACTGCTATGAATTTTAAAGGGAAGTCATTACTATGTTCATGTACTTTATGGTTTATTTTTATTTTCAAGCTACCATCAAATGAGTGTTGTTGTTTGCTTTAGTCTTTAGTATATGGTGGGACTACCTCTAGCACGTGGAAGAATTTTTACATTCAAATTAATCTGAGCAAAGATGAATGAGTAAAATAAAAGGAACTTGCCTTCATATATAGAAGAGTCTTAGAGACATTACATTTTCCCCCACAGGTGAAGAAGGACAATGAAAAAGAAAGTTTTCTTTTTTCCATCATTACAAAAAATTTTCTAACCAAAATCCTTTCTATTCTTATTACAACCACACTAGTTCAAGATCTAAGACTTAAACTAGTATTTTATGCAGGACTGATTGTCTAAAGTTAGAATGGGAAACTGTTTAAGAGCTTAATGCAATAATCCAAGCGAAAGTTTGCATCATTGTCCTTTTGATGTTAATGTCACAATGTGATAAATTCTTTTTAGGATTTACTATCTCAAAAAGTATGGTTTCAGGAAAGAATTATTTTCATCTAAAAAGTTGTTGGGCTGCCCTGACCAGTTTGGCTCAGTGGTTAGAGCGTTGGCCTGTGGACTGAAGAGTCCCAGGTTCAATTCCGGTCAAGGGCATGTACCTTGGTTGCAGGCACATCCCCAGTAGGGGGTGTGCAGGAGGCAGCTGATCGATGTTTCTCTCTCATGGATGTTTCTAACTCTCTATCTCTCTCTCTCTTCCTCTCTGTAAAAAATCAATAAAATACATTTTTAAAAAAAGTTGTTGGGCTTCTTTTTATTCAACAATTAGGTAACTAATTCCATTTGCTGCTACAAAGTTTGGTCTTGAGTTAATAATGCTAATTACAATCCTAAATAAACCTAGGTGACTGAAATATTTACTTCTTCCCCCTCCTATGTACCAATGATTTTATTTTATAAGTAAACACATACATTATTGTATGAAAGACTTTTTCTTTAAAAAGGTGATTTCCTTTTTTTCAGATTTAGACCTTAATTTGGATTTGAGTAAGTACAAGCCACAGTGCTCTGCTCATGTAAAGGGCTTAATATAAATGGGTCAAGTGAATTTGTTGCTTGGTTTAAGGCAAAACCAGCAATGCTAGCATAAATGTAAAAGTACATTCCTTCTAGAATCCAAATGCTCCAAGTATTGAAATACATGTCTGAGTATATCCAACATCTTACAACGCCTTTTAGGAACCAGGCACTAGAATTATGCCTATGTGCACTGTGAGTGGCCAGAGGAAGTTACAACAGGTAGTAGTTGTTCATGAATCCCGGGTTGTTTTTACAGTTGCCAAACCCAGATCACTCAGCAATAATAATATCAACTTTTATGCCAGCCATTGGTCTTAGTGCTTTCTATGCAGAATCTTAGGAAATCTTCCTTCCCATAACCCTATGAGGAAGGAATCACTTTTATTCCCTTCTTTATGGATGAGGAAGTTGAAGCTTAGATACAGTAATAACATACTCAACTGCCATGGCCAGCACTTGGCATAGCTAGAATTCAAAGTCAGGTCTGTCTCTTAGGTTAGATAGTATATGAAATACTTTTCATCTGAGTGAGTTCAAATTCTTTTGGAGAGCAGATAAAAGTATAAGTTCTTTTAAATAAAGTAATTCATGCTGAATATTTTGTGGCTTTCCAATTTAAAGCGAAAATACAATTAATGAAAACTGTGCTATTTCTTTTTATCATTTCATGAAATGAGTTGCACATTTAGACCAAATATAAGAAAAGTGATTTCAAAACCTCAGAGTATAGGAGCTTGAGAGCCTGGCAAATTTATAAAATTTTGTATATACAAAAGGTTTTCAAGTTCAGTGGCATATAGCTTCATTGTGATAGAACCTTAAAACATTTAAAACTATTTAAAATGGTTATAATTTTTGTCTGAATAAATTATGCTTTATAAAATTTACTATTAACATTATAGTTTTTTTTGAAGAAAAATTAGTTATATATAAAATGTTATCATGCTTCTAACTTCCTATTTGTATGGCATGTCAGAATTACATATAACAGCTTCAGGTAACGCTTTTGGAAACAGAATTATTGGGAATCTAGCTGTGTGACTTCAGACAAGTTATTTAAAACTTTCTAAGTCTTCGTGTCTTTAAACATGGAGCTGAATGCTTCTTCAAAAGCATGTTTGAAAGTGCCAAGCATGTAATAGACCCTCAATTAATATTATTTTCCTTCTTTACTTCATTTCAGTATATTCTAAAGTGGCAAATAATCCTGATGGCATTGACAGTTTAGAAATCTTATTTTTCTCAAGTAAAAAGGGAAACTAAAATTTTACTCAATGGAACACAGGTTACATATATGATTTCAGTGTTTTAAGTTACACACCAGAACAAGATGACAGAAAATTCTATGTTTAAGAGAACACTTACAACAACTGGCTCCATAAGTATGTAAACACAGTCACATGAAAGGTCACGGACCTAAAAGTCCAGATGACTGTAGAAAACACTGACATTGAGAAAGTCATTTTTTCAAAGAAAAAAAGCTAAGATGGCTTTGACACCAATCTTTTCTCATAATTCTGATATAACTTCACACATAAGTTTCTATATATTTGAAATTATGAAAACCTTTACAAACCTAGCAAAGACACGTCAGCAATGATGAAGTAGCCTCCGTCAGGAACTACAGGTTTTAGGCCAACACTTTCAAGTAAATGTGCCATCCGATCTCTTTTTACTTCCAACTCTTTTGGTAAAGAATTAAAGTAACACTCTGGGTCATCCATGCGCTTCATGTCAGTCCAAAAAGCTTGAGCCAAGGCTTCCTGTATGTTAAGATTGAAAATGTGAAAAGGAAATATGGTAACGTTATTTATTACTGAGTTTAATAAATAAAGACCGAATAATAATACTATTGCAAAAAGTCATTCAGGGAATTACAGCTGAATTCCTGTGAACCTATGTTAAACTCTACAGATTAATGGAGGAATCGATTACACATAAATGATTAAATCTAATGTGAAGAACTGAGAGTAAGCGATGAAATTCCAAATTGAAAGAGATATTATGCAAAGATGACATACTTGGAAATGAAAAGACATTATGTTATTTTCTGTTGAGGTGAGCTGTAGAATGACTTGTTAGATCCAAGGCTAAAGGATGACTGGAGAAATGACGAACTAGCCAGCCTTTCCCCATTACCCTGGAGGACGGAGTGGAAATGAAAGCTGACCCACTGTGTCATTCCTCAGAGGTGTGCGAGTCCCTGTCCTAATCATGTGTATCCCCCAAAAGTGGTCTAAGGCCACAGGGGTTAGAAACAAGTTTCTGGGGCATGTGAGTGGCTTCCCTACCTTTCCTCAGGAAAGTCAGACACAGGGGTGAAAGTGGGCCCAGAGAAAAGCCAGTGCCGTTAGGCAGGTGTCTGAGAGGCAGTAGGTCAGGAACAGGTACACACATCTGACTCAGTGCATGCATTAAGAACATGGACCTATCCATGCAGGAGGGCCAAAGTGTGGTAGGCAAGTGTGAACTGGGACAACTTAGAAATATTGGTTCTCAGAGCCAACCAGGAGATCCAAGCAACTTGGGTTAGTTAAGAGATAGAAGGGCAGAGCAAAGTGGCCAAATTTTAAGGAAATTAATCACAAGACGTATCAAGAACTAAAGGATACATTCAATTACTCAGTAAATTACCTGAGTTATGTTAAAATTGGCATTGTGTCGCCGAAACCGGTTTGGCTCAGTGGATAGAGCGTCGGCCTGCGGACTGAAAGGTCCCAGGTTCGATTCCGGTCAAGGGCATGTACCTGGGTTGCGGGCACATCCCCAATAGGAGATGTGCAGGAGGCAGCTGATCGATGTTTCTCTCCCATCGATGTTTCTAACTCTCTATCTCTCTCCCTTCCTCTCTGTAAAAAATCAATAAAATATATTTAAAAAATAAATAAATAAAAAATAAAATTGGCATTGTGATGAATGCTGGGGCTAGAATGATAAACAAGATAAACATGGTCCTTGCCTTTATGAAGCTTCCAGTTAGTGTGTATTGGTGAGGGCAGGGAGAGAGATGAGACAGACACAGTTGATTACAGGGTGTGATTTGTTCTGGAAGAACTGAGAGAAGTCTAGTGTCATTGAGGATAGGTAGCAAGATAGATAACATGGCAAGAGATGATAGAGAGGCAGAGAAGGGCTAAATCACAGAGAAGACTGCATGCCAAAACAATGCAGCAGGAAAAAAAAAATAATTCCCCAGTACTAAAAAATAAAAAACTTGGTTAAATAAGGAAAGGTTGCTTCAGCCTAGAAATCTGTGGTTCTGCTAGAAACTTGGGCCAGTTTCCAAACATGTTTGTCTGAAGGCATGGGAAAAAAACAGGCCACTTCACTGAAATGGAGAATAAGATGGTTCTGAAAAAGGTGTTCTGGATTCCTAGCCGAATCTACCTTTTCCTTAGCAACTTATTCACTCCCCTATAGGAGGATGATTGCTCTAGAAAATTCAAAGCTAAGGAGACATAAACATCTCTCCTAACTAGAATTATAATGGACGCCTCTCATAACCCACTTATGATCCATTGGCGTCTACCTTCAAAATACATTCAGAACCCAAGCCCTTTTCTACCATCCCCATCTTGGTTCAGTCCACTGCTGTCTCTCTTCTCAATCACTTCAACAGTCTTCTCACTCAGCTAAGAGTCCCTCTGATAACGCAAGTTAGATCATGTCACTCGTGTGCTCTAAGCTCTTCAGTGGCTTCCTACCTCACTCAGTCTTTACAGAGACAAACATGCCCCTACTTGATCTGGCTCCCAGCGACCTCTCTGATTTATCTCCTCCTACACTTACCCTTTAATCATCCTATTTCAGCCTCTACGCTTTTCATGGATATAAACATGACAACCAAGCTGCCTGACCCCAGGGCCCTTGCACTTGTTCTTTCAGTTTAGAGGATTCTTCTTCTCTACGTAACCATGTGACTGCTTATTCTCCTTCAGTTTGTAGCTCAAATGTCCCCTTCTCAGCGAGGCTTTCAAAGATCACTTAACATCATATATTCTCCCCCTTAGCACTTTTATGTCTTCCCTCTTCACTACTTGATTTTTCTCCATGGCATCTATCAATATCTGACATATTATATTGTTAAAATTTTTATTTATTATCTGTGTCTCCTCATTAAATAGTAAGGTCCACGAGGGCAGGAATTTTTAGCTGCTGTATCTTTAATACTCAATAAATATTTGAATGGATTTATTTTCAGAGGATAAAATGTATTCAATACTATATAACAAAAGCAAATGTCAGAATTAGCCTTTATCATGGTCTTACTTTAGAGTCACTGGAAAAAAATTTGTAAAATATATATTTTTCCTTATTCATAGGCATTTATGACAGGAAGCAAAAAAGTAAGTTTACTATAGTATTTTATTCTTTGGCCTTTTAACTGCCTTCCAGAAAAATAATTTTTTTCAGTGTTCTGATTATTCCCAGAATGATGGCACGTGGATCCCTGTTTTATAAATATTTTTTAAAAATAGAAACAATAGAGAAAAAAGATATACATTAAAAATTCCTTCACCCATCCCTGTCTCTATCTATTAATTTCATCCCTACAAATAGCCACTTTTATTAGTTTTATCATGGGTCCTTCCAGAGATCCTTCACACATACAAGCAAACAGTTTCCCTTTCTTATACAAAATGTAGCATAAATATACACTGCTGGGTATCTTGCCTTTTTACTTTACATTATATTCTGGAAATTTCTCCATATCAGTAATTATAGCGCTTCCTCAATATTTCCTTTTCTTTACTTTAAATTTTTAAACAGCCATGATGTTAGATAGAATAATGGCCCCCAAAGCTGTCCATGTCTTAAAACCCAGAACCTGTACATAAAATGAACTTTGCAAATATGATGTAAGGGTTTTGAGATGGAGAGATTATTTTGGATTATCTGTGTCTAATGCAATGACAAGGATCCTTACAAGGGAAGGAAGGTGGTAGGAGGATATGTGTTGACAAAAGCAGAGGTTGGAGTGATGCGACCATGGACCAAGCATGTGAGCAGCCCCTGGAAGCTGGGAAAGACAAGGAACGGACTCTTCCTTCGAGCCTCCAGGAGGGATGCAGCAATGCCCACACTGTGTGTTCAGCCCTGTAAGATCCATTTCCACTGCTGACCTCTAGAACTATAAGTTGAAAAAAAAATTGTGTTGTTTTAAGCCACTAAGTTCGTGTTAATTTGTTACAGAGAAAGAGGACACAAATACCATCATATCATATTTAAATGTTTAGCTAGATCATGGTTTACTTAAACCAACTGCCTGTCGATGGATAATGACTATCCCTTATCTTCTGCAATAAATGGCTGTGTGCAGACAGAACTTCTTATGCGCACAGGAATAGTTATAGAGTAAATTCCCAGAAGGGAGATGCTGCTTCATCGGGCAGGCGCTTCTATAGTTCAGCTTGGTGCTGTCACTGTCCTCCAGAGGCAGAAGTACTTTGTAATCCCACCAGCAAAGAAGGAGTGTTCAAAGTTAAAGCTTGTGGTACTAAAAAACAACAAACTATTCTTAATAGCAATGACTGTGTGTCTTCTCCTAAATTCCCAAATTATACCCGAAGCCCTGCTCAAAGAGGACATGAAAAAAATAACTAAGGTCATTCAAACACACAACATTAACATAACACCTTCACTAAAAGACCATGACTCAACCCCAAGTTACCATAACACCTACCTGTAGAGGAGTTGCACAGGTATAGAGGCTGTTTTGTTGAACTGTCTGTAAATGTTTTATTAAATGATAAGGACCAATGGACCAGCCAAGCTGGAAAAGGAACAGATAAAAGTAAATTTCAAAAAGTGAATCTAATCGTCTGTATCAAATTTAATAGAGTAGATAAGCTTAATGCAATTACTAAGTATATTCAATTAAAATTGTCCACATTATAAAAGTAGCTCAGTTTTAGAATCAGTTCAACACTTCTTTTTGTGTAAAAGTTTCCAAACGGAGTCACTAAACTCTGCTCTCAGAAGGTAAATAGTACCCGCAATCATTATTATCTTTCTCTCTTCTGGTTTGCTACTTCTGATATTCTGCAGGTCTAAATCACTGTACCAAAGCTTGTTTGAACTACATATAGATTAAAGTAACTATGAATGAGGGCCTAAGAGATTCTTCCATTATTTGGTTCCGCAGGCATCTTTTTTTTGTTTTAATTAAACTTTTAATTTTGAGATAATTGTAGATTAATATGCGGTTGTAAGAAATAACATAGATTCCTTCTAATCTTGACCTAGTTTCACCCAAAGGTGACATCTTGCAAATCAGGATACTGCCATTGATATAGTCAAAACATAGAACATTTCCATCATCACAAGGATCACTCGTGTTGTCCTGTCGTGCCCATGTATACTTCCCTTCCCCTCACCAGTCCATATCTAGTCCCTGGCTTCTTAGTCATATTTAGAAGTGAGGTTTGAAGATAATCAAGTTTCAACTGGATAAATTGTTGTGCTTCAAAGTGCAGTGGCTAAGTGCATACATTTGGAAGCTAGCTTGCAAGCCCTGGCTTGAAATGATTAGCAGTGCAACCTTAGGCAAGTCCCTTAACTTCTCTGTACTTTTAGTTTTATTGTCTTTAAAATGGAGATAATAGATTATATCTACCTCATAACATGGTTATGAGAATGAAAGGAATATGTACATGTAAGCAGTAAGAATCCAGGACATAATGTAAGTGCCAAAATATTGCTATTAACATTTGTTCTCCTTTTATTTGAACAGGCAGTAATCTGAACATTCTTTGCAAAGAAAAATGTGTCATTAGTCGGTTACTTATAAAATTAAAAATTACCTATGTTTTCTTACTTATAAAGAAATGATTAGGAACCAAAGAAAACAAAGGCCAATATGAAAGCTGAATGAATAAATTATAAGCAAACAATCGGTAAGTATAAAAATGTGTAAACTAAATATATGTGCATTTAAAACACACAAAAAATCTACAAGATATAAAGTACATGCCTATTGTTAAGCAATTAAATTCCTCATCTTACCTTCCAGCCAGTTACACTGAAAGTCTTTCCAGCACTTCCTATGGTTATTGTTCTCTCCCACATACCCGGAAAAGTGGCTGAACAGAAAAAAAAAGTTAAATAATTGCTTTCCAATCAATCTATATTTGGTATAATCTAAAAATATAAATGTATCATAGTATAGTCAGTATAGTTATAGGCTCTCAATCGGCTTTTTAAAAGACAATGTAACTTTAACTCAAGCACAGTTGAAAATGTTATAATGCTTGAAAACATTATAATATCACAGAAAAATAATATGTAATAGATTGAATCATTTAAAGTAGCAAAATTATTGCCAGGGGCAGGAGTGGCAGAAGGGCCAGTAGGCAGTGTTCTGGGCTGGTTTGGTATATTGTTCATACAAGCTGTGGCACCCAGCACCCAGTGTTAATAGTAGCTGTGTATTGAATATAATCATTCCATAGCCCATTTTGGTTGTACTCCTGGCTATTGTTTAGTTCACCTCTCTTCTGCTCATTTTCTTTTAAATACATTTTATTGATTTTTCACAGAGAGGGACAGAGAGCTAGAAACATCGATAAGAGAGAAACATCGATCAGCTGCCTCCTGCACATGTCCTACTGGGGATGTGCCCGCAACCAAGGCACACGCCCTTGACCGGAATTGAACCCGGGACCCCTCAGTCCGCAGGCTGACGCTCTATCCACTGAGCCAAATCAGTGCTGGCATCTTTTGTTTTTTATTTTTTTTAATATTTTTATTGATTTCAGAGAGGAAGGGAGAGAGAGAGTTAGAAACATCAATGATGAGAGAGAATCATTGATTGGCTGCCTCCTGCAGGCCCCCTACTGGGGATCGAGCTCACAACCCAAGCATGTGCCATGACCAGGAATCAAACCATGATCTCCTGGTTCATAGGTTGATGCTTAACCACTGAGTCACACTGGCCATTTTCTGAATCTATATCTACAGAATCCTTAGGGCAACAATTCTAAAAATGTGGTCCCTACACCAGCAATATCAATACACTGGGGAACTTGTAAGAAAGGCAAGTTCTTGGTCTGCATCACAGGCCTGCTGAATCAGAAGCTCTGGAGGTGGGGCCCAGCAATCTGTATGCCTGTGCGTGCATGCGTGTGTGTACGTATCTGCGTTTTGCTAACAGCTTTATTGAGATAGCAATCCCACACCATAATTCACTCATTTAAAGTATCCAATTCAATGTTTTGAGTATACCCACAGAGCTGTGCAACCATCACCACAATCAATTTTGGAACTTTTTTCACCCTAAAAGAAGCTCCATACTTTTAGATACCACCCCCTGTAATGGCCAACAGCACTAGAACTTGTGCGTGAATGGAGCTTATCTAATACAAGTACTTTCTCCACAATTCACAACGGAGTCTTCCTGCACTTACTAGTAGAAACATTAGATAGCACTTCAGCCCCAGGCTTAGGGGCCACTTTAAACAGCAAAATCAATATTAAAAGGATGCTTGCTAATAGTAAGAGCTGCAACAAGGAGGCAAAGTGTTGCCTTGTTGACCTCCACTGGGAACATGCATACCAGGTGACCCCTCTGCACAGGTCTGAGAAAGAAGCAGTGTAATGACCTGGGGGTTACAAATATATTTTAGTGAGTAGGTAAGTTCACAAATACAGATGCCACGGATACTGAGAAATGACTGTTAAAGGTTTCAAGTTGATTGATATCTTTAATAAAATCATTCATTCATTTATTCATCCACTTGTTAAACATTTATTAGCAGCGATCAGGCGCCAGGGACTAAGCTAGGTCTAGAGGAAACAAAGACAAGAAAGATACAGTTCTTATCTTCAGGGGGGGTTAATGTCTAGTGGGGGCAGGGGATGAGTAAGACAACACTTGTAATACAGTGTGACACTGTACTAGCGACAGGCATGGAGTATTGTGCAAGGATAGAAGGCGTTAGGGTGCCTCTCTGTAGCCAGTAATGCTTGAGCTGAGACTTAGGAAATGTTTGCCAGGCAGGGAAGTGGAAAGGAAGGTAAATTTTGGGCAAAGGGAATGCAGAAAATAAAGTCCTGGAGGTATAAAATGAAGAGTTTTTTAATTTTGCTGGACAGTGGTACATTATTTCTCTGTTAATCTTCTGAGAATGCTTCCTACAACACTGCTTTTTGGATTCAATAATTTAGTTGTGACGTTCTTCACATTTTTTTGCTTGTTTTTTTTTAGAGGCACAATAGATGCTCTTGTATTGTTCTAAGAGTGTTGGTACACACAACAGGAAAATAAATGCCCATTTCTGGGGAGAGGGGTAAGCTGTTTTCTTTCTTCTTTTTTTAAAAAATATTTTTTTATTGATTTCAGAGAAATGAGAGATGGAAACATCAATGATGAGAGAGAATCATTGATCGGCTGCCTCCTGCACGCCCCGTACTGGGGACTGAGCCCACAAAGGGGGCATGTGCCCTTGACTGGAATTGAACCAGGGACTCTTTGGTCCACAGGCTGACACTCTATTCACTGAGCCAAACCAGCTAGGGCTAAGCTGTTTTCTTAAAGTAATCCTCTCACAGCTTACTAAAATGTAAAGTAGCTAAACAAATTTCCAAAATGAATGTATACATAGTTTCAGTCTATCATGAAACACCTGCCAGTATTTGTAAAGGTAGGAAAACAGCATAAATCAGAAAAGTATAATTGTATTCCTTGTGGAGTATAACAAAAACGAAAAGATAAATGAATATTCAAAGGGTCCTTTTGAAGAAGGAATATCCTAATATTGTATATAATAATTATAGCCCTTCAAGTTCTGAGACAGTTCTAGACTTCCAAGTACTTAAAAGGACACTGTGACACCCATGCCACTTCCTATGTGACCAGAGCAAATCTAAACTAAGCATAATGCAGAGTACCACTCTCCTTATGTAATAATATATATCCAAAATCAGAAAGGCCCATTAGTAACAATATTTAGATAAAATCTTTGAAAAGGAAAATTATCCAGAGAAACAAACACAATCCTAATATGTTTTCAGTATAAGTTACATATAACAGAAATTAAAGAGTACTCCTGTCAAATGTAGGTTTCATACACACTATCAAATCTAATTTAGTATTTCAAAAGAGAGCTAATTTGTTGATGGCTATTTTAGCCATATAAAAGTGGATGTAAACTGATCAGATAAATAGCTTACAAATAATTTTATATTAATTTCCCAAATCTTAACAGGTTAGTATACAAATATCAGTGTATTATTCTATCTCTTCTATAAGAGAGGTTTCTTTTGTTGACTGAAACATCTTTTTTACTGAAACCTGGAGATATCATTTGAATCAAGAATCTGATCCAATAAGAAAAATTCCACTATTTCAATAAAAGGGGCCCTAAGTAATTTAAAACATCTAGATGTTCATGTCCTCTCAATCTCAGAGATTTGGGGAGCCACAGAAGTTAATGTAAACAGATGACCACAGCACCGAGTGTGACTATAGTAACCAGAGGAAAAAAATAAAAAATAAATCTTTGCAGACCTGATGATTTAAAAAACTATATCCAGGATGGGATGAGGGTATGCGACCGGGGGTAGGGGAGGCTGGGGGAAGGTCAATGTGGGGGGGAAAAAGGAGATATATGTACTACTATGTGTAATACCTTAAAAAATTAAAAAAAATAAAAGAAAAAAAACCAGTAAAAACAAACAAACAAACAAACAAAAAACTATATCCAGTATCAGCAAGTTTAGCTTTCATTTACATCTGAAAGGCAACTGGTCTTTGCACTTCTCATTTAGGACCCATGCTCCTTAAACCAGCCACAGCAACTATAACAGTTACTCACAGGCAACTTGGGCTTCAATAGAAGTCAGGTAAAGATTAGAGGCATGATAAAAAGCACCACACCGGGATAACGGCCTTTGTGCCATGAAGATGATGCTAATTCATGATCTGTGGCTACAGAGCCTTATTATGTTAGGGTGTACCGGTTAATAATGTGGTTTTTTTCAATAGATGGAGTTACACATATGTTGATATATATGCGATTTGATATGTATGCTATTTTGTTGTATTGACAGCAAGCTTCAAAACTTCACATGTCAAATTTGCTGAAGGCCTTAACATCATAGATATTTTTATGCTTAAAAATGTCGAATTCGTGCCAAAAAAAGAGCATTTGTGGAGTTATAATTCAGTGGTTCTCAACCTTCCTAATACCGTGACCCTTTAATACAGTTCCTCATGTTGTGGTGACCCCCAACCATAAAATTATTTTCGTTGCTACTTCATAACTGTAATTTTACTACTGTTATGAATCGTAATGTAAATATCTGATATGCAGGATGTATTTTCATTGTTACAAACTGAACATAATTAAAGCATAGTGATTAATCACAAAAATAATATGTAATTATATATGTGTTTTGCGATGGTCTTAGGCGACCCCTGTGAAAGGGTCATTCGACCTCCAAAGGGGTCACGACCTACAGGTTGAGAACCGCTGTTATAATTCATTATTTTGAAGAAAAGTGCTGCTAAATACTTCGGGAAGCTTATGGTGAACATGCTCCATCTCAAGATACTTATGAATGCTGGTTTAAACGCTTTAAAAGTGATGATTTCGATGAGAAAGACAAAGAACGTCCAGGTCAACCGAAAAAGTTTGAAGACCAACAATTACAAGCATTATTGGATGAAGATGCATGTCAAACTCAAAAACAACTTGCAGAAAGATTAAATGTTGCTCAACAAACAATTTCCAATCATTTACAAGCAATGGGAAAGATCTTAAAGGAAGGAAAATGGGTGCCATATCAACTGAACGAAAGACAAATGGAAAACTGAAAAGTCATCAGTAAAATGTTGCTTCAAAAGCACGAAAGAAAGTCTTTTTTGCATTGAATTGTGACTGGCGATGAAAAGTGGATTTATTTTGACAATCCCAAATGCACAAAATCATGGGTTGACGCAGGTCAACCATCAACATCAACTGCAAGGCCAAATCGCTTCGGAAAGAAGACAATGCTCTGCGTTTGGTGGGATCAGGAAGGTATGATGTATTATGAGCTTCTAAAACCAGGTGAAACCATTAATACTGATCGCTACTGACAATAAATAATCAATTTGAACCATGGTTTGATCGTGAAACGACCAAAATGTGCCAGGAAGACATGGCAAAGTAATTTTGCTTCATGATGATGCACCACCACACACTTCAAACCCAGTTAAAGACACGTTAAAAGATCTTGCCTGGGAAGTATTAACCCACCCGCCGTATTCACCAGACCTTGCTCCTTCAGATTACCACTTGTTCTGATCAATGGCACATGCACTTTCTGAGCAGCACTTCAAAACATACGAAGAAGTGGAAAACTGGGTCTCTGAACGGTTTGCCTCAAAACAAGAAAAGTTCTATTGGGACAGTATCCACAAATACCTGAAAGATGGGGGAAATGTGTAGCTAGCAATGGACATTACTTCAAATAAAGCACTTTTGATGCTTCTCTTGAAATTAACATGTTTTCTTTGATTACAAAATCTGTCATTATTAACCAGTACACCTGTTAAAGAGCTACTATTGCACTGTGAAAATTGATGGAATAGCCATTTTGTATCTTTCATGTAACAAAGGCCACTATATTTGCTAGAATAAGTATTCATGCAACCAAATTACTCTCTAAATAATGAAATAGTGAATTCATTTTTTCCATAGTTTAACTTTATGGGCTGATATAAGAACTAAAAAATCTTAGTTAAAAATATGTCTTGTTATCTCTAGAAAATAATATTAGTTACACTGTTACCATGAGGGGCTTCTAATATAACATAAGGTTTAAATATAACACAGGTTTAAAAATAATTTCAAGATTATTTAAAGTAATCTTTGAGACAATATTACTAAATGGAATTAACTAAAATTCTAAAGCTTTGAGTCATTCTCACATAGGCATGAACATGGTTTAGGATGAATATAAAATTATATTTATTCATTAGGTAGATACCTCTCCCTCTCTGCTTAATCTAAACAAAACTTAGTAACTTTAACAAAATAATTTAATTACTTAAACAGAATTATTTTATTTAAAGTAAATGTTTATTTTAAATAAATCAAATAAACTTAAAATCATTAAAAATAAAATAATTAAATATCAATTTAATAAAAATTAATCTAAAAATATCTACCCAAAAGTTAATTGTCCATATTGGCCAGAATAGTTCAAATGGCCCAAAACCGAGGTCAGCAACAAGATAGGTGAAGGTGAACTTCGATGCAAGTTTGACACAGAATCACAGTTTGCTTCTGGCTTTCCCTGTTTAACGCTCTACCTCCTAATTGATCCGGTCAGCAGGCCTATAATTTTACTTGTCTTCAGACATTTGTGTCTCAGAGACACTAAAACTTAGCAAGACTAAAGCATGAGTAGCAGGAATTTCCTTGGCTCAGCTCTTCCCCACAGATCTGCTCCCCGTCTCCATCTCCATCTCTGGTGAAGGGCCTCATCACTGCTGAGTGGTCCAGGCTGGAGATCTCAGAATCATTCTTGCTTGTTCCCTTCCCACATTTTAATGATATACTCTGTGCCCTGGAGTTTCCCCTTCTAAACAGTATGCATTTATCCTCTCCACTACCAGGGCATCTGACTGACTGACGATCCTCATCTGCAGCTGGTTCTTACCTTTTTTAAAACAAATCCAATCATGTAATCAATTCCCCTGCCTTGGCACAGCTTTTGCAGCAGTTCTCAAAGTGTGCTCACTGGTACTCTCTCTGATGATCAAATTAATGTTTAGAATTTAAAAAATCAACTAAGTTTTCCTCAACAAAATTGTATTAAGCACTTAAGATAAATCCTAGCACTTATCTGATAGTGAGTGCTACCAATAGTGAAACAAAGGAGCATTTATTTACTAAATGAATACTAATGGCAATATCAGAAAACCTCAAATGTGTTTATTTCAATAGCTCTTTGTTATGCAAAATATGCAGAGAATTTTTATTGAATGATTTTTATTTATTTTATTTTTCAAGGTTGAATGATTTTTATATTGAATTTTAATTATTTAATTTCTGTCAGGGAAATTGCTTCTAGTTTCAGGGTGGAATGCAATATATCACTATTTCATGATGCAAACATTGTGGCTTCAAGGAGCTCTACCACTAAAGTAAGTTTCAGAACCACTGACCTATAAACAATAATACATATGAATGGAGCCACTTTAAAATGCAGCCATAGTTGCCATGTCAGAGGAACTGCCTTGCATGTCTTATGCCTCAACTTTTTTGGAACGGTAAAAACAGGACAAAATAACCTTTGGACTGGGCTTAAGCAACCTTGTGTTCCAAAGAACTGTTTTCAAAGATAATGAGGAATTAGTTATTAAGACTACTGGACTAATGACTACTGAAAATTAAAATTGTTGTCTAAAATTAACATGCTATGTGTACCAATAGAATTGCCTTTCTTCTATTGATGTCAGTATTCCCCTTACCTGTCTCATAAATGCCCATTGCCTTTGTCTCCTAATAGAACATTATTGGGGAGAAACCAAGATGGCGGCATAGGTAAACACCGGAGATTGCTGCTTCGCACAACCACTTCAAAAATACAACTAAAAGACGGAACGGACATCACCCAGAACCACAGGAAGGCTGGCTGAGTGGAAATTCTACAACTAGAAGGAAAGAGAAAAGCATACCGAGACTCAGAGGAGGTGCGGTGCAGAAGTAAAATACTAAGGTACAGAGACGCACGTGGAGCGGGCTGGCGGCTGAGGGCGTGGTTGTCTTTTTCAATTGGGAGGGAGTCTCAGGCTCTGAGCTCCAGTTCCAGGCAAGTCTCTGGGGACCTAGACTCATACGGGAGAAGCAGGACTGTCTGGCATCGGTCGAAACTCAAGGGCAGCTTTCTCTCGGAGGTACTTGCAGCGATTGCTGGGACACTGAGAAGCCGGGCCTCTGAAGGCAGGACTGAGAGCAGCCATAACTGCTCGCTCCGCCCGCCCTGTTGATCCCCTGGGACCCGCCCTGCCCAAGCCTTGCACTGAGGCATTTGCTGGATAGCCTCAGGCAGAGGCTAGATTAGCACCTCCCTAGAGCTCCAGGACAGAAGTTCTCTCACTGCAGACACTGCTGATTCTCACAGCTAATTGGCCTGGAGGTCAACCCCTCCCAGTGTTACTTACAACAATCAAGGCTTAACTACAATAAGACTGTGCACAAAGACCACAAGGGGGAGCACCAAGAGTGTCCTCCTCAGGTAATTGGGGAGGCTGAACCACTGGGCCCCAGAGGACACTTAGCACAGAAAACCACTTTATCAACACAAGGAAGCATAAAAAATGCGGAGACAAAGAAACAGGACACAAATGACAGAAATGGAGGAAAGCAAACTGCTGGATATAGAGTTCAAAACCACACTTTTAAGGTGTTTCAAGAACTGTCTAGAAGCTGCCGATAAATTTAGTAAGACCCTCAAAAAGACTGGTGAGATCGCCGATAAATGTAGTGAGATCCTCAAGAAATCTAGTGAGACCCTTGATGTTGTGATAAAGGACCAACTAGAAATTAAGCATACACTGACTGAAATAAAGAATATTATACAGACTCCCAACAGCAGACCAGAGGATTGCAAGAATCAAGTTAAAGATTTGAAATACGAAGAAGCAAAAAACACCCAACCGGAAAAGCAAAATGAAAAAAGAATCCAAAAATATGAAGATAGTGTAAGGAGCCTCTGGGACAACTTCAAGTATACCAACATCCGAATTATAGGGGTGCCAGAAGAAGAGAGAGAGCAAGATATTGAAAACCTGTTTGAAGAAATAATGACAGAAAACTTCTCCTACCTGGTGAAAGAAATAGACTTCCAAGTCCAGGAAGCGCAGAGAACCCCAAACAAAAGGAATCCAAAGAGGACCACACCAAGACACATCATAATTAAAATGCCAAGAGCAAAAGACAAAGAGAGACTCTTAAAAGCAGCAAGAGAAAGAAAGTCAGTTACCTACAAGGGAGTACCCATACGACTGTCAGCTGATTTCTCAACAGAAACTTTGCAGGCCAGAAGGGAGTGGCAAGAAATATTCAAAGTGATGAATGCCAAGAACCTACAACCAAGATTACTTTATCCAGCAAAGCTATCATTCAGAATTGAAGGTCAGATAAAGAGCTTCACAGATAAGGAAAAGCTAAAGGAGTTCATCACCACCAAACCAGTATTATATGAAATGCTGAAATGTATCCTTTAAGAAGAGGAAGAAGAAGAAAAAGGTAAAGATACAAATTATGAACAACAAATACACATCTATCAACAAGTGAATCTAAAAATCAAGTGAATAAATAATCTGATGAACAGAATGAACTGGTGATTATAATAGAATCAGGGGCATAGAAAGGGAATGGACTGACTATTCTTGGGGGGGAAAGGGGTGTGGGGGATGCGGGAAGAGACTGGACAAAAATCTCGCACCTATGAATGAGGACAGTGGGTGGGGAGTGAGGGCAGAGGGTGGGGTGGGAACTGGGTGGAGGGGAGTTATGGGGGGAAAAAAGAGAAACAAATGTACTAATCTGAACAGTGAAGATTTAATAATTAAAAAAAAGAACATTATTGGGGCTTTCGCCAGAATTAATGATTCCAGAATAGCTATTCTTATTGATCTCAGTAAATGCTTGTTGTCTCTCATTTTGAAAGACCGTTTGATTTTTACACTCCTCAACAGTTTACTCTATTTTCATATACAAAGTCCTTCAGAATCACCCTACTTTCCCACTGTCATACCTGCCAGTCACTGTAACACACCCTTAGAAACCACTGATCTTTCTTAAGTTTATCTTGATCTTTCATGCCTTTTTGCCACAGTACTGTAAGTTTATCTGATAGGGATTTTCTTCCTACTTCCATCTTTTGCCCACTCCTTTGCTGAGCCCCACAAACATTTGCTTTCCCCTCTATCTCTACAGCAGTTTGTAATGCACCATAGGGATGATTATGATGCTGGAAATATATATTTATATATAAGTGCACTTTTTAAATTATTGGTTTCTGCCATAGTGATTTTAGTTATCCTTCCCTTAAACTTTTCATACCTCCTATTTATTTATTCAACAATTAATTTCTGATCATCTACTATGTGCAAGACGCTATACTGGGAACTGAGGACTCAGACACCCAAACAAACAAAAATCCCTTCCTTATTGTAGAAGTAAAATATATAGATCCTGGTATTTGCTATGGAGGAAAAATCAAAACAGGACAGAAAAAGGACAAAGCAAATGCTGGAAGGAGAGGTGTAACTGTGGCCCTAAAAACTGACACCTGAAAAAAGACCTGAGGGAGGTGAGAGACTGAACTCTGTGTACCTTGGAGGGAAAAGTCTTTTCAAGCATAGGAAGGGCAAGTGCAAAGAGTTCATATAAATTTGGGTTACCCCCGAAGACACCATGGCCTTTGTGAGATGGCCCAGTCACAGTGGCAAAGTCCTAGGCAAGGGCCAAGCAGCACCAGCTCACTGTCCCTGTAATTTTTGCCCGTTGACCTGGCGACTTGCTCGGCAGAGACCATCCAGTTCAGGAACAAGTTAGCTCCTATGTCTTATGTACCCAGTTAGAGCTGGATTTTTTGATAAAAAGCCATGGATATAGGCAGTACTGCTTCTCTGGTTTTGTAGTGTTATAGTGTGATCCCAAATCTCTCCCCTTAAGTATGCACTGTCTGTCCTTCAATCTGCTCATTAACTCACTCAAGCACCATTTATTCAAATCTCATGTGTAAGTACTCATACGACACCCACTACAAAGATTGTGTTAAAGCTGTTCTGGGATCCTTCCCAATCGGTTGTTGCACACATGCCCGAACACATTTAGGTTTGTAACTCTATATAATGATCAGTACCTATTTTTAAATGCTTATTTCCAGAATATACAAGCCATTCATAAACCTCATCACTGATGCAGAGTGTGTCATGTTTGATGCAAAGGTCAGCAATTAGCTGGAGTTCTTCTTTGGTGTACACCTATGCATATTAAAGGAAACAAGAGCAGAGCAATTATTCTTCACCGTGTGAGAAAACGATGGATCAGAAGACTGTATAAAGAGATCAAAGACTCACTTACTTTGCCAATGGGGTTATGTGGAGTATTGAGTATAATAGCTTTGGTTTTGGAGTTAAATTTACTTGCCAGTTCTTTGGGATCCAATGTCCAGTCAGAGCTAGACCATTTTTTCCCATCAATAGGTTTCTAAGCATGAAGAATGAAGATGTGATTTAATTCAATTAATTCATGTTTGCTGTCTTACAAATAAATAACCCAATAAAGAAAAAAATTCAGAGAAAGGAGTGGCAAATGTAACTGAATAAATGACTAACCAAAAAAAATAAATAAACAGAAATAACTAAGCTTTCGTTCTGCCTTAAGAGCCCAAGAGGACTTGAGTCTCATGCTCACACCTGTTAAACAGAAAAATGGATCCTATCAACATTAACAGCTGTTACAGTGCCCATATTCCTTCAAAGAAGCCAGAGACAACTATGGTTAACATGGCTCATACTATAAGGCTAGCAGAAGATTCTGTGCTTCACCTTAGTATATTACTTATTTTTAAAATATTTTTAAAAAGACAATGGTACTATATGATATTCATAAAGATAAAGAATTCAACAAGCATTTATTGAGCACCCAGCATTGCCCTGCACTGCTAGTCACTGGGGAGCAGTGCTAGAAAAGTGAGTCAGAAATGGTCTCTAATCTGGTTGTGCTCCATCAGTGGGGGAGACCAATGACCACAAAAGATAATATTACATACAATGTGGATGCTAACACAACAGAAACACACGGCAAACACATGATAAATTAATAAAAGTTCCTCCTCAACGCTCATTGTTAACTTCAGTCAGAGTAGAGATAATATAGAAAACCCCCAAATGTAATCAAAGTAGAAGCTTTATCGGTGACAAAGTAATTGGTATTTTCAAACTTCTTAAAGCATGTGAATTGTATTGATGAACTTACAGATCTTAAAGAAATATAAACAGGTGTTGCTCCAGCCATTTTCACCATGGGCTCATAGCAGTCATAGAAAGGCACGATTATTATGACCTGAAATACACCCAAATAAGAACACATAATATCAATCATGGACTCATTTAACAAATACCGTGTAACCGCTATATGTAAGGCACTATACTACAAGCTGAGAGGCAGCATGTAGCTAACATCATAATAGAAGAGACTTTGGGTATAAACCCATCGGGAGCCTTCACTGGAGTTGTTGACCTCTTAGGGAGATCAATAGAAAGGTCTGCAGTGGGGACCTGGGAATTGCATGCAGTTTTATATGCGCATAAGTTGATTTTTGAGGGGAAAAGGGCCAGAGCGCTCAACACATTCCCAAAGGGATGTCCAGCCAAAAACATTAAGAGTTCATTTAAATTCCAAGGTAGGAAATAAAATGTCAGATGGTGGCAGAAGCCAGACTATAAAGAAAGAGAACACTGCAATGCTCTCCGTGGTGCAGTACTAATTTCTAAGTATTATCTTGAAAGTAAAGATTTTCCCTTTCCTCAAAAGCATCCAGAAACAAAGAGTGGATGCAGGGAGACCAGCTGGGATGCTATTGTTATTGTCTGATACCAGATTTCCCCTGCCAGGTGACATGTCTGGATTCCGTCTTTTTTCCTAGTCCCTGGTATGTATACTCCTGGCCCCTTTGCCCCTGTATGCTCTCTCTCCATCACTCATGGGCTGGCTTCCAGGTCAGTGGGCCAATCCAGCCAGCCCAGCCAGTGTCCTTCCCACAATCTGCCAGCCTGAATCTAGCATCCTGACCCTTTGCTTTTCTATAAGGAGAGTTTGAACACATAATTATATACATTCAAATGTTCTTTTTTACACCTAGCAATATTTCACAAAAATTTCATATAATTATAGTTTAAATATTTATTGTTTTAATGGCTATTTGAGAGCCTGTTGAATTCTAGAGTAGTTTTCTTATTGTTTGCTTGTATAAATAAAATGTTATGTCCATTTGTAAGTATGTGTGGTTTCTCTATCTTTAAATAGTCCGTTGAATAAATTCAGATGATTGCTAGAGTAAAGCGTGTAAACATCTTTCCATATATAGCAACTGTTTTTGAAAAATAGGGCAAGAGCAATTTATAATTTCACAAGTTAATCGTAAGCTGTCTTGTTTAACGTTTTGTTGGGTAAATGGTTCCTAATTATTGTTCTAAATTCACACTTTTTACTGTTTGTATTTCTGATGATTCCTGTTTAAGGCCTTTCTCTCTGGAATAAAAGAGACCCTTACATCCTGAAGGCCCTTAGTTTGTCCTAGTCATTGTACCTACTATACAATGTGCTATGTTAGGTGTTGGGTACGCAGAGGACAAAGAAATGAACCAGGAACAAGTTTTCAATTAGTCTGTAAAATTCTTTGGGACTAAGACGACCTATCTTTGTAACCCTGGTGAGAAACATAGGGAGAGCTTAGGAAAGGAGGCAGGAAGGTAGAACTGAACCAATGTACTTGACACTCTTCACTGTGATTGCTTCATGTTTACAATGGGACTATTCCCCTCCCCCTCTTAAAGAATATTTATTGAGCACTCACTATTTTTTAAAATGTTTTAATGATTTTTTTTTTTTAGAGAGAGAGATATATAAACATTGATCGGCTGCCTTCTGCATGCCCTTACTGGGGACTGAGTGTGCAACCTGGGCATGTGTGCATGGAATGATGCTCAATCCACTGAGCCACACCAGCTGGGATGGGCGTTCACTATTTTAGGTGATGGAAGTACAGTAGTAAACCAGTTCTGGAACTCAGTCCTCTGAGAGTCTTATAATAAACAAGACAACAAGAAAGTAAATGAAATAATTTTGGATAGTAATCAATGTTATCAATGTTAATAAAGACAATAAAATAGGTCAACATCATATAAAGTGACATGTCTGGTTTCAAAATATTAGATAAAGTGATCAGGGAAGAATGACTAGAGAAGAGAAGGCCAAGGGCTGAGCCTTGGCATACTCCAACAGAGTAGCAGAGAAGGCGGTGGCAGCAAAGGATTAACTACATCAACGTATAAGGAAAAAATGCAACTATTTTATAGGATTAAAGGATATTTTTATATCAAAGTTTGACTGTATTTCCTTTACATGTTCCCTTTAGCTTATTGCCTTGGATTTGAGGTATAAAACAATATAACTCAGAGTGATAGTGATATTTTTTTAATGAAAAAGGTACAGATAAAGTGCTAGCAGGGTTCAAACAAAGGAATTAGCAATATAGGTCATGGTGAGTATTTATTCTTCAGACCCAGCCTAAGCAACCCCTCTCTGGAGCTTTCCAGACCTACTTCTTCCCTTTGTCCCCACCATAACCCAGACATCCTCGTGCTGATGATCACACCGCATTCCTCTTCATCTGTTTACACGGCTATCTCCTTTATTAGACAGAGTGCCTTCCATGCATAGACTGCCTTTTAAAAGTCTTCCCTCCCACAGAGCTTAGCATAGAGGAGATCCTCAGCAATTTTTGAATAAATGAAAGAGGTCAGGCAGTCCTGAAGGAGGGGTATTGGAATGATAATGGGGATGTAGGGGTAGAGCTGACTGAGCTCGGTGCCAAAGTGGATCTTACACCACAGGACTAAACAGCAGAGAGACTCAACCGTCCTGTTACACATTCCTCACGCCATGCTGCCAACAATACTGGGCGCAAAAGGACAGGACCAAATACTTGCTGATTAAACCTTTCAGAGGAAAGGTTATTTTAGCTGTGCAAACTAAGATTAATTTTCCCCATCATTTCTGGCCTCTTCCACCTGCCTTTATCTAAATAAGTTTTAAAAATGAGAATAAAGTACATGCAACAAAATGGATGAATCTCACAGGCAAAATGAAAGAAGCCAGATTCAAGAGTACATACTATATGACGGTATTATATCCAGTTAAAGAGCAGGTGATAGAAGACAGAAGAGTGGGTATTTCTGGGAGAATATAGACTAGGAAGGGGCAAAAGGGTGCTGGGAATGCATTATATCTTCTTCTGGTTTGTGGTTATGGAGATACACATAAGCATATGTAAAAATTTATTGAGCTGTACATTTAAGATTTGTGAACTTTACTGCATATGCATTATACTTCAAAAATAAAAAAAATAAAAAATAGCATAAAACAAGTAAAAGATTCAAAGGCAGGACAAATAACAATGATGAATTGGGTAATATGGTAATGTTAACTAATACTTACTTCATCCCCCTCATCAATTAATCCTTGAATGGCACTAAAGAGAGAGCCATATGCTCCTACTGTCACAAGGATTTCTTTATTTGGATCGATCTGCTTTTGATACAACTTTTCATATAAGCAGGACAGAGCTTTCACAAGAGGTGGATGACCCTGTTGAAGAAAAAAGAAGAAAAAAACCTTGATTATGGGAACTACTTCTTTGAAGTAATTTGGCTCTAAAATTGAAACTTAAAAAAATCTGGGTTTTTATAATTATCCAAAGAATATTTTTTAATTGGCAGTTAATTAAAAAAATTTTTTTCCCTATGACCAGAGGGTTCCTACATGAATGCCCAGGAAGACTTGCTAATGATTAAAAACTTCCTATTAAATTATTGATTTTAGAACACAGAATTTAAAGTTATTTGCTTTGATTAAAAATTGACTTCAACATCAAATATATTTTTGACATTTTGATAGTAATTAGATCACATTTAATGACTATTTTTTTTTAAATATATACTTATTGATTTTTTACAGAGATGAAGGGAGAGGGATAGAGAGTTAGAAACATCGATGAGAGAGAAACATCGACTAGCTGCCTCCTGCACACCTCCCACTGGGGATGTGCCCGCAACCAAGATACATGCCCTTGACCGGAATCGAACCTGGGACCCTTCAGTCCACAGGCCGACGCTCTATCCACTGAGCCAAACCAGTTTGGCTTAATGACTATTTTTGACAGTAATCATATGGGATAGAGTTGGATATTTTTCCTAGTTAAAATCAGCCAGGAACCGGCATTAACTATATATCTCATCCCTTGATTCTGTTCTTCCAAGTTACAGTAGAACAGGCTATTCCAACCAATGGACTAAGACGAGAGAAAAGAAATTCACCAAAAAAAATGCACATTAGTGTTGGCAACACATGTGAGGAAGAAGTGGAACATTATTCACATTGAGAGCCAAGAGAGCAGTAGTTACCCAGGAGAACAACTTGAACATGAGCACTGAGGGGACTGTAAATGCACCAAGTCTGAGACGTGGGGAGGCCTGACTTCTTAGCTCCTCCTCAATCTTCTCTGCCATGTTCTGTTCCCTTCTTTCCTTCTCTTTCTTCCCCGTCCTGTTCCCCCTTTTGTCTTCTTAGGTATCAAAGTCAATATTTATTTATTTTTATTTTTTTAAATATATTTTTATTGATTTTTTAGAGAGAAAGGGAGAGAGATAGAGAGTCAGTAACATTGATGAGAGAGAAACATCAACCAGCCGCCTCCTGCACACCTCCCACTGGGGATGTGCCCGAAACCAAGGTACATGCCCTTGACCGGAATCGAACCTGGGACCTTTCAGTCCACAGACCGACGCTCTCTCCACTGAGCCAAACCGGTCTTGGCAATATTTATTTTTTCTATCCAGCAGTACTTCCTCTTTTTGCTTTAGGGGAACCACCTGGTTTTCTGTCACTTGTGAGAGTGTCCAAGTGCAGGTAACATGCCTTTGCTTGGAAAGCACCTGGGCTCCGGAGGGATGGACTGGGTCAGGATGCAGGAGAGGGAGGCTGGATGGGTACACCCCAGGCTTGCGAGGTAAAAGGGCCTTAGGTTCCTTGTAAGTTGTCCACCCCGGTTCATATGAAGAAAAGGAGTCATTTTTTTGGTCAAAGTTGCATTTATTTGCCACCTTTTTATTCCTTTCAGAATATTGACTAGTATGCACCAGACCCTCACTGTGTTAAAATCAATAAAAACAAAGCTATAGCACATTTTTCATATTTTGAAATTAGGAGATATTATCATATTAGAGAAACTGGGTATAATAATAGAAGAGGTAATAGAACATAATCAGTAAACTAAAAAACAATAATGAGAGAAAAAGACAGCATAAATTCAAGCTAAAAAATAGACATGAATTGTGGAAAGAGTAAGAGAAGTTTGTTACCACTCTCAGAAACCCAAAATTTCCTTTAAATACCATGTCTAACTAATTCTTGCAAAGCATGATTTGAAAGCAATTATCATTCTTTTCTTAGGACGATAAGGGTCTGTGTTTTTTAACATTTTTAATTACAAAAATAATTCGTGCTTCATATAATAATTAAACTAGGCAAAGTTATGTAAAGAAAAATTATTATTTCTCCTCATTATCACTTCCTTCCCTTCCCCTGAGGTGACTGATGTCCTCAGCCTGGTGTCAGTGCAACACCATCCCCAGTGCTTATACCAAGATATAAGCACACACACATATGCACTCATATATGTCTACAAAAACTGGGAAATACCTAAATAAATGGGCATGGCTATGTTCTAATAAACTTTATTTAAAAAGTCAGGAGTGCATCAGATTCAGACACAGGCCATAGCTTGAGAAACTCTGCTCTGAATCAATTTAGGTTAAATTATCATTTTGACAATATTTAGTCTTTTTTTAAAAAAATTGTCACCCAAGGATGTTTTTTGGTTTTAGTGAGAAAGGAAGGGAGGGAGGGGAGAGAGAGAGAGAGAGAGAGAGAGAAACAACACATCAATGTGTGAGAGAAAAAGCAATTGGTTGCCTCTTGGATTGAACATATAACCTTTTGGTATATGGGATAATGATCCAACCACTTGAGCCGCCCAGCCAGAGCAATATTTAGTCTTTTAATTCATGAACATCATATATCACTCCATTTATTTAGGTATTAATTTCTTTCAGGTGTGTATTATTGATTTCAGTGTACATATTTTACATTTTAAAAATTCAATTCTAAATATTTCATGGTTTTGGATGCTATTGTAAATGGTCTGTAAGAAATTTTAATTTCCAACTATTCATTTTTCATGTATATAAATATAATGGATTTCTGTATATTGGCCTTGTGTGTTACAACCTTGCTCAATTCACTTAATAGGTTGTGGTAGCTGATATTTTGTATGTTTTTCTAGGAAATCTCTGGATATCCTGGGCATTTACTAGTGAACACAGAAGGATGGGGGTTGGGCTGAGGTAGAGTAGAAGAAAGAAAGTAGTTGGAAATAGAAGATAATTAAGAGGCCAGTGCTGAGGCTGCATAGGTGGTAATGGGAAAGAAACACATGTCTCAACAATACTCTCCCTCCCTTGTTGCCACAGGACCACTCTCCAACAGCAGCAAAGGAAGGAAGGGGACAGCCCCTCCACAGCTGGAAGTAGGGGACAGCTCATCCTAGCAGACAAGGGAAAGGGAGGGGTTCGTTGGTTATCAGGTTGGGACAGTTGGTCCCGGAAAGCCAATTATATAGAAGTGAGAGAAGTCTGTCCATACACAATACAATATAAATTACAAGCTCACACCCCACTCGGTCCTCCTATACTTACAAAGCCCCGTGTATATTGATTCAGGCCATCAATTGCTGCAATCTTTGATAATTCTTCCTTCACATATAGAGGAGGGGGTATATCTGGAAGGCCTTGGCCAAGATTCACAACAGAGGGGTCTGCAGCCAACTTGGTAAATTCAATCCTAAGATAAAAAATACTGATATCAGAGATCAACCAAAGGACTTGTATGCATGCATATAGGCCTAACCAATGGACACAGACACCAGGGGGGTGAGGGCATGAGTGTGTGTGGGGGCAACAGAGGGATAAGGACACATATGAAATACATTAATCAATAAAGAAAAAAATAAAGTAAAATAAAAATGCTAATATTAATAAGCACTATAATTAAGAGCTAAGTTTTTATACCTCATAATCTTTATATAACTTAAAAATAAGACCTGCTTTAGATTTTTAAAAAATGAGTTCTCAACAAAAATTTTATCATCTACAAAATGACTTCATTTAATAAAAAGATAGCTGAACAAATAAACTTAACGTTTCTTACAAATCTCAATTCCATGATACACATACTTTGATCATATAGATATTTTTCTCAATCATACCAGCCCTGCTAGGTTCTCCTATTAACTGCTAAAGACTGGAGCTAATAAGAAAAGTTCATGGATTAGACGGTAAGTTCCATGAGGGCAGCAACCAAATTTGTCTTTTCTCTGCCTATTTCTAGTGCCTGGCACAGGTGTATGCATCATTAACTTCCTTCCATTTTCATTTAATGGATGAATTAAAATAAGTTGATTTATTCCTTTGTTTATTGAGACAAGGCTAAACATTCCCAAGTAGGGATAGAAAAACGGTAGGGAAAAAAAAACTCACCAAAGTATTATTGTTGATTCTAAGGTACTCACCACACATTACTATCAAGGCCTTCAATTCGTTTTGCATTTTTAAATTTCAAAGACATTTTCTGAAAGGTATAAATATTAAAAAGGTGTTTCAATTTCTTTAATCAAAAATTTAAAATGCCAGAAATTCATGGGTAACTCTTTACCCAATTGTCAACCTAGAAAAAATAATACCATAAATATAAATGCTAGACCCCAACAAAAAAATTCTGAAGAGGAATTCATCTCCCACTTACTGACCTAAGGAGTGCTTTTTCTTACACACGTTAGATGTCTATAATCTCACATAAGAGCCAAAGTACCATCCTTTCCTAAAAAATAAAACAACTTAAAGACCTGAAATGTACTAAAGAGAATAATAATAATAATAAAGTCAGTTTTAAAAAATACCTTGAGTCTGAGGTTCATTTTAGGTAAGATGTACTAACAGTTTCACAAGTAAGCTTCTCCTATGACACACAGGAAGCACTCAACAAATGGCTTTAAAACTACTTAATCACAAAATAATAATAGCAACTAATGTAATTGACTGTGTATGTACCAGGTACTGTTCTAAGTGTTTTTACATAATTACCTCATGTAAAAGTCATAACAACAACATGTAATGGTTCTATTAGTATCTGTAATTTACACGTGAGGAAAGTGAGGTACAGAGAGGATAAGATCACATAACTGTACACATCTGCCCTCGTTTCTAACAGCTAATGACATTTAAACCGAAACAGATGCAACTCAGGGTTTGAAGCCAGGCAGGCTGATTCCAGAACACATACTCAGAACTATCTCCATGTACTGTCTTTTTCGTAACACGACCTTTTAAAGAAATTGTAAGAATGCTGCTTCTTTAAAAAATTATATTAGAATGCTGGCTGTGTGGCTCAGTTGGTTGGAATGTCGTCCCGAGCACCAAAAGGTGGTGGGTTCAATTCCCGGTCAGGCTACATACCCAGGATTGACATTCCATCCCCAATCCGGGTGTGTGAGGGAGGCAACTGACCAATGTTTCTCTCTCACATCAATGTTTCTTTCTCTCTCAAATCAATACAAAAATAAGAAAAAAATTATATTAGATATCAAATTAGTTCTATTTAACATTGAGCAGGCTAGGGATGTCATAGAAAAATATTCAAAGTTAAAAAAAAACACACCAGAGAATAACTCACCAGAGGCCCCTTAAAAAAAGAAAAATATTCAAAGTTAAAATTATAGTACAGCATACAATTTTTTAGCTCTTTAGATTCTAGAATTAAGTTTATACTATCTCTCAAAAGCATTGAATTAGCTTTGAGTTCATTGTTAACAAGCTGCTGAAAATAAAAAAATGATTGGCAGCATATTTGCAAAGATTATCCTAATAGAATATTAAAGTAATTTTATTTCAGTCTGTGGGGAAGATAATGACAATGGTTATTAAATAGACCATTGTTCTCATTCTATTCCCAATAATGGAGCCAAGAAAAATACCTTTTCACTCTCATATTTTTAATCTTTGAAACTCCAGTGAGGTAAATCACATGCAAATTCTCCAGAGGTTAATGTGCCTTCCAGAAGAGCATTATGAGTAAGTACCCACACGCACGCGATGCTATTCTAGAGGCTATAATTACAAAACTAAGAAGTCCCAGAATGACAGATAGAAAAAGATAGTTTAACAATTGTCCTTTGCCATCTCGAAAAAATGTTTAAAACCTAGTAATTCATTCAGTGACTATAAACACAGAATACAGATTCATATATTAAAAAGTCAGCACAGTCTGCAGTAGGTAATTTTGACACAATTTTACTTAAACTATTTAGATGAGTGAGAGGAAATGCACTTTCACATTGACTTTTCTTTAAAATTTGTGGCTAGAACAGCCTCCTCTCACTACTCTCCCGGACTCTGCTCCTTCCCAACTCTCTGCCTCAGCCATTCCAATATTTCAAATATTGTATGTTCTCTCTCATTTCCACAGCTCCACAGGTGATCATTCCTCTACCCAAATTGGTCTCTCTATACCAATGTTTCTTAAGGTCTTTTTCATAAGCGCACCCCGCCTGCCCAAAGGAGACAGTTGAGGCATTTATTCTAATCCTCTCCCCTGTTCCCCCACTAAATATTAAGGAATAAAATTTTGTCACACAGAGTTGAGCTTTGTTTGCATGGTCTCAAAACATTGTAATAGCTAAGGTTTATTTCACCTGCCAAGAACCAATTTTCTCTCCCTTTGGGGCAACAAAATCCCCCAAATATGAGAATACATGTTCTATACTTAATCTAATCCCTGGTCCCCACCATCTCGGCCCTGCACTTAGCTAACTCTCATTCCATCCGCCACCTTCAGTTCCCAAGTTAGACTTTATTGTCTACAGAAAGCTTTTATGATTCTCCAAGTCAGGGTTAAGCTCTCCTCCTATGTGCTCCTATTAAATGGAGTACTTTCCAGCATATACTACAAAACACTAATTTTTCCGTTTATTCGTCTGTATCCTTCCTTAGACTGTAGGCTCTATGAGAACAATTGCTAGTTTGTTCACTGATCACTGTATCAATTAGGTTTCTGAAACAGGATCAATAGGATGTGCACATATATAGTGATTTATATTAAGGAATTGGGTCATGCAATTTGTGGGGGTTGGCAAGTTCAAAATCTGCAGAACAACCCTGCAGGCTGGAGCCCCAAGAAAGAGTTGATGCTGTAGCTTGAGTCAGAAGGGGATCTGCAGGTAGAATTCCCTCTTCTTGGGGAGGGAGGGACCTCAGGGATTTGTCTTTGAAGGCCTTCAACTAATTGGATCAGGCCCACCCCATTATGGAGGGCAATTTGCTTTAAAGTCTACTGATTTAAATGTTAATCTCATCTGAAAAATGCCTCACAGAGACAGCTAATCTGGTGTTTGAACAAATCTCTGTGTGTCGTGGCCTAGCTAATTTGACATAAAATTAACTGTTACAGTGTCCAACATATAGTACTATGCCTATCACATAGAAAGTTTTCAACAAATAGCTAATGAATGAATGAAAAACCCACATACTTAGCTTAAGTTAGGTACTTATTGTGAAAGTCAGCGTAAGTTAATTTATGCTTCAGTAATAAATGACCCCAAGATTGTGGTGGCTTAAAACATAAAGGTTTTATTTCTTTTCTTTTTTTAATTTTAGACATTTCTCATAGCAATGTTTTTTTGTTGTTTTTTAAAATATATTTTTATTGACTTCAGAGAGGAAAGTAAAGGGAGATAGAAACATCAATGATGAGAGAGAATCATTGATTGGCTGCCTCCTGCATGCCTCCTACTGGGATTGAGCCCACAACCCGGGCATGCGCCCTTGACTGAAATCGAACCCGGGACCCTTCAGTCTGCAGGCCGACGCTCTATCTACTGAGCCAAACCAGCTAGGGCCATTGCAGTTGTTATAAGATGAGGTCATTAGGGTATGACTGATGTCCTTACAAAAAGGGGAAATTTGAAGACAGATTGGCATCTAGGGAGAATGCCACATGAAGATGAAGGTGGAGAGTGAAGTGATGTGTGTACAAGTCAAGGAACACCAAAGAATGCCAGAAAACCACCCGCAGCTAGAGGAGAGGCATGGAACAGATTCTTCCTCACATTCCTCAGAAAGAACCAACCCTGCCAACACCATGATCTTGGACTTCTATCCTTAAAACAGTGAGGTAATACATTTCTGTTGTTTAAGCCACTTAGTCTGAGACTTTGCTAAGACATCCCAAGGAAACTACTACAGTGATGAAAATGTGTAAGACATCCCACATGTCCAAAGGCATCAAAACCTAGCAATTGGTGCAAATGCTTACAGTCTAAGAATTACTTTCCAGAGTAAATCCAGTTTTAGGAAATTAAAATAAACCTAGAATCCTATGGAGAATGAATTATGAGCCCCAGGTGTAAAATGACACCTCTATAGAGCCTGTATAATTTATGGACTAGCTAATTCTATAAAGTGGATTTTGCTTCCTGGTATACATATACTGTTCTACTGTGTTATAAACACAAACTTCCAGTGAAATAATAAGCCTTTTTATTTTAGGCTAAAAAAATGTAGTTCTATGAAATCACCACTAGGTGCCACTCTGGGCATAAATGAGACAAGGTTATTGTTAGAAAGTCTTTAACTGTTTTCTGCAATGGTGCTGGAACAAGGAAAGTTTGGAAAGAAGGAAAAACTATTACCCATTCTTACAGGACCCGAGCACACTTAGGTTTCAATTGTATATATTTTGAAGACTCTTCCTGTAAGAGTTGATGCATTTAGGTGGGATAGAACAGGTGTACAAAGTCTTCTCAAAGGATAGGTTGAAGCCTTGGAAATCAAGGCTGTTGGTATCTCCGAAGCATGGGTCATGAGTCAAGTGTAAGAGAGATAAAGAGTGCAAGTAAAAGCCAGAAACAGAAATAACACAGGTAATGGTTGGTGAGCTGAAGGTAATAATCAGAAGTGAGAAACAGATGGATTCAAGTACTTCAAGGCTAGGCCAGAACAGAAAGTGAGCATCTGCACAATGGGCACCCCTTTAATGAGGTGCCTGGCTGCTGGGGTAGCCAAATCATTTATTATCTTTTAGCTCAAAAAATAGTTGTTTATAGTTGTAATCACTTTAAAAATAATATTTTGCGCCCTAACCGGTTTGGCTCAGCGGATAGAGCATTGGCCTGCGGACTGAAGGGACCCAGGTTCAATTCCGGTCAAGGGCATGTAACTTGGTTGTGGGCACATCCCCAGTGGGGAGTGTGCAGGAGGTGGCTGATCGATGTTTCTCTCTCATCGATGTTTCTAGCTCTCTATCCCTCTCCCTTCCTCTCTGTAAAAAATCAATAAAATATGTTTTAGAAAAATATTTTGCCTTTCTCTTAAGAGCATCATAAATGTTTTATAAATTTTCTTAGTCATAAAATTTTTACTTTGAACTGGTAGGGAATATTTCAGGTTGATCATGTATCACACTTTGCTCATTCACTTCCTTATTGTTGGGATATTTGTTCTTCCCAGTGTTTTGCAATTGCAGGTTTTGTGAATCTACTGTGCACTTAATTATATGGTGTCTCCGCTGTTTCCTTTAAAGTTTGATATGGACGGTGAAGGCCCTATCTATACTAATAAAAGGTTAATATGCTAATTAGACTTACCGGAAGTCATTCCAGACATCCTTCTGTCTTTCCGGACCAAGGCGGGCCGGGGCGAAGCCAGGTCCCAGGCACCTGCCGGCAGCCACAGGGGAGACGGCCGGGTCCCGGGTGCCTGCCATTGGCCTAAGCGAAGCCTGGGTCCCAGTTGCCAGAGGGAAGCTGGTGCAAGAGTAGGTCTTCCTTCCCCTGCCGGCACTGGCTTCTCTCTGGCACCTGGGACCCGGCCTTCCCTTGCAGCCCTGGCTTTGTCTGGAAGGTCATCCGAAAGAACGTCTGGTCTAATTAGCATGTTACACTTTTATTATTATAGATTCCTATATAATAAAAGGCTAATATGCAAATCGACCAAATGGTGGACCTGTCGCTATGATGTGCCCTGACCACTAGGGGGCAGACGCTCAATGCAGGAGCTGCCCTCTGGTGGTCAGTGCACTCCCACAGAGAGAGCGCCGCTCAGCCAGAAGCCCTGAGCCAGGCTTACAACTGGCAAGCGCAGCCGTGGTGGCAGGAGCCTCTCCTGCCTCTATGGCAGTCGGACATCCCCCAAGGGCTCCCGGACTGGGAGAGGGCACAGGCTGGGCTGAGGATTCCTACCCCCCCAAAGTGCACGAATTTTGTGCACAGGCCTCTAGTTTATAACATAAGTATTAATTGGCACAAGAAAGATGACATATATGTTCAATATTATGGTCATTTAAATCAATCTAAACTAACCAAAGACAATAACTTTTGACTTACTTTTATGGAATTTTATATTAATAGATAATGTATGATATATATATTTTAGTCATAAAATTTTCACTTTTAACTGGTAGGTAATATTTCAGGTTGATCATGTATCATATATATATGAAGTTTGATGGTATACATTTATATGTATATATATTAAGTATATATAAAGTTTGATGGTATACATACAAACACACACACACACACTTAAATATTCAAGACTCTTATTCAGCTAAGCACTGGAGGAGTTTACATCACAAACCTCATTAAAACAAACTTTATTTACCATTCTGAAATCCATTTCCTTTGTTTTGTCCTTCTCTACAAATGTATTGTTCTTTGTTAGGATGCCATTAACCACCCTTTAGAGTGACTCATCACTGAGTTCTCCTCTGTGTATGCACCCAGGCACATGTTAGTAGTAAATAATAATAGTAAAACTCTGTTTTACTCTTGTTAACCTGACTTTTGTCAGTCTAATTTGCAGGGCCTCAGCCAGAAAACATAGCAGGGTAGAGGAAAAAATTGTATTTTCTTCCTCCCCTAAAATATCATTCGGTGGCTCTAATATCTCTTAAACTAGAGGCCCAGTGCAAGAAATTCGTGCACAGGTAGGGTCCCTAGGCCTGGCTGGCCTTCCTGCCTTCTCCTCTCCTCACTTCCTCAGTGCCCCACCGCTAACACTGGTCGCCTGCCGTGTTCCGCACCGGCCCCTGGTGGTCAGTGCATGTCATAGCGAGTAATCAAACTCCTGGTCTTCTGTTCGAACTCCAGAGGGGACAATTTGCATGTTAGCCTTTTATTATACAGGATAGTGTGACACAGACCAGGAGAAAGTATTTACAACACATACATCTTTTTTTTTTTAAACATATTTTATTGATTTTTTACAGAGAGGAAGGGAGAGGGATAGAGAGTTAGAAACATTGATCAGCTGCCTCTTGCACACCCCCTACTGGGGATGTCCCCGCAACCAAGGTACATGCCCTTAACCGGAATCGAACCTGGGACCCTTGAGTCCGCAGGCTGACGCTCTATCCACTGAGCCAAAGCAGCTAGGGTGCAACACATACATCTTATAAAAGATTTATTCAGTATATATATATAGAACTTTTAAAATTCTTATACATTCCATGTTAAGAATGTAAAATGGCATAACCACTGACCAGCATCTCTCCCTCTCCTGCTTCCCTGCAGCCCCACACTGCTAAGACCAGGCTCCAGAATAGGCAGTTATGGGCTCTAGGACAGAACCCTTCCTTCACGTGGCCAAATCTTGGTCTGTTTGGGCCTGAAAAACTCTGCTGGCCTCACCCTGATGATTCCCTGAGATCCCACTCACCACAAAGGTGTGCAAGCACCCAGCGAGTGGCAGCTAGACTGGGTATACCAGCCATGGACAAACTATGGCCCACGGGCCGGATCCGGCCCGTTTGAAATGAATAAAACTAAAAAAAAAAAGACCGTACCCTTTTATGTAATGATGCTTACTTTGAATTTTTATTAGTTCACACAAACACTCCATCCATGCTTTTGTTCCGGCCCTCCGGTCCAGTTTAAGAACCCATTGTGGTCCTCGAGTCAAAAAGTTTGCCCACCCCTGGGGTATACCCTAGGATATTTGCTGAGTGGTATTAGACCCAGCACTGGCATCGAGTTTGAACCTGTATGGATCTGGTGAACACCACTATCCCCTACCTGGTGACTCACAGAGAACCTACCTCATGCACTCGAGTACTGCCAGAGGATCTTTCAGTGACTGAGTCTAACAGGCAGCTGGCAGACAGAGGCAGGCAGAAGTGGATCTTGGTTTCTTGGGACTTTTGCTGACCTTCCCCTGGGCCCAGTGCTGGTAAAAGCCAGCCTTGGTGTGCAGCTGAACCCTTCCTGTACCCACCCCGGCCAAGCAGAGACAGCCACAAACTGTAAATTGCTTTGTAGCTCTAAATAGGTTGCCCTGGGCCAGTCATAGGCAGCGTCTAGCATTGACCTACAGCAGAGTACCTCCCCAAATGCCCCAGAACTAACACACCCAGTGGCTAGCTTCAGACAACATCAGAGCAGGATCCAATTAGCTTCACAAGTGGCATATCCAAAGGGAGATGTTGGCAGGTACCAGGCCCTGCTGAGGGCAAATTTTACTTGGTGTGATCAGCACCTACACAGCAGCTCATACACTGTGATCGGGGCTGATCCTCACAGTCAGCCAGCCTGAGAGTTGACCCCATGCACTAATGGGCCAATAGCAATCAAGACTCATTTTAAAATATATATATATTGATTTCAGAGAGGAAGGGAGAGGGACAGAGAGATAGAAACATCAATGAGGAGAGAGAGGGTCATTGATTGGCTGCCTCTTACACACCCCACACTGGGGATCAAGCCTGCAACCCAGGCAAATGCCCTGACCTCCTGGTTCATAAGTCAACGCTCAACCACTAAACCACGCTGGCCCAGCAAGACTCATTTTAACAGGAGGGCCCACACAACACGTACTAGGGACATTCCTGGAGCACCCAACACAGGTGATTAAGGGGACTGTGCCATTGGGTCCCATAGGACAACTACTACATAAGGTCATCCCACCAAGACTGAGAGTCATAGCAGATCTAATACATAGAAATACAATGGGGCCTTGACTTATGAGTGTCCCGACTAATGAGTTTTTTTGAGATATGAGCCATCTCTTGGCCGATTTTTTGCTTTGAGTTGCAAGCTCAAAAAAATTCGGGTTACGAGCCAGCTTCAGATACCCCACCGCTAGTTGGCGCAGCGAACGTCACAGTGATTTGACATACGAGTAATTTGAGTTATGAACTCCGTCACAGAACGAATTAAACTCGTAAGTCAAGGCCCCACTGTAAACACAAAGAGGCAGTCAAAATGGGGAGATAAAAAAACGTACCCCAGATGAAAGAACAGCATAAATCTCCAGAAAAAGAGCTACATGAAATGAAGGTAAATAATTTACCAGTTATAAAGTTCAAAAGAATGGTTAAAAGGATATTCAAGGATCCTAGTGAGAGCTACAGCACCATAAAAAAAGACATAGAAACCATAAAAAATAACCAGTCAGAAATGAAGAATATAATATCTGAAATGAAGACCCTAGAAGGAATAAATAGTAGGTTGGATGAAGCAGAGATTGAATCAGTGATTTGGAAGACAATATAGTGACAACACCCAATCAGAGCAGCAAAAAGAAAAAAAGAATTTTAAAAAATGAGGATAGTTTAAGGGACTTTGAGACAACATGAAGCATACCAACATCCTCATCATAGGGGTACCAGGAAAAGAAGAGAGTGAGCAAAGGATTGAGAACATATTTGAAGAAATAATGACAGAAAGCTTGCCTAATCTGGTGAAGAAAAATGAAATACAAGTGCAGGAAGTGCAGAGAGTCCCAAACAAGATGAATCCAAAGAGGCCCATATCAAGACACATCATAATTAAAATGGCATAGGTAAAAACAAGAAGAGAACACTAAAAGAAGCAAGAGAAAAGCAGGCAGTTACCTAGAAAGGAGATTCCATAAGACTGTTAGCTAATTCTCAATAGAAACATTTCATGCCAGAAGGTTTGAAATACTCAAAGTGATCAAAAACAAGGACCTACAACTAAGACTACTCTATCCAGCAAGGCTACCATTTAAATTGAAGGTGAAATAAAGAGCTTCCCAGACAAGCAAAAGCTAAATGAGTTCGTTACCACCAAATCAATATTATAAAAAACGCTAAAAGAATAAAATGACAAAAAACACATTCCTGTCAATAATAACTTTAAATGTAAATGGCTTAAATATTCTAATCAAAAGACTTGGGGTAGTTGAATGGATAAGAAACAACACCAATACAAATGCTATGAGACACACACCTTAGAATGAAAGAAACACACCAACTAAACGAGATGGAAAAAGATATTTCATGCAAATGGAAATGAAAAAAAGCAATACTTTGATATGAAAAAATAGACTTTAAAACAAAGGCTATAGTAAGAGCAAGGAATAACACTATTTAATGATAAAGGGATCAATCCAACAAGAGGATCTAACCCTTGCAAATATTTATGCACTCAACATAGGAGCACTTAAATATATAAAGCAAATCTTGATGGACATAAAGGGAGAGATTGATATGATAAAGTCATAGTAGGGGATTTTAACACCCCATTGCCATTAATGGATAGATCTTTCAGAAAGAAAATCAATAAGGAAACAGCAGCCTTAAATGATACACTAGACAAAATGGATTTAATTGATATCTTCAGAGCATTTCATCCTAAAGAAGCAGAATGTACATTTTTTTTCAAGTGCACATAGAACATTTTCAAAGATAGACCACATGTTGGGACACAAAATAAGTCTCAATATATTTAAGAAGACTGAAATAATATCCAGCATCTTCTCTGACCATTATGATATGAAATTAGAAATCAATCACAAGAAAAAAACTACAAAACACACAAACACATGGAGGCTAAATAACGTTACTAAGCAATGAATGGGTTAACAATGATATCAAGGAAGAAATAAAAAAATACCCTAAAACAAATGAAAATGAGAACACAACCCAAAATCTATGGGACACAGTGCAAGTAGTTTTAAGAGAAAAACTCATAGGATTACAGGCCTACCTCAAGAAGCAATAAAATCTGAAATAAACAATTTAACTTTACATGTAAGGGAACTATAAACAGAACAACAAACAAAGCCCAAAGTAAGTAGAAGAAAGGTAATAATAAAGATCACAGCAGAAATAAAAACAATACAAACGATCAATGAAACCAAGAGCTGGTTCTTTAAAAAGATAAATAAGACTGACAAACCTTTAATCAGACTCATCAAGAGAAAATAAGAGAGGATCCAAACAAATAAAATTAGAAATGAAAGAGGAGAAATAACAACTGACATCACAGAAATACAAAGGATTGTAAGAAAACACTATAAACAACTATATGCCAATAAACTGGAAACCTGGGGAAATAGATAAAATTCTAGAAACATACAATCTTGAAAAACCAAATCAGAAAAAGTCAGAAAATGTGAATAGACTCATTATAACTAATAAAATTGATGCTGTAATAATAATTAAAAAAAAACTCATAACAAACAAAAGTCCTGGACCAAATACTTCACAGGAGATTTTTATCAAACATTCAAAGGAGAACTAATATCTATTCTTCTCAAACTATTCCAAAAAATTCAAGAGCAGGGAATACTCCCAAGCTCATTTTATGAGGCCAGCATTATCCTAATTCCAAAACCAGATAAAGACACTACAAGGAAATACAATTATAGGCCAACATTCCTGATGAACACAGATGCTAAAATTCTCAACAAAATATTAGCAAACCAGATCCAGCAATATATTGGGGAAAAAAATCATACACCATGATATAGTGGTATTTATTTCTGGGATGCAAGGTTGGTACAATATCCATAAATCAAAAAATGTCATATAACACATAAATAAAATGAATGATAAAAATCACATGATTATATCAATCAATGCTAAAAAAGCATTTAATAAGATCCAGCACCCATTTATGATAAAAACTCTCAGCAAAGTGGGGATGGAGGGATCATACCTCAACATAATAAAGGCCATATATGACAAACCCACAGCCAACATCATAGTCAATGGACAAAAACTAAAAGCATGTCCTTTAAGGTTGGGAATAAGGAAGGAATGTCCACTTTTACCACTCTTATTCAACACTAGAGGCCCAGTGCATGGAAGTCGTGCACAGGTGTGGTCCCTAGGCCTGGCCAGCAATCAAAGTGCAAGCGTCTGGCTTGGAGGGCAGGTACCAGCTGACCGCTGGGCCCTGGGCAGCACCTGGGCCCCCCGGGCTCCCGCACGCTCCCTTCTACCCGAGTCACGGCGCCCGAGTCCCCACATGGAGATGCGGTGAGTGTGGCCGATGCTGCTGGCCGGGGCACAGTGTGGGCCTCCGGGCCGCCAAGCAGTGCTGCATGGAAGCCAGGCAGGCAGCACGCTCTCTCCTGGCGGGCCTTGCAGTCCGGCTCCTGCGCGAACCCATGGGGAGCCCAACTGGCCCCTGCAGACCCGGTGGTTGCGGCCCAGCTCACCGGGAAGAGGCTGCACAGGTATGTGGAAGAGGCTGCACAGGTATGTGGAAGAGGCTGCACAGGTATGTGGCAGGCTCCTCGCGGGCACCTGGCACCTGAGTGCAGGGGCTTCCCCATCGGGCGAGCCCTGGCTTTCCAAGGGAAGGTAGCAGGGAGAGTGAGAGCGAGCTTGGTGGACACCCTGTATTCTCACCGCACCTCTGTCCCCATCACCCCCACCTCCAAGTAACCGGTGAGAGGTCGCAGTGCGTCACTGACACCCACCATTTCCGCGCCACCCGTGATGGTCAGCACATGTCACAGGAGCAGTCGAACTCCCAGCTGCAGGGACAATTTGCATATTAGGCTTTTATTATATAGGACAGCACTGGAAGTCCTTGCCACAGTAATCAGACGAGAAGAAAAAATCAAAGGCATTCAATTTGGAAAGGAAGAAGTAAGATTGTCATTATTTGCAGATGACATGATACTGTAAATAGAGAATCATAAACCACCAAAAAACTACTAGAACTGATAAATGAATTGAATACAGTACAGGATACAAAATAAATATCCACAAATGAGTTGCATTTCTTTTTTTAAACGTTTTTTATTTATTTGAGAGAGAGAGAGAGAGAGAGAAAGAAACATCAATGAGAGAGAGAAACATCAATCAGTTGCTTCCTGAACAGCCCCTACTGGGGATGAAGCCTGCAACCTGGGTATGTGCCCAGACCAGGAATCAAACCGGCAACCTCCCAGTGGATGGGACTAAGCTCAACTAACTAAGCCACATCAACCAGGGCCAGTTGCATTTCTCTACACCAATAAAGAACTACCAGAAAGGAAAACAAAGAAAAAAATTCCATTTACAATTGCATCAATCTATAATAATAAAAGTATAATATGCTAATTAGACTGGACGCCCTTCCAGATGACCTTCTGGAGGAAGCCGGGCTACGAGGGAAGCCCGGGTCCTGGGTGCCTGCCAGCGGCCAGAGGGAAGCCTGGGTCCTGGGTGCCTGCCAGTGGCCGGAGGGAAGCCGGTGCTGGCAGCCAGAGGAAGGAAGGCCGACTCTTGCAAAAGTTTCATGCATTGGGCCTCTAGTATATATATAAAAAAGCCTAAGTGACCAAACGACCGAATGGCCGAACGACAGGTCGCAATGACATGCACTGACCACCAGGGACCAGATGCTCAATGCAGGAGCTGCCCCCTGGTGGTCAGTGCGCTCCCACAGCCAACCTCCCGCGGCCCTTCTCCCTAGCTGGCCAGTCCTGATGGCCCCGATTGGGCCGGCCAGCCAACCTCCCACAGCCCCGATTGGCCCCGATCACTGGCCAGGCCAAGGGACCCCACCCATGCATGAATTTGTGCACCAGGCCTCTAGTAAAAATATAAAATACTGCCTTGGCCAGTGTGCTAAGTGGTTAGAGCATCGACTCACACACTGAAGGGTCTTGGGTTCGATTTCTTGTCCAGGGCACGTAACTCAGTTGCAGGTTCATTCCCCGGCCCCGGTTAGGGTGTGTGCGGGAGGCAAGCAATCAATGTTTCTCTCTCTCCTCTCCCTCACTTCTACTCTCTCTAAAAATCAATGGAAAATATATCCTCGGGTGAGGATTAACAACAACAACAAAAACACAAAAAATACCTAGGAATAAATTTAACCAAGGATGTAAAAAACCTGTACTAGGAAAATTATAAGACTTTAAAGAAAGAAATTGAAACAGATACAAATAAGTGGAAGTATATACTGTGTTCATGGATTGGAAGAGATAACATCATAAGACTCAAAACTATAAAAATACTAGAATCAAATAGAAGCCGTAAAATCTATTGCTTCAGACATTTCTTGTTGCAATATTTTTTTTCTGATATATCTTCTCAGGCAAGGGAAACAAAAGAAAAAATAAACAAATGGGACTACATCACACTGAAAACATTTTGCACAGGAAAGGAAACCATCAACAAAATAAAAAGACAACCCTACTGAACAGGAGAACATATCTGTCAATGATACATTTAACAAAGGACTAATATCCAAAATTTATAAAGAACTTATCACCTTACACCTGTCAGAATGACTATCATCAATAAATCAACAAACAACAAGTATTGGTGAGGATGTGGAGATAAGAGAACCCCATGCACTGTTGGTGGAAATGCAGACTGGCATAGTCACTATGGAAAGCAACAGGGAGTTATCTGAAAAAATTAAAAATGGAATTGCCTTATGACCCAGCGATTCCACTTCTGGAAATATATCTGAAGAAACCCAAAATAATAATTCGAAGGAATGTATATATCCACTCCTATGTTCATTGCTACTTTATTTACAAGAGCCAAAATATGGAAGCAGCCCAAGGGCCCATCAATAGATGAGTGAAAAAAAAAGCTGTGGTACATTTACACAATGAAATACTCCTAGGTCATAAAAAAAAGAAATCTTGTCTTTTGTGACAACATGGATGGACCTAGAGAGTATTATGCTAAGACAAATAAGTGAGTCAGAGAAGGACAAATATCATATGACTTCACTTATATGTGAAACCTGAAGAACAAAAACTAACAGACTCATAGAGAGAACAGATTGACTGCTGTCAGAGGGGTGGTGGTTGGAGGGCTGGGTAAAAAAGGTAAAGGCATTAAGCAAAAAAACCCAAAAACTCTGTAGAAAATAGTATTATTAGGGGGAGTACAGGTAGGGAGGGAGGTAGGAGAAGGTAAAGGGGGGATAAATGGTGATGGAAGGAGACTAGACTTGGGGTGGTGAACACAATATAATATACACATGCTGTATTATAGAATTATACACCTGAAACCCATAAAATTTTATTAACTAGTGTCACCTCAATAAATTCAGTAAAATCCTATATAATAAAAGCCTAATATGCTAAGTGTCTGGTCGTCCATTCAACCAATCAAAGCGTAATATGCTAAAGATATGCTAAGGCCGCTCAACCGCTCGCTATGATGTGCACTGACCACCAGGGGGTTGACAGTTGACTGGTTGACCAGTCACTATGACGTGCACTGACCACCAGGGGGCAGATGCTCCGGCTGGTACGTTAGCTTGCTGCTGGGGTCTCGCTGATTGGGACTGAGTGAGACAGGCTGGACACGCCCTGGAGCCCTCCTGCAGTCCCTCCCCAGCTGGCCAACCTCCCGTGTCCCTCTCTGGACCTGATCGTGCACCGGTGGGATCCCTCAGTCTGGCCTGAGCCCTCTGGCAATCCAGGATCCCTTGGGGGATGTCAGAGAGCCGGTTTTGGTCTGATCCTGCAGATCAGGCCGAGGAACCCCACTGGTGCACGAATTCATGCACCAGGCCTCTAGTAATAAAATAAAAAGCTACCAGGGTAGTGGATTCATGTCATTGTACATTTGTCAAAACCCTTAGAATGTTCAATATCAAAAGTGCAAACTATGGACATAGGATGACAATAATAGGTCAATGTTGGTTCACTGATATGTACCACTGTGGTGGCAGATATTGAGAATGGGGAGGCTACATATGTCAGGATTCAGGGACATATACCAGCACTCTATAGTGTTTGTTCAATTTTGCTCTGAAAATATAATGCTCTAAAAATGGTCTAGTAAAAGTTCAAAAAATTAAAAAGTGTGGCCAGGGTTTTCTGAAATCATGTCTTCTTTCTCCTTTTGGACAAAATGCTCCTCAAACCATCCAAATTCGACTTATCTCAGATTTTGGGTGTTTTCCAAAGTAGGACTACTCATTAAAAAACAGACAAATTGCATTCTTCTGCCACTAGATGGCATAGGAAAATAACAATGTTTGTGTAGTGGTGGAAGAACATGACGTGGAAATGCAAAGTAAGGCAGTAGACTTAAGACAAGCAAGGGGAAAATCCAGTTATAATGAACTCAAAGGCACAGACATTTAACTGGGACTTTTAAGCAACACATACTTAATTGATTTATTTTACAATTATTTGTGCTTGATGTTATAGCTCTTTGATATCTGTTGACTAAACAAATGAGTGAAAGAGGAATTTGGATCCCTTCAAAGAGATAATATGTTGTAGAAAAAAATTGTTATTTAATGGAAAACTATGCAGTGGGTGTAGGACAGCCTGACAGATCTAGTGGACAAGAATTGGGCTTTGAGATATTGTGCACCTTTGCAAATTGAGAGTGATTGGTAGGCATGCAAATTCCGGTTCAAGAGTTTTGACTGACTTTTCTCCAACCTGTGGAAAACCGGTTTTGCCTTCATTTGCAACACAAATTCTTTATTACATAAAAATTCGTGCTTTTGACTTGCCCTTGGAACTGATTATAACTTCTGCTTTGTTCTCTCGCATTTCATATATAAACTAATAATATTTAATACATGCTCATTTTTATATTTGTATGAGCCATGATTTTGCCTTTTTCTGAAAATCACCATCATCAGAACCTTTAGAGAAACAAGCTGATTGGGAACAAGGTTTCCCTTAAACCTGCCAGCTGACAGAGTAGGTGAATACACAGTTGGAATACTAGGATTCTGAGTTGAGAGGAGGCAGGGTTAGCCACCCCCAAATATGCCTTTGGGATATTGATTCAGGTTATTTTTAAGAAAAGAAAGACTCAGGAAAAACCTTTGACTTTCCCCCAAACTGCCTAAAAGAATTTAGACAGAGGACCTGCTACAGGAAGGGAGATATCATAAATAACTATAGTTTAACTAGAGGCCCGATGCATGAAATTCATGCATGGGTGGTGGGGGCGGGGGGGCAGGAGTTCCTCAGCCCAACCTGCATCCTCTCCGATTTGGGAGCCCTCAGGGGATGTCCAACTGCCAGTTTAAGCCCGATCCCTGCGGGCAGTTGGACATCCCTCTCGCAATCCGGGACCTCTGGCTCCTAACTACTCACCTGCCTGCCTGCCCTAACCACTCTGCCTGCCTGTCTGATCCCCCTAACTGCCCTGCCCTGCCGGCCTGATCCCCCTAACTGCCCTCCCCTGCCAGCCTGGTTGCCCCTATTAACTTTTTAAAAAAAATCTTATCTCTTTCACACACAACTGTATTTGACTCCCTCTTACACAATTTTTCTCTCTCCTTTATGTAACACTTTTTCCTATTGACTCATCATTTATAAACTTTTCTTTCCTCCTTATTTCCTACATCTCTTCCATCATCCTTCTTCTCATTTTTCTCCTACCCTCCCTCCCCACATTCCTTCTTTCCTTTATTTTTACCCCTACCCTCCCTCCCCTTTTCCTTCCTTCCCACCTTAATTTTTTTCTTCACTTCCTCCCTTGGACCTGCTTTGCTCCCTGCCCCATTTCTTCCTTCTTCCCATTCTCCTTTCAAGCTCTGCCAGTGCCCCTTTAAAACTTTTTTTCCTTCCTCTTTCGCTCTCATCCTACCTTTCCCATACATTCTTCTTGACTTACTTCCACTGTTTTAATATCTATCTACCTGCCTAATTATTCACTATCATTTATCTTTTTTCTTTTCTGACTCCTACTTTTAAAATCTGTCCCCAGTACACAACTATACTTGATTTTCATTATGGCTCCTACAGTTCACTCATACATCCTCTTTCCTTCTTTAACTCTGCTTTCTACTGACTCCTTTATAAAGTTCTTCCCTCCCTCCTTCCCTTCCTAAAGCTTCCGTTTGGGAGGGGGGGGGCGTTAACCCCCAGCCCAGGGCTCAGCCCTGGCCAGGTGTTCACCACCACCCTTTCCCTGGCCTCCCCGCTGCCATCCTGTTCCCATTCCCTGCCTGGGATGCCTGGTTCAGCAAAGGTGGCCGAGGCCCGTGTGGCCCGGGCACTGCTGCTGCCGCGAAGCAGGAGCACCTCTGCCCAGAAGGCCTCAGACCATCCACCACTATGTTCCGGACCAGTGGGCACCTCCCTGTCAACAGCCCGCACCCGGGGGGGGGGGAGGGGGCGGTATCACCCTCCTCCTGTGTCTGGGTGGGACTCCCGCCCTGGCCCTCACCACCCCCCTGCTGCCCCATGTTTCCTTCCCTTTTCCATTCCTGCATCTTTTTCTTGTTCCCTTTCTGTATTTCTGTTTATCCTCTTGGCCTGTCTGCATGCAGGCCTGCCTTCCTCTCCCTCTCCTTTCTTATCCCTTCCTATTGTATCGTATCCTACCCCAGGCCTTGCAGCTACCTGAGCAGAGGGTGGGGACACAACCTGCTGATCTGGTCCTGATGTTACAGTGTAATGAATAATTTGCATATTTCTCTGCTATTAGTATAGACCAGTGATGGCGAACCTATGACAGGTGTTCACCACGCGAACTCATTTTTTTGGTTGATTTTTCTTTGTTAAATGGCATTTAAATATCCTATCTAATAATAGAAAAATATGGTAATTAACCATAACTTTGCTACCCTTCCCATTGGCTAATCAGGGCGATATGCAAATTAACTGCCAACTAAGATGGCGGTTAACCACCAACAAATATGGCGGCTAATTTGCATACTGCAGGCAGGGTGGGACAGCGCCATCCTGCCTGCCCCGCTGCCATCCGGGCCTGCTATTTGCGACCCGGTCTGCAGGCGGCCGGTATGAAAACAGACCCAGGGCTGGCAGCGGGACCACAGTGATCGGCCACCGGCCACGCCCACAAACGGCCCTCCTGCGGGGATCCGAGGCTGGCGGATGCTAATGCACCGATCTGCCACCAGCCACACCCACGAACGTCCATCCCGAGGGGATCCGAGGCTGGTGGGTGCTCATGCACCGATCTGCCACTGGCCACCCCCAAAAACGGCCCTTGGGGGGGGATCCCCGCCTGACAGGTGCTAATGCACCGATCTGCCAAAACGCACACCCCGGCCGTCTTTGCCCTGCGCTAACTATGCAGCGGGGAGAGGGGAGTGGGGCCACTGGGAGCAGGGCGGGAACCTTCCGGGGGTGGGCTTCAGGCAGCCGGGAGTGGGGTGGGAACTTCTGCCGCGTTGCCATGGCAAGGCGGCAGAAGTTCCCGCCCTGTAGCTGTTTGCTCATTCACTTACTTGCTCATTCACTCATTCACTCACTCATTCACTCACTCATTCACTCACTCACTCACTCACTCACTCTCTCACTCTCTCACTAACTCACTCAGCAAACCTTCTCAGGTCCCAGGCACCAGGCAGGCACTGAAGTTGAAGCAGGATAAGATGGAGCTATGTCCTCAAGATGTTAGAAATTCAGTACGTAGCCAGAAGAGGGGCTCAGGGCCGCTGGGAGCAGGGCAGGAACTTTCCCGGGGTGAGCTTCAGGCAGCCGGGAGTGGGGCGGGAACTTCTGCTGCTTTGTTATGGCAATGCAGCAGAAGTTCCGGCTCTGTAGCTGTTTGATCATTCACTTACTTGCTCATTCATTCACTCATTCACTCACTCATTATTCACTCACTCACTCTCACTCACTCACTCTCACTCACTCACTCACTCACTCACTCACTCAGCAAACCCTCTCAGGTCCCTGACACCAGGGCAGGCACTGAAGTTGAAGCAGGATAAGACGGAGCTATGTCCTCAAGATGTTAGTAATTCAGTAGGGCGAAGCACGAACATGAACGAGGCAGTTGTATGCACAGATGCAGTGTACTGGGTTCTGTGAGGGCTGTAACTAACGCCGACTTTGTTCTCTTGATAAAATGAAGCCTCGGGAGCCAGGCCGCCCAAGCCTGTAGGCCTGTGCCTAGGCCAGGAGTGGCCGGGGTCCTGGAACATGACAGAGGGTGCAGGTCGGGCTGAGGGCTCTGGCCCCACTCCTCACCCTCACCCCCGAGTGCACAAATTTTTGTGCACCGGGCTACTAGTATAAAATAAATATAAAAAATATAAGTCTTTGTTTTACTATGGTTGCAAATATCAAAAAATTTCTATATGTGACACGGCACCAGAGTTAAGTTAGGGTTTTTCAAAATGCTGGCATACCGAGCTCAAAAGGTTCGCCATCACTGGTACAGACATAAAGTAAGTGTGGTAGATGGGGAGGAACCTAGCAGGCTTTGATTAAAGTCCTGTCTGTATCCCACTGTTAAACACAACCCAGCAAATATTTATTTACCAAACATATGTTTTTCCATCTCCATGTGACAGAGTCAGGTTAAACCAATCAGGGCCATTCGTGGAAATCTGGACTTGAGACAGAGAGACAGGTAGTTTCTATTGGGCACTTATACCCAGAAGAGACATAAAGCTAGATGTGGAGGAAGCCTGTGCAGCGCCCCTTACAGCCCAGCAGAGCTCCAAACCTTAAGTGAAGACTGGTCTAATAAAGGGTAACACTATTAGGTACTAGGAATTGGTGCTCCATGAGACCTCTCAAGAACAAATACTTCCTCCTTCCTTCTTTCTTCCCTCCCTTCCTTCCATCCATCCATCCATCCACTCATCCATCCATAACTCTCTCATCTATAGTTAGTTCTTTGGCTTTCTGGCACCAGAGGATAATATAAATGTGATCTCCCAAACAGGGGGCAGATAGTGCTTTTCATTCTGGACTTATCTTGGTTCTTTTCTTACTATACAGCAGTAATTTTTTCCCTTAACAACTAAAATATTACTTATTTAAAATTGATTTGAGAGAGAGAGAGAGAGAGAGAGAGAGAGAGAGATTGAGATATCAATTTGTTGTTGCACTTATTGGTTGATTCTTGTATGTGCCCTGACCAGAGATCAACTCACAACCATGGTGCATGTGGATGAGGTTCTAACCAACTGAGTTTGAGTTACCTGGCCAGGGCTATAGTAAGTTTTCAATGATATTAATGGTGTGGATGAGGAGGATTTTCTAGTAAAAACAGATTTAAAGTAAGTAAGTAGTCAGGCTGGTTCTGGTAAATTGTTCTTGACTTAAACTTATCACTATTACTTTATAACACTGATCAGTTTGCTTTATCATTTGCCTCATAGCAGAAAGAACACTGACTATTTTTTAAAAATTGATTTGAGAGAGAGAGGAAGTGTGGGAGAGAGGGAAAGATGAGAGAGAGAGAGAGAGAAAGAGAGAGAGAAAGAAAGAAACATCATTCTGCCTCCTGTTTGCACCCTGACAGGCGATCGAAACCAAAACCTGGGTATGTGTCCTGACCCATAATTGACCCCCAAAGATTTTGGTGCATGGGACCACGCTCCAACCAACTGAGCTACACAGGCCAGGGCTATCTGTGTGACTATTTTAACTGCAAAGGCGCTGATGAAATGTAGAGACCTTTCTGATGTTATTGTTAAAGATGGAAAGGGCTGAATTCTATCCCAGAGAATCTGCAAATATGAATAAAGCATTGGCGTTGGTTGTGACCTGGGATGTACATTTGAATCACCTGGAAAAATTTTTCAAAATACAGTCCAGACTTATAGAGTGAGATTCGCTCAGGATGGGTCCTGGTTATGCCAATTCTAACTGAGCTCTGCAGATAACTGCACACCCAGCCTTAATTTAAAACCTGCCTTAATCTGATCACCTGAGTGATGGTACCACTTCCTTGAATTCAACCTCTGCATGGAGCGCTTGAACTAAGTAGTCACGGTGGTAACAAAGATGAGAGATGGAACCCAAGACAATCATAGTATTTACACATAAAGGGAGAAATTGATGGTTCTAATGAAATTTCAATCTTACATAAAAGTTGAGATTGTTATTAGCTTGAACAATATGGAACTGCCGATATTTACCCATTTTTGACCTACAAAATGACAATTTCATATGATTCAACATAATTTGAAACACACATATACATGTTACCCAGAATAATTATCAAGATTTTGCCTAATTGGCTTCATCTTTTCCCTTTTTAATTTTTATTGCTGAGTGATTTTAAAGCAAACCCTAGACCTTAATTCATTTCACCCATCTATACTTGGCATATATCTCTAAAAAATATTGACAGTTTCTTATATAACTTCAATGTCATTATCATACCCAATTAACAATAATTCCTCTGTATCATCTAATACCCAATACATATTCGTATTTCTCCGATTATCTTTATAAATATCTTTTTACATTTTGATTGAATGAATTGAGTCCCTAAACAAGGTCAACACATTGTTTTGGTGGTTGTGGTTCTTAAGCCTCTGTTCATCTCACAGCAGTCCTTCCAAAACACCCCTTTTTCTCATGCCACTGACTTGTTGAAGAAACTGGCTCAGTTATCTACCCTCGGTTATGACAGTCATAGTAGTAAAAAAAGATCTGTTTGCTTGTGCGTGATTTCATATGACCTGGCCCTCAATCTGCCATACTTCCTATAATCTTGAATAATGAGGCCTGTACTTATCATCACTATAACATCCTTTCTTGAGTATACAGAGCCCTTCTTTAGAGTTCGAGAGCTAGACAAGGGTGAGTATGATATCTTGGTTATGACACTTACAAGCTGTGTGACTTCCGACAAGTTACTAAACCTCTCTAAGCCTCCACTTTTTCATTTGTAAGATAGGAATGTAACAATTCATAACTTGAAGAGTTCTGTAAAGATAAAATGAGATCATGAATCCACAAGGTCCAATACTATTCCTGACACACAGACAGGCAAGCAGTAACTCAGAGAATGTCAGTTTCAAAAAAAAAAAAAAAATATTTGAAAAGGTGTACTTTTTTGACATCATGGAATATGTACAATAATTTATCTGTAAGCAATACCTACAGGAGAAGTGGAGAATCTGGAGATTTTTGAAGAGTAAATCATCTTCAGGAATTTAGCTCTACTGCCAAGGGAGCAGAGTCTCCTCTGAGCCAAAAACATGCTGCAGGATGAAAGAAAAAGTTTTGAAGGGAGTGAATATATGATACTTACATTGCTATCAGAGAGTTATAGCTAGCTGACAGACCGTAGCTCATATCAAGTATATATAAAACGTTTTGATAGTTTTTTCTTCTCTATGATAAATCTCTCATCACTACAATCATTTCTAATAAAACCCTCTTTTATAAATTTATGCATGTTATTTTAAACTAGACACCTGTAAGGATATTGTGAATTCAAAAAATAAGGCTCTAATTTAGTGAAGAGCATTAAGTAAAAGCTCCATTACTAGTAGTTAAAATAGAGAATGTCTCAGTCTAAAAACTATTCATAATTGTCTAGATAACAGTCACTAGCAAAAGCACAATCTGTAACCATGAAATTTTTAAAAACTTTAGAAAGTTATTTAGAAAGTTGCTTGAAAAGAATTATACCAATCCCTGGTAAATCTTCTACACTAATAATTAGCGTATGACCGCTACCCTTCCCATTGGCTAATCAGCATATCCTTATGCAAATTAACTGACAGCCAAGATGGCGGCCGGCAGCCATGCACTGAAGCGAACAGGGAGGCCTGCTTGCTCCAGTGATGGAGAACTCCAACGTTCCCCGCCTGACTTGCCGGCCTCTCAGCTGCATCTCTAAGCAACTATGTTGCAAATATAGAAGCTAAACAAAACCCCAGAAACCGGCTTTCAGTCAGCCAGGCTTCAGCCAGCCGGACCGCAACACTGAATCAAATACAGAAGGTAAAGGCCAGAAACCTGCTTTCAGCAGTGAGGCCTCAGAGCTAAAGCTGGCCCAGAATAGAAAAAAAAGAAAAAAGAAAAAAAGGAGCAGTTGGGAGCTTCAGTCACCCGCCAGCCTGAAAACGGCCCTCAGCCCCTCAGCCCCTCAGCCAGACTGGCCAGGCACCCCAGTGGGGACCCCCACCCTGATCCAGGACACCCTTCAGGGCAAACCAGCCGGCCCCCACCCATGCACCAGGCCTCTATCCTATATAGTAAAAGGGTAATATGCCTCCCGGCACCGGGATCAGTGTGACAGGGGGCAGCGCCCAAACCCCCTGATTGCCCTGCGGCTCTGTGAGTGACAGGGGGCGGGGCCACAACCTCCCTATCCACCCTGCTCTGTTCGTGACAGGGGAAGGTGCCCCAACCCCCTGATCAGCCCTGCTCTGTGCCTGATAGGGGGGAGCTCCCCAACCCCCTGATCGGCCCTGCTCTGTGTGTGACAGGGTGCGGTGCCCCAACCCCCCCCGCCCCCCCATGGGCCCTGCTCTGTGTGTGAAAGGGTAGAGCCATAATCTCTCCATCGGCCCTGCCCTGAGTGTGACAGCGTGCAGCGCCCCAACCCCTGATCCGCCCTGCTCTGTGTGTGACAGGGGGTGGTGCCCCAACTCCCCTATCGGCCCTTCTCTGTGAGTGACAGGGGGGAGCTCCTCAACCCCCTGATCGGCCCTGCTCTGTGCATGACAGGGGGGAGCTCCTCAACCCCCTGATGGGCCCTGCTCTGTGCGTGACAGGGGGGAGTTCCCCAACCGCCTGATCGACCCTGCTCTGTGTGTGACAGGGTACAGAGCCCCAACCCCCCTGATGGGCCCTGCTCTGTGAGTGACAGGGGGCAGCGCCCCAATCCCCTGATTGGCCCTGCTCTGTGAGTGACAGGGGGCAGCACCCCAACCCCCTGATCAGCCCTGCTCTGTGCGTGACAGGGGGTGGCGCCGCAACCTCCCCATCGACCCTGCCTTGAGTGTGACAGGGGGCGGTGCCCCAACCCCCCAATCGGCCCTACCCTGAGCGTGACTGAGGGTGGCATCGCAACCTCCCGATCTGCCCTGCTCTGTGCATGACGGGGCAGCGCCCCAACTCCCCAATCGGCCCTGATCTGAGCCTGACCAGGGCTGCACCTAGGGATAGGGCCTGCCCTCTGCCACCCAGGAGCAGGCCTAAGCCAGCAGGTCGTTATCTCCCGAGGGGTCCCAGACTGCGAGAGGGCACAGGCTGGGCTGGGGGACCCCCCTCCCCCACTGAGTGCACAAATTTTTGTGCACCGGGCCTCTAGTATATATATAAGAATGAATCTTAGGTTATTTTCTCAGATGGTATTTCCCTCAACAATTCTGTAACTAGCAAGTCATTTCAATAGGTTTGTTACATACCTGGCATGCATTCTGAGTTACTTCTCTACCTGTAAGGAAATCATTACCCATCATGGGTAGGGAGATCAAAGCAATATGAAGTTCTGTTGTTATACTGCCACACAGGGCAAACAGACACTCATGAGATTTTGCCCTGCAAACTTTGTATTAGGGGATGGCATTTCCTCTATTTCTGATCAAACTTTATAAAGAGGTGGATTCTAAAAACTCAAAGGGTCCACTGAAGCTAGCTATGAATCTCTGTTACCAAATGTTAAGGCTACAGAAAGCTTTCTATGTAAAAAATGATATATCGTTGTATGTTTCTTAAAAAGTGAAATATAAAGTCCTGAGCATGTGATTGAAATTGCAGCTTAAATGGCAGCCTCTCAGCCACTCCATATCACATCAGCCTATTTTAATTCTCAGCAAAGCACTTTTTTTGTTTGTTTGTTTGTTTGTGTGGCGTTCCACTCACTTACTTATTCACAAATTTAAAACAAATTCCATGAGCAGGTATATTTAATTCACCACTGTATTCTCTGGCAGAGAGTAGGAATTCAATAAATAAAAGTATTAAATGACTGAATGAATACATAAATCACATTATAAATTAATGATTTAAGTGGATTATTTATAAGTCTGTTATAAAATATTGATTCCTTTCAAAAAGCAACAAATTATTCCTTATGTTTTATGTCTTTCAAGTCCAAGGCCAGGTTTTCTTAAATCAAGACATGCCTATTCTTATGTCACTAATTGTTCGGTTCAGGAGTAAAACATTAACTGAGTTAGGCAGTAGGGGTAGTTTTAAGGAAAACTACCAAATAATAGGAACTCTACTGAGGAGTCTTCATTCATTATCATGGAATTATTTGATTTAGAACAAATTTTTTCAGCAAATAAACATCTATTTAAATTCAGCCTAATTTCTTTTGGCGTTAAGCAAAATGCTTTCTTGCAAGTAGACAAATGAAAGAAACCTCTTCTGCCTTCTTGAGATAAAATGGGGGAAAACAGGACTAGGAATCGGGATACCTGGATTCTAATCCTTACTCTTGATATTTTTATAAAAAGAGCTTTCTATCTTCAGACAAGTCACTGACTCTTATTGAGCCTCAATATCCCCATATTTCAAAACAGATGAATAAATTAATCCTGGTTTGAAGATAATTTCACAAGGCACTGAAGTCACTGGCTGGCCATACATGAGCTTAGACCAGTGATGGCGAACCTTTTGAGCTCGGCGTGTCAGCATTTTGAAAAACCCTAATTTAACTCTGGTGCCGTGTCACATATAGAAATTTTTTGATATTTGCAACCATAGTAAAACAAAGATTCATATTTTTGATATTTATTTTATATATTTAAATGCCATTTAACAAAGAAAAATCAACCAAAAAAATGAGTTCACGTGTCATAGGTTCACCATCACTGGCTTAGACTGTATCTCTTAGGAGACTACACCCCAGGTTGGGTGAGCCATGCCCCCTGGTCACCAGGCCTCAACACCTGTTCTCCTAAGGGAGTTGCCACTAAATCCACCTGTTTCATCTGGAAATCGCAAGGCCTAAATCCCACACCTTCTCTTTGGTCTGTCTTTGAGGGCACATTACCTTCACAGTGAAATGTACTGCCCTGACCCAGCTCTTCATTTCTCTTCCACTTGCCAAACCTCCCACTGTATCTTTTGGAATAGCTGCATCATAATCATTCAATTCCATTATATCTTTGTGTTCTCAGAGTGTTCCCTGCACCTCCTTTGCTTTAACTCAAATCTTGTTTTCCCCAAAGGTACCATTTCTATATTCCTCAGTGTTGGCTTTTGTTCTTATATGCTCCCCCTACCTTTTTCTTTCCACCCATTTTATCACTGTTAGACAGTTACTCCCCTCATGTACCTTCCTGATGTTATCTCCTGAATTGCTGTTAACTCCCAGTCATTCATTAAGGATTTTGTCACTGAGCATACAGTTTTCTTCTCAACTCTAAGGCCTGAGATCACCCAGGTAATTTCAATGTCTTCAAAGATGACCCATCCAACAACCGATATTCCCATGTTCATTGCTCTTCTCCTTCATTCCACCTTAGTCAGACTCTCCTACAGTCATACCCTGAACTTTGCCATTACCTCAACCTGGTCGAATCCTATCTAATAAAAGAGTAATATGCAAATTGACCATCACTCCAATACACAAGATGGCCACTCCCTTGTGGACACAAGATGGCCAACAGGGGAGAGGGAAGGGCAGTTGGGGGGAACCAGGCCTGTAGGGGAGGGCAGTTGGGGGGAATCAGGCCCACAGGGGAAGGCAGTTGGGGGGAACCAGGCCTGCAGGGGAGGGCAGTTAGGCATCTATCAGGCTGGCAGGGGAGTGGTTGGGAGCCAGCAGTCCTGGATTGTGAGAGGGATGTCCGACTGCCCGTTTAGTCAGACATCCCTCAAGTGGTACCAGATTGGAGAGGGTGCAGGCTGGGCTGAGGGACACCCCCCCCCCCCCATGCACGAATTTCATGCACTGGGCCTCTAGTCTATAATAATAAAAGCATAATATGCTAATTAGACCGCCGTCCTCCCAGATGACCTTCTGGACGATGCCGGGGCTGCAAGGGAAGCCCTGGTCCCAGATGCCAGCGGCCGGAGGGAAGCCTGGGTCCTGGATGCCAGAGGGAAGCCGGTGCCGGCAGCTGGGGGAAGGAAGGCCTACTCTTGCATGAATTTCGTGCATTGGGCCTCTAGACCCAAAATAATTGAAGAATTCTGGTGTTTGAATATAAACCACCTGTCCTTTTAATTTTCTTAATTATCACAACTATTCCTCTTCTTCAATATTATCAAGACCTCTAGGAGGCTGCCTTTCCTTTGCCCAATCAGCCCTTGCCTTCCTTTCCCCTCCCAATTTAGATCCAGTTCCACCATTTCAGTGATGTTCTTGACAATGTCCTACCCCCCGTTTGTAAAATACTAGCCCTGGATGAACTCAACTGCCGTGTCTGCTTTTCCTATAGCCCATGAAGCTGTGGACTGCTGGAGAAAGCCACACAGGATAGGATTACTGTCACCACAAGCTTGTGGTTATTAATCTCAAATTGAACATCAACTTTCTCCAGCACTTCACTACATTTTATAGATGAAGAATGGCAAAATATACCAGCCCAAAATATACCACTAAGCATAATGATTATTTGGAGCTAAAGGCACTTGAAAAACAGCAGAGGCAAGAAGGGTGATCTCAAAAGCAAAACTTAAAAAAGGATATTTTATCGGCTGTCCCCTTTCGTCAATCTATACTCCTCAGTAGGAGGATAGGTGTGCCTTTTGTACCCTTTACAATGTAGAGACAGCTCTTGCTCCGGTCAATTTTGACCTTTATATTGTGAAACCCAGTAGACATTCTGTGAGTCTCAACTTTCCTTGAGCTCTCTGTAGCTTTAGATACTGCTGGTCAAGCCGGGTCTCCTCCCGGAAACACCATGTTCCCTTGGCTTTTGATATATGACAACCCCTCATTTTCCTCCTACCTCTCCCTAACCTGTCATTAAATGACAGAATTCCTCAATATCCAGACCTGGGCTCTCTTTCTTCCTCACTAGGTTATCTCATTGTGGAAGGAATTGTGAGGGCAATGGGCAATAGATGAAAAAATGCTTCCAGAGAAACCTAAGCAGACTGACAGGTACTGAATCAGAACCTCTAAAACTATATTTTTCCTGTATTTTAAATAAACACATTGTAAGCAGCACTTTTCTAACATAATTAACATTCCAAATGTATATTCAGCAATAAGGTAAACAAAAAAACAAATAAAATTGGATATCATTGAAAAGTGAGAGAAAGATCAAAAGCCATATGGCTTTTAATTCTAAACAATATTTTCACTCTATTTTTCTAGTTTCTCTTTAGAACAATATTCTGTGGGGGGAAAAACAACAACAAAAAAACAGGGAACTGTGAATCAGGGTGATCTAGGAAACCTGATTATGGCACATTCATATACATGACCAATAGAAAATTAAACTATTTATTATCACTAAAGTAGAATGTTCACAATGAGGATACAGAAAGTATGCATGGCAGATTTGAGGGTGACCTGAAGCTGAGAAGGCGGGTGAATTGTTGGGGGTACAATCCAGAGCTAAAATGTAAGCAAGGTAGTCAGAATGAATTGTGAAGACTGAAGCTCTGCACTTAGATCCAAATGATCACTTACCACCACTCTGTACATGGGGGAGAGAGGTAGGAAGAGGTTTAGTTCATTTGATAAACTCCAGAACATTCAGGTTAATTGAAAGCGCAAGGAAGGTTTAATGTGAGAGACTGCAAAAAGGGGCTAGTGCTACTAGTCAGAGTCTGACCAAAGGAAAGATCATCTGCACTTCATGCTCTACCCGTCAGTCCACTTCCAGAACACTTATAAGGTGCAGTGACACAGCAGAGGGCATCTAGGAGGTGAACGAGGTATTGACTGGTTTAGTACAGTGGGAACAACAAGCCTCAAAGTCATGGCATTGGAGCATGAGTGGAAAAAATTAGCTATATTTAGGTGGCACAATGCTTAAGGAGACGTGACCGTGAAATTGCTGAAAAGCTGTTCTGTGGAAATGAGGTTCGTGTAATTATACATTTCTCCAGGGGGAAGAAGTATAGCTGGCTGGTGTGAAGTAGCGGGAATGAAGTTTTAGCACACGGTGAGAGAACACTTTCTAATGATGGCCCTGCACCAGTGGTGCCTGGGGTGGACCTGCGCAAGCAGCCCCAGTTCTTGCCTGGGGAGAGCCCAGGTGTCGGGAGGTGGAGCAATGGTTTCTGTACTGGGTGTGGGGCTCCCCCTTCTTGAGCTGCTCGGATTGCAAAAGCAACAGATTGGCCTGTCTCTTTTAACCACAAACTTTAGGTTCACTTACATGGCAGGTTAACTGCCTTTGTTTCCTTAAAAAAAAAAAAAAAATCCGGTTATGGATAAACGAGTCGGTGTTACTCTTGCCACGCTGTTTCCAAAATCCCCAAACTGCAACACCAAGAACACAAAGGGCAATCGATGACCGGGGATCAAGGGTCCCTCCCACCCTAGAAGGCCAGCCACCTCGGCGCCATTCCCTCTCCAAAGGAAACTGTTAAATCCAGCGCGGACCGTCTGCAGCCTCCCCGAGGTCTGCGGGCTCAGGAGGGCGAGTCCGAGTCTTCAAGGAAATCCAGACCGGCTCTTCCTCCCTCCCAGCCCCGCCAGGCGCGCGGCGCCCTCCGGCCCGGCCCCGCTTCCCACGACTCCGCCTGCCCCGACCGCAATCTTCACTCCGTACCCAGGTGCTCCCCTCGCGACCCACTTACCTCCGTCGCGGTACCGATCCTGCCACCTGGGCTGGAGTCCCGCCTGGGCTCAGAGGGCCTGGAGGGTGGGATTCGGAGGCGGGGGCGAAACCTGGGCGGGACCTACCCGAGGGAATGGAGTCAGAGTGCGGATTGGCTGAAGGGCGGCCGGGATCCCGGACTGGACGAGAATGGACGGGAATGGGCAGGGAGGCGGGGGCAAGTCCAGAGCCGGAGGGAGCACTGGGGCTAGACCTCCAAGGCGCATCTGGATGTGGCCCGGGATAGCCCATAGGCCCTATGGGGTCGGGACTCAGGGTGCGATTGGCTCTGAAGACTGCCAGGTCAGTGACTGGACTGGGCAGGTGGAGGTGGGGGCCTGCTTAGTTCTGCGGGATTGAGGCGAGTCAAGGTAAAGGGGTGGGATGGGGCGGGACTTGGATACGGCCGGGGATTGGGTATGGAATTTCCACCCAGTCCTCTGATTGGACGTGTGTGACAGATTGGGTTGGGGCGGGTATAGAACGCGGATTAGTTTGGAAGAAAGGGCAAACTGTGAGGCCACAGGGTTTAGGCGAGGGGAGGTTGTAGTTAGAATAATGATGAAGGTGGCTCGGTTGGGCATCGTCCTTTACACCAAAAGGTTGCTGGTGCTGTTCCCGGTCCCAGCACATGCCTCAGCTGCGGGCTGATCCCCAGTGTGGGGCGTGCAGGAGGCAGCTGATCAATGACTCTCATCACTGATGTTTCTATCTCTCCCTTTCCATTCCTCTCTGAAATCAATATAAAATATATATTTTTTAAAAGTGGCCACCAGGAACACATCTGTAATCAGAAAGTTGGGTTTATTAGTCGTTGCAATGAGGGAGAATACACAAAGTGGGTCATTTTAATAGCAGAATTAGAAATGACTTATTGTAGGGTTTGGGCTTGTATTAGGTGATTTTGGGGGAGGATTTGAAGAAATGGTGATTCATTCTGTTTTGGGTGCAGCCAAGATGTGGGGTAATTCTAAGATTGGTATAATACAGCTTATGAGAAGGGAGGGAAACTGCAAAGCTAAAACTGTAATGATAAAGCAGCAACAGTTTTACTAGCTGGGAGAGGGGGAAGTTTGGTATTTGTGTAGTTGCAGAGTGACTGCTTTTATCTGCGTTTAGACAAGATTATCAAGGGAGCTTGTCTGCTGTCTCACTTCATCAGGATGACAGTGACTTAGATGCTGGGGTTCTGTCAGGTTGTTTTACAGGGACACCCCATGGCTAGTTCCTAACAATACTGAAGCCGTAGGGGTGACCGTTCAGTCCCCATACCAGCTGCTGCTTTTCTTTTTCTTACATTGAATGAATGTTACTTGAGATAGGTGCTGAGGCCACTGGGGAAAATGAGCCTAGAAAGTGTGTTGTCTTAAACCTTACTGCGGGAGAGACAATAGACAACAAAAGATATACAATGACTTCAGAGGTTGGTAAGCGCTCTGAAAGAAGCAGTGAAGGGCGAAGACAGCAGGTAGTTTGTGTTAGGAGGGTCAGGACAGGCTTTGCTTTGGAGGAGCTGATATTTAAACCCAGAACTGAAGGAAGAAGAAGCAACCTTGCAAAAAATGTTTCTGGAAAGAAAAATAGTAGTTGAAAAGGCCCTCAAAAGGGGAACAAACTTGGCATGTTCAAGGAATGAGAGACCAGTATGTCTAAATCAGGGGTGGGCAAACTTTTTGACTCGAGGGCCACAATGGGTTCTTAAACTGGACCGGAGGGCCGGAACAAAAGCATGGATGGAGTGTTTGTGTGAACGAATATAAATTCAAAGTAAACATCATTACATAAAAGGGTACCGTCTTTTTTTTTTTTTTTTTTAGTTTTATTCATTTCAAACGGCCCGATCCGGCCCGCGGGCCGTAGTTCGCCCACGGCTGGTCTAAAGCATAGTGATGCAGGGGAAAGTGGTTCCAGATTAGGGTGGAGAGGAAGGCAGGGGCCAGGTCACACAGAGTCTTAAGACCACAGAAAGGAGTTTAGATTTTACTCTGAAGCAGCTATTGGGAAATCTTAAGCAGAGGAATCATGTGACCTTAATTACATTTAAAAAAGAAAGTCTAGCTGCCTTGGAGGTGAGACTGTGGGTGGGCAAGAGTAGGAGCAGGTAGATCTGTTTGGAGGTTGTTAGAGCGAGAGTTGAGGTAGGGGGGCTAGGGTGGAGGCAGTGGAGGGAAAAAAGGCTGAAGATCTCAATATTCATCATTATACTGACATTCACTTATCTCCTCTGTTTCAGCACTTGCTCTCCACTATCAGCTATATCTGGTGTCAACTGAAAAATAATATGGGCTAGATGTTTTGTCACCAAGAAGGATTTATTCAGGAGAAAGAGAGGGTTGCAACCTGGTGCATGCAGACATGGCAAGCCATGTGCACACTCTGGCCTGCGTGCCAGGATGCAGGGGCATTTATAAAAGGGGAAAGGCAGTTAAGGAAGGAGAGGTTAGAACCATAGAGGTTTACTATAAATATGGAGTTCTTCCTGTAGGCTCCTCCCGTGCAGGGTTCTCCAGATTGAGGTAGCTGTGAGAACTTCCATAAGCCCTAACTCCTCCTGTACACCCTCCTGACTGATTATATTTGCTTCAAGTTTCAGTTAGTCTTTATCACGGAGTTCTCCTAATTCAGATACTCTCTGTTTGCCCTCGCTGGAGTATAAACTGCTAATCTCCTGCTAATGTGAAGGGGGACCAATTGGTAGGGCTATGGCAGACCAGGAGTGGGGATCTGGGGATCTGTTTATTGCATGGAAAGGCCTTTAAATCATTCCCCTGTATTTAGTCCTGAGCCTTTGGAGAGTTCTTTGGGGGTAAAGTGAGTTGCCGTTTTGGCTTCCTTTATGAATGTCCCAGGATTCAGCTTATTTTAATAGGCTGTCAGATGCCACCTGCCCATGTGCTTTATAACTGCTATAATTTTGTTGCCACTGTCATTCCTCTTTTTGTTTGTGTTCTCACGGAGCTTAAAAGAATCCCCTTACTGTTATTTTAGTGGGGCTTAAGTAGAGAGAGAATGTAAATGTGTTTGATTTGCCATCTCATTGTTATTGGTTTACATCAAGCATGTCAAACTCAAAGGCTAACACGGGCCAAATAAACAAGGTTTAAGTTTATGTGGGCCGCAAAAAAACAAAAGCTTCAATTTTCATAGAAATGTAGGTATATTTCGATAGAGACATGCTGAATACAAAGGGCTGAAATAAATAATCGTTAATGGGTATTCGTTGTGGGCCGCATGTGGTTTGACATGCTTGGTTTACACACGTGTTCATTAAATGATGTAATGACCGAATACTGGGCATTTGAATACTTTTTTTTTTTTCATGTGCCAAGCCTTGTGTTATTCTTTATACTCATGTTGGTGTTTAGTGAGAAATATAAGTGACTCCCTAGAATTAATACCTAATAGGTGTATTTTCCTTATATTTTCTGTTGATTTGCGTTCTGAATAAGAAGGCAGTATCTCCCTTACATAGATAAAGCCTTTTCGATTGCCTCATATAAAAGACTAAAGGTATTTTGAAGTATAGCAGAAAGAAAACAGTAAAGTATAGGGGGTAAGCCAAACTGCCCGGTTCAAATCCCAGTTCTGCATTTTTCCAGCTGTGTGACTCTGTACAAGTTCCTTCATTTATCTGTGTTTCAATTTCCTCATCTGTAAAATGTGGATATTAGAACCTTACTTATGTGCTATTAGGTGATTTAATAGACCTGGAGAAACTGAGAGCTGTGCTTGGTTCTTAGTAAATACTATAAAATTGTTTCTTAAGAATAAGAGAAAGAGAATCTTTAGGAGGGGACTGCTGGTTATTCCCCAATATTTAGTATTCTCTTTTTAGAAAAATATATTTTTATTGATTTCAGAGAGGAAGGGAGAGGGAGAGAGAGATAGAAACATCAATGATGAGAGAGAATCATTGATCAGCTGCTGGGGATCGATGGTATGTGCTCTTGACCGGAATCGAACTTGGGACCCTTCAGTCTGCAGACCGGCACTCTATCCACTAAGCCAAACCAGCTAGGGCTATTTAGTATTCTCTTGTTTTATAATAGTAGAACTTCCAAATTTTAGCAGAATACATGGGTGCTTGGTAGAAAAACTACATTTCCGGCCTCTGTTGTAATTGTATTGGCCATAAGATGAAATTCTAGCTAATGGGACACCAGTGGACACTGGATGTGCTTCTTCCAGGAAATGTCTTAAAGGGGTAGAGTGTGCCTTGATCACTCCCTTGGTTTGTGGTTTCCCTGATAGTCTGAGTGCAGACATGATGGCTACAGCCCCCTTGGACCACCAGGTAGAATCTGCAAATTGAAGATGGAAGAGCAGTAGGATGGGAGAGAAGGAGCCTGAGCCCTAACATCAGGGAACCACCACTCCAGCCCTGGACTATACTAGTATTTACATGAGAGGGAAAATCAATTTTGTTTAACTTATTTATGTGGCTTTTCTGATGTGCAGTCATGGTATGGCTTGGATGGTTTAGTCTTCTAGTTTGCTTATCAAAGGCATCCCACTTTACTTTTTTTAAAGATTTTTTTCTTGAGTTTTATTTTTTAAATATATTTTATTGATTTTTTTTATAGAGAGGAAGGGAGACGGATAGAGAGCTAGAAACATTGATGAGAGAGAAACATCAATCAGCTGCCTCCTGCACACCCCCGACTGGGGATGTGCCCACAACCGAGGTACATGCCCTTGACCGGAATCCAACCTGGGACCCTTCAGTCCACAGCCCGATGCTGTATCCACTGAGCCAAACCGGTCAGGGTCCACTTTACTTTTACATGGGCCTTCCAGGTGACAGTAGTGACAGGAGGAGATCAGGGTAGAAGATACTGGCAATGCCTCATTATCTGGAAATGCTTCTCAAGAGGTAGCTGTCACTTCTGGGTACTAAGTATATTTTCCTTTATCTTATAACCCTAGAGCTGTACTAAGAAGTACTAGGGAAAAAATTGTAAGTCCAAGTTGGAAGTTCCTAAAGAATTTTCCACCTTACATTCTTACTATAAAGAGTTATGTTCTTGGAAGTTGCTGGGAGTAGATCATAAGCATTCTCACTACACACACACAACACACACACACACACACACAATACTGTTGTAATTAACCTAATTATTAATAACAGGAAAGGAGCAAAGGGAAGACTAAATATTATAGGCATGTCACTTGGGCAGCTTTGCCAGGAAGCTGCAACTTTACGCATCCCAGGGAGCCACTGGTCCATTCCCCGCAGATCGCTGGGGGAAGGGCCTGGACAGGGGGAGATAGATGCATGCCCTGTAAATCTGAGGGGGCTAGTAAAGGTGCTTACTGTCAGTCACGCTTGGGAATAGGTCATGGACCAGAGTGGGCATGGTCACTGCAAGCACAGGAAGATTTGAAATATTTAATGCCCTTGAACAAAGGAGTTGCTCTCTTGTGCTCTTATACTTTGGGCTCTTTGGGGACTCTTGCTGTAGAGGGTATACTCTCTTGGCTCCCCGACAATCACCTGGGCCCCAGACCATGTGGACCCACACACAATGGACTAATAGACTGCAACTAACCTGATGCTGAACTGGACCTGGCTGCAGTATGAAATGGAAACTCTGGACACTGGCTTTGCTTCTAGTTCTACTGAAGCCCCAGCTGCACTTCTTGCTGGACTGGACTAAGGGAAATGGGACGTTGGAAACCCAGGGGTGTAATTCCATGCAAATAAAAATTATCCTTTGGTACGGAGTCCCAGAAAATTTTTTTTCTCAAGATATCATAAGGACTGCACCCCCAGCACTCAGTGGGGAAAGGGATACCCCATTTCCACTGGTAAACACACACACATTGTTAACTGTGAACTATGTGAGGCAATGGAGGTGGTAATTATATTGTCTTGGTAATCGTTCCACAATGTATCCTATATAATAAAAGCCTAATATGCTAAGTGTCCAACCATTTGTTCGAACGGTCACTATGATGTACACTGACCACCAGGGGGCAGACTCTCCGACTGGTAGGTTAGCTTGCTGCTGGGGTCAGGCCGGTCAGGACTGGGTGAGACAGGCCAAACATGCCCTGGAGCCCTCCCACGGTCCCTCCCTGGCCCCGATTTATCGTGCACCGGTGGGGTCCCTCTGCCTGGCCTACAGGGATCAGGATGAAACCAGCTCTCCGACATCCCCCGAGGGGTCCCGGATTGCAAGAGAGCACAGGCCAAGTTGATGGAACCCAATGGTGCACCAATCCATACACCAGGCCTCTAGAATGTGTATAAAATCATCGCATTTGCCAGTGTGGCTCAGTGTTTGAGCAATGACCTATGAACCAGGAGGTCATCACATTGATTCCTGATGATGGCTCATGGCTGGGTTGTGGGCTCAATTCCCCTATAGGCAGCCGATCCATGTTTTTCTGTCATTGATGATTCTAAAAATAAAAATAAATAAAACATTAAAAAAATAATAAAGAGATAAAGTCACATTTCACACATTAAATATATACAATTATATTTATCAAAAAGATGTCCATTTTTCAACCTCATATAGTTATTTTAAATGCAGTCTTTTATTTTTTGGTATGTATTGTGAAAGTAAATTGATGCTTTGCAGCCAAGTAATAATAGCTGTTCAAACATTACATATTGCAAATATAGTAATAGGCATTGTACATTTAGCCACAGAAAGGCTGCCCAGCATAACTATGTATCTATTTATCGATCTGCCTGCCTTCCTGTCTGTCTATTCACATGCACACTTGACTGGACTTACAGCAATTTAATATTAGCAGTGGTTACTTGAATCAGTGAGAAAATTTTCAGTCTCTTAACAATTTTTTAAAAGGCGTGGACTTGGTATGTGGGTCCGGCTAATAGTGTTTGAATATGTCACTGCACAGGTGAGAACCCCTGTTAGAACCTGGTAGGAACTGCCCTTCTCAGGAAGGGAATGTTTCCTCTCTCAGTGTGGCTTCGCCTCCGGAATTCCTGGTTCACATGCAGGACGGAGCTCTAAAGCTTTTAGAGGCCTCTCTCCTAAGGCTTCCTGCAGGCTCTCAGCTCCTGGAGGGTTTCAGTGGGGACTGCCCTTTGCTCCTCCAATTTGTCCTAGTGTGCAGTGTCCTCTTGGCACTGCTGCTGGTCAGCACAACATGCTTTCTGTCAGCTGGATCACCAGAGCAATGGCAGGAACGTAAATCAACACTAGGTTCTGTAGGTCTATAAAGAAGGAATAATGAAGAAATCCTTTATGGAGACAGACAGGGAGAGGTAGAAGACTGTACTCTAAATAGTACAAGAATTTAGATAACTATCCAATTCCTATAATATTCAATATGATATTAAACAATCAAACATTAAACTTTCAGGGAGAAGCATGAGGAATGGTGCTGGGATGATAAACTATTAAGTTGTTTACTCATGTGTTTAAAAATTTTTTAGTATGGTTTACTACATGCCAGGAGCCCTTCTACATGGCTGAGTTCGTGATTAACAAAATAGATAATGTTCCTGCCCACTTGTATTCTAGTGGGGGAGACAAACAATAAACATGAACAAACTCTGGTGACAAAAGGTAGTGATAAAGTTCTGTGAAGAGTAATAACAATATTGGCCACTAGATGGAACCGATTGCTTTCTTCCTTTCTTCATTTCTTTACCAATCAACTCCGAGACACTGTGAGCAGGACACACTGTTAATTAAATAGTTTTTTTGGGGCCAGGTGATAGGCACTGTCTCTCTTTCTATCTCTCCCTCCCAAATTGAATTTCTTTTTTCCACTAATTGACTGATAAGGGAAATAAGGTTAAGACATACTAAGGAGCCATCTGGGGTAGAGAGATTAGAGAAACTCCTTCCTAAATCAGAAATCCTCTCCTTTCAATTTCTTGGGCATTTACTTTTCTGTGTTATTTAATCTCTGTCTTCACCACTAGACTATGAGCTCCTTAAGAGAAGGCTGGTGAGAGTTGGGGGGCAGTGGGGGGGGGGGGGAGTTGGTGGGGGGTGGTAAGAGATCAACCAAAGGACTTGTATGCATGCATATAAGCATAACCAATGGACACAAGACACTGGGGGGTAGGGGAGGCTGGGGGAATGTCAAGGGGGAGAAAAAAAGGAGACATATGTAATGCTCTTTGTAATACTTCAAGCATTCCTAGCTAATAAAAGAGTAATATGCAAATTGACCATCACTCCAACACAAAGATGGCTGCCCCCATGTGGACACAAGATGGCCAGCAGGGGCGGGCAGTTAAGGAAAATCAGGCCAGCATGGGGAGGGAAGTTGGGGGTGACCAGGCCTGCAGGGGGAGGGCAGTTGGGGCTGACCAGGCCGGCAGGGGGAGGGCAGTTGGGGGGGACCAGGCCAGCAGGGGAGGGCAGTTGGGGGGGACCAAGCCAGCAGGGGAGTGAACTTGGGGGGGGAGCAGGCCTGCAGGGGGAGGGCAGTTGGGGGGGGACCAGGCCTGCAGGGGGAGGGCAGTTGGGGGGGGGACCAGGCCTGCAGGGGGAGGGCAGTTGGGGGGGACCAGGCCTGCAGGGGGAGGGCAGTTGGGGGGGCAGGCCTTCAGGGGGAGGGCAGTTGGGGGGGGCCAGGCCTGCAGCGGGAGGGCAGTTGGGGGGACCAGGCCTGCAGGGGAGGGAAGTTGGGGCAACCAGGCCTGCAGAGTAGGGCAGTTGGGGGGGACCAGGCCTGCAAGGGATGGCAGTTGAGGGGGGCAGGCCTGCAGGGAAAGGGCAGTTGGGGGGGTACCAGGCGAGCAGGGGGAGGGAAATTGGGGGGTCCAGGCCCTCAGGAGGAGGGCAGTTAGGGGGGACCAGGCCTGCAGGGGGAGGGCAGTTGGGAGGGACCAGACCAGCAGGGGAGGGAAGATTGGGTGACCAGGCCTGCAGGGGGAGGGCAGGCCAGCAGGGGAGGGAAGTTGTGGGGGACCAGGCCAGCAGGGGGAGGGCAGTTGGGGCAACCAAGCCAGCAGGGGGTGGGCAGTTTGGGGGGACCAGGCCAGCAGAGGAGGGAAGTTGGGGCAACCAGGCCTGCAGGGGAGGGCTGTTGGGGGGGGACCAGGCCTGCAGGGGGAGGGCAGTTGGGGCAACCAGGCCTGCAGGGGAGGGCATTGGGGGCGACCGGGCTGGCAGGGGAGGGCAATTGGGGGCAATCGGGCTGACAGGGGAGCAGTTAGGCATCAATCAGGCTGGCAGGGGAGTGATTAGGGGCAATCAGGCAGGCAGGCAAGAGAGCAGTTGGGAGCCAACAGTCCTGGATTGTGAGAGGGATGTCCGACTGCCTGGGATCGGGCCTAAACGGGCAGTCGGACATCCCTCTAGGGGTCCCAGATTGGAGAGGGTGCAGGCTGGGCTGAGGGACATACCCTCCCCGCACCCCATCCCCCTGTGCATGAATTTCATGCACCAGGCCTCTAGTTAAAAAAAATAAATAAGTAAAAGAAATACATCACATACACACACACACATACACACACACACATACACACACACACAAAGAGAGGGACTACAACTGTATTCTCACTCCTTGGCAAAATGTGATAGGTACTCAACCAATGTTTCTTGAATGAATGATCCCTGTAACCTAAGCAATGGCTGCTTTTCACGAAGCCTCATCTAACTCCCTAGGGACTCTGTTTTGTACATAGTTTGGGGGGGGAAATCTCTGAGTAAGTTTTCCTGCCTCGTGTTTGATGAAATCCTGTCTGTTAAAAAACTCACAGTGAGTGGGAAGGGTAGGATGTGTGTGTGTGTGTGTGTGTAGTAGGCATATTATGTGACACTGAGTTCTGAGCCATATATTTTCCTCTTTCTGTTGGGATAAAAGCCTAACACACAATGGATAGATATATTTCGTTTATCTTTATTGTTGAAAGTATTACAGCTATCCCCTTTTTTCCCCATTGACCTCCCCCATACCCACCTACCCCCCACAGTTGACAAAGTTTTAGTGCTCAGCGAAACTTAACAAATACTAGGCACATGCTTTTGTCAGGGATAACTCTAAAAATAAGGGTCTTGAATCTTCTTCTCTACAATGAGTAAAAGTAACATCGTAAAAACTACAAGGGAGTTGGAATCTAAGGAAATTCATACATCATGATCGACCCCATAATCTCTTGGTCTTAGAATGAAGATAGAAGCATAGAAGATCATGTGTGTGTTTAGTCATATTTCTACCTAAGTATTCCATTTTTAAAAAACAGCTATTGTAATTGGTATGGTTTTTTAATTTTTGGTTTCCAATAGTCCATTGGTTTTATACAAAAATACAGTTGAAAGTGGATTTTTGTGTATTGACCTTGAATCTTACAACCTTGTTAAACTCACATATTTGTGCCAAGAGTTTTGTTGTTGCTGTTGTTGCTATTTTGATGTAGATTCCCAGGGATTTTTCTATGTGGATAATCAAAGTGTGTGAGAATAAAGGCAGTTTTATTTTATTCTTTCTTATCCTCCTTTCCTTTCCCTTCCTCCCTTCCTCCCTTTCTCCCTTCCTCCCTTCTTCCCATTCATTTCTTTCTTTCTTTCTTTCTTTCTTTCTTTCTTTCTTTCTTTCTTTCTTTCTTTCTTTCTTTCTTTCTTCCTTTCTTCCTTTCTTTCTTTCTTCCTTCCTTCCTTCCTTCCTTCCTTCCTTCCTTCCTTCCTTCCTTCCTTCCTTCCTTCCTTCCTTCTTTCCTTCTCTCTCTCTCTCTCTCTCTCTCTCTCTCTCTCTCTCTCTCCTTCCTTCCTTCCTTCCTTCCTTCCTTCCTTCCTTCCTTCCTTCCTTCCTTCCTTCCTTCCCATATTGTAGGAAGCCTTTCATTATACTGTTTAACAGGAGTGGAGAGACTGCACATCCTTGCTTTATTCCTGAGTTAAGGGCAAAGCATTCCATTTATTATCATTAAGTATGTTAGGTGAAGGGGTTTTTGTGGATTTCTTTTATCAGCTTAAAGAGGGCCACTTTTTCTCAAGTTGTGACTTTTTCCAAATTCTAAAACTGCTTGAGTTATGCCTTGAGTAGACTGACCAGGGAATCTCTTTCCTTTAGGTCTTTAGATTAAAATACATCTCTTCCTGCTTCTTGTCATGTTATTCTTGAGATTCTCTATTTCTCTCTGAAGTTGTCTGCTCTCATCTTGGAATCCTTCCTTTTGTAACATGGCCTGTTCCTAAAAAGGGAAAAATAAAGAGTAAATCAAGTACAGCAGTAAGCAAATCTCAACTTCTAGTTAGTTTCCACATTTATGGTGTGTGTTTTTCTGAGTACTTTCTTCTTGAAATTTTCTGTACCGTAAATATTCATTACTAGAGGCCTGATGCATGAAATCCAAGCACAGGTGCAGTCCCTAGGCCTGGCTGGCGATTGAAACATGAGCATCTGGTGTGGAAGTGCAGGTCCCAGCTAACCTCTGGGCCCTGGGCGGCACCTGGGTCCCCGTGCCCCCGTATACACCCCTCCTCCTGAGTCACTGGGCCCGCCAAGCTTCCTCAGCGCCTGGGAGCCAGGCGTCAGCCCTGCCCCCCATTACTGCCACTGTTCGCCATCTTCAGGGTGATTGGCGGGACAATGGGGCCCTGCTCGCATTCACCTTGCCCTGCTAATGCCCAGTTACCTGGTCCACCATCCTACTGTAGTCCTGCTCTCATCAGGGCCCATTGGGGCCAGCAGCACCTCCACTGCCGCCCACTGCCAGCACTGCATCACCAACGCCCGCCATGTTCCACGCCGCCCACTGGTGCTCAGCACACATCATAGCAAGCGGTCTAACTCCTAGTCGAGGGGACGATTTGCATATTAGCCTTTTATTATATAGGATTCTTTTACCTGGACATCCTAGCTCCATGATTGCTTATCTTGAGCCTCCTTCAGCTAAGAGAGATTGGCTTATACCTTCTAATATATTGATAAACTTAAATTATAAGTCCCATTAATTCTATATAACCTATGTGGGCAATCTTTTTTTTTAAATATATTTTTATTCATTTCTTACAGAGAGGAAGGGAGAAAGATAGAGAGAAACATCAATGAGAGAGAAAACATTGATCAGCTGCCTCCTGCACACTACCCACTGGGTATGTGCCTGCAACCAAGGTACATGCCCTTGACCGGAATCCAACCTGGGACCCTTAAGTCTGCAGGCCAATGCTCTGTCCACTGAGCCAAACCGGTCAGAGCTATGTGGGCAATCTTAATCATGTTTCTTTTCAAATCTTATATACGCTTATACACACACTAGTAGCCCGGTGCACAAAAATTTGTGCACTTGGGGGTGAGGGTGAGGAGTGGGGCCAGACCCCTCAGCCCGACCTGCACCCTCTGTTATGTTCTGGGACCCCGGCCACTCCTGGCCTAGGCACAGGCCTACAGGCTTGGGCGGCCTGGCTCCCGAGGCCCCATTTTATCAAGAGAACAAAGTCGGCGTTAGTTACAGCCCTCACAGAACCCAGTACACTGCATCTGTGCATACAACTGCCTCGTTCATGTGCCTGCTTCGCCCTACTGAATTACTAATATCTTGAGGACGTAGCTCTGTCTTATCCTGCTTCAACTTCAGTGCCTGGTCTGGTGCCACGGACATGAGAGGGTTTGCTGAGTGAGTGAATAATGAGTGAGTGAATGAGTGAATGAATGAGCAAGTAAGTGAATGAGCAAGCAGCTACTGGTGGGGATAGTTTGCACTCTGCTCTGGGCTGCCTGACACAAACCCCGGGAAGTTCCCGCCCTGCTCCCTGGGGCCCCACTCCCCTCTCCTGGCTTATAGTTCTCGCAGGACAAAGGCGGCCTGGGTGTGCGTTTTGGCAGATCGGTGCATTAGCACCTGCCAGCCTGGGATCCCCTCGGGATGGACGTTTGTGGGTGTGGCTGGTGGCAGATCAGTGCGTTAGCACCCACCAGCCCCAATCGCTGCGGGAGGGCCATTTGTGGGCGTGGCAAGTGGTGGATCAGTGCATTAGCACTGGTCAGCTGGGGATCCCCGCTGGAGGATCGTTTGTGGGCATGGCCAGTGGCAGATTGGTGCATTAGCACCTGTTAGCCGAGGATCCCCGCTGGAGGGCCATTTGTGGGTGGGGCCGGTGGCAGATCAGTGCATTAGCACCCTCCAGGCTTGGATCCCCTCATGATGAACGTTTGTGGGTGTGGCTGGTGGCGGATCAGTGCCTTAGCACCCGCCAGCCCTGATTGCTGCAGGAGGGCCGTTTGTGGGCGTGGCCTGTGGCAGATCGGTGCATTAGCACCTGTCAGCTGGGGATGACCACTGGAGGGCCATTTGTGGGCGTGGCCAGTGGTGGATTGGTGCATTAGCACCTGTAAGCCAGGGATCCCCGCTGGAGGGCCGTTTGTGGGTGTGGCCAGTGGCTGATTGCTGTGGTCCCGCTGCCAGCTGTGGGTCTGTTCCCACAGGGGCCACCTGCTGCCCGGGTCGCAAATAGCAGGCCCGGATGGCAGCAGGGAAGGCGGGATGGCGCAGTTGCGCCCCGCCTGCAGTATTCAAATTAGCCGCCATCTTTGTTGGCAGTTAATGTGCATATCACCCTGATTAGCCAATGGGAAGCGTAGCAAAGTTACGGTTAATTACCATGTTTGTCTATTATTAGATAGGATACACACACTCAGACTTTTATATACATACACATGACAGAAATAAAACATTCTCAAAATCAAAGGAAGTGTCCATATCTTAGATTAGGGAATTTGATTTAAGCCTCCACAGCTTGGTGGCAAGAGTAGCAGGATATAAGTAAGGAGACATCAAGGTCCCTAACTGTCCATACAGGATTTCTGCACATAACTCACTACACAAACTAGGTGTAGGGCATAGCAAACAGTCAGGAGTGGCAGACACAGGTGTGAGAGGAAAGGAGTCTTTCTGCTCATAAAGGTTCTTTTAGAACCAAAGTCATACCAGGTGTGACAGAAAAACAGTGATTGTAGAGTCCTCTAAGTCAGTGGTTCTCAACCTTGGCTGCACATTAGAATCACCTGGGAATCTTTTTAAAATCCTGATTGCTGGGCCTCATCCTCCGGAAATTCTGTTTCTTTGTTACTAATGTTGTGGCCCCACCCCATAACAAAAAAACAGAATTTCCGGAGGATGAGGCCCAGAAATCAGGATTTTAAAAAGATTCCCAGGTGATTCTAATGTGCAGCCGAGGTTGAGAACCACTGCTCTAAGTGGTGAAGGTGGTTCAGATATCTTACCAATCTGTGTGACTCTGAAAAAGCTCATCTTTTCTGAACCTCTGTTTTTTCTCATAAGTTATAGGTACACAGCAATTCTTGCTTCATATAATATTAAGCAAGAGAAACAGGTAAGATATAGTATTTGCAATATTTAGAAGATAATAGCTACCATTGATTGAAGAACCTTATATAATAAAAGGCTAATATGCTAAATTGTCCCCCTCAGGAGTGTGACTGCTCGCTTTCATGTGCACTGATCACCAGGGGTCGATGCAGAACAAAGGAAGGCCCCAGCAAGGGAAGTTTCCTGCCATCAGCCAGACAGAAGGCCCCGATTGGCCCTGATCGCCGGCAAGGGCTTAGGACCCACCCCTTGCACAAAATTTTGTGCACCAGGCCTCTATTCTCTCTATATAAAAGCCTAAGTGACTGTTTGACTATTCGACTGGTAGTTATACTGCGCGCTGATCACCAGCGGGCAGATGCTCAATGCACAGGCATGAAAACATGGAACAGACTGATAAATCTCTGAGGGAAGGGGGGAGGGCAGAGGGTGGGAAGAGATTAACCAAAGATCATATATGCATACTAGAGGCCCGGTGCATGTATTTGTGCACTGGTGGGGTGCCTTGGCCTGGCCTGAGAGAATCGGGTCAAAACTGGCCTGGTGCACGGATTCGTGCACTGGTGGGGTTCCTCAGCCTGACCCGTGGGGATCGGACCAAAACAAGCAGTCTGACATTCCCTGAGGGGTCTCGAATTGTGAGATGGCACAGGTCTGGCTGAGGGACCCTACAAGTGCACGAATTTGTGCACCGGAACTATAGAGTACTGATAAAGGACTGGATGTGAGATAAAGGATAATAAAAAATTTTTAATAACCAGACATAGGCAGGCTCCAAGTCAGTCAGACAGACAGGGATTGAAAAGTATAAGTGGGCAAGCAAGGTCCTTCCGGGTTTTGAGTTCTAACAGCCACACAAACAAGTCAGGGAGAGTGTACAGAAAACAGAAAAAGGGAAACGTCTAGGTCAGCCATGGGCAAACTACGGCCCGCGGGCCGGATCTGGCCCATTTGAAATGAATAAAACTATTGAAATAAAAGACCGTACCCTTTTATGTAATGATGTTTACTTTGAATTTATATTAGTTCACACAAACACTCCATCCATGCTTTTGTTCCGGCCCTCCGGTCCAGTTTAAGAACCCATTGTGGCCCTCGAGTCAAAAAGTTTGCCCACCCCTGGTCTAGGTGATGCCATTACATACCTGAAGTTTAAGAGACAGAGCCCGCTCTTGCTCTGCCATTAATTGGGCCCTCTCCTGCTCCATCTTCTCAGCCAATTGTTTCACATATTCCTGATAACTCTTTTTTTTCGCCTCCATCATCTGCTGATTCTTCTTTTGCATTTCCTCCAGCATTTTTGCTGCAGCCTCTGCAGATTCAGCTTTCACACGTTGCACTGCCAGGAGGAAAGGAAGAAGACAAATTCATGTGGGTGACCACCTTGCTTTTTCTTCTTTGTGAACTTACCTGTCATTGTTGCTGCTGACTGCATATGCCCCAGTGAGACTGACTTTGGCTAGTAATAGGCATCTTTGCTCATCTGGCTCTTGTTTAAGGACCCCAGATTCTCCAAGCCAAATTATTTAAACTTTTAAAAGCTGTTGAAGCTATCTAGTCTCTTGACTTGCTCCTCACCTTCAGTCAGCTTTTCCCTTTTTGTGAGATTCTGGTCTGTCTGTAGAATTGCATCAATCACAGACTCCCTTGACCTCAGGTATGTGTGAAGAACTTCTTCACTCTAGGACCCAGAGAAAATGGCATTAGTAATAGGAAATCACTGGAAGCACTTATTCCTGTTTGTCCACCATTTTTTTCCTGTAGGAATTGCTTCGCTTGGCCCTGGTCCTTGTGCTGGTCAAGGGGCCCCTGTCACAGGGTGGGCACATGCTCCAGGTTGGCCAAGCCTGGTACCCTATGAAGCAGAAACCTTTGTAAGTGACTGATATAAATATAGATTGAGAGTCTCTGTTCTCTGATGAGTGCTCTACTTTTGGAGCTGTTGGTGCTGTGGTCCCATATGGGGTGAGGAATGAAGCCATCGTGGAGAGAGCAGATCCAAGGAAAGGAGGTGGAGGGAGATCGGGAGGAAGGGAAGTGTGGGGATGAGGGGAGAAACAGAGAGACAGATAAATCCTGGTTACCTGTATTCCCTTCCTGGGTTCCTGAATATACTTTTTCTTCAGCTCGTTCACAGTCTGCATTAAGAGACGATATCCTCCTGGTTTAGAATAAACCCCCTGCTTTATATCTTCTTCTAAAGAATGGAAGATATCCTTAAGTAAAGCCGAGCAGCGATCCGATGATGCTTTAATATTCTCTTTATAAAAGTCATCTCGCTTTATTGCTAACTGGGCCTTTAATGTGAAAATAGGAAGTAGAAAGAGTACAGAGAAAATGTTAGCTTGACCTCGGCATTTTTGGAAAGGCTTCTCATAAACCAGTCTGTGACCCTGTAAAAACTTACAGGCACCTCAGCAGTACCATATCCTTCCTCCTGATCCTGTCTTTCTATTGGAGACCCTTTCTCCTTGGAGGTGAAGTTCATGGCAGAGATTGCTGGCTTTATGTTAGCATTTATGCTACCTATATGCCGGTCATAGTGGGCCATGGCCTTTTTCACTGTGGCTGAGTTCTCTATCTGGGCCGAGGCCAGGATTGCGTTCTCCATGCAGGGCAAGTCCCCACTGCTGATGGCATCGACATAGGTCAGGACTAGGTTCTCTAGTCCTACAAATACACCTTTAGAAAGAAACTTCTGCTTTTTAAATTGGACCAGCGATTGCATATGGAAGAAATGTGGCTCAATATAAGTTTGCTCAAGATAACTAAGACTACATTTTTCTTTGCTTTTGGCTGTAATATTAAATCTGTCCAGTACCAACAAGCATGTAACTTGATGAGAAGCTGTGATTATTACCTGCATGCATTATCTAAATCATGTGAAGGAGCATTAGTTTCTGCATGAAAAGAAAAAAGTGTTCAAAACTTTGTGTCAATCATAATAAAATTGGTTGCAGACGGGAGCCTGGATGGCAGCTCTCATGCTGGCGGTTGCGCTGTCCCACCCTGCCTGCAGTATGCAAATTAGCCGCCATCTTTGTTGGTGGTTAATTTGCATATCATGCTGATTAGCCAATGGGAGGCATAGCAAAGGTATGGTCAATTACCATGTTTGTCTATTATTAGGTAGGATAGTACTTTGCTTTCTGAGACCCTAATCCATATAAACGTAAGAAAAAAATTACCGCTAATTTATTTTTAAATAAATGGTCTACATCCTTGAAGGAATTCTTCATGAAGACTTCAATGGCCTCTTTCTCACTGGCCATGTGCAGGTCCAGAAGCTCTTGGAGGGTTTCTGTGGGCAGCTGAACCTTCTCACTCATCTGCCAGTCATAGTGGGCAATGGCCTTTTTCACTGCAGCTGAGTTCTCTTTCTGGGCCAAGGCCATGATGGCATTCTCCATGCAGGGCAGGTCCCTACTGCTGATGGCATTGACATAGGTCAGGATCAGAGTCTCCAGCCCTACAAATAGAGAATAAAAGATAATGTTTGTTGTAGGTGGGGTGAGGAAACAGTCCATCCTCTATAAATCTGATGATATTTCTCAACACTCATTTGGCTCACAGCATCTATGTCCTCAGCATCACCCAGAAGTTTGCTAGAAATGCAGACTCTCAGCCTCTGCTCCAGATCAACTGAATTAAATCCTCCTCTGCCAAGATCCTTGGGTGATATGGACATATCAAAGGATGAGAACATCTGTTCTAGACACCATATGCCAGAAACCAATTCCAGCATGACAGCAGGGCTGAATCTGGGATTGGCTGATGGCATTTCCCCAAACTTGAATAGGATACATTAAATTGATTGTTTGCTGCCAGGCAGCTCAGGGCACCTTAGTCTACATGTTATTTCCTCCTACTGGCCAAACACCAGAACAGCTGTAGGCTAATTCCCCCAAATCTGACAATCCCTCTGTATACTAAACCCTGACCCTTTGAAGTGTATATCTCTGCCTCATCTCAGGACAATTTGTGTTAATAAAAAGCATGGGGTCCTGAGACAAAGAGATCTTAGTTTCCTTCAAACTAGGCTCCTCTGACCCCCAAATGCCTTTCAAAATTATATTTCGTTTCTTGACTCCTATTTAATCTATGTACAGCCTTCTCCAGATTTCATGAATCCCTTTTTTAAAAAAATATATTTTATTGATTTTTTACAGAGAGGAAGGGAGAGGGAGAGAAATACAGAGTTAGAAACATTGATGAGAGAGAGACATCGATTCAGCTGCCTCTTGCACGCCCCCTACTGGGGATGTGCCCACAACCCAGGCACATGCCCTTGATAGGAATCGAACCTGGGACCCTTCAGTGCACAGGCCAACGCTCTATCTGCTGAGCCAAACCGGTTAGGGCATGAATCCTTCTTAATGCTGGGACAAGAATCCTGGCAACCATAGACCTGTGTTTATTGAGGTTTATTGAGTGCATGTGCTATATCCCTAAACACCATTAGGATAAGAAATGTACCTCTCATTTATGTCTCTATCATAAGTTATGGTCTGTGGTAAGCATTTATAAAATCAATATTTGTGAAACAATTAAAAAGAAGTCCTCTGCCCTGACCAGGTGGCTCAGTTGGTTGGAGCATTGTCCCATGCACCAAAAAGTTGTGAATTTGATTCCTGGTCAGGGCACACACCTAGGCTGTGGGTTTGATCCCCAGTTGGGGCACATGCGGGAGGCAACTGATTAATGTTTCTCTCTCACATCGATGTTTCTCTCTCTCTCTAAAATTAATGGAAAAATATATTATGGGGTAAGGATTAAAAAACTCAAAATAAATTTAAAAAGGAGTCCTTAATTTTATTTATTGTAGCAGAACACTGTCCAAGAGATCTCTCCGTGATGATAGTCTTCTGCTATATGCGCTATCCAATATTATAGCCACTATACATGTAATCAGAATTTTTTAATTCATTTAATTTTAATTAATCTGCATTCAATTTTAGATAAATGTAGCTACTACACTTTTCTAGTACCTATTATATGGGATAGTAGAGGTCCAGTGTATTAGGTCAATTTGAAGCAATAGAGCTTTTTTGTTTGTCCTTTTCTATCTTTTCTCACCCATGAAATCTGACTAATAAAATCTATTAGAAATGTTGTGTCATCTAGAATGTACCACAGTAATCCTATATAATAAAAGGGTAATATGTATCTTGAACGAACCGTGGAAAGACCGATTGCTAAGACATGCACTGACCACCAGAGAGCAGACACTCAACGCAGGAGTTGCCCTCTGGTGGTCAGTGCGCTCCCACAGGGGGAGTGCTGCTCAGTCAGAAGCCAGGCTCACGGCTGGCAAGCACAGCAGCGGTGGGGCGGTAGCAGAAGCTTCTCCCTCCTGGACTGCCAGAGGGCGCAGGCCGACCTGAGGGAACTCCCCGAGTGCACGAATTTCATGCACCAGGCCTCTAAGAGTAGTAGATTTGCATTTTTCAAAGCTGAAACTAGGTGGATGCAATTCCACCTTTCTTTAGTCTTAACAGTGAGAGTGATGACCGGAAAGTGGACTTACGGGGTCCATTGACCTGGATGCCTCCTGAAAGAGTTTTGACTTTGGAATTGCTAAAGATGTAGGAACAGAAGTCAGCAGCTTGTTGCACGAATTCGGGGTCCAGCTCATCATCATGCATTGTCTCCAGTTGGCCTAGCTTCTTCCGATGAGTGGGCCGATCAAAGATAAAGCATTTCTTCTCTGGGAAGAACTTTCGGATACAAAGTCGGGCAAGGTTAAATTTTTCATTTTTAAGACTGGTACCTGGAGAAAGATAAAAATGGGCTTTGCTTAATATAGGGGCTTGGAGACTTTTTCTGTTAACGGTCAAATGGTAAATACATTAGGCTTTGCAAGTCAGGTGGTTTCTTTTCCAAGTATTCAAATTCTGCTATTATAGCATGAAAGCAGACATGGGCAATCTACATAGTATTCATCCAGTAAAACCTATTTGTAAGATAGCTGGCAGGCTGCATTGGCCATCATTTGACTGTGGGCCATAATTTGCCAACCCCTACCCTAGTGCATTGTCATGCTTTAATCTATTTTCTTTAAAAAAATGGCCATTCTACTCCATATTCTTTGGCTAATTACAGCATCACAAGCCCTAAGCAGGGAGATAATATGATCACAGTACAGGCAAAGATAAAAGAAAAAGAAACTTGTTCTTAGAACAGGGGAGAAGAAAATTCAAAATCTAATTTATGAATTTAGATATTAAACAAGCATTAATTCTTAGAACTAGGCAGCTGAGAAGTAGAAAACTATACATGTAAAAACACTAATAGAAAAATAAAAGATGATGGTTGCTAATGGCTTGTGATTCCCAATTATCAGTTCTCAGTCCCCTTTACCTTTTCTGAGTTTGAGTGAATTCTGCAGGTACTCGTCTGCTGAGATGGGTTTCCCATCTACTTCCAATTCTAGGGAAAAATCCCTCAGTGTCCACACAAAATCTGGAAAGAAGCTCACAAAGTCAGCTGAATCCTCAACCTCATTTGCATCAGGTGAAGATTTTTCCCTTATTTTTTCCATCAGCTCTGTCACATAGCTGAGTAGCAAACTAAGGAAAAATGGTGTTAAAGTACAGTGCCTCTCATGCCATATTAGTCCCACATATTCCAAACCTTTGTTTTGGCTTTGTTTCTAACCCAAATGTTAATTCTTCCTGCCCTTGAATTATTTTTCATACTTTCTCTTTTTGTACTTGATTTGCCAGGATTCACATTCAGGGAGCTGGTTTTTAGGTACAGGCCTCCCCTCTGATTTTGATGCTGTTCTGGACCACAAAAAGGATACTGCAGTTCATCCAATGCCTGCTGGTTTATGGTCCCCATGCTATTGTACACAAAGGTGCTGCTCAGCAGTATTGCCAGGGCAAAGATCCAGGAGTCATTTTGGTTGTCACCCTGGAAATCAGAACACATTTGGGCCAGGATTATGTTTTATTCTCATGGCACTTTCCCGATCAGCAGTAGTAAACGATGCTCATTTAGTGGAGTGACTTATTTTAGATTAATATCTTATAAGAGGAAAACAAATCCAAATGAAAATGGTTGTTAGTAGGACTTGGACTTTGAATAGTCTTCTGATTAGTGTTTTTGGTTACACTGATTCTCACTAGGTCCTCTTATGACCATTCGCAGATAATTGCAAAACAAACAGTCCAGATTGGTGGGCACTCTAAAGCCTTAAATGTAATTTAATTTTCTCTATGTTTTTACAGCAAAATTGACTTATGTAAGAGTAAAAATACTTATAGCTATTTTATCTAGTCATTATTATTCACTTTAACACTTTCCATTCTTATTAAATAGTCAAAACAATACTATGAGGCAAATATAGACTGTTTGCATTGGTTTTACAGATCAGAAAGCTGAGGGTAAAAGAAGTGAAATAATTTGCTAAGGCCACTGTGTTAATAACAGAGTTTAGGAATTCCGAACATTAATCCTTAACTCAAGTTCTCTGCAGGATAAGACTCATGGCTGATTTTGTTTGTGGTACCTTTATGCATCTGTGTTAACTGGCTTAGCTTATAGCCTCTTGTTAATAATTAGAATACTATCTAATGAGCACTATGCTCTTCTAAGATTCCGCCTTATATTTTCATGATCCCTGATTTCAAAATTGCGTCTCTTAGCACATAAACAGAAATGAAAAAAACACATACGGTTAAGTGCCAGCTCTTATTTGAATAAAAATTAAAATAATAATAATAAAATTCTTAAAAAGAAAAGAAAAAATATTAGTGTAGACAATACCTAGAAATGAGGGGATTGTCTCCAAATTGAATCTTCAACACTTACCTTCTCTACATCTCCCAGCCCCTTAGTGTCAAGCAGAACTAAGGTGTAGTTTGGTTTCTTAGGGTGACGTACACACCACATCCAGATGCCTTTGGTGTGAGACTGAACGGTGGAGCCTAGAGAGAAGCCTTCAGAGGAGAGAAGAGAGAGGGAGTGGAGTTTTCATAGCAGACGTTTCTTAAAATGGAGATAAACGTGAACATAATCAAGATAAGGAGAGACTACAACCGGTAGTCTGGTTGGCGTGGCTCAGAGGTTGAACGTCAACCAAAGAACCAGGAGGTCATGGTTCAACTACGAGGCAGGGCAGGTGCCCTGATTATGGGTTCCATCCCCAGTGTGGGGTGTGCAGGAGGCAGCTGATCAATGATTCTGTCTCATCACTGATGTTTCTAACTTTCTCTCCCTCTCCCTTACTCTCTGAAATCAATAAAAATACATTAAAAAGAGAAACCACAATCAGTATTGATTTTACAGAGAAACAGGGAAATTTAAATATCCAATACATAAAAACATTCAACACCTTTTTAATTATAAAAACTTTAACAAATCAGGGCTAGAAGAAAACTAACTCAACATAATAAAAACCGTATATGAAAATCCTTCAACCAGCATCACACTCAATGGTGCAAGATAGAAAGCTTTCCTTCTGCAAAATTAACCAAAATCTTTCAAAGACCTAATGTAAGAGCTAAAACTATAAACTTCATAGGAAAAAACATAGGGGGAAAACATAATATTGAATTTGGGATGATTTCTTGGATATGACACCAAAAGCATAAACATTGAAAGAAAAATAGTTAAGTTGGATTCAAAATTAAAACTTTTGTGAGTCAAAGGATACAATCTAAGGTGTTTCATAGGTATCCTGTGGAATGGGGGAAAATATTTCTTAGTTAAGGGATTGATATTCAGAATATATAAAGAAATCCTGCAACGCAATTTCAGAAAACAAACAACCCAATTAAAAAGTGAACCACGGGCTTGAACAGACATTTCCTTAAAGAAAATATACAGGGGAAGTAAGATGGCTGGGGACGGGTCTGCAGGCTGCTAGATGTGTTGGAGAGAGAACGAAAGGAGAATGCATGGACATACGGGGAGTGTCAGTATTTGTGAGTGAGGGACAGCTATACTTCAAGGGACTGTTGGGGACTGGTGGACCGGCCCCCCGAGACCGGGCAGCCTCTACAGCGGCTGAAATTTCCCCAGGAGCAGCGGGCTCTGCCATAGAGGCTGCACTATCTTGAAGGGGAGACAGCTGTGATTGCAGAATGACTGTGATCAGAACCCCAGCCTTACCTTCAACTGGGGAGATCTCGGATGCCTCCCGGGACCTTACAACCACAATGCCCAGGGACCAGTTACCTCAGCTGGGAATCCAGGAACATGGGAACTCCAACCTCCCCAACCACGGATGCCTGGGAGGTCTGCACAGGGGGAGACAAACGGGAATTCGCGGATGGGCCCTGTGCCTTCTCATAGGGCAGAAGGAACAGCTGAATCAAAGAGCACCCACCCAGAACCGGCGAACTGAACACAGCTGGCATTGCCTAAAGAAAGGTGAGCTTTGGGATCCAGGCTAGGATCTGGGAGAAACGGATGCAGTGGGAACTAGAGCCTCAGAGAAAGACTGCTCCCCACAAAATTCGCGGCTGGTGGGGTCAGTGTAGCCCTCGAATGTGGAAGGGGGTCCACAGGGCTGCTGGCAGAAGGGGATTCTAGATATTAACCCACAGCTGGACTGGACCCAAAAAGGCAGCCTGCGCGCAGATCCAGAGTGAAGAGGTCTTTTAGCCCCAAATATTAATACAGAAAAACTGCTACCCAGGGGCTGTAGCAGAAATTGACTCTTGTGTGTAAATATAACTAAAGACAGACTAAGAACCGAAGAGAGCAGAGAGATCCTGCCTGCTTGAAAATAGGGTTGTGGCTTAGGACACAGAGGAGCCATGGATCGCAGAAAACTTCAATACTGTGCTACCTGCAAGGAAAAAGAGTGTCAAGCAGAACAGTACAGGAAGTGGACGACCTTCACTCCTTCACATTTTTATTTTTTATCTTTTACTTAAGAAACTATTTTTTTTCTCTCACTCAATTTTACCTTGTTTTTTATTATATTTTTATTTTTAACTATTAATATTAATACTATTATTTTACCCTTTTTAAAAAAGTTTTATTTTGTGTTATTTTTTCTTTATTTTATTTATTTTGGGATTAGTGTTATACACTCTATTTTGATTTTCCCTTTAGCATTATTTTACTCTATCTCAATTTTTCCTTTATGCCAACATTCTCTTCTTCGTCACTTTTCCCCTTTCTCGTCCTGTTTCTCTTACCCTGTTCCTGCTTTAGTTTTTCTCTACCCTTTATTTTCACTCCCTGTTAAAAATTTATCCTACTCATATATCTAATTTCCTCTCCCGTGCTCTAAACCCATACACACTTCTCACTTCACTATCTTCAATATCCAAATATTTTTCTTTTTTGCCTTTTTCTTTCTTTCTGTCTTGTTGTTGTTTGTTTGATTATTGGTTAGTTGGTTTTTTTTTGTTTCTCTTTTTTCTCTCCTTGCTTCTTCTCTTCTTCTACTAATAGCCTAACTAATTCCAATAACTAACTCATGCCTATCTACTCTCTATCCTCCTTTTCCACAGTAAACAAATACATAGATAGATAGATTAAAGAAGGAGGAAAATTTTATATATATACACACACACAGACACACACACACACACACACACACAGTGGGGCCTTGACTTAAGAGTGTTCCGACTAACGAGTTTTTCGAGATACGAGCCATCTCTCAGCCGATTTTCTGCTTTGAGTTACAAGCTAAAATTCGGGTTACGAGCTAGCTTCAGATACCCCACCGCTAGTTGGCGCAGCGAACGTCACAGTGAACGCCACAACATCAGCCCAGCATTATGTGTCTCACTCATTCACTTTTTGATTTGACATACAAGTAATTTGAGTTACGAGCTCTGTCAAGGAACGAATTAAACTCGTAAGTCAAGGCCCCACTGTGTGTGTGTGTGTGTGTGTATATATATATATATATATATATATATATATATATATTCTTTTTTTGTATTTAGTTTTCTACTTTTCTTCTTATACACCCATTCTCTTTCTACCTCCTCTATACTGAATTGTGGCTATTTCCCCATTCATTCAATTCCTTGACCTTACCTCCTGGAAATAAGCTCTGCCTCCTCAGATTCATCTGGGTGTTTGTTGTTTGGAGATGTGTTGTTTGCATTTTTTGAATTAGTTGTTCTTTGTAGTTTGCATTCATCTCTGGGTGTTTGTTGTTTGCATTTTTTTGAATTAGTTGTTGTTTTATTAGAGTTTTCTCCCTATATACATATTTTTCCTTTTTTTCCTCCTCTCTCTTTTCTCTCTTACATTTTTTCCTTTCCTCAATATCATTTTTTCACTCTTCTCTATTCCCTAATTCTCTTTTCTCTGGTGGTCACCTTTATTCAGGGGCATTAGTATTGTGAATACATTTGTGTTTGGTGCCTTATGAATTGTGTCTTGTTGTGTTGTATTTTGTGCCTTTATGTCAATGCAGGAGAGAGAGAGCTACATAACCAGACACCTAGAGAGGAGCATCATGGGGAGACAATGAAACAGCCCACATATGAAAGAAAAGGGATACAGAAAAATGGCGGAGGCTTAGACGGACGTGTTGATGCTTTGTCCCAGAGCAGATAAGGGCGAGCAGCTGAAACGGGTAACATATAGCCCGAACAAGCAGAGGAGATTCAGCTGAGAGACAGTCTGCAGCCAGGAAAGACAGAGAACTTCTAGAAAATGGGGATGGTTAGAGATTGAGGCTGAAACCTCCCCCTGGGTGCCAGCTCAGCGGTGAGACCGCGCCATCTTGAGTAGCTGTTATCCGCATCCAGAGATCGGCTACTAACCCGGAGGCAACGGCTCTCAAGTAGCGCGACCACATGAACTCAGAGGAGACCTGCTTCCCTCCACAGAAAGGTTAGACCTTCCCTAAAGGTGCGGTTTGCAATTCAGGTTGGAGCGAGGAATGCGTGCACGCGGGGGGGGGGGGGGGGATATCTGCTCCCCCTAAAATCCACGCCCATAGAGGCCAGCGTGACCCACAAGTGGGGAGGGCTCCCGCAGGGCTGCTGGCAGAAGGTAACACTATAAATAAGCCCATAGTTGGACTGGATGCAAAGGGGCTACCTCAGATTCTCCCGGGTAGCCGGCTACTTGGTGCCAGGGGCCAGAGCGCGCGCAGAGACTCCGCGCAGTTCTGGAAGGTGGAGCCCTGCGAGTTCGCACAGCTTCCCAGGCTCTTGTTTACACACTTCCTCTTAAATCTGTGAGTTTTATTGTTGATCCCAGTGCATGTGATTGCCCAGTTGGGGTCGCTAGCGGAGCTTGTAGGGGAAGATTGTTTTGGGGGAGCCTGGGAAAGAGAGCTGGGAGTGGCGCCTGGGGAGCCAGCTCTGGGCGGAGCTGGTTCAGGTACAATAGAGAACTCCTGGTCAGAGAGGACTTAAAGCCTTGGAGGTCAATCCAGACACACTGCCACCCAGAGGCAGAGCCACGAACTGACTCTACTGTAAATACAGATAAGGCAGTAAGGGGAACCAACACGGCCTGCCTTAAAATCAGGACTGTGGCTTACAACACGGAGGAACAGTGTATCAGAGGGAAATTCAACATTCTCCTGAAATCCGAGCGTGCCAATAAGAAGAGTAGAAGATCTGAAGCAGCTGCATTACTGCACATTTTTATTTTTATTTTTTTAAATTACTTTTTCACCTTTTAACTAAGAAAACATTTTTTTCTTTTTTTTTATTCCCCATCACCTGATTTTACACTTTCAACTACTACATTTTTATTTTTAACTAGTATTATTACTGCTACCATTTCACCATTTTTTAAAGTGTCATTTTATTTTGTCTTTATTTTATTTTGGGACGAATGTTCTCCATTCTATTTTCATCGTTTCTTTAGCAACATTTTTCTCTAACTCAATTTGCCTCTGTGCTAAACCCTCTTCCCCACTTTTTCCCTTTTGTTGTCCTGTTTCTCTTACCCTACTCCAGCTTTAGATTTTCCCTATTTTTTTTACCCCCTGTCAAAATTTCACCCTACTTATATATCCAATGTCCAATCCCCTGCTCTAAATCCTTATACACCTTTCCGTTATCTTCCTTCACTATCCAAATTTTTTTTCTTCCTCTTCTTCTTTTCTCTCTCTATTGTTTTATTGTTGTTTGCTGGATTGACGAGCATATTGGGGTTTTTTTTAAGGATTGTTTGTGAGGTTAGTCTGCTAATTCTTTTTATTTTTCTGCCCCCTCCCACCCCCCCCAGGTTATTTCTGTGCTTCTGTTTTCCCTTGCGTCACTTGATATTATTGGTTGTTTGTAGTTTGTATTCATCTCCAGAAATCTGTTGCTGTAATTTGTTGGTATTAGTGACGGTTCTATAGGAGTTTTCTCCTCATATAAATAGTCTCTTCCCCTCTTATACTTCATTCTCTTTTCTCTCTTACTTTTTTTTCCTCTTCTTTTCCCCCCTCCCTTTTTCCAATTTCATTTTTGCACTCTTTTTTTTCTTTTTCTTTTTTTCTTTCTTTCTTTTTTCTCTTCTACCTTTTTCTCTTCTTTCTTCCTTATCTCCTAACTCTCTTAGCTTGGGGGGGCCACCTTTATTTGGGGTTAGTAATATCGTAAATACATTCGTGTTCAGTGCCTGGTACGTTGTGCCTTGTTGTGTTGTATTTTGTGCCTTTAAATCAACGCAGCAGGTTCAAGCAACAGCAGCCTCCTGATCACCACATGCTCTGTCTGGGGAACAGTTACTGTGTGTGAAGCCTCCCACCACCAGCCAGAAGAGCCACCACAGCTGTGAACAGCACCCACCAGAGGCCCTGCTATCAACGGAGGAGCCGCTGCTACCACAACCGCCCAAGGAGCAACCACAGCCCGAGGAGCCACTGCCACCCAGGGAGCAGCCACTGAACGACTCAACAACTAGATATGTCAGTGAGATCAAATATGGGTAGACAAAGAAACCCCCAAAGGAAAGAAAAGGAGGACTCACCAGAAAAGCAGCTAAGTGAGAAAGAGGCATGCAACATGACGGAAAAAGAATTCAGAATAAGGGTCTTAGAGAACATGCACCAGATGTGCAAGAAGCAAGAAGAAACAGATGAAAAAATCAGCTACTTATGCAAGAAGCTAGAAGAAACAGATGAAAAAATCAACAACTTAAGTAAGTCCCAAGAAGAAATGAAGAGCGACATACCTGCAATAAAAAACACCATTGAAAGTATCAACAGTAGACTAGGAGAAGCGGAGGACCGAATTAGTGAATTAGAAGACAAGGAAGCAAAACACACTCAAACTGTACTGCAAATGGAGAAAAAAATTAAAAGACAGGAGGAGAGCCTAAGGGAGCTTTGGGACAACATGAAACGAAACAACATACGAATAATAGGGGTGCCAGAACAACAGAAAGATGAACATGGATTAGAAAACTTATTTGAAGAAATAATATCAGAAAACTTCCCTGAGATGGGGAAGAAAAAAGTCACACAAGCCCAGAGAGTCCCAAACAAGGTGAACCCAAAAAGACCCACACCAAGACACATCATAATTACCATGGCAAATGTTCAGGACAAAGAGAGAATCCTACAGGCTACAAGAGAGAGATGGAAAGTTACATACAAGGGATCTCCCATTAGATTATCAAATGATTTCTCAACAGAAACACATCAGGCCAGAAAAGAATGGACGGAAATCTACAAAGTGATGCAAAGCAAAGGACTGAATCCAAGAATACTCTATCCAGCAAGGCTATCATTCAAAATTGAAGGGGAAATAAGAAGATTCACAGACAAAAAAAGGCTAAGGGAGTTTATCACCACAAAGCCAGCCATGCAAGAAATGCTAAAGGGAGTGGTGTAAAAAGAAGAAATAAAAAGCTCAGAAAGAAAACAGCCACACACAAAAAAAGAAATGGCTACAAACAAGTTCCTTTCAATAATAACTATAAACGTAAACGGACTAAATGCTCCAACCAAAAGACATCGAGTGGCTGAATGGATAAAAAAACATGACCCATACATCTGCTGTCTACAAGAGACCCACCTCATTAGAAGGGACTCACACAGACTGAAAGTGAAGGGATGGAAAAATATCTTTCACGCAAATGGAAAGGAAAAGAAAGCTGGGGTAGCAATACTTATATCGGACAAAACACATCTCAAAGTGAAGGCCATAACAAAAGATAAGGAAGGCCACTTCATAATACTGAAGGGATCAATACAACAAGAAGATATAACCCTGGTAAACATATATACACACAATGCAGGAGCACCCAAATTCATAAAAAAAAAAACTCCTGGAAGATATCAAGGGAGAGATCGACAACAATATAATCATAGTAGGGGACTTTAATACACCACTGACATCACTGGATAAGTCCGCTAGGCAAACAATCAGCAAAGAAACAGCAATCCTAAATGACTCACTAGATCAGATGGACTTAAGTGACATCTTCAGAACACTTCACCCCAAAGCCAGAAAATATACATTCCTCTCAGGTGCTCATGGGACATATTCAAAAATAGACCACATATTGGGTCACAAGCAAAGTCTCCACAAATTCAAGAAGATTGAAATCATAAAAAGCTTCTTCTCAGACCATGATGGCATAATGTTAGAAATCAACTACAATAAAAACAACCCCAAATACTCAAACACTTGGAAGCTGAATAGCATGTTATTAAATATTGATTGGGTTACCAATGAGATCAAAGAAGAAATTAAAAACATCCTGGAAACTAATGACAATGAAACACAACAATCCAAAACCTATGGGACACAATGAAAGCAGTCCTGAGAGGGAAGTTTATAGCTCTACAGGCCTATCTCAAAAAACAAGAAAAAATGGTAGTAAATCATCTAACTCTACATCTCAAAGAACTAGAAAGAGAGCAACAAGAAAACCCCAGAGTGAGCAGAAGGAAGGAGATAATAAAGATTAGAGCAGAAATCAATGACATAGAGACCAAAAAAACAATACAGAAAATCAATGAAACCAAGAGCTGGTTCTTTGAAAGGATAAACAAGATTGACAAACCTCTAGCCAGGCTCACCAAGAAGCAAAGAGAGAGGTCCCAAATAAACCAACTCAGAAATGATAGAGGCAAAATAACAACAGACCCCACAAAAATACAAATGATTATTAAACAATACTACGGACAACTCTACTCCAACAAACTAGACAACCTGGAGGAAATGGACAAATTCCTAGAAAAATACAACATTCCAAAACTCAATCAGGAAGAATCTAAAAATCTCAACAGGCCAATAACTATGGAAGAAATTGAAGCAGTCATCAAAAAGCTCCCAGCAAACAAAAGCCCAGGACCACATGGCTTCACAGGGGAGCTTGACCAAACATTCAAGGAAGAACTAAAACCTATCCTCCTCAGACTACTACAAAAAATTCAAGAGGAAGGAACACTTCCAAGCTCATTCTATGAAGCCAGCATCACCCTAATACCAAAACCAGATAAAAACAACACAATGAAAGAGAATTACAGGCCAATATCCCTCATGAACATAGATGCCAAAATCCTCAACAAAATCTAAGCAAATCAGATCCAACAGTACATCAGAAGGATCATACACCATGACCAAGTAGGATTTATCCCAGGAATGCAAGGATGGTACAACATCCATAAATCAATAAACGTAATACATCACATAAACAAATTGAAAGAAAAAAACCACATGGTCATATCAATTGATGCAGAAAAAGCATTCGACAAAATCCAACACCCATTTTTGATAAAAACTCTCAGCAAGGTGGGAATAGAAGGATCATACCTCAACATAATAAAAGCCATATATGACAGGCCCACAGCCAACATCATACTCAATGGACAAAAACTAACACCATTTCCCCTAAGAACAGGAACAAGACAGGGATGCCCACTCTCACCACTCCTGTTCAACATAGTCCTGGAAGTATTAGCCACTGCAATTAGACAAGAAGAAGAAATAACAGGCATCCAAATTGGAAAAGAGGAAGTAAAACTGTCCTTATTTGCAGACAACATGATATTATACATACAAAACCCTAGAGACTCCATCAAAAAACTACTAGACTTAATACATGAATTTGGCAATGTAGCAGGATACAAAATTAACCCCAAGAAATCTGAGGCATTTCTATACACCAATAGTGAACTTTCAGAAAGAGAGATTAGAAAAACAATCCCATTTACCATCGCACCAAAAAAATTAAGATACCTAGGAATAAACTTAACTAAAGAGGTAAAAGACCTCTACTCAGAAAACTACAGGATGTTGAAAAAAGAGATAGAGGAAGACATAAAGAGATGGAAGAACATACCATGTTCTTGGATTGGTAGAATCAACATCATTAAAATGTCCATACTACCCAAAGCAATCTATAAATTCAACGCACTTCCCATTAAAATACCAATGGCCTACCTCAAAGATCTAGAACGAACTCTCCAAAAATTCATCTGGAATAAAAAAAGACCCTGAATAGCTGCAGCGATCCTGAGAAAGAACAAAGTAGGTGGGATCTCAATGCCAGATATCAAGCTGTATTACAAAGCCACTGTTCTCAAAACTGCCTGGTACTGGCACAGGAACAGACATATAGATCAGTGGAATAGAATTGAGAGTCCAGAAATTAGCCCGAACCAATAGGCTCAATTAATATTTGACAAAGGACGTAAGAACATACAATGGAGCCAAGATAGTCTCCTCAATAAATGGTGTTGGGAAAATTGGACAGATATATGCAAGAAAATGAAACTAGAACACCAACTTACACCATACACAAGAATAAACTCAAAATGGATAAAGGACTTAAATGTACGACAGGAAACCATAACAATTCTAGAAGAATCCAAAGGTAACAAAATCTCAGACATATGCCAAAGCAATTTCTTCACAGATACAGCTCCTAGGGCAGTTGAAACTAAAGAGAAAATGAACAAATGGGACTACATTAAAATAAAAAGCTTCTGCACAGCAAAAGAAACCATCAACAAAACAACAAGAAAACCCACTGCGTGGGAAAACATATTTGCCAATGTCATATCTGATAATGGCCTAATCTCCAAAATGTATAGGGAACTCATACAACTTAACAAAAAGGAGATAAACAATCCAATCAAAAAATGGGCAAAGGACCTAAATAGACACCTTTCAAAAGAGGACATTCAGAAAGCCAAGAGACATATGAAAACATGCTCAAAGTCACTAATCATCTGAGAGATGCAAATCAAAACAACAATGAGGTACCATCTCACACCTCTCAGGCTGGCTATCATCAACAAATCAACAAACGACAAGTGCTGGAGAGGATGTGGAGAAAAAGGAACACTTGTGTACTGCTGGTGGGAATGCAGATTGGTGCAGCCGCTATGGAAGACAGTATGGAGTTTCCTCAAAAAGCTGGAAATGGAACTCCCATTTGACCCTGTGATCCCACTTCTAGGAATATATCCCAAGAAACTAGAAACACCAATCAGAAAGGATATATGCCCCCATATGTTCATAGCAGCACAATTCACCGTAGCTAAGATCTGGAAACAGCCTAAGTGCCCATCAGTAGATGAATGGATTAGAAAACTGTGGTACATCTATACGATGGAATACTATGCTGCTGTAAAAAAGAAGGAACTCTTACCATTTGCAACAGCATGGATGGAACTGGAGAGCATTATGCTAAGTGAAATAAGCCAGTCAATGAAGGGAAAATACCACATGATCTCACTCATTCATGGATAATAAAGACCATTACAAACTTTTGAACAATAATAGATATAGAGGAAGAGCTTCCTCAAACTGACTGTCAAACTGCAGTGGGAAGGCCAGGGAGGGTTGAGGGGCAGAAGGGAGGGGAGTAAGAGATCAACCGAAGGACTTGTATGCATGCATATAAGCATAACTAATGGACATAAGACACTGGGGGGTAAGGGAGGGCAGGGGATTTTCAAGGGCGGGGGAGGGGAAGGACACATATGTAATACCGTTTGTAATACTTATTATAATATTTTTTTTTAAAAAGAATAAAAAAAAAGAAAATAATAAGGGAAAAAAAGAAAAAAGAAAAGATACATAAGGTCTAGCATTCCAGGTACAACATTGTACCTGCAGTTGACAATACTGGATGGTACCCTTAAAAGTGTGAGAGGGTAGCGCTCATGGTGAGTGTTCTTGCCACAATAAAATAAAATAAATAAAATTTAAAAAAAGAAAAAAAGAAAAGGAAGATCACCAGAAAAGGAAGTAATTGAAATGGAGGCAAGAAATATGACATAGAAAGAATTCTTAGCAATAGTCATAAGGTCGCTGAAAAGGATAGAAGACAAATTCAACAATATGTGTAAGAACCAAGAGGAAATGAAGAAGAACCAAGAAGAAATTAAAAATGACATCACTGCAATAAAGAACCTAAAAGAAGGCATCATCAGTAGACTAGGAGAAGTGAAGGGCCGCATCAGTGAGCTAGAAGACAAGGTAGAATAAAATACCCAAGCAGAGCAGCATCTAGAAAAAAAATTTAAAAAACAGAGGGAGAGCCTAAGGGAATTTTGGTACAACATGGAATGAAACAACATCTGCATAATAGGGGTGCCAGAAGGAGAAAAAACTGCGCAAGGAATAGAAAACCTGTTTGAAGAAATAATGACAGAAAACTTCCCTGATATTGGGAAGAAAATCTTACACAAGTCCAAGAAGCTCACAGAGTCCCAAACACGATGAACCCCAAAAGATCGGCACCAAGACACATTATAATTAAATTGGCAAACATCAACGACAAAGTCAGAATCTTAAAGGCAGCCAGAGAGAGACAGAAAATTACCTGCAAAGGATCTCCCATAAGACTATCAACTGATTTCTCACCAGAAACACATCAGTCCAGAAGGGAATGGAATGAAATATACAAAGTCATGCAAAGCCAGGGTCTGAATCCAAGAATACTATACCCAGCAAGGCTATCAATCAAAATGGAGGGTAAAATCAGGAGGTTCACAGACAAAAAAGGATTAAGGGAATTTATTATCACCAAACCAGCAATGCAATAAATGCTAAAGGGTCTGCTATAACAAGAAGAAATAGGAAGGGAAGAAGAAACACAAGCCTACAGAATAAAAATGGTGACAAACAAGAACCTATCAATGATAATTTTAAAAATTAAATGCCCCAATCAAAATACATAGAGTAGTTGAGTGGATAAGAAAACATGACCTATATATCTGCTGTCTACAGGAAACCCATCTCAAAACAAAGAACTCAAACAGACTGATGGTGAAGGGATGGAAAAATATCATTCAGGCAAATGAAAATGAGAAAAAAAGATGGCATAGAAATACTTATATCTGACAAAATAGACCTCAAAGTGAAGGCCATAGCAAGAGATAAGGAAGGCCACTTCATAATACTAAAGGGAGCAATTCAACAAGAAGATATAACTCTTGTAAACATATGCACCCAATACAGGAGCACCCAAATACATAAAAAAGTTCATGGAGGATATCAAGGGAGAGATTGACAACAATACAGTTATAGAAGGGGACTTTAATACCCACTAACACCACTGGACAAATCCTCTTAGCAAAAAATTCAGCAAAGAAATAGCAATCCTAAATGACTCACTATGTCAGATGGAATTAATTGACATCTTCAGAACATTTCACCCCAAAGTCACAGAATATACATTCTTCTCAAGTGCACATGGGTCATTTTCAAAGATAAACCATACATTGGGGCACAGGCAAAGTCTCTTCATACTCAAGAAGATAGAAATCATATCAAGCATCTTCTCAGATCACAGTGCCATAAAACTAGAAATCAACTACAATAAAAACAATAAGCCCTGACAGGTTTGGCTCAGTGGATAGAGCATCAGCCTGCAGACTGAAGGGTCCCAGGTTCGATATCAGTCAAGGACATGTACCTTGGTTGCAGGCACATCCCCAGTAGTGGGTGTGCAGGAGGCAGCTGATCGATGTTTCTCTCTCATTGATGTTTCTATCTCTCTATCCCTCTCCTCTACTCTGTGTAAAAAAATCAATAAAATATATCTTTAAAAAACAAAAAAAATCAAACACCTGGAGGCTATATAGCATGCTTTTAAACAAGATTGAGTTACCAAAGAGGTCAAGGAAGAAATAAAAAACATAATGGCAACAAATGATAATGAAAACACAACAATCCAAAATCTATGGGACACAGTGAAAGCAGTCTTGTGTTGGAAGTTCATAGCTCTGCAGGACTATCTAAAAAAATAAGAAAAGATGGTAATAAATTATCTAACCCTACAACTCAAAGAGTTAGAAAGAGAGCAACAAGAAAAGCCCAGCGTAAGCAGAAGGAAGAAAATAATAAAGATCAGAGCGGAGGTAAATGACATAGAGACCAAAAAAAAATACAAAAGATCATCATAACGAAGAGCTGGTTCTTTGAAAGGATAAACAAGATTGATGAACCTCTAGCCCGGTTCACCAAGCAGAGAGAGAGGACCCAAATAAATAAAATCAGAAATGAAAGAGGAGAAATAACAACTGACCCCACAGAAATACAAAGGATTGTTAAAAAATACTATGAACAACTCTATTTCAACAAACTGGACAACCTAGATGAAATGGACATATTCTTAGAAAAATACAAGCTCCCAAAACTCTATCAAGGAGAATTAAAAAAACCTGAATAGGCCAATAACTACCGAAGAAAGTGAAACAGTGATAAAAAAATCTTCCAGCAAACAAAATTTCTGGTCTGGATGGCTTTACAGGGAAGTTCTACCAAGCATTCAAAGAAGAACTAAAACCCGTCCTACTCAGATTATTCCAAAAAATTCAAGAGGAAGGCACACTTCCAAGCTCTTTCTATGAAGCCCGAATTACCCTAATTCCAAAACCAGATAAAGACACTACAAAAAAGAGAACTATAGGCCAATATCCTTGATGAACCTAGATGCTAAAATCCTCAATAAAATTCTTGCAAATCAAATTCAGCATTGTATTAGAAAGATCATACACCATGACCAAGTGGGATTTATTCTGGGGATGCAAGGATGGTACAATATTCACAAATCAATAAATGTAATACATCACATAAACAAACTGAGAGACAAAAATTACATAATCATATCAATCTATGCAGAAAAAGCATTTGACAAAATCCAATACCGTTTTTGAATAAAAACTCTCAGCAAAGTGGGAATAGAGGGATCATACCTCAACATAATAAAAGCCATATATGACAAACCCACAGCCAACAGCATACTCAATGGGCAAAAACTAAACTCATTTCCCCTAAGAACAAGAACAAGACAGGGATGCCCACCTTCACCACTCTGGTTTGATATAGTACTGGAAGTGCTAGCCATAGTGATCAGACAAGAAAAAGAAATAAAGGCATTCAAATTGGAAAAGAAGTAAAACTATCCTTATTTATAGATGACATGGTAATATGCATAGAAAAACCCAAAGACTCCATAAAAAAACTACTGGACCTAGTAAGTGAATTTGGCAAAGTAGCAGGATACAAAATTAATACCCAGAAATCTATGGTCTTTTTATACACTAATAATGAACTCACAGAAAGAGAAGTGAAAAAAACAATCCCATTTACCATTCCACGAAAAAAATTAAGATACCTAGGAATAAACTTAACTGAGGACATAAAAGACCTGTACTTGGAAAACTACAGGACGTTGAAAAAAGAGATAGAGGAAGACATGAACAAATGGAAGAATATACCATGTTCATGGATTGGTAGAATCAACATCATTAAAATGTCCATATTACCCAAAGCAATCTATAAATTCAACGCAATCCCCATAAAAATACCAATGCATACTTCAATGACCTGGAACAAATTCTCCAAAAATTTATCTGGAACAAAAAAAAGACCCCAAATAGCTGCAGCAATCTCTAGAAAGAGGAACAATGTAGGAGGGATCACAATACCAGATATCAAGGTATACTACAAAGCCACTGTTCTCAAAACTGCCTGGTACTGGTACCAGAACAGACATATAGACCAGTGGAATAGAACAGAGAACCCAGAAATCGACACAAGCCAGTATGTTCAATTAATATTTGACAAAGGAAGCAAGACCATACAGTGGAGTGAAGACAGTCTCTTCAATAAATGGTGTTGGGAAAACTGGACAGATACGTGCAAAAAAATGAAACTAGACCACCACCTTATACCATACACAAAAATAAACTCAAAATGGATAAAGGACTTAAATGTAAGATGGGAAACCATAAAAATCTTAGAAGAAGTCATAGGCAGCAAAATAGCAGACATTTGTGTTAGCAATACCTTTACTGATACAGCTCCTAAGGCAATGGAAACTAAAGAGAAAATAAACAAATGGGACTACATAAAAACAACAACAACAACAACAACAACAACAACAAACTTCTGCACAGCAAAAGAACCATCAACAAAACAACAAGAAAGCCCACTGCATGAGAGAACATATTTGCTAATGTTATCACCAATAAGGGTTTAATTTCCAACATTTACAGGGAACTCACATAACTTAACAAAAGGAAGATAAACAATCCAATCAAAAAATGGGCAAAGGACCTAAATAGACACTTTTCGAAAGAGGACATTCAAAAGGCCAAGAGGCATATGAAAACATGTTCAAAGTCACTAATCATCCGAGAGATGCAATCAAAACAACAATGAGGTACCATCTCACACCTGTCAGGATGGCTACATCAACAAATCAATAAACGACAAGTGCTGGAGAGGATGTGGAGAAAAAGGAACACTCCTGCAGTGCTGGTGGGAATGCAGACTGGTGCAGCCACTGTGGAAGACAGTATGGAGTTTCCTCAAAAAGGTTAAAATGGAACTTTTATTTGACCCAGTAATGCCACTTTTAGGAATATATCCCAAGAAACCAAAAACACCAATCAGAAAGGATATATGCATCCCTATGTTTATAGCAGCACAATTTACCCTAGCTAAGATGTGGAAACAGCCTTAATGCCCATCATCAAATGAATGGATTCAAAATTGTGGTACATCTACATAATGGAATACTACACTGCGGTAAAAAAGAAGGAATTCTTACCATTTGCAACAGCATGGATGGAAGTGGAGAGTATTATGCTAATTGAAAGAAAAATACCACATGATTTCACCCATTTATGAATAATAAAGAACATTATAAACTGATGAACAAATATAGATACAGTGGCAGAGCAGCATCGAACAGTCTGTCAAAATACAGTGGGAAGGTTGGGTAGGGTTGGGCGGGGGGAGGTAAGAGATCAACTGAAGGACTTGTATGCATGCATATAAGCATAACCAATGAACACAAGATACTGGGGAGTAGGGGAGGCCAGGGGAAGGTCAATGGAGGAAAAAGGAGACATATATACTACTCTTTGTAATACTTTAAGCAATAAAATTAAATTAAAAGAAAAAGAAAAGAAAATATACCAATAACCAATAAACACCTAAGAAGATAATTAAAAGCACTAGCTATCAGGCAAATACAAATCAAAACCACAATGAGATACTATTTCACACCCATTAGGATGAGCACTACCAAAAAACAAAATAGCAGCCTGGCTGGCGTGGCTCATGGTTGAGTGTGGACCTATGAACCAGAAGGTCATGGTTTGATTCCCAGCCTAGGTTGCAAGCTTGATCTCTAGTGTGGAGAGTGCAGGAGGCAGACAATCAATGATTCTCTCTCATTATTAATGTTTCTATCTCTCTCCATGTCTGAAGTCAATAAAATTGAACAAACAACATCAAAGTCACCACACACACAGCAAAATAACAGGTATTGGCAAGAATGTGGAGAAATTAGAATCCTGGGCATTTCTGGGAGAAATGTAAAATGGTAGAGTTGCTGTGGGAAATGAGATGATTATTCTTTAAAAAAATTAAACATAGACTTCTAGGAAAAGAATACAAATTATGCTTTTTAAAGGGAAATTAAGGAAAGTGGGAAGAGACAGTGAGTTGACTCTTTCAGACCACAGTAAGGTAAGAGCATGACGGTAGATTAAAAGTTAGCTTTCAAAATTCCTTCCCATCTCTACCTTACTCTTCCTTTAACACCATATTCAAAGCTGGGAGTGTGGGTAGACAGAAGGGATCTGGCAGAGCTTAGCTGGTGCCCCTCACCTTTTTGCTGCCCTGCCAGCTTGTTCATCAGGTAGGATTTGCCTGTGCGGTAGAGACCCACAATGGCCACCACCACAACAGGCTGTGTAATGGCAGACAGGATCTTCAAAGCTTCTGGATTAACCACTAGTTGCGTGTTAGTGTTCTCAATGAGGCACACCGGGCCTGGCATGTGGATGTCTGAGGCCATGTCCAGGGTGTCACCTTATCTGCAAGCAAGGAGATGAGGTGGATTAGAATTTCCAATCTGAGTAGATCAAGAACTTTCACCAGGTTATTTTGATCAAAAAGGTAGAGTCATAAAATTTCCCAATGTGGCCAAAAGTTCTGTATCAACAGTGAGATGGATGAGGGCAAGATTTGTATTCTTTTAGCAAGTTATAGAAGTGCAATTGAAGTAGTCCATTAAAAAAATATTGTTATGACAAGGACATCAACATTTAACCACTTTCATGAACAAAATCTTTAATTTACCATAGAAATCTTTCTTTTTAGATTCTCATTAAAATTTTCAGACTAGAGCCCACCTGGTCTGGCTCATTGGTTGAGCGTGGGCCCATGAACTAGGAGGGCAGGGTGCAATTCCTTGTCAGGGTACATGCCTGGGTTGCAGGCTTGATCCCCAGTAGGGGATGAATAGAAGGCAGCCAATGAATGTTTCTCATTATTGATGTTTCCATTTTTCTGTCTTCCTTCCTCTCTCTAAAATCAATAAAAATATATAAAAAATTTATTTGCTAGACATTAAATAAAAAATAGAATAGGCTTTAGAGCAGGGGTGGGCAAACTTTTTGACTCGAGGGCCACAATGGGTTCTTAAACTGGACCGGAGGGCCGGAACAAAAGCATGGATGGAGTGTTTGTGTGAACTAATATAAATTCAAAGTAAACATCATTACATAAAAGGGTACGGTCTTTTTTTTTTTACTTTTATTCATTTCAAACGGGCCGGATCCGGCCCTCGGGCCGTAGTTTGCCCACGGCTGCTTTAGAGAGTAGTTTACATTTTGACCATATGTAAGAAATTTAATATTTATTTGTTAATTAATTCTGCTATGAATAAAGACTTTCGGGAATAAATGTTTTGTCATTTGATGTATGCTTTGGACAATTTTCACAGATTTTTTTTGTTGCTAATCCTCACTGGAGGATATTTTTCCATTAATTTTTAAGGACAGTGGAAGGGAGGGGGAGAGACACAGAGAGAGAAATATCTATGTGAAACAGACACTTGGATTGGTTGCCTCCTGCACATGCCCCCACCGTAACCATTCAATCCACCCTTTATCCAAGGGTCGACACTCTAACTGCTGTTCGCAAACAGGCAGGGCATTTTTCACAGATTTGAAATGTGTTTTTTTCTACTAGTTGTGCTTATTTTGCAGAAATGAAGATTCACAGAACTGTGTATACTGTGATTCTGGAAGTGGAACTAATATAACTTACATTACAAATTTTATAAAAATGTATGACTCTATTAAAAACATGACTAGGGACATTCCCATCCAGGCTGTGCCAGAGGCACAAGAGGAAACACCTACGCTTTTACAAACTCTCGGATCCACTGAGCTGGTTTGGGCAGGATCATGAGGCACCAGATCCTACGGGGAGAGGCAGCACGGCCTTGCAGTGGTTGGAAAGTGAGGGAGGCTCTGTAGCGCAGCTGCTCGCCGGCACTGGGGTACGTGAAGTCCCAGAGTCTCAGAGAGCCATGGAGATGCCATTGCTATTTGCTCCTCCCCATGACTGCCTGAGACCCCGCCCTACTCAATTTACATCCCCATCCAAGCTGTGCCAGTGGCACAAAAAGACCCACCTGCGCTTTTGCAGCCTAACCCAGAAAATTTCAGACTTCAACTCCTCGCACCCATGGGAGACACACTCAAGAAGCAGACCCAGGAGAACCAAGATGGCGGAGTAAGGTACAGACCTGTGGGTGCTGCCTCCCACAACAACATTGAAACTACCAACTATAGGACAAACAGCTATCATACGGAACCATGGGAAAGCTGGCCCAGTGGATGCTCTACAACTGGAAGGAAAGAAAGAAGAGCATTGAGACTGAGTAGGATGTGCAGAGACACCAAGTACAGAGCCCAACCCAACAAACTGCAGATTTCAACTCCTCGCATAGAAAGAAGAGCATTGAGACTGAGTAGGATGTGCAGAGGCACCAAATACAGAGCCACCCCAGCAGGCTGCAGATTTTGGCTCCTTGCATCCAGGAGGGACGCGCTCAGGGGGTGGAGTCGGGTTCGGGGGAGGCCGGGGCCAGGCCCGGCTGGGCTGTTGATGTGGAACCGCTGTACCAGCAGGCGCACAAGCACGTCCACCAGTTCCAGTCTCACGTGGAATGCTGAGGGATGGAAGACAGGCAATCTGTGCATTTGGTGGTGGGCGAAGTCCGAGCAGGCGTGCCAGATGTTCAGCCACCAGGAACACCTGGAGATTTTGTCTGGTGGGGAGCCGCCCGGCAGGGGACAGAGTGCCAAACTTCGTGTTGCCCCGGTGAGGTCGGCATGGCCCCGGTGAGACCGGGACGGCCCTGGTGAGGCTGAAACGGCCCCGGTGAGGTCAGGATGGCCCCGGTGATATTGGGATGGCCCCGATGAGGTCTGGATGGCCCCGATGAGGTTGAAGCGGCCCCGGTGTAGGTGGAAACAGCCCCAGTGATGTCAGGATGGCCCTGGTGAGGCCGAAACAGCCCCGGTGAGGTCAGAATGGCCCCAGTGAGGTTGAGACGGCACCCGGGGATGAAATGGCACTGGTGAGGTCGAGACGGAACCAGAGAGGTCGAGACAGCCCTGGTGAGGTCGGGACAGCCCCAGTGAGGTTGGGACGGCCCCGGTGAGGTAGGGACAGCCCCGATGAGGTTGTGACGAACCCAGTGAGGTCGAAACGGCCCGGATGAAGTTGGGATGACCCTGGTGAGGTTGAAACGGCCCCGGTGAGGTCGAGAAGGTCCTGGTGAGGCCAAAATGGCCCCGGTGAGGTCGGGACAGCCCCGGTGAGGTTGAAACAGCCCCAGTTAGGTCAGGACGGCCCCGGTGAGGTTGGGACGTCCCAGGTGAGGCTGAAATGGCCCCGGTGAGGTCAGAATGGCCCCGGTGAGGTCAACATGGCACTGGTGGGGTCGAGATGGCCCCGATGAGGTCAGGACGGCTTCGGTGAGGTCGAAATGGCCCCAGTGAGATCGGGACGGCCCCGGGGAGGTTGAGACGACCCCAGTGAAGTTGGGACAGCCCCAATGAAGTTGGGACGGCCCTGGTGAGGTTGAAACGGATAATGGGGACCAGTATACACTGATGAACAGGGGTAGATGCAGAGGCAGAGCAGCATTGAACAGACTGTCAAACTAGAGTGGGAAGCCTGGGGAGGGTTTGGGAGAGGGGGTGTTAAGAGATCAACCGAAGGAATTATGCATGCATATAAGAATAACCAATGGACACAAGACACTAGGGGGTAGGGGAGGCTGGGGGAATGTCAAGGCAGGGGGGAAAGGAGACATATGTAATACTCTTTGTAATACTTCAAGAAAAAAAATTATTTAAAAATAAATAAATAAATAAATAAAATTAAAAAAATTCACACACACACACACTAAATAAAAACATGACTAGGGACCTGCCCAAAGCCTAGGTATGAGCTTGTGCAAGCAAGGGACCCTATACTTCAACTTCATTAACTTCACAAAATTTAGACTCCAACTAAAAGGGGGTAAGATTCCATTGCTGCAAATACTGAATGTTGCCAAAAACCATGTTTGTGTATGCATGTGTGTGGTGTAAGGGAACAAAAGACCATGAAATATGAATTAAAAGATCAGGAAGGCCTATGTTGTTCGAGGAAAATGTATTTCTAGTCATACTTTTGTAGGTTTTCTGTTTTGTTCTGTTTTTCCACTTGGTAGAGGAGAAGGAGAAGAAGGAAGAAGACAGAAGGGGAGAAAACTGGGGAGAAAGAGGGATAAGAAGAGCTAAAAGGAGAGGGAGAGATGGCTGTCAGAGAAGTAGGTGATGAGTAAAGTTCATGCCAAGCCAAGGAATTCAGAGGCAGTTTCCAGAAAGCAAGAACAAAACCACTTGAGTGCACAGAGAGGTCAGGTAAACAAAATCTTGGCTTTAGCAATGAAGGTTCATTAAAGAGAAAACTTTTTAGTAAAGTATTGGGGCCAAATTCTACTTGTAAAGGGTAAGAAAGAAGTTGGCCTTAAGAAATTGGATCTAGTGAACCGGGGCTATATTTATTTTATTTTATTTTAAAAAATTGTTATTTTTCAATTACAGTTGACAATCAATATTATATGAGTTTCAATGTACTACATAATGGTTAGACATTTGTATACTTTAAAAGGATCCCTTCTATGTGTCTAGTACCTACATGTCAGCATACATAATTATTACATTACTAGAGGCCTTGTGCATGAATTTGATCTGGCTGGTGATCAGGGCTGATCAGGGCAGGCTGGATGGGGGAAGGGACCGAGGGAGATTGGCTGGCCAGGGGGAGAAGCCTGGGAGGTTGGCCAGATAAGGGGGGAAGGGCTGCGGAGGTTGTCCAGCTGGCTGGGGGAGGTCAGCTGTGCAAGGTTGGCTGTGGGAGCACACTGACCAGAAGGGGGCAGCTCCTGCATTGAGCCTCTGTTCCCTGGTGGGCAGTGCACATCATAGGGGCTAGTCGTTCTGGTCATTCTGCAGTAATGGTTGCTTTGGCTTTTATTATATAGACTAGAAGCCCGGTGCACAAAAATTTGTGCACTTGAGGGGGAAGGGGGGGGGGGGTCCCTCAGCCCGGCCTGTGCCCTCTCGCAGTCTGGGACCCCTCGGGAGATAACGACCTGCTGGCTTAGGCCTGCTCCCGAGTGGCAGAGGGCAGGCCCAATCCCTAGGTGCAGCCCCTGGTCGGGCTCAGAGCAGGGATGATTGGGGAGTTGGGGCGCCACCACCTGTCATGCACAGAGCAGGGCGAATCGGGAGGTTGAGATGCCACCCTCAGTCACGATCAGGGTAGGGCCAATTGGGGGGTTGGGGCACCACCCTCTGTCACACTCAAGGCAGGGTCGATGGGGAGGTTGCGGCTCCACCCCCTGTCACGCACAGAGCAGGGCCAATCAGGGGGTTGGAGCGCTGCCCGCTGTCACTCACAGAGAAGAAACCATCAGGGGGCTTGGGGCTGCGTAACCTGTCACGCACAGAGCAGGGTAGATTAGTGGGTTGGGGAGCTCCCCCCTGTGGCACACAGAGCAGGGCCAATCAGGGGGTTGAGGAGCTCCCCCCTGTCACTCACAGAGTAGAGCCAATAGGGGAGTTAGGGCACCGCCCCCTGTCACACACAGAGCAGGGCAGATCAGGGGGTTGGGGCGCCGCCACTGTCACACTCAGGGCAGGGCCGATGGGGAGGTTATGGCTCTACCCCGTCACACACAGAGCAGGGCCCATGGGGGGGGAAAGGGTTGGGGCACCGCACCCTGTCACAAACAGAGCAGGGCCGATCAGGGGGTTGGGGTGCCACACCCTGTCACACACAGAGCTGCAGGGCAATCAGGGGATTGGGGAGCTCCCCCCTATCAGGCACAGAGCAGGGCTAATCAGGGGGTGGGGCGCCTTCCCCTGTCACGAACAGAGCAGGGCGGATAGGGAGGTTGTGGCCCCTCCCCTTGTCACACACAGAGCCCCAGGGCGATCAGGGAGTTTGGGCGCTGCCCCCTGTCACGCTGATCCCGGTGCTGGGATGCCTCATGGCTCCGCTGATCCCGGTGCCGGGAGGCCTTGTGGCTCCACTGATCCCAGTGCTGGGAGGCATATTACCGTTTTACTATATAGGATAGAGGCCTGGTGCACGGGTGGGGGTCGGCTGGTTTGCCCTGAAGGGTGTCCTGGATCAGGGTGGGGGTCCCTACTGGGGTGCCTGGCTAGCCTGGATGAGGTGATGATGGCTTTTTGCAGCTGGTCACACACCCTTCAGGGTGGGGGTCCCCACTGGGGTGCCTGGCCAGTCTGGGTGAGGGGCTAAGGGCTGTTTTCAGGGTGGCGGGTGACTGAAGCTCCCAACCGCTCCTTTTTCTCTTTCGTTTTTTATTCTGGGCCAGCTTTAGCTCTGGCTCCAGCTCTGAGGCCTCTGCTGCTGAAAGAAGGTATCTGGTTTGTTTGGGTTCTATAATCGAACCACTGTTTCAACTCCAGCTCTGAGATCCCGGCTGGCTGAAAGCAGGGATCTGCGTTTGTCCTATAATTGAAACAATGTTGCTGTCCTGCTGGCTGAAGCCCGGCTGGCTGAAAGCAGGTTTCTGGGGTTTTGTTTAGCTTCTATATTTGTAACAATGTTTCAAACTGCAAGCTCAGAGCTGGCAGCGGCAGGCAGGGAACATTGGCTTCCTCCGTCACTGCAGCAAGCAAGCCTCCTGTTTGCTTCAAGCTGCCTGGCTGCCGGCCGCCATCTTGGCTGGCAGTTAATTTGCATATCGCCCTGATTAGCCAATGGGAAGGGTAGCGGAGGTACGGCTAATTACCATGTTTCTCTTTTATTAAATAGGATTATTTACTATATTCCCTAGACTTTACTTTACATCCCTGTGACAGTTTTGTAACTGCCAATTTGTATTTCATATATATATATACGGAGCCCCAAGCCCCCTGATGGTTTCTTCTCTGTGAGTGACAGGGGGCAGCTCCCCAACCCCCTGATTGGCCCTGCTCTGTGGGTGACAGGGGTCGGCGCCCCAACTCCCCAATTAGCCCTGCTCTGAGCCAAACCAGGGGCTGCACCTAGGGATTTGGCCTGCCCTCTGCCACCCAGGAGCAGGCCTAAGCCAGCAGGTCATTATCTCCCGAGGGGTCCCAGACTGCGAGAGGGCACTGGCTGGGCTGAGGGACCTCCCCCTCCCCCCTGAGTGCACAAATTTTTGTGCTCCGGGCCTCTAGTATATATATATTATTGATTTTTTACAGAGAGGAAGGGAGAGGGATAGAGAGTTAGAAACATCGATGAGAGAGAAACATCGATCAGCTGCCTCCTGCACACTCTCTACTGGGGATGTGCCCACAACTAAGGTACATGCCCTTGATCGGAATCGAACCTGGGACCCTTGAGTCTGCAGGCTGAGGCTCTATCCACTGAGCCAAACAGGTCAGGGCCCAATTTGTATTTTTTAATCCCTTTCCCATTTTCACCCAGCCCCCATCCTCCCTCACATATGGCAAACAGAACCTGAGTTACTTTTCAATGAGTAATTCACTTTGATACAAAGCTCATCTATATGACAAATGTCTGGTGTTTTTGTGAATCTTCATCTTTCACTCTGAGTTTCAGGTTTTTCTTTCTTCGTTTTTAACAGTGTCATGTGACTGTTCACACTGCATCTCATTTTCTCTGTTTCTTTCTCATTAAAATAACATATCTGTAGCCCTTCCAGTGTGTCAGCTTGAGCAAGTTCCATCAAAGACAATGGTAATTTAACTGTGTCTGCAGCCAACTCCATGTTGGCAAAAATAAAGACAATCACAATGCATTTCAAACTCCGAGCTTAGCCCCCTGTCTGCTGCTGCCTAATTCCTCCAAGCGCAGTAGTGACATTTAGGGATGCGCTTCCACCAGATATCACAGGGATTGCACCTCACCGCCTGTCCCACGCGGGCTCTGCTGCAACTTATCCTCATGCTCATCGTTCTTTGGAAAAGGAACTGACCCCCCTTATAAGTCCCTCCCACCAGCCCCAACCTTACCCTGGACTCCATTTCTCACAGTACAGGTCCTTTAGAGGTGGAGAGAAAGCTGCTTTGATGAGAAAATAAAGTTCTTACCTGTTTTTTTTTTCTCCTCAGTGTAGGTTGCAGTGGTTTGTTACTTCTTTGCCTTTCACTGGATGGTTGGTCTTTTGTTTAAACTCTGATGTGACGTGGCTATCATGACTTCCTAAAGTACTTTGTTAGAAATAATGGATTTAGAGGAATGTGAAACTGAAAGCAGAGTACAAAGCAGTGACTCAACCACCATAAAAGGAATTTTTGGAAGCTTTGTAAACAGGAGGGTACATGGATTTTACAGGATTTCCTATCTTGTTCATGACAGGCCAGCAGAGGACATTTGGTTCAGGTGGACTAGAAAGTCCCAAAGGAGAAAGTGGCCCCAGTCTCATTTCATGGAGTAACCTGTGGTCACCTTATCTGGCTCAACAGGCGGCAGTCACACTGAGGAAACACAGCAGGCCAAGGATAACAAAGGCAGCTTACAGCCCACAGTCTCTAGGGACACCACTAATCAGGCTGAAGGACAATGGATTCCATGTAATCAGACTAGAACACTTACATCCCCCAGTCTCCACCCTACTGGTTTTGCACGTAAAATTCAACCCCAAGGACAGTGGAGACTGCATGCTAACCTTCCCTGGTTGTGGCTCCATCCCCCCATTTCCTCTAATAAACTTCCCTCCTGCTTGCTCACTGTGTCCACCTAATTCCTTGAGTGACTCTAATCTTACAGTTCAGTTTGACAAAAGCTCCATTGCTAGTTCCTGGGAGTGTGGTCAGCAAGGTGTGGCTCCCTCTTCCCCCTTTCAAGCAGGGTAAGGTATGTCACTGGGAGAGGCAGGCACCAGTATTTCTCATCCCCTCCAACACTGAGTTGCAGAGACTGGAGGCTGGGGCTCCCAATCTGCACCCAGACCCACTCACAGAGTGAAGGCTATAGCTGATGCACAGCAGGCTGAGATTGCCTGGCCTGATCACCCTCCCTTTGGCTCACTTGTAGGAAGGAGTTTCCCAGCTGGGAGAGGCAAGTGGGGAAGACCAGAGGCTACCACCCCTGCCCAGGGAGGAGCAGTGGCTCAGAGATATTTGTCCAGGGAGAGAGGCAGTGCATCATCACAGAGATCTCTGAAGTTCTCCCCCAAATAACTGATTTTATTGAAACAGTGTGGGGACTTGAAGAAACTTTATTGCTAGCACATTGACTTTACAAAAAACACAAAAGGAGGTTTACAGGGAGGAAGCAAGTGATTTCAGACGGTAGCACAAATCCATGTAGAAAAACAAAGAGCAGCACTAAGGGAATTATGTAATTATAAAAGAGTATAAATGCAGATTTATTTTCCTTTCTCCTCTTAACTGGTTTAAAAGCAATTGTATACAACAATTGTATTGCAGGGCCCATGACATACTTAAATGTAATATATGTAGGAATATGACACCTGATATTAAGATAAATTCATAGGAATAAAGAGAACCAGAAATTGTAAGTTAGAAAATTAATATAACAAGCCCTATACATTTATCCTTTCTCCTTTAGCTTCTTTCAAGACATATGTGGATGAAAGGGCCACATGCTGACCTGACAAGCTTAGGGGAGGCCTGCATGGCAGTCTTGCAAACTCAGAGACCTAAAGTAACCACAAAGGATGGTCTGAAATTAAACTTTAACTAAAAGCAGTTATGGTGGGCAGTTATGTCCTAGGCTGGTATCTTCACTGACAAGATCAACCTTTACCTTAACTGAGCCTATCTGTCTTTTTGCATCTATGATAACATACCCTTGAAGTGTCTGGGTAACTTATAATTTCCCTTTTTCTGGACCCCCCTGGGGCACAATCAAATGTGCTGGGCGCCAGGCAGATACCACAATTTCCTTCATTATCATGTTAGCTGTTTTTGCATCCACCTAAGTATGTGTCCATCATTTTACTTTTTATCCAATCCCAGGGGTTTCTCTCCCCCCCAATCCCTGCTTTGCTTTCTCCCACCTCTCTAATCTACCACCAGTGGATTTCATGCAACCCACCTAAGTCCCTTCCTTTGATTGCTATGTATAAATACAGATGTAACCTGCCAGGGGTCTTGTCCATCATCTAGAAGGGTTCAGGAATCTGGAGAAGGGCTGCATGTAAATTATTAAAGAGTCCAGAGATGAAACATAAATTTGGAAGGCATTTTGGGGTGCCAGAGGAGCTTTGCTGTAGGAACCAAGTTCTGTTGTCTCTCTGGACCCCTTGCTTTTTATTAACAAAAATTGTCCTAAAGCAAGGTAGATATACATATCAAAGGCAAGGTTTAGGGGATTGGGGGAACTGCCTATGGCTGTTCAGGTGTTTGGCCAGTAGGAGGCAATAACATGTAGACTGAAATGACCTCAGTTGTCTGGCAGCAAGCAATCATCTATGCAAATCTTTAGGTGTGGGGAAATGCCCTTAGCCATTTCCAGCAGGCAATCCTCAAGGTTCCTTCAACCTTTTGATGAAACTTCTTGCATTTATGACATGCTGGAATTAGTTTCTGACAGTAACCTGCCAATCTCCAGAGCATTATCTCAATTTGCTGAGGTTCTGCTTCCTGGCATATGTTGACAGTTTGGCTCCAGTAAACTCACAAAAATTCTTTACAGGTTTCTTTTCTTTCTTTTCTTTTTTTTTTCAAGCAAAGTGTGGAAAATTTATTACAAGCAGATTCAGCCTCCCCACAAGGGGAGGGCGACCCAAGAATGGGCTGCCCATTCAAGCCTTGTAGTCCAGGGGTACATATTTGCTACAAGCCTGCTCTAGGTCTATCTGTGTTGTCACTTGATTGATTCCCTCAATTGTTTTTGCCCAGCAATGGCCCTAAACTTTTCCTGTGTCTGTGTGTTCTTTCTCTGTTCCTATGCTGAACTTTTTGTTTATTTTTTTAAAAATAAATCTTTATTGTTCAGATTATTACAGATGTTCCTCTTTTTTCCCTTCATAGCTCCCCTCCACCTAGTTCCCACCCCACCCCATGCCCTTACCCCCCACCACTGTCCTCATCCATAGGTGTAAGATTTTTGTCCAAACTCTTCCCTCACCCTTCACATCCCCATCCCCCTGAGAATTGTCAGTCCACTCCCTTTCTATGTCCCCGCTTCTATTATATTCAGCAGTTAATTCTGTTCATCAGATTATTTTTATTGACTTAATTTTTAGATTCACTTGTTGATAGATATGTATTTGTTGTTCCTTTGTTGTTCATAATTTTTATCTTTACCTTTTTCTTCTTCCTCTTCTTAAAGAATACCCTTCAGCATTTCATATAATCCTGGTTTGGTGGTGATGAACTCCTTTAGCTTTTTCTTGTCTGTGAAGCTCTTTATCTGACCTTCAATTCTGAATTATAGCTTTGCTGGGTAGAGTATTCTTGGTTGTAGGTTCTTGCTATTCATCACTTTGAATATTTCTTGCCACTCCCTTCTGGCCTGCATAGTTTCTGTTGAGAAATCAGCTGACAGTTTTATGAGTACTCCCTTGTAGGTAACTAAATGTTTTTTTCTTGCTGATTTTAAGATTCTCTCTTTGTCTTTTGCTCTTGGCATTTTAATTATTATGTGTACAAATGAATCACCTGCACTTTTACAGCCTAACCTAACAAACTGCAGTTGGGTCAGAGAGCTCCAAAATTTCCAAACCCCCCAAAAAGAGGAGAAATTTGCAGATAGCAGTTCATTGAGTCACAAGGCCCTGGTGATTGATTTGGGATTTCTTCAAATGATGAGTCAGTGTGTTAAAAGGAAGGTCAGAGGACATACATAAAGCCAAGAGATATATGAAAACATGCTCAAACTCACTAATCATCCGAGAGATGCAAATCAAAAGGACAATGAAGTACTATCTCACTCCTGTCAGGATGGCTATCATCAATAAATCAACAAACGACAAGTGCTGGCAAGGATGCAGAGAAAAAGGAACCCTTGTACACTGCTGGTGGGAATGCAGACTGGTGCAACCACTGTGGAAATAGTATGGAGTTTCCTCAAAAAATTAAAAATGGAACCCCCATTTGACCCAATAATCCTACTTCTAGGAATATATTCCAAGGAATCAGAAACACCAGTCATAAAGGATATATGCACTGCTATGTTCATAGCAGCACAATTTACAATAGCTAAAGTTTGGAAACAGCCTAAGTGCCCATCAGCAGATGAGTGAATTAAAAAACCATGGTACATCTACACAATGGAATACTACGCTGCTATAAAAAAGAAGGAACTCTTACCATTTGCAACAGCATGGATGGAACTGGAGAGCATCACGCTAAGCGAAATAAGCCAGTCAGAGAAAGATGAATATCACATGATTTGCTAGCCTTGCTTCTTTAGTAATTTGTGGGTGCTTTAATAAATTGGCTTGCCCTAACTGGTTCGCTCAATGGATAGAGCTTTGGTCTGCAGAGTGAAGGGTCCCAGGTTGGATTCTGGTCTAGGGCACATGCCCAGGTTGCGGTCTCAATCCCCAGTAGGAGGCATGCAGGAGTCAGCCAATCAATGATTCTCTCTCATCATTGATGTTTCTATCTCTCCCTTCCTCCCTGAAATCAATAAAAATATATCGAAAATAATTAAATTGACTTTATCAGAATGCAGCTACCTGGAGTTTTCTCATATAAATTCACTTTTAAGAGATGACAAGAATGGAGGTTGGGGTGAGCCCTCTCCCTCTTACTCAGGGTTCTTTGGTGTCTGTGAGAGGTATCTGTCATGACTCTTTTTAACTTTTTTGGTGAGCTATCCTGCAGTTTTCCATAGCAGCTACACCATTTTTCATTCCTACTTACATTTCACAACAGTTCTAATTACTGCATATCCTTACCAATATTTGTTATTTTTTACCTTTTGGACAGTGGCCATCCTAATAGGTGTGAGGTGATATTTGGTTTGCATTTCTGTAATAATTAATGATATTGAACATCTTTTCATATGTATATTTTATTTGGAGAAATATCTATTTAACTCCATTGACTAATTTTAAACTGAGTTGTTTTTGAATTTTAGGAGTTCTTTATATATTCTGAGTATCACATATGTAATTTTTAAATATTTTCTCTCATTCTGTGAATTTCCTTTTGACTCTGTTGATAGTTTCCTTTGATGAACAGAAGTTTTAAAATTTGATCTAGTCTTATTTGTCTTCTAGTGGCCCAGTGCATGAAATTCGTGCATGGGGGTGTTGTCCCTCAGCCTGGCCCCCACCCTCTCCAATCTGGGACCTCTCAGGGGATGTCCAACTGCTGGTTTAGGCTCGATCCCATGCATCCCTCTCGCAATCCAGTACCGCTGGCTCCTAACCGCACACTTACCTGCCTGCCTGATCACCCCTAATCACTCTGCCTGCTGGTCTGCTTGCCCCAAACTTCCCCCCTGCTGGCCTTCTCGCCCCCAACTGCAGACCTGATTGCCCCCATCAGCCCCCCTCTGCCGGCCTCTTTGTCCCCAACAGCCAGCCTCCTTGTCCCCAACTGCCCCCCCCCCCCCCCCGCTGGCCTTCTCACCCCCAACTGCCCCCTTGCCAACCTGATCGCCCCAACAACCCCCTCCACCCAGCCTCTTTGCCTCCAACTACCCTCCCCCCCCGCCGGCCTGATCACCCCCAACTGCCCTCCCCATCTGGCCTCATGGCCCCCAATTGCCCTCCCTGCCAGTCTCATAGCCCCCAACTGCCCTCCCTGGCTGGCCTGCTTGCCCCCAACTGTGTCTTCCTGCCAGCCTGATCACCCTCAACTGCCCTCCTGTTTTGGCCTGATTGCTCCTAACTGCCTCTGCCTCAGCCCCATCACCATGGCTTTGTCTGGAAGAACATCAGGAAGGTCTCGTGGTCTAATTAGCATATTACCTTTTATTAGTATAGATTTTTGCTTGTTCCTGTGGTGTTGGTCTCATATCTAATATCATTGCCAAATCCAATGTCATGAAGTTTTTCCATATGTTTTCTTCTAGGAGTTTTATAGTTTTCAGTCTTATGTTTAGATCTTTAATATATTTTGAGTTAATTTTTATATGTGGCTTAAGGGTCCAACTTAATGCTTTTGTGTATGGATAATCCATTTTCCCAGTATGATTTGTTGTTCTTTCACCATTTTCCGGGACTTGATGAGATCATTTGATCTTACAGGTGAGAGTTTATTTCTGAAGATTACATAGCCAGATTACATAGCTATTCAGTAAGAAACAATACAACACATCCAATAAAGGCATCTCAAGAGAAAATACCACGGGCCCTGCCACATGGTCTCCATATCAAATGCAAGAAGTGCCACAAATGTCAGCTGTGAAGAACTGACTCTCCTATGTGGATGAAAGGGGCCACATGCTAACCTGACAAACTCAGGGAAGGCCTTCAAACTCAGAGACCTCCAGTAACCACAAAGGATGGTCTGAAATTAAAGTTTAACTAAAAGCAGTTCTGGTGGGCAGTTACATCCTAGGCAGGTATCTTCACTGACAAGGTCAACCTTTACCTTAACTCAGACTATCTGTCTTTTTGCATCTATGATAACATATCCTTGAAATGTCTGGGTAACTTGTAACTTCCCTTTTTCCGAACCCCTTGGAGCACAACATAATGTGCTGGGCACCAGAACAGATACCACAAATTCCTTCATTGTAATCATGTTAACTGTTCCTGCACTCACCTAAGTATGTGTCTATCATTTTACTTTTTATCCAATTCCAGAGGTTCCCACCCCCTACCCCCACTTTGCTTTCTCCCACCACTGTAATCTATCACGAATGGATTTCATGTGACATACCTATGTCCCTCCTTTGATTTCAATGTATAAAAATAGATGTAAGACGGCCATTCTCCAGAGCACGATCACAATCCATTGAGATATTGCTTCCTGGCAGTTATCAACAGTTTGGCTCAAATAAACTCACAAAAACTCTTTACAGGTTTGAATGTATTTTACATTAACACCCACCTTCATATTTGCAAGAAAACAACTGCCCCATGAAAAAGAGCATCTCTGCTTGGCTCACATCTGCATCTGAGTCCCACAGTGGTGAGTCTGCTTGGCAGAATGTAAGTCAGTCACATTGTTACCAGAAAGGGGACCTGGCCCTGAGAGGGTCTGCCTAACACCGAGTGGTAGTGGGTGGTGTGAGGGTTCTTGACTTTGTGCAGGAAAAGTTTCACAACATGAGTCCAAGTGAATTTTAGAGGATGTTTACTAGACTTGGGAAGTGAACAAGAAAGGGCTGGGGCAATGAGCTTAGGCTGGGCTGCTTTGGTTCACTAAGAAGTCAGAGAAATGGGGGCCTAGGGGTTAGGTTTAGGGAGTTTCTCTGGATGAACTGCTACTACCCATTGCTGCCTTAGTTGCAAGTCTTGTGGGGTCCCTTAGAGTTGAGGAGATGCCTGACTATAGGGAGAGATGGGGATGCGGGTGGAGGGAGGGAGGGGGGGCACGGGCATGATACTGGGAGGGAACCTGGACCTTTGTTTTAAAGGCTGGACATTTAGGGGAGGTTTTAGGGAGGTACTCAATATAACATTCACCAGCTTCATGCTGATGTACCAAAATAAGGTTTATTCTCTTACCTTCATATGCCCTTGGGTGTGGTTGGCAAATGGCACTAACTGGATTTCTGCTGTCTGTTCCTGAATAGGGTGATTTAAGCAACTGACCCTCTGGTTGGGGAGGAGAATTGCAAACCACTTGCTCTTAAGTGTCTGGGATTTAGGGAAGATGGGATTTACTAATGGCTGCCCATGCTTGGCATCTAGATTTTCAAGATGGCTGCCATTGCTGTTTAAATATCTGTCTCAGTTTCCCTATTCAACTCATCCTGGCTTCCTGGCCTTTCCCAACATGCTTCCCCATGGGAGGGTCTGGGAGTTAGGGTTGTTTATCTCCTACTTTTAGAAATAAAGATGAAACAGGAGTTTTGGGGGGTGAAATAGACAAATTTAGGAAATTTTAGAAATTAAGGGGACCATGAAAAAAGTACAGGGCAGCAAAGTAGCAGAAGGTATATTTCCATAGAATAGGGGAGCTGAAAAGCTTCAGCAGGTACATTTCCATAGAATAAGGGGGCTAGAAATAGCAGAAGGTCTATATTTACAAAATAAAGGGAAGGAAGCCCCTCATTCAGAAGGAGAAGAAGAAGACCCAAAGGGAATAGGAAAACAATAAGGAAGGAGTGGAGGAAATGTGAAGTTTGACCTTTGAGCTCAGAAGTTACTATAATAACCAGTCCAAGGGAAGAGTGACCAATCAGAGGGGATATCAAGGCACAAGGATCTGCAGCCTTTACAAATAGGAACTCAGTGGGACTCTTCCTCCTTCCCATGTGAGAGTCTGTGCTGGGAGACTCTCCCTCCCCACATGGGAGTCTGCTCTTGTTTCTCAATAAATTTCCACCTTTGCTATACATTCTTCTGTTCCTGGATTCATTCTTTGACTCCTATGAACAAAGAGCCCAGGACCCATCCTGCCCAGGGGAACACCGCGTGCTCCAGTCCAAAATTCCGTTTCAAAGATTGATAATGGGGGAAATTTCCATGCACACGAAGATCATTCAATCTAGCCAGGTAGAGCATTGTTAATATGAGGCTCTTATTAGTATTTTCATGCATATCACATACAGCACTCTTTTTCCCTTTTCTCTTTGCAGTGGCATCTCAATATTTTAATTTGTTCCTCTACTTGTTTGTAAGTTCCACACATTATTAACATTCTTTAGGTTAGTCAACTTTTAACTTTCATACATATATACTCTCATCCCTGTCTAACATATTATTTGCTCTGCATTTAGCATTCATTTTGGTTTTACTCAAAGTTGGCATTTTTCTTAATTATTAGTGTACTTAATATATTGTGTCTGTCTAAGCAGAAAGCAAATTGATTCATTCTTTAACTCATATTATGGGATTATCCTCTCATGCCATTAGTTCATTAGTTACTCAAGGAAAATGAATAGTGTCTTTTTAATATTTTTATTGTCTAAAGTTTTACATATGTCTCCTTTTCCTCTAATTGAACCCCCCGCCCCCAAGCCATTCCCACCCCAGGCAAGTCTCCATGGACCCAGTGTCTGTGTCCATTGCTTAAGCTAATATGCATATATACAAGTCCTTTGGTTGCTCTCAAACCCCCATCCCCTACCATTTGCCTCTGAATATATTCCTGTTCATCAAATTATGTTGATCATGATATCCTACATATGAGTGAGATCATGTGATATTTATCTTTCTCTGACTGGCTTATTTTTCTTAGCATAATGCTCTCCAGTTCCATCCATGGTGTTGCAAATGGTAAAAGTTCCTTCTTTGTATAGCAGCATAGTACTTCATTGTGTAGATGTGCCAGTTTTTTATTTTAATTTTTATTTATTTTTTGTACTTGGGCCTTTTATTATAAGCAATCTCTGTTAACACAGGATGAGAGTAGAACACATCAAACAGACTACAAAGAAGTTCACCATTCATCTTTGACTATACGCATTACAAATGATTTTGAAGAAGGTCCTAGGCAGAAATAGGGCACAAGTTTTTCTGTAAAACTTCCACTGAAAGAATAAATATGTGATATATTTCTCAAATTATAAAATGAAACTTCTCCCAACTCATAGTCCAGAAAAATGCCTATACATTGCCGGTTGCCTGAATGGCATGTGACACATGTATTAGCCCAGAACTGAATCTGCCAGCAGCCATTTCTTGGGGTTGGTAGCATAGGAGCATTCCTGGGGAAAGATTCCTTACACACGCCTAAGGACCATGCCCCTGTGCCTCTCACTTCTACCTGCCAAAAATGCCTGCCAGCATCAAATCCCTCCGAACTCAGGACAGCTGGGTAAGAATTGCGTGCCTGAAGATTATGAAGACCAAATGATGTCCTATAGGTCACACTTTTTCTATCTCTTGAGATAATGAGACTTGGATGGGCTGTTTCAGGATCCAGTGTCAAATCTACCTGAAACGTGTGGATCATTTTATGCAGGCCCAAATAATGTGGGGCGAGAGAGCAACTCTCTTCCTTTAATTCATATAAACAGGTGGCCGGGGTCTCTAGGTTATTATACCTGTTGTGGATACTTCCAATACCAGTGAGTAAATCCACGTCTGTCTGCAAATTCTTACTGATAATATCTGCAAGCAGACTGGTTAATATGGAGCTTTGGTTTGATATTTGGTTTGTCTCTTCCATTATTTTTTTTTCAATATATGTTTTTTCAGTTAGCAACCTGATAAGCATTGCATTCTGTACATTTTCCAAAAAATGTTTAAGTTGTTTAACTTCAGAGTGTAATTCATCCTTTTGATGTTTGATCCTCTGTCTCAATTCAAAACATTTTGACACTTGCATTTCTGACCGATTTTCAGTATCTTTAATCTGCTCACTCAATGACTCAATATAGCTCTTGAGCTTCCTCCTGTGAGTAGCTGCAGCTTCTTCCATGGGCATCAGGGGGTGATCCCCGTGATTAGAGGAGACCCTGCACTGGGCACACAGCAGCTCCAGGTCCTTCTCACAGAACAGGGCCAGACCCTCACGGTGCTTCTTACAAAGGGGTTCCTTTTGCCTTTTCCCCTTTCCCCTCATGCCGGGAATCTGCTTAGCAATCTCAGTCATGTGACACAATTGGGTGTTCCTCTTCAAGCTCCTGTCAGGGCAGTGGTGGAAGCAGACAGGACAGGGAAAGGTGCCCTGTAGACCTTCCCAGCGCTGGTGGATGCAGGAGGAACAGAAGTTGTGCCCACACTCAGTGGTCACTGGGTCTCTCAGGTAATCCAGGCAGATGGGACAGCGGGCCTCTGCCTGGAGCATGGCCAGGGCGGCTGCAAAGGCCATTGTGCAGAGACGGTGTCTGACCCAAGACAGTCTTTTCAGTCAGTGTGATCCTCCAGGAGGGAGGAAAAGTGAGAAGCTGAGGTCTGTTCAGGCCTCCGTCCCTGTGGAAGGCACTAGGAGTTTCAAAGAAGAGTTCCAGACACCAGCTGTTGTCCAGTCTTCTTGTGGCCCTCTCCTGTATTCAACACCACTTTGCACAAGGGATGTAGAGTGCTCCTGGTTAAAAACCAAGCGGGATCCAAGTCATATGTGGTTTCTGTGGCCAAAATGATATTTCCATTTAAAGGACAGTTCAAGCAGCATTAACATCCAGTAAACAAAATCATTTATCAGGACACTATCTAAGAAGATGTTTGCAATCAAAACTAAGATCTATTTTGCAACTCTAAAAGGAATTAGTCAATTAGGGAAATTGATCATTGGCCTCAACTATCAAAGAAAGAATGACAAGTAGATATCAGAGTGCTGGGGTTCAACCCCAGCAGGTCCAGGGGTTCCTAAAGGTGTGGACAAAGTTGGCGAAGAAGCAATGCCAAGGAGACAGTGTTCAGTTGACCAGCAGCCTAGCCAGGTTCTCTAGCCAGGTTCTAGCCAGGCTCTCCACCAGGTTCTGTCTTTCATTTACTTGTTACATCTGTATTTATACCAGTTGATTTTAATCCTATCAATCTCTATTCCAAAGGTTAGGGCGTTTCTTATCTCCATTCCTGGAAGTAAAGATTAAGCGTGATTGTTTGTAGTTAAAGTAATTAACTCCCTGCCTGACACTTAGTTAAGGGGTTTTATTCCCTCCCTCACTTCAGGGAAAAATCCCTACCTGGGGAAACAACCTTTCTGGGAGAGGTGACCTTCGTTAAAACACATAGCACCAAGGAGGGGAGAAAACATATTAAGAACTGTGTGCCATATATGCCAGGTCCCATAAAACATATGCTGTGCAGATGTTTCTTCCCAGCAGGGACTGTGCTAAGCAACAAGGATGGACTGGCTTCTGGCAAATTCCCCCTTTTTTATTTTTTAAATGATATCACATATAAATCATCAGCCACCTCTCCGATTGGGTTGTTTAAGACGAGGAACGTGACTGACAAGCAGTGACAGTGAGCAAAGCTATAAACATAGTGGATGGAGTACATATATAGGACTTTTATGGCTTCCTGTCTTACATTCAAGTCCTTTAGCCATTTTGAGTTTAGTTTTGTATATGGTGTAAGTTGGTGATCTAGTTTCATTTTTTGCATGTATCTGTCCCAATTTTCCAGCACCATTTATTAAAGAGAGTGTTTTTACTCCATTGTATGCTATTGCCTCCTTTGTCAAATATTAATTAAGCATAATGGCTTGGGTCAATTTCTGGGTTCTCTGTTCTGTTCCATTGGTTTATATGTCTGTTCTTGTGCCAGTACCAGGCAGTTTTGAGAATTGTGGCTTGGTAATATAGCTTGAGATCTGGTAATGTGATCCCTCCTACTTTGTTCTTCTTTCTCAGGATTGCTGTGGCTCTTGGGGTTCTTTTTTGATTCCAGATGAAATTTTGGAGAGTTTGTTCTAGACCTTTGAAATATGCCATTGGTATTATAATGGGCATTGCATTGAATCTGTAGATTGGTTTGGGTAGTAAGGACATTTTAATGATGTTGATTTTATCAATGCATGAACATGGTATGTTCTTCCATTTGTTTATGTCTTCCTCTATCTCTTTTTCAATGTCCTTTAATTTTCTGAGTATAGGTCTTTTACCTCCTTAATTAAGTTTATTCCTAGTTATCTTAATTTTTTGGTACAATGGAGAATGGGATTTTTTTTTCTCTTTCTGTGAGTTCATTATTGGTGTATAAAAAGTCCATAGATTTCTGGATGTTAATTTTGTATCCTGCTACATTTCCAAATTTATTTATTAGGTGGAGTAGTTTTTGATGAATCTTTGGGGTTTTCTATGTATTGTATCATGTCATCTGTGAATAAGGACAGTTTTACTTCTTCTTTTCCTATTTGGATGCCTTTTTCTTCTTGTCTGATTACTATGACTAGGACTTCCAGTACTGAATCAAACAGGAGTGGTGAAAGTGGGCATCCCTGTCTTGATCCTGCTCTTAGGGAAAATGAGTTTAGTTTTTGCCCATTGATTATGATGTTGGCTGTAGGTTTGTCATATAAGGCTTTTATTAGTTTGAGGTATGATCCTTCTATTCCCACTTTGCTGAGAGTTTTTTTTTTTTTATCAAGAAAGGGTGTTGGATTATGTCAAATGCTTTTTCTGTATAGATTGATATGATTATGTGATTTTTGTCTCTGAGTTTTTTTATGTGATGTATCACCTTTATTAATTTGCAGATATTGTACCATCCTTGAAACCCTGAGATAAATCCTACTTCGTCATGATGTATGATCTTCCTAATGTAATGCTGAACCCGATTTGCTAGAATTTTGTTGAGGATTTTAGCATATATTTTTATGAAGTATTTTGGCCTGTAGTTCTCTTTTTTTGTCTTGTGTTTATCTGGTTTTGGGATTAGGGTAATGCTGGCTTTATAGAAAGAAATTGGAAGTGTGCCTTCCTCTTGGATTTTTTTGAAATAGTCTGAGGAGGATAGGTTATAGTTCTTCTTGTTAGAACTTCCAAGAAAAGTCATCCGGGCCAGAGCTTTTGCTTGCTGGAAGATTTTTGATCACTGCTTCACTTTCTTTGGTAGGTATCAGCCTATTCAGGTTTTTTTGATTCTTCTTGATAGAGTTTTGGGAGCTTGTATTTTTCTAAGAATATGTACATTTCATCTAGGTTGTCCATTTTGTTGGAATAGAGTTGTTCATAGTATTTTTTCATAATCATTTGTATTTCTCTGGGATCGATTGTTACTTCACCTCTTTCATTTCTGATTTTGTTTATTTGGGTCCTCTCTTTGCTTCTTGGTGAGCCTGGATAGAGGTTCGTCAATATTGTTTATCCTTTCAAAGAACCAGCTCTTGGATTTGTTGATCTTTTGTATTGATTTTTTGTCCCTTTGTCATTTATTTCTGATCTGATCTTTATTATTTCCTTCCTTCTACTTACACTGGGTTTTTCTTTCTTTTCTTTCTTCCTTTCTTTCTTTCTCCCTTTCTTTCTTTCTTTCTTTCTTTCTTTTTCTTTTCTTTTCTTTTTAAAAGTCTTTATTGTTCAGATTATTACAGTTATTCCTCTTTTTTCTCCCCATAGCTCCCCTCCACCTAATCCCACCCCACTCATTGCCCTTATCCCCCTATTGTTCTTGTCTATAGTTGTTCCATTTTTGTCCAGTCTCTTCTCCCTATCCCCTTCCCCCCAAGAATTGTTAGTCCACTCCCTTTCTATGCCTCTGATTCTATTATAGTCACCAGTTTATCCTGTTCATCAGATTTTTTATTCACTTGATTTTTAGATTCACTTGTTGATAGATATGTATTTGTTGTTACTTTGTTGTTCATAATTTTATCTTTACATTTTTCTTCTTCCTCCTCTTCTTAAAGAATACCCTTTGGCATTTCATATAATACTGGTTTTGAGGTGATGAACTCCTTTAGCTTTTTTTTTTTATCTGTGAAGTTCTTTATCTCACTTTCGATTCTAAATGATAACTTTGCTGGGTAGAGTAATCTTGGTTGTAGGGTCTTGCTATTTATCACTTTGAATATTTCTTGCCATTCCCTTCTGGCCTGCATAGTTTCCGTTGAGAAATTAGCTGACAGTTTTATGAGTACTCCCTTGTAGGTAACTAAATGTTTTTTTCTTGCTGCTTTAAGATTCTCTATTTGTCTTTTGCCCTTGGCATTTTAATTAGGTTGTGTCTTGGTGTGGTCCTTTTTGGATTCCTTTTGTTTGGGGTTCTCTGAACTTCCTGGACTTGTAAGTCTATTTCTTCCACCAGGTAGGGGAAGTTTTCTGTCATTATTCCTTCAAATAGGTTTCCAATATGTTGCTCTTTCTTTTCTTCTTGCACTCCTATAATTTGGATGTTGGTATGCTTGAAGTTGTCCCAGAGGCTCCTTACCCTATCTTTATATTTTCAGATTCTTTTTGCTTTTCCGGTTGGGTGTTTTTAGCTTCTTCATATTTCAAATCTTTGACTTGATTCTTGGGATCCTCCAGTGTGCTGTTGGAACTCTGTATAATATGCTTTATTTCAGTCAGTGTAAGCTTAATTTCTAATTGGTCCTTTTTTATATCCTTGAGGGTCTCACAAAATTTCATGGAGGTTTCTAGAAACTTCTTGATTAACCTTATAAGCATAGTTTTGAACTCTATATCCAGTAATTTGTTTTTCTCCATTTCTTTCATTTGTAACATATTTCTTTATCTCCGCATTTTGGCTACTTCTCTGTGTTGGTAGAGTGGCTTCATGTGCTAGGTGTGCTACAGGGCCCAGTGGCTCAGCCTCCCTAATAACACTACGGTGTCGGGTGAATTTCCCGCCAAAATATAAGATGGCGCGGGCAATTATTTAGGTTTCCCGCGCAAAATCAGGGATTTTTATGATACCTATTACCCCAATGGGTATGAAACGGTTCGCATACGCAGGTAGGTATCTTTGTGAACGGCAAACAAACAAATATTTGGTAATACACAGTTACAATCGGCCCGAGTTTACACTTTTCCCGCACTCCACCGCAAATCTATATGAACCGAGTTAAGACGGCTCCCGCGGAGTACGCGCAATTCAAGCGAGCCGACTTAACTCGTTTCCGGCACTCCAAGTGATAACTTGAGTGCCGGAAACCGGTTCATCCTTGCTGCTTGACACAGTCACTGCAGGGAAAAAACATCTGCACAACATATGTTTCAAGGTACCAGGCTTATATGGCATACTGTTCTTAATATGTTTGCTCCCTTGTTAACGCTATGTGTTTTAACCAAGGTCACCTCTCCAAGAAAAGTTTTTTCCCCAGGTGGGGATTTTTCCTTGGAGTTGGAGATTAACAACACTAAGGAAGGGAATAAAACTCCTTAACTAAGTGCCATGCAGGTAATTAATCACTTTAGCTATGAACAATCATGCTTAAGCTACATAATCTTTACTTAGGATAATCTCCTTCAGTCACATTCTTGTAGTTTAACAGAACAGTAGAGTAGTGACCTTGCAATGGAGATAACAAACACCCTAACCTTTGGAATAGAATGGATTGGATTAAAATCAAATGGTATAAATACAGATGTAACAGGAGAATAAAGAGAGAACCTGGCTAGGCTGATTAACTTAACACTGCCTCCGTGTCATTCCTTCATTCATCGCTGACTCTGTCTACACCTTTGGGAACCCGTGGAACCACTGGGGCTGGACCCCAACACCCGAGGTGGACACTCTTAGTGCACCCCTTTGTGGGCTGTGTGCACAGTCTTGTTGTAGTTAAGCCTTGATTGCTGTTGGTATCACTGGGAGGAATTGACCTCCAGGCCAATTGGCTATGAGAATCAGCTGTGTCTATGGTGGGAGAACTGTTGTGCTGGAAACACCCTTATGGTGCAGGACTTGCTTGAGTGGGGCTTTGGTGTTCACTGATTCTGCCCCCTGAGTGTGTCTCTTATGTATCTGAAGAGCTGTAATCTGGTGTGGTCTCACTCTGACCACTGGGTACACTGGGTCTTGGATCTCCAAGGAGGTGCCAAGTCAGCCACTGCCTGAGGCCGCCTAGCAGGAGCTACTGAGAGATCTGCAGATATCTTTTCTTTGTTTGGGGTTTGGAGGTGCCCAGATGAGGCCCAGCTCTGAAGCAATGCAGCCTGCTTATGAGCTTTAGACCTTCTTTTGGAAGCTCTGCGTTTCTTGGACCCAGCTGCAGTTTGTTAGGTTTTAGACTGCAAAAGGCCAGTCCATTCATATGCAAAAGCCTCTGAGCAAGCTTGGGTGGGGTTGTAAATTGGGTGGAGCTTGGTCTCAAGGAATCCTAGAGTGATGCAAATAGCAATGGTTGCTCATTAGCCCTCACCAGGATAGGTCCCTGGGTCTCTGTGTCCTGCTACTCTGTGCAAGGACAATTATCACTATGAGCACCTCTGAGAGAAAGCCGCCCTCATGTTCTGGCCCAATGCCAGACAGTCCAGTTTTTACCCGTATGAGTCTGGTTCCCCAGAATCTCACCCAGAACTGGAGTTCAGAGCAGTCAGGAGCTTGTATCTCCCTCCCGATTGCAAAAGAAACAGCGTACCCAGTTGCCAACTTGTTTCGTGTGCCTCTGTACCTCCTCTCTTCCGCACCTTTGCACCTCCTTCCAGTCTCTATGTGCTTTTCTCTTTCCCTCTAGTTGTAAAAATTCCACTCAGCCAGCCTTCCATGGTTCTGGATGATATCCATTTTGTCTTTTAGTTGTAGTTTTGACGTGGTTGTGCGAGGCAGCAAGTTCAGGTGTTTACCTATGCTGCCATCTTGGTTCCTCCTTGCTCTCTTTCTAACTCTTTGAATTGTAGGGTTAGATAATTTATTAACATTATTTTCTGTTTTTTGAGACAGGCTTGTAGAGCTATGAACTTTCCTCTCAAGACTGCTTTCACTGTGTCCCATTGATTTTGGATTGTTGTTTTTTCCTTGTCATTTGTTGCCATGATGCTTTTTTTAAAAATCTCTTTGGTAACCTAATCATTGTTTAATTGCATGCTATTTAGCCTCTAGGTATTTGATTTTTTAAAATTATTTTTATTGTAGTTGATTTCTAGTTTTATGCCATTGTGATCTGAGAAGATGCTTGATATGATTTCTATCTTCTTGAATTTGAAGAGACTTTGCCTATGTCCCAATATGTGATCTATCTTTGAGAATGAGCCATGTGCACTTGAGCAGAACGTATATTCTGTGGGTTTGGTGTGAAATGTTCTGAAGATGTCCATTATTTCCATCTAATCTAGTGAGTTATTTAGGATTGATATTTCTTTGCTGATTTTTTGTTTAGAGGATTTGTCCAGTGGTGTTAGTGGGATATTAAAGTCTCCTACTATGACTGTATTGCTGTCAATCTCTCCCTTGATATCCTCCAGAAGTTTTTTATGTATTTCGGTGATCCTGTAATGGGTGCATATATGTATACCAGAGTTATATCTTCTTATTGAATTGCTCCCTTTAGTATTATGAAGTGGCCTTCCTTACGTCTTGTTATGGCCTTCACTTTGAGGTCTAATTTGTCATATATAAGTATTGTTACCCCAGCTTTTTTTTTTTTCATTTCCATTTGCCTGAAAAACCTTTTTCCATCCCTTCACCATCAGTTAGTGTGAGTCCTTTGTTCTGAGGTGGGTTTCCTGTAGACAGCAGATATATGGGTCATGTTTTCTTATCCAGTCAACTACACTATGTTTTTTTGATTGGAACATTTAATATATTTATATTTAATGTTATTATTGAAGGGTAGCTGTTTGTCACCATTGTTTTCTTCATGCCTGTGCTCCTTCTCTTCCCATTTCTCCTTTTTACAGTAGACCCTTTGCCATTTCTTGCTTTGCTTGTTTGGTGGTAATAAACTCCCTTAGTCCTTTTTTGTTTGTGACCCTCTTGATTTCACCCTCAATTTTTGATTGGTAGCCTTGCTGACTACAGTATTCTTGGATTCAAACCCTTCCTTTGCATGACTTTGTATATTTCATTCCATTGCCTTCTGACCTGATGTTTTTCTGTTGAGAAACCAGTCGCTAGTCTGATGGGGGATCTTTGTAGGTAACTTTCTGTCTATCTGTGGCAGCCTTTAAGATTCTTACTTTGTATTTGGTTTTTGCCAATTTAATTATAATGTGTCTTGGTGTTCGTCTTTTGGGGTTCATCTTGTTTGGGATTCTGTGAGCTTCTTGGACATGTGTGTTTTCTTCCCTGTATCATGGAAGTTTTCTGTCATTATTTCTTCACACAGGTTTTCTTTTTTCTTTATCAAAATGATATATTTTTATTGAATTCAGAGAGTAAAAGAGAGGGAGAAACAGAAACCTCAATGATGAGTGAGAATCATTGATTGGCTGCCTCCTGCATGCCCCCCCACTGGGGATCGATCCCCCAATCCAGGCATGTTCCCTTGACTGGAATCGAACCTGGGACCCTTCAGTCCATAGTCTGATGCTTTATCCACTGAGCCTGTAACGCCCTGGATGCAAGCCGCTGTCACAAAGAACCAAGAGACGATCTCATGCAAAAAGCAAAGGGTTTATTGATACCAGCATGCTGGGACTCACAGCTTACTCTGAGCACAGAGCAGTGGCTGTGAGCCCCGATCAAGAGTTTAAACACGCATTATATACTTTTTAGCAAACGGGGGAAGTAACCTGGGGTCATTTTACTGGAGATCTGGCGCCGTGTGAGTCAACATACATCTATCTGCTTTCGGTGGGGAGGGAATGTAGTTTGGAATTTTTCACTAATGATCTGGCTTTCTAAGTGAGTTAATGCCTGTCTGGTTTCTTATCAGGTCATTTGTCCTTCAGTTCCCTCCCTGGCTGCAGCCATCTCCCGTAACCTCCCTGGCTGCAGCTGTCTCCCATAAAAGTTGTTTGTTCCATCTGCCCCTTCTGACCTTTCTGATTACTCTGGTGCCTGTCATTCCCCCCTTTTTCTGTGGACGGTTTCTAATCTTAGAGACCTTCAGGCTCAGCTAAGGCCGAGTATTGTTGCCTGATAATCAGGAGCTTAATGTCCCCTACCCTCTGTTGTATGAATTCCATAATTTTATTTATAATACAGGGTCCTATAGAGAGAATTAACAACAGGATTATGAGCGGTCCAGCAACTGCTGATAAGAGGGTCGTTAACCATGGCGACTGTGTAAACCAAGATTCAAACCAACTTTTCTGCGCCTCCCTTTCCTTCTGTCGCTCGGCCAGCCGCTGCCGAAGTTTGGTCATGGACTCCTCTACTACCCCTGTATGATCGGCATAAAAACAGCACTCTTCCCTGAGGGCTGCACAGTGCCAGCCGTCCTGCATGAACAGGAGATCTAGACCTCGTCTATTCTGTAAGACCACTTCTGAGAGTGATGTGAGGGAGTCCTTAAGGGCTGTTCCAAGAAACCACATCAGGGAGCCATCCAATCCGATGCAAAAGCATAAGAATCTGTATTTCAAGCTAACTTGAGCTCTCCATCCACCAGACTCACCGACACATCGGCTAGCCAAGTGGCCAAGAGAGGGCCAACCCTGCCCAGAGACCGGTTATATAGGGGGGGTCGGAGTAAGGGGAGGAGAAAGAACTGTGCTCTGCCGCCTGGGTGTGGCTAGCAGAGTAGGACGTAGCCCCTACCCTGGGGTAACCTAGCCCTCACCCTTTCAAGCCAAACCAGCTAGAGCTCAAACAGGTTTTCTATTCCTTGCTTGGTTTCCTCTCTTTCTGGGACTCCTGTTGTTTCATTTCATGTTGTCCCAAAGTTCCCTTGGGCTCTCCTTCTATTTTTTAAGTTTATGTTTTTAGATGTGGCTTGGCTTGGGTATTTTTTTTTTTCCTACCTTGTCTTCTTGCTCACTGATGCAGTCCTCTGCTTCTTCTCGTCTGCTGTTGATGCTTTCTATTGAGTGCTTTATTGCAGCAATGTCATTTTTTCATTTCTCCTTGGTTCTTCTTCATTTCCTCTTGGTTCTTACACATATTGTTGAATTTTCCTTCCAGCCTTTTCAGCAACCTTATGACCATTTCTCTGAATTTGTTCTCAGATATATTGCTTGCCTCCATTTTGTTTACTGACTTTTCTGGCGATTCCTCCTTTTCTTTTACATGCGGGCTGTTTCTTTTTCTCCCCATGATTGCTCCTCTCTGGGTGTCTGGTTATGTAGCTCTCTCTCCCCTGTGTTGACTTAAAGACACAAAATACAACACAACAAGACACAATGCAAAGGACACCAGACACAAATGGATTCATGATTCTAATAACCCCAAATAAAGGTGACCACCAGAGAATAGAGAATTAAGGGATAGAAAAGATTGCAAAAATAATATTGATAAAAGGAACAGTTGTAAGAGAAAAAATAGAGAAGAAAAAAAGGGTGGGAAACGGTGGAGAGAAAACTCCAATAAAGCAACAACTAATCCAAAATATGAAAACTACATACATCCAAACAACAAACATCCAGATGAATCTGAGGAAGCAGAGCTTATTTCCAGAAGGTAAGGTCAAGGAATTGAAGGAATGGGGAAATGGCCACAATTCAGTATACATGATGTAGAAAGAGAATGAGTGTATAAGAAGAATAGTAAAAAAAAAAATACAAAAAGAAAAAGTATATATTAAAATATCTCTATAGACAAAAATTTATATATATTTAAGTTTTCCCCTTCTTTAAACCTATCTATTTATATATTTGTTTACAATTGGAAAGGAGAATAGAGAGTAGGTAGGCCTGAGTTGATGATTGGTATTAGTTAAGCTATTTGTCAAAGAAGAGAACAAAAGCAGAGAAGAAAAACAGAAGCAATAGAAAGAAAGAAAGAAAGAAAGAAAGAACAAACAAAACAGAAAAACCCAAAAACTAACAAGCAAAGGACACAAACTAATCAACAATCAAACAATCAACCACAATAAGGCAGAAAGAAAATGACAAAAAAAGGAAGAAAAAGAAAATTTGGATAGTGAAGAAAGAGAAGGGAGTAGTGTGCATGGACTTGGAGTAGGGGAGCAAAAATTAGATATATGAGTAAGATACATTTTTAATAGGGAGGGAAAAGAAAGGATAGATTTAACTAAAGCAGGAACAGGGTAAGAGAAACAGGACAAAAAGGGGGGAAAGTGAGGCAGAGAGTGTTGGCATAAAGGCAAAATTAAGATAGAGTAAAATAATGCTAAAGGAAAAATAAAAATAGAATGTAAAACACTAATTCTAAAATGAAACACAATAAAACTTTAAGAAGGTGAAATAATAGTAGTAATAATAAGAATTAAAAATGAAAATATAATAAAAAAGTCAAAATGAAGTGAGAAAAAAATTTAGTTTCTTAAGTAAAAGATAAAAAATAAAAATGTGAAGTAGTGAAGGTCATTCACTTCCTCTACCTTTCTGCTTGGGAGGTCTTTTTCCAGTCAGGTAGTCAGCATAGTATTGAATTTCCCCGCAATCCACTGCTCCTCTATGTCATAAACCACAGCCCTGGGTTCAAGCAGGCAGGATCTGTTTCTCAGCCTGCCTTGAGTTGTATTTGCGGAAGAGTCAATTTCTGATACAGTGTTTCTGTATTAAGATCCGGAGCTAAAAGGCCCCCTAACCCAGTGTTTAGATTGCTTTTCCTGCAGCACTTAATGCTGCGTTGGAGGGATGGACTGCCCAGAGCAGGTTTTCTGTTCATCTCTCCCCACTCTGATCCCCAGGTGCAACAAAAACAACTTTCCCCTGCAGTCTCAGTGAGTGTTTTTAATTGGAAGATCCCATGTACTGGACTTAGCAATCAAAGCATGGATTTAAAAAGGAAAAAAAGCCTTGGCATCTTATTCCTCTGGCACTGCGCAGCCAGTGAATTGGTAGAACTTCAGGCTGCCTTTCTGGCTGTGGGTTAATTTCTAGAGTCCCCTTCTGCCAGCATCCCTGTGGACCACCTTTCACATTCGAGTGCTACACTGACCCCAACAGGCCCGGATTTGTGGTGTGCAGTCTTCCTCTGAGACTCTAGTTCCCGCTGCCATGTTTCGCGTGTGTTTCTCCCTCCAGCATGCATCCCAGATCTCACCTTTCTCTAGATCAGTGGTTCTCAACCTTCCTACTGCCGTGACCCTTTAATAGGACAGGTACTGCTCTGTGGGCGGACCCGCCTGGAGACAGATAGAGGAGCGGTGTCTCGGTTCCTAAGACCATCAAAAATATGTGTTATCTGATGGTCTTAGGCGACTCCTGTGAAATAGTCATTCGACCCCCAAAGGGGTCGCGACCCACAGGTTGAGAACCGTTGCTCTAGATGCTATCTGACTTTTCCATGCATGGATTGCCGCACCAGCTGTGTTTAATTAGCCAACTCTGGGTGGATGTTATTCCTTCTTAGTGCTCTGTGAGAAGGCGCTGGACTCATCCACATATTTGTGCCGCTTTGTCTGCCCCGGACAGACTTTTTAGGTGCCCGTGGTTGGTGAAGCTGTAGTCCTGATGTTCTGTGGTTCGCAGCGGAGGCAGCTGGTCCCTGGGCGTTGTGGTTATAGGGTCCTGGGAGGTATCCGAGGTCTCCCTGGTTGGAGGTAAGGCTGGGCTTCCGATCACAACCACTCTCCCCTTTAAGATGGCACAGTCTCTGCGGCAGAGCCGGCCGCTCTGGGGGAGATTTCAGTAGCAGTAGAGGCTGCCCAGCCAGGGGAGCCCTGTCCGCCAGTCCCCAACCGTCCCTTGGAATATAGGTGTCCCTCACTCACAAATGCAGACACTCCCCACATGTCCATGCACTCTCCTTTCATTCTCTCACTCACACACTATCTGGCAGCCTGCCGTCCCTTTAGCAGCCATTTTCTAGTCTTTGAATAGTGTCTTTCAAAATAAAAAAGAAAATGTCCACCTAAGTAAAATTAAAAACTCTCTAAAATTTGATCCACACTCCATACACATGCCCTCCTGCCTTTCCTACTCTTTCATACAGTCAAGGCCAGATTTAACTTACAGGAAAACAGTAAGGAAGAGGCATGTGTTCCCACCTTCTTGCCCCCTCTCACACATAGTAGCTCATATTTATGATACCTACTAGAGGCGGGGAGCATGAAATTCATGCACTGGGTGGGGGGTGGGGGTCCCCGTAGCCTGGCCTGCACCCTCTCGCAGTCCAGGAGCCCTCTGTCCTTACCACCCTTCTGCTCGCTGCTCCTTACTGCTTGACTTGTTACTCCTTAGCGCTGCTGCACTCACCAGCATGAGCCCAGCTTCTGGCTCACCCCACTGACCACCAGGGGACAGCTTCTGCATTGAGTGTCTGCCCCCTGGTGGTTAGTGTGTGTCATAATGACCGGTTGTTCTGCCATTTGGTTGATTTGCAAATAAGCTTTTATTATATAGGATTGAATGTCCATAATGTGCAGGAATCCAGGGGATAGAAAATCCTCTTACATGATATGTTAATAGTATGCATTAGTGCCCTCTGCTGGTGACTTAAGTCTATTTTTTTAAAAAATGTAATGATGAATGAATTCTTTGCAGATCCCCCTATGGGGGTTTTCCACCAGACATTTCCAACTGTGGCCCACTTTGACTCCTTTCCTCTAATCTTGATTTCTAGAAATCCATTCATCCCATGCCTCTTTGTGTTGAGGTCAGTGTGTAACCAGACAACCAAGGGGTCCAGGCTGCCTGTCACTACTTCAGCCAATTAACCGTTTGAGTCCCAAGCATGCGATCGCGCTGCTTGGTATTTCTCGACATAGAATAAAACAAGCGCTATCACGCTGTTTGGGTCTTTTCGTACTCATTTAGAGAAAGCGCGGTTGCGCTGTTTGGGATTCTTCGACAGTGTTTTTTCAATACCCCCTGGGACTCAAACGAATCGTATGTTTTCTCGACATAAAATCACAGCAGCGCGATGGCGCTGCTTGGGACTCAAACGGTTAAGCAGAGACAGGGTTGAATCATATATGAGCATTTATTTCAATAATGTTGGCATTATGGGAGAGCAGCAGGTCATCCCCAGAAATCTGCTCTCTGTAGCCCACAGTAAACCAACTGCTTATGTTGGTTAGAAGGACAAGATTCCATGGGGAAATAGGAATTACAGGTATAGGAAAGTGGGCATGGGATAATCATTACAAGTCATGTGGGCTGGGGGGGGGGGGTGAAGTTACAGATAGTGGGCACCTCTGGGTGCCCTGGGCACCCCAGGACCAGATTACAGGTAATAGGGGCAGGTGCCTCCAGGACTAGGTGCCATGAGGTTGTAAATCTTGGCATAATGATAGGCAGTTCTCAGAAGGAGGACAGACTGTATTCCCATGTTAGTTCTCATGTCCCAGGGCGTACAATTCTCAGTGACCTTAGAACAATGATGGCGAGCCTTTTGAGCTCGGCATGTCAGCATTTTGAAAAACCCTAACTTAATTCTGGTGCCTTGTCACATATAGAAATTTTTTGATATTTGCAACCATGGTAAAACAAAGACTTATATTTTTGATATTTTATATTTAAATGCCATTTAACAAAGAAAAATCAACCAAAAAAAATGAGTTTGCGTGTCACCACTGGCTTAGAATGTGCTTTCTCTAATCATAACAGAACCATCATGGATAACAGAGCATGATTAATATTTCTTACAATTGTAGCTGGTCCCCAATATATTCTACTAGTATCCTGGTGCATGAATTTCACCAGGGAATTAATTAGAGGAATGTAATTTGGACTCACTATCTAATATCAATAATATGTGCGTGTGAGGCAGTCCGCGTTTCTGAAATTCAATGACATTAATTTTAGCTGTTACTTTGCCAAATAAATGGAATTTACAGATATCATTTAAAAGAGCATTTAGCTTAATATTAAAAACTCTGGCTACCAAGTCAGGTCTGTTTGCAACTTTTTGCCAGCATTGTAAATTGTTTGTAATATCTGCCCATTTGGGGTTGCATGTCATGGTTACGAATAAATCGGGCTTGCCATACTTTGATACAATTGCCATAGTATCCTGATATCGCTGCTGCATATTTCTGGGACTACCCTCAGAAGATAATGGAAGTGTTATCATTTTACCAATCCGCACATTGTCCTTTTCAGATCTAGATTTGAGATAATCCATCAAACCACTATATTTTTTAACTCTCAACTTAGATTGGTTTGCTTTGATCAAATTTATCTGATTGGCCTCCATTTATGAATACGAACCCACGATAAACTGTTGACTTAATTTTCCTGTATTTAAAATATGATTAAACGTGTCCCACGCAGAGAGATGAAATCCATAATTGCATTTGTGTGACTCGTGTCCTTACATTTTGTCTAGTATTATTGTCAACTACACTGCTGTCTCTAAGTCTTAATGCAATATCTGTTCCCCAGCCTTTTTCACCATGTGGAAAAAGAATAGGATATGTCATTGCATCTAATGTAGGAAACAGGATATTGATTTGTTTCATTTTAGTGGCATTCGGATTATTGGGATCTGGTTTACAATGAATGAGCAAGTCCCATTCAAAAGGAGGTTCTCCATCTTTGTTTCTGAATATGACAGCAACCTCGGTTACACGGGGAGAATTATATCTACCCGGATCACTGTTACAATCGTATTTAATCTCCATTGTTACTTCTGTGGGAGCAGTACCTTTTGCTGCTGCTTCAGATTTGGCTTCCTTTTCTAGCTCATGTAGCATCTTGTACGATTTTGTTAATTCATTTATTTCATGCATGAGGTTGTTGATGTAGATCATGAGCCTTTCTGAGCAGCCCTGGTTTTCTGGCATTGCTAATCTTTTACTTGTAGCTTTGGCTGTATCCAAAATAGAGACTTGAGCAAACTTCTGAGAAACACCATCTGAAGGATGTAAAGTTCCAGTACGGTGATAAACTTGTCCGTGTATTCTAAAACAGTATGGCCCATACCCTGATGGCAATGCAATATTTGCACCCATGGAAGCAAAAGCAAAAGAACTATTTATGGAACGAATATTTTCATTAAATTTTTACTCTCAGAATCTTCGTTTGTCATTAGTCTTTTAAAATATGCCGGGTAATCTGGAAAATGTATAACATTTGAACACACTTTCCCTTTGCTACAACATAGAGTAAATTTCCCATCGGATGGTTTTTCATCTGAGAAATTGAGTGATAGGCAAAATTCACATCGAACAGTCATTCTACCACAACTATGTTCGAGAATTGCATCCTCATGTACCCCATTTTCGCTGAGAAGGCAGTTCCTACTGTATTGGTAGTACTTGTTGATGACTGTTCTCTAGCCATATTCTGTCGGCGCCGCCGCCTTCTTTCAACTTCAAAGGCACGTTGGCCTTCAGACATTTTCTGTCAATAACACCCGTGTTTTTCAGCATCAGAGCGACATTTTTCAAGTAGCTGGTGTTCAGATACATCCTGTTACAGGCGCCGCCTTCTTTCAAGATCTGCAGACACTTTCTGTCAATATCGCCGGCATCTTTCGGCTGCAGAGCTACGTTGTATCAATAGTTGTTCTTTAGACAGTCCCACCTCCCAGCTGTCACGGTCTGAGATGCAGGTGAATGAGAGTCCTGGCTATCAGGCCTCTGAGAGCTGTCTGACCAAAGGCTGATTCTGGCTGATTCTGTGGGGGTGGGACTTCCTCCTCCCTGATGAGGAAGCTGGGGTGACAGAGGGAGCCATGCCCTCCAACCTGCCCTCTCTCTCGCTCTGCTCTATGTCCAGTGGTCTTTTGCTCTGCCAAGTCCTGCAAACCTCCTGCTCTCTGCCGGCAAGGTCCCGGGAGCCCACGGGTATGGCTAGGCGCCGGTGGCCTTGCCTCCTGGACTGGCGAAGGTCCTGGGAGCCCGAAGTCGCAGCCGAAGTCGCCTCCTGGGGCGCCTGACAGCATCATATAGGATTTCTGCCCTTAACAAATGCACCTTGCCTTGTAAGGTCTTGGGCAGGGTTCCTTTCAAGATGACTTAAATCTAGGGGATGGGCAAAAATGTGTGAAAGTGATTAAAAGGTACAAACTTCCAGTATCATAGAAGTAGAACTTTTATGAGCTACTTTTTTAGTACTGTATTGTATATTTGAAAGTTACTTTAAAATTTGATAATAAAAGTTCTCATCACAAGGAAAAAAATTATGTGGAACTGTGTGAGGTAATGGATGTTTATCAAACTTATTGTGGTAATTATTTTCATATATATATATATACATATATATAATCATTACCTTGTGCATTTTAAACACATACAATGTTATATGTCAATTATATCTCAATAAAACTGGAGAAAAAGAACAGCTAGGGATTTTGAAATGCTGTTATCCTAGGATATGATCCTAAATAAGTGCTTAGTCAAAATTATTGCCAGTACAAGAACAATTGCACTTTAATAAAAATAATATAGATGATGACTCAAGTCTAGAAACCTCCCAGTGCTTGCCCAGGAGAAAGATGTACGCACACCTACCTACCTTGGCATTTCAGGCTACTCCAGCTCTAATCCTCTCCTTTCCCTCTGTTCCCACAAAGTGCTTTAGCCAGCCTCTGACTTTTAGATGTTTTTAGACATGACTCAGGCACAAATCTTAGTGTCCCCAAAATCTAGGAAGCACATGTCAGCTTTAAAGAGGATCTTTGAAGTTCTAATTCTACTGCGGCTATGGAGGGAGAAGCATCAGCATTCATTGTGCTATGGGGAAGGTATAAGGAGAAAGCAAGTTGAGGCGGGGGTGGGGAGATAGCAACACACAATAACTCTCTCCAGTGGAATTTTCTACTACTATTCTCCTCTGATTAGTCTCTTCATCTCCTATATCCCCAGAGTTTGATTTTGGTCTAAAGTGTACAGGACAGTTTCACAGTCTTAGTAATGTAAGCATAGTGGTATTGCATCTAAGGTTTACACTCCTTGGAAACTCCCTCTGATAAAAATCCTAGGAAATGAAAAAAAAAAGCACTATGTAATGAATAAGGACGGCATGGGTGATTATAGGAACAGTGTAAAGACAGCTTAACCGAACCCCCAGCAGTGACACGATGCTTGCTTATCTATCATCAGTCTAGCCCTGCGCAGAGCAAACCCACATCCTGGAACAAGTTTGCAGAGGCTTGAACTAAAACCAAGATACTAGTGTAGATGTTTGCAGCTGGTGGCAAGCGGGTGTCAGCTAGATTTGTTATGACGTCCTTTTCAGCAGAATAGCTTTTAGTTAGCCCCCTGAAATAGAATCTGGGGACTATTATATTGGGGCTCATCACAATAGGGCTGCTCAGCTTTTGGGGAACTGATTCCCCCTGAGCCAGCAGCGCTACGTTTGGAATAAAGGTGAACTTCTGCATCTCCCTAGTGCTTGCCTGGTTCTTCTGGTTACTTTGCCATAACACTTAGAGTTCTATTATATATGTTTATATGAACCCATATGTTTGCTGTTATCTTTCTTCTTTGTTACTTACTGCAGCCAGGTCTTCCTTCTGGAATCTACCTCAGCGGTTCTCAATCTGTGGGTCACGACCCCTTTGGGGGTCGAACGACCCTTTCACAGGGGTCACCTAAGACCATCGGAAAACACATATATAATTACATACTGTTTTTGTGATTAATCACTATGCTTTAATTATGTTCAATTTGTAACAGTGAAATCGGGGGCACCACAACATGAGGAACTGTATTAAAAGGTTGTGGCATTAGGAAGGTTGAGAATCACTGATCTACTTAATCTTGAAATTTGCTTTTTGAAAGCACCTTTCCTGAGAATTTCTTGTTTAAATAACTGCCTCTGTGTTTGGGTTTCTGAAATGTCTTTATTTTACCCTAACAGTTCCATAATGGTTTATTTTGGTTATAAAATCTAGGTTAACAGCTATTTTTTACCAACATTTCAAAAATATTCTGACCTTGTACTGTTGAAAGCCTCATTAATTATGATTTACTGCTTTTTAAAGTATGTATCATTTGTCTTCGGCTGCTTTTGACATCATATTGTTGTCTTTGTTTCACTATGATCTAACTAGGAATAAATTTATTTTCATTTGTTTTGCTCAGGATTCACAGTAACTTTTAAAGCAAATAACCATATCATTGATCAATTCTGGAACATTCCAGTTATCATTTCCTTGAATACTGTGCCTCCCTCTTTCTCTTTGGAATGCTTTTCTTAGTTACCATATCTTTGTCTTGTTATGCTACATATTTGATAATTTATTCAGAACTTTCTTCACAATTGCTTTTTCCAGAATTACATTATTTTCTGACTTAACTGTCAAGGTTCATTATATTATCCATTCAAGAAAAACCTTTTTTGCTTTTTATTTATTTATTTTTACATACCAAAAAGATTAATTTATTTATATGCACTAAGAAATACAACTTTCACACAAACTGTGAAGATTTGAGTCAACAGGGTTGGCTCCTTGACTTCCAGTGACCAAACTATGTGGCCATGCAGTAAAGATAATCAAAGTTTGTTTTATGGATTTATTGTCAAATATTACAGCAACAAGGACCAAAAACAGAAAAGGAAAAAGATTTCTGGGTGAGCATGAAATCAAAACAAGGGAGTTAGATGAACTGAATGTTTGATGGCAACAGGTGAGAATACCTGTTGTTCAATGTCACAATAGAGTTGGACTTTCCATTCAGATCAGAAGCCTTGAGGGCTTCTTGGCTTCAAAGCTAATGGTCAGCCTTGCCAGTGGGACATCAATAACTTCCAGTCCAAAGACTAGGGTCCCCTTTTTAACTCATAATTGTTATCATTTGCCCAGGATATGGCTTCTCTTCTTGCATCTTCATGGTCAACTGATGCCTCTTCTGTGTGGCCCCTTTTTTCTTTAAATATATAAATATTCCAACCAGGAGACATCTGGTCTGTCCTAAGTCTGCTGATCTGTTATCTAATATGGATTTATCCTTTATCTCCCAGAGAACCAATTATTTCCTTCATTGTCAGCATTCCTAGTGGGCTCTTCATTGTAGCCCCTTAATACAAAAACAAAACAAAGAACAAGGACACTAGAATGTGCAGTCAACAACTATTATATAAACATACCTATACATTCAAGTTAAAAAAAATAAACAGACATTTTTGATAATTTAATGATGGATCTCCACTGGTGAGTTATTGTTTTTTAAATTTTGTTGTTGTTGGTTTCAGAGAGGAAAGGAGAGAGAGAGAGAGAGAGAGAGAGAGAGAGAGAGAGAGAGAAAGAAACATCAGTGATGAGAGAGAATCATTGATTGGCTGCCTCCTGCACGCCCCCTTCTAGGGATCGAGCTGGCAACCTGGGCATGTGCCCTGACTTGAATTGCGATCTCCTGGTTCATAGATTGATATTTAACCATTGAGCAACACCAGCAGGGACACCAGTGAGTTTTGAACTGCATTAAAGGCATATGATTTTGTTAACTTAAAAACATTCAAACCTGTAAATAAATTTTGTGAGTTTATTTGAGCCAAACTGTTGACAATTGCCAGGAAGCAGAATGCCAACATATTGGGATAATGCTCCAGAGAATGGCAGTTTTTCACCTTGTTTTACACATTACAATAAAAGGAGGAGACATAAGAGGATTACATGCAATCCAGTGGTGATAGATTAGGGAGGAGGGAGAGAGCAAAGTTGGAAAACCTCTGGGATTGGATAAAAAGTAAAATGATGGGCACATACTTCTCTTTTTAAAATTTATTTCTCTGTATTGATTATGATGTTACTTATGTGTCCTTATCGCCCCATTGCCCTCCCTCCCCCCATACTCATGCCTTCTCCCCCCTGGTGTCTGTGTCCATTGGTTAGGCTTATATACATGCATACAAGTCTATTAGTTGATTTCTCCCCTTTACCCTACCCTCCCTTGTCTTCCCTCTGGGGTTTGACGGTCTGATGAGTGCTTCCCTGTCTCTGGATCTGTTTTTGTTCATCAGTTTATGTTGTTCATTATATTCCACAAATGAGTGAGTCATGTGATATTTATCTTTCTCTGAATGGCTTATTTCACTTAGCATAATGCTCTCCAGTTCCATCCATGCTGTTGCAAATGGTAAGATTTCCTTCTTTTTTTTTTTTTTTTTTACCGCAGCATAGTATTCCATTATGTAGATGTACCACAGTTTTTTAATCCAATCATCTGCTGATGAGCACTTAGGCTGTTTCCAAATCTTAGTTATGGTAAATTGGGCCGCTATGAACATAGGAGTGCATATATCCTTCCTGATAGGTGTTTCTAATTTCTTGGGATATATTCCTAGAAGTGGGATCACATGAACAAATGGAAGTTTCATTTTTAGTTTTTTGAGGAAACTCCATACTGTTCTCCACAGTGGCTGCACCAGTCTGCATTCCCACTATCAGTGCAGGAGGGTTCCTTTTTCTCTGTATCCTCACCAGCACTTGTCTATTTGTTGATGATAGCCATTCTGACAGGTGTGAGATGGTACCTCATTGTCGTTTTGATTTGCATCTCTCAGATGATTAGTGACTTTGAGCATGTTTTCATGTCTCTTGGCCTTCCTTATGTCCTCTTTCGAAAAGTATCTACGTCTATTGCCCATTTTTTGATTGGGTTGTTTATCTTCCTTTTGTTAAGTTGTATGAGTTCCCTGTAAATGTTGGAGATTAAACCCTTATCGGTGATAACATTGGCAAATACATTCTCCCATGCAATGGCTTTCTTGTTGTTTTGTTGATGGTTTCTTCTGCTGTGCAAAAGCTTTTTATTTTGATGTAGCCCATTTGTTTATTTTCTCTTTAGTTTCCATTGCCGTAGGAGCTGTATCGGTGAATAAATTGCTTCGGCATAAGTCTGAGATTTTGCTGCCAGTGGATTCCTCTAGTATTTTTATGGTTTCCCATATTATGTTTAAGTCCTTTATCCATTTTGAGTTTATTTTTGTGTATGGTGTAAGTTGGTGGTCTAGTTTCATTTTTTGCATGTATCTGTCCAATTTTCCCAACACTATTTTTGAAAGAGACTGTCTTGACTCCATTGTTTGTTCTTGCCTCCTTTGTCAAATATTAATTGGGCATAGTGGCTTGGGTCGATTTCTGGGTTCTCTGTTCTATTCCATCGATCTATATGTCTGTTCTTGTGCCAGTACCAGGCAGTTTTGAGAACAGTGGCGTTGTAATACAGCTTGATATCTGGTATTGAGATCTCACTTACTTTGTTCTTTCTCAGCATTGCTCCAGCTATTCGGGGTCTTTTTTAAATTTCAGATGAATTTTTGGAGAGTTCATTCTAGGTCTATAAAATATGCCAGTGGTATTTTAATGGGGAGTGCATTGAATCTGCTGGGGTCTTATCCGCAACTAGAATGGTTCAGGAATCTGGAGAAGGGGCCGTGACATAAATAATAAACTAGATATGAAATATAAATTTGGGAGGCATTTTAGAGGAGCCAGGAGAGGTTTAGCTTTAGTAACTAAGCTCCTCGAATCTCCGTACCCAGGGCTTTTTATTCCCACATTTTTCCCTATAGCAAAGCAGATATATATATATATATATATATATATATATATATATATATCTTAAAGGTAAGGTTTGGTAAACAATAAAGTATTATCAGTTTGGGGGAGCTGCCCTGAGCTATCTGGCAGCAGGCAATAACATGCATATCTTCAACCCTGCTGAAGCCCCAAGGTTCATCAACCTTTTGATGAACATCTTGCATTTATGACCTGCTGGAATTAGCCTGCAGAAGAATCTATAGATTGCTTTGGGTAGTCTGGACATTTTAAATATTTTGATTCTACCAATCCATGAACAGAGTAGGTTCTTCCATCTGTTTATATCTTGTAGTTTTCTGAGTACATGTCTTTTACCTACTTAGTTAAGTTTATTCCTAGGTATCTTAATTTTTTTGGTGCGATGATAGTGGGATTATTTTTTAATTCTCTGTTTCTGTTAAGTTCAGTATTGATGTATAGAAATGCCATAGATTTCTTGGCTTTAATTTTGTATCCTGCTACATTGCTAAATTCATTTATTAAGTATAATAATTTTTTGATGGAGTCTTTAGGGTTTTCTATGTACAGTATCATGTCATCTGCAAATAAGGACAGTTTTACTTCTTCTTTTCCAATTTGGATACCTTCTATTTCTTCTTCTTGTCTAATTGCTATGGCTAGCACTCCCAGAACTATGTTGTACAGGAGTGGTGAAAGTGGGCATCCCTGTCTCTTTCCTGTTCTTAGGTGAAATGGTTTTAGTTTTTGCCCATTGAGTATGATGTTTGCTGTAGGTTTGTCCTATAAGGCTTTTATTATGTTGAGGTATGATCCCTTTATTCCCATTTTGCTGAGGGTTTTTTTTTTTTTTAATCAAGAAATGGTCTTGGATTTTTATCAAGAAACGGTGTCAAATGCTTTTTCTGCATCAATTGATATGATTATGTGACTTTTATCTTTCAATTTGTTTATGTGATGTACCACATTTATTGATTTACAAGGATATTGTACCATCCTTGCATCCATGGGATAAATCCTACTTGGTCATGGTGTATGATCATTCTGATGTACTGCTGGATCCGATTTGCTAGAATTTTGTTGAGAATTTTGGCATCTATGTTCACGAGTGATATTAGCCTGTAATTCTCTTTCACTGTATCGTCTTTATTCAGTTTTGGTATTAGGGTAATGCTGGCTTCATAGAATGAGCTTGGAAGTGTTCCTTCCTCATGAATTTTTTACAGTAGTCTGAGGAGGATAGGTTTTAGTTTTTCTTTGAATGTCTGGTAAAACTCCCCTGTGAAGCCGTCTGGCCCTGGGCTTTTGTTTGCTGGAAGCTTTTTGATGACTGCTTCAATTTCTTCCATAGTTATCTGCCTATTGAGATTTTTAAATTCTTCCTGATTGAGTTTTGGAAGGTTGTATTTTTCTATGAATATGTCCACTTCCTGTAGGTTGTCTAGTTTGTTGGAATAGAGTTGTTCATAGTATTTTTTAAACAATTCTTTGTATTTCTGTGGGGTCTGTTGTTATTTCGCCTCTTTTATTTCTGATTTTGCTTATTTGGGTCCTCTCTCTCTGCTTCTTGGTGAGCCTGGCTAGAGGTTCATCAATCTTGTTTATCATTTCAAAGAACCAGCTCTTGGTTTCATTGATCTTTTGTATTGATTTTTTTTTTTTTTTGTCTCAATGTCATTTATTTCTGCTCTAATCTTTATTATCTCCTTCCTTCTGCTCACTCTGGGCTTTTCTTGTTGCTTTTCCCCCCCAATTCTTTAAGTTGTAGAGTTAGATGATTTACTACCATTTTTTTCTTGTTTTTGGGGTAGGCCTGTAGAGCTATAAATTTCCCTCTCAGGACTGCTTTCTTTGTTTCTCATAGATTTTGGATTGTTGTGTTTTCATTGTCATTAGTGTCCAGGATGTTTTTAATTTCTTCTTTGATCTCTTTGATATTCCAATCATTGTTTAATAGCATGCTATTCAGCTTCCAAGTGTTTGAATTTCTTTGATTATTTTTATTGTAATTGATTTCTGATATTATGCCATTATGGTCTGAGAAGATGCTTGATATGATTTCTATCGTCTTGAATTTGAAAGTCTTTGCCTGTGACCCAATATGTGGTCTATCTTTGAAAATGTCCCATGTGCACTTGAAAAGAACCTATATTCTGTGACTTTGGGGTTAAATGTTCTGAAGATGTTAATTATCTCCATCTGATCTAGTGAGTCATTTAGGATTGCTGTTTCTTTGCTGATTTTTTCCTAGAGAATTTATCCAGTGATGTCAGTGGGGTATTAAAGTCCCCTACAATGATTGTATTGTTGTCGATCTCTCCCTTGATATCATCCAGGAGTTTTTTTATGTATTTCGGTGCTCCTACATTGTGTGCATATATGTTTATAAGGGTTATATCCTCTTGTTGTATCGATCCCTTTAGTATTATGAAGTGGCCTTCCTTATCTGTTGTTATGGCCTTCACTTTGAGGTCTATTTTGACAGGTATAGGTATTGCTACCCCAGCTTTTTTTTTTTTTTCATTTCCATTTGCCTGAAAGATATTTTTCCATCTCTTCACTTTCAGTTGGTGTGAGTCCCTTGTTCTGAGGTGAGTTTCTTGTAGACAGTATATAGGTGGGTCATGTTTTTTTTTTTTATCCATTCTGCCATTCGATGTCTTTTTAAAAAAATATATATTTTATTGATTTTTTACAGAGAGGAAGAGAGAGAGATAGAGAGCTAGAAACATCGATGAGAGAGAAACATCGACCAGCTGCCTCCTGCACATCCCCCACTGGGGATGAGCCCACAACCCAGGCACATGCCCTTGACCGGAATCGAACCTGGGACCTTTCAGTCCGCAGGCCGACGCTCTATCAACTGAGCCAAACCGGCTTCGGCATTGTTGTCTTTTGATTGGAGCATTGAGTCCATTTACATTTCAAGTTATTATTGATAGGTACTTGTTTGTAGCCATTTTTATTTTTTGTGCCTGTGTTTCTTTTTTCCCCTCAAATATATTTTATTGGTTTTTTACAGAGAGGAAGGGAGAGGGATAGAGAGCTAGAAACATCGATGAAAGAGAAACATTGATCAGCTGCCTCCTGTACACCCCCTACTGTGGATGTGCCCACAGCCAAGGCACATGCCCTTGACCGGAATCAAACCTGGGACCCTTCAGTCCGCAGGCCGACACTCTATCCACTGATCCAAACCAGCCAGGGCTGCCTGTGTTTCTTATTCCCTTTTGATTTCTTCTTTTTACATTAGTCCCTGTAGCATTTCTTGCATTGCTGGCTTGGTAATGATAAACTCCCTCAGTTTTTGTATATATATTTTTTTGTCAGTGAAGCTTCTTATCTCCCCTTCAATTTTGAATGAAAGCCTTATTGTTTAGAGTATTCTTGGATTCAGTCCCTTGCTTTGCCTTACTTTGTAAATTTCCTCCCATTCTTTTCTGGCCTGATGTGTTTCTGTTGAAAAATCATTTGATAATCTAATGCAGTGGTTCTCAACCTGTGGGTTGCCAACCTGTGGTTACGACCCCTTTGGGGATCAAACGACCTTTTCACAGGGGTCTCCTAAGACCATTGGAAAATACATATATAATTACATATTGTTTTTGTGATTAATCACTATGCTTTAATTATGTTCAATTTGTAACAATGAAAATACATCCTGCATATCTGATATTTACATTATGACTCATAACAGTAGCAAAATTACAGTTATGAAGTAGCAATGAATATAATTTTATGGTTGGGGGTCACCACAACATGAGGAACTGTATTAAAGGGTCACGGCATTAGGAAGGTTGAGAATGGGAGATCCCTTGTAAGTAACTTTCTGTCTCTCTCTTGCAGCCTTTAAGATTCTTTCTTTGACTGAACATTTGCCGTCATAATTATGATGTGTGTTGGTGCGGGTCTTTTTGGGTTCATCGTGTTTGGGACTCTCTGCTTCTGTAACTTTTTTCTTCTCCACATCAGGGAAGATTTCTGACATTATTTCTTCAAATAGGTTTTCTAACCCTTGTTCTTCTTCCTGTCGTTCTGGCATCCATATTATTCGTATGTTGCTTCGTTTCATGTTGTCCCATAGCTCCCTTAGGCTCTCCTCCTGTCTTTTAATTTTTTCCTCCAATTGCAGTTCAGTGTGGGTGTGTTTTGCTTCCCTGTCTTCTAATTTGCTAATTTGGTCCTCTGCTTCTCATAGTCTACTGTTGAAACTTTCCATGGTGTTTTTTTTTTTTAATTGCAGCTATATTCCTCTTTATTTTTTCTTGATTCTTACATAAGTTGTTGATTTTTTTCATCCATCCAGTTTATGAACTGTATGATTCTTATTCTGAATTCTTTTTCTGACATATTGCCTGCCTTCATTTCCCTTAGCTGCTTTTCTGGTGATTTCTCCTTTTCTTTCCTTTGGGCTTTCTTTGTCTACCCATTTTTGCTCTCACTGAAGGTTCTAGGAGTCAAGTCATGCAGGGTCTGCTCCTTGAGTGGCAGTGGTTCCTTGGGTGGCAGCTTCTCCTCCGGTGGTCATGGCAGTGGCTGCTCCTCAGTTGGCACCGGCTCCTCTGGTGGGTGTTGTTTGCAGCAGTGGTGGCTCCTCTGGCTGATGATGGCAGGCTGCTTGTGTGGCTGCTGCTCTTCAGACAGAGGTGGGCTGCTCACGGGGCTGCTGCTCCTCGGACGGGGGCGGGCTGCTCATGAGGTTGCTGCTCCACAAATAAGGCAGGCTGCTCACGGGGCTGTTGCTTCTTGGATGGGGGCAGTCTGCTCATAAGGCTGGTGTTCCTCATACAGGGCAGGTTGCTTGCAGGGCTGCTGCTCCTCGGATGGGCATGGGCTGCTCACTTGGCTGCTGCTAGCATGGTCACAGTGCCCTGGGCTAAAGTATTTGGCTGGTTAGAGGAGAGCGTGAGTTTCTGGAACTCACAGGAGCCTGTGCCCGGGGTGCCTGGAGTCTCGGTGACTGTGGGACCGTAGCTGAGTCAGCAGGTCCCTGGCGGGGGTGGCTGTAGAGTCCCAGATGTTATCTGAGGGCACCCTGGTTGGAGGTGAGGCTGGGATTCCAGTCACAGCAGCTCTCCCCTTCAAAAGGCAAGGCTTCTGAGGAAGAGCTGGGTACTCTGGGACTGTTTGCAGTGGTAGCAGAGGCTGCCTAGTTAGGCGAGCCTGGTTAGGCTATCCCCGAAGGTACTGCAGTATCTAACTGTGCCTCCCTCTCTCTCTCTCTCTCTCTCTTTCTCACACACACACACACCACACAACCACATGCTCTTTTGTTCCTTCCACTCTCTCCCTCATTGCCGCCTTCTTTCTGCCTCTGTGGTTTGATTTGGAGTGTTATTGACCTGTTCATGGATGGAGTCTCCTCTCTGGGTGTCTGTTTATGTGGCTCGCTCTCTAGCACATTGGCTGGACAGAATGAAATTCACCTTGGCAAGACACAAAACAAAGGGAACAAACCACGAATGTACTCATGACACTGATAACTCCAATATAAGGACCACCAGAGGAAAGAGAATTAGGGGAGAGAAAAGAGAGCACAAATGATATTGAAGAGAGAAAAAATGTTATGAGAGAAAATAAAAAGAAACAAAGGAAGAAAAAGAATATATATGTATGGAGAAAACATCAGAGAACAAATAGGTAAACCAAAACAAACAACAAATACCCAGTAAAGATGGTGGGGGCAGAATCTTACATACAGAAAGTAGGGTTAAGAATTGGATGAATATAGGGAGGATCTCAGTTCAGTATAGAGGAAGTAGAAAGGGGATGAGTTGATAAGAATAAAGAGAAGAAAATAATAATAATAAATTTACAAAAAAATTGATTAAAAATGGGATAAAAATAATAAAAAATAAATTAGAATGATAGAAAAATAATGCAAAAAGAAATAGAAAATAAAGAAACAAATGAAAAAGGAAAATAAAGAAAAAAAAGATAAAATAATAATACAATTTTAAAAAAATGAAAAAGTGAAGTGTCGTTCCTTTGGCTGGTTTAAGATCCCACTCTTTCATGCTGTCTGTAATTTCTCAGTTTCCTGTTGCTGGAAATGAAGGCCTTTCTTTGGGTCAGTCCCTGTGGACTCTCAGGGACTATTCAGATTTTTTTTTTTCCTTTGTACCATTCAGGGTGTAGTCTGGGTGTGGCTGTATTGGTTGCCTGGAGACTGCAGGGAAGAGCTATCTTTTCAGGAGAAAATGGCTGCCCAGGTCCTGCGCATCAGGTATGATTCAGCACCAGACTCGTGGCCACCTCTGTCCCGGACCCTCTCTCCCCAACCTCTCCCCAGACTCCACAAGTCCGCACCTCCTCCTGCACCTCAGCCATGGGTGAGTGTCTGTATATGAAAGATCCTATGAGCTAGGTTCAGTGAAGAAAAGCAAAGACCACAGAGAGGGGAAAGAGCTGCACCTCTGTGAGAACCTCTCCTCTAGGCACAGTGCGATCTGGGCAGTAGACCAGAATGGCCCCTCTGGGCTCAGTCTTTCATGACTGTGTACCCTGATCTAGAATCCCCTGCCAACAGCAGACCTGCGGCACTCCTTTCCAAAATCAGAGCTGTGCCTGTCCCAAGGGACATGGCCTCAGTACCTTGCGGTTTCCCTCTGACCCTCTGGGTTCCAAAGTCTCACAGTTCTCTCCAGCCCAGATCCCTGGTTTTACCGATCTCCATGTGTCCTCTGCCCTTCCTGGCTGTGGATTGTCTCACCAACTGTGTCTACTTCACCAATTCAGAGTGGATGTGGTTCAATGTAGCTGTTCTATCTGCCCCGGGACAAGGCTTGGGACATGTCTGTCTATTGCGCTCCATTTTGTCTCCTCCACCACACACTTCTGTTACTTAGGTGGGTACGTGATAGTTAATGGTCAACAATTAACATGATAGCTATAACAATGAAGGTTATTGTTATATTGTAAAAGTAAATTATAATATCCGTTCAAGAAAAACCTTTTTTGCTTAAACATTTTTTTATTTTCAAAATCTGCTTTATAGTATTTTATGACATCTTATCACTTAAAATATTCTTTCTTATATCATTAAACAGTGTAAACATTTTATAACCTGAGATCAAAATTACAGTGTCTGATCCTAGTGGGTCTTTCTGCCATTTGTTTGTTACTTTCTACCTCTTGCTTGTGTGGGGTTGCACCCTTGTTTGAGTTTGTGTTTTGGCCCCATGTTTCTCTAGACTATTCTGTGGGAATCCTCTGAATCCAAGTTGAACAGCCTTACAAAAAGGACTTGTTGCTGCTAGGTGTCCTGGGGCCCTATCAACGCCAGCCCATTTTAAGTAGTTTCTGAAACCATACCTTTAATGTAGGTAAATTCAATCCAACACTCAGGTAAGGAAAAGGTTTTATTTTTAAATTCTAATGCAGGTCAATCGGGTAATTTACCCTCTCTTATAAACAGATACTTATTAGCCTATCCTTCCCTGGGAGGATTTCCAGTTCATTCTAAGTTTCCAATTAGTAAAACCTACCAATCTCAGCACCAAGACTTCCTCCTCTGCTCTTCTTATGGTCATTAAGAGTCAAAGATGGGCACATGCTTCAGAATGGTCACAGCTTCAGCTTCCAGGCACTACCATGATTTTCTTTATTTAATTCCTTCAACTTTATATTCTAGCAAACACACAGATAGATGTCAAAATGTTAGGAATATTTCTTTAGTCATTTCTAGATTTTTTTTCGGGGGGAAGGTTTCCCCCATATCTAGCCTGCCATAATTTAAAGTCTCATTACGAAATGCATGTAGACAGAATAATCTGAAGGGAAAAAAGAAGGAATGAAGGTAAGAAAGATAGTTTCTTATAATAAACTAGAGGCCCTGTGCACAAAATTTGTGAACTCAGGAAGGGGGGGTCCCATTCAGCCCAGCCTGTGCCCATTCACAGTCCAGGAGCCCTTGGGGGATGTCCACCTGTTGACTTAGGCCCACTCCCCAGGAGATCAGGCCTAAGCTTTCAGTCAGACATCCTTCTAGCAGCCAGGGAGCCCTCGGGGATGTCTGACTAAAGGCTTAGGCCCCCAAGAGGTCAGGTCTAAACCGTTAGTTGGACATTCTTAGTGCTGCCACGGAGGTGGGAGAGGCTCCTGCCACCACCACTGTGCTGGCCAGCCATGAGCCAGCTTCTGGCTGAGTGGCACTCCCCATATGGAAGTGCACTGACCACCAGGGGGCAGCTCCTGCATTAAGCATCTGCCCCCTGGTGGCCAGTGTGCATCATAGCAACCGGTCATTCTGCCATTCAGTCAATGTGCATATTAGCCTTTTATTATTATTATATAGGATGTCCCTATTTCCCCCCTTTTGCCCCCTCTACCCAGCTCTTGCCCCCCACTTCTCTCTGGCCATCACCATATTGTTGTCTGTGTCTGTGGGTTGTGCATATATTTTCTTTGGCTAATCCCTTCTTTAAATTCACTTCTTTAAATTTGTATTTTCAGATAAGTGCTTATAACTGCACTATTATATATTTTCTATTATATCATTTAGAATTAAGATATTTTTAAATTGAACCCTTGTAAATTTTAGTGCAATTTAATAAATTATGCTAGAAGCAATTAGGAGATTTTTCATATAATGGAGATACATTTCAATTAATATTTTATTAATTTTTAATTTTTAAATATTTTAATTTGAAATAATCTCATGCATGTAAAAAAAACTATAAAATACTACAGCATATTATATGTACCCTTCATCCAATTTCTTAGGTGTTAATAATTTAGACATAACCATTATACAAATAACAAAATTTGGAATATATTTTTCTTATAATCTCTTTAATGTTACTTAATCCATTTACTTTGTTTTTGTTAATCTTCACCCAAGGATTTTTTTTATTGAATTTTAGAGAGAGAGAAGGGAAAGGGAGAGACACATTGATTGGTTGCCTCCTGCACATGCTCTGATAGGGACTGGGGATCAAGCCAGCAACTGAGGTACATGTCCTTGACTGGAATCGAACCAGGGACCCTTCAGTCCACGGGCTAATGCTCTATCCACTGAGCAAAACAGGCTGAAGCTTAATTCATTTACTTTTAATCTATATGTGTCTTTATATTTAAAGTGGGTTTTGTTTTTGATTCACCCTCATAATCTGTCCTTTAATTGGTGCATTTATGCCACTGACTTTCAGAGTGCTTACTGATAGAGTTACTGCCATATCAGGCGGCTTCTGGGTCTTCTGGGTCCCGCCCTGCCTTGCCTTTTTTTTCCTTTTTTTCTAAGACATTTCAATTCATTTAAAAGAAGCCAATATACAGGATATAAAGGGTATGATATTTACAACAGTACAGTAAATAGGTTGGTTTCCAGGTAGGATCAGTAGTCTTTCAGTGAGTATTAACCCCCCTTCCTCTTGATGCTAGACCCAGCTGGCAGACAAACAGCAACAGTGGGGTGGGATGGGACTGCAGGATAGAAAGTCTTCCTGAAGGGATTAAAAATCACGTAGATTCTAAAATGTCCACGAAGGGGTCTTGGGGGTGAGGGGTGCCTCTGCCTCATTCCTTTGAGGTCTTGGCAGCAGGAATGCTGAGGGATTTGCCCCAAACTAACACAGGCTGACCCTGAGCCTATAAATCTTTCACCCATGGAATATTCCCTTCCCGAGAGAATCAGCCCTAATCCCTCAGCCAGGGCCTGGAGGAGCAGCCCAGGCCATGGGCACAACCAGGACTGTGGACATTTCATGGCCTTTCCACTCCCACTCCAGCTGCCTAACAACTCTGCACTGCTACCCTCGCCACCCCCCCCCCCCCCCCACCCGTCACTCCATCAGGACACTGTGCACAGGAGAGTACACTGGTTTTCCCATGCACATTGGGAACTGGCTGTTTCCGTTTTCTGGAGACAAAAGGTTCCTGTGGGTCGGGTAAGGTCTCTGCTTGGCAGGAAGTTCTGAAACAGAGCCACTGACCACGCCCATCTCCTCTGGGCATGGAGCAGCTCCGGCCCTCGGAGCTCATCTCTCCAGCAGAACTGAAGGGAAGACCATGTGTACCCTTCTGTCCCTCACCCTTCACATGCCCAGAACCATCAGTGTCACACTTTCTAATTCCTATCACTGTATTTCTTTAGTTCCATACTGTTTTACTAATCATGAATCTAAACAGATTGGTTCAAAAGGAGATCCTTCTATTTTTAAAGTAGCTGGGGCTTCTGAGGGAGGTCCTTGCCTTGCAGCCTGGACCCACTGATGGGCAGTTCTGGGCCTCAAGGCAAAACCTGCTGCTGGGGCTTCTGGGTGAGGACCTTTCCTTACAGCCCGACCCCGCTGATGGGTGGTTCCAAGGCGCAAGGCAAGACCTGCTGCTGGGGGCGGGCTTTGCCTTGCAGCCCGGACCGCTGATGGGTGGTTCCAGACCTCAAGGCAAGACCTGCTGCTGGGGGCGGGCTTTGCCTTGCAGCCCAGACCCGCTGATGGGCGGTTCCAAGGCACAAGGCAAGACCCACTGCTGGGGCTTCTGGGGGCGGGCCTTGCCTTGCAGCCCAGACTGCTGATGGGCGGTTCCTGGACGCAAGTCAAGACCAGCTGCTGAGGCTTCTGGGGGTGGGCCTTGCAGGCCAGGGTGCTTAGCTAAGAAGCCCCCCAGCCCGTGGCGCATGGGCCCCCTTCTTTGCTCTTCGCTCACCTCGCCTGCCTTGGCTCGCCAGCTGGCTTTGCTCCATTGCTACATATGCAAATTAACCGCCATCTTGGTTGGCAGTTAATTTGCATATTGCCCTGATTAGCCAATGGGAAGCGTGTTGGAGGTACGGTTAATTACCCTATTTGTCTATTATTAGATAGGACTAGAGGCCCAGAGCACGAAATTCGTGCACTGGGGGTGGGGGGAATCCCTCAGCCCGGCTTGTGCCCTCTCACAGTCTGGGACCCCTCGCTCCTTACCGCCCGCCTGCTTGCTGCTCCCTACCACTTGGCTCGCTGCTCCTCAGTGCTGCCGCGGAGGATCCTGCCACCTCTGCTGCACTCACCAGCCATGAGCCCGGCTTCTGGATGAGCAGCACTCCCTCTGAGGGAACTCATTGTACCTCCAGGCCCTGGTTGGTGTGGATCAGTAGTTAGAGTGTCCGCCCATGCACTAAAGGGTCATGAGTTCGATTCCAGGTGAGGGCACATACACAGGTTGTGGGTTGCTTGGGCAACTGGTCGATGTTTCTCTTTCTCTTTCCCTCTCCCTTCCTCTCTCTAGAATCAATGAAAAGAACATATCCTTAGAGGAGGACTTAAAAAGAAAAAAAAATGCTGGTTTGGTTCAGTGGATAGTGCTTTTGCAGGCAGACTGAAGGGTACCAGGTTAGATTCCCATCAAAGGCATATATCTGGGTTGCTGGCTTAATCCTGGGCCCTGGTTGGGGATTCAGCAAGAGACAACCATTTGATGTCTCTCACATTAGTTTCTGTCTTTCTCCCTCCCTTCCACTCTCTGTAAAAAAAAAAAAAATAAATAAATAATAAAAAATAAATCAATGCAAAAATGTCCTCAGGTGAGGATTAACCAAAACAAACAAACAAACAAACAAACACCCATTCCCAGTGTGATTATTGAAGGAGCATATAAAGTATTTGTTGAATGAACGGGAAAGGATGAGACTTCACTTTCTGTTTTAGCAACTCTGCAAGCCAGAGGTTTTTTTTTTATTTTTTTAAAATATATTTTATTGATTTTTACAGAGAGGAAGGTAGAGGGATAGAGAGTTAGAAACATCGATGAGAGAGAAACATCAATCAGCTGCCTCTTGCACACCCCCTACTGAGGATGTGCCTGCAACAAAGGTATATGCCCTTGACCAGAATTGAACCCGGGACCCCTCAGTCCACAGGCCTATGCTCTATCTACTGAGCCAAACTGGTTAGGGCCAGAGGGTTTATTTTTTATTTTCATTTTTATTGATTGATTATTTTAGAGAAAGGAAGGGAGCGAGAGAAACATCAGTGTGTTGTTCCACTTACTATGCTCTCTTTGGTTGCTTCTTGTCTGTGCCCTGACCAGGGATCCAACCTGCAACCTTGCTGTATCAGGAGGAGGTTCTAACCCACTGCTCAGGGTGCTGCCTGTCACGGCCCCTCAACAAAATCCCTCTGGTGTGCCTTCTCCCCTGCTGTGGGTCAGAGCTCCTCTGCCACAGCAAAGGTTTGTGTTCCATTCTGTCAGGTTTTGGGTTTGATTCCTGGTCCAGGCTGACTGCTGCTCAGCAAGTGACTGAGGACCATTGAAGTCCATGTGCTCTAGTCATTCAGTAGGGACTTGGGGTTCCATGTCTGACTTGGCCGACTCTGATCCCTGCTACCCCCAGTCCTCCATCCAGGGCGACTTCAACTATAAAAGCTGTGTGGCCTCCGGGTAGGTCGCCCTCTCCATGGCTCGCCAGGATTGGTTTCTGCGCAGTTGCCCTGGGAGGCGGATTTCCAGGTTCCCAGGGAGAGCGCCCTCCGCTCCGGACTCCCAGGGAGAGCTGGTTGGGGGCATGAGTGCTGGCTGACCTCTGCGGTTGCCCCACCAGCCCCGATCTCCCCTGCCTGTGGCCCCGCTCCTCACTTCCTGATCTCAGATCAGGGGACCACAGGCACCTCAGTACCCAGTCCCCTGGGTGCCGCCATGTCTGTGGCCCTGCCCCTCCCTTTGCCATTGCAGATCAGAGGGCTGCAGGCATGGCTGCACCTGGTCCCCCCCGTGCAGCCGTGCCTGTGGCCCTGCCCCTCCCTTCATGATAGCAAATCAGAGGGCTGCAGGCATGGCTGCACCCTGGGAATGCACCCAGTGCCCAGGGTGCTGCTGTGCCTGCTGCCCCACCCCTCCCTTCACGATCACAGATCAGGGGGCTGCATGCCAGCTGGCACCCCTGGCCCCGGGGGTCCTGCACCCCGGCTCTCTCTTCCTCGGATCGCCATGGCGATCACCAGCACCCTGGGCAGGGGGTGTCACCTGGCCTGCTGCCGGGCTTTCCTATGCCAATCACTGGCTGGGGGGCGGGCTGCCTTTGCCTGCCCCCCAGCTCTTGCCTGCCACCATTCTTCTTGTCTTTCCCCTTTTACCTCCCATCATTGCGCCTATGTATGCAAATTAGCCGCCATCGTTGTTGGCAGTTAATTTGCATATCGCCCTGATTAGCCAATGGGAAGGGTATCGAAGTTATGGTTAATTACCATGTTTGTCTATTATTAGATAGGATAAGTCATCTCTTAATCCCTTGGCTTTGGAGGAAAAATAATGTACCCGATTAAGTAGGTACAAGTTTCTATTAGAACAGACACAGGACTGCAAGGGGTTTTCACAGGTGAATAAAATTTACATACAGCACCAAGGTCTCACAGTTCTATCTGCCATTCATATCCCATTCCTTTTGCTCAGTTCACCATAGATTCTGATTGAATCCAGCACGGACTCAGGGATGAGCCTTACACTGTGCATGCTGGGGTGTGCTAGTTTGGGAAGGTTGTCTATAGTGATGATACCTAGAAGGTGACCTTTGTTCAGCAGAATATATTAAAGAGTTGTTGAATATACAAAGGGAGGACAGAAACCTGGTTTGGAATAATGGACTAGTCACCTGGTCACCTATACTGCTGTACATAATAATGAATGGTAGTTAGGAATTGGAGATAGATTAAAAAGAAAAAGTCTTAGAGAGAAAAAAGGAGGCCTCAGAAGATGACAAGATTGACTAAATCACCACCACCACATGAGTGCAGGCTATATAACCTTCTTAAAAAAACTCAACCAGACTGGTTTATTGGGATATAGATCATATGCCATACAATTCACAAATTCAAAAGGTACAATGTAATGGTTTTATATATATTTGTGTAACCATTGCTATAATCAATGAGAAATTTTCATCACTCCACCAACTCCCCCAAAAAAACAACACATGAAACAAGAGGTCATCATATTGATTCCTGGTGAAGCCACATGTCTGGGTTGCAGGCTCAATCTCCAGCAGGCAGCCAATCTATGTATCTCTATCATTGATGTTTCTATCTCTCTATCCCTTTCTTCTCTTCTCTGTCTAAATATCAATAAAAACATTTAAAAATAATACAGAAATAAAATCATACTTCACATATTAAATATATACAATTATATTTATCAAAAAAGAGTTATGTCCATTTTTTCAACCTCATATAGTTATTTTAAATGCAAGATTTTTTTGTATGTATTATGAAAGTAAATTGATGCTTTCCAACCAGGCAATAATAGCTGTACACGTTACATATTTCAAATATCATAATAGACATTGTACATTTAACCACAGAAAGGCTGCCCAGGGTAACTATGTATCTATTAATCTATCTGCCTGCCTTCCTGTCTGTCTATCCACATGCACATTTGACTGGACTTACAGCAATTTAATATTAGCAGTGGTTACTTGAGTCAGTAAAAAATTTTTCACAATTTTTAAAAAGGTGTGGACTCCGTGTGTGGCTTCTGGCTAATAATGTTTGAATATGTCACTGCACAGGTGAGAATCCCTGTTAGAACCTGGTAGGAAATGCCCTTCTCAGGAAGGGTATGTTTCCTCTCTCAGTGTGACTTCGCCTCCGGAATTCCTGGTTCACATGCAGGACGGAGCGCTAAAGCTTTTAGAGGCCTCTCTCTTACAGGCTTTCTGCAGGCTCTCAGCTCCTGGAGGGTTTCAGTGGGGACTGCCCTTTGCCCCTTCAATTTGTCCTAGTGTGCAATGTCCTTTTGGCACTGCTGCTGGTAGCACAACATGCTTTCTGTCAGCTAGGTCCCCAGAGCAGGAATGTAAATCAACACTAGGTTCTGTAGGTCTATAAAGAAGGAATAATGAAGAAATACTTTATGGAGAAAGAGAGGGAGAGCGAGAAGACTGTACTCTAAATGGTACAGGATTTACATAACTATCCAATTCCTGTGATATTCAATATGATATTAAACAATCAAATGTTAAACTTTCAGGTAGAAGCATGAGGAATGGTGCTGGGATGATAAAATATTCATTAATTTGTTTACTTGTGTGTTTAAAAATTTTTATTGTGGGTTCCAGGAGCCCTTCTAGATGGCTGAGTTCGTGATAAACAAAATAGGTAATGTTCCTGCCCACTTGTATTCTAGTGGGGGAGACAAACAATAAACATGAACAAACTCTGGTGACAAAAGGTAGTGATAAAGTACTGTGAAGAGTAATAACAATATTGGCCACTAGATAGAACCCATTGCTTTCTTCATTTCTTTATTTCCTTACCAATCAACTCCACGAGACACTGTGAGCATGACACACTGTTAATTAAATAGGTTTTCTGGGGACAGGTGATAGGCACTGTCTATCTCTCCCTCCCAAATTGGATTTCTTTTTTCCACTAATTTACTGATAAAGGAAATATGGTTAAAACATACTAAGGAGCCACCTGAAATATGTTGGGGTAGAGGGATTAGAGAAACTCCTTCCTAAATCAGTAATCCTCTCCTTTCAATTTCTTGGGCATTAGTTTTCTGTATTATTTAATCTCTGTCTTCACCACTAGACTATGAGCTCCTTAAGAGAGGGACCACAACTATATTCCCACTCCTTGGCAGAATGTGATAGGTATTCAACCAATGTTTTTTGAATGAATGATCCCTGTAGACCAAGCAATGGCTGCTATTCATGAAGCCTCATCTAACTCCCTAGGGATTCTGTTTTGTACATAGTTTTTGGGGAAAACATCTCTGAGTAAGTTTTCCTGTCTTGTGTTTGATGAAATCCTGTCAAAAAAACTCACAGTGAGTGGGAAGGGTAGGATGTGTGTGTGTGTGTGTGTGTGTGTGTGTGTAGTAGGTATATTATGTGGCATTGCGTTCTGAGCCATATATTTTCCTCTTTCTGTTTGGATAAAAGCCTAACACACAATAGATACATATATTTAATTTATCTTTATTGTTGATAGTATTACAGCTATACCCCTTTTTTCCGATACCGATACCCCCCGTACCCTTTTGCCCTCCCTCCCCCCACAGTTGACATATTTTTAATGCTCAGCGAAACTTAACAAATACTAGGCACATGCTTTTGTCAGGGATAACTCTAAAAATAAGGGTCTTAAATCTTCTTCTCTACAATGAGTAAAAGGAACATCATAAAAACTACAAGGGAGTTGGAATCTATGGAAATTCATACATCATGAGTGACCCCATAATCTCTTGGTCTTAGAATGTTTTTCAGCATAGAAGATCATTTGCGTGTTTAGTTATATTTCTACCTAAGTATTCCATTTTCAAAAAACAACTATTGTATGTGGTATGGTTTTTTTAATTTTTGGTTTCCAATAGTCCATTGCTTTTATATAAAAATACAGTTGAAAGTGGATTTTTGTGTATTGACCTTGAATCTTACAACCTTGTTAAACTCACGTATTTGTGCCAAGAGTTTTTGTTGTTGCTGTTTTTTGCTATCTTGTTGTAGATTCCCAGGGATTTTTCTATGTGGATAATCAAAGTGTGTGAGAATAAAGGCAGTTTAATTTTATCCTTCCTTCCTTTCCTTTTCTTTACTTCTTCCTTCCTTCCTTCCTTCCTTCCTTCCTTCCTTCCTTCCTTCCTTCCTTCCTTCCTTCTTTCCTTCCTCTTTTCTTTCTCTCTTTCTCTTTTTCTCTCTTTCCATTATTGTAGGAAGCCTTTCATTATACTGTTTACCTGGAGAGGAGAGACTGCACATCCTTGCTTTTTTCCTGGGTTAGGGGCAAAGCCTTTCGTTTTCCATCATTAAGTATGTTAGGTGAAGGGTTTTCTGTAGATTTCTTTTATCAGCTTAAAGAAGGTCGTATTTTCTCAAGTTGTGACATTTTTCAAGTTTCTAAAACTGCTTGAGTTATGCCTTGGGTAGAGTGACCAGGGAATCTCTTTTCCTTCGGTCTTTAGCTTATGATACATCTTTTCCTGCTTCTTGCCATGTTACTCTTGAGATTCTCTATTTCTCTCTGAAGATGTCTGCTCTCATTTTGGAATCCTTCCTTTAGTAACATGGCCTGTTCCTAAAAAGGGACAAATAAAAAGTAAATCAAGTACAACAGTAAGCAAATCTCAACTTCTAGCTAGTTTCCACATTCATCATTCTTTTTTTTTTTTTTTAGTATTTAATTTCTTCTTGCAATTTTCTCCAACATAAATATTCATTACAAGAGGCTCAGTGCACGAATTTCAAGCAAAGGTGCAGTTCCTAGGCCTGGCCAGCGATTGAAGCACGAGTTTCTCGTATGGAAGGGCAGGTCCCAGCTGACCTCTGGGTCCTGGGCAGCATCTGGGGCCCCTCATAATCCCTTCCTCCTGAGTCATTGGTCCCTGCTTAGCTCCCTCAGTGCCATTGGTCACCATCTGCAGGGTGATTGGTGGGGTGATCAGGCCCCACTCGCACTCGCCTAGGCCTGGCGCCGCCCACTTATGTGGTTCTCCTCTCATTGGGGCCCATCGGGGCCAGCAGCAACTCCACTGCCACCCGCTACAAGCACTGGGTGGCCAACACCTCCATGTTCCGCGCTGCCCCATGGTGGTCAGTGCACACCATAGCGAGCAGCCGAACTCCTGGTCGAAATCCCAGTCAAGGGGACAATTTACATATTAGCCTTTTATTATATAGGATACTTTTACTTGGAAATCCTAGCTCCATGATTATTTATCTTAAGCCTCCTTTAGCTAAGAGAGATTTTGGCTTATACCTTCTAATATATTGCTAAACTTAAATTCCCATTAATTCTATACAACCTACGTGGAGAATCTTAATCATGTTTCTTTTCAAATCTTATAGACTCTTATACACACACACACACACACACACACACACACACACTCAGACTTTATATACATACACATGACAGAAATAAAAAATTCTCAAAATAAAAGGAAGCTTGAAGCTAACAGGAGGCTTGCTTGCTTCAGTGATGGAGGAAGCCAACGTTCCCTGCCTGTGGCTGCCGGCCTCTGAGCTTGCAGTTTGAAACATTGTTACAAATATAGAAGCTAAACAAAACCCCAGAAACCTGCTTTCAGCCACCCAGGATCTCAGAGCTGGAGTTGAAACAGTGTATCAATTATAGAACACAAACAAACAAGATACCTGCTTTCAGCAGCCGAGGCCTAAGAGTTGGAGCCAAGCCTCAGAGCTAAAGCTGGCCCAGAATTAAAAAAAAGAAAAAGAAAAAAGGAGCGGTTGGGAGCTTCAGTCACCCGCCAGCCTGAAAACAGCCCTCAGCCCCTCACCCAGACTGGTCAGGCAACCCAGTGGGGACTCCCACCCCAAAGGGTGTGTGACCAGCTGCAAACAGCCATCATCTCCTCACCCAGGCTGGCCAGGCACCCCAGTGGGGACCCCCACCCTGATCCAGGACACCCTTCAGGGCAAACCAGCCGGCCCCCACCTGTGCACCAGGCCTCTATCCTATATAGTAAAAAGGTAATATGCCTCCCAGCACTGGGATCAGCGGAGCCACGAGGCCTCCTGGCACTGGGATCAGCATGACAGGGGGCTGCACCCAAACCCCTGAATGCCCTGCGGCTCTGTGTGTGACAGGGGGCAGGGCCACAACCTCCCTATCCGCCCTGCTCTGTTCCTGACAGAAGAAGGCGCCCCAACCCCCTCATCAGCCCTGCTCTGTGCCTGATAGGGGGGAGCTCCCCAACCCCCTGATCGCCCTGCAGCTCTGTGTGTGACAGGGTGTGGTGCCCCTACCCCCTGATCGGCCCTGCTCTGTGTGTGACAGGGTGCAGCGCCCCTACCCCCTGAACGGCCCTGCTCTGTGTGTGACAGGGTGTGGCGTGCCAACCCTCCCCACGGGCCCTGCTCTGTGTGTGATAGGGTGCAGCGCCCTAACCCCCTGATTGGCCCTGCTCTGTGTGTGACAGGGTGGGGTGCCTGAACGCCCCCACCCCACGGGCCCTGCTCTGTGTGTGACGGGGTAGAGCCATAACCTCCCGATTGGCCCTGCCCTGAGTGTGACAGTGGCGGCGCCCCAACCCCCTGATCTGCCCTGCTCTGTGTGTGACAGGGGGTGGTGTCCCAACTCCCCTATCGGTCCTACTCTGTGCATGACAGGGGGGAGCTCCCCAACCCCCTGATGGGCCCTGCTCTGTGAGTGACAGGGTTCCGAGCCCCAACCCCCCTGATGGGCCCTGCTCTGTGCGTGACAGGGGATGGCACTGCAACCTCCCTATGGACCCTGCCTTGAGTGTGACAGGGGGCGGTGCCCCAACCCCCCAATCGGCCCTACTCTGAGCGTGACTAGGGGTGGCATCTCAACCTCCCGATCCGCCCTGCTCTGTGCATGACAGGGGGCGGCGCCCCAACTCCCCAATCAGCCCTGCTCTGAGCCCGACCAGGGGCTGCACCTAGGGATTGGGCCTTCCCTCTGCCACCCGGGAGCAAGCCTAAGCCAGCAGGTCATTATCTCCTGAGGGGTCCCAAACTGCGAGAGGGCACAGGCCAGGCTGAGGGACCCACCTCTCCCCCAAGTGCACAAATTTTTGTGCACCGGGCCTCTATTCCTATCTAATAAAAGAGAAACATGGTAATTAGCCATACATCCACTACCCTTCCCATTGGCTAATCAGTGAGATATGCAAATTAACTGCCAACCAAGATGGCGGCGGCAGCCATTCACTGAAGAGAACAGGAGGCTTGCTTGCTTCAGTGATGGAGGAAGCCAACATTCCCTGCCTGCTGCTGCCGGCTTCTGAGCTGCAACTATAAGCAACTATGTTGCTAATATAGAAACTAAACAAAACCCCAGAAACCTGCTTTAGTTAGCGGGGCTTCAGCCAGCCGGACTGCAACATTGTATCAAATACAGAAGGTAAACAAAGGCCAGAAACCTGCTTTCAGCAGCCGAGGCCTCAGAGCTGGAGCCAAGCCTCAGAGCTAAAGCTGGCCCAGAATTAAAAAAAAAAAGAAAAAAAGGAGAGGTTGGGAGCTTCAGTCACCCGCCAGCCTGAAAATGGCCCTCAGCCCCTCACCCAGACTGGCCAGGCACCCCAGTGGGGACCCCCACCCTGAAGGGGGTGTGACCAGCTGCAAACAGCCATCATCCTCTCATCCAAGCTGGCCAGGCACCCCAGTGGGGATCCCCACCCTGACCCACCCTTCAGGGCAAACCAGCCGGCCCCCACCCATGCACCAGGCCTCTATCCTATATAGTAAAAGGGTAATATGCCTCCCAGCACCGGGATCAGTGGAGCAGCGAGGCTTCCCGGCACCGGGATCAGCGTAACAGGGTGCAGTGACCAAGCCCCCTGTTCGCCCTGCGGCTCTGTGTGTGACAGGGGGCAGGGCCACAATCTCCCTATCCGCCCTGCTCTGTTCATGACAAGGGAAGGTGCCCCAACCCCCTAATCAGCCCTGCTCTGTGTGTGATAGGGGGGAGCTCCCCAACCCCCTGATCGCCCTGAGGCTCTGTGTGTGACAGGGTGCGGTGCCCCAACCCCCCAGCCTCCACGGGCCCTGCTCTGTGTGTGACGGGGTAGAGCCATAACCTCCCCATTGGCCCTGCCCTGAGTGTGACAGTGGCGGCGCCCCAACCCCCTGATCTGCCCTGCTCTGTGTGTGACAGGGGGCGGTGCCCCAACTCCCCTATTGGCCCTACTCTGTGAGTGACAGGGGGGAGCTCCTCAACCCCCTGATCGGCCCTGCTCTGTGTGTGACAGGGTATGGAGCCCCAAACCCCCTGTTGGGCCCTACTCTGTGCATGACAGGGGGTGGCACCGCAACCTCCCTATTGACCCTGCCTTGAGTGTGACAGGGGGCAGTGCCCCAACCCCCCAATCTGCCTACCCTGAGCGTGACTAGGGGTGGCATCACAACCTCCTGATCCACCCTGCTCTGTGCATGACAGGGGGCAGCGCCCCAACTCCCCAATCGGCCCTGCTCTGAGCCTGACCAGGGGCTGCACCTAGGGATTGGGCCTTCCCTCTGCCACCCGGGAGCAGGCCTAAGCCAGCAGGTCATTATCTCCCGAGGGGTCCCAGACTGCGAGAGGGCACAGGCCGGGCTGAGGGACCCCCTCTCTCCTCCCCGAGTGCACAAATTTTTGTGCACCGGGCCTCTAGTATCTAATCTAATAAAAGAGAAACATGGTAATTAGCCGTACAACTGCTACCCTTCCCATTGGCTAATCAGCGAGATATGCAAATTAATCGCCAGCCAAGATGGCGGCTAATTTTCATATGTCAGCTCCAAGCCATGGACTGAGGCTTTAGGCCTGGGTAAGGGAAGAGCCAGCCAGTGATCCTTGATGGTGGTGGCGGCCGGAACCGGGGTGCAGCCAGCCAGCGATCCTTGATGGCCACGGCGGCAGGGAGCTGAGGGTGCCCTGGCCCAGGGCTAATGCCTCGCCAGAGGCATTAGGCCTGGGCAGGGGCCAAACCAGCAATTGGTGTGAACTACAGAGGAAACACCTTTTCTGACTGCTGATTGGTTAAGCTCTCTGTATGCCACTGGTAATATTCTTAGTAACTTGGGTAATAAGAATACAAAAAGGTGATCTAGGGTTTTTTTTTACCACATTCCTGGAGAAAAAAGAAAGGTCTGCTGCTGGAGGGTTAAGAAATGTCATATCCTGTCCTAGCTGGTTTGGCTCAGTGGATAATGCCTTGGCCTGCCCAACGCAGATTCTGGGTTCAATTCTGACCAAGGGCATGTACCTAGGTTGCAGGTTCCTCCCTGGCTCCGGCCCAGGTCAGGGCTCATGCAGGAGGCAACCAATCAAAGTGTTCCTCTCACTTTGATGTTTCTCTCTGTCTTTCCCTTTCTCTTCCACATTCTCTCAAAATCAATGGAAACATATCCCCAGGTGAGGATAAAGAAAGAAAGAAATGTCATATCCTATGAAAGACACACCTTGAAAATGCCTAAAGAAAGTTGTCATTTTTTTCATGGTAAAGGGACTGGAGTCCGTGTTGATGAAAACACCTTGGTGGCTGCGGTGACTGGCAGTGGCTACAACAGTGCGGTGAAGGGGCTGGTGCCTTCCCCTGATCAGCCCGGTCGACTCCCACAAAGGGAGGCCAGACTGTGGCTTAGGCCCGCTCCCCAAGGGGAGCAGGTAGTAGGACATCCCCTAGGGCTCCCAGTATGTGATAGGGGACAAGCTAGGCTGAGGGAACCACCTCCCCAGTGCACAAATTTTTGTGCACCGGGCGCCTAGTATATATATAAAAGCCCAAATGACCATTCGAATGTTTGACTGTTCAACTGGTAGCTATGATATGCACTGACCACCAGGGGGCAGATGCTCAATGAACAGGCATGAAAACATGGAACGGACTGATGAATCTCTGAGGAAACAGGGAAGGGCAGAGCGTGGGAAGAGATTAACCAAAGATCTTATATGCATACTAGAGGCTGGGTGCATGAATTTGTGCACTGGTGGAGTCCATCTGTGGGGATCAGGTTGAAAGCGGCAATCTGACATTTCCCGAGGGGTCCCAAATTGCGAGACGGTGCAGGTCAGGCTGAGGGACCCTACATGTGCACGAATCCATGCACCAGAACTCTATTGTATTGATAAAGGACTGGATGTGAGATAATGGACAATAAAAATTTTTAAGAACCAGACATAGGCAGGCTCCAAGTCAGGCAGACAGACAGGGATTGAAAAGTATAAGTGGGCAAGCAAGGTCCTTCCGGGTTTTGTGTTCTAACAGACACACAAACAAGTCAGGAAGAGTGGAGAGAAAACAGAAAAAGAGAAACCTCAAAGTGATGTCATTAAATACCTTAAGTTTAAGAGCCAGAACCCTCTCTTGCTCTGCTTTTAACTCAGCCCTCTCCTGCTCCATCTTCTCAGTCAATTGTTTCAGATGTTCCTGATAACTTCTTTCTTTCTCCTCCATCATCTGCTGATTCTTCTTTTGCATCTCCTCCAGCATTTTTGCTGCAGCCTCTGCAGATTCAGCTTTCACACGTTGCACTGCCAGGAGGAAAGGAAGAAGACAAATTCATGTGGGTGACCGCCTTGCTTTTTCCTCTTGGTGAACGTATCTGTTATTGGTGCTGCTGACTGCATATGCCCCACTAAGACTGACTTTGGCTAGTAATAGGCATTTTTGCTCATCTGGCTCTTGTTAAAGGAACCCAGGTTCTCAAAGCCAAATTATTTAAACTTTTAAAAGCTGTTGAGGCTATCTAGTCTCTTGACTTGCACCTCACCTTCGATCTCTTTTTCCTTTTCTGTGAGATTCTGGTCTGTCTGTAGAATTGCATCAATCACAGACTCCTTGGAGCTCAGGTATGCGTGAAGAACTTCTTCACTCTAGGACCCAGAGAAAATGGCATTAGTAATAGGAAATCGCAGGAAGCACTTATTCCTATTTGCCCACCATCGTTTCCTGTAGGAATTGCTTCGCTTGGCCCTGGTCCTTGTGCTGGTCAAGGGGCCCCTGTCACAGGGTGGGTACATGCTCCAGGTTAGCCATGCCTAGCACCTTATGAAGCAGAAACCTTTGAAAGTGACTGATATAAATATAGATTGAGAGTCTCTGTTCTCTGATGAGGGCTCTACTTTTGGAGCTGTTGGTGCTGTGGTCCCATATGGGGTGAGGAATGAAGCCATCGTGGAGAGAGCAGATCCAAGAAAGGAGGTGGAGGGAGACTGGGAGGAAGGGAAGTGTGGGGTTTAGGGGAGCAACAGAGGGACAGATAAATGCTGTTTACCTGTATTCCCTTCTTCGGTGCCTCAAGATACTTTTTCTTCAGCTCCTGCACAGTCTGTATTAAGAGACGATATCCTCCTGATTTAGAATAAACCCCCTGCTTTATATCTTCTTCTAAAGAATGGAAGATATCCTTAAGTAAAGCTGAGCAGCGATCCGATGATGCTTTCATATTCTCTTTATAAAAGTCATCTCGCCTTTTTTCTAGGTGGGCCTTTAATGTGAAAATAGGAAGTAGAAAGAGTACACAGAAAATGTTAGCTTGACCTCCGGATTTTTGGAACTAACAGGCACCTCAGCAGGACCACATCCTTCCTCCTGATCCTGTCTTTCTGTTGAAGACCCTTTCTCTTGGAGGTGAAGTTCATGGCAGAGATTTCTGGCTTTATGTTAGCATTTATGCTACCTATATGCCCATCATAGTGTGCCATGGCCTTTTGCACTGCAGCCGACTTCTCTATCTGGGCCGAGGCCATGACTGCGTTCTCCATGCAGGGCAGGTCCCCACTGCTGATGGCATTGACATAGGTCAGGACTAGGTTCTGTAGTCCCACATATACACCTTTAGAAAGAAACTTCTGCTTTTCAAATTGGACCAGCGATTGTATATGGAAGAAATGTGACTCAATGTAAGCCTGCTCAAGATAACTAAGACTACATCTTTCTTTGCTTTTGGTTATAATATTAAATCTGTCTGGTACCAACAAGCTTGTACCTTGATGAGAAGCTCTGATTGTTACCTGCATGCATTTAACTAAATTATGAGAAAGAGGATTAGTTTATGCATTATAGGAAAAAAAAGTGCAAACTTTAAGTCAATCAAAATAATATTGGTTCTTCAATTCAATTGCAAATCTTGCGTGAATTTTGGGACACTCTATATAATAATAACAAATAGTGGTTTTTGTCATTTTGAAGTCTAGTAAGAATTCCTTCTCTTTATTTTCTAGTAGTATTTTGCTTTCTGAAACCCTAATCCATATAAACATAAGAAAAAAATTACCGCTAATTCCTTTTGAAATAAATGGTCTACATCCTTGAAGGAATTCTTCATGAAGACTTCAATGGCCTCTTTCTCACTGGCCATGTGCAGGTCCAGGAGCTCTTGGAGGGTTTCTGTGGGCAGTTCAACCTTCTCACTCATCTGCTGGTCATAGTGGGCAATGGCCTTTTGCACTGCAGCCGAGTTCTCTATCTGGGCCAAGGCCAGGACTGCATTCTCCATGCAGGGCAGGTCCCCACTGCTGATGGCATTGATATAGGTCATCACCAGACTCTCCAGCCCTACAAATAGAGAACAAAAGATAACATTTGTTGTAGGTGGGGTGAGGAAACAGTCCATCCTCTATAAATCTGATGGTATCTCTCAACACTCATTTGGCTCACAGCATCTGTGTCCTTGGCATCACCTAGAAGTTCTCTGGAAATGCAGACTCTCAACTTTTGCTCCAGATCAACTGAATTAAATCCTCTTCTGACAAGATCTTGGGTGATATGGACACATATCAAAGGGTGAGAACTTCTGTTCTAGACACCATAGACCTGTGTTTATTGAGTGCATGTGCTTTACCCTAAGCACCATTAGGATAGGAAACGTACCTCTCATTTATGTCTCTATCATCAGTTCTGTTCCATGGTAAGCATTTATAAAATCAGTATTTGTGAAAAAATTAAAAAGAAGTCCTCTGCCCTGGCCAGGTGGCTCAGTTGGTTGGAGCATTGTCCCATGCACCAAAAAGTTTTAGGTTGATTCCTGGTCAGGGCACACACCTAGGTTGTGGATTCAATCCCCAGTTGGGGCGCATGCAGTCGGCAACTGATTAATGTTTCTCTCTCACATCGATGTTTCTCTCTCTCTCTCAAATTCATTGAAAAATATCCTTGAGTGAGGATTAAAATACTCAAATTTAAAAAGGAGTCCTCCATTTCATATATTCTAGCTAAACACTGTCCAAGAGAACTTTCTGTGATGATGGTAGTATGCTATATGTGCTGTCCAATATTGGAGCCACTAGCCATGTAATCAGAATTGTTAATTTTATTTAATTCTCATTAATCTATATGTAATTTTAGATAAATGTTGCTACTACACTTGTCTAGTAGCTATCATATGGGATAGTACAGGTCCAGCTTATTGGGGCAATTTTAAACAATAAGAGCTTCTTTATTTGTCCTTTTCTATCTTTTCTCACCCACGAAATCTGACTAATAAAATCTACTCCGTATTAGAAATGTGTGTCATCTAGATGTATCACAGTAATAGTTGTAGATTTGCATTTTTCAAAGCTGAAACTAGGTGGATGCTATTCCACCTTTCTTTAATCTTAACAGTGAGAGTAATGACAGGGAAGTGGACTCACGGGGTCCATTGACCTGGATGCCTCCTGAAAGAGTTTTGACTTTGGAATTGCTAAAGATGTAGGAACAGAAGTCAGCAGCTTGTTGCACAAATTCGGGGTCCAGCTCATCATCATGCATTGTCTCCAGTTGGCCTAGCTTCTTCCGATGAGTGGGCCGATCAAATATAAAGCATTTCTTTTTGGGGAAGAACTTTCGGATACAAAGTCGGGGCAGGTTAAAATTTTTATCTTTGGGACTGGTACCTGGAGAAAGATAAAAAAGGGGCTTTGCTTAATATATCGGCTTGGAAACTTTTTCTGTAAATGGTCAAATGGTAAATATATTAGGCTTTGTGGGTGAGGTGGTTTCTTTTCCCCAAGTATTCAATTCTGCTATTTCAGCATGAAAGCAGACATGGGCAATCTACATATTATTCATCCACTAAAACCTGTTTGTAAGATAGCTGGCAGGCTGCATTGCCTGTGGACTATAGTTTGCCAATACTTGCCCTACCGCATTATCATGCTTTAATCTATTTTCTTTAAATAAATGCCAATTCTACTCCATATTCTTTGGCTAATTACAGCATCATAAACCCTAAGCAGGGAGATAAAAATCAATTTGATCACAGTACAGGGAAAGGTGAAAGAAAAAGAAACTTGCTCTCAGAACAAGGGAGAAGATAATTCAAAATCAAATCTATGAATTTAGATATTAAACAAGCATTAAATCTTAGAACTAGGCAGCTGAGAAGTAGAAAACTATACATGTAAAAACACTAAATAGAAAAATAAAAGATGATGTTTTCTAATGGCTTGTGGTTCCCAATAATCAGTTCTCAGTCCCCTTTACCTTGCTTGAGTTTGAGTGAAATCTGCAGGTACTCGTCTGCTGAGATGGGTTGCCCATCTGCTTCCAATTCTAGGGAAAAATCCCTCAGTGTCCACACAAAATCTGGAAAGAAGCTCACAAAGTCAGCTGAATCCTCAACCTCATTTGCATCAGGTGAAGATTTTGCCCTTATTTTATCTGTCAGCTCTGTCACATAACTGAGTAGCAAACTAAGGAAAAATGGTGTAAAAGAACAGTGCCCCTCATGCCATATTAATCCCACATATTCCAAACCTTTGTTTTGGCTTTGCTTCTAACACAAGTGTTAATTCTTCCTGCCCTTGAGTTATTTTTCATACTTTCTCTTTTTGTGCTTGATTCGCCAGGATTCACATTCAGGGAGCTGGTATTTAGGTAGTAGTTTCCCCTCTGATTTTGATGCTGTTCTGGACCACAAAAAGGATACTGCAGCTGGTCCATGGCCTGCTGGTTTATGGTCCCCATGCTATTGTACACAAAGGTGCTGCTCAGCAGTATTGCCAGGGCAAAGATCCAGGAGTCATTTTGGTTGTCACCCTGGAAATCAGAGCACATTGGGCCAGGATTATGTTTTATTCTCATGGCACTTTCCAGATCAGCAGTAGTAAACAGGTGCTCATTTAGTTGAGTGGCTTTTTTTAGATTAATGTCTTATAAGAAGAAAACAAATCCAAATGAAAATGGTTGTTAGTAGGACTTGGACTTTGAATAGTCTTCTGATTAGTGTTTTTGGTTACACTGATTCTCACTAGGTCCTCTTATGACCATTCGCAGATAATTGCAAAACAAACAGTCCAGATTGGTGGGCACTCTAAAGCCTTAAATGTAGTTTAATTTTCTCTATGTTTTTACAGCAAAATTGACTTATGTAAGAGTAATAATACTTATAGCTATTTTATCTAGTCATTATTATTCACCTAACACTTTCCACTCCTATTAAATAGTCAAAACAATACTATGAGGCAAATATAGACTGTTGGCATCGGTTTTACAGATCAGAAAGCTGAGGGTAAAAGAAGTGAAATAATTTGCTAAAGCCACCATGTTATTGACAGAGTTTATATTTAAACAACAATTTAGGACTTCTGAACATTAATCCTTAACTCAAGTTTTCTGCAGGTTAGGACTCATGGCTGATTTTGTTTGTGGTACCTTTATGCATCTGTGTTAACTGGCTTAGCTTATAGCCCCGTGTTGGTGAAACTTTTGAGCTCAGCATTTTGAAAAACCCTAACTTAACTCTGGTGCCATGTCACATATAGATATTTTTGATATTTGCAACCATAGTAAAACAAAGATTTATATTTTTGATATCTATGTTATATATTTAAATGCCATTTAACAAAGAAAAATCAACCAAAAAAATGAGTTCGCATGTCACCTCTGACACGTGTGTCATAGGTTCGCCATCACTGTTACAGCCTCTTGTTAATAATTAGAATACTATCTAATGACCACTATAGTCTTCTATGATTCCGCCTTACATTTTCATGATCCCTGATTGCAAAACTTGGTCTCTTAGCACATAAACAGAAATGAAAAAAAACACATATGGTTTAGTGCCAGCTCTTATCTGAATAAAAATTAAATAGTGTAGAGAATACCCAGAAGTGAAGGGATTGTTCCCAAATTGAATCTTCAACACTTACCTTCTCTACATCTCCCAGCCCCTCAGTGTCAAGCAGAACTAGGGTGTGGTTTGGTTTCTTAGGGTGAGGCACACACCACATCCAGATGCCTTTGGTGTGAGACTGAACCGTGGAGCCCAGAGAGAAGCCTCAGGGGGAGAGGAGAAGCCAGAGGGAGTGGAGTTTTAATAGCAGATATGTCTTAAAATGGAGATAAAAGCTAACATAATCAAGGTAAGAAGAGAGAAAACAAAACTACAACCAGTTGCCTGGCTGGCACTGGCTCAGTGGTTGAGCGTTGACCTATGAACCAGGCGGTCATGGTTTGATTGAGGGTCAAGGCACATGCCCTGGTTGTGGGCTCCATCCCCAGTATGGGGTGTGCAGGAGGCAGCTGATCAATGATTCTCTCTCAACATTGATGTTTCTATCTCTCTCTCTCCCTCTCTCTCTTTCTCTCTGAAATCAATAAAAATATATTTAAAAAACAACTAGAACCATTAGTAATTTACTGAGAAACAGAGAAATTCAAATATCCAATACACAAAAACATTCAACACCTTTTTATTATAAAAACAATTAACAAATTAGGACAAGAAAACTAATGCAACATAATAAAGGCCATATATATTAAAAGCCTTCAGTGAACATCTCATTCAATGGAAAGCTTTCCTTTTACAACAATTAACCAAAATAGTTCAAAGACCTATATGTAAGAGCTAAAACTATAAAACTCCTAGAAGAAAACGTAGGGGGAAAGCTTCATAATATTGAATTTGGAATGATTTCTTGGATATGATACCAAAGAATAAACAACAAAGGAAAAATAGATACGTTGGGCTTCAAAATTAAAGCTTTTGTGGATCAAAGGCTACTATCAATAGAGTTTAACAAGTATCCTATGTAATGGAGGAAAATATTTCTTAGTTAAGGGATGGATATCCAGAATATATAAAGAAGTCCTACAATGCAACCCCAGGAAACAAACAACTTAATTAAAAGATGAGCAAAGGACTTACTTGAACAGACATTTCCTTAAAGAAAATATACAAATAACCAGTGAACACATAAAAAGATGATTAACATCACTAGTCATTAGGGAAATACAAATCAAAACTAAAATGAGATACTATTTCACACCCATTAAGATGATCACTCCAAAAAAAAAAAAAAAAAAGTAAGAGGCAGTGAGAATGTGGAAAAATTAAAATCCTGTGCATTTCTGGGAGAAATGTAAAATGCTACAGTTGCTATGGAAAATGATATGGCGATTCTTTAAAAAATTAAATATAAAATTCTAGGAAAGGAATACAAATTTATGCTTTTAAAAGAAATTAAGGCAAAGTGGGAAGAGACAGTGAGTTGACTCTTTCAGATTATAGTAAAGATAAGAGCATAACTATAGATTAAAAGTTAGCTTTCAATATTCCTCTACATCTCTAACTTGCTTTTCCTGTAATACCATACTCCATGTTGGGAGTGTGGGTAGACAGAAGGGATCTGGCAGAGCTTAGCTGGTGCCCCTCACCTTTTTGCTGCCCAGCCAGCTTGTTCATCAGGTAGGATTTGCCTGTGCGGTAGAGACCCACAATGGCCACCACCACAACAGGCTGTGTAATGGCAGACAGGATCTTCAAAGCTTCTGGATTAACCACTAGTCGGGTGTTAGTGTTCTCAATGAGGCACACCGGGCCTGGCATGTGGATGTCTGAGGCCATGTCCAGGGTGTCACCTTATCTGCAAGTGAGGAGATGGGATGGATTAGAATTTCCATTCTAAGCAGATCAAGAACTTTCACCAGGTTATTTTGATCCAGAAGGTAGAGTCATAAAATTCCCCAACATGGCCAAAAGTTCTGTGTCAACAGTGAGATGGATGAGGGCAAGATTTGTATTATTTTAGAAAGTTACAGAAGTTCAATTGAAATAGTTCATTAAAAAAAGAGTGGCAAAGTGGTTGAGCATTAGCCCATGAACCAGGAGGTTATGGTTCAATTCTCGGTCAGGGCAAATCCTGAAGTTGCAGGCTTGATCCCCAGGGGGATCCATGCAGGATGCAGCTGATCAATGATTCTCTCTCCTCATTGATATTTCTCTCTCTCTCTCTCTTCCCCTTCCTCTCTAAAACCAATAAAAATACATTTTAAAAAAATTGGTATGATAAGGATATCAACATTTAACCACTTTCATGAACAAAATCTTTAATTTATCATAGAAAACTTTCTTTTTAGATTCTCATTACATTTTTTGACGAGAGCCCAGCTGGTGTGGCTCAGTAGTTGAGCATCAGCCCATGAACCAGGAAGTCACAGCTCAATTCCTGGTCAGGGCACATGCTCTGGTTATGGGCTTGATTCCCAGTAGGGGGCCCACAGGAGGCAGCTGATCGATGTTTCTCTCTCATCACTGATGTTTTCATCTCTCTTTCCCTCTCCTGTCATCTCTCTAAAATCAATAAAAATATATTAAAAAAAATTTTAAACTAGACAGTAAATGTAAAATAGAATAGGATTTGGAGGGTAGTTTACATCCTGGCTATATGTAAGAATTTCAATATTTATTCATTAATTCTAGTATGAAAAAAGACTTTTGTGAATATATGTTTCATCATTTGATGTATGCTTTTGGGACAATTTTCACAGATTTGTTGTTGTTGTCAATCCTCACCCAAGGATTTTTTTCCAGTATTTGTTAAAGAGAGTGGAAGGGAGGGGGAGAGAGACAGAGAAACATCAAAATGAGAGAGACACATTGATTGGTTGCCTCCAGCATATGCCCTCACCAAAACCTTTCAGTCTGTGAACTGACACTCTAACCACTGAGCAAACTGGGTAGGGCATTTTTTCACAGGTTTGAAATATGTATTTTTTTCTACTAGTTGTGCTTATTTTGCAGAAGTGAAGGTTCACAGAACTGCTTATACTGCTATTCTGGAAGTGGAACTAATATAACTTACATTTGAAAATTTTATAAAAATGTATGACTGTATGAAAAACATGACTAGGACCTGCCCAAAGCCTTGGTATGGGCTTGTGCAAGCAAGGGGCCCTATACTTCAACTTCATTAGCTTCACAAAAAATTAGCCTCAACTAAAAGGGGGTAAGACTGCACAACTGCAAATACTGAATGTTGCCAAAAACCATGTTTGTGTATTCATGTGTGTGGTGTAAGGGAACCAAAGACTATGAAATATGGATTAAAAGATCAGGAGAGCTAAGGAGAAGGTTGTTCGATGAAAATATATTTCTAATCATACACTTGTAGATTTTCTGTTTTGTTCTGTTTCTCCATTTGGTAGACGAGAAGGAGAAGCAGGAAGAAAACAGGAAGGGAGAAAACTGGGGAGAGAGAGGGAGAGGAAGAACTGAAAGGAGAGAGAGATAGGGTTGTCAGAGAAATAGGTGATGAGTAAAGTTCATCAAGGAATTCAGAGGCAGTTTCCAGAAAGCAAGAACAAAACTGCTTGAGAGCACAGAGAGATCAGGTAAACCAAATGTTGGCTTTAGCGATGCAGGTTCTTTTAAGAGAAAACTTTTTAGTAAAGTAGTGGGGCCAAATTCTACTTGTAAGGGGTAAGAAAGAAGTCGGCCCTAAGAAATTGGACCTAGTGAACCGCGGCTATTTTTCATTTTATTTTATTAAAAAATTGTTATTTTTCAATTATAGTTGACAATATTATGAGTTTCAGCGTACCCAGTGGTTCTCAACTTTCTGGCCCTTTAAATACAGTTCCTCATGCTGTGACCCAACCATAAAATTATTTTCGTTCCTACTTCATAACTGTAATGTTGCTACTGTTATGAATCGTAATGTAAATATCTGATAAGTATGATGGTCTTAGGCGACCCCTGTGAAAGGGTCGTTCGACCGCCAAAGGGGTCGCCACTCACAGGTTGAGAACCACTGGTTAGACATTTGTTTACCTTAAAAGGATCCCGTCTATGGGTCTAATACCTATCTGTCAGCATGCAAAATTATTACAATATTATTGACTATATTCTTTTTGCAGGAGTTTACCTCCCTGTGACTGTTTTGTAACTGCCAATTTGTATCCCTTCCCCTTTTTCACCCAGCCTCCATCCAGCAACCAGAACACGGATTACTTCTAAAGGAAGTAATCTAGTCCAACTTTGGAACAAAGCTCATCTATATGACTAAAATGTATGGTGTGTTCGTGAATCTTCATCTTTCACTCTGAGTTTCAGGTTTTTCTTTCTTCTTTTTTAACAGTGTCAGGTGGCTGTTTACGCTGCATCTCATTATCTATGCTTCTTTTTTCACGAAAATAACGTATTTATAGCCCTTTCAGTGTGTCAGCTGCAGTCAGATCAGAACTGAGCAAGTTCCATAAAAACAACAGTAATTTAACTGTGTCTGCAGCCAGCACAATATTGGCCAAAAGAGAAAGACAATTATAATGCATTTCAAACTCCGAGCTTAGCCCCATGTCTGCTGCTGCCTAATTCCTCCAAGCGCAGTAGTGACACTTAGGGATGCGCTGCCACCTGATATCACCGGGATTGCACCTCACTGCCTGTCCCACGCGGGCTCTGCTGCAACCTATCCTCATGCTCATCGTTCTTTGGAAAATGAACTGACCCTTGTAAATCCTCCCCACCCTGCCCCAACCTTATCCTGGACTCCATTTCTCAGAGTACAGTCCTTTAGAGGTGGAGAGAAAGCTGCTTTGATGAGAAAATAAAGTTCTTACCTTTTTTTCCCCCCCGCAGTGTCGGTTGCAGTGGTTTGTTACTTCTCTGCCTTTTACTGGATGGTTGGGCTTTTATTTCCCCTCTGATGTGATGTGACTTTCTGGAATTCAGAAAACACTTTAATTAGAAGTGAAGGGTTTTAAGTAATGTGAAACCGAAAGCACTGGCTACAAAGCAGTGACTCAACAACCATAAAAGGGAGTATCTGAAAGCTCAGCAAATGGGAGGGTTCCTGGATTTTACAGGATTTCTTAACTAGTTCAGTTTGACAAAAGCCCCTTCCTGGCTCCTGATGAGTGTGGTCCACAAGATGTGGCTTCCTCTTCCCTCTTTCAAGCAGGGTAAGGTGTGTCACTGGGACAGCCAGGTCACCAGTATTTCTCATCCGCTCCAACACTGAGTTGCAGATACTGGAGCCTGTGGCTCCCAACGTGCACCCAGCCCCACTCACAGAGTGAAGGCTATAGCTGATGCACAGCAGGCTGAGATTGCCTGGCCTGATCACCCTCCCTTTGGCTCACTTGTAGGAAGGAGTTTCCAAGCTGGGAGAGTCACGTGGGGAAGACCACAGGCTACCACTCCTGCCCAGGGAGGAGCAGTGGCTCAGAGATATTTGTCCAGGGAGAGAGGCAGTGCATCATCACAGAGATCTCTGAAGTCCTCCCCCAAAGACCTGATTTTATTGAAACAGTCTGGGGACTTGAGGAAACTTTATTGCTAGCAAATTGACTTTACAAACAACAGAAAAGGAGACTTTCAGGCAGGAAGCAAGTGACTTCAGATGGTAACACAAACCCATATGGAAAAATAAGGAATACCAGTAAGGGAATTGTGTAATTATAAAAGACAGTATAAATGCAGGTTTATTTTCCGTTCTCCTCTTAACTGGTTTAAAAAGCAATTGTATACAACAATTTTATTGCAGGGCCCATGACATACTTAAATGTAATATATTTCCCATTATGACACCTGATAGTAAGGTGAACTCATAGGAATAAAGAGAACCAGAAATTGTAAGTCAGAAAGTTAATATAACAAGCCCTATACATTTATTCTTTCTCCTTCAGCTTCTTTCAAGACATAAAATTATATAAGCTAATAACTTTCAAAATATATTGTTGGGGTTGTTACATATATAGATGTAATTTGTAATATATATGTAAATAATAACACTAAAAGGGGGTGAGAAGGAATAGAGTTACAGGAGTAATAGTTCTGTATCTCACTGGAATTAATTTAGCATAAATTTGAGGTATATTCTTCTTCCTTTTAATTTTATTGAATTTATTGGGGTGACATTGGTAAATAAAATTACATAGGTTTCAAGTGTACAATTCTGCAATACATCATCTGTATATTGTATTGTACACCCAAAGTCAAGTCTCCTGCCATCACCATTTAGCCTCCTTTATCCCCTATACCTTTCCACCCCCTTTGCCTCTAGTTATCATAATACTGTTGTCTGTATATATGAGTTTGGGGTTTTTTTTTCTTCTTAATCTCTTCACCTTTTTCACTCACTCTCTCAATCCTGGTCACTTCCGAGGTCCTGGAGAGTATTATGCTAAGTGAAATAAGCCACTCAGAGGAAGACAAATACCATGTGATTTTACTTGTATGTGGAATCTAATGAGCAAAATAAACTAACAAACAAAATAGAAACAGCATCATAGATACAGACAACAGACTAAAGTATATTCTGAGAAATATATATATATATATATATATATATATATATATATATACACACACACACACACACACATACATGCCCTGGAGCACCACTAAGAAAACAACAGATCTCAATTAATATCCTTTACGTTAGGACACTGTAAAATAAGAACAACCTAAATCCAAAGCAAGCAAAAAGAAAAAATATCATTCATAAATGATATTAATGAAATAGGTAATGGGAAAATATACAAAAAAAGCAGTGAAAGCAAAAGCTGGTTTTTTGAAAAAATAAGCAATTTTGACAAACTTTTAGCTAAACTGGCCATGAAGAAAAGACAGGAGACTCAAATTGCTAAAATCAGGAATGAAAGAGGGGACATTACTATTGACGTCACAGAAATAAAAGAGATTATAGGGCAATACTATGAATAACTGTATGCCAAAGAATTAGATTAAAAATGGACAAATTCCTAGAAGGACACCAAGTACTGAAACTGTTTCATGAAGAAATAGCTAGAAGGAGAAAAAGAAGGAGGAGGAGGAGGAGGAGGAGGAGGAGGAGGAGGAGGAGGAGGAGGAGAAGAAGTAGCTCATCTGAATAGACTTGTAACAAGAGGTTGGAACCTGCCACCAAGAAAAGCTCAGGCCCAAATGGCTTCACTGGTGATGTCTACCAAATACTCATTCCTCACAAACTTGGCCAAAAATATAAAATTCCCTTAATGTTATTTTACCACATATTTACTTTTTCTGTCTAAACTATTTGAGAGTTACAAACATAATGCCTCAATAATCCACTATATATTGCCTTAAAAAATTAAGGAAGAATAATTTTTTAAGGAAATATATACAACTTCTGCTTCCAATTACATAGTCCATTTCCTTCTGTATTAGCCATCTGCTGATATCTGTGTAGATGTCTGTCTGGTTGAATGAAGCATGTGTTTGTGATGGACAAGTTGTTTGTCTCACAGAACTTCATGAGCTGTTTTCCTGCTTTGTTTCTGACCCCGAGTCTAAAATTTCCAATGACATTTGATCTGCTTTATTTCCTACTTGTGCATTCTAGTCACTGATTGTTATCAGCATGTCTTGTTTTGATTTGTGATCAATTTCTTCTTATATACTTGCATAAAAGCATTCAATTTCATTTTATTCATCTCAGTAAAATGAAAAAGGAAGAAAGGAGAAAAAAGAATTGGAAAATTCAGCAATGGTTTGCCATGTCCTTCTGCTGTGCAGTGTGTGGTCCAAACCCCATGTGTGCTGGGCACCTGGTGTTGAAACAGAGGTACTCCATCTTGCTACCATAATCTCTATTTTGTAAAAACTGCTGTTTGATATTTTAACACTGCTCTTCTTGACTTCTGTAAACATGGTTTCTTGCTTGAATAATAGGGAACATAAACTCAACTATCTCACCTTGCAAGCCACTCCATCGCCATCCCTGGCTACTCCCCTAAATAGGTGCCCTCCAGTTATCTGAAAATATACTATACTCAAGGCTACTGAGTTGTGCTGTGCTCAAGGTTACAAGCTGCCTGCAAAATACATACATAGAGCTCTTTGTAAAGTCTGCAAAAGGTCTGGAAAACCCATATTTGGGAGACAAAGGGACTCAGGGGTGGAGGATAAAGGGAAAACTTCCTCTATACTGTTTTGCTCAAACTCTGGGAGTTACTCCTCTGAGACTGCTAGTGTAATAAAGGCTCCAAAATAATTAATTTGCTTACTAAGGCGTCTTATGTTCAGCTCACTGATGTACAATATAACAGTGTCACAATCACCAAATGCCTAGTAAAAGCAAACACTGCTGTGGTTCTAAACTCTTTATAGGTATCATTAACTAAATTCAATTTATTCTTCAGCACATGCATATAATGTAGGTTTTATTATTTGCATTTCACACACCAGTAAATACAGTTTAAAGATATTTAATGTTTTTATTTGTTTGTTTGTTTTTGATCTTTAGCGAGAGAGAGGAAGGGAGGGGGAGAGGAAGAGAAACATTGGTGTGAAAGCGAAACAGCTTCCTACACACCCCGCACCAGGAATCAAGCGCACATCCTGGGCAAATGTCCTGACCTAGAATTGAACCTGCAACTTTTTTTGTTTTGTTTTGTTTTGTTTGTTAATCCTTACCCGAGGACATTTTCCCATTGATCTTTTTTAGAGAGAGTGGGAGAGGGAAAGACAGAGAGAAACATCCATGTGAGAGAAACACAGTGATTGTTTGCCTCCTGCATGCACCCTGACCAGGGTTTGGCCGGGGAGGAGCCTGCAACCAAGGTATGGGCCCTTGACTGTAATTGCACCTGGGACCTTTTGGTCTACAGTCTGACCCTTTATCCACTGAGCCAAATCGGCTAGGCTGAACCTGCAACTTTTTAAAAAATATATATTTTTATTGATTTCAGAGCAGAAGGGTGAGGGAAAGACAGAAACATCAATGATGAGAGAGAATCATTGATTGGCTGCCTCCTGCACACCCTCTCCTGGGAATTGAGCCAGCAACCCGGGCAAGTATCCTTGATGGGAATCAAACCTGGGACCCTTCAGTCTGCAGGTCGATGCTCTATCCACTGAGCCAAACTGGCTAGGACAGAACCTGCAACTTTTTGCTGCACAGTACAACACCTGACCAACTGCTAATGATTTGTTTATAGCAGTTCATTGAATCACAAGGCCCTGGTGATTGATTTGGGATTTCCTCAAATGATGAGCCAGTGGGTTAAGAGGAAGGTCAAATTAAGTTCATCCATGGCTCTGTGTTTGCAAATGTGGAGCGAAATACTGGTGCTGCGAGTCTCCCTTTATACTCACTGCCTAGGGCAGTCTGATCAGCCCTTTGATCAATTCAAAGTCTCTGGCTCTTGTTTTTCTCATGAGTGAGGAATATCTTGTGTTCATTGAGGACAAATGAAATGTATTTGTGTTGAACACACATCCTTTGTAAGTGGAAGCAGGAAGTAGCTCTTAGTTTCTCAGAAATGGACTAGATGTCAAGAAAACAGCTCTTTCCGGTTTAGCACAATGAAGTCTGTGCAGTTTTTGTGTCTTTTGTTTTCATGTGAGGCTGATTGTAAAACATTCTAGGGACCTTTTCTTTTAAATGCTGGGTAGAGAAAGGTATGTTTCCTCTCTTCCCAGTGTACTTGGAGTTGCAGTCTCTAGAATACTTGTATTATTCTAAAAGATAGTCACAGATCTAATTAATTTGCACATTAGCATTATTACATTAAAAATTCATGTGTATTTATGTGCTTATGGATTTCAAAGGCTGTTCAGACAGACTCTGAATTTCAGGTGTTGGATGTTTTCACCCTAAGCTGCTCTTCACATGAAGCCCTCCATGCAGGATGTTGTAGGGCACTCAGCAGCAGGAAGTCATTGCTTCAACTGGGGTCACTGAGTCTCATAGACAATGGAGGCAGGACCAATAATCAGCAGCACGTGCGTATAGAGAGTTTATGTGCTGTGTGCACAGCGCTGTGCTAGGTGCTCAGGGCTGTAGGAAAATCAATTACACATGGTCATTGCCCTAAAAACTGCTTAATCTGCTGGATGAGACTGACTTGCACCCAATTAATAAAGCAAAGGGGTGAACAAGAGAGGGAAGGAGGAGCCCTGCTTACTGAAGTAGAAGTCTCAAGACCTCAAATTGGAACATTTGAAATTTTACCCAAGAGAAATTTATTTTGATGTCAGTCATAGGAAATAGATTGAAATTTAGTTGTTTTTTAAAAAAAGACCTCACTGTTGTACTTATTCATATTTAAATTTTGTTCTTAAATATCTATTCTGTTCTGTGGTCTATTTATCCTAGTAAACTCAGAACCACACTTTAAATGACATTATTTTTATTTTTTTTAATAATAGAGTCCATTATTTTCCAGTGCATTGTTTTCGCTCCCCTTACCAACCAATTCCTTTCAGTAAAAATCAGGGGCACTTCCTGAAGTTCTTCCAGAATTGGGATTATATAGGATATAATAAGCAAATATAAATTGATTTGTAGATACCATTTTTAGCTAATTGCTTTCATTTTGGAGTATGGATTGTTGCTCTACTTATTTAAAACCCTATTTAGGGTTTTATTTGTTTAGCATATTATTGCATTATTATTTCCTTTTTATGTTTAATTGTAATTAAAAGAAAATAACAAAATTTACCATCTTAACTGTTTTTGTATGTAAAGGTTAAAAATACCTACATGTTAGTTATATTCACATTGTTGCGCAATGGATCTCTGGAGCTTTTCATCCTGCAAAACTGAAACTCTGTACCCATTAAAGAACTTCTCATTAACTTTCTTCGCCTGCCTTTGGCAACCACTATTCTATTTTCTGCGTTTATGAGTTTGACTACCTGAGGTACCTCACGTAAGTGGAATCATAAGGTATCCGTCTTTCTGTAACTAGATTATTTCACTTAAAACAATGTCTTCCTGGTTAATCCATATTGTGGCATGTGACATGATTTTCTTTTTCCTACGGCTGAGTACAATATTAAAAAAACCCCAAATCTATTCATCCGTTGATATGGACAAATGGGTTGCGGCTACCTCTTCACTGTTGTGAATAATGCTGCAGTGAACAGGGGTGAGCAAATATCTCTCCAAAATCCTGCCTTTACTTATTTTGAATATTACCCCATCGTAGAAGTTCTGGATCATATGGTAAGTCTGTCGCAGGATATTAAGAAGCTAGGAAAATTCTAGGGCAGAAGGAAGAGGGAGACAAGAAAGTTAAAGCAAGACCAAACAGTGTGGGCACTTTGCAGCCGGCCTGCAGATAACAAGCCATTATCTTCCCCAGCCAAGGACAGGAGAGCAGATGGTTAAAAACCTCCCTAACCAGAGAATGCAGGAAAAGGGGAGAGGAGTGGGGAGTCTTTCTCATCCAGTAAACAAAGAAATCAGCCAGTTCAGGAAGCGGAAGGGAAAAAAAAGGCTTTTTTTTTTTTTTTTAACTCCCTAAGCAGGAAAGCCAGCAGGGTTATGGCTTGACAAGATAAAATTTGTCAGGTGCTTTTCATGAATCCAGGGAAGGCCACAACAAAGTAAAAAGGGAACTTGAGAATTAATCTGTACCAAGATATTCAGCAGAGGAATTTTGAAACCTATAGACACAGGAGAGTATATCACACCTTGGACCCAAACTCAACTCACTCTTCAGATTAGCCGAGAGCCTCTCTGTGCTTCATAAGCCAGATGCATAGATTTGACTGCCTTGCTTCTTTAATAAAGGTGCCTGCTTTAATAAATTGGTTTTATCACAATGCAACCACCTGGAGTTTTCTCATTTAAATTCATTTGTAAGAGATGACAAGAATGGAGGTTGGGGACAACCCTCTCCCTCTGACTCAGGGCTCTTTGGTGTCTGTGAGAGGTATCTGTCATGACTTTTTAATTTTTTGATGAGCTATCATGCAGTTTTCCATAGCAGCTGCACCATTTTTCATTCCTACTTACATTTCCCAACAGTTCTAATTACTCCATATCCTTACCAATATTTGTTATCTTTTTACTTTTTGGATAGTGGCCGTCCTAATAGGTGTGAGGTGATATTTATTTGCATTTCTGTAATAATTAATGATATCAAGCATTTTTTCATATGTATATTTTCATTGGAGAAATACATGTTCAACTCCTTTGACTATTTTTAAGCTGGGTTGTTTTGAACTTTAGGAGTTCTTTATATATCTAAATATCAGATATGTAATTTTTAAATATTTTCTCTCATTCTGTGAGTTGCCTTTTTACTCCGTTGATTGTTTCCTTTGATGCATGTCGAGACCTGCACGGTGGGTTCAGGAGGACTTTTAGGAGGGCTGATGCATAATGAAGACCCTGCAGAAGAAATAAATTTTAGGCATGGGGGCCAGGTGGAACCTCTTTTTTGGGAAGAGGAACCAGGAGCCCTAATCTTACCAGATTACAGGTAATAGGGGCAAAGGGTTGTAAAGAGCAGGTGCCTCCATATCTAGGTGCCATGAGGTTATAAATCTTCCTGTAATGATAGGCAGTTCTTGGAAGGAGGATGGACTGCATTCCGATGTTAGCTCCCATGTCCCAGGGCGTACAATTCTCAGTGAGCTTAGAATGTGCTTTCTCTAATCAGAACAGAACCATCATGGATAACAGAGCATGATTAATATTTCTTACAATTGTAGCTGGTCCCAATGCATTCTATTTCTGCCCCTAACAAATGCACCTTGCCATGTAATGTCTTGGGTAGGGTTCCTTTCAGTATGACTCAAATCTAGATGATGGGCAAAATTGGGTGAAAGTGGTTAAAGGGTACAGACTTTGAGTATTATAGAAGTAGAACTTTTATGAGCTACTATTTTAGTACAGTATTGTATATTTGAAAGTTGCCTAAAACGTCAATAATAAAAGTTAATAAAACTGGAAAAAAAGAATAGCCAGGGATTTTAAAATGCTGTTATCCTAGGATATGATTCTAAAGCAGTGCTTAATCAAAATTATAACCAGTGCAACAACAATTGCACTTTAAGAAAAAAAATATCGTATATAATAAAGAGGTAATATGAAAATTGACCCTCATGCCCTCATATCACAAGATGGCTGCCTCTATGTTGTTACAAGTTGGCCGCCACAAGACGGCCACCCCCACATCATCACAAGATGGCTGCCCCCACATGTCACAAAGAAGGCCAGTAGAAGAGGGCAGTTGGGGGGGACCAGGCCTGCAGGGGAGGGCAGTTTGGAGTGATTGGGCCGGCTGGGGAGCAGTTAGGTGTCAATCATGCTGGCAGGGGAGCGGGTAGGAGTCAATCAGGCTGGCAAGGGAGTAGTTAGGGGCAAACAGGCAGGCAGGCAGATGAGTGGTTAGGAGCCAGCAGTCCCGAGGTTCCAGATTGGAGATGGTGCAGGCTGGGCTGAGGGACACCCCCTCTCTCCCCCAGGGCATGAATTTCATGAACTGGGCCTCTTGTATGCATATATCATAACTCAAGTCTAGAAATCTCCCAGTGTTTGCCCAAGAGAAAGATGTATGCACATCTACCTACCTTGGAATTTCAGGCTGCTCCCAGCTCTAATCCTCTCCTTTCCCCTCTGTTGCCACAAAGTGCTTTAGCGAGCCTCTGACTTTTAGATGTTTTTAGACATGATTCAGGCACAAATCTTAGTGTCCCCAAATTCAACGAAGCACATGTCAGCTTTCAAGAGAATCTTTGAAGTTCTAATTCTACTGCGGTTATGGAGGGAGAGGGCAAGCAATAGCATTCATTGTGCTATGGGGAAGGTATAAGGAGAAAGCAAGTTGGGGCAGGGGTGGAGAGATAGCAACGATAAAATTCTCCAGTAGAAATTTCTACTACTAATCTCCTCTGATTAGTCTATTCATCTCCCACATACCCCAGAGTTTGATTTTGGTCTAAAATGTACAAAAAAAGTTTCACAATCTTAGTAATGTAAGCATAGTGGTTTTCATCTATGGTTTACACTCCTTGGAAACTCCCTCTGATAAAAATCCTAGGAAATGAAAACACATGCACTTGCAGTTCTATTATATATGTTTACATGAACCCATGTTTGCTGTTATCTTTCTTCTTTGTTACTGACTGCACCCAGGCTTTCCTTCTGGAATCATCTATGTGATCTTGAAATGTGCTTTTTGAAAGCACCTTTCCTGAGAATTTCCTGTTTAAATAATTGCCTCTGTGTTTGGGTATTTGAAAATGCCTTTATTTTACCCTAACAGTTTCATAATGGTTTATTTTGGGTATAAAATCTAGGTTGACAGCTATTTTTCCCAACATTTCAAAAATATTCTAACCTCATATTGTTGTAAACCTCATGAATTATGATTCACTGCTTTTTAAAGAATGTATCATTTGTCTCTGGCTGCTTTGATCCTATTAGTGTCCTTGTTTCACTATGATGTATCTAGGAATAAATTTCTTTTCATTTGTTTTGCTCAGGATTCACAGTAACATTTTAAGCTGAATAACCATATCATTTGTCAATACTGGAACGTTCCAGTTATTATTTCCTTGAATACTGTACCTCCCTTTTTCTCTTTGGAATGCTTTTTCTTAGTTACCATATCTTTGTTTTGGTATGCTATATATTTGATAACTTATTCACAACTATCTTCACAATTGCTTTTTCCAGAATTATGTTACTTTCTGACTTAACTATCAAGGTTAATTATATTATCCATTCAAGAAAAGCCTTTTTTACTTTTTATTTGTTATTTTATTTTTTTATATACCACAAGGATCGATCTATACTAATAAAAGGGTAATATGCTAATTAGAGTGGATGTCTTCTGGATGTCCTTCCAGACAAAGCCATAGTGGCTGCCTGGTGGTCAGGCAAGCCACAGAGGGAGGCTGCTGCTGCCCAGGGTCAGCTGGAGGCTCAGGCAAGCTGTGATGGCTGCAAGGGCCGAGGCTCAGGCATCCACGGCTGCCAGCAGTGGCAGTAACAGAGGCATGATGGGGGTGTCACCTTCCCCTGATTTGCCCGGTTGCCTCCCGCAGAGGGAGGCCAGAGGCAGCAGCATTGAGGGGGTGATGGGGGCAGTGCCTTCCCCTGATCAGCCAGTTGCCTCCCACAGAGGGAGGCCAGACTGCGGCTTAGGCCCGCTCCCCATGGGGAGCGGGCCTAAGCCATCAGTAGGACATCCCCTGATGGCTCCCAGACTGTGAGAGGGGGAAAGCCGGGCTGAGGGATCCCTCCCCCCCCAGTGCATGAATTTTCATGCACTGGGCCTCTAGTTTATTTATATGCACTAAGAAATACAACTTTCACATAAACTGTGAAGATTTGAGTCAACAGGGTTGACTCCAAGTGACCAAACTATGTGGCCATGCAGTAAAGATAATCAAAGTTTGTTTTATGGATTTATTGTCAAATATTACAGCAACAAGGACCAAAAACAGAAAAGGAAACAGATTTCTTAGTGAGCATGAAATAAAAACAAGGGAGTTAGATGAACTGAATGTTTGATGGCATCAGGTGAGAATACCTGTTGTTCAATGTCACAATAGAATTGGACTTTCATTCAGATCAGAAGACTTGAGGGCTCCTTGGCTCCAATGCTAAGGGTCAGCCTTGCCAGTGGGACATCAATAACTTCCAGTCCAAAGACTAGGGTCCCCTTTTTAATTCATAATTGTTATCATTTGCCCAGGATATGGCTCCTCTTCTTGTATCTTCATGGTTAACTGATGCCTCTTCTGTGTGGCCCCTTTTTTCTTTAAATATGTAAATATTCCAACCAGGAGACATCTGGTCTGTCCTAAGTCTGCTGATCTGTTATCTAATATGGATTTATCCTTTATCTCTCAGAGAGCCAATTATTCCTTCATTGTCAGCATTCCTCCAGCGGCGACTCCACCTTCGAGGACTGGCTCCTGCCCTGTGCCGAGGGCTCCGATGAGGACCCTCCGGTGCCTGTTGTGTTCAACGCCATCTAACGCGGGAGCGCAGGTGCTGTGCCTTCTGCAGGGCGTGCTTCTCCGTCTCCTTCTGGAACAGTCTCTTCTCACCTGATGACCTTTCGTGCCCATACATGTGGGGTCAGCCTCTCAGGACAGACCAAGGTGAGATGCGGAATGGGAGTCAGTTCCCACTGTAACACCTCAAGAGAGTTTGTGGTTTATTATTATTATTACTAGAGGCCTGGTGCACAAAATTTGTGCACTCGATGGGGGGGGGGGGTGCGTCCCTCAGCCCCGCCTGTGCCCACTTGCAGTCCAGGACCCCTTGGGGGATGTCCACCTGTTGACTTAGGCCCACTCCCTGGGGGATCAGGCTTAAGCTTGCAGTCAGACATCCTTCTGGTAGCCAGGGAGCCCTCGGGGGATGTCTGACTAAAGGCTTAGGCCCCCAAGGGATCGGTCCTAAACTGTTAGTTAGACATTCTTAGCGCTGCCACGGAGGTAGGAGAGGCTCCTGCCACCACCTCCACACTGGCCAGCCATGAGCCAGCTTCTGGCTGAGTGGCACTACTCCTTGGTCTGACCTAAACCCTAGAGATTAGTACTTCATTTTACAACTTTTTCTCAGTTTATAGGCAGCAGCAAACTCAGACCACACTGTCGGGTGTGCAAGAAATGTTGCTTTCTTTATTGTTTAGTAACCAAACCTAACTTCAACTTCAGCCCCCATTCTGCCAAGTGAAAAAACAAAAACAAAATATTATTTAACTTAGGTTCCCCACCCCCTTCTCTGGAGTTGTACTTCCATGTCAGACAGTTTATATCTCAGGCAGAGGTGGCAAAGAACTGAGCAGGGTCAAGAACATGTGGACCTCAGTCTTCTGTCTGGACTGGCCCCCACCCAGTGCCCTTGACCCTCACCTGACCCTCACCTCAGAGCTCAAGTCCATGCCGACCCCTGGTATATTCTCGTCATCTGGGCCTTGAGGCCTCTTGAATCCAATTCGCTCTCTTCATCCCTCCCTGCCACCTTCTCTCTCTCACACAAAGAGCTATTGGGCTTTCTGGGGTGAGGTCCTCTGACACCTCCTCAGCCCCGTTGCATGGACATCATCTGGGTGCCTGGGTCACGGCCACAAAGCTGTGTGGCTGCTCTCAGACCCTCCATCTCCTGCTGCCTTAGGGAGTGACTCAGTGGGAGGGGAGGGTCACAGTCCTTTTTACATGGCCGCCAACAAACACTCAGTGTTCCTTCCCTCTAGTTCTCCTTCTCCTCCTCACCCCAGTCCAGGCACATCTATGTGCAGGGCAAGGGAGGGTGGGAGGCAGGGGTGTCTCTGACCCAGCACACAGGCTTCCAGATCCACTGCTCCCCCAGGAAGCCTTCCATGCTCTGGACCTCGACACCCAGAAACTGTCCCCTCTCAGCTGCAGGTCTTTGCCCACAGTGGTCAAGTCTGTTTAGAGCAGTGGTTCTCAACCTTGGCTACACATTAGAATCACCTGGAAATCTTTTTAAAATCCTGATTTCTGCACCTCATCTTTTGTTACTAATGTTGTGGCTCTACCTCATAACAAAGAAACAGAATTTCCAGAGGATGAGGCCCAGAAATCAGGATTTTAAAAAGATTCCCAGGTGATTCTAATGTGCAGCCAAGGTTGAAAACCACTGGTTTAGAGGCTTGAAGTCAAGAAGTGCCTCTTTGTTCTCTGCTTTCTGGAGGCAGTCAGCGTGGAACATTCCTGCCCTGGATTGGGGAGGGGTCTCTGGGTGTTAAGAATACCAGGAGGGGGAGCACAGACTCCTCCTAGAGCTCTGAGATGGGAAAGGCAGCACCCCCTCACCTCTAACCCCAGAACGTTTCTTTAGAAGCAGAAGCCTCATCCTGTGCAGGGGCCTGTGCTGGCTGCCTCAGTTTCTCAGAGACAACGAATTTGATGAATGTCTTTTCCCCACTGCAGTAGCTGCTTCATTTGTTCGTTCTCACATTTTTCATTAGCTGCTAAATCACCCCTGTGGCTGCAAACCTGTTGTGCCTGACTCAGCCAGTGGGGAGCTATGGGAGCTGTACAGGGACAGGGGAAGGGGGAGGGGGGCCCGGCCTGCAGAGAGGGTCAGTGGTGCCTGCCTGGCTGTCTCAGAGGATGTGGCTTAGGTTAGGTCCTGTCCTTTGGCGAGTTTAGGAGGGGAGGCCGTGTCCTCCGCTCCCCACTTTGACTCAGGGGCAGAAGTTCTCCTTGCTCTCTGGCCTCATAACTCAGTGGATCATAGTGGGATGCGGCAGGCAGGCGGCTTCTGCGACTGCAGACTGCACACCGGTGCCAGCCGGAGGTTTCTGCGGCTGCATACACTGTGGGCAGGAGGCTTCTGCAGCCGCACACGGGCCAGGGCCTGAAACCCGGGACCGGATCGGGTCACAGATGGCGGGCAGGCAGCTTCTGTGGCTGTACACGGACGCCGGCCTGTGGCCAGCGGCGAGCAGGTGGCTTCTGGAGTGTCCTGGGTTGCCGCCGGGCCTGCGCCCCAGCTCTCCCACCTTTCGATTGCCGGGCGCAGGCCCTCCCGCCCTCCGATCGCCATGGCGATCGCTCCCCGTGGGCCAGCCGGCAACCCTGGCCCCAGTGGGGTCGGGGTTGCCGCCTGGCCTGGAACCGGACTCTCCTGTCCTCTGATCGCCATGGCAATCACTCTGTGCAGGCCAGCTGACAATCCCAGCCCCTGGGGTCGAGTTTACTGCCTGGCTTTCCAATGGTGATCACCGGCTGGGGGGTGGGGGAAGGCGGCCTTTTCCCACCCCCTAGCTCTTGCCTGCCGCCTGGGTTGCCGATCACCATTCTTCAGTCCTTCCCCTTTCGCCTCCCATCATTGGGTGTATGCCAATTAACCGCCATCTTTGTTGGCCTGTTAACAGCCATCTTAGTTGGCAGTTAATTTGCATAAGGATATGCTGATTAGCCAATGGGAGGGGTAGCGGTCGTACGCTAATTATCATGTTTCTCTTTTATTAGTGTAGATTATTTTGCTTTAGTTGCTGTTTATAATTATTTTTAAAGTTTCATTTTTACTGTACATTTCCTTTCCTTTTTGTTAAATTTTCATTTCTCTTCCTTTTAACGTATTTATTATAGATTAAACAGTAGAATAGGCATGTACTATATATAAGAAAGGTTAAGCAGGGAATCATTTGGGGGTCTGGGATGGATGAACTCAGTTTACATGATTTCTAATGGGAGTAAATGATTCCGTTTTCAAACAGCCTTCCGGAATGAGTTAAGTTCGAGAAGTAAGTTCCACTGTCCAGGAGTTAAAATGCCAGGAGGAGCCAAGTGATACAAATTAAAACAATGCTCCTGTTTCATTTCTTATTTTTAAAAATTGTGTGTAGAAATTTATTATACATATATTTTTATAAATGCAAAAATGTGGGGTTTCATAATACAGTGGGGCCTTGACTTATGAGTTTAATTCATTCCGTGACGGAGCTCGTAACTCAAATTACTCGTAGGTCAAATCATTAAAGTGAACGAGTGAGACATGTGATGCTGGGCTGATGTTGTGGCTTTCACTGTGACGTTTGCTGCGCCAACTAGCAGTGGGTATCTGAAGCTGGCTCGTAACCCGAATTTTAGCTCGCAACTCAAAGCAAAAATCGGCCGAGAGACAGCTCATATCTCAAAAAACTAATTAATTGAGACACTCATAAGTCAAGGCCCCACTGTACTGCTTATTGATTTACAGATAGAAATATTTATACATGTACATAGCAGGTATCCTTCCCTATACGCAACCTCGTGTATCTGAACTTGCTACTTGAACTCAAGAACAAGAGGATTTGGAGAAAAAGCATAAATATATGGCTTTTGTGCTATTGCTTTATGAAAGAAGGATATTCATTGTAGCCCCTTAATACAAAAACAAAATAAAAAATGGGGACACTAGAATGTGCAGTCAACAACTATTATATAAACACTCCTATGCATGCAGGTTTAAAAATATATACATTTTTGATAATTTAATGATGGATCTCCACTGGTGAGTTGTTGTTGTTGTTTTAAACTTTATTGTTCAGATTATTACATATGTCCCTCTTTTTTCTACCCATAGCTCCCCTCCACTTGGTTCCCACCCCATCCCAGGCCCTCACCACCCCACTGTCCACATCCATAGGTACTGCATACATGCATATAAGAACTTTGTCCCATCTCTTCCTGCACCCCCCACATCCCCTTACCCCTGAGAATTGTCAGTTTACTCCATTCTCATGCCCCTGATTCTATTACATTCACCAGTTTCTTCTGTTCATCAGATTTTTTATTCATTTGATTTTTAGGTCCACTTATTGATAGATATGTATTTGTTGTCACTTTGTTGTTCATAAACTTTTATCTTTACCTTTTTCTTCTTCCTTTTCTTAAAGAATACCCTTCAGCATTTCATATAATCATGGCTTGGTGGTGATGAACTCCTTTAGTTTTTTCTTGTCTGTGAAGCTCTTTATCTGACCATCAATTCTAAATGATAACTTTGCTGGGTAGAGTAATCTTGGTTGTAGGTTCTTGCTATTCATCCCTTTGAATATTTCTTGCCACTCCCTTCTGGCCTGCATAACTTCTATTGAGAAATCAGCTGACAGTCTTATGAGTACTCCCTTGTAGGTAACTAACTTTTTCTCTTCCTGCTTTTAAGATTTTCTGTTTGTCTTTTGCCCTTGGCATTTTAATTATGATGGGTCTCGGTATGGTCCTTTTTGGATTCCTTTTGTTTGGGGTTCTCTGTGCTTCCTGGGCTTGTAAGTCTATTTCTTTCACTAGGTAGGGGAAGTTTTCTGTCATTATTTCTTCAAATAGGTTTTTAATATCTTGCTCTCTCTCTTCTTCTGGCACCCCTATAATTTGGATGTTGGTAAGCTTGAAGTTGTCCCAGAGGCTCCTTACACTATCTTCATATTTTTGGATTCTTGTTTCTTTTTTGCTCTTCTGGTTGGGTGCTTTCTGCTTCATTATATTTCAAATCTTTGACTTGATTCTTGGGATCCTCTATTCTACTGTTGAATCTCTGTGTATTAGTCTTTATTTCAGTCAGTGCATGTTTATTTCTGATTGGTCATTTTCCTTTTTTTTTTTTTTTGCATTCTCACTAAGATCCTTGAAGGTCTCACTAAGTTCCTCAAAGGTTTCACTAAGTTTCTCAGAGGTTTCTAGAAGATTCTTAAGTAACCTTATAACTGGTATTGAACTCTATATCCAGTAGTTTGCTTTCTTCCATTTCTTTCATTTGTGACACATTTCTTTGTCTCTTCAGTTTGGCTGCTTCCCTGTGTTTGTTTACCTCCGGCTAATTGACTGTGAGGACCAGCTGTGTCTACAGTGAAAGAACTGCTGTGCAGGAGACACCCTTATGGGGCAGGACTTGCTTCAGTGGGGCTTTGGAGCTTACTGAGTCTGCCCCTTGAGTGTGTCACTTATGGATGTGAAGAGTTATAATCTCTTATGGCCTCACACTGACCACTGGGTACACTGGCTCTTGGATCTCCAAGGAGGTGCAAAGTCAGCCACTTTCTGGGGACACCCTGCAGGAGCTACAGAGAATCTGAAGATTTCTCCTCTTTGTATGGGGTTTGGAAGTGCCCAGATGAGGCTCAGCTGTGAAGCAAGGCAGGCTGTTGCAGTGCCTGCCTTTGCTTTCTTTAGATAGCTTTGGGGCTCACTGAACCAGCTGCAGTTTGACAGGTTTTAGGCTGAGAAAGGACAGGCCATTCATATGCAAAAACCATTGCACACAGCTTGGGTAGGGTTGTAAATTGGGTGGGATGGGGTATTAGGGAGTCTCTAGGATGGAGCAAACAGCATAGCTGCCAGTCAGTCCTGCACTAGAGAGGTGTGACTGCTGCTGCATGCACCTCTATCTGGAAGAAAGCTGCCCCTGCATTCCTGCCCCGATGCCAGACAGTCCAGTTTCTCCCTGTATGTGTCTGGGTCCCCAAAAGACTCGCTGGGCACTGGAGATCAGAGCACACAGAAGCTTGTATCTCCCTTCTGATTAAAAAGCAGCACACCCAAGTGCTAGCCCCTTCTGCACCTCTGCACCTCCATGCCTCCTCACCTCCTACCAATCTCAATGCTCTTTCTTCGTTATTTTTCCAGTTGTAGTTCTTCTACTAAGCCGGGTTTCCCACGGTTCTTGATGATACTTGTTATGTATTTTAGTTGTAATTTTGATATGGTTGTGGGAGGCAGAAAGTACAGGTGTTTACTTATGCCAGTATCTTGGTTCTCCCGAGCTGTTTTTTAAAATATATTTTTATTGGTTTCAGAGAGGAAGGGAGAGGGAGAGAGAGATAAAAACATCAGTGATGAGAGAGAATCATTGATCAGCTGCCTCCTGCATGCCCCCTACTAGGCATCAAGCTGGCAACCTGGGCATGTGCCCTGACTGGGAATTGAACTGCGACCTCCTGGTTCATAGCTCAACCATTGAGCCTTGCCAGCCAGGCCACCAGTGAGTTTTGAACTGCATTAAAGGCATATGATTTGGTTAACTTAAAAACATTCAAACCTGTAGAGAATTTCTGTGAGTTTATTTGAGCCAAACTATTCACAATTGCCAGGAAGCAGAATTCCAATGTATTGGGATAATGCTCCAGAGAATGGCAGTTTTTCACCTTGTTTTATACATTACAATCAAAAGAGGAGATATAAGTGGGTTACATGGAATCCACTGGTGATAGATTAGAGAGGCAGGAGAAAATAAAGTGGGGAAACCTCTGGGACTGGACAAAAAGTAAAATGATGGACACATACTTCTTTTACTTAGGTGGGTACGTGATAGTTAACAGTCAACAATTAACAGGATAACTATAACAATGAAGGTTATTGTTATCTTATAAAGGCTAATTATATTATTCATTCAAGAAAAACCTTTTGTGCTTAAAACATTTCTTTTTTCAAAATCTGCTTTATAGTATTTTATGACATCTTGTCTCTTGAAATATTCTTTCTTATATTATTAAACAGTGTAAACATTTTATTTTATCACCTGAGCTCAAAATTACAGTGTCTGGCCAAAACTGGTTTGGCTCAGTGGATGGAGCGTCGGCCTGCGGACTGAGGGGTCCCGGGTTCGATTCCGGTCAGGGGCATGTGCCTGGGTTGCGGGCACATCCCCAGTGGGAGATGTGTAGGAGGCAGCTGATTGATGTTTCTCTCTCATCGATGTTTCTGACTCTCTATCTCCCTTCCTCTCTGTAAAAAGTCAATAAAATATATATTAAAAAAAATTACAGTGTCTGATCCTAGTGGGTCTTTCTGCCATTTGTTTGTTACTTTCTACCTCTTGCTTGTGTGGGGTTGCACCCTTGTTTGAGTTTGCGTTTTGGCCCCATGTTTCTCTGGACTATTCGGTGGGAATCCTCTGAGTCCAAGTTGAACACAGCCTTACAAAAAGGACTTGCTGCTGCCAGGTGTCCTGGGGCCCTGTCCACGCCAGCCCGTTTTAAGTAGTTTCTGAAACCACACCTGTAATGTAGGTAAGTTCAATCCACTGCTCAGGTAAGGGAAAGGTTTTATTTTTAAATTCTGATGCAGGTCAATCAGGTAATTTTTCCTCTGCTGTAGACAGATACTTATTAGCCTATCCTTTCCTGGGAGGATTTCCAATTCATTCTAAGTTTCCAATTAGTAAAACCTACCAATCTCAGCACCAAGACTTCCTCCTCTGCTCTTCTTATGGTCATTAAGAGTCAAAGATGGGCACACGCTTCGGAATGGTCACAGTTTCAGCTTCCAGGTACTACCATGATTTTCTTCTCATTTTCTATATTTGATTCTTTCAATTTCATGTTCTTGCAAACACACCGATATATTTCAAAATGTTAGTAATATTTCTTTTGGCATTTATAGTTGTTTTGTAGGGGAAAGGTTTCCTCCATATCTAGCCTGCCATAATTTAAAGTCTCATTATCAAATGCAGGTAGACAGAATAATCTGAAGAAAAAAAAAAGGAATGAAGGTAAGAAAGATAATTTCTTATAGTAAATAAGTCATCTCTTAATCCCTTGGCTTTGGAGGAAAAGTAATATACCTGATTAAGTAGGCACACTGTTTCTATTAGAACAGACACAGGATTGCAAGGGGTTTTCATGGGTGAATAAAATTAACATACAGCACCTATCCCATTCCTTTTCCTCAGTTCAACATAGATTCTGATCGAATCCACCACGGACTTCATGGATGAGACTTACACTGTGCATCAGGGCTGTGCTAATTTTGGAAGGTTTTCTATAGTGATGACATTTAGAAGATGACCTTTTTTCAGCAAATAAATTAAAGAGTTGTTGAATATACAAAGGGTGGACAAAACATGGTCACCTATACTGCTGTACATAATAATGAATAGTAGTTAGAAACTGGAGATAGATTGAAAAGAACAAGTCTTAGAGAGAAAAAAGGAGGCCTCAGAAAATGACAAAGTTGATTAAATCACCACCACTACATGAGTGCAGGCTATATAACCTTCTTAAAAAAAACTCAACCAGACTGGTTTATTGGGATCTAGATCATATGCCATACAATTCACAAATTCAAAAGGTACAATGTATTTATATATATATATATATATATATATATATATATATATATTTGTGTAACCATCGCTATAATCAATGAGAAATTTTCATCACTCCACCAACTCCCCCCAAAAACAACACATGAAAGAAGAGGTCATCAGATTGATTCCTTGTAAAGCCACATGTTTGTGTTGTGGGCTCGATCCCCAGTAGGCAGCTAATCCATGTATTTCTATCACTGATGTTTTGATCTCTCTATCCGTTTATCTTTTTCTCTCTCTAAAAATCAATAAAAACATTTAAAAAATAATCCTAATACATAAAAACCTAGGGTCTGTAATGAATGACCGAAGGCTCAACCGAACACTGAAAGTCAGTCCTGCAGTCAGTGCTGGGTAGATGACCAAGCAGTGACTTCCTCTGGTCCGGGTGCAGCCACCCAGCACTGACTGCTGATGGGGCTGCGGATCTGGCCCGGAGAGATGTCTGGAGAGAGAGGGAGAGTCTGATCCGAAGCCCCTGTGGCAGCTGTGGATCCACCATTGTCTCTCTCTTCCTCTCTGGGCTTCGCCAGCAGCTGCGCCTCTGCTTCTCTCTGGGCCTCTGTGGGGGCTGGTGATCACCCCTGCCTCTTTGATCAGTCCCAGAGATAGGCCCATAGATCCTGACTTGCATAGAAACTAACCACTTAGAACTAAATCTGGGTGACCTGTGAGGAGCCAATGGGTGCCTAAGAGGCAGACCTTTTGACACTGACTGGCATAGAAACTGACCAATCAGAACCAAATCTGGGTGAACTGTGATGAGCCAATGGCTACCTAGGAGGTGTAGCTTTTGGCTCACTGGCATAGAAACTGACCAATCAGAACCAAATTGGCCAACATGGGAAGGCAGTTGCGGGTGAGATCAGGCCTGCAGATGAGGGCAGTTAGGGGTGATCAGGCAGGCAGAGGCAGTTAGGGGTGATCAGGCAGGCAGGGGAGGGCTGTTGGGGTGAGATCAGGCTGGGAGGGGAGGGCTGTTGGGAGTGAGATTAGGCCAGAAGGAGAGGGCAGTTGTGGACCACCAGGCCAGCAAGGGAGGGTAGTTGGGGGTGAGATCAAGCTGGCAGCGGAGGGCAGTTGTGGGCAAGATAAGGCCAGCTAGGGAGGGCTTTTGGGGGTGATTTCAGGCCTGTAGGGGAAAGCAGTTGGGGGCAACCAGGTTGGCAGGGGAGGGAAGTTGGGGGTGAGGTCAGGCTGGCAGGGCATGGCCATTGTGGGTGAGATCAGGCCGGCTGTGGAGGGCAGTTAAGGGTGATCAGGCAGGCAGAGGCAGTTGGGGGAAAACCAAGTCAGCAGGGGAGGGCAGTTGGGGACGAGATCAGGCCTGTAGGGAAGGACAGTTGGGGGCAACCAGGTCAGCAGGGGAGGGTAGTTGGCAGGATCAGGCCAGCAAGGAAGGGCAGTTAGGGGTGATCAGTCAGGCAGAGGCAGTTGGGGGCAACCAGGTTGGCAGGGGAGAACAGTTAGGAACAAGATCACACTGGCAGGGGAGGGAAGTTAGGGGCAATCAGGCAGCCAGGCAGAGGCAGTTAGGGGCTATCAGGTAGGCAGGCAGGTAAGCGGTTAGGAGGCAGCGGTCCCAGATTGTGAGAGGGATGTCTGACTGCCGGTTTAGGCCAGATACCTGTGGGATCGGGCCTAAACCGGCAGTCGGACATCCCACAAGAGGTCCCCGATTGGAGAGCGTACAGGCTGGCCTGAGGGAACCCCCTCTCCATGCACAAATTTCATACACCGGGCCTCTAGTAAAGAGATAAAATCATATTTCACATATTAAATATATACAATTATATTTGTCAAAAAAGAGTTATATCCATTTTTCAACCGCATATTGTTATTTTAAATGCAAGATTTTTTTGGTATGTATTATGAAAGTAAATTGATGCTTTCTAGCCAGGTAGTAATAGCTGTACAAACATTACATATTTCAAATATTGTAATAGACATTGTACATTTACCCACAGAAAGGCTTGTCAGGGTAACTATGTATCTATTTATCCATTTGCCTGCCTTCCTGTCTGTCTATTCACGTGCGCATTTGAGTGGATTGACGGCAATTTAATATTAGTGGTTACTTGAGTCAGTGAGAAATTTTTCACAGTCTCTTAACAATTTTTAAAAAGGCGTGGACTTAGTATGTGGGCCCGGCTAATAATGATTGAATATGTCACTGCACAGGTGAGAATCCCTGTTAGAACCTGGTAGGAATTGTCCTTCTCAGGAAGGGTATGTTTCCTGTCTCAGTGTGGCTTGGCCTCCAGAATTCCTGGTTCACATGCAGGACGGAGCTCTGAAGCTTTTAGAGGCCTCTCTCTTACAGGCTTTCTGCAGGCTCTCAGCTCCTGGAGGGTTTCAGTGGGGACTGCCTTTTGCTCCTTCAATTTGTCCTAGTGTGCATGTCCTTTTGGCATTGCTGCTGGTAGCACAACATGCTTTCTGTCAGCTGGATCCCCAGAGCAATGGCAGGAACGTAAATCAACACTAGGTTCTGTAGGTGTATAAAGAAGGAATAATGAAGAAATCTTTTATGGAGATGGAGAGGGAGAATACTGTACTCTAAATAGTACAAGAACTTAGATAACTATCCAATTTCTGTAATATTCAATATGATATTAAACAATCAAATGTTAAACTTTCAGGGAGAAGCATGAGGAATGGTGCTGGGATGATAAACTATTAAGTTGTTTACTCGTGTGTTTAAAAGTTTTATTGTATGGTTTACTACATGCCAGGAGCCCTTCTAGATGGCTGAGTTCGTGATAAACAAAAAAGTAATGTTCCTGCCCACTTGTATTCTAGTGGGGGAGACAAACAATAAACATGAACAAACTCTGGTGATAAAAGGTAGTGATAAAATACTGTGAACAGTAATGACAATATTGGCCACTGGATGGAACCCATTGTTTTCTTCCTTTCTTCATTTCTTTACCAATCAACTCCAAGAGACTCTGTGAGCATCCCACACTGTTCATTAAATGGGTTTTTGGGGCCAGGTGATAGGCACTGTCTCTCTTTCTATCTCTCCCTCCCAAATTGCATTTCTTTTTTCCACTAATTGACTGATAAGGGAAATATGGTTAAGACATACTAAGGAGCGATTTCAGATATGTTGGGGTAGAGGGATTAAATCAACCCTTTTCTAAATCAGAAATCCTCTCCCCTCAATTTCTTGGGCATTTAGTTTTCTCTATTATTTAATCTCTGTCTTCACCAATAGACTATGAACGCCTTACGAGAGGGCCTACAACTATATTTCCACTCCTTGGCATAATGTGATTGGTACTCAACCAAAGTTTTTTTTTTAATATATTTTATTGATTTTTTTTTTTATAGAGAGGAAGGGAGAGAGATAGTTAGAAACATCAATGAGAGAGAAACATTGATCAGCTGCCTCCTGCGCACCTCCTACTGGGGATGTGCCTGCAACCAAGGTACATGCCTTTGATTAGAATCGAACCTGGGACCTTTCAGTCCGCAGGCCAAGGCTCTATCCACTGAGCCAAACTTAGGGCCTCAACCAAAGTTTGTTGAATAAATGATCCCTGTAGCCTAAGCAATGGCTGCTATTCATGAAGCCTCACCTAACTCCCTAGGGACTCTGATTTGAACATAATTTTGGGAGAAAAAACTCTGAGTAAGTTTTCCTGTCTTGTGTTCTATGAAATCCTGCTGTCAAAGAACTCACAGTGAGTGGGAAGGGTAGGGTGTGTGTGTGTGTGTGTATGTGTGTGTGTGTGTGTGTAGCAGGCATATTATGTGGCACTGAGTTCTGAGCCATATATTTTCCTCTTTCTGTTTGGATAAAAGCCTAACACACAATGGATATACATATTTAATTTATCTTTATTGTTGAAAGTATTACAGCTATCACCCGTTTTCCCCATTGACCCTCCGATACCCACCTGCCCCCCACAGTTGACATATTTTTAGTGCTCATGGAAACTTAACAAATACTAGGCACATGCTTTTATCAGAGATAACTCTAAAAATAAGGGTTCATGAACCTTCTCTACAATGAGTGAAAGGAACATCATAAAAACAACAAGGGAGTAGGAAACTAAGGAAATTCATACATCATGATCGATCCCATAATCTCTTGGTCTTAGAATGTTTTTCAGCATAGAAGATCATGTGCGTGTTTAGTTATATTTCTACCTAAGTATTCCACATTTTAAAAACAGCTATTGTAAGTGATATTGTTTTGTAATTTTTGGTTTCCAATAGTCCAATGCTTTTATATAAAAATACAGTTGAAAGTGGATTTTTGTGTATTGACCTTGAATCTTACAACATTTTTAAACTTACAAAGTTGTCCCAAGAGTCATCGTTGTTGCTGTGTTTTGCTTTTGTTGCAGATTCACTGAGATTTTTCTATGTGGATAATCAAAGTGTGAGAATAAAGGTAGTTTTATCCTTTCTTTCTTTCTTTCTTTCTTTCTTTCTTTCTTTCTTTCTTTCTTCTTCCTTTCTTCCTCTCTTTCTTCCTTCCTTCCTTCCTTCCTTCCTTCCTTCCTTCCTTCCTTCCTTCCTTCCTTCCTTTTTGCCATATTGTAGGAAGCCTTTCATTATACTGTTTAACAGGAGTGGGGAGACTTCACACGCTTGCTTTATTCCTGTGTTAGGGGCAAAGCATTCCATTTTTTATCATTAAGTATGTTAGGTGAAGGGCTTTTTGTAGATTTCTTTTATCAGCTTAAAGAAGGTCACTTTTTCTCAAGTTGTGACGTTTTTCCAGATTCTAAAACTGCTTGAGTTATGCCTTGGGTAGAGTGATCAGAAAAGCTTTCCCTTAGGTCTTTAGATTAAGATACAACCACCGCCGCCGGTATTTTTCATGTTATTCTTGAGACTCTCTATTTCTCTCTGAAGTTGTCTGCTCTCATTTTGAAATCCTTCCTTTAGTAACTTGGCCTGTTCCTAAAAAGGGACAAATAAAGAGTAAATAAAGTACAGCAGTAAACAAATCTCAACTTCTAGCTAGTTTCCACATTCTTTTTTTAAAAATATATATTTTATTGATTTTTTACAGAGAGGAAGAGAGAGGGATAGAGAGTGAGAAATATCGATCAGCTGCCTCCTGCACACCGCCTACTGGGTATGTGCCTGCAACCAAGGTACATGCCCTTGACCGGAATCGAACCAGGGACCCTTGAGTCCACAGGCCGACACTCTATCCACTGAGCCAAACCGATTAGGCCACATTCTTAGTATTTAATTTCTTCTTGAAATTTTCTCTACCATAAATATTTATTATACTTTCTCTTGGACATCCTAGCTGTATGACTGCTTTTCTTGAGCTTCCTTTAGCTAAGAGTGATTTTGGCTTATACTTTCTAATATAATGATACAGTTAAATTATAAGTCCCATTAATCCTATACAACATATGTGGGCAATCTTAATCAAATGTTTCTTTTCAAATTTTATAGACTCTTTTACACACACACACACACTTACTCAGACTTTTATATACATACACATGACAGAAATAAAAAATTCTCAAAATCAAAGGAAGTGTCTGAATATTAGATCAGGGAATTTGATTTAAGCTAACACAGCTTGGTGGCAAGAATAGCAGGGTATAAGTAAGGACATCAAGGCCTCTAACTGTCCACACAGGATTTCTGCACATAACTCACTACACAAACTAGACGTAGGGCATAGCAAGCAGTCAGGAGTGGCAGACACAGGTGTGAGAGGCAAGGAGTCTTTCTGCTCATAAAGGTTCTCTTAGAACCAAAGTCATACCAGGTGTGACAGAAAAACAGTGATTGTAGATTCCTCTAAGTTTGAAGGTGGTTCAGATAGCTTATTGATCTGTATGACCCTATAAAAGCTCATCTTTTCTGAACCTTTGTTTCTTCTCCTAAGGTATAGGTACACAGCAATTCTTGCTTCATATAATATTAAGCAAGAGATACAGATAAGACATATTTGCAATGACGGAAGATAATAGCTACCATCGATTGAAGAATGTACTGATGAAGGACTGAATGTGAGATAAAGGAATATATATATTTTTTAAATAACCCAACATAGGCAGGCTCCAAGTCTGGCAGACAGACAGGGATTGAAAGTTATAAGTGAGCAAGCAAGGTCCTTCTGGGTTCCGAGTTCTAACAGCCACACAAACAAGTCAGGAAGAGTGGAGAGAAAACAGAAAAAGACAAACATCAAGGTGATGCCATTACATACCTGAAGTTTAAGAGACAGAGCCCTCTCTTGCTCTGCCATTAATTGGGCCCTCTCCTGCTCCATCTTCTCAGTCAATTGTTTCAGATGTTCCTGGTAACTCCTTTCTTTTTCCTCCATCATCTGCTGATTCTTCTTTTGCATCTCCTCCAGCATTTTTGCTGCAGCCTCTGCAGATTCAGCTTTCACACGTTGCACTGCCAGGAGGAAAGGAAGAAAACAAATTCATGAGTGTGACCACTTTGCTTTTTTCTTTTGGTGAACTTACCTGTCATTGTTGCTGCTGACTGCATATGCCTCACTGAGACTGACTTTGGCTAGTAATAGGCATGTTTGCTCACCTGGCTCTTATTTAAGGACCCCAGGTACTCCAAGAAAAATTATTTAAACTTTCAAAAGCTGTTGAGGCTCTTGACTTGCTCCTCACCTTCGATCTCCTTTTCCTTTTCTGTGAGAGTCTGGTCTGTCTGTAGAATTGCATCAATCACAGACTCCTTGGAGCTCAGGTATGCGTGAAGAACTTCTTCACTCTAGGACCCAGAGAAAATGGCATTAGTAATAGGAAATCGCAAGAAGCACTTATTCCTATTTGCCCCCCATCTTTTCCTGTAGGAATTGCTTCGCTTGGCCCTGGTCCTTGTGCTGGTCAAGGGGCCCCTGTCACAGGGTGGGCACATGCTCCAGGTTGGCCAAGCCTAGCACCCTATGAAGCAGAAACCTTTGTAAGTGACTGATATAAATATAGATTGAGAGTCTCTGTTCTCTGATGAGGGCTCTACTTTTGGAGCTGTTGGTGCTGTGGTCCCATATGGGGTGAGGAATGAAGCCATCATGGAGAGAGCAGGTCCAAGAAAGGAGGTGGAGGGAGACTGGGAGGAAGGGAAGTGTGGGGTTGAGGGGAGCAACACGAGACAGATAAATGCTGGTTACCTGTATTCCCTTCCTGGGTTCCTGAAGATACTTTTTCTTCAGCTCCTGCACAGTCTGCATTAAGAGATGATATCCTCCAGGTTTAGCATAAACCCCCTGCTTTATATCTTCTTCTAAAGAATGGAAGATATCCTTAAGTAAAGCTGAGCAGCGATCCGATGATGCTTTCATATTCTCTTTACAAAAGTCATCTCGCTTTTTTTCTAGCTGGTCCTTCAATGTGAAAATAGGAAGTAGAAAGAGTACACAGAAAATGTTAGCTTGACCTCAGCATTTTGGAAAGACTTCTCAAAAACCAGTCTGTGACCCTGTAAAAGCTTACAGGCATCTCAGCAGGACCACATCCTTCCTCCTGATCCTGTCTTTCTGTTGAAGACCCTTTCTCCTTGGAGGTGAAGTTCATGGCAGAGATTGCTGGCTTTATGTTAGCATTGATGCTACCTATGTGCAGTGCCATGGCCTTTTGCACTGCAGCTGAGTTCTCTATCTGGGCTGAGGCCAGAACTGTGTTCTCTATGTAGGGCAGGACCCCACTGCTGATGGCATTGACGTAGGTCAGGACTAGGTTCTCTAGTCCCACAAATACACCTTTAGAAAGAAACTCCTGCTTTTCAAATTGGGCCAGCGATTGTATATGGAAGAAATGTGGTTCAATATAAGCCTGCTCAAGATAACTAAGACTACACCTTTCTTTGTTTTTGGCTATAATATTAAAACCTCTGATAACATTAAGCATGTAACTTGATGAAAAGCTCTGATGATTACCTGAATGCATTTAACTAAATTATGAGAAAGAGGATTAGTTTATGCATGGAAGAAAAATTATGTTCAAAACTTTAAGCCAATCAAAATAAAATTGGTTCTTCTTATTATAATAATAACAAATAGTGGTTTTTGTCATTTTGAAGTCTAGTAAGAATTCCTTCTCTCCTGATAAATACCCATTATATTTCCTAGCAGTACTTTGCTTTCTGAGACCCTAATCCATATACACATAAGAGAAAAATTACCGCTAATTCCTTTTGAAATAAATGGTCTACATCCTTGAAGGAATTCTTCATGAAGACTTCAATGGCCTCTTTCTCACTGGCCATGTGCAGGTCCAGGAGCTCTTGGAGGGTTTCTGTGGGCAGTTCAACCTTCTCACTCATCTGCTGGTCATAGTGGGCAATGGCCTTTTGCACTGCAGCCGAGTTTTCTATCTGGGCCAAGGCCAGGACTGCATTCTCCATGCAGGGCAGGTCCCCACTACTGATGGCATCAACATAGGTCAGCACCAGAGTCTCCAGCCCTACAAATAGAGAAAAAAATAATATTTGCTGTACATGGGGTGAGGAAACAGTCCATCCTCTATAAATCTGATGATATCTCTCAACACTCATTTGGTCACAGCATCTATGTCCTTAGCATCTCCTAGAAGTTTACTAGAAATGCAGACTATCAACCTCTGCTCCAGATCAACTGAATTAAACCCTCCTCTGGCAAGATCTTGGTTGATATGGATAGATATCCAAGGGTGAGAACCTCTGATCTAGGAACCATAGACCTGTGTTTATTGAGTGCATGTGCTTTACCCCTAAGCACCATTGGGATAGGAAATGTACCTCTCATTTATGTCTCTATCATAAGTTCTGGTCCGTGGTAAGCATTTATAAAATCAATATTTGTGAAACAATTAAAAAGAAGTCCTCTGCCCTGGCTAGGTGGCTCAGTTGGTTGGAGCATTGTCCCATGCACCAAAAAGTTGTGGGTTTGATTCCTGGTGAGGGCACACACTTAGGTTGTGGGTTCAATCCCCATTTGGGGCACATGAGGGAGGCAACTGATTAATGTTTCTCTCTCACATCGATGTTTCTCTCCCTCTCTCTCTCTCTCTCTCTCTCTCTCAAATTCATGATAAAACATCCTTGGGTGAGGATTAAAAAACTAAAAATAAATTTATAAACGAATCTCCATATTATTTATTCTAGGAGAACACTGTCCAAGAGAAGTTTCTGTGATGATGGTCCTGTGCTATATATGCTGCCCAATATTGCAGCCCCTAGCCATTTAATCTGAATTGTTAATTTTCTTTAATTCTAATTAATCTACATTTAATTTTAGATAAATATAGCTACGATACTTGTTTAGTAGCTATTATATGGAACAGATTATTAGGGCAATTTTAAGCAATAGAGCTTTTTTTTTGTCCTTTTCTATCTTTTCTCACCTACGAAATATGACTAATAAAATCTAATAGAAACATTGTGTCATCTAGAATGTGCAATAGTAATAGATCTACATTTTTCAAATCTGAATCTAGGTGGATGCTATTCCACCTTTCTTTAATCTTAACAGTGAGAGTAATGACAGGGAAGTGGACTCACAGGGTCCATTGACCTGGATGCCTCCTGCAAGAGTTTTGACTTTGGAATTGCTAAAGATGTAGGAACAAAAGTCAGCAGCTTGTTGCACGAATTCGGGGTCCAGCTCATCATCATGCATTGTCTCAAGTTGGCCTAGCTTCTTCCGATGAGTGGGCCGATCAAAGATAAAGCATTTCTTCTCTGGGAAGAACTTTCGGATACAAAGTCGGGGCAGGTTATAATTTTTATCTATAGAACTGGTACCTGGAGAGAGATAAAAATAGGGCTTTACTTAATATGGGGGCTTGGAAACTTTTCCTGTAAATGGTCAAATAGTAAATATATTATGCTTTGCGGGTCAGGTGGTTTCTTTTCCAAGTATTCAATTCTGCTATTTCAGCATGAAAGCAGCCATGGACAATCTACATAGTATTCATCCAGTAAAACCTATTTGTAAGATAGCTGGCAGGCTGCATTGACCATCATTCGCTAGCCCCTGAACTAGGGCATTATTATGTTTTAATTTACTTTCTTTAAATAAATGCCCATTCTACTCCATATTCTTTGGCTAATTACAGCATCACAAGTCCTAAGCAAGGAGATAAAAATCAATCTGATCACCGTACAGGGAAAGGTGAAAGAAAAAGAAATTTATTCTTAGAACAGGGGAGAAGATAATTCAAAATCAAATCTATGAATTTAGATATTAAACAAGCATTAATTCTTAGAACTAGGCAGCTGAGAAGTAGAAAACTATACATGTAAAAACACTAATAGAAAAATAAAAGATGATGGTTGCTAATGGCTTGTTTTTCCCAATTATCCGGTCTCTGTCCCCTTTACCTTTTCTGAGTTTGAGTGAATTCTCCAGGTACTCGTCTGCTGAGATGGGTTTCCCATCTGCTTCCAATTCTAGGGAAAAATCCCTCAGTGTCCACACAAAATCTGGAAAGAAGCTCACAAAGTCAGCTGAATCCTCAACCTCATTTGCATCAGGTGAAGATTTTGCCCTTATTTTATCTGTCAGCTCTGTCACATAGCTGAGTAGCAAACTAAGGAAAAATGGTGTTAAAATACAGTGCCCCTCTTGCCATATTAATCCCACATATTCCAAACCTTTGTTTTGTCTTTGCTTCTAACCCAAATGTTAATTCTTCCTGCCCTTGAATTATTTTTTATATTTTCTCTTTTTGTGCTTGATTCGCCAGGATTCACATTCCGGGAGCTGGTATTTAGGTACTAGTCTCCCCTCTGATTTTGATGCTGTTCTGGACCACACAAAGGATACTGCAGTTGGTCCATGGCCTGCTGGTTTATGGTCCCCATGCTATTGTACACAAAGGTGCTGCTCAGCAGTATTGCCAGGGCAAAGATCCAGGAGTCATTTTGGTTGTCACCCTGGAAATCAGAACACATTTGGGCCAGGATTATGTTTTATTCTCATGGCACTTTCCAGATCAGCAGTAGTAAACGATGCTCATTTAGTCGAGTGGGTTTTTTTTTAGATTAATAACTTATAAGAGGAAAACAAATCCAAATGAAAATGGTTGTTAGTAGGACTTAGACTTTGAATAGTCTTCTGATTAGTGTTTTTGGTTACACTGATTCTCACTAGGTCCTCTTATGACCATTCGCAGATAATTGCAAAACAAACAGTCCAGATTGGTGGGCACTCTAAAGCCTTAAATGTAGTTTAATTTTCTCTATGTTTTTACAGCAAAATAGACTTATGTAAGAGTAATAATACTTATAGCTATTTTATCTAGTCATTATTATTCACCTTAACACTTTCCACTCCTATTAAATAGTCAAAACAATACTATGAGGCAAATATAGACCATTTACATTGGTTTTACAGATCAGAAAGCTGAGGGTAAAATAAGTGAACATATTTGCTAAGGCCACTGTGTTAATAAAAGAGTTTAAATTTAAACAACCGTTTAGAACTTCTTAACATTAATCCTTAACTAAAGTTTCCTGTAGGATAGGACTCATGGCTGATTTTGTTTGTGGTACCTTTATGCATCTGTGTTAACTGGTTTAGCTTATAGCTTCTTGTTAATAATTAGAATACTACCTAATGACCACTATGCTCTTCTAGGATTCTGCCTTATATTTTCATGATCCCTGATTGCAAAACTTAGTCACTAGCTTGTAAACAGAAATAAAAAAAAACACACATATGGTTTACTGCCAGCTCTTATTTGAATAAAAATTAAAATAATAATAATAAAATTTAAGAAAGTAAAGATAAAATATTAAATAATGTAGACAATACCCAGAAAGAAGGGATTATTTCCATATTGAATCTTTAATACTTACCTTCTCTACATCTCCCAGCCCCTCAGTGTCAAGCAGAATAAGGGTGTAGTTTGGTTTCTTAGGGTGAGGCACACACCACATCCAGATGCCTTTGGTGTGAGACTGAACCGTGGAGCCCAGAGAGAAGCCTTCAGGGGGAGAAGAGAGGGAGGGAGTGGAGTTTTCATAGCAGATGTGTCTTAAAATGGAGATAAACATGAACATAATCAAGGTAAGGAGAGACTACCACCAGTAGCCTGGCTGGCGTGGCTCGTGGTTGAGTGTGGACCTGTGAACCAGGAGGTCATGGTTTGATTCCCAGCTTGGGTTGCGAGCTTGATTCGCAGTGTGGGGCTTGCAGGAGGCAGATAATCAATGATTCTCTCTCATTATTAATGTTTCTATCTCTCTCTCTCCCTGTCTGAAGTCAATAAAAAAAAAACAGCAAAAAAAACACCACATGCACAGCAAAATAATAGGTATGGGAAAGAATGTTGAGAAATTAGAATCCTCTGCATTTCAGGAGAAATGTAAAATGGTAGAGTTGCTGTGGGAAATGATACTGTGATTCTTTAAAAAATGAAGCATAGAAGTCTAGGAAAATAATACAAATGATGCTTTTAAAAAGGAAATTAAGAAAAGTGGGAAGAGACAGAGAGTTGACTCTTTTAGACCACAGTAAGGTAAGAGCATAATGATAGATTAAAAGTTAGCTTTCAATGTTCCTCTCCATCTCTACCTTGCTCTTCTTGTAACACATACTCAAAGCTGGGAGTGTGGGGAGACAGAAGGGATCTGGCAGAGCTTAGCTGGTGCCCCTCACCTTTTTGCTGCCCAGCCAGCTTGTTCATCAGGTAGGATTTGCCTGTGCGGTAGAGACCCACAATGGCCACCACCACAACAGGCTGTGTAATGGCAGACAGGATCTTCAAAGCTTCTGGATTAACCACTAGTTGTGTGTTAGTGTTCTCAATGAGGCACACCGGGCCTGGCATGTGGATGTCTGAGGCCATGTCCAGGGTGTCACCTTATCTGCAAGTGAGGAGATAGGATGGATTAGAATTTCCATTCTAAGTAGATCAAGAACTTTCACCAGGTTATTTTGACCCAGAACGTAGAGTCATAAAATTCCCCAACATGGCCAAAAGTTCTGTGTCAACAGTGAGATGGATGAGGGCAAGATTTGTATTATTTTGGAAAGTTACAGAAGTGCAATTAAAGTAGTCTATTAAAAAAATATTGGTATGACAAGGACATCAACATTTAACCACTTTCATGAACAAAATCTTTAATTTACCATAGAAAACTTTCTTTTTAGATTCTCATTAAAATTTTCAGACTAGAGCCTGCCTGGTCTGGCTCATTGGTTGAGCGTGGGCCCATGAACTAGGAGGTCAGGGATCAATTCCTGGTCAGGGTACATGCCTGGGTTGCAGGTTGATCCTCAGTATGGGATCCATAGGAGGTAGCCAAACAATGTTTCTCTCTCACTATTAATGTTTCCATTTCTCCGTCTCTCTTCCTTTCTCTAGAAATGTAAAAAAAATTTATTTGCAGCCCTAACCGGTTTGGCTCAGTGGATAGAGCGTCGGCCTGCGAACTCAATGGTCCAGGTTCGATTCCAGTCAAGGGCATGTACCTTGATTGTGGGCACATACCCAGTGGGGAGTGTGCAGGAGGCAGCTGATCCATGTTTCTCTCTCATTGATGTTTCTGACTCTCTGTGCCTCTCCCTTCCTCTCTGTGAAAAATCAATAAAATATATTTTAAAAAAATTTATTTGCAGGACATTAAATATAAAATAGAATAGGGTTTAGAGAGTAGTTTATACCCTGGCCATATGTAAGAAATTTAATATTTATTTGTTAATTAATTCTGTTATGAATAAAGACTTTTGAGAATAAGTATTTCGTCATTTGATGTATGCTTTTTGGACAATATTCAGAGATTTTTGTTGTTGTTGTTAATCCTCATTGGAGGATATTTTTCCATTGATTTTTAGTGAGAGTGGAGGGGGAGTGGGAGAGACAGAGAGAGAGAAACATCGATGTGAAACAGACACTTGGATTGGTTGCTTCCTGCACATGCCTCCACCACAACCATTCAATCCACCTTTCATCCAAGGGTTGACACTCTAACTGCTGTGCAAAAACAGCCAGAGCATTTTTCACAGATTTGAAATGTATGTTTTTTCTTCTAGTTGTGCTCACAGAACTGTTTATACTGGTATTCTGGAAGTGGAACCAATATAACTTACATTTGAAAATTTTATAAAAATGTATGACTGTATGAAAAACAGGGCTAGCGATCAGCCCAAAGCCTTGATATGGGCTTGTGCAAGCAAGGGGCCCTATACTTCAACTTCATTAGCTTCACAAAAAATTAGCCCCAACTAAAAGAGGATAAAACTGCACAATTACGAATACTGAATGTTGCCAAAAACCATGTTTGTATATACATGTGTGTGGTGTAAGGGAACAAAAGACTATGAAATATGGATTAAAAGATCAGGAGAGCTAAGGAGAAGGTTGTTCGATGAAAATATATTTCCAATCATACACTTGTAGATTTTCTGTTTTGTTCTCTTTCTATTTGGTTGAGGAGAAGGAGAAGCAGGAAGAAAACAGGAAGGGAGAAAACTGGGGAGAGAGAGGGAGAGGAAGAGATGAAAGGAGAGAGAGGGAGGGTTGTCAGAGAAGTAGGTGATGATTAAAGTTCATGTCAAGCCAAGGAATTCAGAGGCAGTTTCCACAAAGCAAAAGCAAACCTGCTTGACAGCACAGAGAGGTCAGGAAAACCAAATGTTGGCTTTAGCGATGCAGGTTCTTTTAAGAGAAAACTTTTTAGTAAAATAATGGGGCCAAATTCTACTTGTAAAGGGGTAAGAAAGGAGTTGGCCCGAAGAAATTGGATCTAGTGTACTGGGGCTATTTTTTATTTATTTTATTTAAAATTTGTTATTTTTCAATTATAGTTGACAATCAATATTATACGAGTTTCAGTGTACTACATAGTGATTAGACATTTGTATACCTTAAATGGATCTCTTGTATGCGTCTAGTACCTACATGTCAGCATACATAATTATTACATTACTAGAGGCCCGATTCACAAAAATTTGTGCACTCCGGGGGGAGAGGGGGTCCTTCAGCCCGTCCTGTGCCCTCTCACAGTCTGGGACCCCTCAGGAGATAACGACCTGCTGGCTTAGGCCTGCTCCCGGGTGGCAGAGGGCAGGCCCAATCCCTAGGTGCAGCCCCTGGTTGGGCTCAGAGCAGGGCCGATTGGGGAGTTGGAGCTCTGCCCCCTGTCATGCACAGAGCAGGGCGGATTGGGAGGTGGCGATGCCACCCCTAGTCAAGCTCAGGGTAGGGCCGATTGGGGGGTTGGGGCACCGCCCCCTGTCACACACAGAGCAGGGCGGATCAGAGGGTTGGGCGCTGCCGCCTGTCATGCACAGAGCAGGGCCCATCATGGGGGATGGGGCTCCATACCCTGTCACACACAGAGCAGGGCCCATCAGGGGGTTGGGGAGCTCCCCTCTGTCACACACAGGGCAGGGCCCATCAGAGGGTTGAGGAGCTCCCCCCTGCCACTCACAGAGTAAGGCTGATAGGGGAGTTGGGGCACCACCCCATGTCACCCACAGAGCAGGGCCGATCAGGGGGTTGGGGCGCCACCACTGTCACACTCAGGGCAGGGCCAATGGGGAGGTTATGGCTTTACCCTTTCACACACAGAGCAGGGCCCGTGGGGCAGGGGGGGGGGGATTTGGGGCGCTGCACCCTGTCACACACAGAGCAGAGCCGATCAGGGGGTTAGGGTGCTGCACCCTGTCACACACAGAGCCGCAGGGTGATCAGGGGGTTGGGGAGCTCCCCTCTATCAGTCACAGAGCAGGGCTGATCAGGGGGTTTTGGCACCTTCCCCTGTCACGAACAGAGCAGGACGGATAGGGAGGTTGTGGCCCTGCCCCCTGTCACAAACAGAGCCGCAGGGCGATCAGGGGCTTTGGGTGCTGCCCCCTGTCACGCTGATCCCGGTGCCAGGAGGCCTCGCGGCTCCACTGATCCCGGTGCTGGGAGGCATATTGCCCTTTTATTATATAGAATAGAGGCCTGGTGTACGGGTGGGGGCTGGCTGGTTTGCCCTGAAGGGTGTCCTGGATCAGGGTGGGTGTCCCCACTGGGGTGCCTGGCCAGTCTGGCTGAGGGGCTGAGGGCCGTTTTCAGGCTGGCGGGTGACTGAAGCTCTCAACCACTCCTTTTTTTCTTTCTTTTTTTTTTTCATCCTGGGCCAGCTTTAGCTCTGAGGCCTCGGCTGCTGAAAACAGGTTTCTGGCCTTTTTTACCTTCTGTATTTGATACAATGTTGTGGCCCGGCTGGCTGAAGCCCGGCTGACTAAAGCAGGTTTCTGGGGTTTTGTTTAGCTTCTATATTTGCAACATAGTTGCTTAGAGTTGCAGCTGAGAGGCCGGCAAGTCAGGTGGGGAACGTTGGAGTCCGCTGTCACCGGAGCAAGCAAGCCTCCCTGTTCGCTTCAGTGCATGGCTGCCAGCTGCCATCTTGGCTGGCAGTTAATTTGCGTATCGTCCTGATTAGCCAATGGGAAGGGTAGTGGAGGTCCTGCTAATTACCATGTTTCTCTTTTATTAGATAGGATTAGAGGCCTTGTACATGAATTCATGCATGGGTTGGGTCCCTTGTTCTGGCTGGCAATTGAGGCCAATCAGGGAGTCTCATCCAGTCCTGATCAGGGTGGGCCGGCCGGGAGGATGGGCCATGTGACGTTGGCTGGCTGTCCATGGGAGGGACTGCAGGGGGTTGGTCAGCTGCAGAAGGTTGGCTGTGGGAGCACACTGACAACCAGGGGGCAGCTCCTGTGTTGAACCTCTGCCCCCTGGTGGTCAGTGGGTATCATAGAGACCAATCGGTCTGGTGTTTCTGCTGTAATGGTTGCTTAGGCTTTTATCGTACAGACTAGAGGCCTGGTGCACAAAAGTTTGTGCACTTGGGGGCCCCTCAGTCTGGCTTGTGCCCTCTCACAGTCTTGGACCCTTGAGGTATGTCCACCTGCTGGGTTAGGCCCGCTCCATGGGGGATTGGGCCTAAGCTGGCAATCAGACATCCCTCTGGCAGCCCAGGAGCCCTTGGGGGATGTCCACTTGCCAGTGGGGAGCAGGCCTAAGCTGCAGTTGGACATCCTTAGAGCTGCTGAGGAGGCGGGAGAGGCTCCCACCACCACCGCTGTACTGGCAGCCATCAGCCTGGCTTGTGGCTGAGCAGAGCTCCCCCTGTGAGAGTGCACTGACCACCAGGGGGCAGCTCCTGCATTGAGCGTCTGCCCCCTGGTGGTCAGTGTGTGTCATAGTGACCAGTCATTCCCAGTCTTTCTGCTGTTTGGGTCAATTTGCATATTATCATTTTATTATATAGGACTAGGGGCCCAGTGCACGAAATTCATGCACTGGGGGTGGTCCCTCAGCTCAGCCTGCCCCCTCTCACATACTGGGAGCCCTCAGTGGATGGCCTACTTATGGCTTAGGCCCGCTCTCTGCTCCCCTTAGAGTTGGTTCCGCTCCTGGCCAGGCCTGGAGCCTCTGGTTGAGGCCTCTGGCTAAGGCCTCTGGCCTGGGCAGGGGACCCCCAGCCACCTCCCATAGCAGGCTCCACCCCTGTCCAGGCCTTACGTCTCAGGCCTGGGCAGGGGACCTCCACTTTTCTCCGATCATCGGCTCTGCCCCTTCCCAGGCCTGAGGCTTCTGGCTGAGGCCTCAGGCCTGGGCAGGGGACCCCCAACCTCCTCTGATTGCTGGCTCCACCCCTGCCCCTCCAATTGCTGGCTTCGCCCCTGCCAAGCCCTTAGGCCGCAGGCCTGGGCAGAGGATGCCCAGTCCCCTCCGATCACCAGCTCTGTCCCTATCCCCTCCGATTGCTGGCTCTGCCCCTGCCCCCTCTGCTAGCAGGCTCAGCCCCTCGTCCCCCCCCCCTCCCCCCCACCTCCCCTGCCACATGTCTGACCAACAGGCCTAGACACTTCAGCAGCGGGCTCAGCGCTGCAATCTTTGTGATGGAGTGATGAAATCATGACTAATTTGCATATTAATCTTTTATTAGATAGGATTATTGACTATATTCCCTAAGCTTTACTCTACATCCCTGTGACTGTTTTGTAACTGCCAATTTGTGTTTCTTAATCCCTTCCCCATTTTCACCAGTCCTCATCCTTCCTCATATTTGGCAACCAGAATGTGAGTTACTTTTAAGTGAGTAATCCACATTGAAACAAAGCTCATCTATATGACTATAATGTATAGTGTTTTTGTGAATCTTCATCTTTCACTCTGCGTTTCAGGTTTTTCTTTCTTCGTTTTTAACAGTGACAGGTGGCTGTTTATACTGCATCTCATTTTCTATGCTTCTTTCTCATGAAAATAACATATCTGTAGCCCTTTCAGAGTGTCAGCTGCAGTCAGACCAGAATTGTCCAAGTTCCATCAAGACAATGGTAATTTAATTGTGTCTGCAGCCAACACAATGTTGGCAAAGAGAAAGACAATCATAATGCATTTCAAACTCTGAGCTTAGCCCCAAGTATGCTGCTGCCTAATTCCTCAAGCACAGTAGTGACACTTAGGGATGCCCTGATATGGCCGGGATTGAACCTCACCACCTGGTGTACATGGGCTCCGCTGCAACCTATCCTCATGCTCATGTTCTTTGGAAAATGAACTGACCCTTATAAATCCATCCCACCCTGCCCCAACCTTACCCTGGACTCCATTTCTCAGAGTACAGTCCTTTAGAGGTGGAGAGAAAGCTGCTTTGATGAGAAAATAAAGTTCTTACCTTTTTTTTTTCCTTAGTGTAGGCTGGAGTGGTTTGTTACTTCTCTGCCTTTCACTGGATGGTTGGGCTTTTATTTCAACTCCGATGTGACGTGGCTATCCAGACTTCCTAAATTACTTTGTTAGAAATGAAGGATTTAGAGTAATGTGAAACTGAAAGCACTGAGTAAAAAGCAACCATGTGACTCAACAACCATGAAAAGAATCTCTGCAAGCTATGCAAACGGGAGTGTAGATGGATTTTACAGGATTTCGAAACTAGTTCATGACAGGCCAGCAGAGGACATTTGGCTCAGGCGGACTAACTAGAAATCCCAAAGAATAAAGTGGCCGCAGCCTCATTTCATGGAACTACATGCGGTCACCCTATCTGGCTCAACAGGAAGGAGTCCCACCCAGGGCGAGACAGCAGGTCAAAAAATAACAGCTGCTTACAGCCCACAGCCTCAAGGACCATCACTAATCGGGTTGAAGGACAATGGACTCCAATTAATCAGACTAGAACACTTACATCCCCCCAGCCTCTGCCCCTTGCAGTTTTGCACATAAAATTCAACCTGAGGATAGCGGAGACTGCGTGCAAACCTTCCCTGGTTGTGGTTCCATCCCCCCATTCCCTCTAATAAACTTCCCTCCTGCTTGCTTGCTGTGTCTGCCTAATTCCTTTAGTGACTCTAATCTTACAGTTCAGTTTGACAAATCTCCATTGCTGGTTCCTGGTGGGTGTAGTTGACAAAATGTGGCTCCCTCTTCCCTCTTTCAGGCAGGGTAAAATATGTCGCTGGGAGAGGTAGGCACCAGTATTTCTCATCCCCTCCAACACTTAGTTGCAGACAGTGGGGGCTGGGACTCTCAACCTGTATGTGGAATCTAATGAACAAAATAAACTAGATTCAGAGAACACACTGAAGTGTGTGTGTGCGTGTGTGTGTGTGTGTGTGTGTGTGTATGTCTTATTATATATATCTTATTATATATCTTTTATTATATGTACTACGGCCCCGGTGCACGAAATTTGTGCGCTGCGGGGGGGGAGGGGTGTCTTAGCCTGCCCCCTGTCACATACAGGGACCCCTTAGGGGATATCCTAGAGATAGCTTAGGCCTGCTCCCTGCACCCCTTGGGAATAGGGTCTAAGCCACAGTCTGGCCTCCCTCTGTGGGAGGTGACCGGGTTGATCAGGGGAAAGCACCAGCTCCATCACTGTGCTGCTGCAGCCACTGCCAGTCACTGCAGCCAGCAAGGTTTTTTTCATCAACACAGACTCCAGTCCCTTCACCATAAAAAAAATGACAACTTTCTTTAGGCATTTTCAAGGTGTGTCTTTCATATAATAATAATTTCTTTATTATTTTTTTTATCCTGACTTCAGGATATGTTTCCATTGATTTTTAGAGAATGTGGAAGAGAAAGGGAAAAACAGAGAGAAACATCAAAGTGAGAGGAACACTTTGATTGGTTGCCTCCTGCATGAGCCCTGACCTGGGCCCCGGTCAGAGAGGAGCCTGAAACCTAGGTACATGCCCTTGGTCAGAATTGAACCCAGACCCTGCCATTGGCAGGCCAAGGCATTATCCACTGAGCAAAACCAGATATGACATTTCTTAGGCCTCCAGCAGCGGACCTTCATTTTTTTCTCCAGGAGTGTGGTGAAAAACCCTAGATCACCTTTTTGGATTCTTATTACCCAAGTTACTAAGAATATTACCAGTGGCATACGGGGAGCTTAACCAATGAGCAGTCAGAAAAGGTGTTTCCTCTTTAGTTCACACCAATAGCCGGCTTGTCCCGCCCCCCCCCCCCCCCCCCCACCGACCCCAGGCCTGACGCCTCTGGCCCAGGCTTCAGGCCTGGGCAGGGGACCCCCATCTCCCCCAGATCACTGGCTCCACCCTTGCCCGGGCTTCATGGATTAACCAGAGGCATCGACCCCCATCACCCTCCAATCGCCAGATCGACCCCTTGCCCAGGGGACCCCCATTTCCCTCTCATCTCTGGCTCCACCTTCACCAGGCCTGACACTTCAGCAAGAAGCATCAATGTCCATCACCCTTTGATCACCAGATTGGCCCCTTACCCAGGCCTGATGTCTTGGCCATAGGCGTCAACCACCATCACCCTCTGATCGCCAGATCGGCCCCTTGCCCTGGCCGGACACCTCTGCCAGAGGTGTCCTGCCTGGGCAGGGGACTCCCATATCCCCCCAATCACCGGCTCTACCCCCCACCCAGGCCTGATGCTATTGGCCCAGGCGTCAGGCCTAGACAGGGGACCACCCAGACCCCTCCGATTGTCAGCTCCAGCCGCCACCCAGGCCTGACGCTTCGGCCAGAGGCGTCGACCTCCATCACTCTCCCATCGCCGGATTGGCCCCTTGTCCAGGCCTGACTCCTCCACCAGAGGTGTCAGGCCTGGGCAGGGGACCTCCATCTCGCCCTGATCACTGGCTTCTGGGCAGCTTCTGGGGCCGTCTAGTGGCCTGGGATGGTGGCTTGCTCTGGGAGCAGTGTTGTCCCGCTCTACTTGCAGTATGCAAATTAGCCACCATCTTTGTTGGCATTTAATTTGCATATAACGCTGATTAGCCAATGGGAGGAATAGCGAAGGAATGGTCAATTACAATGTTTGTCTATTATTATATAGGATATATATAAAAGTATGTACATACATATATATAAAAGTATGTACATATATATATAAAAGTATATATATCTACACTAATAAAAGAGAAACATGGTAATTAGCTTACGACCGCTACCCTTCCCATTGGCTAATCAGCATATCCTTATGCAAATTAACTGTCAGCCAAGATGGCGGCCAGCAGCCAGGCAGCTGGAAGCGAACATGAGGCTTGCTTGCTCCAGTGACTGCAGACTCCAACGTTCCCCGCCTGACTTGCCGGTCTCTGAGCTGCAACTCTAAGAAACAGTGTAACAAATATAGAAGCTAAACAAAACCCCAGAAACCAGCTTTCAGCCAGCCGGGATCTCAGAGCTGGAGTTATTCGATTATAGAACGCAAACAAACCAGATACCTGTTTTCAGCAGTAGAATCCTGAGAGCTAGAGCCAGAGCTAAAGCTGGCCCAGAATAAAAAAAGAAAGAAAAAAAGGAGCAGTTGGGAGCTTCAGTCAACTTCCAGCCTGAAAGCAGCCCTCAGCTCCTCACCCAGACTGGCCAGGCACTCCAGTGGGGACCCTGACCCTAAAGGGTGTGTGACCAGCTGCAAACAGCCATCATCACCTCATCCAGGCTGGCTAGGAACCCCAGTGGGGACCCACCCTGATCCAAGACACACTTCAGGGCAAACCAGCTGGCCCTGAGGCCTCTATACTATATAGTAATAGGGTAATATGCCTCCCAGCACCGGGTTCAGCAGAGCTGCGAGGCCTCCTGGCACTGGATCAGCATGACAGGGGGCAGCGCCCAAACCCCCTGATCGCCCTGCAGCTCTGTGTGTGACAGGGTGCGGCGCCCCAACGCCCCCCCCCGCCCCACAGGCCCTGTGTGACAGGGTAGAGCCATAACCTCCCCATCGGCCCTGCCCTGAGTGTGAGAGTGGCAGTGCCCCAACCCCCTGATTGGCCCTGCTCTGTGGGTGATAGAGGGAAGCACCCAAGCCCCACCCCTTACACGGGCCCTGCTCTGTGTGTGACAGGGTAGAGCCATAACCTCCCCATCGGCCCTGCCCAGAGTGTGACAGTCATGGCGCCCCAATCCCCTGATCCGCCCTGCTGTGTGTGTGACAGGGGACGGTGCCCTAACTCCCCTATCTGCCCTGCTCTGTGGATGACAGGGGGGAGCTCCCCAACACCCTGATGGGCCTTGCTCTGTGTGTGACGGGGCAGCGCCCCAACCCCCTGATTGGCCCTGCTCTGTGTATCACAGGGAGTGGTGCTGCAACCTCCCCATCGACCCTACCTTGAGTGTGATAAGGGGTGGTGCCCCAACCCCCCAATCAGCCCTACCCTGAGCATGACTGAGGGTGGCATCGCAACCTCCCAATCCACCCTGCTCTGTGCATGACAGGGGGCAGTGCCCCAACTCCCCAAATAGCCATGCTCTGAGCACGACCAGGGGCTGCACCTAGGGATTGGGCCTGCCCTCTGCCACCCAGGAGCAGGCCTAAGCCAGTAGGTCATTATCTCCCGAGGGGGTCCCAGACTGTGAGAGGGCAAAGGCTGGGCTGAGGGGCCCTCCCTCCCCGCAGAGTGCACAAATTTTTGTGCACCGGGCCTCTAGTTCTATATAATAATAGAGAAACATGGTAATTAACCATAGCTCCGACATGCTTCCCATTGGCTAATCAGCAGGATATGCAAATTAACCCAACCAAGATGGCAGCCGTCAGCCACACAGCTGAAGCGAGCAGGAGACATGCTTGCTCTAGTGATGGAGGAAGCCAAGGTTCCCCGCCTGTCCTGGCCTGGCTCTGAGCTCCACTATAAGCAACAAAGTTGCAATTATAGAAGCTAAACAAACCCCAGATTCCTGCTTTCAGCAGGCCTTGGCCCTGGAGCTGGAGCATCAACAAAGTTTCAATTATAGAAGGTAAATAAATCCCAGAATAAAAACAAAGAAAAAACAGAGAGGCTGGGAGCTTCAATCGTCAGCTTGGCCAGCCTGAAAACAGCCCTCTGCCCCTCATCCAGACTGGCCAGGCACAGTAGTGGGGACTTCCACACTAAAGGGGGTGCAGGCAGCCTGAAACTAGCCATCAGCCCCTCATCCAGGATGGCCAGGCACCCCAGTGGGGACCCCACCCTGAAGGGGGTGTGGGAAGCTGCAAACACCTATCAGCCCCTCATCCAGGCTGGCCAGGCACCCAAGCAGGACTCTCACCCTGATCCGGGACACCCTTAAGGACAAACCAGCCTGCCCCCACCCGTGCACCAGGCCTCTATCCTATATAGTAAAAGGGTAATATGCAAACTGACCCTAACAGCAGAACAACTGGGAATGACTGGTAACTATGACACACACTGACCACCAGGGGGCAGACGCTCAATGCAGTCGCTGCCTTCTGGTGCTCAGTGTGCTCCCACATGGGGGAGCTTTGCTCAGCCACAAGCCAGGCTGACAGCTGCCAGTACAGCGGTGGTGGTGGGAGCCTCTCCCACTTCCTCAGCAGCGCTAATGATATCTGACTGCAGCTTAGGTCTGCTCCCCCTTGACAAGTGGACATACCCCGAGGGCTGCCAGGCTGCCAGAGGGATGTCTGATTGCTATCTTAGGCCCAATCCCTCGGGGAGCAGATCTAAGCAGTCTGGTACCCTTTGGGGGATGACCACCTGCTGGTTTAGGCCCACTCCCTAGGGAACTGGGCCTAAGCTGGCAGTCAGACATCCCTCTGGCAGCCCAGCAGCCCTTGGGGGATGTCCACTTGCCAGCGGGGAGCAGGCCTAAGCTGCAGTCGGACATCCTTAGCGCTGCTGAGGAGGCAGGAGAGGCTCCCACCAACACTGCTGTACTGGCAGCTGTCAGACTGGCTTGTGGCTGAGCAGAGCTTCCCCTGTGGGAGCCCACTGACCACCAGGGGGCAGCTCTTGCATTGAGCGTCTGCCCCCTGGTGGTCAGAGTGTGTCAAAGTGACCAGTCATTCCCAGTCGTTCTGCTGTTAGGGTCAGTTTGCATATTACCCTTTTATTATATAGGATAAAGGCCTGGTGCACGGGTCGGGGCCAGCTGGTTTGCCCTGAAGGGTGTCCCAGATGAGGGTGGGGGTCCCGCTTGGGTGCCTGGCCAGCCTGGTGAGCGGCTGATGGCTGTTTGCAGCTGGTCACATCCCCTTCAGGGTCATGGTCCCCACTGGGGTGTCTAGCAGCCTGAGTGAGGGGCTGATGGCTGTTTGCAGGGTGGTCACACCCCCTTCAGGGTGGGGGTCCCCACTGGGATGCCTGGCCAGTTTGGGTGAGAGGCTGATGCATCATTTTAGGCTGGCCAGACCCCCTTTAGGGTGGGCAGTCCCCACTGGGGGGCCTGGCCAGTCTGGATGAGAGGCTGATGGCCTTTTTCAGGCTGGCCAAGCCCTTCAGTGATGGAAGCTCCCAGCATCTCCTTTTCTTCTTCATTTTTTAAATTCAGGTATTTATTTACCTTCTATAATTGAAACTTTGTTGCCTTCAGTGGAGCTCAGAGCCGGCTCCTGCTCACTCCAGCTCTGTGACCACGGCTGGCTGAAAGCAGGTGTCTGAGGTTTATTTATCTTCTATAATTAAAACTTTATTGCCTTCAGTGGAGCTCAGAGCTGGCTGGGAAGCTTGGCTTCCTCCATCACTAGAGCAACCAAGCCTCCTGCTTGCTTCAGCTCTATGGGTGCCGGCCGCCATCTTGGTTGGGTTAATTTGCTCTGATTGGCTGGTGGGCATGGCTTAAGGCATAGCAAAGGTATGGTCAATTTACATGTTTGTCTTTTATTAATGCAGATAAATGCCCTGGAGCACCACTAAGAAAGCAACAGATATCAGTTAATATCCTTTCACCTTAATATCCTTTCACTGTAAAATAAGAACAAACTACTTCCAAAGCAAAAGTAAAAAAAATAGAGATTTATCTAAATGATATTAATGATATAGATAATGGGAAAATACAGGAAAAAAAATCAGTGAAAGCAAAAGCTGGTTCTTGGAAAACACCAGCAATTTTGACATGCTTTTAGCTAAACTGGCCACAAAGAAAGACAAGAGATTCAAAATACTAAAATCAAGAATGAAAAAGAGGACAGTACTATTGACATTACAGAAATAAGAAAGATTATAAGTCAATACTATGAACAACGGTATGCCAACAAATTAGATTAAAAAATAGACAAATTCCTAGAAAGACATAAACTACTGAAACTCTCTCAAGAAGAAATAGCTCATCTGAATAGACTTGTAACAAGTAAAGAGGTTGGAAACTACCACCAAGAAAAGCTCAGGCCCAAATGGCTTCACTGGTGATTTCTACCAAACCTTGAAAGAAGAATTAATACCTATTCCTTACGGACTTGGCCAAAAATACAAAATTCCCTTAATGTTATTTTACCACGAAATTTCTTTCTCTGTCTGAACTACTTGAGAGTTAAACACAGAATGCCTCAATAATCCATTGTATACTTCTTTAAAAAATTACCTGGAAGCGTAATTTTTTTTTAAATAATACGTCTTCTGCTTTCAATTGCATAGTCCATTTTCTTCTATATTAGCCATCTACTGATGTCCTTATAGACACTTATCTTTTTGGTTGTGTGAAGAGCGTGTTTGTGATGGACAAGTTGTTTGTCTCAGAACTTCATGAGCTATTTTCCTGCTTTGCGTCTGACCCCCAGTCCAAATTTACCAATGACATTTGATTCTGACATTTCATTTCCTACTTGTGCATTCTAGTCACCGATTGTTATCAGCATGTCTTGTTTTGATGTGTGGTCAGTTTCTTCTTGAATACTTGCATAAAAGCATTTAATTTCATTTTATTCAACTCGGTAAAATGAAAAAGAAAGAGAGGGGAAAGAAGAATAGAAAAACACAGCAATGGTTTGTCATGTCCTTCTGCTGTGCAATGTGTGGGTCCAAATCACACGTGTGCTGGTTCCCTGTTGTCACAATCACCAAACACTGCTGTGGTTCTAAACTCTTTACAGGTGTTATTCTAAATTCAATTTATTCTTCAGCACATGCATATAAATGTAGATATTATTTGCATTTTACACAGCAATAAACACAGTTTAAAGATATTTAATGGGTTTGTTTGTTCGCTTGTTTGTTTTAGATTTTTAGAGAGAGAGAGAGAGAGAGGAAGGGAGACAGAGAAAGAAACATCGATATAAAGCAAAACAACCTTCCACGTGCCCCAGATCAGGGATCAAGCACACATCCTGGGCATGTGTACTGGCCTGGAATTGAACCTGCAACCTTTTGCTGTATAGGACACCTGGCCAACTGAGCCACAGTGGCCAGGGCTAGTGGTTTGTTGATAGTGTTAGGTTCGCCTAAGGAGGAACACATGGGGCCAAAAGGGGTAAAGAATTATGAATTTACTAGAGGCCCGGTTCACAAATTTGTTCATGGGTGAGATCCCTCGGCCTGGCTGGGGATCAGGACCAATTGGGACAGTCTCACCCAGTCCTGATTGGGGCCAATCAAGGCTGGCCAGTCAGGGGAAGGATCCTTGGGAGGTTGGCTGGATGCAGGAAGTTGGCTGTGGGAGTGCACTAATCACCAGGGGCAACTCCTGCATTGAGCTTATGCCCCCTGGTGGTCAGTGCACATCATAGCGACTGGTTGACAGGTCTGTAGGTTGACAGGTTGTAACAGTCACTTAGGCTTTTATAAATATAGACTACAGGACCAGTGCACGGAAATACGTGCACTGGGGGCCGGGAGGCGCGCGTGGTCCCTCGGCCTGGCCTGCATCTTCTCACAGTCCGGGAGTCCTAGGGGATGTTCTACAGTTGGCTTTGTGGGAGGTGACCTGGCAGGCAGATCAGGATCAAGGGATGGTGCCACACCCATTAGTCGGATGGAGCCGCCACCGGGCCATTCTCTGTGGGATCGGTCCAGCAGAACCCCCATCACCCTGCTGCAGATGCTGCCAGGCTTTTCTCTGCAGATTCAGGCTAGAGCCACCTTTATCACTCCACCACAGCCACACTGGTGGCCTCCCTCTGTTGGAGGTGACCGTGCAGGCCCTTGAATCTTCCCTCTGCTATGGCTGCTTGCCACCGCTTCCCCCTTCCCCCCCTTTTCTCTCCCCCCTCCTCCCTGCATCACCATTCCCTCCCTCTGCCTGCTGGCAAGTGCCTTGGCTGGCCTGGCGCAGCCTGCTCACTGGCCCAACCCCCATCTACTAGTAGTTCTGCCATTCAGTCAATTTGCATACTAAATTTTTATTATATAGGATTAAGTCATCTGGATACCAAATGGGCTGAGCCCCAAAATGGCATCAGCACCCAAAGACAGGAGTGAGAGGTTTCTAAAGAACTCTTGGCAGGCTGTTTCTGGGTGGAGAATTCTCTGTGCAGGTCCAGATTCTGGGCAAGTCCAAAGGGAGAGATAATGGTCTTAGCAAGTGCAATGTCCATTGTGAAGTGGCCTGAAGGTCAGTTCCCAGGGGAGGGGATATCGATTCAATTATTTCATCAGACTTAAGAGACAGCAGTTCATTGAGTCACAAGGCCCTGGTGATTGATTTGGTATTTCCTCAAATGATGAGTCAGTGTGTTAAAAGGAAGGTCAGAGGACATACAGAAGGCCAAGAGATATATAAAAACATGCTCAAAGTCACTACTCATCTGAGTTATGCAAATCAAAATGACAATGAGATACCATCTCACACCTGTCAGAATGGCTATCATCAACAAATCAATAAACAACAAGTGCTGGCGAGGATGTGGAGAAAAAGGAACCCTCATGCACTGCTGGTGGGAATGCAGACTGGTGCAACCACTGTGGGAAACAGTATGGAGTTTCCTCAAAATATTAAAAATGGAACTTCCATTTTACCTAGTAATCCAACTTCTAGGACTATACTCCAAGAAATCAGAAACACCAATCAGAAAGGATATATGCACCCCTATGTTCATAGCAGCACAATCCACCATAGCTAAGATTTGGAAACAGCAGATGAGTGGATTAGAAAACTGTGGTACATCTAGACAATGTATTACTACACCATTGTAAAAAAGATGGAACTCTTTTCATTTACAACAGCATGGATGGAACCAGAGAGCATCATGCTAAGCGAAATAAGCCAGTAGGAGAAAGATAAATATCACATGATCTCACTCATTTATGGAAGATATTGACCAATATCACTGGAACTGAGAGCCAGCTTTCTCTCTGAGGCTTGACTCCAGCTCTGAGACCTTGGCTGCTGAAAGCAGGTTTCTGGGTTTTTTTTAGCTTCTATAATTGCAACTATGTTTCTTAAACTGAAAGCTCAGAGGCCGGTAGCAGCAGGCGGGGAATGTTGGCTTCCTCCTTCACTGAAGCAAGCAAGCCTGCCTCCTGTTCCCTTCAAGCTGCCTGGCTGCTGGACGCCATCTTGTCTGGCAGTTAATTTGCATATCTCGCTGATTAGCCAATGGGAAGCATGTCGGAGCTACAGTTAATTATCATGTTTCTCTATTATTATATAGGACTAGAGGCCCTGTGCACAAAAATTTGTGCACTCGGCGGGGGCAGGGGGGGGGGGAGGGAGGGTCCCTCAGCCTGGCCTGTGCCCTATCGCAATCTGGGACCCCTCAGGAGATAACGACCTGCTGGCTTAGGACTGCTTGCCGGTGGCAGAGGGCAGGCTCAATCCCTAGGTGTAGCCCCTGGTCGGGCTCAGAGCAGGACCAATTGGGGAGTTGGGGCGCCACCCCCTGTCATGCACAGAGCAGGGTGGATAGGGAGGTTGCAATGCCACCCTCAGTCACGCTCAGGGTAGGGCCGATTGGGGCGTTGGGGCACTGCTCCCTGTCACACTCAAGGCAGGGTCGATGGCGAGATTGTGGTTCCACCCCCTGTCATGCACAGAGCAGGGCCAATCAGGGGGTTGGGGCGCTGCCCCCTGTCACTTACAGAGCAGGGCCCATCAGGGTGGTTGGGGCTCCGTACCCTGTCACACACAGAGCGGCAGGGCGATCAGGGGGTTGGGGAGCTCCCCCCTGTCATGCACAGAGCAGGGCCCATCAGGGGGTTGGGGCGCCTTCCCCTGTCAGGAACAGAGCAGGGCGGATAGGGAGGTTGCAGCCCTACCCCCTGTCACACACAGAGCCGCAGGGCGATCAGGGGGTTTGGGCACTACCCCCTGTCACGCTGTCACGCTGATCCCAGTGCCGGTAGGCCTCACCGCTCCACTGATCCTGGTGCTGGAAGGCATATTACCCTTTTACTATATAGGATAGAGGCCTGGTGCATGGGTGAGGGTCAGCTCTTTTGTCCTGAAGGGTGTCCTGGATCAGGGTGGGGGTCCTGCTTGGGTGCCTGGCCAGCCTGAGTGATGGGCTGAGGGTTGTTTTCAGGCTGGCGGGTGACTTAAGCTCCCATCTCTCCTTTTTTTCTTTTTTCTTTTTTTATTCCGGCCAGCTTTAGCTCTGAGGCTTGGTTCCAGCTCTGAGGCCTCGGCTGCTGAAAGAGGGTATCTGGTTTGTTTGGGTTCTATAATCAAAACACTGTTTCAACTCCAGCTCTCAGAGGCCGGCTGGCTGAAAGCAGGTTTATGGGGTTTTGTTTAGCTTCTATATTGGTAACAATGTTTCATACTGCAAGCTCAGAGGCCGGCAGCCGCAGGCGGGGAACATTAGCTTCCTCCGTCACTGAAGCAAGCAAGCCTCATGTTCACTCCAAGCTGCCTGGCTGCCGGCCGCCATCTTGGCTGGCAGTTAATTTGCATATCGCCCTGATTAGCCAATGGGAAGTGTAGCAGAGGTACTGCTAATTACCATATTTCTCTTTTATTAGATAGGACTAGGGGCCAGATGCAGTGTCCCTCTGCCCAGCCTGCCCCCTCTCACATACTGGGAGTCCTCAGGGGATGTTCTATTGATGGCTTAGGCCCGCTCCCTGCTCCCCTTGGGGAGTGGGCCTAAGCCCCAGTCTGGTCTCCCTTTGCGAGAGGTGACCGGGCTGATCAGGGGAAGGCACCAGCCCTATCACTGCCCCCTGCTGCAGCTACAGCCAGTCACCGCAGCCAGCAAGGTTTTTTCATCAACACGGACTCCAGTCCCATCACCATGAAAAAATGACAACTTTTTTTAGGCATTTTCAAGATGTGTCTTTCATATAATAATAATTTCTTTATTTTTTTATCCTCACCTCAGGAAATGTTTCCATTGATTTTTAGAGAATATGAAAGAAAAAGGGAAAGACAGAGAGAAACATCAAAATGAGAGGAACACTTTGATTGGTTGCCACCTGCATGAGCCCTGACCTGGGTCCCGGCCAGGGAGGAGCCTACAACCTAGGTACATGCCCTTGGTCAGAATTGAACCCAGACCCTGCCATCGGCAGGCCAAGGAATTATCCACTGAGCCAAAGTGGCTAGGGCAGGATATGACATTTCTTAGCCCTCCCCGTGGCTCTGCTGATCCCGGTGCTGGGAGGCATATTACCCTTTTACTATATAGAATAGAGGCCTGGTGCATGGGTGGGGCCTGCTGGTTTGCCCTGAAGGCTGTCCTGGATCAGGGTGGGGGTCCCGCTTGGGTGCCTGGCCAACCTGGGTGAGGGGATGATGGCTGTTTGCAGCTGGTCACACCACCTTCAGGGTGGGGGTCCCCAATTGGGTGCCTGGCCAGTCTGGGTGAGGGGCTGAGGGCCATTTTCAGGCTGGCGGGTGACTGAAGCTCCCAACCTCTCCTTTTTTTTAATTTTTTTTATTCTTGGATTTATGACTATCACTGGAGCTGAGAGCCGGCTTTAGCTGTGAGACCTCGCTGCTGAAAACAGGTTTCTGGCTTTGTTTACCTTCTGTATTTGAAACTTTGTTGCAACTCCAGCTCTGAGATCCCAGCTGACTGAAAACAGGTTTCTGGGGTTTTGTTTAGCTTCTATATTTGTTACAGTGTTGCTTAGAGTGCAGCTCAGAGGCCGGCAGCAGCAGGCGGGGAACCTGGCTTCCTCCATCACTGGAGCAAGCAAGCCTCCCTGTTCACATCAGTAGCCTGGCTGCTGGAAGCCATCTTGGCTGGCAGTTAATTTGCATATTGCCCTAAGAAGCCAATGGGAAGGGTAGCGGAGGTACTGCTTATTACCATGTTTCTCTTTTATTAGATAGGATACCTATTCATTCAAGTTTAAAAAAATAAACAGACATTTTTTATAATATAATTGTGGATCTCCACAGGTGAGTTATTGTTTCTTAAAATGTATTTTTATTGGTTTCAGAGAGGAAGGGAGAGGGAGAGAAAGACAGAAACATCAGTGATGAGAGAGAATCATTGACCAGCTGCCTCCTACTAGGGATTGAGCTGGCAACCTGGGTATGTGCCCTGACTGGGAATTGAACTGCAACCTCCGGATTCATAGGTCGATGCTCAATCATTGAGCCTGGCCAGCCAGGCCACCAGTGAGTTTTGAACTGCATTTAAGGCATTTGATTTTGTTAACTTATAAGCATTCAAACCTGTAGAGAATTTCTGTGAGTTTTCAGTGGTTCGCAACCTTGGCAGCACATTACTCACTCCATAACAAAGAAACAGAATTTCCAGAGGACGAGGTCCAGAAATCAGGATTTTAAAAAGATTCCCAGGTGATTCTAATGTGGAGCCAAGGTTGAGAACCACTGGTTTATTTGAACCTAACTGTTGACAATTGCTGGGAAGCAGAATTCCAATGTATTGGGATAATGCTCCAGAGCAGTGGTTCTCAACCTTCCTAATGCCACGACACTTTAATATAGTTCCTCATGTTGTGGTGACCCCCAATTTCATTGTTACAAATTGAACATTAATTAAAGCATAGTGATTAATCACAAAAACAATATGTAATTATATATGTGTTTTCTGATGGTCTTAGGCGACCCCTGTGCAAGGGTCATTCGACCCCCAAAGGGGTCTTGACCCACAGGTTGAGAACCGCTGCTCCAGAGAATGACAGTTTTTCACCTTGTTTTATACATTACAATCAAAGGTGGAGACATAAGTAGGTTACATGAAATGCACTGGTGATAGATTAGGGAGGCGGGAGAAAGCAAAGTGGGGACACTTCTGGGATTGGATAAAAAGTAAAATGATGGACACATACTTCTTTTACTTAGGTGGGTATGTGATAGTTAACAGTCAACATTTAACATAACTATAACAATGAAGGTTATTGTTATTTTGTAAAGGTTCATTATATTATCCATTCAAGAACAACCTTTTGTGCTTAAACATTGCTGGGTCCAGTCCCTGCGGGTTCAGGGGTTCCCCAAGGTGTGGACAGAGTCGGTGAAGAATGAATGACATGGAGGCAGTGTTCAGGTGATCATCATAGCCAGGTTCCTCTCTTTATTGTCATCTAACATCTGTATATATACTATTTGCTCCCAATCCTATCCATTCTATACAAAAGGCCAGGGGGCTTCCCAACTTCATTACTCTATTGTTCCACTAAGCTACAAGGAAGTAACTGAAGGCGGTCACTCCAAGCAAAGATCAAAGCGACCAACCACCCCTCTGATACTCAGTTAAAGGGTTTACTGATAAAAATCCTCACCTGGGGAAACAACCTTTCTTCTCCTAGCCAGGTTCCTTCCCCTATTGTCCTCTTACATCTGCATTTATCCTATTTGATCTTAATCCCATCCATTCCATTCCAAAGGCCAGGGCATTCCTCATCTCCATTTCAAGGTCCCTTGAAACATCTCTGCACAGACTGCCTCAAACAGCCAGGGTGGATCGGCTTCCAGCAAAACATTTCTCTTTTCAAAATCTGCTTTATAGTATTTTATGACATCTTGTCTCTTGAAATATTCTTTTTTATATTATTAAACAGTGTAATCATTTTATCTTATAACCAGAGGTCCAAATTATAGTGTCTGGCATCCTGGTGGGTCTTTCTGCCATTTGTTAGTTTCTATCTCTTGCTTGTGTGGATTGCACCGTTGTCTGAGTTTGCGTTTTGGCCCCATGTTTCTCTGGACTGTTCTGTGGGAATCCTCTGAGTCCAAGTTGAACACAGCCTTACAAAAAGGACCTGTTGCTGCCAGGTGCCCTGGGGCCCTATCCACGCCAGCCCATTTTAAGTAGTTTCTGACACCACACCTTTAATGTAGGTAAGTTCAATCCACTGCTCAGGTAAGGAAAAGGTTTTATTTTTAAATTCTAATGCAGGTCAATCGGGTAATTTTGCCTGTGTTATAAACAGATACTTATCAGCCTATCCTTCCCTGGGAGGATTTCCAGTTCATTCTAAGTTTCCCATTAGTAAAACCTACCAATCTCAGCACCAAGACTTCCTCCTCTGCTCTTCTTATGGTCATTAAGAGTCAAAGATGGGCACATGCTTCGGAATGGTCACAGCTTCAGCTTCCAGGTACTACCATGATTTTCTTCTCATTTTCTATATTTGATTCTTTCAACTTTATGTTCTTGCAAACACACCAATATATTTCAAAATGTTAGCAATATTTCTTTTGGCATTTCTAGGTCTTTTGTATGGGGAAGGTTTCCCCCATATCTAGCCTGCCATAATTTAAAGTCTCATTATCTAATGCAGGTAGAGAGAATAATCTGAAGGAAAAAAAAGGAATGAAGGTAAGAAAGATTTCTTATAGTAAATAAGTCATCTCTTAATCCCTTGGCTTTGGAGGAAAAGTAATGTACCTGATTAAGTAGGCACACTGTTTCTATTAGAACAAACACAAGACTGCAAGGGGTTTTCACAGGTGAATAAAATTTACATGCAGCACCAATCCCATTCCTTTTGCTCAGTTCACCATAGATTCTGATCGAATCCTCCACGGACTTCATGGATGAGACTTACACTGAGCATCAGGGGTGTGCTAATTTGCGAAGGTTTTCTATAGTGATGACACCTAGCAGATGACCTTTGTTCAGCAAATATATTAAAGAGTTGTTGAATATACAAAGGGTGGACAAAACCTGGTCGCCTATACTGCTGTACATAATAATGAATAGTAGTTAGAAATTGGAGATAGATTGAAAAGAAAAAGTCTTAGAGAGAAAAAAGGAGGCCTCAGAAGATGACAAGATTGACTAAATCACCACCATCACATGAGTGCAGGCTATATAACCTTTAAAAAACTCAACCAGACTGGTTTATTGGGATATAGATTATATGACATACAATTCACAAATTCAAAAGGTACAATGTAATGATTTTATATATATTTGTGTAACCATCGCTATAATCGAGAAGAAATTTTCATCACTCCACCAACTCCCCCAAAAAACAACCCATGAAACAAGAGGTCATCATATTGATTCCTGGTGAAGCCACATTTCTGGGTTGTGGGCTCGATCCCCAGTAGGCAGCTAATCCATGTATCTCTATCACTGATGTTTCTATCTCTCTATCACTTCCTCTTCTTCTCTCACTAAAAATCAATAAAAACATTTAAAAAATAATCCTAAAGTATAAAAACCCAGGGTTCCTAACGAACAACCAAAGTTTTGACCGAACACCTGAAGTCAGTCCTGCAGTCAGTGCTGGATTGTTTGACCACCCAGCACTGACTGCTGCAGGTGTGGGTGCAGCCACCCAGCACTGACTGCAGAGGCAGCTGCGGATCAGGCCCGGAGAGAGACCCAGAGAGAGAGGGAGAGTCTGATCCTCAGCCTCTGTGGCAGCTGTTGATCCGCTGTTGTCTCTCTCTTTCTCTCTGGGCTTTGACAGCAGCCATGCCTCTGTGTCTCTCCTGGCCTCTGTGGGGAGGCTGCTGATCACCTCTGCCTCTCTGATCACGCCTAGAGATAGGCCCAGACATGCTGACTGGCATAGAAACCAACCAATCAGAACCAAATCTGGGTGACCTGTGAGGAGCCAATGGCTGCCTAGGAGCTGGAGCTTTTGACACTCCCGGCATAGAAACTGACCATTCAGAACCAAATTGGTCAGCAGGGGAGGGCAGTTGGGGGCAAGATCAGGTCAGCAGCGGAGGGCAGTTAGGGGTGATCAGGCAGGCAGAGGCAGTTTGGGGTGATCAGTCTTGTAGGGGAGGGCCATTGGGGCTAGATCAGGCTGGCATGGGAAGGCTCTTGGGAGTGAGATCAGGCTGGAAGGGGAGGGCAGTTAGGGGTGATCAGGAAGGCAGAGGCAGTTGGGGGTGATATCAGGCTGGCAGGGGAGAGCAATTGGGAGTGAGATCAGGCCATCAGGGGAGGGCAGTTGGGGGTGAGATCAGCCTGGCAGGGGAGGGCCATTGTGGTGAGACCAGGCTGGCAGGGGCGGGGGCAGTTGGGGGCGAGATCAGGCCAGCAGGGGAGAACAGTTAGGGATGATCAGGCAGGCAGAGGCAGTTGAGAGTGAGATCAGGCCAGCAGGGGAGGGCAGTTAGGGGCGATCAGGCAGGCAGGCAGGTAGGTGGATAGGAGCCAGCGATTGCAAAAGGGATGTCCAACTGCCAGTTTAGGCCCAATCCCACAGGTTTCAGGCCTAAACAGGCAGTTGGACATCCCACAAGGGGTCCCCAATAGGAGAGGGTGCAGGCTGGGCTGAGGGAACCCCCTGGGCTCTGTGCATGAATTTCATGTACTGGGCTTCTAGTAAAGAGATAAAATAATATTTCACATATTAATTATATACAATTATATTTATCAAAAAAAGAGTTATATCCATTTTTCAACTGCATATTGTTATTTTGAATGCTACATTTTTTGTATGTATTATGAAAGTAAATTGATGCTTTCCAGCCAGGTAATAATAGCTGTACAAAGATTATATATTTCTAATATCTTAATAGACATTGTACATTTAGCCACAGAAAGGCTGCCCAGGGCAACTATGTATCTATTTATCTATCTGCCTGCCTTCCTGTCTATCTATCCACATGCACATTTGAGTGGATTGACAGCAATTTAATATTAGCAGTGGTTACTTGAGTCAGTGAGAAATTTTTCACAGTCTCTGAACAGTTTTTAAAAGGACGTGGACTTGGTGTGTGGGTCCAGCTAATAGTGTTTGAATATGTCACTGCACAAGTGAGAATCCCTGTTAGAACCTGGTAGGAACTGCCCTTCTCAGGAAGGGAATGTTTCCTCTCTCAGTGTTACTTTGCCTCCGGAATTCCTGATTCACATGCAGGACGGAGCTCTGAAGCTTTTAGAGGCCTCTCTCCTAAGGCTTCCTGCAGGCTCTCAGCTCCTGGAGGGTTTCAATGGGGACTGCCCTTTGCTCCTTCAATTTGTCCTAGTGTGCAATGTCCTTTTGGCATTGCTGCTGGTCAGCACAACATGCTTTCTGTCAGCTAGATCCCCAGAGCAATGGCAGGAACGCAAATCAACACTAGGTTCTGTAGGTCTATAAAGAAGGAATAATGAAGAAATCCTTTATGGAGACAGACATGGAAAGGCAGAAGACTGTAATATACATAGTACAAGAATTTTGATAACTATCCAATTCCTGTAATATTCAATATATTAAACAATCAAATGTTAAACTTTCAGGAAAAAGCATTTGGAATGGTGCTGGGATGATAAATTATTCATTAAGTTGTTTATTCGTGTGTTTACAAATTTTTATTGTGGGTTCCAGGAGCCATTCTAGATGGCTGAGACTGTGATATACAAAATAGGTAATGTTCCTGCCTGCTTGTATTCTAGTGGGGAGACAAACAATAAACTCTGGTGATAAAAGGTAGTGATAAAATACTGTGAAGAGTAATAATAATATTGGCCACTAGATGGAACCCATTGCTTTCTTCATTTCTTCATTTCTTTACCAATCAACTCCAAGAGAGATACTGTGAGCATGACACACTGTTAATTAAATAGGTTTTTTGGGCCAGGTGATAGACACTGTCTGTTTCTATCTCTCCCTCCCAACTTGGATTTCTTTTTTCCACTAATTGACTGATAAGGGAAATATGTTAAGACATACTAAGGAGCCATCTCAGATATGTTGGGGTAGAGGGATTAGAGAAACTCCTTCCTAAATCAGAAATCCTCTCCACTCAATTTCTTGGGCATTTAGTTTTCTGTATTATTTAATCTCTGTCTTCACCATTAGACTATGAGCTCCTGAAGAGAAGGACTACAACTATATTCCAACTCCTTGGCAAAATGTGATAAGTACTCAACCAAAGTTTTTTGAATGAATGATCCCTGTAGCCTGAGCAATGGCTGCTTTTCATGAAGCCTCATCTAACTCCCTAGGGACTCTATTTTGAACATAGTTTGGGAGAAAAAAACTCTGAGTAAGTTTCCCTGTCTTGTGTTCTATGAAATCTTGCTGTCAAAGAACTCACGGTGAGTGGGAAGGGTAGGGTGTGTGTGTGTGTGTGTATAGTAGGCATATTATGTGGCACTGAGCTCTGAGCCATATATTTTCCTCTTTCTTTTTGGATAAAAGCCTAACACACAATGGATATACATATTTAATTTATCTTTATTATTAACTAGAGGCCCGATGCATGAAAATTCGTGCACTCAGGGGGTCCTCAGCCCGGCCTGTGCCCTCTTGCAGACCAGGAGCCCTCGGGGATATCCAACTGATGGATTAGGTCTGCTCCCCCAGGGAACGGGCCTTAGCCATAGACTGTCCTCCCGCACGGGCCAATCAGGGGAAGGTGCTGGGAGTGGCCAGCCCTGCCCTCCCCATTGCCCCTCTGCTGCTGCCCCCCACTCTCCTCCCCACAATCACTGTCCCCTCCCTCTTCCCTCTGCTCGCTGGTCCTGCCCCCCACCAACTGGTCATTCCGGTCGATTTGCAGATTAGGTTTTTATTATATAGAACTAGAGGCCTGGTGCACAAAAATTTGTGCACTGGGGGGGGTCCCCCAGCCCACCCTGTGCCCTCTCGCAGTCTGGGACCCCTCGGGAGATAACGACCTGCTGGCTTAGGCCTGCTCCCTGGTGGCAGAGGGCAGGCCCAATCCCTAGGTGCAGCCCCAGGTCAGGCTCAGAGCAGGGCCGATTGGGTAGTTGGGGTACCCCCCCCCCCCCCCGTCATGCACAGAGCAGGGCAGATTGGGAGGTTGCGATGCCACCCTCAGTCACGCTCAGGGTAGGGCTGATTGGGGGGTTGGGGCACCGCCCCCTGTAACACTCAAGGCAGGGTCAATGGGGAGGTTGTGGCGCTGCCCCCTGTCACGCACAGAGCAGGGCCAATCAGGGGGGTTGGGGTTCCGTACCCTGTCACACACAGAGCAGGGTTGATCAGGGGGTTGGGGAGCTCCCCCCTGTCACGCACAGAGCAGGGCCCATCAGGGGGTTGAGGAGCTCCCCCCTGTCACTCACAGAGTAGGGCGGATCAGGGGGTTAGGGTACTGTACCCTGTCACACTCAGGGCAGGGCCAATGGGGAGGTTATGGCTCTACCCTGTCACACACAGAGCAAGGCCCGTGGAGGGGGGTTGGGGCGCCACTCTCTATCACCCACAGAGCAGGGCTGAACTGGGGGTTGGGGCACCGCCACTGTCACACTCAGGGCAGGGCAAATGGAGAGGGTATGGATCTACCCTGTCACACACAGAGCAGGGCCCGTGGGGGGGGGGGGGGTTGGGGCACCGCACCCTGTCACACACAGAGCAGGGCTGATCAGGGGGTTGGTTCACTGCACCCTGTTAAACATAGAGCCGCAGGGCAATCAGGGGATTGGGGAGCTCCCCCTATCAGGCACAGAGCAGGGCTGATCAGGGTGTTGGGGCGCCTTCCCCTGTCACGAACAGAGCAGGGCAGATAGGGAGGTTGTGGCCCCGCCCCCTGTCACACACAGAGCTGCAGGGCGATCAGGGGGTTGGGGAGCTCCCCCCTATCAGGCACAGAGCAGGGCTGATCAGGGGGTTTGGGCACTGCCTCCTGTCACGCTGATCCCGGTGCCTGGAGCCTCGCTGCTCTGCTGATCCCGGTGCCGGGATGCTTATTACCCTTTTACTATATAGAATAGAAGCCTGGTGCATGGGTGGGGGCTGGCTGGTTTTCCCTGAAGGGTGTCCTGGATCAGGGTGGGGGTCCCCACTGGGGTGCCTGGCCAGTCTGGGTGAGGGGCTGAGGGCTGTTTTCCGGAAGCGGGTGACTGAAGCTCCCAACTGCTCCTTTTTTTCTTTTTCTTTTTTTTATTCTGGGCCAGCTTTAGCTCTGAGACCTTGCTGCTGAATACATCGATACAATGTTGCGGTCCAGCTGGCTGAAGCCCAGCTGAATGAAAGCCGGTTTCTGGGGTTTTGTTTAGCTTCTTATTTGCAACATAGTACATAGTTGCTTAGAGTTGCAGCTGAGAGGCTGGCAGCGGCAGGCAGGGAACGTTGGAGTTCGCCGTCACTGGAGCAAGCAAGCCTCCCTGCTCGCTTAAGTGCATGGCTGCCAGCCGCCATCTTGGCTGACAGTTAATTTGCATAAGGATATGCTGATTAGCCAATGGGAAGGGTAGCGGTCGTACGCTAATTACCATGTTTCTCTCTCTCTTTTTTTAAATATATTTTATTGATTTTTTACAGAGAGGAAGGGAGAGGGACAGAGAGCCAGAAACATCGACGAGAGAGAAACATCGATCAGCTGCCTCCTGCACACCTCCTACTGGGGATGTGCCCGCAACCCAGGTACATGCCCTTGACCGGAATCGAACCTGGGACCTTTCAGTCCGCAGGCCGACGCTCTATCCACTGTGCCAAACTGGTTTCAGCACCATGTTTCTCTTTTATTAGTGTAGATAGTATTACAGCTATCCCCCTTTTTCCCCATTGACCCCCTCCATACCACCTCTGCCCCCCACAATTAACATATTTTTAGTGCTCAGGGAAACTTAACAAATACTAGGCATATGCTTTTGTCAGGCATAGCTCTAATAATAAGGGTCTTGAACCTTCTCTACAATGTGTAAAAGGAACATCACAAAAACAACAGTGGAGTAGGAATCTAAGGAAATTCATACATCATGATCGATCCCATAATCTCTTGGTCTTAGAATGTTTTTCAGCATAGAAGATTGTGTGCATGTTTAGTTATATTTCTACAGAAGTATTCCATTTTTTAAAAAAACAGCTATTGTAAGTCGTATTGTTTTGTAATTTTTGGTTTCCAATAGTCCATTGCTTTTATATAAAAATACAGTTGAAAGTGGATTTTTGTGAATTGACCTTGAATCTTACAACATTTTTAAACTTAAAAGTTGTCCCAAGAGTCATTGTTGTTGCTGTTTTTTGCTTTTGTTGCAGATTCACTAGGATTTTTCTATGTGGATAATCATAGTGTGTGAGAATAAAGGCAGTTTTATCCTTTCTTTCTTTCTTTCTTTCTTTCTTTCTTTCTTTCTTTCTTTCTTTCTTTCTTTCTTTCTTTCTTCTTTTTCCTTTCTTTCTTTCTTTCTTTCTTTCTTTCTTTCTTTCTTTCTTTCTTTCTTTCTTTCTTTCTTTCTTTCTTTCTTTCTCCTTCCTTCCTTCCTTCCTTCCTTCCTTCCTTCCTTCCTTCCTTCCTTCCTTCCTTCCTTCCTTCCTTCCTTCTTTCTCTCTTTTGCCATATTGTAGGAAGCCTTTCATTATACTGTTTAACAGGAGTGGGGAGACTGCTCATCCTTGCTTTATTCCTGTGTTAGGGGCAAAGCTTTCTGTTTTTTATCATTAAGTATGTTAGGTGAAGGGTTTTTTGTAGATTTCTTTTATCAGCTTAAAGAAGGTCACTTTTTCTCAAGTTGTGACATTTTTCCAGATTCTAAAACTGTTTTAGTTATGCCTTGGGTAGAGTGACCAAGGAAGCTCTTTGCCTAAGGTCTTTAGATTAAGATACAACTGTTCCTTCTTTCCATTTTATACTTGAGATCCTTTATTTCTCTCTGAAGTTGTCTGCTCTCATCTTGAAATCCTTCCTTTAGTAACATGGTCTGTTCCTAAAAAGGGACAAATAAGAGTAAATAAAGTACAGCAGTAAGCAAATCTCTACTTCTAGCTAGTTTCCACATTCTTAGTATTCAATTTCTGCTTGGAATTTTCTCTACCATAAATATTCATTATACTTTCTGTTGGGCATCCTAGCTCTATGACTGCTTTTCTTGAGCTTCCTAAAACTGAGAGAGATTTTGGCTTATACCTTCTTATATAGTGATAAACTTAAATTACAAGTCCCATTACAACACATGTGGGCAACCTTAGTCATATGTTTGTTTTCAAATCTTATAGATTCTTTTATACACACACACACACACACACACACACAGCCCTATACACAGACTTTTATATACATACACATGACAGATATAAAAAATTTTCAAAATCTAAGGAAGTGCCTGAATCTTAGATCAGGGAATTTGATTTAAGCCTCCACAACTTGGTGGCAAGAATAGCAGGGTATAAGTAAGGACATCAAGGCCCCTAACTGTCCACACAGGATTTCTGCACATAACTCACTACACAAACTAGACGAAGGGCATAGCAAACAGTCAGAAGTGGCAGACACAGGTGTGAGAGGCAAGGAGTCTTTCTGCTCATAAAGGTTCTCTTAGAAGTGATTGTAGATTCCTCTAAATTTGAGGGTTGTTCAGATAACTTACCGATCTGTGTGACCCTATAAAACCTCATCTTTTCTGAACCTCTGTTTCTTCTCCTAAGCTATAGATACACAGCAATTCTTACTTCATATAATATTAAGCAAGAGATACAGATAAGACATATTTGCAATGCCTGGAAGATAATAGCTACCATTGATTGAAGAACGTACTGATGAAGTACTGGATGTGAGATAAAGGAATATATATATATTTTTAATAACCAGACATAGGCAGGCTCCAAGTCAGGCAGATAGACAGGGATCAAAAGGTACAAGCGGGCAAGCAAGGTCCTTTCAGGTTTCGGGTTCTAACAGACACACAAAGAGGTCAGGGAGTGTGGACAGAAAACAGAAAAAGAGAAACCTCAAGGTGATGCCATTATGTACCTGGAGTTTAAGAGCCAGAACCCTCTCTTGCTCTGCCATTAATTGGGCCCTCTCCTTCTCCATCTTCTCAGTCAATTGTTTCAGATGTTCCTGGAAACTCTTTTCTTTCTCCTCCATCATCTTCTGATTCTCCTTTTGCATTTCCTCCAACATTTTTGCTGCAGCCTCTGCAGATTCAGCTACCACACGTTGCACTGCCAGGAGGAAAGGAAGAAGACAAATTCATGTGGCTGACTACCTTGCTTTTTCTTCTTTGTGAACTTTCCTCTCATTGTTGCTGTTGACTGCATTTGCCCCACTGAGACTGACTTTGGCTAATAATAGTCATCTTTGCTCATCTGGCTCTTGTTTAAGGACCCCAGATTCTCTAAGCCAAAATATTTAAACTTTTAAAAGCTGTTGAGGCTATCTAGTCCCTTGACGTGCTCCTCACCTTCAATCTCCTTTTCCATTTCTGTGAGAGTCTGGTCTGTATGTAGAATTGCATCAATCACAGACTCCTTGGAGCTCAGGTATGCGTGAAGAACTTCTTCACTCTAGGACCCAGAGAAAATGGCATTAATAACAGGAAATCGCAAGAAGCGCTTATTCCTGTTTGCCCACTATCTTTGCCTATAGGAATTATTTGCTTGGCCCTGGTCCTTGTGCTGGTCAAGGGGCCCTTGTCACAGGGTGGGCACATGCTCCAGGTTAGCCACGCCTGGCACCCTATGAAGCAGAAACCTTTGTAAGAGACTGATATAAATATAAATATAGATTGAGAGTCCCTGTTCTCTGAGTGAGGGCTCTACTTTTGGAGCTGTTGGTGCTGTGGTCCCATATGGGGTGAGGAATGAAGCCATCCTGGAGAGAGCATATCCAAGGAAAGAAGGTGGAGGGAGACTGGGAGAAAGGGAAGTGAGGGGTTGAGGGGAGAAACAGAGACAGATAAATGCTGGTTACCTGTATTCCCTTCCTGGGTTCTTGAAAATACTTTTTCTTCAGCTCGTTCATAGTCTGCATTAAGAGATGATATCCTCCTGGTATAGAATAAACCCCCTGCTTTATATCTTCTTCTAAAGAATGGAAGATATCCTTAAGTAAAGCTGAGCAGCGATCTGATGATGCCTTCATATTCTCATTACAAAAGTGATCTCGCCTTATTGCTAGCTGGTCCTTTAATGTGAAAATAGGACATAGAAAGAGTACAGAGAAAATGTTAGCTTGACCTTGGCATTTTTGGAAAGGCTTCTCAAAAACCAGTCTGTGACCCTGTAAAAACTTACAGGCACCTCAGCAGGACCACATCCTTCCTCCTGATCCTGTCTTTCTATTGAAGACCCTTTCTCCTTGGAGGTGAAGTTCATGGCAGAGATTGCTGGCTTTATGTTAGCATTGATGCTACCCACCTGCTGGTCATAGTGGGCCATGGCCTTTTGCACTGCAGCCGAGTTCTCTATCTGGGCCGAGGCCAAAAGAGCGTTCTCCATGCAGGGCAGGTCGCCACTGCTGATGGCATTGACATAGGTCAGGACTAGGTTCTCTAGTTCCCCAACTACACCTTTAGAAAGAAACTTCTGCTTTTCACATTGGACCAGCGATTGCATATGGAAGAAATGTGGCTCAATGTAAGCCTGCTCAAGATCACTAAGACTACATCTTTCTTTGCTTTTGGCTATAATATGAAATTGGTCTGATAACAGCAAGCATGTAACTTGATGAAAAGCTTTGATTGTTGCCTGCATTTATTTTATTAAATTATGAGAAAGAGCCAAAACCGGTTTGGCTCAGTGGATAGAGCGTCGGCCTGCGGACTGAAAGGTCCCGGGTTCGATTCCGGTCAAGGGCATGTACCTGGGTTGCGGGCACATCCCCCGTGGGAGATGTGCAGGAGGCAGCTGGTCGATGTTTCTCTCCCATCGATGTTTCTAACTATCTATCTCTCTCCCTTCCTCTCTGTAAAAAATCAATAAAATATATTTTAAAAAAAATTATGAGAAAGAGTATTAGTTTATGCATGACAGGAAAAAAATGTTCAGACTTTAAGTCAATCATAATAAAATTGGTTCTTCTTACTATAATAATGATAAAAAGTGGTTTTATCATTTTGAAGTCTAGTAAGAATTCTTACTTTCATGATAAATATCCATTTTATTTTCTGGTAGTACTTTGCTTTCTGAGACCCTAATCCATATAAACATAAGAAAAAAATTACCGCTAATTCCTTTTGAAATAAATGGTCAACATCCTTGAAGGAATTCTTCATGAAGATTTCAACGGCCTCTTTCTCACTGGCCATGTGCAGGTCCAGGAGCTCTTGGAGGGTTTCTGTAGGCAGCTGAACCTTCTCGGTCATCTGCTGGTCATAGTGAGTCATGGCCTTTTGCACTGCAGTCGAGTTCTCTATTTGGGCCAATGTTAGGACTGCATTCTCCATGCAGGGCAGGTCCCCACTACTGATGGTATTGACATAGGTCAGCACCAGAGTCTCCAGCCCTGCAAATAGAGAACAAAAGATAATGTTTGTTGTAGGTTGGGTGAGGAAACAGTCCATCCACTATAAATCTGATGGTATCTCTCAACACTCATTTGGCTCACAGCATCTTTGTCCTTAGCATCACCTAGAAATTTTCTAGAAATGCAGACTCTCAACCTCTGCTCCAGATCAACTGAATTAAATTCTTCTCTGGCGAGATCCTTGAGTCATATGTATACATATCAAAGGGTGAGAACCACTGTTCTAGACACCATAGACCTGTGTTTATTGAGTGCATGTACTTTACCCCTAAGCACCTTTAGGATAGGAAATGTACCTCTCATTTATGTCTCTATCATCAGTTCTTGTCCGTGGTAAGCATTTATAAAATCAATATTTGTGAAATAATTAAAAAGAAGTCCTCTGGTCTGGCCAGGTGGCTCTGTTGGTTGGAGCATCATCCCATGCTCCAAAAAGTTGTGAGTTTGATTCCTGGTGAGGGCATACACCTAGGTTGTGGGTTCAATCCCCAGCTGGGGTGCATGCAGGAGGCAACTGATTAATGTTTCTCTCTCACATCGATTTCTCTCTCTCTCTCTCTCTCAAATTTATGGAAAAACAACCTTGGGTGAGAATTAAAAAAATTAGAAATGAATTTTAAAAGGAGTCCTCCATTTAATTTATTCTAGCAGAACACTGTCCGAAAGAACTTTCTGTGATGATGGTCGTGTGCTATATGTGCTATCCAATATTGGAGCCACTAGCCATGTAATCAGAATTGTTAATTTTTTTAAATTCTAATTAATCTACATGTAATTTTAGTTAAATGTAGCTACTACATTTGCCTAGTAGCTGTTATATGGTACTAGAAGCCTAGTGCATGAAATTTGTGCACATTAGGGGGTGGTGGGGTGTCCCTCAACCCGGTCTGCACCCTTTCCAAAATTGTGGGATAGGGACTGAACCAGCAGTTGGACATCCTTCTTACAATCCAGGACTGCTGGCTCCTAACTGCTTGCCTGCCTGCCTGCCAGCCTGATTGCCCCGTAACCTCTTCCATGTTGGCCTGATCGATGCTTAACTGCTCCCTTGCTCGCCTGATTGCCCCCTACTTCACTCCCCTGCAGGCCTGGTCACACCCAACAGCACTTTCCTACTGGCCTGGTTGCCCCCAACTGCCCTCCCCTACTGGCTTGATCTTGCTCCCAACTACCCTCCCCTGTCACCCTGGTCGCCCCTAACTGCCCTCCCCTGCAGGCCTGGTCTACACCCCCCTCCCAACAGCCCTCCTCTGCAGTCCTGGTCACACCCACTACCCTCTACTGCCGGCCATCTTGTGGCAACTATCTTATGGTGGCCATCTTGTGATGATGTCACTCAAGAGCATGATGTACCTAGGCTTTTATTATGTAGGATAGTACAGGTCCAGCTTATTAGGGCAATTTTAACCAATAGAGCTTTTTTATTTGTCCTTTTCTATCTTTTCTCACCCACAAAACCTGATTAATAAAATCTCTTAGAAATGTTGTGTCATCTGGAATATACCACAGTAATAGTTGATTGCACTTTTCAAAGCTGAAACTAGGTGGATGCTATTCCACCTTCTTTTAGTCTTAAGAGTGAGAGTAATGATTGGGAAGTGGACTCACGGGGTCCATTGACCTGGATGCCTCCTGAAAGAGTTTTGACTTTGGAATTGCTAAAGATGTAGGAACAGAAGTCAGCAGCTTGTTGCATGAATTCGGGGTCCAGCTGATCATCATGCATTGTCTCCAGTAGGCGTAGCTTCCTCCAATCAGTGGGCTGATGAAAGATAAAACATTTCTTCTTTGGGAAGAACTTTCGGATACAAAGTCGGGGTAGGTTAAAATTTTTATCTTTGGGACTTGTACCTGGAGAAAGATAAAAAAGGGCATTGCTTAATATAGGGGCTTGGAAACTTTTTCTGTAAATGGTCAAATGGTAAATATATTAGGCTTTGCAGGTCAGGTGGTTTCTTTTCCAAGTATTCAATTCTGCTATTATAGCATGAAAGCATCCATGAACAATCTACATAGTATTCACTCAGTAAAACCTATTTGTAAGATAGCTGGCAGGCTGCATTGGCCATCATTTGCCTGTGGACCATAGTTTGCAAACCCATGGCCTAGCACATTGTTAAGCTTTAATCTATTTTCTTTAAATAAATGCCCATTCTACTCCATATTCTTTGGCTAATTACAGCATCACAAGCCCTAACCTGGGAGATAAAAATCAATCAGATCACAGTGCAGGGAAAAGTGAAAGAAAAAGAAACTTATTCTTAGAAGAGGGGAGAAGATAATTGAAAATAAAATCTATGAACTTAGATATTAAACAAGCATTAATTCTTAGAACTAGACAGCTGAGAAGAAGCAGAAAACTATACATGTAAAAACACTAAATCTATAGTAATAAAAGGATAATATGCTAATTAGACTGGGAGACCTTCCAGGAGACCGGCCAGGAAGGGCAGTTGAGGGCCATGAGGCCATCAGGGGAGGGCAGCTGGGGGCCATGAGGCCAGTAGGGGAAGGCAGCTAGGGGCCATGAGGCTGGCCAGGAGGGTATTGGTGGCCATGTGACCGGCAGGGGAGGGCAGTTGGGGGCCATCAGGCTGGCAGGGGAGGATAGTTGGGGGCCATAAGGCTGGCAGGGAAGGGCAGTTGGAGGCGAGTAGGCCAGCAGAGGGGGGCAGTGGGGGGCAAGTAGGCCAGTGTGGGGGTGCAGTTGGGGGCGAACAGGCTGGTATGTACAGTGGCTAGGTGCAATCAGTAGGCAGGCAGGTGAGCAGTTAGGAGCCAGCAGTCTCGGATTGCGAGAGGGATGTCTGACTGCCAGTTTAGGCCCCATCCAATAGGGCCTAAACTGGCAGTTGGACATCCCCTGAGGGATCCTAGATTAGAGAGGGTGCAGGCTGGGCTGAGGGACACCCCTCCACCCCTCCTCTGTGCATTAATTTCGTGCTTCAGGCCACTAGTAGAAAAATAAAAGATGATGTTTTCTAATGGCTTGTGATTCCCAATAATCAGTTCTCAGTCCCCTTTACCTTGCTTGAGTTTGAGTGAATTCTGCAGGTACTCGTCTGCTGAGATGGGTTGCCCATCTACTTCCAATTCTAGGGAAAAATCTCTCACTGTCCACACAAAATCTGGAAAGAAGCTCACAAAGTCAGCTGAATCCTCAACCTCATTTGCATCAGGAGAAGATTTTGCCCTTATTTTATCTGTCAGCTCTGTCACATAGCTGAGTAGCAAACTAAGGAAAAATGGTGTAAAAGTACAGTGCCCCTCATGCCATATTAATCCCACATATTCCAAACCTTTGTTTTGTCTTTGCTTCTAACACAAGTGTTAATTCTTCCTGCCCTTGAATTATTTTTCATACTTTCTCTTTTTGTGCTTGATTCGCCAGGATTCACATTCAGGGAGCTGGTATTTAGGTACTAGTCTCCCCTCTGATTTTGATGCTGTTCTGGACCACAAAAAGGATACTGCAGCTGGTCCATGGCCTGCTGGTTTATGGTCCCCATGCTGTTGTACACAAAGGTGCTGCTCAGCAGTATTGCCAGGGCAAAGATCCAGGAGTCATTTTGGTTGTCACCCTGGAAATCAGAACACATTTGGGCCAGGATTATGTTTTATTCTCATGGCACTTTCCAGATCAGCAGTAGTAAACAGATGCTCATTTAGTCGAGTGGCTTTTTTTAGATTAATATCTTATAAGAGGAAACAAATCCAAATGAAAATAGTTGTTAGTAGGACTTGGACTTTGAATAGTCTTCTGATTAGTATTTTTGGTTACACTGATTCTCACTAGGTCCTCTTATGACCATTCGCAGATAATTGCAAAACAAACAGTCCAGATTGGTGGACATTCTAAATCCTTAAATGTAATTTAATTTTCTCTATGTTTTTGCAGCAAAATAGACTTATGTAAGAGTAATAATACTTATAGCTATTTTATCTAGTCATTATTATTCACCTAACACTTTCTGTTCTTATTAAATAGTCAAAACAACACTATGAGGGACATTTGCATTGGTTTTAAAGTTCAGAAAGCTGAGGTTAAAAGAAGTGAAATAATTTGCTAAGGCCACTGTGTTAATAACAGAGCTTAAATTTAAACTTCAGTTTAGGAATTCTGAATATTGATCCTTAACTAAAGTGCTCTGCAGGATAGGACTCATGATTGATTTTGTTTGTGGTACCTTTATGCATCTGTGTTAACCGGCTTAGCTTATAGCCTCTTGTTAATAATTAGAATACTATCTAATGAGCACTATGGTCTTCTTGGATTCTGCCTTATATTTTCATGATCCCTGATTGCAAAACTTGGTCTCTTAGCACATAAACAGAAATGAAAAAAACACTTAAGGTTTACTGCCAGCTCTTATTTTAATAAAAATTAAAATAATAATAATAAAATTTTTAAAAAGGAAAATAAAAAGTAATAAATAGTGTAGACAATAGCCAGAAATGAAGGGATTGTCTCCAAATTGAATCTTCAACACTTACCTTCTCTACATCTCCCAACCCCTCAGTGTCAAGCAGAACTAGGGTGTAGTTTGGTTTCTTAGGGTGAGGCACACACCACATCCAGATGCCTTTGGTGTGAGACTGAACCGTAGAACCCATAGAAAAGCCTTTAGGGGGAGAGGAGAAAGAGGGAGTGGAGTTTTCATAGCAGATGTGTCTTAAAATGGAGATAAAAATGAATATAATCAAGGTTAGGGGAGACCACAGACAGTAGCTTGTCTTGTGTGGCTCAGAGGTTGAGCATCGACATAAGAACCAGGAGATCATGGTTTGACTACGGGACAGGGCACATGCCCTGGTTATGGGCTCCATCCCAAGTGTGGGAGGTGCAGGAGGCAGCCAATCAATGATTCCCTCTAATTACTGATGTTTCTAACTCTCTCTTTCTCTGCCTTCCTCTATGAAATCAATAAAAATACATTTAAAAAAACCAACTACAATCAGTACTCATTTTACAGAGAAACAGGGAAATTCCAATATCCAATACATAAAATCATTCAACACCTTTTATTATAAACACATTAACAAATTAGGACTAGAAGTAAACTAACTCAACGTAATAAAAGCCATATATGAAAATCCTTCAGCTGGCATCACAATGGTGCAAGATAGAAAGCTTTCCTTCTACAAAGTTACTCAAATGAGTTCAAAGACATACATGAAAAAGCTAAAACTATAAAATTCATAGAAGAAAACATAGGGGGAAAGCTTCATAATATTGACTTTGGAATGATTTCTTGGATATGATACCAAAACCATAAACAACGAATGAAAAATAGATAAGTTGGATTCAAAATTAAAACTTTTGTGGGTCAAAGGATACTATCAACAGAGTTTCATAGGAATCCTATGGAATGGGAAAAAATATTTCTCAGTTAAGGGACCGATATCTAGAATATATAAAGAAGTCCTGCAATGCAACCCCAGAATACAAAACACTCAATTTCTACTAAAAATTGAGCCAAGGACTGGAACAGACATTTTTGTAAAGAAAATATGCAAATAACCAATAAACACATAACAAGATAATTGGCAGCACTAGCTATCCAGTAAATTCAAATCAAAACAAAATGACATACTATTTCACACCCATTAGGATGATCACTATCAAAAAATCAAAATAACAGCCTGGCCAGTGTGGCTGGCGGTTGAGTACTGACCTATGAACCAGGAGGTCACGGTTCAATTCCCAGCCTGGGTTGTGGCGAGTTTGATCCCCAGTGTGGGGTGTGCAGGAGGCAGACAATCAATGATTCTCTCACATTATTAATCTCTCTCTCTCTCTCTCTCTCTCTCTCTCTCTCTCTCTCCTTGTCTGAAGTCAATAAAAACAAACAAACAACAACAAAAACCACCACACACACAACAAAATAACAGGTATTGGCAAGAATGGAGAAATTAGAATCCTGGAAAATGGTAGAGTTGCTGTGGGAAATGATATGCTGATTCTTTAAAAAATTAAACATAGAATTCTAGGAAAAGTATATAAATTATGCTTTTAAAAGGGAAATTAAGGAAAGTGGGAAGAGACAGTGAGTTGATTCTTTGAGACCACAGTAAGGAAAGAGCATGACGGTAGATTAAAAGCTCGCTTTCAAAATTCCTCCCCATGCCCTGACTGGTTTGGCTCAGTGGATAGAGCGTCAGCCTGCGGACGGACTCAATGGTCCCAGGTTTGATTCTGGTCGGGGGCGTGTGCCTTGGTTGCTGGCACATCCTAAATGGGGGAGTGTGCAGGAGGCAGCTGATGGATGCTTCTCTCTCATTGATGTTTCTCTCTATTCCTCTCTGTAAAAAATCAATAAAATATATTTTAAAAAATATTCCTCTCCATCTCTACCTTGCTCTTCCTGTAGCACCATACTCAAAGCTGAGAGAGTGGGGAGACAGAAGGGATCTGGCAGAGCTTAGCTGGTGCCCCTCACCTTTTTGCTGCCCAGCCAGCTTGTTCATCAGGTAGGATTTGCCTGTGCGGTAGAGACCCACAATGGCCACCACCACAACAGGCTGTGTAATGGCAGACAGGATCTTCAAAGCTTCTGGATTAACCACTAGTTGTGTGTTAGTGTTCTCAATGAGGCACACCGGGCCTGGCATGTGGATGTCTGAGGCCATGTCCAGGGTATCACCTTATCTGCAAGCAAGGGGATGGGATAGATTAGAATTTCCAGTCTAAGTAGATCAAGAACTTTCACCAGGTTATTTTGATCCAGAAGGTAGAGTCATAAAATTCCCCAACGTGGCCAAAAGTTCTGTGTCAACAGTGAGATGGATGAGGGGAAGACTTATAATCTTTTAGCAAGTTATAGAAATGCAATTGAAGGAGTCCATTAAAAAAATATTGGTATGACAATGACATCAACATTTAACCACTTTCATGAACAAAATTTTTAATTTACCATAGAAAACTTCTTTTTAGATTCTCATTAAAATTTTCAGATTAGAACCCGGTTGGTGTGACTCTGTGGTTGAGCGAGGGCCTATGAACCATGAGATCAGGGCTCAATTCCAGATGAGGGTACATGCCTGGATTGCAGGCTTGTCCCCAGTAGGAGATTGGTTCATAGGAGGCAGCCAATCAATGTTTCTCTCTCATTATTGATGTTACCATCTCCCCATCTCCTTCCCTCTCTCTAAAAATCAATGAAAATATATAAAAAGATTTATTCGCTGGACATTGAATATAAAATCGAATAGGGTTTAGAGAGTAGTTTACATCCAGCCATGTGTAAGAAATTTAATATTTATTTGTTAATTAATTCTACTATGAATACCAACTTTTGGGAATAAATGTTTCATAATTAGATGTATGCTCTTTGGATAATTTTCATAGTTGTTTTTTTGTTGTTAATTCTCACTGGAGGATATTTTCCATCGTTATTTAGGGAGAGTGGTGGTGGTGGTGTGTGTGGGGGGGTGAGGCAGAGAGAGAGAAACATCCATGTGAAACAGATACTCGGATTGGACCTCCTGCACATTCCCCCACTGCAATCATTCAATCCACCCTTCAATCCAAGGGTCGACACTCTAACTGCTGTGCAAAAACAGGCAGGGTATTTTTCACAGATTTTAAATGTGTGTTTTTCTACTAGTTGTGCTTATTTTGCAGAAGTGAGGGTTCACAGAACTGTTTGTACTGTTATTCTGGAAGCAGAACCAATATAACTTACATTTGAAAATTTTATAAAAATGTATGACTGTATGACAAACAGGACTAGAGACCTGCCCAAAGCGTTGATATGGGCTTGTGCAAGCAAGGGGCCCTATACTTCAACTTCATTAGCTTCACAAAAAATTAGCCTCAACTAAAAGGGGGTAAGACTGCACAATTGTAAATACTGAATGTTGCCAAAAACCATGTTTGTGTATACATGTGTGTGGTGTAAGGGAACAAAATACTATGAAATATGGATTAAAAGATCAGGAGGCAGATGAGGGGAGCCTAGGTTGTTCGGTGAAAATATATTTCCAGGCATACACTTGTAGGTTTTCTGTTTTGTTCTGTTTTTCCATTAGGTTGAGGAGAAGAAGAAGCAGGAAGAAGACAGGAGGGGTGAAAACTGGGGAGAGAGAGGGAGAGGAAGAGCTGAAAGGAGAGAGAGGGAGGGTTGTCAGAGAAGCAGTTGATGAGTAAAGTTCATGCCAAGCCAAGGAATTCAGAAGCAGTTTTTAGAAAGCAAGAACAAACCTGATTGAGAGCACAGAGAGGTCAGGTAAACAAAATGGTGGCTTTAGCAATGCAGGTTTCTTAAAGAGAAAACTTTGTAGTACAGTAGTGGGGCCAAATTCTACTTGTAAGGGGTAAGAAAGAAGTTGGCCCTAAGAAATTGGATCTGTTTGATTGGAACTATTTTTTATTTTATTTTATTTAAAAAAATTGTTAATTTAAAAATACAGTTGACAATTAATATTATATGAGTTTCAGTGTACTACATAGTGGTTAGACATTTGTATACCTTAAAAGGATCCCTTCTATGGGTCTACATGTCAGCCTACATAATTGTAACAGTACCTGAGGCCTGGCGCACGAATTTATGCATGGGTGGGGTCCTTTAGTCTGGCAGGCAATTGGGACCAATCGGAGAGTCTGGCCCAGTCCCGATTGAGGCCAACTGGGACTGGCCGGTCCAGTTAGGAGCCCGGAAGGTTGGCCAGATTGGGGAACTGCAGGAGGTTTGCTGGTTGGGGGAGTGATGAGGGGAGGTTGGCTGGATGTGGGGGTGGAGGGGCTGTAGGAGGTTGGCCGCCCAGCCGGGAGAGGGGAACAGGAGGTTGGTAAGTTGTGGGAGGTTGGCTGGGGGAGCACACTGACCACCAGAGGGCATCTCCTGCATTGAACCTTTGCCCCCTGGTGGTCAGAGCACAACATAGTGACCAGTTGTTCTGGTTGTTCTGCTGTAATGGTTGCTTAGGCTTTCATTATGTGGACTAGTGGCCCAGTGCATGAAACTTGTGTACATAAAAAAAGGGGATTAATTAGGGGAAATATTTTAATATTGCTATTTACCGTTTATCTATAATAGAACTGTCAGAGTTGAAAGAAAATTAGTAAAATGTATATAAAAATCTTCCTCCTATCAGAGTGCCACCAGACCCAGAGCCAAGTCCCCGCTAATCTGCGGCACCTCAAAATTGCACGAGAAAAAGACCCATCCAGCCCCACACCCATTGGGCAAGTTCCAGACCCGGCTAACCCCACCCTTGTCAAAGGTAAGCGGGGGGCGCAGCCTCAGGTCCCCTGGCCCGATGCTAGGCGGGGAGGTGCAGCCTCAGGTCCCCCGTCAAGCCTAGTCAGGTGGGGAATTCAGCCTCAGGGCCCCCATCAAGCCCTGTAGCATGGGGGCGCAGCCTCAAGTCCCCCATAAAGCCCTGCTGGGCAGGAGGAACAGCCTCAGGTCCTCCAGCACACCCTCAGCTCCCTTGGCCTGGTGCCGGGGTGGGGGGCATGGCCTGAGGTCCCTTGGCCCAGTGCCAGAGAGGGGGGCACAGCCTGAGGTCCCCCGTGAAGCCCCTGGTGATGGGCATGGCCTGAGGTCCCCCGTCAAGCTCCACAGTGTGGCGGCCGCAACCTGATGTCCCCTGTCAAGCCCTTCCAGGTGGGGGGTATGGCCTCAGGTCACGCAGCCTGACCCTGGGTTGGGGGGTGTGGCCTGAGGTCCCCTGTCATGCTTCACCAGACGGACAGGTGCAGCCTCTGGTCTGTTATGGGAATGCAGGCTCCACTGTGGGTACAGCCATCTTGTGTTACAGAAACCTCGCCTCCGCTGTGGGCACCCCCAATCTTTGTGATGGCATGATGGTCAATTTGCATATTCCCTCTTTATTAGATAGGATTATTGACTATATTCCCTAGGCTTTACTTTACATCCCTGTGACTGTTTTGTAACTGCCAATTTGTGTTTCTTAATCCCTTCCCCATTTTCACCCAGCCTCTATCCTTCCTCACATCTGGAAACCAGAATCTGAGTTACTTTTAAGTGAGTAATCCACTTTGAAACACAGCTCATTTATATGACTAAAATGTATGGTGTTTTTGTGAATCTTCATTTTTCACTCTGAGTTTCAGGGTTTTCTTTCTTCCTTTTTTAACAGTGTCAGGTGGCTATTTATGCTGCATCTCATTTTCTATGCTTCTTTCTCATGAAAATAACATATCTGTAGCCCTTTCAGATTGTCAGCTGCAGTCAGACCAGAATTGAGCAAGTTCCATCAAGACAATGGTAAATTTAACTGTGTCTGCAGCCAACAAAATGTTGGCAAAAAGAAGACAATTGTAATGCATTTCGAACTCTGAGCTTAGCCCCATGTCTGCTGCTGCCTAATTCCTCCAAGCACAGTAGTGACACTTAGGGATGTGCTGCCAACTGATATCACGGGGATTGCACCTCACTGCCTGTCCCACGTGGGCTCTGCTGCAACCTATCCTCATGCTCATGTTCTTTGGAAAATGAACTGACCCTTATAAATCCCTCCCACTCTGCTCCAACCTTATCCTGGACTCCATTTCTCAGAGTACAGTCCTTTAGAGGTGGAGAGAAAGCTGCTTTGATGAGAAAATAAAGTTCTTACCTTTTTCCCCCCTCAGTGTAGGTTGGAGTGGTTTGTTACTTCTCTGCCTTTCACTGGATGGTTGGGCTTTTATTTAAACTCCGATGTGACGTGGCTGTCCTGACCTCCTAAAGTACTGTATTAGAAATGACGGATTTAGAGTAATGTGAAACTGAAAGCACTGAGTAAAAAGCAGTGACTCAACAAGCATGAAAGGAATTTTTGAAAGCTTTGTAAACAGGAGGGTACATGGATTTTACAGGATTTCCTATCTTGTTCATGACAGGCCAGCAGAGGACATTTGGCTCAGGCGGACTAACTAGAAATCCCAAAGGAGAAAGTGGCCCCAGCCTCATTTCATGGAACAACATGCGGTCACCCTATCTGGCTCAACAAGACGGAGTCACACCCAGGGCAAGACAGCAGGCTAAAAAAAAAAAAACAAAGGCAGCTTACAGCCCACAGCCTCAAGGACCAGCACTAATAGGGTTGAAGGACAATGGACTCCAGCTAATCAGACTAGAACACTTACATCCCCCAGCCTCTGCCCCTTGCAGTTTTGCACATAAAATTCAACCTGAGGATAGCGGAGACTGCGTGCTAACCTTCCCTGGTTGTGGTTCCATCCCCCCATTCTCTCTAATAAACTTCCCTCCTGCTTGCTTGCTGTGTCTGCCTAATTCCTTTAGTGACTCTAATCTTACAGTTCAGTTTGACAAAAGCTCCATTGCTGCTGTCTGGTGGGTGTGGTCCACAAGATGTGGCTCCCTCTTCCCCCTTTCAAGCAGGGTAAGGTATGTCACTGGGAGAGGCAGGCACCAGTATTTCTCATCCCCTCCAACACTGAGTTGCACACACTGGAGGCTGGGGCTCCCAACCAGCACCCAGCCCCACTGACAGAGTGAAGGCTCTGGCTGATGCACAGCAGGCTGAGATTGCCTGGCCTGATCACCCTCCCTTTGGCTTACTTGTGGGAAGGAGTTTCCCAGCTGGGAGAGGCAAGTGGGGAAGACCACAGGCTACCACCCCTGCCCAGGGGAGGAGCAGTGGCTCAGAGATATTTGTCCAGGGAGAGAGGCAGTGCATCGTCACAGAGATCTCTGAAGTTCTCCCTCAAAGAACTGATTTTATTGAAACAGTGCGGGGACTTGAGGAAATTTTATTTCTAGCAAATTGACTTTACAAACAACACAAAAGGAGGTTTTTAGGGAGGGAACAAGTGACTTCAGATGGTAACACAAATCCGTGTAGAAAAACAAAGAGCAGCACTAAGGGAATTGTGTAATTATAAAAGACAGTATAAATGCAGGTTTATTTTCCTTTCTCCTCTTAACTGGTTTAAAAAGCAATTGTATACAATAATTGTATTGCAGGGCCCATGACATACTTAAATGTAATATATTTCTCAATATGACACCTGATAGTAAGGTGAATTCATAGGAATAAAGAGAACCAGAAATTGTAAGTCAGAAAGTTAATATAACAAGCCCTATACATTTATTCTTTCTCCTTCAGCTTGTTTCAAGACATAAAATTATATAAGTTAATAACTTTCAAAATACATTGTTGGGGTTGTTACATATGTAGATATAATTTGTAATATATATGTAAAAATAACACTAAAGGGGGTATGAAGGAATAGAGTTACAGGAGTAATAGTTCTGTATCTCACTGAAATTAATTTAGCATAAATTTGAGGTATATTCTACTTCCTTTTAATTTTATTGAATTTATTGGGGTGACATTGGTAAATAAGATTATATAGGTTTCAAGTGTACAATTCTGCAATACATCATCTGTATATTGTATTGTATGTTTACCACCCAAAGTCAAGTCTCCTGCCATCACCATTTAGCCCCCTTTTATCCCCTTCTACCTTTCCACACCTCTTTACCTCTAGTTATCATAATACTGTTGTCTGTATATATGAGTTTTTTCTTAATTTCACCTTTTTCACTCAATCTCTCCACCCCCTCCGCTCTGAGGACCTGAGAGCATTATGCTAAGTGAAATAAGCCACTCAGAGAAAGACAAATACCATGTGATTTTTCTTGTGGAATCTAATGAACAAAATAAACTAACAAACAAAATAGAAATGGAGTCATAGATTCAGAGAACAGAGTGAAGTGCATATTTATATATATACATATATATATACATATATATACACACACACATACATATACATATACATATACATACGCATACATATGTATATGCCCTGGAGCACCACTAAGAAAGCAACAGATCTCAATTAATATCCTTTCACCTTAATATCATTTCACTGTAAAATAAGAACAAACTAAATCCAAAGCAAGCAAAAGGAAAAAAATAGATATTTATGTAAATGATATTAATGAAATAGATAATGGGAAAATACAGAAAAAAATCAGTGAAAGTAAAAGCTGGTTCTTTGAAAACACCAGCAATTTTGGCACGCTTTTAGTTAAATTGGCCATAAAGAAAGACAGGAGACTCAAATTACTAAAATCAGGAATGAAAAAGAGGACAGTACTATTGATGTTACAGAAATAAGAAAGATTATGAGGCAATACCATGAACAACGGTATGCCAACAAATTGCGTTAAAAAATAGACAAATTCCTGGAAAGACATAAACCACTGAATCTCTCTCAAGAAGAAATAGCTCATCTGAATAGATTTATAACAAGTAAAGACGTTGAAAACTACCACCAAGAAAAGCTCAGGCCCAAATGGCTTCACTGGTGATTTCTACCAAACCTTGAAAGAAGAATAAATACCCATTCCTTACGGACTTGGCCAAAAATACAAAATTCCCTTAATGTTATTTTACCACAAAGTTTCTTTCTCTATCTGAACTACTTGAGAGTTAGTTAGAGACAGAATGTCTCAATAATCCACTGTATATTTCTTTAAAAAATTACCTGGAAGTGTAATTTTTTAAGGAAATACGTCTTCTACTTCCAATTACATAATCCTTTTTCTTCTACATTAGCCATCTGCTGATGTCCTTGTAGATGCTTGTCTTTTTGGTTGTGTGAAGAGTGTGTTTCTGATGGACAAGTTGTTTGTCTCAGAACTTCATGAGCTATTTTCCTGCTTTGCATCTGACCCCCAGGCTAAATTTACCAATGACATTTGATTCTGACATTTGATTTCCTACTTGTGCATTCTAGTCACCGATTGTTATCAGCATGTCTTGTTTTGATGTGTAGTCAGTTTCTTCTTGAATACTTGCATAAAAGCATTCATTTTATTCAGCTCAGTAAAGTGAAAAAGGAAGAGAGGGGAAAAAAGAATAGAAAAACACAGCAATGGTTTGCCATGTCCTTCTGCTGTGCAGTGTGTAGGTCCAAACCCCACATGTGCTGGGTCCCTGTTGTCACAGTCACCAAACAATGCTGTGGTACTAAACTCTTTATGGGTGTTATTAACTAAATTCAATTTATTCTTCAGCACATGTATATAATGTAGATATTATTTGCATTTTACACAGCAATAAACACAGTTTAAGGATATTTAATGTTTTTGTTTGCTTGCTTGTTTGTTTTTGATTTTTAGAGAGAGAGGAAGGGAGACGGAGAAAGAAAGAAACATCGATGTAAAGCAAAACAACCTTCCACATGCCCCAGACCACGGATCAAGCGCACATCCTGGGCAAGTGTACTGATCTGGAATTGAACCTGCAACCTTTTGCTACACAGGATAATACCTGACCAACTGAGCCACGGTGGCCAGGGCTAGTGGTTTGTTGCTAGTGATAGGGTTGCTGAAGGAGGAACACATGGGGCCAAAAGGGGTAAAGAATTATGAATTTACTAGAGGCTCAGTCCAGGTATTCGTGCACAGGTGGGGTCCTTTGGCCTGGCCGGGGATCTTACCATTTGCAATAGTTGGATGGGCCTGGAGAGATCATGCTAAGCGAAATAAGCCAGTTGGAGAAAGATAAATATCACATGATCTTACTTATTTGTGGAAGATATTGACCAACATAAACTGATGAGCAAAAATAGAGCCAGAGGAAAAAAATTTTTTTCGAATATAATAGAAGCAATCCTGTTATTTGCAGATTTTTAATATTTCCTACAGCTTCTGTGATATCATACTATGTTAGTACAGTTTTGGTAATATTATTATACTTAAAATCCTTTTTTTTCTTGAGAAAAATAAAAAGGCAAGGTCAAATTAGGTTTATCCATGGCTCTGTGTTTGCAAATATGGACTGAAATACTGGTGCTATTTGTATCTCTTTATCCTCACTGCCTGTGACAGTCTGATCAGCCCTTTTATCAATTCAAAGTCTCTGGCTCATGTTTTTCTCACAAGTGAGGAATGTCTTGTGTCCATTAAGGACAAATGGAATGTATTTGTATTGAACACACATCCTTTGTAAGTGGAAGCAGGAAGCAGCTCTTAGTTAGAAATGGACTAGATGTCAAGAAAACAGCTCTTTCCTGTTTAGCACAATGAAGTCTATGCAGTTTTTGTGTCTTTTGTTTTCATGTGAGGCTGTTTGAAAAACATTCCAGGGACTTTTTCTTTTAAATGCTGGGTAGAGAAAGGTATATTTCCTCTCTTTCCAGTGTACTTGGAGTTGCAGTCTCTAGAATACTTGTATTATTCTAAAAGATAGTCACAGATCTAATTAATTTGCACATTAGCATTATTACATTAAAAATTCATGTGTATTTATGTGCTTAGGGATTTCAAAGGCTGCCCAGACAGACTCTGAATTTCAGGTGTCGGCTGTTTTCACACTAAGCTGCTCTTCACATGAAGCCCTCCATGCAGGATGTTGTAGGGCACTCAGCAGCAGGAAGTCATTGCTTCACCTGGGGTCACTGTGTCTCATATACAATGGAGGCAGGACCAATAATCAGCACCACATGTGTATAGAGCAGTGATGGCGAACCTATGACACGCGTGTCAGAGGTGACACGCGAACTCATTTTGGGTGACACGCATCGACAGAGACAAAAAATTGCATTATTCAAATATTTGTCTCTCACAACAACCAGAGTTGGGCATCACTCGAGTAATGTTATTACTCACGTTACTCATGATCAATAATGCAATTCTAAAGCCAGATGTAAACATGTACATCGGTGTTGCGTAGCAAAGATACATAGTGAAAACATCCAAGATACATTGTTCCAATATTGACATTAATATAACAAGTTTAAGAATTGCACTATAAAGAGATTAATCTTTACTCATGACATTTTATTTTTACTCGAGTGACAAAATGCCCAATTCTGGAAACAGCCTCGTTATTGTCAACATGTGCCTCGGGTAAGCTTCCCGTGCATTCGGGTGCATTCGGCAAAGGGACGCACTTGATCGCCATGTTCCTTAGGAGACAGGAGTGGGAGGGTTAGAAGAAAAAGATATACGGTGCAACAGTGCTCGACGAGACATTCTGCATGTCGGATAATTGATTACAGCACCATATATTTGTTGGTTATACATACTATCTTTGAATTGTTTTGCACCAGGAGTCAGTGGAACAACACTGCAAAAAGTTAATAGGTAAGAAACCTATCAACCTTTTATAAAAAACGCCGTGATTTATATTTATTTATTTTTGCAGCCTTGTGATGGAGAATCAAAAAAATAAAAAGCAAGATTGAATGATAAAGGAAGTGGAAGTAGCAGTAGCTGACCCTTTCAAGACATATGGACCGAGATGTACGGGATTGTCGACAGTAACAACAGATCATTGTGCATACTGTGTAATGAAACAGTAGTAAGCAGAATGTGGAATGTAAAGACATTTTGAAACTAATCATTGTCAGCTCTTGAAAAAAAGTATCGATGAAAGGAAGGAATACATTTCTAGGCAGCTACGCCTCTATAAAAGTCAATCAAATTCCATCATTAAATTTGTAAGATGCTCTACAAATTTAACATCAGCAAGTTACTGTATTGCTCACTCCATAGCTCAGCATGGAAAATCCCTCAGTGATGGAGAATTTATTAAGGAAACATTTCTAAGATGTGCACCAGCTCTATTTCACGATATGAAAAATAAAGATGATATTATTAAAAGAATTTCTGAGTTACCACTCAGTAGAAATACTATGAAAGACAGAATAAGACATCTCAACAAAAACGTACAACATCAATTAAAAAAGTCTTAAATAGTTGTAAATATTTTTTGATTTCTCTTGATGAAACTACTGATGTCACATCAAATGCTCGGTTGGCCATTATTGCTAGATATGGTTTCACAATGAGAGAAGAGTTGATAAAGTTAGAATCAGTGCCAATAAGTACATCAGGAAACGAAATATGTAAGGTTGTTATAAAAACATTCAGTGACCTAAACATTGATATCTCTAAAATTGTGTCAGTCACGACAGATGGGGCACCAAATATGGTGGGAAAAAATGTGGGATTCCTGAAATTGTTTATGGAAGCTATTAGACATCCACTTGTACCTTTTCATTGCATTATCCATCAGGAGGTGTGTGCCAAATCAGGATTCTCAGAATTGAATGATTTAATGTCAGTTGTAACAAAAATTGTGAATTTTATAACTTCTCGACCCCTTCACAAGCGAGAATTTTCTGCACTTTTACAGGAAGTTGATTCAACCTACAGTGGACTACTGATGTTCAATAATGTGAGATGGCTGAGTCGAGGTAAAGTACTTGAGCGATTTGTGGAGTGCTTGGAAGAAATTACGGTATTTATTGAGAAGAAGGATCTGGCAAACGTTCCTCAGATCAATGATCATAAGTGGGTCAGCAATTTGATGTTTTTTACAGATCTCTCCGTTCATATGAATGAACTGAACTTACAATTACAAGGTTTTGGCAAAAGTATTGACGTTATGTTTGGATACATCAAATCTTTTGAAAGTAAACTTAAAATTTTCAAGCGAGATATTGAAACTAAAACTTATAAGTATTTTCCTCGGATAAAAAAGTATTTTGAGAAGGCCACTACAACGAGTGTAATGGAGTCCATACTTAGGTACCAGAATATAGTAAACTCGTTATTTGAACAGTTCAGTGAAAGACTCAACCACTTTAGAAGCCTAGAACAGACCATTAAAATAATTAAGTATCTGGATGTAGTTGTTTACAGTACTTTGGAATTAAAGGATTTCTAATGGATGCAAATTGACGATTTAGAGATGCAACTTGCAGATTCTCAAGGTAGCATTTGGACTCATGTGTTTGTTGACTTAAGGTCGAAACTTGAAAATCTGGAACGAAATTGTTTGAATAATGAAGAAGAGTGCAACTGCGAACAAGAAATTTTGAGTGCTTGGAACAGAGTACCTGACACTTTTAGCGACATAAAAAAATCTAGCAATGGCTTTGCTAACAATTTTCTCATCAACATATATTTGTGAGACTTTGTTCTCAGTATTAAATAATATTAAAATGAACAAAAGAAACCGACTAACAGATGAAGTTAGTGGCACTTGATTGGCCTTGAAGTGCACCAAGTATGAACCTGAAATCAAAGAATTAGCAGACAAACTTCAGCACCAAAAAAGTCACTAATTTCTAGTTTTCATACTATTTATTATCATTGTTTTTATTACTATTTTTCCTAAATGTACATTGTTTTTCTGTTTTTGTTCATTTTATACATATTTTTTGGTTGATTTTTCTTTGTTAAATGGCATTTAAATATATAACATAAATATCAAAAATATAAACTTTGTTTTACTATGTCTGCAAATATAAAAAAAATATGAATATTTCTATATGTGACACTGCACCAGAGTTATGTTAGGGATTTTCAAAATTTTGACACTCCAAGCTCAAAAGGTTTGCCATCATTGGTATAGAGTGTGTATGTGCTGTGTGCACAGCGCTGTGCTAGGTGCTCAGGGCTGTAGGAAAATTAATTACACATGGCCATTGCCCTAAAAACTACTTAATCTGCTGGATGAGACTGACTTGCACCCAAATAATAAAAGCAAAGGGATGAGCAAGAGAGGGAAGGAGGAGCCCGGCTTATTGAAGTAGCAAGTCTCAAGACCTGAAATTGGAACATTTGAAATTTTACCCAAGAGAAATTTATTTTGATGTCAGTCATAGGAAATAGATTGAAATTTAGTTTTTTTTTTTAAAAAATGACCTTTTGTTCTTATTCATATTTAAATTTATTTCTTAACTGTCTATTCTGTTCTGTGGTCTATTTATCCTAGTAAACTCAGCACCACACTTTAAATGACTATTATTTATATTTTGTTTTAGTAATAAAGAGTCCATTATTTTCCAGTGCATTGTTTTGGGACCCCTTACCAACCAATTCTCAATAAAAATCAGGGGCACTTCGTAAAGTTCTTCCAGAAATGGAATTATATTGGATACTAGAGGCCTGGTGCACAAAATTCATGAAGGGGGGGGTGGTCCCCTCAGCCCAGCCTGCACCCTCTCTAATCTGGGACCCCTCAGAGGATGTCCGACTGCTGGTTTAGGCTTGATCCCCAGCAGTCAGACATCCCTCTCACAATCCTGGACCATTGGCTCCTAATCGCTCACCTGCCTGCCTGCTTGATTGTGCCTAACTACCCCTCCTGCCGTCCTGGTCACCCCTTAATGCCCCCTCTGCTGGCCTGGACACCCCAAGTCCCCCTCCCCCCCCCGCCAGCCTAATCGCCTCCAACTGCTCCCCCTGCTGGCCTGGTCACCCCCAACTGCACCCCCCCCCCCCCCAGCCAGATTGGTCACCCTTAACTGCCCCTCCCACTGGCCTGGTTGCCCCCAACTGCCCCCCCTGTCAGACTTGTTACCCCTCACAGCCCCCCCTCCCCCCCAGCCTGTTCACCCCAAGCAGCCTGCTGTTCAGTAGTTTATTCGTCCCTCACTAACCTCCCGGCTGGCCTGGTTGCCCCATGTAGCCTGCATGTTCAGTTGTTTGGTCATCCCTCACTAACCCCCTTGTCGGCCTGGTCTTAGGCAGCCATCTTGTGAGGGCATGAGGGTTAATTTGCATATTACCACTTCGTTATATAGGATAACAGGCATATACAAACTGATTTGTAGATACCATTTTTAGCTAATTCCTTTCATTTTGGAGTATGGATTATTGCTCTACTTATTTAAAACCCTACTTAGGGTTTTATTTGTTTAGCATATTACTGCATTATTATTACCTTTTATTTTGGTTATAAAATCTAGGTTAATAGCTATTTTTTCCCAACATTTCAAAAATATTCTGACCTTGTATGTTGAAAACATCATTAATTATGAATTCCTGCTTTTTAAAGAATGTATCATTTGTCTTTGGCTGCTTTTGACATCATATTGTCTTTGTTTCACTATGATGTATCTAGGAATGAATTTCTTTTCATTTGTTTTGTTTAGGATTCAGTAATTTTTTAAGCCTAATAACCATATCATTTGCCAATTCTGGAACATTCCAGTTATCATTTCCTTGAATACTATGCCTCCCTCTTTCTCTTTGCTTTTTCTGGAATGCTTTTTTCTTAGTTACCATGTGTTTATCTTGTTATGCTACATATTTGATAATTTATTCAGAACTATCTGCACAATTGCTTTTTCCAGAATTATGTCATTTTCTGACTTAACTGTCAAGGTTCATTATATTATCCATTCAAGAAAAACCTTTTTTGCTTTTTTTTTTACATACCAAAAAGATCAATTTATTTATATGCACTAAGAAATACAACTTTCACACAAACTGTGAAGATTTGAGTCAACAGGGTTGGCTCATTGGCTCCCAGTGACCGAACTATGTGGCCATGCAGTAAAGATAATCAAAGTTTGTTTTATGTATTTATTATCAAATATTACAACAACAAGGACCAAAAACAGAAAAGGAAACAGGTTTCTTGGTGAGCATGAAATCAAAACAAGGGAGTTAGATGAACTGAATGTTTAATGGCAACAGGTGAGAATACCTGTTGTTCAATGACACATAGAGTTGGACTTTCCATTCAGATCAGAAGACTTGAGGGCTCCTTGGCTCCAAAGCTAATGGTCAGCCTTGCCAGTAGGACATCAATAACTTCCAGTCCAAAGACTAGGGTCCCCTTTTTAATTCATAATTGTTATCATTTGCCCAGGATATGGCTTCTCTTCTTGCATCTTCATGGTTAACTGATGCCTCTCCTGTGTGGACCCTTTTTTCTTTAAATATGTAAATATTCCAACCAGGAGACATCTGGTCTGTCAAAAGTCTGCTGATCTGTTATCTAATATTGATTTATCCTTTATCTCCCAGAGAGCCAATTATTCCCTTCATTGTCAGCATTCCTAGTGGGCTCTTCATTGTAGCCCCTTAATACAAAAACAAAACAAAAAACAAGGACACTAGAATGTGCAGTCAACAACTTTTATATAAAGATACTCATGCATTCAAGTTTAAAAAAAATAAACAGACATTTTTGGTAATTTAATGATGGATCTCCACAGGTGAGTTGTTTTTTAAAATGTATTTTCATTTGTTTCAGAGAGGAAGGGAGAGGGAGAGAGAGATAGAAACATCAGTGATGAGAGAGAATCATTGATCAGCTGCCTCCTGCATGCCCCCTACTAGGGATTGAGCTGGCATCCTGGGTATGTGCCCTGACTGGGAATTGAACTGCGAATTCCTGGTTCTTAGGTCTATACTCAACTGTTGAGCCACGCCAGCAAAGGCCTCCAGTTTGTTTTGAACTGCATTAAAGGCATATGATTTTGTTAACTTAAAAACAGTCAAACCTGTAGAGAATTTCTGTGAGTTTATTTGAGCCAAACTATTCATAATTGCCAGGAAGCAGAATTCCAATGTATTGGGATAGTGCTCCAGAGAATGGCAGCTTTTCACCTTGTTTTATACATTACAATCAAAGGAGGAGACCTAAGTGGGTTACATGAAATCCACTGGTGATATATTAGGGAGGTAGAAGAAAGTAAAGAGGGAAAACCTCTGGGATTGGACAAAAAGTAAAATGATGGACACATACTTCTTTTACTTAGATGGGTATGTGAGAGTTAATGGTCAACAATTAACATGATAACTATAACAATGAAGGCTATTGTTATATTGTAAAGGTTAATTATATTATCCATTAAAGAAAAGCCTTTTTTGCTTAAAAAATTTTTCTTACCAAAATCTGCTTTATAGTATTTTATGACATCTTGTCTCTTGAAATATTCTTTCTTCTATTATTAAACAGTGTAAACATTTTGTTTTATAACCTGAGCTCAAAATTACAGTGTCTGATCCTTGTGGGTCTTTCTGCCATTTGTTTGTTACTTTCTACCTCTTGCTTGTGTGGGGTTGCACCCTTGTTTGAGTTTGAATTTTGGCCCCATGTTTCTCTGAACTATTCTTTGGGAATCCTCTGAGTCCAAGTTGAACACAGCCTTACAAAAAGGACTTGCTGCTGTCAGGTGCGCTGGGGCCCCATCAATGACAGCCCATTTTAAGTAGTTTCTGAACCACACCTGTCTTGTAGATAAGTTCAATCCAATGCTCAAGTAGGGAAAGGTTTTATTTTTAAACTAGAGGCCCAGTGCATGAAATTTGTGCACTGGGGTAGGGGAGTTACCCCTTACCCTGGTCTGCACCCTCTTGCAGTTCGGGACCCCTTGCTCCTTACTGCCTTCAGGCTCACTGCTCCTTAGTGTTGCGGTGGAAGCAGGAGAGGCTCCTGCCACAGCTGCTGTGCTCATCAGCAGGTGAGTCTAACTTCGGTCTGAGCAGCGCTCCCCCTGTGGATGCACACTGACCACTAGGGGGCAGCTCCTATGTTGACCATCTGCCCCCTGGTGGTCAGTGTGCATCATAGTGACCAGTCATTCTGGTCATTCTTACATAAGGGTCGCTTAGGCTTTTATTATATAGATTCTAACGCAGGTCAATCAGGTAATTTTTCCTCTGTCGTAAATAGATACTTATCAGCCTATCCTTTCCTGGGAGGATTTCCAATTCATTCTAAATTTCCAATTAGTAAAACCTACCGATCTCAGCACCAAGACTTCCTCCTCTGCTCTTCTTATGGTCATTAAGAGTCAAAGATGGGCACACGCTTCAGAGTGGTCACAGCTTCAGCTTCCAGGTACTACCATGATTTCTTCTCATTTTCTATATTTGATTCCTTCAACTTTATGTTCTTGCAAACACACCAATATACTTCAAAATGTTAGTAATATTTCTTTTGACATTTATAGGTGTTTTTTAGGGGGAAGGTTTCCCCCATATCTAGCCTGCCATAATTTAAAGTCTCATTATCAAATGCATGTAGACAGAATAATTTGAAGAAAAAAAAGGAATGAAGGTAAGAAAGATAGTTTCTTAGTTATACCATTGTATCGAAAAGAAATCATCTCTTAATCCCTTGGCTTTGGAGGAAAAGTAATGTACCTGATTAAGTAGGTACATTGTTTCTATTAGGATAGACACAGTACTGCAAGGTGTTTTCATGGGTGAATAAAATTTACATACAGCACCAATCTCATTCCTTTTGCTCAGTTCACCATAGATTCTGATTGAATCCACCATGGACTTCATGGATGAGCTTTGCAGTGTGCATGCAGGGGTGTGCTAATTTAGGAAGGTTTACTATAGTGATGACACCTAGAAGATGAGCTTGGTTGAGCAGAATATGTTAACGGGTGTTGAGTTATACAAAGGTAGGACAGAAACTTGGTTTGGAATAATGGACTAGTTACCTGGTCACCTATACTGCTGTACATAATAAGTGCATAGTAATTGGGAATTAGAGATAGATTAAAAAGAAGAATAGTCTTAGGGGGAAAAAGGAGGCTTCAGAAGATGGCAAGAGTCACAATTCACAAATTGAAAAGGCCCAAATTCAATGGTTTTATATATATTTGTATAACCATTGCTATAATCAAGGAGACATTTTCATCATCCCCTCCCCCTCTAAAAAATACTCCTCAGTATCCACTAGAGGTATGTATTTCTCCTCAACCCTCAACCCTAATTGGCTTTCAGTTTTCATGGATGTGTCTAATCTGGACATTTAATATTAATAGAATTATGCAGCAGTAGGTCTTTTGTGACTGGCTTCATTTCTCAAGGGCATATACCTAGAAATAGAATTGCTCGGTTTTGGTAACTCTGTTGTAATGTACCCCGCGAATCACACAAGGACACTTCAAGAAGTAGAATTAAGGAGTCACATTTATTGCAAATCCGGGACTATGAGGGGGCCATGCACTCCAAATCTCACAGTCCTAAAATGGCTGCAACACCAGATTTATATAGGCAAAAATCACAAAGGTATTGATTACATCTCAGGGTTTGGAATGAGGAACCCAGTTTGCAAAACAGCAGTTTTCAGAAGCAGAATTTGAGCATGTTAGTTAAATTATAGTTTTATGTCTCCGGATCACTGAATCAACTGAAACACATTGCCTGGAGCCATTGGTTTTGGGACCTCTGAGTTGACAAAAACACATTATCTTGAGCCCTTGGGTCTTGGGACCACGGAGTCAATGGAAACACATTAGCTGGAGCCACTGAGGCAATTTAGGATAATTGTGCTGTCCTGGTTCCCAGGTACAAAAGATTGTGCTTTCTAAAACCAGTGAGATCACAATCAATGGGACAGCATACATAAGTTCAGAAAATCAAAGTAACTTTTCTATTGTTAAACAAAGCAAATAAGTACAGAAGCCAAACAGCAGGGTTAAAATTAAACTATAGTTTCTACCTGAGATGATTGCTACCATACTTCAACTCTTGCACTCTTTTGTTTTAAACTTTTAATGAACTGCCAGACTGTTTTCCAAAGCTGCTGTACCATCTTACATTCCCACCACCAACAGTGTAGGAGGGTTTTAATTTCTTCACACCGTTGCCAACACTTGTTATTACTCATCTGGGTTTTTTTGGTGAGCAGGATGCAAGGGTGATTTCTTTCCTGGGTTTTTGTCCATATGAATTTGAGGAATGAAACCATGGACAAAAGTTGGAGGGGGAGAATTACTGAAACTTTATTGCAAGCAGATACTATCTCTAAAACTCCTAATTCTCAGTTTCTATTTATGGGTCCCCTAAAGAGGGTGGCCACTGCTCTCATAATACCTCTTGTCTTGAGGTATTATGTATTCTAGAGACCTTTCCCTTAATCTAGGACTTCCTTGCTTTTCTCATTGGTTACTCTGCTACATAGTATTAGTTTCTAAGGCCAAAGCTCAAGTGGTGCCCCCTCTTTCTTCCCCCTTATTTTGCAACATTCCTCTATCCTCTGTGAAAATATGTCTTTCTCCCTCATTATCCTGTGGCATTTCTCTGTCCTTCACATATCCATTGTGCTAGGGTGAGGGACTGAGGCATGGAAGGGTTACAGAATGTGCTAGGGGGAGGGATGGAGGCATGGAAAGGTTACCAATTGTATTAGAGTCCGGGATTGTGACAGAGAAAAATTGCTAGATTGTCTCAGAAAACAATGTATTATGATTCAACCGAGCCAGGTGACTCCGTTTACCTCCCCATTCGTACTTGTAAACTTTGTGTAAACCCTGCCAGTGCCAGGAAATGCTTTGTAGTGTTGCAGATAAAAGGCTTTGCTATACCCACGGTCAGCACTACAGCTGTGAGACTCCCGGAGGGGGAGAGACGCACTTTAGTCAGCTGGCCAGCTTAATAAAGGCTCTTAAATTTAGATTTTGAGTCGGTGGTCTATCTCGCTGAGCTAACTCGTAAGATCATCTTGTCAGTTGAGGTTGGAATTGCTTTTGCTCTGCCTAGTGGTTGCTTTAATACCTAGCAAAAATATCTTGCCAAGCCTTGAGTCTAAATTGCTGGCTTCTCTACTTAAAGAGTAAAACAGCCTCTTTTTTCCTGGCCAGAGATGTGCCGGAAGCTGGACCATCCTTGCTGCTTGACACAGTCACTGAAGGGAAGGCTGCTGATCAACTGAACGCTGTCTCCGTGTCATTCCTTCTTCGCCGACTCCATCCACACCTTTGGGGACCCCTGGACCTGCTGGGGTTGGACCCCAACAGAGATGTTTTATTACCCCATGTCAGGGCTGCTTTCTATCTAACTTATGGCTTCTTTATTTGTTCAGGCCAAGATGCCTCTATCCTCTCTGGATCCTCTCCCTTCCTATCTGCCTAATTAAGCTAGCTAGCTACCCTTTTCATTACCTGCTGTTTTGTTTATATCTATCTTAGTGGGGATGAAATGGTATTTCATTGTGGTTTGATATAAATTGCCCCTTTCATCCTTGAGTAGTGATTTTGAACATCTTATATGTTCTTATTGGCATTTATATATTTTCTTTGGAATAATCTCTATTCAGATCCTGTGCTCATTTTTAACTTGGGTTATTTGTATTTTATTAACTTGTAGAAGTTCTTTTTTTTTTTTTTTTAACATATTTTACATAAAAGTATCAAAGGAGACTGCTGGAAGCAAATTCCAGCAGGGCATAATAAAATGCAAGAAGTTCATCAAAAGGTTTGAAGTATGGTAGCAACCATACTTCAGGTAGAAACTGTAGTTTAACTCTAACCCTGCTGTTTGGCTTAACAATAGAAAAGTTATTTTGATTTTCTGAATTGTATACATCATCCCATTTGATTGAATGACTATCCCATTGATTGTTATCTCACTGGTGTTAGAAAGCACATTCTTCTATACCTGGGAAACAGGACAGCACAATTATCCTAAATTGTTTTAGTGGACACAGATAATGCGTTCCAGTTGACTCAGTGGTCTCAAGACCCGAGGGCTCTAGATAAGGTGTTTCTGTCAATTCAGTGACCCAGAGACCCAAAATTGTAATTAACATGCTTAATTCTGCTTCTGTAAACTGCTTTTTTGCAAACCAGGTTCCTCATTCCAAACCTTGAGATGTAATCAATATTTTTGTGATCTTTGCCTATATAAGTCTGGTTTTGCCACCATCTTACCACTATGAGATTTGGGAATGACCCCTCATAGTCCCGGATTGCAATAAATGTGACTCTTTAATTCGACTTCTTGAGGCGTCCTTCTGTGATTCGCGGGGTATGTTACAACAAGTTGATGAACCTTAGGGCTGAAGATCTGCATATATTATTGCCTGTTGCCAGACAGCTGAAGGCAGTTCCCCCATCCTCACTCTTTACCAAACCTTACCTTTGATATGTATATCTGCTTTGCTATAGGGCAAAATGTGTGAATAAAAAGCCCTGGGTTCTGAGATTCAGAGAGCTTAGTTACTAAAGATAAGCCTCCCCTGGCTCCCCTAAAAAGCCTCCCAAATTTATATTTCATATCTAATTTATTAATTTACGTCACAGCCCCTTCTCCAGATCCCTGAACCCTAGTAGATGCAAGAAAGACATCGGCAGGAGACTTGGAAAATGGAAGTAGAGACAGTACAGTTATTCCTTGGCAGTGTGGCTTCATTCACTGTGGGGTCAGATTTGGTGATTCAGCAGATTTCAACTTTATTTTTAGATATATAAGTCAAATCTCTCCAGGCTCAGTTTTACAACAGAAAACACTATATTCAGACTTCTCCACAAACCACAGCTTTTCTTCTCTCAGCAATTCTTCTGGCTGCAGTGATTAGTAATGACTTCTTTTTTTTTTTTTTTTTTCACTAGTAATGACTTCTTTATCCTCCCTCAATCTCCCTTTTTCCAAATCTTTATAAGCTAGCATCTCTTTGTTATTTACGTTACTGAATAAAACACATTCTCTCTGCTATGCTTGGTTGTGACTGTTTTCCTGACTTATCACCCAATATCGTATGAGGATAAAATTCTAACAGAAGATGATTTCAACATTTTTAAAGTGGGCACTGCTATGTGCCCCCAGACTGTTCACACATGTGAGGTTTAATGTAAGGTTTAATCTGAGATGTGAGATTTAATCTGACCAAAGCCAATAAATTGATCAAGACAAGCAGGGTAAGAGTGAAATATCGCGTTTATTGGAAGCTTTTGGGTGAGGTCCCAAGGTCTGGGGGTGCAGGCCGGGGGAGTCACACCCGCCTATGCCTGGCAGAGATTTTTTATGCTGCTGTTGGACCAATCAGGTTTATCTGAGGTAGCTTGTGGCAGGTAATTGATGAGCGGGAAGTTGGTGCAGCTGCACCCTGGCTATCTTGAGAAGTCTCCGGTGGTAATTTATTGGCCATCAGCACAACAGGATGCTCTGGTGGGTCCCAGGATGGCAGCTATTGTCCAGCAGGATGTGGCTCGGCAGTTCTGGGTTGTTTTCTTCCAACTCAGCGGGTGGGATCAGGAAAGACCCTATTTTCCCAGCCCCAGACCTTACAACACAGCCATGTTCAAACAGATAAATGACATGTCTGTTTTTGTCATGAGTGTTGGACAATAACAGACAAGTCATTTGATTAGAATACGGTACGTAAAAAGCCATGGGTCTAACAATATTTATTTAAACTATTTTTATTTAACAGAGAAGTAAAGCTCTATAGTGAGAGCACTGTATATAGAATAATCCTAACTATACATTTTACAAGTTTGTATGAATGATGAAAACAGAAAAAAGCTAAGAATTAATAATAATAACATAAAGGATTATACATTTAAAATATTGTATTCTTAAAGCAATACCAGGAGGAGGATATATTTAAATATTAAGTTGAGAAAATGTCTTTGTTATTTAATTATTAATTAAAAGAGGTACAGATGAAATGGGAAAATTGGACTGGAACATGCGGTGTTCCCCTGGGCAGGATGGTTTCCCGGGATCTTTGTCCCATTGGAGTCAAAGAATGAAACCATGGCCAGAAGATGGTATAGGAAAGGTGGAAATTTATTGAGAAACAAGCACAGTCTCCCACATGGGGAGCGGGAAGAGTCCCACTGAGTACCTTTTTCAAAGGTTTTTAAAGGCTGCAGTTTTTGTGCCTGGATATACCCTCTGGTTGGTCACTATTCCTCTTTGATTTGGTGACTATAGCAACTCCTGAGCTCAAGCCTCATGTGAAGTATGTGAGGTGCCCTCCTTCTTTCCCCTTATTGTTCTCCCACTCCCTCTGGGCTTTCTTCCTCCCTCTTTGAATGAGGGACTTCCTTCCCTTTATTCTGTAAATGTGTACCTTTTGCCACTCCCAGCTCCCTTGTCTTATGGAAATGTAACTGCTGCCACTCCCAGCTCCCTTATATTATGGAAATATACCCTTTTGTAGCTCTGTAGCCCTGTGCTTCTTCCATGGATCCCTGGATTTTTTAAATTTCTTAAACCTGCCTATTTCAGCCCTAAAAACTCCTTTCACTGATTTTTACATTCTATTGATGACCATAACAATGTGATAAGACTTTTATATACATTATCTCAAGTAACTCTCACAAATCATTATTCATTGGGTATTAATACACCACTGAGAAGGTCGTGGAATAAAGTGTAGAGATCTTTGAAGCCCATAGTAGCAGTATGGGTTTATGTTCTTGGTATGCCAGCACTGCCCTCAAATGTTTTTTCTCTACACTGCTGGAAGTGAGATAGATTAAATGCTCTCTTTACTCTTCACTGTGGCTTCCTAATAATTAACCTTCCTTCTTTAACCTCTCAATCTCTGTCCCTAAAACAACACAAAACAACAAACAATAACAAAGCACATAAAGTGTTTTGAAAGAACATGTCATAGGACTGTACTACAAATCACTCTTCATTTCAGGCATCCGGCATCTTCCAATTTCTTCATTCACTGAAGATTTAAGGACCTGACTATTCTCTCTTCACCTCTACTATTATAGTAAACTAGAGGCCCAGTGCACAAAAATTGTGCACTCGGGGGTACGGGGTCCCTCAGCCCGGCCTGTGCCCTCTCACAGTCTGGGACCCCTCAGGGGTGACCACTTGCTGGCTTAGGCCTGCTCCCTGGGGGATTGGGCCTAAGATGGCAATCAGACATCCCTCTGGCAGCCCGGCAGCCCTCGGGGGATGTCCACTTGCCAGCGGGGAGCAGACCTAAACTGCAGTCAGACATCCTTAGCGCTGCTGAGGAGGCAGGAGAGGCTCCCACCACCACTGCTATATTGGCAGCCATAAGCCTGGCTTGTGGCTGAGCAGAGCTCCCCCTGTGGGAGCGCACTGACCAGCAGGGGGCAGCTCCTGCATTGAGCATCTTCCCCCTGGTGGTCAGTGTGTGTCATAGTGACCAGTCATTCCCAGCCTTTCTGCTGTTAGGGTCAGTTTGCATATTACCCTTTTACTATATAGGATAGAGGCCTGGTGCACGGGTGGGAGCCGGCTGGTGCCGGGAGCCGGTCCATCCTTGCTGTTTCAAGGGACCTGGCATATATGGCATACTGTTCTTAATATGTTTGCTCACCTCTCCGAGAAAGGTTGTTTCCCCAGGTAGGGATTTTTCCCTGACGTTAGGGAGGGGATAAAACCCCTTAACTAAGTGCCAGGCGGGTAGTTAATCACTTTAACAACAAACAATCACACTTAAGCTACATAATCTTTACTCCCTGGAATGGAGATAAGAAACGCCCTAACCTTTGGAATAGAGATTGATAGGATTGGAATCAACTGGTATAAATACAGATGTAACAAGACAACAGGACACAGAACCTAGAGACAGAACCTGGCTACAGAACCTGGATAGAACATGGCAAGAGAACCTGACTAGAACCTGGTGACTGAACCCGGCTGGAGATCCTAATCAGAACTTGGCTGGAGATCCCAACCAGAACTTCTCTGGAGATCCTGACCAGAACTTGGCTGGAGATCCTGGCTAGAGATCCTGGCTAGGCTGCTGATCAACTGAATGCTGTCTCCATGTCATTCCTTCTTTGCCAACTTCGTCCACACCTTTGGGGACCCCTGGACCTGCTGGGATTGGACCCCAGCAGGCTGGTTTTCCCTGAAGTGTGTCCCAGATCAGGGTGGGGGTCCCGCGTGGGTGCCTGGCCAGCCTGGGTGAGGGGCTGATGGCTGTTTGCAGTTGGTCACACCCCCTTCAGGGTGGGGGTCCCCACTGGGGTGCCTGGCCAGTCTGAGTGAGGGGCTGAGGGCCGTTTTCAGGCTGGTGGGCGACTGAAGCTCCTAGCCTCTTTTTTTTTTTTTTTTTAATTCTGGGATTTATTTACCTTCTATAGCTGTCACTAGAGCTAAGAGCCGGCTCCAGCTTTGAGCCCACTGCCGGCTAAAAGCAGGAATCTGGGGTTTGTTTAGCTTCTATAATTGCAATATTGTTGCATCCGGAGCTCAGAGCTGGGCTGCGGCAGGCGGGGAACCTTGGCTTCCTCCATCACTGGAGCAAGCAAACCTCATGTTCGCTTCAGCTGTGTGGCTGCCGGCCGCCATCTTGGTTGGCAATTAATTTGCATATCCTGCTGATTAGCCAATGGGAAGCGTAGCAGAGGTATAGTTAATTACCATGTTTGTCTATTATTAGATAGGATACTTGGGCCTTTAAATGCAGTACACAATCATCTGATACTTTGACCTATCAGTTCCTTGACTTCCTCATATTGTACAGTCTTTTCTCCTCCTATCATTTCATCTCAGCCTGAACATTTTCTTTACCAGTAATGACAACTCTCCCATAATCTCAGCATCAAGCATTCCACACAACTAGTCCCTCTCCAGACCTCCTCCACATTGCCACATCAAATGTTCAGTTTCCACGTCCTTGCCTTATTTTATGTTTCAGCAACATCTGAGTAATATTCACTTCCTTCTTTGTGCATCGTTTTTGTCTGGCTGCTTTTCTCTTATACACTCTGTTTTTCTATATCTCACTAGACATTCTTTTTCAGTATTCTTTTCTGGATTTGCCTTATTTCTTTCTTTTTTTAAAATTTGATTTCAGACAGGAAAGGAGACGGAGAGAGATAGACACATCAATGATGAAAGAGAATCATCAATCAGCTGCCTCCTACATGCCCCACACTGGGGATCAAGCCCACAACCCCGGCACATGCTCCAACCGGGAATCAAACTGTGACCACACCAACCGGGCTGCCCTACTTCTTAATATCCAAATATTGTGACTCTTCTGTTTTGAGCCTTTTTTTTTTTCTCATTTAATTCAGCCCTCCAGTACATGGATTGAGTAAATCTATAAAAATGACTCTGGAATTTATATTTCCAGCTCTAAGTTTCCTCCAGTATTTCAAGCTTTTAAATTCAATTCCATGCTTGATATGTCCCAAATAAGCTTCTATTTCTTATATATTTAAGGCCCGTCACCTATGTCGAGGTGCAGGGGGTTCCCATATAGGTGCTGCTCCTAAGTGGGACATGCACAGTTGGTCTGGACCATTGGCTTGAGGCTTCTGCCAATACCTTCTGGTCAGACACTTTCACAGAGACAGCACCAAGAAGTGAGCCAAGCCGGAGAAGTTACACACAGACAAACAGGTTAGATGCAAGCACACAGGGCTTTTATTTAACAGTTTCTGATGGGTCTCAGATGCTGGGAAGGATCCACCCGGCGATGCTCGCTGACACACACAAAGGGGTAGACGGTTGGCTGCTGGCTCCTTCGTCGATTGACAGTTAATTGGTCAGAGTTTCGTGCTGGGAACCGAGACGTGAACACACACAGATCCTCACGCTCTGGCCACAGGAAAGCTATGAGCTGCTGAGCTGATCAGACTGTTTGGTTATATACCCCTCTGTAGACGTGGTCCTCGCTGGTGTTTGTTATCAGCGGCTGCCATGTGTGGATCCTTCCCAGCATCTGAGACCCAATAGAAACTGGTAAATAAACCCCCTGTGTGCTTGCATCTAACCTGTTTGTGTGTAATTTCTCCGGCTCGGCTCAGATCTCGGTGCTGTCTCTGTGAAAGTGTCTGACCAGAAGGTATTGGCACAAGCCTCAAGCGGATGGTCCAGACCACCTGTGCATGTCCCACTTAGGAGCAGCACCTATTTGGGAACCCCCCACACCTCGACATAGGTGACGGGCCTTAAATATATAAGAAATAGAAGCTTATTTGGGACATTTGGTGTAGTCGGCAGACAGGATTAAATTTAACCTGAGCACAGCAGGTAAGCACTTTCAATTTGACCTACAGGAAGGAAAAAGGGACTCTAAGGGAAACCAAAACCTAACCGAACGAACGCTCCCAGCTCACTTAAGGACATAAACCGTCCACCTGCTGTTGGGGTCCAGCCCTAGGAGGTCCAGGGGTTCCCAAAGATGTGGATGGAGTGGGCAAAGAAGGAATGACAGGGAGACAGCATTCAGTTGATCAGCATAACCAGGTTCTCTCTTTATTCTCCTGTTACATCTGTATTTATACCATTTGATCTTAATCCTATCCATTCTATTCCAAAGTTTAGGGCATTTGTTAATCTAGTTCTGTTGAGTTTAATCCTATCCATTCTATTCCAAAGGTTAGGGCTAGTTATCTCCATTCCAAGGTCACTACTGTACTGTTCTGTTAAGCTACATGGAAGTAACTGAAGGAGATTATCCTAAGTAAAGATTATGTAGCTTAATCGTCATTGTCCTTAGTTAAAGTGATTAACTACCCGCCTGGCACTTAGTTAAGGAGTTTTACTGATTTATTCCCTTCCTTAGTCCTGTTAATCCCTAACTCCAGGGAAAAATCCCCACCTGGGGAAACACCTTTCTCGGAGAGGTGACCCTGGTAAAAAACACATGGTGCTAAGAAGGGGAGCAAAGATAGGCCATATACGCCAGGTCCCTTGAAACATAAGCTATGCAGATATTTCTTCCCTGCAGCGACTATGTCAAGCAGCAAGGGTGGACCATCTTCCAGCAACCTGCTTGGCAAGCCCGGGGTCGCCTGATTCCCGCAAAGGTCGTAACAGTCAACCTGTCTCAAGGGGTCTGAGTTGGAGGATTATACAACCAGTTGTCCACGTGAGGGGAACCGAGGGCATAACTAAGGTGAAATTCGGTATGGTACGGTTGAAGGGACCTCTATCCAACTTAAACAAAATTTAAAATAAATTTAAATATTTGGATGAAGTTAAAATATTATGAATAAAGGACAGAGCCAAAGAAATTTCGGGAAAAAGCTTACTAACACTCTGTACAGAATTCACATTTTTCTTTTCTACACTAACATAACATTTTCTCTACAACAAAGGCCTAAACCACACACTATCTATCCTTTTGGAAAATCAGGACCAGGTACAACTTATAGGAAGGAAAGCAAAAATTGAGAAACTAAGGCACTTTTGGAGAAGGATAACTAAGATGAATTGGCTAATATTCCGGCAGAAAGTAAATGGAGAGCGCTAGAAGATACCTTAAAAAACAAATGCAAGGTACATCACACCCCAAGATTAAATAGCAAGGTAATGAATGACCCAACAAATTTGATTCCAGTAGTAGAAAGAGCACCACCAGAGGAAGTCATTCCAATCTTGCAACTAACTATACACAACTTACAAGAAGACAATGACAAAGGAAACAATTAGCGCAGAGGGTAGTACAAAAATATTCAGTGCAACCAGCAGTTGTAAAAAAGATTATTAAGTCAGGAACAGATGTACCAGAAAAGATAGTAGAATTTACCTCTTTCAATAGACAAGCGTTACAAGATCTAAGAAAAACCCTAATTAAGGGAGATAAGACAGATGTAGAATGGCTAGTAGATATCTTTGAGAAAGGTGGCCACACCACGATGATAAGTGCAGAGGAATTAGCCCAAGTATTAGATGCCATAGAATTAGAAAAATTAAGAAAAAGCATGAAAACCCATTTAGAAAATAACAGAAACGTATTAGCATCATTATGGCACTGGATTTTCAGGGCCTGAAGAAAGACATTTCCAGCAATAGATATGACATCTACACAATTCTCAGAAAAATGGCACACATTGGCTAAATTACAAAGACAGCTAAGAAAATTAGTCCTCCTATCAAGCATATATAATCGACCAGTAGAAAATCCATGAGAAAAAAACCAGATAGAAGGAATTATAAGAACATTAATAAAAAATGCACCTGAAGGATATAAAATACAAATTCAAAATTTAATTTCGGGTGCAACTACCCCAGAAGATATTAGGTCAAAAATCACTTTACATGAGGACCCAATACAAGACAAAAAATATTCATTCCAAAACACCAAGGTCAACAAAGATAAACAGAACCCGAACTTTTCATTTCAAAGCCAAATAACGGAATCTAGAAATTTCCAGAACAAAGGACGGAATTTTCAAAATAAAAAACAAAGGGAACAATACCTCCCTATCCGCCCTGCTCTGTGTGTGACAGGGTGCGGCGCCCCAAACCCCCCCACCCCACGGGCCCTGCTGTGTGTGTGACGGGGTAGAGCCATAACCTCCCCATCGGCCCTGCCCTGAGTGTGACAGTGGCGGTGCCCCAACCCGCTGATCGGCCCTGCTCTGTGGGTGATAGAGGGTGGTGCCCCAAGCCCCTGATTCGCCCTGCTCTGTGTGTGACAGGGGATGGCGCCGCAACCTCCCCATTGACCCTGCCTTGAATGTGACAGGGGGCAGTGCCCTAACTCCCCTATTGGCCCCACCCTGAGCGCGACTGAGGGTGGCATCACAACCTCCCAATCCGCCCTACTCTGTGCATGACAGGGGGCGGCGCCCCAACTCCCCAGACAGCCCTGCTCTGAGCCCGACCAGGGGCTGCACCTAGGGATTGGGCCTGCCCTCTACCACCCAGGAGCAGGCCTAAGCCAGCAGGTCATTATCTCCTGAGGGGTCCCAGACTGCAAGAGAGTACAGGCCAGGCTGAGGGACCCCCCCTTTCCCCCCCAGTGCACAAATTTTTGTGCACCGGGCCTCTAGTAGATTATAAAAACATAAATAAAGTCTCACCAGACATAGATGGAGTTCTACCCAATGCTCTTGAAGTAATTAATACAGAAAGACCTTCCTAAATACATGGCAGTCATTGACCTCTCAGACATGTTCTTTGCTATACCAATTAGTGAAGACTCCAGACACATCACTACATTCACATGGCAAGGAAAACAGTATCAGTTTAAAAGATTACCACAAGGTTATAAAAATTCACCAACAATAGTACATAATTTACTCTCTTCATACATTGACCCAGAACAATATTCATCAAAAATCATACAGTATATTGATAATATATTTCTATACCACGATAACATTAACACTCTACAAGCAGACCTAGACAAATTAGTCACACACCTACAAAGCCAGGGATGGACCATTAATCCGAAGAAAATACAACAACCTGATACACAAGCCACATTTTTAGACATAAATTGGAGCTCTGAAGGCAGAACTATTCCAGAAAAATAATAAGTTAGACAATTTAAAAAGCCCAACAAACAAAAAAGAAGCACAATAGCTTATGGGACTATTCATATACTGGAAGCAACACATTCCTTACCTAGCAGATGTGGCAAAGCCTATATACAAGGTCACACGTAAAGCAGTAAACTTTTTATGGCTAGAGGAGCAGGAAAGGGCTTTCCAACAGTTGAAAGAATATATTCACCTATTTTCAACCCTATAAACCATAAGACCAGAAGATAAAATTGTACTAAATATAGCCTACATGGTGGATCATGGCAACTGGGAATTATTCAAAAAAAAAGTACAACAAACTCTAAATTAATCCCAGTAGGATTCTGGTCAGAGAGATTTCCTTATTCCACTTTTAAATACTTGCTCTTTGAGAAGCTATTTGGGACATTGATATCTCCACATCTTGTTCTATAAGTATCTCAAGCTTGACATAGCCAAACTAAAACTTTTGATGATATCCTGTAGTCCTGAATCTAATCCTCCCACAGTCTCCTCCATCTTGGTGAATAAGAAGTAGTTAATTCATTCTTGATTCAAATTTTTCTCTGGAATGTTTGAAATTCATTTCAACAGTAAGTTCTGTAAACTCTAAATGTGGCATACATCTAGAGTTATATGTAATCTCAACATCTCTTCTCCAAGACCATATCATCATTCACCTGGAATTCTTTTTAAAAAAAATATATTTTATTGATTTTTTTACAGAGAGGAAGGGAGAGAGATAATTAGAAACATTGATGAGAGAGAAACATCAATCAGCTGCCTCCTGCACACTCCCTAGTGGGGACGTGCCTGCAACCAAGGTACATGCCCTTGACCGGAATCAAACCTGGACCCTTCAGTCCGTAGGCTGATGCTCTATCCGCTGAGCCAAATCGGTTAGGGCCATTCACCTGGAATTCTATGCTAGACTCCTAACTTGCCAACTATGTTCACACTTAGCCTCTTAGGTCTTATCTAGTCTTAGTGATTTTTGTTTTAAAAAAGTTAATCAAAGTTTTACATACACAATGAAAAAGAACCAAATTATAATATCACAATAGATAATTTTTAAAAAGTACACATGTCCCTGTGCCATGACATAAGTTAAGGAAGAAGATTTTACAAATACTCCCAGAAGCTTAGTCATAGCACGTTCCAGATTTCAACTCCTTCATTCTCCCACAACAAAGCTGTAGTAGGCAATTTCTGACACTGGTTTTCAATGATCCCTGTCTCCGATTATTCATACCCTTGAGCAGCTGCCTTGAGTGTGAACAGCTAGTGAACTGCTTCTACTAAACATCAACATTATGATACATTACTTCTATGACTAGGTAGTGTTCTAGTTATGCAAATGATTTCCATCTTGATAACACACTCTCTTGCTCTCTCTTTTTTTCTCTTCCCCCAACTTCCTTTCCCTTTCCTCCTCTCCCTCTCCCTCTCCTTTCCTTCTCTCTCTCTCACCCTTCCCCCCTCCCACACTTTTCTTGGCTTGCTTACATGGATGAAGCAAGTTACAGGATGGTCTTCAGAGAATTCAGACCTTCCTTCCAACTGCCCATAATGAAATGAACCTTGTGAACAACCACATTAGTGACTGTGGGAAGTGGATCCTTCCCCAGGTGAGCCTTGAGATGACTACAGGGCACTTTGAAACATTACTTAGGGTTAATATATGTAAGATTAAAAGTGAAAGTAGGGCAGGGCTACTTTGAAATAGGATTAATGCTAGGATAATCAGCTGCTTATTCTCCTGACCAGTAACGTATATTGTTTATGTCAGGGAATCAAAAGTGTAAGGGTAAGAAAAATGCCTCTTCTTATTTTGCTGTAACTTTCTCTAAGCTATGAGAAGTACCTGGCAATTAAACTCCAAGATTATTAGTTCCTCTGATGCAAACAGCCCCTCTGTTCAAACTGCAGGACAAGATAAGTTACTCTCAAAGCTACATTCTTGCATACCCCTCCTTCCTGTTGTTTTCAGAACTCAGGGATAATTCTCACCAAGGCGTCTCTAGTTAGAAGAAAGTTCCCTTTCCTCCTCTCCTTCAAGCAAGCCTCTTTTGAACTCTTCATAATTTTTGCTCTAAGCATGTTTTATAGGCTTAGGAAAAATACTGATAAGACACTTCCCTAGGACATCTGCCTGGACTGTCTCTTGAAAAACAAACAAACTAGCCTTGTCTGCTTTGGCTTAGTGAATAGAGCATTGGCTTGCTGACTGAAGAGCCCCGGGTTTGATTCTGGTCCAAGGCATGTACCTAGATTAAAGGCTCTTCCCCGGCCTGGGCCTGGTCAGGGCTCATGCAGGAGGCAACCAATCGATGTGTCTCTCTCACATTGATGTTCCTCTCTGTCTCTCTCTAAAAAAAAGTTAAAAATAAACAAACTACAACCCCCCTGACGTCTGTTCCACTTCTCCTCCCTTCCTTGTCACCTACCAATAACAGCCATTACCCTTTAAAAGGAAAGCCACCTTTTGTTTCTTGCTCGTGTATTGATTAGCAATACACCAGGCCTTTCCCTTTCTGGAAAGTAAAATAAATTTCCTCTCTGCGCCTCTTCTTTTAGTTGTGAATTCTTTCACAGCCCACGTCACTGGCTAAACACTAACAAAAAGTGATTCTGGCACAGTTGAATTTTTGTGTGAATTGTGTATAATGTAAGGGTAAATTAAGGTGAATTGTTTATATGTATAAGCTGATAAAAGCCCATTTCCTATTTCCTTTATAGAGGGCTTCTTTGGAACAAGTGGGCAAGAGTTTTACCTCTAAAATAATGAATGTCAATAAAACTCTACAGGGGCTAAATAATACCATTGGCAGCTTTACAACCCAGAGCTGTCTCCAAGTCTCTGGGCTCCATTCTTTTTTTTTCAGCATATTATTTTTTTATTCAAGTTTTGGGGATGGAGTACAAGGTTTAGTTGTGGAATGAAGCAAACTAACATTTATCTGGTACATAAGGCTCTGAAAGCTTGATTCAAAACGTAAATGTGCATCAATAAAAATACACAGTCACATTTAACAGAATGGTTCCTGCTTTATTAAAAAATGTTCAAGTAACTGGGTTTATACTTTAACCTTTCAGTTCAAAAACATGGCAAATTCATGTTGCTTCAAGTGTACTGCTATATAAACAGGACTCAAATAATTCTTTGTGTCTAATCTTACTCTATCTTGTCTTGCTGTCCACTCCTAGTTGCACTGCAGACAACATAATGATATATTTTTGGAATACACTGCAGTGCTTTTAGCACTGCTCTGCCTACATAAAAACAAATAACAGGAGCCTCTGGGATTGGATGGGAAATGCCTCCAACAGTCGAACTGGTTGTTCTATGAGTCAATCAAATTATTCTTGGCAGAAAGCCAAGTAAATAGAAAACAGACTGAAAAAAGCTAATCTACAATTCTATGGCCATACCTTCTTAAAAATGTTCTGTATTTGAGCAATCTTTACACTCGTCTCTATGTCTCTGCCCTCTGCTAAAAAAAAAAAAAAAATTATGCTACAAAAAACAAAAGGATTTTTTTAAATGAGGTAAGTATTTTTCCTAAAAAAGATTCACACCACTCATTCACAGCAATGTTAAAGCAACTATGACTCTGTATGATATAATAATCATACAAGAGACACTGGTTGCTTTAGAAAACATTTAAAACTCAATTAAAACTACAACTAGATTGAACTTTTAGATATTAGGGTCTCTATTTCCTTTTAGCACAACAGTAAATTCCCGTTATCTCCTGCTACTTTGACAGGCTATTACAACTTACAAGGACTTTTAAGTAGGGACTGTTGAGACCTATCTGACAGCATACAGCTAAGGCCAACTACCCCCCAAAAGTGTACGGCACTTTTCCAAAGCCCTGGCAGAATTTAACGTGGGGACAGTTGACTATGTAACCATGCATTCCGCGCTTTTGTTTTTCATTAGCAGTCCAAGCATAAAGATCCTAAGAGCATTTTATGGTCAGCAAAACCGAATTCCTTTGAAGCGACTGGATGGTTACATTTTAGCCTTCCTAGAACAGCCCACAGTTTACTCCAACTTACCAGCGACCTGGGGTCAATCTGGAGAACTGACACCTGAGAGGAGGCAGCTGACAGGGACAAGTCCTTCATGAGCGAAGTAAGGGCAGATCCTACAGGAGCACGTACTCTAACTTTAGCCATCTCCCGCGTCCATGGCGTGGCCCAGATAGCGACTGGTCTTCCGTTGATCTTTTGGCCAAAATCCGGAGTCAGGTTTCACACACGTTTTCCCTGGCTGCTACCAAAAGTGAATGCTTCCGTAGGATCCCAGAGGGTGGAAACCAGCGAGGAGCAGGTCCGGGGAGACAGCAGCCCTTTCCCAAGGCCGCTTTGTTTGCGGGACCTCCACCCCGGAAAGTGCTATCAGACCAGGAGCCTTCACGTCCACCCATGTCCACTTCGCTCGGGGCCGCGCGGGGCTGGTGCCATAAAAGCCCCCACTGCCTGCAGAAGAGGCGGCGCCCACACAAGCCAGGGGACTCACCCAGTTTTCCCACCGGGCAAGGTGCCAGGCGAGGACACCCTTGGGGGTGGCAGCGCAAACCTTTGCGGCTGGGACGAGGGGAGTCCCTTCTGCTTCTCCATGAAATCCCACAAGCGCTCCTGGCAAACAGTGCCTTCTCCCACCCGCCATGCCCGTCGCACGCGCAAAAAATGCCACCGGGGAGCGGAGGCGGCAGCAGCCACCAGAGCCGGCGCGGCCCCAGCCTTCCGGGCGGATCGCCAGCCTCTCGGGCTGCTGCCACCGGTCCGGTCCCGGAGACCTCGCAGCCAGGAAGAGCCGGCTGCGGGGCGATGGCTGCGAGGGCGACTGCCTAGCGAGGGCTTGTCTTCAGCGGTCGGCTCGGGCTCCACCAGATGACAGTGACGTCCTCCATGTATTCCTCCCGCCCTGGTCGGGGAAGATGCTCCCGCCCAGCGATTCCAGCCCCGCGATGGCCGCCTGCTGGCGGGGATCCCGCCGCTCCCACTCAGTCCGCGGAATCCTCCATCTCCCCGCCACTTCCCCCCACTTCCCCAGGTCTTGGCGCTGAAGCGGGAGGGGGTGGCCCCAATGTGGAGCTGGCGGCCCCGGGGCTTGTCCCTGAGCGTTGGGCAGGAGCGCTCTCTGGGCTCCATTCTTCATGAAATGGGAGCTCCCACCAAGCTAGAGGTCCAGGCTCCCGGACCCCCGGGAGCTTACACTCAGTTCTATCCTGGCTGTAACCATTTCTTCTCAGGGGATGAAAGAAGTTTGATTTTTCTTTCAGATGAAGGCAACTAACCAAACAACCGCTATCTCAGTTTCCAAGTGAGCAAGAGTGAACTCTGTGAAGAAAGTGACAGAAAGTTCAGGATGTAACAGGAAATTGTGCTGTACAGGCATGTTATGGATATTCTTGATCCTAAGAAAACATATCATCTACCTCCTAAAAGGTGTGCAGTGTAAAAGGATCTCATCTGCTTTGATATTGAAGCAGAATTCTTAAAAAAAGACATTTTATTGATTTTTTTACAGAGAGGAAGGGAGGATAGAGAGTTAGAAACATGGATGAGAGAGAAACATCTATCAGCTGCCTCTTGCACGCCCCCTACAGGGGATGTGCCCTTTACCTGAATCAAACCTGGGACCCTTCAGTCTGCAGGCCAACACTCTATCCACTGAGCCAAACCAGCTAGGGCTTAAGCAGAAATTTTGGACTGGACAGGATGTCCCAGAGTTGAATAATAAATCCACAGACAGAAGGTGGTATAGCCACGGTGGACATTTATTAAAGAACAAGTACAGACTCCCAGGAGGGGATGGGGAAGAGTCCCACTGAGTTCCTTTCCCTACAGCTTATAAAGGTTGTAGATCTTTGTGCCTTGATATCCCCTCTGATTGGTCACTATTCCCTTGGACTGGTTACTATAGTAACTCCTGAGCTCAAAGGTCCAACCTCAGATAAGACCTGTGAGGTTCCCCCCCATTCCCCCTTCCTTGTTTTTCTATTCCCTTTGGGGTTTCTTCTTCTCCTTTGGGATGAAGGGCTTCTTTCTCTTTATTTTGTAAATATGGACCTTTTGCTGTTTCCAGCTCCCTCATTCTATGGAAATATACCTTCTGCTGCTCTGCAGCCCTGTGTTTCTTCCATAGTCCCCTTAATTTCTAAAATGTCCTAAAACCTGTCTTTTTCACCCCTAAAAATTCCTGTTTCAATATGTAAATAATGTGAAATTTTATCTAACTTTCTAGACACTTTCAGTCTAGCTGTAGGGACATACTCAGCATTGTTTACTCAGTAATAAAAGAGATTTCTTTCTTTTTTACATTGCTATGGAGAGGAATTTCTTTGTTGATAAGACCTTTAATTCACCAAGAACACAAAAACATAAATTTCCTGCCTACACTCTGAACACCTTTGCAGATGAAGAAAGCTATTGTCTATAGATAGATTTGGACATGTATCTTGAGAATAATTCAATTTGTGATAGGCATAAAATTGGTCTATTTATGTGAACAACAAACAGATCAGAGTCTTGAACATTATGTACTCTGATATTAACAGCATTTCTAATTCATTGATCTTATTTATTTTTTATTTTCTACTACATGTCTGGTAGAATGACTGTGTATTATGAACCTTTTAAATAATTGTGAAGTATTTTAAAATAATAGAAAAACAAATACACTAAGTAAAGTAGTTCATCTTTTAAAACACAAAAGTTGGAGAGAAGATGGAGACCGGCAGGAAAGTAGGGAGGGAGAGGGTGTGAGAGCGCGAGAGATTGATAGAGGAGTGTGTGGACGTGTGTGGTGTGTGTGTATGAGCTAGGGACAGTTAGATTCTGCAGGTCTTCTAAGGGGCTGCTAAACCAGGCAGTCTTAGACGGCGGAGCCCTGCTCCCTGCGCAGACACTCCTGGGCGGCCAGTGCGGGCACAGAGACCATGCCATCTTGAGAAACAGAGCTGCTTGAGACTAGGATCCTGGCCTCAGCACCACACAGTCTGGTCTCAGACGCAAACCAGGACCCTGCAGTCACTGGGGACAGAGACGTGTGACCATAGCTACAGACCCACGGACACCAAGAATCCAGACATCTCGGTGGCAGATCTCTGTGAGTAACAGAGCCTATCCCCCTCCCCACAGGCTTGTGGACAGCTTCATAGTAACTGATAGACCCACCCCTCACCTGGGCCTCAGTGCTGCTACAGGAGTCTTAGCCTGGAAGCACGCGAACACTGGGAGCTTGCTCCCGAACACTGGGAGCTTGCTCCCGGCAGCACGGGCTACAGGAACCTTTGCCTGGAAGCGCACAAACATTGGGAGCTTGTTCCCCACAGCACAGGCTGCAGGAGTCTTGGCCTGGAAGCATGCGAACACTGGGAACTTGTTCCCCACAGCACGGGCTACATTCTTATCACCTTAGTGCATTCACAGTAAGAGCCAGTGAATACAATTCTTGGTGTATGTGAACACAGGGACCTTGATTCTCAATGCGAGGCTACTGGATTCTTGGGGAACTCTGAATCCTGGCACACACTAGGGGGCTCTGATTTTCAACACACTCCAGGGGGTCTCTGTTTCAGCATGGTGCAGGCAGGGTCCCTGATTCTAAGTGTGCGCACAAGGCCACACTGAGAGCTGATAACGCTGACTCTGAGTGAGCCTGGTTCCCACCAACCCACAACAACCACACATCTTAGTGTCAGAGCTCTTCAGTGACACTAGGGTGGTGTGAAGCTCCCACTGCACATGGCCCAGGCCCATGCAATTTGACGTTTGAACCTTCTGGAGATAGTCAGAATGGGGAGACGACACAATCCGCAGAGGAAAGAAAATGAGGAGTCGCCAAGAAAGGAAATTAATGAAATTGAAGCATGCAACATGACAGAAAAAGAATTCAGAGTAATGGTTGTACAATTCATTCACCGGATGGATGAGAAAATCAACAACCTATGCAAGAATCAGGAAGAAATGAAAAGTGATATAGCTACAATCAAAAATACCATGGAAGGTTTCAACAGTAGACTAGAAGAAGCAGAGGACCGAATTAGTGAGTTAGAAGATAAGGTAGAGAAACAAGCTCAATCTGAACAGCAACTGGAGAAAAAAATTAAAAAGCAGGAGGAGAGCCCAAGGGAGCTTTGGGACAACATGAAACAAAGTAACATATGCATAATAGGGCTGCCAGAAGGACACAGAGAGCAGCAAGTATTAGAAAATCTATTTGAAGAAATAATGACAGAAAACTTCCCAGATATGGGGAAGAAAAAAGTTACACAAGTACACAGAGTCCCAAGCAAAATGAACCCCAAAAGACCCACACCAAGACACGTCATAATAACGATGGCAAATGTACATGACAAAGAGAGAATCTTAAAGGCTGCAAGAGAGAGACACAGAGTTACCTACAAAGGATCCCCCATCAGATTATCAAATGATTTCTCAACAGAAACACATCAAACTAGAAGGGAATGGAAGGAGGTATACAAAGTGTTGCAAAGAAAAGGACTGAATCCAAGAATACTCTATCCAGCAAGACTATCAGTCAAAATTGAAGGGGAAATCAGGAGCTTTGCAGACAAAAAAAGGCTAAGGGAGTTTATCATTATCAAGCCAACAATGCAAGAAATGCTAAAGGGAATGCTGTAAAAAGAAGAAATAAAAAGGTAAGAAAGAACACAGGCACAAAAATAGAAATGACTACAAACAAGTACCTTTCAATAATAACTTTAAACGTAAACAGACTAAATGCTCCAATCAAAAGACATCGAGTGGCTGAATGGATAAAAAGACATGACCCATATATATGCTGTCTACAAGAAGCCCACCTCAGAACAAGGGACTCACACAGACTGAAAGTGAAGGGATGTAAAAATATCTTTCAGGCAAATGGAAATGAAAAAAAAGCTGGGGTGGCAATATTTATATTTGACAAAATAGACCTCAAAGTGAAGGCCATAACAAGAGATGGCTCTGGGACATCTTCATAATACTAAAGGGATCTATACAACAAGAGAATATAACCCTGATGAACATAATATGCACCAAATGCAGGAGCACTCAAATACATAAAATACTCCTGGAAGATATCAAGGGAGAGATTGACAACAATACAATCATAGTAGGGGACTTAAACACACCAATGATATCACTGGATAAATCCTCTACAAAAAAATCCTCTACAAAAAAATCAGCAAAGAAACAGCAATCCTAAATGACTCACTAGATCAGATGGACTTAATTGACATCTTCAGAACATTTCACCCCAAAGCCATGGAATATACGTTCTTTTCAAGTCCACATGGAAAATTTTCTAAAATAGACCACATACTAGGTCAAAAGCAAAGTCTCCCCAAATTCAAGAAGATTGAAATCATACCAAGCATCTTCTCAGACCACAATGGCATAATAAACTACAATAAAAACAATCCAAAATAAACTACAATAAAAACAATCCAAAAAACTCAAACACTTGGAAGCTGAATAGCATGCTACTAAATAATGATTGGGTTACCAATGAGATCAAATAAGAAATTAAAAACACCCTGGAAACTAATGAGAATAAAAGGACAACAATTCAAAATCTATGGGACACAATGAAAGCAGTCCTGAGAGGGAAGTTTATAGTTCTGCAGGCCTACCTCAAAAAACAAGAAAAAATGATAGTAAATCATCTAACTCTACAACTCAAAGAATTAGAAAGAGAGCAATAAGAAAAGCCCAGAGTGAGCAGAATGAAGGAGATAATAAAGATCATAGAAAAATAAATGACATAGAGACCAAAAAAACAATACAAAAGATCAGTGAAACCAAGAGCTGGTTCTTTGAAAGGATAAACAAGATAGATGAGCCTCTAGTCAGGCTCACCAAGAAGCAAAGAGAGAGGACTCAAATAAACAAAATCAGAAATAAAAGAGGCTAAATAACAACAGAACTCACAGAAATTCAAAGACTTGTTAAAAAATACTATGAACAACTCTACTCCAACAAACTAGACAACCTGGAGAAAATGGACATATTCCTAGAAAAATACAATCTTCCAAAACTCAATCCGGAAGATTCTAAAAATCTCAATAGGCCAATAACAATGGAAGAAATTGAAGCAGTCATCAAAATCTCCCAGGAAAAAAAGCTCGTGGCCAGACAGCTTCAGAGGGGAGTTTTACCAAACATTCAAAGAAGAAATAAAACCTATCCTCCTCAGACTATGCCAAAAAATTCAAGAGGAAGGAACACTTCCATGCTCATTCTATGAAGCCAGCATCATCTTAATACCAAAACCAGATAAAGGCAACACAATGAAAGAGAATTATAGGCCAATATCCCTCATGAACATAGATGCCAAAATACTCAACAAAATTCTTGCAAATCAGATCCAGCTATACATCAGAGAGATCATACACTGTGACCAAGTAGGATTTATCCCGGGGATGCAAGAATGGTGCAATATCTGGAAATCAATAAACGTGATACATCACATAAACAAATTGAGAGATAAAAATCCTATAGTCATATCAATTGATGCAGAAAAAGCATTTGACAATATCCAACACCCTTCCTTGATAAAAACTCTCAGTAAGGTAGGAATAGAAGGATCATACCTCAACATAATAAAAGCCATATATGACAAACCCACAGCCAACATCATACTCAATGGTCATATACTAAAACCATTTCCCTTAAGAACAGGAACAAGACAGGGATGCCCCTTCTCACCACTCCTGTTCAACAAAGCACTGGATGTAGTAGCCATTGTGATCAGAGAAGAAGACGAAACAAAATGCATCCAAATTGGAAAAGAAGAAGTAAAACTGTCCTTATTTGCAGATGACATGATACTGTACATAGAAAACCCTAAAAACTCCATCATAAAATCATTAGACTTAATAAATGAATTCGGCAATGTAGCAGGATACAAAAATAATGCCAAGAAATCTGTGGCATTTCTATACACCAATAGTGAACTTACAGAAAGTGAGACTGAAAAAGCAATCCCATTTACCATCACACCAAAAAAATTTAAGATACCTAGGAATAAATTTAACTAAGGAGGTAAAAGACTTACATGCAAAAAACTACAGGACACTGAAAAAAGAGACAGAGGAAGACATAAACAGATGGAAGAACATACCGTGTTCATGGATTGGTAGAATCAACATCATCAAAATGTCCATACTACCCAAAGCAATCTATAGATTCAATTCAATTCCCATTAAAATACCAACAGCATATTTCACAGATCTAGAACGAACGTTCCAAAAATTCATCTGGAATAAAAAAAGACCTCGACAGCTGCAGCAATCTTGAGGAAGAAGAAGAAAGTATGTGGGATCTCAATACCAGATATCAAGCTGTATTACAAAGCCACTGTTCTTAAAACAGCGTGGTACTGGCACAAGAACAGACAAATAGATCAATGGAATAGAATAGAGAACCCAAAAATCGACCTAAACCACTATGCCCAATTAATCTTTGACAAAGGAGGCAAGAGCATACAATGGAGTCAAGACAGTCTCTTCAATAAATGGTGTTGGGAAAATTAGACGGATACATGCAAAAAGATGAAACTAGACCACCAACTCACACCATAGACAAAAATAAACTGAAAATGGATAAAAGACTTAAACCTAACAAGGGAAACCATAAAAATACTAGAGGAATCCTCAGGCAGTGAAATTGCAAACATATGCTGAAGGAATTTCTTCTATGATACTGATCCTAGGACAATGGAAACTAAAGTGAAAATAAACACATGGGGCTACATCAAAATAAAAACCTTTTGCACAGCAAAGGAAACCATCAATAAAACAACAAGAAAGCCCACTGCATGGGAGAACATATTTGCCAATGTTATCACTGATAAGAGTTTAATCTCCAACATTTACAGGGAACTCATACAACTTAACTAAAGAAAGATAAACAATCCAATCAAAAAATGGTCAAAGGACTTAAATAGACACTTTTCAAAAGAGGACATACAGAAGGCTAAAAGACATATGAAAACATGCTCAAAGTCACTAATCATCTGAGAAATGAAAATCAAAACGACAATGCGGTATCATCTCACACCTGTCAGAATGGCTATCATCAACAAATCAGCAAACAACAGGTGTTGGAGAGGATGTGGAGAAAAAGGAACCCTTCTGCATTGCTGGTGGGAATGCAGACTGGTGCAGCCACTGTGGAGAACAGCATGGAGTTTCCTCAAAAACCTAAAAATGGAACTCCCATTTGACCCAGTGATCCCATTTCTAGGAATATATCCCAAGAAACCAGAAACACCAATCAGAAAGGATATATGCACCCTTATGTTCATAGCAGCACAATTCACCATAGCTAAGATCTGGAAACAGCCTAAGTGCCCATCAGCAGATGAGTGGATTAAAAACCTGTGGTACATCTACACAATGGAATACTATGCTGTGGTAAAAAGGAAGGAATTCTTACCATTTGCAACAGTATGGATGGAACTGGACAGCATTATGCTAAGTGAAATAAACCAGTCAGAGAAAGATAAATACCACATGATCTCACTCATTTGTGGAATATAGAGAACAACATAGACTGATGAACAGGGACAGATTCAGAGGTGAAGAAACAGCGATCAGACTGTCAATTCCTGGAGGGAAAGTGGGGGAGGGTAGGGGTTAAGGGAAGAGATCAACCAAAGGACTTGTATGCATACATATAAGCCAACCAATTGGAAACAGACAACAGGGGGATGAGAGCATGGGGGCGGGGGGAAGGTTGGAGGTTAATGGGGGGATGAGGACACATTTGTAATACCTTAACCAATAAAGAAATTAAAGATAACAAAATAAAAATAAAAATGGCTTATGAAAAAAAAAGTAAAACACAAAAGTTATTTATCTGGAAACATTTTTTGTTACATATTGTGTACTGTCATTTATTGTTCATCTATCTATTTAGGCAAGTATTTGGTAATCAATGATGATATGTAAAGTCTCATATATTAATGTTCCAATTTTCACAGTTGAGTTATTAGGTTAAAGTATAACAGATAGGAAAGGAGGCTTGAAATAAGAAATTTTACTAGTCTGCTTGGTGTGGACAGAAAGCAAGGGCAATTGATAAAGTTGCAGTGTCCAATAAAAGTGTTTTATCCTGGAGAGCAAATAAGGATTCAAAGCTCAGGAGAATAGCAGTATGGAGCTGGAGAAAATTATTTTATTCAGGAAGTAGTTAAATTTAAAATAATGCAAGAAAAACACTGTGCTGTGTATGTTTGCATGCTGACTCTAGTTGCAGCCTCTGGGGGAGAGTGGGTGTGTGCGTGAATAGGTATATGAAATGACCAAATCTAGAATAACACCTTGCACTTGGTGATTTAGTACAGGGGGAATTATATTCTAAATTAATAACAAAGAGCTTGTTAATTGGCATAAGAGTCAGTTGAAATAATGAAGTCAGTGGGGGCTTAGACTATGTGATGGGTTAGGAGAATTGATCTGTTCCTAATACCTTAGTATGAAGAAGACATACTTATGGTAGGCCCCATAGCTCATGCCAGCTGTGCATGTTCCAGGGCTTTCATGTGTTGTCTTGCTTCTCTGTACTCCAGAGAGGATCTAGCCCCTGATATAATAAGTTCAAGGCCAGAGAACCTGCCATGGAAGCTCCTATATCCACCATGAGTGACCCTTTGTTTTACTGAAAGGAACATCCCCAGGCTGCAGACATTGTTTACATGATCTTGCTCTTTGTTATATCCAAACTTATCTAATAAAAGAGAAACATGCAAATTGACCATACCTTTGCTACACTCACAAGACACGCCCACCAGCCTATCAGAGCAAATAATATGCAAATTAACCCAACCAAAGATGGTGGCTGGCAGCCATGGAGCTGGAGCAAGCAGGAGGCTTGGATGCCCCGGTGATGGGGGAAGCAAAGCTTCCCACCTGCCCGGGCTGGCTGTGGGCTCTGCTCAAGGCAACAAAGTTTCAATTATAAAAGATAAAGAAATCCCAGATACCTGCTTTCAGCCAGCCTCCATTGGAAGCTTGGCTAGCCTGGAAAGAGCCATCAGTCCCTCACCCAGACTGGCCAGGTATCCCAGTGGGGACCTTTACCCTGAAGGGGCTGTGGACAGCCTGCAAACAGCCATCAGCCCCTCACCCAGGCTGGCCAGGCACTCCAGTGGGACCCTTACCCTGATCCGGGACACCCTTCAGGGAAAACCAGCCGGTTCCCACCCTTGCACCAGGCCTCTATCATATATAATAAAAGGGTAATATGCAAACTGACCCTAACAGCAGAATGACTGGGAATGACTGGTCACTATGACACAGACTGACCACCAGGGGGCAGATGCTCAATGCAGGAGCTGCCCCCTGGTGGTCAGTGTGCTCACACAGGGGGAGCTCTGCTCAGCCACAAGCCAGGCTGATGGCTGCCCATACGGCCGTGGTGGTGGGAGCCTCTCCTGCCTCCTCAGCAGCACTAAGGATGTCTGACTGCAGCTTAGGTCTGCTCCCCGTTGGCAAGTGGACATCCCCCGAGGGCTCCCGCGCTGCCAGAGAAATGTCTGACTGCCAGCTTAGGGTCAATCCCTCAGGGAGCGGGCCTAAGCCAGCAGGTGCACATCCCCCGAGGGGTCCCAGACTGCAAGAGGGCACAGGCCGGGCTGAGGGACCCCCCTCCCCCGCCGAGTGCACATATTTTTGTGCACCGGGCCTCTAGTCCTATATAATAAAAGCCTAATATGCAAATAGACCGAATGGTGGAATGACTGATCGCTGTGACGCAGTGACTACCAGGAAGCAGATGCTCAATGCAGGACCTGCCTCCTGGTGGTCAGTGTGCTCCCACAGGGGGAGTGCTGCTCCATTGACTGGGATGAGTAGCGCTCCCACAGTGGCCAATCCCCACAGACAATGCCCCCACCAGTGCATTAATCCTGTGCACCAGGCCTCTAGTATAGTCATAATTGGCAACATTTAACCTGAGACTTCAGAATGAAAAGGAAGGCATCTGGCACTGTTTTGTCAGTCCTCCTGCTTTGTTAAGCTTTTTTCTGTAGTAGAAGAAAAGTCTCTTCTATTATTATTATTTTTTTTGTATTTCTAAAGAGTTCCTGCATCTTATGCCCTCTGTACCACTGAAGAATTACCATAATAAATAAATGCTGTGAACACTAGACAAAAGCAGTAGGAGATGAGATCACTAGTGAGGCAGGCTATAGCCACATCTGAGGAATTAGTGAAAAGAATGTAGAAATGTACAAAGTGGCTCAATTCTCACAATGAAAAGCATGGCTGTGAACTGCCTTCCCCCCAAAATTGCTGAAAACATTTTTTGTATAGATCTTTTGATTTCTGATCAAGTGGGGGCTCCTCTTCCCCACTGGGCACTGCTGGAGGTAGAGTTCTTAAGATATACAGAGAAAAGGAATTTTCTGAGACTTGCAAAGAACAAGTGATTATTATGTGCAGGGAATTAAATCCATGTATTTCTGAAGTCCCATTTCCCTTAGTCCAGTCAGAAGTGTACCTGGGGTTTCAGTACAACATCAGGCTAGAAGCAATGCCAGTGTCCAGAGTTTCTGTACCGTGTTGGAGCAGGGCCCAGTACAGCATCAGGCTAGCTGCAGTCCATTAGTCCACTGTGTGTGTGGGTTCACATGGCCGTGGGGCATGTGAGTAGATATCGGGAAGCCGAGCATAAGCCATGAGCCAAGTGTGCCAGGAGCAACCAAGAGAGAATGAGAGAGAGAGAACCCCTTTGTTTAGGGCAGTGGTTCTCAACCTTCCTAATGCCGTGACTCTTTAATATAGTTCCTCATGTTGTGGAGACCCCAACAATAAAATTATTTTCGTTGCTACTTCATAACTGTAATTTTGCTACTGATATGCAGGATGTATTTAGGCGACCCCTGTGAAAGGGTCGTTCAACCCCCAAGGGGTCGTGACCCACAGGTTGAGAACCGCTGGTTTAGGGGGCTATGTATCTCAAATCTTCGCACCCTTGCAACAACCACATCCATTCTGGCCAATGACTTTTGTTCCCAGGTGTGGCTGACAGATAAATACCTTTCCTATGTCATCCTAACTTCACTGGACATGTGTCCATTTTCCCTTTGTTCAGTAGCCTTCCCCGAATGTTTTGCTGGGAACATACCTATAATATCTGGCCTTCCCTCTGCTCCTTTTCTATTATTAATAACTAGTTAATTACAATGGTATCACTTTGATCTTTTCAATAACTTAACACTTACTTTTTAATTTTCAAGTTCGGCAGAGGCCTTTCCCTGAAGCCTATTCTTAAAATTTGTGTAAACTTATTCCAAGGTATGCCTATTTCTGACTAAAGCTTAAAGATTTCTTCTTCTCTTCTTTTGCTGTTCTTCATCTCACTTCTGATCCTTCCTTTTCTTTTATTTTTAAATATATTTTATTGATTTTTTACAGAGAGGAAGGGAGAGAGATAGAGAGTTAGAAACATCAACGAGAGAGAAACATCGATCAGCTGCCTCCTGCACACCTCCTACTGGGGATGTGCCCGCAACCCAGGTACATGCCCTTGACCGGAATCGAACCTGGGACCTTTCAGTCCGCAGGCTGACTCTCTACCCACTGAGCCAAACCGATTTTGGCTGATCCTTCCTTTTTCTAAGTAGGATTATTTCATATCACAATTCTCATGTTAACTGTTTACAATTTGTGTTGTTGGTCATGTGTGTTGGGGAGATTTGATCAGGAAGCAGAACTCATCACTGGCCCTCATCCTTTTACCCACCATCCAGATGTGCAGCATTCAGAGCATTCCTATGGTGACATCAATGTGTCTGGGGGCTGGATCCAGTGCAGGGTTTCTGATTCCAGTGGCTTTGAATAGGGAAAATGAAAGGCTACTGAGCATGATCTCCCGACCCTCAAGAAAGCAGAGTTATGCTTGTAGATTCCACCCCTCTGTCAGCTGTGGGCATCATATTCAATGAGAAATTTCTCTTCATAGCAAAAGCATAGTTTTGTTTCAACAGAAGCACCTTAAAGGCACACAAGAATTATGGTGCAAATAAGATTACAAAATACTGCCTCTTTCTTTACTATTTTAAATATCATAACTGCACTTGAGTCAAAGGTGCTGACCTCATTGCTGGGAAATTGTCATGGGAGAGAAGCTTGAAGAAACCAGAACCCAGAAAGAGCAGGGCAGCAGGTTCAGATGGGTGTTCATATCCTTTCTGCCTCATTAAGTCCATACTTCACTAGTTCCTAAAGCTGTGTCTTTTATTCTGAGAACCTAGAGAGCAGTAAATATAGTAAGAAAATGCTAGTTGGGGCCCTGTTGGATGGAAGCTCATAGAATCACCTCTATTTTTTGAACACCTGGTGTGTATGTGGTGGGAGCCAAATATACAGTGACGAAGATTATCAAGTAGATGAGATCACGAGGTAGTAGCGGAGACAGCTGTAAACAGGTCATTTTAATTTTGCAATTGTATGAAAGTGCTGTGGTAGCTGGGAGATCAGCACAATGTTTAGCCCAAGGAAGAAACCTGATGCAATCTCAGGAAACCAGGAAATAGCAGTGGCTGAGGAGGGACAGAAGCTGGCAAATAAAGGGAGCAGGATGAGCAGCCGGGTCTTTAAGAAGTCTGTGTCCTGTGTGCAAAGGTCCAGAGTCAAGAGACTACACACAGCGTGTGGAGTTACAAGCAGTCCGTTCTAACCACAAAGGTCTTAAGCCCTACACCGCTAAAAGAATTCTTAAAGTGTTGAGCTGACCCTGAAAAAATTATTTCCTTCTAATTCACCATCTTTATAAATGTGGGGCAGAAACTTGGAGATGATTCCAATGGACATCCCAGTAGACTTTATACCTGAACATAAATTAGGGAGAAATTCCAGGACCTATTGAGATGCCCAAAGGACAACAAAGTTAAGATGCACATCCTGTAACTTCTGTTTCTTGCTGTAATAAGTACACTCTTTCTGTTGAGCATTTAAAATTTTGATGTGTATTTGCCACCGTTTGCATTGTCCCTAGCAAATAGGAGAGACTGCCAGGTTCCTGAAATCTTTGCCAACCTAATGTCCTATCAAAATGTGCATCTGACAGATGACACAAGTACCTTCTACTTTTACTTCGCATATCTTTATAATCAGTAAAGTTAAATGTTTACCTCTTATACTTTTGCCCATTTAAAAAATATCTTTGTTGCTCTTTGCTCTCACATTCATAAGGATCATTATAGCTGAAGAAATAAAAGAAATAATAATAATACAGATTGCCAACATTTTCCTCATCATACCATTTGTCTTTCTGCCTTACTTAAACATTTACTATGAATAAATCATCTTTTACCTTGTTTTTCATTTCTTTAAATTAATTAATTCAATCAAAAGTGAGCTTGTTTTGTTTAGTTTTGTTTTGTACATCAGACCCTGGTATTTTTTGGTAATCACACTTTATTTTTAAACTTTTCTTGGACAAAACTATCATGGCACACATACTGATAAAATGAGCTACTATAACATAAGGAGCCCTGTGTAATATCTCTCCTAAACATTCTCGGCCTATCTAAAAAAGAAAACTGGCCTATTTTCTTCATTGGGCCAGGGAGTGGTCAAGTAGTACGCTGGCTGCCATATAAAAGAGCTCTACAAATATTGAAGGCCAGATGTTTTCAGTTTCTTGAATCTCTTCTTTTAATTGATTTATCTCTTTCCTCATCTTCTCAGATTCGTTTTCAAATCCCTCAATAAGTAGTTCTTCTTGAATCTGTAGAAGAGGAGAGAATTCCCTTTTGAAAATCCCAATTAGCAGCACTTTGTATTTAACAACTGTAACAGCTAAGCACATGTTCTATTTTTCTACTAACTTAGATGCTCTTTGATACATTTGACCAAAAATTTCCAAATATTTGGACCTCGTAGTGGGAGTATCCATTCTTTAAGCCTTTCTAAGATCCCTCAGTGTGATTTCACTGGTGGTGGGGAAGAGCTGGGTTGGGTCAGGCCTGACAACTATGCTTGAAAACTGTTCCAGCCCTGAGGATGTTCTTTGGGAAGGTTGGAGGTTCAATTCAAATGATTTCTTGATTCCACTGAAGTAGGATGACTACACGCATGTAACACATGTAACACATAATGGGAATTTCTGACTCTCTATAGTACACTGGTTATCAAACTCCAGATTAGGACAGAGCATGCATTTTACTCTGGGTGCAGAGAATAAATCAGACAGATCTGGAAACGAATGCAGCAAACATTAGAGCTTTCTGCATATTTTATAGCATATCAGGCGCAATCTGACATCTTCCACCAGATAGAGCTACATGAAGTCTCTTTGATGGTTGTAGAAAACATCCTAAGGACTACAGGACTAAGGTCCTATTCACTTGGGGGCACAATGAGCCAGTTCAGGAGTCTGGGGCATGTCATTGGCACCTTGCAGACTCTAATGCCACAGAAGGTGTCGAATCATAGACTTAGGGCTTTAGAATGACCCGATTAATTTGGCATTTCACTGACTCATATGCCTTTGGGTTTCCTTCAGGTTTTATGACTTCAGTTAAATGTTTTGTCCTCCCCTTCACGAGGACCCAGGTTGTTGAATGTCCTCTATCCACTGGCCAGACCGCACCCGGACTTACCTTCTGCTTGTGCTCCAGCATTCTTTCCTGCTCCTTCAGGCGCCTTTCGCTTTGTCTCCTAATCTTCTCCTTCAGTTGGACTAGGTGTTCCTGGAAGCTTTTATCTTGAGCATACATTTTTTCCTGCTGTTCCTTCTGTTTCTGTCTTAGCAGCTCCTGTTCCTTCTCAGCTTCCCAATTCTTGGCATGCTCAGCTGTTCCCCAAGGGTTTTACAGAGGAAAGAAAATAATTTATGCTCAGCTGTACCCTCCTGAGCTCAGAGACTAAAGGGATTTTAAAATGGTAAGGAGAATGTGATGGAAAGGCAGTAATTGGCTGATTGAGCTACCAGAACACCCAGGGTTAGCTTCAGTTCATTTGACTTGTTTAACAGGACCGGAAGCACCTTGTTTCAGGAGGGTTTTGCTCTCACACCTGTTGCAGGCACTACAGGAACCTCCCCTCCCCTCTGTGATCAGAGCCCTGTCCTGTACCTGCTAGAGCCTTCTCCCCAGCAGTGAGGGCTTTGTCTGCCTGCAGGATGGATTCCTTTGTTTCAGCCTGTGACTGTACAAAGTTCTGGAATACCTCATGTGCCTGAAAAAAAAAAAAAGAGGAGGAGCAAGGAGTCTTGTTCAATAAAACTACAAACTTGACCCTGTAAATTCTTCATTATTCTTAGGATCCCACAGTGGTTCCCTTTCTTCCACAGTCACAATAAAAAACCCAGCCCTGGCCCATGTGGTTCAGTTGTTTGGAGCTTTGGCCCTTACTCCAAATGGTTGTGGGATCGATTCCCAGTCAGGACACATACCCAGGTTGTGGGTTCTATCCCCAATCCATGCATGTGTGGGAGGCAACCAACTGATGTCTCTCTCTCTCTTAAATTAAAAAAAAAAAGCCATTAAAAAATCAAACCTCTTTAGTTAGAATAAAACCCTCAATAACAACGTCTTTCCTATCTCTCCAGCTTCCTATCCTAATATGGCAGCCACCATCCACCCCAGATCACAGACATCCAGGCTTAAGTAGTTCTACACTCATCCTGCATTGTTTGTAATCTCTGCACATTCTTTTTCTTCTGACTGGATGCTCAGCTACCCTTTCTTTACTCAGGTAGCATGTATTGATACTTCAACTTGTAGCTTCTCCCTCCTCTTCCAGGAAGCTTTGCTAAACTTCCTTCTGAGATTTGAATGGCTGCCAGGTACACAGACCTGCTCTACCAGCTCTACCACTTGCTGTCTGTCTGCTCTTAGGTAACTTATTAGCTTCTCAGTGCATCTCATTCCTCAAGTGTATAATGGAGATGATATTATTCTAATAAATTGATAATCCAAACACAGCACCTAAGATGATACGTGTAGTAGAAAGTGAGTGCTCAATATATGTTAGGCATCACTATCATTATCATGAGCAGCAGCAGCAGCATCACTATCAGTGTATACTTGTATGATGACCATATCCCATCATATCCAATTGAATATTTATATGTTCCTTTTCAGTAAGGTCATAAGCTTTTTGAGAATGTTGTTTCTTTAAGTATATATCTTCTATACTTAGCACAAAACTATTACACTGTTTATTAAATAAAACAAATGTTGTATTTCATCTAGACTTTGGATAATAATAAATCCCATATTTAGGAAGAAATATTTCTGGTTTATGTAAAAGCCTCTAACTTATTATGGATAGAAAAGAGAAAAATGTAGGTCTTGCCATGCTTTGCTTTTTTCCCATAAATGGTGCGGTGTGGTTTTAGATTTTTAAAAAGCATCCACAAGACCCTCTGACCCCAATATCCTATCCTTCTCCCCTCTTTTTATTCCTCACCTTCACTCCTTTCCTGGGTACCATGTTATAGGATTGTTCAAGCTTGTCCATTGCTTCTAAGTAGAGCTTGTATCCATCAGGCACAGAGAAAGTTCCCCTAGAAATACTTTCCATCAAGGGCTCTGAAAGCTGCTTAAGCTGGGCCTGGCAATATTTTCCAGATGCCTCTTCATTCTGCAGCAAGAAATATTCCTTCTTCATGGCTATGGTTTCCTGGCAGGGAAATGTGGAGAAACCCAAAGGAGAGAAGTTGTTAGAAGGGAAGGTCTAACTGTGATCTTTTTGTAAGAAGCTGTCTTACTTGCGGTCAAGATGGTGAAGTAGGTAACTGCTGTGCTCATCTCCTCCAGGACCACATTAAATTTACAACTAAATCATAGAACAACCATTAAGAACTATCTGTAGACTAGCTGAAAAGAAGTCCTGTAATGATACATATAAGGAGACACCACAATAAAACTGGTAGGAGGCACAGAGATCTGGAGCCCGCAGGTCTCACACTTATGTGTGGCCATTAAGAATCGGAGGGATATCTCAGTGGCTGAGAGTCCTCCTGTGGAATGATGAGTCCCAGCCCACACTCGGTTTCCCACTTCAAGAAACCAGTACCAGAAAGAGAAATTCCTCCAATGTCTGTCTGTGAAAACCTGGAGGGATTGTGAATGAATGAGGAGGGCTTCAGGAGTCTCAGGTGTTCCCTTTGAGGGGCTTAGGAAATGACTCACTTGACCTAGTCTTGCAAGGGAAGCAGCTTGAAAGGCTCCAGGGCTATACAGGGAGAAATGTAATTGACTAGTGTCAGGGCTATGGTGCAGGGGCAGAGGTCAGGGTGGCCCTCTCTGGGGAAAAGTGGGGGCAGGTGCCCATGGCTCCTTTGATAAGCACTCTCCCCACCCAGCTGGCAGGCACAAATGGGAACCAAATTTGAGCTCTCTAATAACATGGCTAACATAATTTATACTAGAGGCCTGGTGCACGAATTTGTGCACAGGTGGGGTTCCTCAGCCTGGCCGGCAATCCAGGCCTATCAAGGGGCTGGCCCTGCGGGGAGGGACCACAGGAGGTTGGCCAGCCAAGGGAAGGGGCTGCAGGTGGTTGGCCTGCCTGCCCAGTCCCTGATTGGGTTGGGGGGGACAATCAAGGGGGGGCCGGACAGCCCTGCCCCTAATCGGGGATGAGGGGCCTGATCAGGGGCAAGGTGGCCAGGGAGAGGGGCCACAGGCAGTTGGGGAGGCTGATTAGGTCCTAGATCGGGCCAGTTGGCTGCTGCAGTGGAACTCATAGCGACTAGTCGTTCTGGTCATTATGGTCATTCTACTCTTCAGTCACTGGGCTTTTATATATGTAGATTACAATGGAAATTTCTTGAGACAGTACTCCAGTTTTTACCTGGTCCAATTGCTTCCAGTAGGTTTTCCACACAAGTGGCCAGTCTTAGCTCACACCAACACTGTCTTAAAATCTTTGAAAGGCCTAGAAACCCCCACAAAGCAGTGGTTGGCCTTGGCATGCCCTGTACCTCTTGCTAAGCAACTCCAAGTCTGGTACAAGCAGTGAACTGAATAGGCAAAGCAATCTTAAGAAAGAAGAACAAAATTGAAAGTATCATGCTACTTGATATGAAACTATACAGTAAATTATAGTAACCCAAACAGCATGGTACAGGCATAAAAACAGACACATAAGGTCAATGGAAGAGAATAGAGATACCAGATATAAACCTCCCCCTATATTGGTCAATTAATGTACGACAAAGGAAGCAAGAATATGCAATGGGGTAAAGACAGTCCCTTCAGTAAATAGTATTAAGAAAACCAAACAGATCCATACAAAAAAATAAACACAAAAAGGATTACAGACTAAAATGTAAGATATGAAACCTAAAAGAAATCATAGGCAATAAAGTCTTTGACATCACACTTAGTGATATATATATATATATATATATATATATATATATATATATATATTTGCGTATATCTCTTTAAGCAAGGGTAACAAAAGAAATGTGTCTACATCAAACTAAATTGTTTGGAACCATCTACAAAGCTAAAAAACACCCCAGTGAACAGGAGAATGTATTCACCAATAACACATGATAGATCTGATAAGGGGTCAATACACAAAATTTTTAAGGAACTCATACAATTTCACACACACACACACACACACACACACACACAGACACACACGCACACATCCAATTAATATGTTGAAAGGGGACCTGAATAGACACTTTTCCAAAGAGGACATACAGAGGACCAAAAGACATAAAAAGATGCTCAGTATCACTAGTCATCAGGGAAATGCAAATTAGAACCACAATGAGATATCATCTGAATGGTTATCATCAATGAATTAACAAACAACATGTGTTGGCAAGGATGTGGAGAAAAGGGAACCATCATGCACTGTTGGTGGAATTTTAAGTTGGTGCAGCCACCATGGAAAACAGTAAGGAGACTCCTCAAACAATTAAAAATAGAACTCCTCCAGCAATTCCGCTGCTGGGTATTTATCTGAAGAAATCCAGAACACTAACTTGAAAAGATATATGCACCCTACATTATTGCAGGATTATTTACAGTAGCCTAGATATTAAAGCAACTTAAGTGTCTATCAATAGGTAATTGGCAAAGAAATGGTACATATATACAAGGAATATTATGCAGCCATATAAAAGAATGAAATGTTGCCATCTGTGACAACATGGATGGACTGAGAGGGTATTATACTAAATGAAAGAAGGCAGACAGAGAAAGACAAATACCATATGATCTCACTTTATGCGGAATCTAAAAAACAAAGGAAATGTAAAAACAAAATGGAAACAAACTTATAAATATAGAGAGCAAGTTGATGACTGCCAGATGGGAAGCAGTTTGGGGTGATTTGGGAAACAAGAAAGGGGATTATGAAGTACAAATTATCAGTTATAAAAACAGTCACAGGGGTTTAAAGTACAGCATAGGGAATAAAGCCAATAGTACTGTAATAACTTTGTCTGGTGCTAGAAGGGTACTATACTTATTGGGTTGATACCTCTGTCAGTTATATAAATTTCTAATCACTATATTGTATACCTGAAACTAATATAATGTATGTCAACTGTAATTGAAAAAATTAAAAAGAAAACTAAAAGAAGCAGTGTGATGGCATCAGGGTGGACTGGGAATTGGAATGCCAGGCATCATATGGAAAGTCCCTTATTCACTTTGGCTCAGGTCCAACCCCTGTGAAATTATGAGGTCAGTAGACATGGTGCCTTTCCCCCAAATTGACATATAATTGACACATGACATTATAATAGTTTTAGGTATACAACTTAGTGAATCATTATTTGTATACATTGTGAAGTGATCACCACAATAAGTCATTAACATCCTCACTTTATCTATCTATATAAAAGGCTAATATGCTAAGTGTCCATCCAGGTAACAACATCACTCAGCAATACCCAGCTTCCTCTCCCTAGCAACAACTAGTCTCCATGCAGTTTCTTCAGCCCAGGCTTTACAGCCAGGTGGAAACATTTCAAACTTTAACCAAATGTCTGTGAAGTGTTTTCCCATGCTTTATTTAATTTGATACTCCCAGAAGTCCTGGAGTAGGTAGATAGGAGACTTGGTGGAATCCTATTTTCTTTTCATTAGCCAGAAAATGGAGATTTAGAAAGCTTAGAAAATTGACCCAACTGAAAAGAAGTAAGAAATGGTGGACCTTGAAAATGACTTTAGGTTTTCTCACTGCACAGAATATAGTCAAACATTGCTGCAGTTAAATCGTTTATTTACCCTTTGTTCTCCCTGCAAAATCTACAACAATAATCTACTTCATGTTGATATTTACTGCTATGTTGCTGACAATTACCTGAAAGAGAAGTTGGGGTGCACTGGAAAAATTTTAGCTACATCACAGAAAGCAGGTCTAATTAAACACACCATATATATATATATATATATATAGCCAAGTTGACTTGCACATGTGCAATACATATAAAGCTCTCACTGGTGCCAATCAATCACATGTGTGTGTTTGTGTGTTTTGCTCTGTCACTGTTGATCATGAATTTGGTTGACACGTCTATTATAGAGAAAGGGTGAACACTGATTTATTTCTTCTAATTAATTTTCTTTCAATGTGCACAAATTCATGCACTGGGAAACTAGTATAGTTATAAACATTTATTTTTCTTTGGATGTGAAGTTTTAGGATTTACTCCCTATTATCATTCAAATATGCACCCCAGTTTTATGCATGGTTCCTTTATCGGTAGTAGGGTTGACCAACAATGAGCAATGGAGAGTTCAATATGACTGTCCTCTACAAACTTGGGTTGCTATGGATGAAATATATACATAGCAAATCAATTGCCCACTAATAAGTTCAACAGTCTCTGAACAGAGTTTTAAGCAACTCCTAGTTTTTTTCAATGAGGGTTTGATTGTGCAAAAATATAGAAAGAAAATGTATTTGCTGGACTTTGACATTTTAATGAAGTTGGTTTTATTCTATATGAACTGAGAGATTTTTGTAACCTGTAAAATAGTCAAAGGCACACTCAAAGACAAACTTTCAGTGAAGGTGCTGATAGTGAGTAGAATTTTGATGTCTTCTAAGAGTTCTCTCCCTTGGTGTCCACTCCCTACATAGTCCTTGGACCCATGGGTATGAGGAGTATTAATCCTATGATTAGATTATGTTATACAACCCAGCTTGACTTTAAGATGGAAAATTTCTGGTGGGCATTATCTAACTACATGAGCCCTTTAAAAGAAGATTTCTTCAGTTGATGGCAGAGTAGGTAGTCACAGAAATTAGAAACAATATAAAAAGATATGATGAATCATTGCTTGCTTGAAGATGGAGGGGAGTTTCCCAGAACCTTCATTTGATCATATAAACCCATTTGAACCTTGTTATCAGCATGTGGTACACTGAGCAGGAAACCCATATCTTGTTCTGGAATCTGACCTAAACAACTATGTGTTTTGCAACAATAGAACATAAAAAATAATTTTTTAGAAAAAGCATGTACAGTATCCTATATAGAGGTCAGTCACTCACAACAATCCAGGCCCATTCTACAGTTAGAAACACATGAACTGGGGAGTCACTAAAAGGAAATGTAGGCATCATTATAGAAGGGCAGTTTTCAGGGAGGATGTATGCTAGATATCTTACCATAAGCTTCTTCTGGAACACCTGGTCGTCATCCTTGAAGGAGCGCTCCATGAAGATTGCAATGGCTTCCCTCTCAGAGGTTGTGTGCAGGTCCAGCAGCTCCTGCAGCGTGTCTGTGGGGAAGCTCACCCTCTGGGCCATCTGCTCGCTATAGTGGTCAGTTGCCATCTGTAGAGCCACTGAGTTCTCTTGCTCAGCCAGAGTTGTCACCGTGTTCTCCAAACAAGGCACTGCTCCACTGTTGATGGCATCCACATAGGCCTTTGCCAGAGTCCCCAGCCCTGAATGACACATTATATTTAGGAAATTAAAAGGAATTTCTCACTCACTGTTTTACAAGCTTTCAAGATCAGCATTCTAAAAATCGCAGCAACTTTACTGAGATGAAGGGTTCTTTTTCCTTTTTCTTCTCCCCATATTCCTCCTTGTTGCCTCCTCCTTTTACTTTTATGTGTCTATTTTCTAATAATGACATTATTGCTTATTCTCTTCATTCTTTTATTGATTTGTGGATTCATCACATTCTAGTATGAAAATAATAATCTCATCCAACACATTCAAGAATTTCCTAGAATAATTTCCCTTTGAATATATAAAATGAGTTTATCTTATAGGTAAGTAAAGTAGGTAATTTGTGGGCACTATTTCAAACTGAATGTGGGGCTCCTTTAAAAAAATCAAGAATTTCAGGACAGTGACACAAACATTAAACCAAGCCTGGGTCCATCTCAGCATAGGGCACTGTGTGTCTGCCCAGTTGGCATATCCATGAATCTAGCCCTGCATATAAAGCTATAGTAAAAATTTCATCTTAAACGCTAATGAGATTTCAGAGGCTTATGTTCTGTTATATATTTTTTCTTACTGGTGTAAATTCTCAAAATATCTCGTGTATCCTCAACAAGACACACCCATCTCATTGGTCTTATCATCATGATGCAGATTCCTGCCCTTAACAGCAGCTTGTGCTTATGTCATTGGTGTATTAGTTTCATGAGACACAGTAGGCTTCAATAATCCCTCATATAGGGAAACTTTAATGAAAAGACATGCATGTCTATATGTGGCATGAATGTCTGGTTTTCCACATCACATAGAGAAGGAAACAAAATTACCAACAAATTCAAAGTGCAATCACACACACTGAACTGCTGAGAAACTTGCTGTAACAGCGAAGACTCACCAATTCCAGTGACAATGATCTCTTCTCTTAGAGTCTTGGTTTTTGCATGTGTGAGGATATACTGACAGAAATTTTTGGATTGCTCCTGAAAATTCCATTCTAGTTGGCTCTCTGACATCTCCTCCATACAGTGTAATACTTTTTTGTCATTTGCAGGCTGGTCAAAGACAAAGCACTTCCGCCTTGGAAAGAACTTCCTGATATACTCTCTAGGCACGTTGGACTTCTGGGTTTGGTGATCCTTGCCTAAAAAAAGAAAAACACTAATCACTGATGAGGCAGTCTTCAGGCAAGGAGATGAAAACATTCATTTCCAGGGATTTTTGCATCACTGTAACACTGGTTCCTGTAAGTCTCCTTTTATTTAATCATGCAAATCAACCTAATGCTAATAATCTACCAAAGCATAGAAATTTCACATTTATTATTTATTTATTTATTTGTTTGTTTATTTATTTATTTATTTGTTTGTTTGTTTATTTATTATTTCCAGAGCCAGGAGCATAGAAAGTACTTCTGGAGAAGACAGGAAGAAGGCATCTATCCCAAGTGAAGAAACTTATGGTTATTTTCCTTAGCCCTTCCATGGTGCCCAATGGTTTAACTGTTTATTATTTTTGAATGATCGATTAATCTCCAAAATGGTCAGAAATACTTTTGGTATTATAGTCCTCAGGCCAGAAATAAAATGTGGGCTCAAAAGTAACAGTGAATTGTTTTCTGGTAGAAATAAGGATATTTATGATACTTCTGGGAAAAGTTTCATGTGAAGGATAGACAATACTCAGAACAGTAATGAAAAACTACTAAAAATAAGAGTTAAAAAAAACAAGCAATATAGATACATTCATAGATTTTTTTAGCAGACATCATCACAAAAGTAATGTTAACCTAATGCCACTTGGAGACCTCACCCATTTTCTTTATCAGTTTATACTGAATGTGACAATGTCACACAGTGTGATTCTAGGCATATATCAGCTGTTCAATAAATGATTCTTGAATTAATAAATAAATTATTAAATAAACAAAAATGAATCTGTTCTTAGGTACTACCTATTATTCTCCCTGCTAAATGTACTCAGTGTTAGGAATTTAATATTACAAAATATTGTATGAGGCTATAGAATGAAGAGAGTGATGTTATAAAAAACAAATAATAAAGGATTTGAAAGTCTTATAGGAATGATTTGTCAATTATTTTTTTGGGGGGGAAACATTCATACAAATATCTTTTATATTAAGAATGTAACCATGCAAGTTATTAAAATACACAACATGAAATGTATTTCAAAAATAAAGTCATTTGATATGTTTGTGATTCTGTGTTTATCATCTTTCATACTAATGAGCATTTTTTGCTAAATAGAAATACTAGTAGGTGAGCTCTGAACTTAGTAAGTAACACAAATATTTTAGCCTTAAAAAATTTTGGCACCGGTTATAATCCTCTAAGTTATTTTTCATGGTGTCAATTTTTCTAAAATCATTTTGTCCAACAATGTATTCTACATTTTCTCAGCCAGCTTAAATTCTGGTCACTTGAGTTTTTTTCAGTAATAATAACAACTGAAACCATACCCACCTGTCATACACATACCACCATTAACATGGGCTTCAATTGATAAAAAATAAAGATTGACCTTAAGTGCTGAGAAATAGGACTCAGTTTATCACACTTCCCACTGAACCTTCTGCCACTCAGACCATCCTTTGATACCTGGAACCAACTTCAAGGCATTCTCCAGGTACTCATCTTCACTGATGGTGCGTCCATCTAACTTCAAGTCCAGTGTGAAATCCCGTACAACCCAAACAAAGTCTGGAAAGAAACTTGCAAACTCGGCTGAGTCATCTACTTCACCAGAGCTGGGAGAGGACTTTGTCCTGATTAGCTTTGTTAGTTCAGTCACATAGCTGGGATCTTAGTTAAGGAATGAGAAATGCTCCCCATCAAAATTTCCAGATCTTACCCAGAAACAATTTTTATTAACATTCTTATTCACCCAGTGTTCTTTTTACTTCAACCATGATTATTGACATGAGGAAACCACAATGTCAAAAATAGTCTCAGTTTTCCCATAGCCTCCATGGCACATGGAGGTTGGGTTCCTGGAAGGATACTGCAGCTGCTCCAGGGCCTGGTGGTTGATGCTGCCCATGCTGTTATAGACAAACATGCTGCTCAGAAGCACGGCCAAGGCAAAGATCCATAAGTCATTCTTAGGGTCGCCCTAGAAAGTGCATTACAGTAGGGGACTTAGGTGTCTATTGTTTTTGTTTGTTTTGATTTTCAAAAAATAAAATGAAAACTAAAAATTAAAAAAGTACTTTTTTTTTGGCTAATGCTCACTTGAGGATATTTTTCCCATTGATTTTTTATAGAGAGTGGAATGAGTGAAATGGAGGGAGGGGAGGAGGGAGAGAGAGAGAGAGAGAGAGACATAGATGTGAGAGAGACAGAGCCATTGGTTGCCACCCGCTCCCACCTTAATCAGGGTTGGGATTGAATTTGCAACCGAGGTACGTGCCCTTGACAGGAAATTGAAACCTCAACCCTTCAGTGTGCAGGCCAATGCTCTAACCACTGAGTCACAACAGCCAGGGCAAAAAATTACCATTTTAATCAAACTTTTACTTTAAAGACGTAAAAATAAATGAAAATGTTAAAGAGTTTTTTCTTTTAAAAAATACACTTACTATAAACTTAATGAAAGAAACATTCTCAAAGCCAAACTGTAAATGATGCCTGTATTCTAAGATGGAAACACAGTAATGAAAAGTTTAAGTGTATAAATGCACTGATCTTTCCCTCAACAGGCACATTTTCCCAACTTATCTCTCATCTTACAATATAATCCATCATTACCATAAAAATTACACCTAAACTGGCTAAATCTAGACTTACTTAGGTTTTAGTCTGTTTTTTTGTTTGTTTTTTCCCCCACAAAACAAGCTTGATAGCTAAAAGATGAGCTAATATTAAATTGTGTATTATGGCTCAAGTCAAATTACAGGATTATGTTTTTCATCACATAAACAACAATGAAAATAAAACCAGAAGGGATCCCAGTGTAATAAGTGATCTAAAACAAGTGGAACAATGGTAGGAAATGAAACCTTAAGCTACAGAAGCTGACTTGTGTTTCAGTCAGAAACCATGAAGCCTTCTCGGGCCTGTGATGTACGAATTGTACTCTCTCTGCAACAGCTTTAGTGTTCCAAACACTAGGAACTAGTAAAAACTTTAGGTTTGAGGAACTCCAATGTGGAAAAGCTACTCCAAGCATTTCACTTCAAGTGACTGAGAGGTACTTAGAAATAAATGCATGAAAAACCTGAGAGCATGAGACATCCTTTAAGAAAGGGACCTTTAAATGAACTGCTGACTCTGGAGGGCCTCTACCCTTCACTTCTAATTAAGCATGGAAGAAAAACAGAGACTGGCTAATTTTTTTTTATCCAAATAAAGTGCTAACTTAATGGAACCCTTAGTTATTCAAAGTCATAGTATTGTGTGAACCACACAATACTAGTTACACAGTAAGCCAAGGATAACAATCCAGATCTGTTGTTAAAAGTACCAGTTCACGTACAGAATTATCATAATGCTATCCTATATAATAAAAGGTTAATATGCAAATCGACCGAACAGTGGAATGACCGGTTGCTATGATGCACACTGACCACCAGGGGGGAAGATGCTCAATGCAGGAGCTGCCCCCTGGTGGTCAGTGCACTCCAACAGGGGGAGCACTGCTCAGCCAGTAGCTGGGTTCATGGCTGGCGAGCACAGTGGCGGTGGCAGGAGCATTCCCACTTCCATGGCAACACTAAGGATGCCTGACTGCCAGCTTAGGCTCACTTCCAGGCCTAAGCTGTCAGTTGGACATCCCGCAAGGGCTCCCAGACTGCAAAAGGGTGCAGGCCAGGCTGAGGAACACTGCCCCCCCACCCCCACCCAAGTGCATACATTTCATGCACCAGGCCTCTAGTTTTAAATATTATCTACATTTTAAAAAAACACAAATCTTCATCATTTAGGTAAAAAACAAATTTCATGTTTCTTCAAAGGGATGTCAATGCTAAATGTGATTAAAACATTTGAGTAAAACCTTTTGTCATTTTTTTCCTTGACCTACTGAATATTTTCCAGTACCATTTTGTAGTTTTATTGGATGACTTTGGGAAAATAACATGGCGAATATTGTTGTTTTATAATACAAAGGAGGGCTCTCATTTATAAGCAAACCTGGAACATAGAAGACCATAAGAAATATGTCAGTGAAGAGCTCATTTAAAAACTATTCAGCATTTAGTATGTAGAGAATTGGAATGCACAATTGAAGACTGTAGTTCTTGAAGAAGTGTGATAAAACCTCATTTATCAAAAGACCTTGGTGTCAAAGAGTGCCCTTGCACCCTCTTCTAACTCTGTAGGAATACATCAGATTTGGATTTCCCTAGGTCTACTACTTCCTTTAAAAAAAAAAAACAGAACAAGGGTATTGAGCTACAACTACAACTGACTAGTTCAAAAACTGTTTTAAAAGTTAGGTTTGTATATTATAAATTGTACACTCAAAACCATCTCTTACAATCCAAGGTTAGTAACCCAGCCAGCTTAAATCAAAGGTTTTTCTCACCTAGGTCCCAGTACATGGATGATGGACTCAAGTACTTACTATACTGGGAAATAGAGATCAAGAAAGTATTTATTGGTCAAAGTTTAAGTTACACAAGATGTGTCCTTGAATCAGATCCCTCTTCAACTCAAGCACTCCTTTACTGACAGCACTTTGTAAATCACACCAAGAAAATCACCCCAGATAGCAAGAGCTAAGACATTTGAAATGTGGTCACTGTAGCTTTTCACTTGGATGGCAGAAGCAATTGTGGAAGATGGACTGGATCAAGCCTTCCCCAATGTTGTAGGACTGAGCAAGTCAGTGAGTTCACCAGTAAAATTATAGTAAATTAGAAATATGCTTATGTGAACCAGAGAGGCAGGACTGTTAGCCCCTGAGGAAAGAAAACTATCCACAGAACTAGAGGCTTTTTAAATTTAGATTTTCTAAATTCATTCTCCCTCCCCATCTTTTTTTTTTTTTCCTTCTCAGTAATGGAAACCAAAAGTGCATTAGTGCTACTTTCAACTTTGACTCATGCTAACATAAATAAGGAGAAAATATTGAATTGCAAGTCACACTATAAATACAAAATACTTATATGATCCCATAATAGTGCTTTTTGTGGGTCTAATTCGTGTTTTTAGAGAAGTCAGTGCAAAATTCATCTTTAACAAATACATATTCCTGGTAGCTGAAGCTTTTCTGGAGATTTTTAAGTAGATTATTTCACTGTAATCCATTTTCATGGGTCCTACCTCCAACCCCATTAATCTCTTACAACTTAACTAGTAGGTCCCATGGACTATAGTTTCCTCTGGGAATGACTGGGTTAGGATCCCAATTTTTATATTCCCTGACAACACTGCATATTACTTAATTCTCAACTATGCTCTTGGTCTTTGCTTCATTCACTGCCATATCTGTAGTACCTAACACAAAGCCCTGAATGCAGCTTTCCAATAAGTATTTAACTTGTACTTGTTGCCCCAGTGTAAAAATAAAAAGATCTATTCTTAATCAAAGTATTGAGTTTGCCAAGAAAGTAAGTTCTACAAAATAGAAGTTTGCTTCATTATTCCTAATTAAATTTGTAGCTTAGAGAAATACATCGTGAAAGTTGAGGTGTCAAATTAAAATGTAAGTGGAGTATCAAGAACAAAAAATTCTTTGCCTTACCTTTTCCACATCGCCCAGGCCCTCAGTGTCCAGAAGGACCAGAGTGTGGTTGGGCTTGGAGGGGTGGGGTACAGACCACATCCAGATGCCCTTGGTTTCAGACCGCACTGTGGAGCCCAGAGGAAAACCTGCAAAGAAAGAGGAGAAAGTCCTATAGAGTAACAGCAGATAGTCCTGGCTGCCCATAGGTTACATTGGTTAAACTTGTCAGAATGTGAGTGCCAGGCTGGGAGAAAGGTTGCTTTCATTTCAGCAAGAACAGCCTATCCAAATCTTTATACATATTAAGGACCTTCTCAAGAAACACTTTATGTTCTCTATTTACCTCATACTATCAGTAATAGTTCAAGCTATGTCACATTACATAATTAATATAACCTCTACTGATTATATATATATATATATATATATATATATATATATATATATTTCTCATCCGAGGACATGTTTATTGATTTTAGAGAGCGGAAGGGAGATAGCTAGGCAGGTAGATAGATTGAGAGATAAAATTTGACATGAGAGAGGGAAACATTGATTTGTTGCCCCTTGTACACGCTCCAACCTGGGACTGAACCTGCAACCTAGGTATGTGCCCTCACCCAGAATCAAACCTATGACCTTTTGGTGTACAAGACAATGCTCCAACCAACTTCGACCCACCCACCCAGCCATGGCTTGACTTTTATATTATTTTCTGACACTGAAGAGCTCCCTTGTTCTTCAGGTTCTGGAGGAGTTCACCCAGTGGGAGGCATCAAAAGGAGATCAGAGGTCAGACGTGTTCTCCTCACTTTCCTCCTAGTGAGCCATGGTGTCTTAGTGCCTCTGTTCCTTTACCTTTGGTCACTCCCCCTTCCATGCCATATCTCTGGTCTTTGCCACATTCTGTTATCTACTTTTGCTTGCCACATCTGAAATAGTAGTTTTAGAGTCTACCTGGCCATTGCTATTGCCACTCTCTGTATGCATCCTCATCCCACATTGGTTCTTTGTGCTGTGCTTATGCCCTCGTAAATCATCCCTCATTAAATGTTCTTCAGTACCCCCAAATAGGTAATCTGAGTCCTGCCAGGACCTGGATAATACAGCAGCTTTTATTGGATTTTTACCTCCCCTTTATCCCTCTATTTTCCTCAATTTTTTTTTTCTCTTCTAAAAAATGATGAGTTCTTTGCTCACTGCTTCACGTGCTGACAAAATGGAGGGGGAAAGAGAAAGAACCTGTGATATTTTCTAGATCCTCTTTCCAAAGGCAGAAATTAAGTACACAGTGGGAGAGAGTGTGGGGTATATGCCAAGGAACCCACTGATGATATATCTTGTCCCACAGTTTAGAATTTTGACCATCTCCCATCTTCCAATGTCTCCTTCAATGAAGAATGGAAATGAACTTGATAAAATACCTGGGGGAGGTTGAGTCAGCATGGCTGAAGTCATTCAATTTCTACATCCAGAGTATATTCCACAGACAGAATATAAAGCCTGAGGTGGTCTGCATTCTTCTACATGTGATAGTGTTTGATTGCTTTCTGACTAATCCATAGTAATCTGAAGTTCCCATTACCCCAGCAAGGAAAGGCAGGGTATAATTGGAGGTCATTGGTCTCAGCTTTGGGAGGTAAAACAAGTTGTCAACAAAGAAAGAGAGTTCAGAGAGAGAGAGGGAGAGAGAGAGAGGGAGAGAGAGAGGGAGAGAGAGAAAGAGAGAGAGGGCTCTAATTCATCAAAGTTTTGCTATGAAATGAAGCAAACAATTGGATGGTAGCCCCATTGAAATATGGGATATACAGAATACACTGCTATTTGTTTACTTCCTACCCTTTTTTTAGAAAAAGCAACTATTGAACAATATTTGTATGCTAGAGTTTAGAGCAGAAGTAATGTAGGAGAAAGGAAGGGAATACTTTCTGGTGCTGAGCTGACTAATGGGTGGTTCTTTGATAGGGAACTCTTTATTACTGAAGAAATGAGTGACATTTTGTGGACAGATGGGGTTGAAGTTATAAATCTAGCAATTAAACTTAAAAGTTTTCTTCACTGGGAGGAATGAGGCCTTTTTTAAGGATGACCACGAGAGAGGCATGATCAGCCTCTGTTATCACTATCTCCGAGCAAATGGCGCTGCCCCAGAACAACACTCACCCTGGTTCTTTCCTGCCAGGCGGTTCATCAGGTAAGATTTTCCTGTTCGATACAGACCTGCAATGGCGACCACCACCACAGGCTGAGAGATCTTGTCTAGAATCTCCAGTGCTGTTGGGTTTACTGTCAGCTGATTATTCTGATTTTCCACCAGACAGATGGGGTCCATCAGGGTACATTCAGAGGCCATGGTGAGCTGTAACCCAGAGGAACAACTCAGTACAACACAAGATCCTGAAGTCATTATCTAATGGTTATACAGGTCATTTGCATATCAGCTTTACACTCCTGGAGAGCATATATCAGTTTCCTACATTTTGTATGTTTCTAAAAGATAAGTATTTAGCCTAGTGTGTCATGGCCTGGTACAGATTCCTTATGTACATTATTATATTGATCTATAAATGAACCTTAAAACAACCTTGCCCATGTGATGCATAAAAGGATTATAATGAGAAAAACAAACCACTGATGATGGAGCCTTTAGAAGGTTAACATATTGGGGGCAAGTTGAGGCAGAATGGGACATGGCAGGAGATGAGGAGTGACCAGAGAAGATACCAGGAGTTCCATGGTTATTTGTTTTCTTGTTAACTGCATATATTCTCTGAGTAACTACCATATGCTGGGCACTGGTCTATATGCTCAGTATCAAGTGGTGAACAAAATGGATACCAATTCTTGCCTCATGAAACTCTATCCTAGTGGGAGGAGACAGACAATACAGAAAGCAAATAAGCAACATGCATAGTATATGTATATTAGATGAGTTTATATAGAGGGTGGTCAGGGAAAGTCTGCCTCTCTGAGAAAGAGAAATAGATGTGATCTTTGACCTTGAGGAGGACAGGTTTAGTGAATCCCAGAGCAGGAGAGGGCTGGCAGAGGGAAGACATTGAAAGGAAGAGGAAGAGATGAAGAATATGGCTCCTTCTCAAAATACAATAAGACAACCCTAGCCAGTTTGGCTCAGTGGATAGAGCATCAGCCTGCAGACTGAAGGGTCTCGGGTTCGATTCCAGTCAAGGTCACATGCCCAGGTTATGGGCTCAATCCCTAGTGAGGGCATGCAGGAAGCACCCAATCAATATTCTCTCTCATCATTGATGTTTTTATCTCTCCCTCTCTTTTCCTATCTGAAATCAATAAAAATATATTTTAAAAGCACACAATAAGACAAAGACAAGTGTCACATGATCTCACTCATATATGGAATCTAAAGAACATAATAAACTGATGAACAAAATAGATACAGAAACATGTAAACAGAATAGACTATGGAATCTCAGAGGAAGGTGGGAGTGGGTGGGTGGGAAGGGATTGACCAAATAACTTGTGCTTATATGTGTAACCAGTAGACACAGACAGTAGTGTGGTGAGGGCCTGGGGGAGGGGGAGGTGCAGGCCAGAAGGGGTCAATGGGGAAAAAGAGGAACTTATATAATACTTTCAACAATAAAGATTAAAAAACACACAATAGGCCAAAGCATTACTGGACCCAGATAAATTAATGGGTGCATGAATTCATTTAATTGGAATCAAAGGACATTATTCCTTACTTCTAGGCTGACAAGGAAGAGAGTCAGTAGCCAGCATGTTTTAGGGTGTGCCCAGATCTGCCAGAGTCCCACAGCTGGTGAGTCCCTACTTTACTGTTTTCATCATAGGGGGTATAAACAGGAGGAATTACAGAATTTATTTCTTGAAATGAATATTTAAAATTTTGGTCGGAATAGATGACTTCATAAAAATTTTTTTTAAATGCAAGTAAACTGGAATATCCAATACAAAAGCTGGTAAGTTCAAATAAAGAAGTAAAATGAAATAGTTCTGTGTGGCATTAGATGGTTTTCAAAGTTTATTCCCCAGGAGAGTCGGTCATCTGAAGTGATGGTGAAAACTACCCCAAGCCTTGATTTCTCAGCAAGTATGACAGGATATTCTGAGATGGTTCTTGTATGGACCACATGTTAGAAACAATGCCTGGTAAGCAAGCACTATTAGATCTTATAGGTATTTCTAACAGTTGATCAGTGAGCATGAAATTGAATTATTCTATATAACAGAGCTTTGTGCTACCTTTGGGATATTAAGTATTACTAATACAAAAAGAATCTGTGTCAATCTCTTAAGATTTAAATTGTCTGTAAATTAAGGACCACTATTTCTCTCAGTTTCTCCAATGCCTGGAGGTGGGGGTCGGGGAGGAGGTGGTGGTGGTCAGGGACTGTCTGAGGAGGGACAGGGAGATGGAGGGGGAGAGACTCCAAGGAGCCTCTGCAAGTGGATGGGGTTTACTCCATCCGTCCCAGGAAAGATTTAACCCCTTTTCGCATTTGAGGGAGGATGCTTTCCTGCCCCTCTTTTCCCCCCATGGAGGGCTGTTTGTGTAGCCCTGGGCGGGTGCCAGAGGGGCAGCTCACCCTGGAGACAAGGTGGATGGGGGCTGGTCGCTTCACAGAGAAGCCTCTGATCCAAACAGAGACACTGAGGTGTTGGTAGCCAGGCCCAGTACTAGCTTCCCACTCTCCCCTGCCCTTCAGTGCCAAGCCCGGGCTGCCTGTGTGGGGTGTGCATCTAGGCACCTGTTGTTGTTGATATTAAGGAATATGGGCCTAGAAGAGCAAGTGTAGGAGCGAACTTACTTGTCTCTGTGACTCCTGTGCAGCAGACAGGGGACAAGTTCTCAGCTGTCCTAGCTTTTTCCTCGCGTGTTCCTCCAGCGTCTGGCTCCTCCAGATACTGACTGTTCTCTTTAAAAGCTGAAAGTCATGCCAGATATTACAGCCAAGAAGTTATGGGTCGGCTTGATAAGAACCCAAATCAAAAGGCCATGTGCTTCTTTGAGAACTGAATCATTGGGTCTCCCCCGGCCCTCCCTTACCTCACCCTCTTTTTTTTTTTTTTTTTTTAACTGAGGCAGGAGAGCAGGTGACCTGAGAAGAAAGTTGAGGTTTCTCCAGACCTGTCCTCAGAATTCCAGGTTGGTCCCTCCTCAGGTGGCTTGTGTTTCCTGAACACAAAAGAAATACAGAGCAGCAGGCTGAATGTGAGCCAAGGGACAGCAGGGGTAGTTTTGTGAAGAAAGAGGCATGTTTTTAAATCTCCTTTCCTTAAATTTTTTCACTTGTTCAATTATTTTTGTTCAACATAACTTTGTTTCATTAGCAAGACAACAACAAGCAAACACATAAAAAACACTGTGTACAAAATTCTTGATTTTATAACCCAGACGAACTCACTATTCTTTTGTTACATATAGTTGGTTTCTTGCTTATACAAGGGTGGATCCATATTTGGTGGGGGAGGGAGTGAGGACAGTATAATTTGAGAGTCTGTTTCAAATAAAGCAACAGAAAAACACAAATGAAAAGGGAAATATTCAGTCTGGTCAGCAGTCCAGTGTTTGGACCCAAGCACCTAGAGGTCACTTGTTAGATTCCAGGTCAGGGCACATACCTGGATTGCTTGCCATTAGGGGGTATGCAGGAGGCAGCCAATCATGTTTTTCTCTCATTGATGTTTCTCTTGCTCCCTTCCTCTCTCTCTAAAAAAAAAAAAAAAAAAAAAAAAAATTTAAAAAACAACAAAAAAATCCAAAAAAACCCCCATTCAAAATGACCAAAAAGATGTACTAATATTTCTATAAAGCTGACAAATGTTACAGACATTTTGTCTCATCGGTTTGTTCCTTTCGGTTAAGGTACTCCTATCATATTTGAATTTCGGTGTGAGCTAGAATGCTGGCTTATATATTTTAGTTGACTATCAGGGAAATTTCCATTTACCTTAAAAAAAAGCATTCCATTGTACTGAACTATAGAATAAAAATTGTATCAATTCTTTGAGTGTCAATTTCATTTTAGCCAATATATTTCTGTGATATGGTCTCTTTGATAATAACAGTGATAAATACAAAAAACAGATTATGGAGACTTAATATTTACAACACTAACAAAAATGGATTTATATTATGTTACATAAAGGAGACTTTTAAATGAAATAACATCAGAAAATGAAATTTCATTTTGAAAACTTTGAATCCTCCTTTCTTCCTTTGATATGTGACCTGATACTACCAATCACACTTTCATCAGAAAGTTGTCTTTGACAAATTTATAATTTAAATGTTAAAATGACTCTGCAAAAACTTATAGTGAAATTAAATGATCAATTTTTTATTCATTCTTACTATTTATGTTGTCTGTTTTCTTTAAAAATATTGAACTTATTGAAGTGACATGTACACTAATAAAAGAGAAAGATGCAAATTAAACATCACTTCATCATTCTGCCACTCTGCTACACCCACAAGCCAAGCCCACCAGCCAATCAAGAGCGAGTATGCAAATTAACTTAACTAAGATGGCTGCAGCCACCGAGCTGGAGCGAGCAGAAGGCTTGGGTTGCCCCTGGCGATGGGGGAAGCCAAGCTTCCTGCCTGCCCTGACCGGCCCTGGGCTCCTTTCAAGGCTATAAAGTTTCAATTATAGAAGATAAATAAATCCCAAATACCTGCTTCCAGCCCGGCCTGGCCTCCACTAAAGGAGGCGCTGGGAATAAAAACGAAAAAAGAAAAAAAGGAGGGGTTTGGAGCTTGGGTCACCAGGGGGCATGTCCAGCCTGAAAATGACCCTCAGCCTCTCACCCAGGCTGGCCAGGCACCCCAGCAGGACCCCCCACCCTGAGGGGCTGTGGGCAGCCTGAAAACGGCCCTCAGCCCCTCACTGAGGCTGGTCATACCCCCATGGGGTGAGGGTCCCTGTTGGGGGGTTTGGCCAGCCTGCAAACAGCCATCAGCCCCTCACCCAGGCTGGCCAGGCACCCCAGAAGCACCCTGCCCTGTTCCGGGACACCCTTCAGGGCAAATCAGCCAGCCCTCACCTGTGCACCAGGCCTCTATCCTATCTACACTAATAAAAGAGAAACATGGTAATTAGTGTACGACCGCTACCCTTCCCATTGGCTAATCAGCATATCCTTATGCAAATTAACTGTCAGCCAAGATGGCGGCCGGCAACCAGGCAGCTGGAAGCGAACATGAGGCTTGCTTGCTCCAGGACTGCAGACTCCAATGTTCCCCGCCTGACTTGCCAGCCTCTGAGCTGGCAGTTTGAAACATTCTAACAAATATAGGCAGGGATCTCAAAGCTGGAGTTATACATTGTTTCGATTATAGAACCAAAACAAACCAGATACCTGCTCTCAGAGCTAGAGCCAGAGCTAAAGCTGGCCCAGAATAAAATAAAAAAAAGGAGCGGTTGGGAGCTTCAATCAACAACCGCCAGCCTGAAAGCAGCCCTCAGCCCCTCACCCAGACTGGTCAGGCACCCCAGTGGGGACCCCCACCCTGAAGGGTGTGTGACCAGCTGCAAACAGCCATCATCCCCTCATCCAGGCTGGCCAGACACCCCAGTGGGGACCCCCACCCTGATCCAGGACACCCTTCAGGGCAAACCAGCCGGCCCCCAGGCCTCTATCCTATATAGTAAAAGGGTAATATGCCTCCCAGCACCGGGATCAGCAGAGCCGCGAGGCCTCCTGGCACCGGATCAGCGTGACGGGGCCAGCGCCCAAACCCCCTGATCGCACTGTGGCTCTGTGTGTGACAGGGTAGAGCCATAACCTCCCCATCAGCCCTGCCCTGAGTGTGACAGTGGCTGTGCTCCAACCCCCTGATTGGCCCTGCTCTGTGGGTGATAGAGGGTGGTGCCCTAACTCCCCTATCGGCCCTACTCTGTGTGTGACAGGGGGGAGCTCCCCTACCCCCTGATGGGCTCTGTTCTGTGCATGACAGGGGGTAGCGCCCAACCCCCTGATTGGCCCTGCTCTGTGCGTGACAGGGGGTGGTGCTGCAACTCCCCAATCAGCCCTGCTCTGAGCCTGACCAGGGGCTGCACTTAGGGATTGAGCTTGCCCTCTGCAACCCAGGAGCAGGCCTAAGCCAGCAGGTCGTTATCTCCTGAGGGGTCCCAGACTGCGAGAGGGCACAGGCCGGGCTGGGGGACCCCCCCCCCCCCCGCGAGTGCACAAATTTTTGTGCACTGGGCCTCTAGTATAATATAAGGGTAATATGCAAATTGACCCTAACAGCAGAACAACTGGAAATGACTGGTCACTATGACACACACTGACCACCAGGGGGCAGATGCTCAATGCAGGAGATGCCCCCTGGTGGTCAGTGCGCTCCCACAAGGGGAGCTCTGCTCAGCCACAAGCCAGGCTGCCAGCTGCCAGCACAGCGGTGGTAGTGGGAGACTCTCCCGCCTCCTCATCAGTGCTAAGGATGTCCGACTGCAGCTTAGGCCTGCTCCCCGCTGGCAAGTGGACATCCCCTGAGTGCTCCGGGGCTGCCAGAGGGATGTCTGACTGCCAGCTTAGGCCCGATCCTCCAGGGAGCAGGTGGGCATCCCCTGAGCAGCCCCAGACTGCGAGAGGGCACAGGCTGGGCTTTGGGACCCCCCCTGAGTGCACAAATTTTTGTGCACCATGCCTCTAGTTCAGTGGTCAGCAAACCAGGCTCGCAAGCCACATGCGGCTCTTTGGCCCCTTGAGTGTGGCTCTTCCACAAAATACCAACTTCTGTGCATGGGCCACGAAGTTTCAGTCGCACTGTATGTGTGTGCTGGCATGTGGTATTTTGTGGAAGAGCCACACTCAAGGGTCCAAAGAGCCACATGTGGCTCGCGAACTGTAGTTTGCCAACCACTGCTCTAGTTGGTTAATTAAATTATATATGTTTCAAATGTATAGCTCTATAAGACATCATCTGTATATTGTAATGTGTGTGTTCACTACCATGGTCAAGTCTCCTTCCATCACCATTTATTCCCCCTTTATCATCTTCTTCCTTCCCTCACCCCCCTTTGCCTCTAGAAATTACCATTCTGTTGTCTATATCTGTGAGCTTGATTTTTTTGGCTGAATCCCTTCACCTTTTTCACACAACCCCCATTTCCCCTCCCCTCTGTCCACTGTCAGTCTGTTCTCTATATCTATGAGTCAGTTTTGATTTGCTTGTTTGGTTATTTTGTTCATTAGATTCCACATATAAGTGAAATCATATGTTATTTGTCTTTCTCTGACTAGCTTATTTCATTTAACATAATACTCTCAGGTCCATCCATGTTTCTTTATTTTTGATGGCCCAGTAGTATTCCATTGTGTAAATATACCACCGCTTTTTTATCCACTCATTTACTTACGAGCATTTGGGATGCTTCCAACTCATGGCTATTGTAAATAACTGCAGTGAACACAGGGCTGCATATATTATTTTGATTCAGTGTTTCAGATTTCTTCAGGTATATTGCCAGAGGAGGGATTCCTGGGTCAAAAGGCAGTTCCATTTTTAAGTTTTTGAGGAAACTCCATACTGTTTTCCACAGTGGTGGCACCAATCAGCATTCCCACCAACTGTGGATGAGAGTTTCCTTTTCTCCTCATCCTGGCCAGCATTTGTTGTTTGTTGATTTATTGATGATAATGATTCTGAGAAGTGTGATGTGATAACTCATTATGGTTTTAATTTACATTTCACTGATGGTTATTGATGTTGAGAATATTTTCATATGTCTATTGGCCATCTGAATATCCTCTTTGGAGAAGTATCTGTTCACATCATTTGCCAATTGTTTGTTTGTTTTTGCTGTTGAGTTGGTTAAGTTCTTCATAAATTTTGGATAATAGCTCTTTATCAGATTTATAATTATTGAATATATTCTCCCATTCAGTGTGTTCTCTCTTAATTTTGTTGATGGTTTCCTTTTCTGTGCAAAATTTGTTTAGTTTGATGTAGTCCCATTTGTTTTTCCTTCTATTTCCCTTGTTCAAGGAGATTTATCTGAAACCTATTGCTATAAGAAATGTCAAAGATTTTACTGCATATGTTTTCCTCTAGGATTTTTATGGTTTTGAGTCTTACATTTAAGTCTATAGGCCATTTTGTGTTTATTCTTGTGTATGGTACAAGAAGGTGGTCCAGTTTCAATTTTTTTTTCGTTATCTGTCAAATGATTCAATGTCATATGTTGAATAGACTTTCCTTACTCCCCTCTATATCCCTACTTTCTTTCTCAAATATTAATTGACTATAAAGGTGTGGATTTATTTCTAGGCTCTCTATTCTATTCCACTGATCTGTATTTTTGTTTCTATGCTTGTTTCTGTATTTCTGTTTGTATGCATGTTGCTTTGATTATTATGGCCTTGTCATATAGTTTATTATTAGATACTGTGATACCACCAACCTTGTTCTTCTTTCTCAAGATTGCTGTGGGTATTTGGGGTTTTTTGTGATTTCATATAAATTTTTGCAATATTTATTCTAGTTCAGTGAAATATGCCATTGATGTCTTTTTTTTTTTTTTTTTAACTATAAGGAGGAGAAAGGCATATATCTTTACAATGTTTATTCTTTTATTTTTTTTATTTTTTTTATTTTTTTATTTTATTTTATTTTTTTTATTTTGTTTTGTTTTTTTTTTATTTTTTTAAAAATATTTTAATAATTTTTATTTCTTAAAGTATCCACCCCTTGACATTCCCCCGGCCCTTACCCCCCGCCTCCTCCGCCCCGTGTCTTGTGTCCATTGGTTAATCTTATATGCATGCATATAAGTCCTTCAGTTGGTCTCTTAATCCCCCCCCAACCCTCCCCAGGCTTCCCACTGTAGTTTAACATTCTGTTCAATGTTGCTCTGCTCCTGTATCTACCCCTGTTCATCAGTCCATACTGGTCCCCTTTATTTGTCCCAACCTCACTGGAGTAGTCTCAACCTCACCAGGGCCGTCTGAGCCTCACCAGGGCCGTTTCGACCTGACCGGGGCCGTCCCTACCTCACGGGGGCCGTTTCAACCTCACCGGGGTTGTCCCTACCTCACGGGGCCGTTTCAACCTGACCGGGGTGTCCCTACCACACCGGGGCCGTCCCTACCTCACGGGGGCCGTTTCAACCTCACCAGGGTCATCCCTATCACACCGGGGCCGTTTCAACCTCACCGGGGTTGTCCCTACCACACCGGGGCTGTTTCAACCTGACCGGGGTTGTCCCTACCACACCGGGGCCGTTTCGACCTGACTGGGGTCGTCCCTACCTCACGGGGGCCGTTTCAACCTCACCGGGGTCGTCCCTACCTCACGGGGGCCGTTTCAACCTGACCAGGGTTGTCCCTACCACACCGGGGCCGTTTCGACCTGACCGGGGTCGTCCCTACCTCACGGGGGCCGTTTCAACCTGACTGGGGTTGTCCCTACCACACCGGGGCCGTTTCGACCTGACTGGGGTCTTCCCTACCTCACGGGGGCCGTTTCAACCTCACCGGGGTCGTCCCTACCACACCGGGGCCGTTTCGACCTGACTGGGGTCGTCCCTACCTCGCGGGGGCCGTTTCAACCTCACCGGGGTCGTCCCTACCACACCGGGGCCGTTTCAGCCTGACCGGGGCCGTCCCTACCTCACGGGGGCCGTTTCAACCTCACCGGGGTTGTCCCTACCACACCGGGGCTGTTTAAACCTGACCGGGGTTGTCCCTACCACACCGGGGCCGTTTCGACCTGACCGGGGTCGTCCCTACCTCACGGGGGCCGTTTCAACCTGACTGGGGTTGTCCCTACCACACCAGGGCCGTTTCGACCTGACCGGGGTGGTCCCTACAACACCGGGGCCGTTTCAACCTCACCGGGGCCATCCCGACCTCACCGGGGCCATCCCAGCCTTACCGGGGAAACAGGAAGTTTGGCCCTCTGTCCCCTGCCGGCGGCTCCCCACCAGACAAAATCTCCAGGCATTCCTGGTGGTTGAACATCCAGCACTCCTGCCCTCCACCAAGTGCACAGACTGCCTGTCTGCTGTCCCCCAGCACCCCACAAGAGACTGGGACCAGTGGGCATGTTTGTGCGCTTGCTGGTACAGCAGTTCCACAGTGCCGGCCAAGTCAGGCCCAGTCCTGGCCGGCCCCGGACCCGACTCTGCCCCCCGATTGCGTCCCTCCCAGATGCAAGGAGCTGAAATCTGCAGCCTGCTGGGATGGGCTCTGTACTTGGTGCCTCTGCACATCCTACTCAGTCTCAATGCGCTTCTTTCTATGCGAGGAGTTGAAATCTGCAGTTTGTTGGGTTGGGCTCTGTACTTGGTGTCACATCCTACTCAGTCTCAATGTTCTTTCTCTCCTTCCAGTTGTAGAGCTTCCACTGGGCCAACTTTCCCATGGTTCTGTATGATAGGTGTTTGTCTGATATTTGGTAGTTTCGATGTTGTTGTGTGAGGTAGCTCGCACAGGTCTCTTCCTTATGCCGCCATCTTGGTTCTCCTGGGTCTGCTTCTTGAGTGTGTCTCCCATGGCTGTGAGCAGTTGAAGTCTGCAATTTGTTGGGATAGGCTGCAAAAGCGCAGGTGGGTCTTTTTGTGCACCTGGCACAGCTTGGATGGGGATGTAAATTGATTAGGGCTGAGTCTCAGGGAGTCGCCATGGCGGAGCAAATAGCACTGGTTGAGTCTCCGCGGCCCCTTGAATCTCTGCCAGGGCTTTGTGTCCCCCAGTGCCGGCGAGCAGCTGTGCAACAGAGTCTCCCTCGCTTTCTGATGGCTGCAAGGCCGTGCTGCCTCTCCCCGTAGGGTCTGGTGCCTCATGATCCCGCCTGAACCAGCTCAGTGGATTTGAAAGTTTGCAGAAGCAAAGGCGTTTCTACTTGTGAGTCTGGCACAGCCCAGATGGGAATGTAAATTGCGTAGGGCGGGGTCACAGGGAGTCGCTGGGGCGGAGACTCAGCGGCCCCTTGCCTATCCAGGACACCAGGACTTTGCATCCCCCAGTGCCGGCGAGAAGCCGAGCGCCAGAGCCTCCCTCGCTTTCTGGCCGCTGGAAGGCTGTGCCGTCTCTCGCCTTGGGGCCTGGGGCCTCAGAGACCCGCCCGAACCAGCTCAGTGGATTTGAGAGTTTGTAAAAGCACAGTCATTCCCTCTTGTGCCTCTGGCACAGCCCTGAGGGTAGGGCGGGGTCACAGGGAGTCGCCAGCATGGAGGAAATAGCGATGGCGGCGTCTCCGCGCCCCTCGCCTCCCCGGGACACCAGGACTTCTTGTCCCTCAGTGCCGGCGAGCAGCCGCGTGTCAGAGCTTCCCTCGCTCTCCGACCACTGCAAGGCCGTGGCCGCCTCTCCCTGTGGGATCTGGGGCCTCAGAGACCCGCCCCGAGCAAGCCCAGAGGATTCGAGGGTTTGTAAAAAACCGAGAATCCATTTGCAGCCCGCGTGGCGTGTGACTGTGTACCTCTGGTTTTGGTGCCTCCGTAGCTCCCACTCAGTCTCACTGTGCTTCTTTCTTTTCTTCCGGTTGTAGATCTCCCACTGGGCCAACTTCCCCATGGTTCTGAGTGGCGGTTGTTTACTTCATAGTTGATAGTTTCAATGATGCTGTGAGAGAGCAGCACACACAGGTCCGCTCCCTACGCCGCCATCTTGGTTCTCCTCGCCATTGATGTCTTAATAGGAATTACATTAAATATATAGATTGCTTTGCATAGTATGGGCTTTTTAATTATCTCAATTCTTCCTATATATGAACACAATATATGCTTCCACTTATTTGTGTCTTCTTCAGTTTTTTTTTCTTTAGTTTCTTATCATTTTCTGAGTACAGATCTTTTACCTCCTTGGTTACAATTCTTCCTAGATTTCTTCCCTCCTACTTACTTTGGGTTTTGTTTGTTGTTCTTTTTCTAAATCATTTAAGTGTAGGGTTGGATTATTTATTTGAAATGTTTCTTGCTTCTTGAGACAGGCATGTATTGCTATGAATTTCTCTTTCAGGATTGCTTTTGCTATGGCCCATAGAGTATGGGTTGTTGAGTGTTCATTTTCATTTGTTTCAAGGTAAATTTAAGTTGCTTCCTTGATATCATTGTTGACCCATTTATTGTTTAATAATATGTTACTTAGCTTCCATGTGTTTGTGGTTTTCAATTTTTTTCTTTCAATTGATTTCTAATTTTCTGCCATTGTGGTTGGGAAATGCGTTTCATATGATTTCAATCACCTTGAATTTGTAAAGACATGTTATGTGTCCTAACATGTGGTCTATCCTAGTGAATGTTCCAAGTGTACTTGAAAATAATGTATATTTTGCTGCTTTGGGGTGAAATGCTCTGAAAATATCAAATGCAGTGTGTCATTTAAGAGCACTGTTTCCTTGTTGGGACTGAGACCTCAGATCCTCCCACAGTGCCTGTTTGGATGCTGTCTCAGGCAAAAGGCAGTGAGTCTCCCATGTCAGCAGTTTCTGCTGACAGGGGTTCAGCCTCCCAACTCACTCATAGCCCAAGCCATGGGGCCCTGTGTGATAAATGGAGTTGAGGGCAGTATACCCAGTGCCACCAGGTGCTTTTCCTGTGCCATTTTCATCACAGGGTCTAAAATGCCCACAGGCAGCCTGGAATGCCACACCCAGTCTTCAGCTTTGCCATTAAACTGTGTGACCTCAGGCATATGACTGCCTTCCTTGGCCTCATTTCCTTTTTATACTTAGAAGGCCCCACAGCTGCTCTTTAAGGTCACTTGGGTTTGGGCACACCATGGGTGGGAACCCTAGTGGGTAGAAGTTACCATGGTCTGCCTGTCCCGCTCTCAATAGCTTACTTGCTCAGGGCCTGGAAGAGCTTCTTGAGGATGAGGCCATGTCAGCCATTTCTAATCTGATTTCTAGAAATTGTGTACCAGGGCCTGGAGCACAGTATCAATTGGCTGGAGCCTCCTAGGAAAGTTTCAGACTGTCCAGCTTAGTAAGAAAAGTCAGGAAAGGGTTTACTGGTTCCAACTATTTACTGAGGCTGCTGTGATTATATTCACACACTACCCACTTCTGGGAGCACTGGCTCCTCAAACCTTCACATACCTCTGAATCCTGCTCACAGGGCCAAGTGTCAGAGCAAGTTCCTCCTTGAACCCTGCTCACTGTACTAACTGTTGAGAACTTAGCTCCTCCTTTATCCTCTGCTTGCTGCATCATTGTTGGAAGCACAGGTCCTAATTCTGTCCTACCATCTCATGGGTCTGAGCTCTTCTGCCAGGGGCTGGACCTTCTTGGACGCTGGTGGTAGAAGGAGAAGCCATGAAAAGTTGTAGGTGTATAAGAGAATCTTAATTGTAGGAGCCAGCAGCCATGTAGCCATTGCTAACAAGGAGTCACTAGACAAAACAGTTCTTCAAATCAAAGTCCTATACAGGAGATAAGTGCACACCAGCTAGGAAACAATATGTCTTTCCTACACAGCAGAAGCAGCCTCTGTACCTACAGCCATTATTTGAGCAGCCACACCTGCTGGTCAATAATACATCTTCCCCATAATGCAGCCCCACATAATAGCAGCCTCCCTTACATAGGAGCAGCCCTGTACTGGCTGGTCAGTAAAACTTTATACTACTTAGACAATTCCAGATAGTGACATCAATCATTTGGGTTAGAGAAGGGCATGTTTGCCCAGTGCATAGGTTACTGCACCCTTGCACCTGTGTATAGCATCTTAGCCTTGAACATTCTGATTAAGATTTCCATGTTCAGAGTGGTCTTGGACATCCGGTGTACTCTAAACCAGGCCTCTATACTCTAACTGGCCTTGACCATCCGGCATGCTCTAGACAGGACCCCACACTATCTTAAGGTGGGACTGAGGATTCTCTTATGTGGGTCTGTGAAGAAGCCCCACATGGCCCATGTACATTGAAAGCAGCAGGTCAGGTACTGCTACAGACCTGTATGGCTCTCACATGGGTGTTTCTCTCTTTCTCATTTCTGGGATGTGTTTGTGCTTGTATGTGTGTGCATGTGCTCTGTGTGTGTGCTTTTATTCACATAAGGGTGCATCAAAGTTCCCCTGCAGAAATGTTTGCCCACCTGTGTGAGAGTATGCCTTCCTAGAGACCAAAGTTGAGACATCCAGAGGTTGGTTTTCTGCCCTCTCTGAGTTCACAGGGTCAGTTGGTGTATCTTCTATGTGACTCTCCCTCTGTCTTCACTTCAAGTGCCCTGGGATCTAGAAGCCGGGGAAAGGCTCCTTCTGAGGGCATGCTAACCCTCCCCATCTCCTGGATGACCTAGGGCCCTTTGGTACCTCTTCCCTCAGCAACTAGACAGCTGAGTCAGTTCCTTGCAGGTCCTCTGAGGGAAGGTGATTCAGGATGATGGGGTCAGAGAGCAGTTCTCCTGGGGGCAAAGGGCTGAACCTCTTGCCTGGACCGTGGACATGGTTATATGTCTGAGGGATACACAACTGCAGGAATGGCCCTAATTTCACCTCTGTTTATCTTGTAAACTACAACCTATAAATAGCAGTTAGCATTCCTATTGTAACAAAATAAACTTTTATGAAGTAAATTATGTTTTCTAGCCTAACAAAAACTCCACATTATAAAAAAAACCCAAACACACACATAAGCAATAGAAAGCACTCAATTTATTTGTTAAAGAAATTTTGTTTGATTTTAAAAGCAAAGTTGTCACAAAATAAATAAAGTAGAATACTAGAGAAGAGAGTGGGTATCCAACAAGGTAGAAAAAGGCTGGACTGGGTTACTGTGGAGTTAATGACTTGTGGTTCACCTCAAAGATGCACTAACAATGGTATCTTCTGCCTCCTATATCTTCAGTAAAATCTACTACACTCACAAGTGCTTTTTGGATTGTCTTGCATTGGCACATGGGTGTTATAGGAGGTTTTATAACCAGCTCTATCTCTAATTGCATTTTCATCCCCAAATTGAGAAATCACCTTGCCATGACTTCACAAGTCATGGCTGGGAGGAATCAGTCAATGACTCAGCATGGTCTCAGCTAGCCCTTGAAAACCACTCAAATGTAACAGAAAAACCATGAGAATCATTCCTGCATTTCTGTGTGGGGAGAACAAGTAGTTTAGATGTCATGTTTCAGTTAGAGAAATGTTTTTATTTGAATATGCGATTCCAGCAAAGTATGTCCATCATGAACTAGCACATGAGAGAGAGTTGTGAATATTAGTTACCAGTTAAGAGAATGGAAGCCCATGGCAATATATGTAGAATATCCTTAAAACTCAACATAAAATTGTTAGAACTAATAAATGAATTTCATAATTTTGCAGGATACAAAATCAACATACAAAAAAACACAGTTGCATATCTGTACACTAACAACAAATTACGCAAAAGAGAAATTAAGCAAAGAATCCCATTTACAGTAGCATCATCAAAAATAAAATACTTAGAATTAAATTTAACCAAGGAGATATAAGATTTGTACAATAAAAACTAAAACACTGATGAAAGAAATTAAAGCAGACACAAATAAATGAAAGAACATTTTGTGTTCAAGAATGAAAATTGTTAAAATAGTCATATTACACAAAGCAACCTAAAGATTTGATGTAGTTCTTGTCATAATCCTAATGATATTTTTTTACAGAAATAAAAAGAAATTCTAAAATTCACATAGATCCACAAAAGATCCTAAATAGCCAATGATATTTTGAGCAAGAAAAACAAAACTTGAGCCATCACACTTACTGATTTCAAAATATATTACAAAATGATGGTAATCAAAACAGTTTGATGCTTACATGAAAATTGACAGATAGACCAACGGAGCAAAATAGAGAGCCCAGAAATACATCCATACATATATGGTCAACCGATCTTTGACAAGGGTGTCAAAAGTACACAATGGGGAAAAGTAGCCTCTTCAGCAAATAGTGCTGGGAAAACCGGATATCTGCATGCCACAGAATAAATTGGACCCTTATCTTGCACCATACCCCAAAACTACTCAAAATGGATCAAATACTTAAATGTAAGATTTGAATCTTAAAACTGCTAGAAGAAAACTCAGGGAAAATGGTTCTTCACATTGGCCTTGGCAATGCCGTTTTGGATCTGACACCAATAGCACAGACAACAAAAGCAGACAATTAGGATTATAAAAATAAAAAGGTTTTTCACACCATAAGATACAATCAATAAATGAACATGCAGCCTCTGGAATGGCAGAAAATATTTGCAAACCATTTATCTGATAAAAGGTTCATATACAAAATATATAAAGAACTTCTACAACTCCATAGCCAAAAAACAAATAAACCAATTTTAAAAATGAACAAAGTAACTGAATAGACATTTCTCCAAAGAAGACATACAAATGACCAACAGGTATGTGAAAAGGCGTTGAACATCACTAATCACTAGGGAAATGCAAATGAAAACCACAATGAGATATCTCCTCACACTTTCCAGACGTGTATTATAAAACAAAAAGAAAACAAATGCTGGCAAGAATGTGGAGAAAAGCAAATTCTTTTACACTCTTGGTGGGATTGATTATTGGTGCAATCACTACAGAAAACAGTATGAAGTTTTCCCAACAAATAATTTTAAAATAATAGAACTACCATATGATCCAGTGAGCCCACTTCTTGATATGTATATAAGGAAATGAAAACATCAAAAAGAGATCGGCACTCTCATGTTTGCTGAGGCATTGTGCACAAGGACCAAGACTTGGAGGTAACCTAAACATCTTTTGAAGGATGACTGGATAAAGAAAACCTGGCATTTACATACAATGGAATGTAATTCAGCCTTAAAAAAATAAATACTGCAATTTGTGGCAATATGCATGAACCTGGTTCATATTATGTTAAATAAAATATGCCAGACGCATATACTACATGATACCACTTTTATGAGGAATGAGAAACAATGAAAGTCAATGAAGCAGAGATTAGATTGGTGGTTGCCAGGGGCTGGAGGGTTGGCTGAGATATTATTTAAGGTCATAAAGTTTCAGTATGTGAAATTGATTTAAGGCTATGATTTTATTTTTTAAGATATATTTTTATTGATTTAAGAGAGGAAGGGAGAGGGAGAAAGAGATAGAGAGAATCATTGATTGGCTGCCTCCTGCATGCCCACACTGAGGATTGAGCCCACAACTGATCTGAAATTGAACAGTGTCCTCCTGGTTCATTGGTCAACACTCAACCACTGAGCCACACCAGCAGGGCAAGGCAGCGATTTTCATCTTTCTTTTCTCATGGCACACATAAACTAATTACTTAAAGAGCACTCTTAGTTATTAGTTTATGTATGCCTTTAGAAAAGAAGGTTGAAAATCATTGAATTAATGAATTATTTTTTAAAAATCATTTAAAAATATTTTTATTGATTTCAGAGAGGAAGGGAGTATGAAAGAGAGATAGAAACATCAGTGATGAGAATGAATCATTGATTGGCCACCTCCTGCACACCCCATACTGGGGATGGAGCCCACAACCCAGGCATGTGCTCTGACCGGGAATCGAACCATGACCTCCTGGTTCATATGCCGTCACTCAACTGCTGAGCCATGATGGCCGGGAAATTTTGACTTACTTTACACATTTATGCTACTCTCTACCCCCTGCCTCTGGCAACCCACAATCTATTCTATTAATAAATTGGAAGATGGCGGCGATATAGGCAGACGCGTCCCAGGTCTTGTCCCGGAGCAAACGGAGTAAGCAGCTGAAACTAATAACACCCACCCCGAATTGGCAAATTTACTCAGCTGGTGAGACGGCTTGCAGCCTGGAAGGGCAGACCTCCCCTGGAAAGGTTAAAAACCAGGGATCTGGGCAGGAAAGTTTGCCAGACCTGAGCCCAGAGGGTCGGAGGGAGACCGCATGGCAGACAGCCGCGTCTCTTGGGACAGACACAGACCCTGACCAGGGTAAGGAGTTCCGCGGGTTTGCTGGCGCCAGGAGATTTGAGATTTGGATTTTGTGATTGCGGAGAACTGAGACTAAAGGGGGCATCCTGAGGAACTGATCAGACCGTGCAGTGCCCATAAGAGAGGAGCGTTTCCCAGACCATGCAGTGCTGGTAAGAGGAGCGTTTCCCAGACCGGTAAGAGGAGCGTTTCCGCGGCCGGCCGGCGTTTGTTTGTTTCTTTGTTTTCACTGAACCCTGCTCATAGGACAGTTCGGATACAGACACTCACCTGTGCTGAAGAGAGGGTGAAGGTGCAGACGAGGGGAATCTGGGGAGAGGCTGAGGAAAGAGGGGGAGCCGGAGGAGGTGGCAGCCAATTGAGTGCTGAGACCCCCCTGGGCCCAGGACTGGGGCAGCCATTCCTCCAGAGGGTGGAATTCCTCCCCCCAGCCCCCCAGGCAAGGAGCACAGCCACACCCAGATTCCACCCTGTATGAGATAAAGGACTAAAACAAGCTGATTAGTCCCTGGGAGTTACCAGGGTCTGGCCTATAGAGGGATTTTCAGTCCCACCAACAACACAGAGCAGGGTAAGGATTAAAAAAGGATAGAGAAGCTGTATAGCCTCAGAGGCCAACCCAAAAACACTGCCACCCAGAGGTTGAGCCACAAACTGACTCTTAGGGGAATACAAATTAAGGCAGACTGGATCACAAATACGGCCTGCTTTAAAATCAGGACTGTGATTTACAACACGGAGGAACAGTGTAATGCAGGCAACACTCTCCTAAATACCTGGCAGGACCAAGGCGAACCAGGCTGAAGAGTAGAAGAACCGAAAGACCATCACTACTGCAAATTTTTTCTTTTTCTTTTTCTTTTTAATTTTTTCACCTTTTTACTAAGAAACCAATTTTTTTTTCTCTTTTTCTTCTTTTTCCATCACCTGATTTTACCCTTTCAATTACCACATTTTTATTTTTAACCAGTATTATTACTCCTACCATTTTACCATTTTTTAAAGTGCCATTTTATTTTCTCTTTATTTTCTTTTGGGATTAGTGTTCTCCATTCTATTTTCATCGTTCCTTTAGCATTAATTTTCCCTATCTCAATTCCACCTCTTTGCTAAAACCCTCTTCCTTACTTTTCCCCTTTTGGTGTCCTGTTTCTCTTACCCTATTCCTGCTCCAGACTTTCCCAATTCCCTCTTTTTACCCCCTGTCTAATTCCACCCTACTTATATATCCTATTTCCAATCTACTGCTCTAAATCCTTATACACCTATTCTTTATCCTTCTTCACTTTCCAACCATTTTTTTTTCTCTCTTATCTTTCTATTGTTTTCTTGATTGTTGAATATATTGGGCTTTTTTTTTTTTTTTTTTTTTTTTTTTTTTAATTTGTTTGTTTGTTTTGTTTTGTGTTTTTTCTTCTTTTTTAGGACTGGTTGTGAGGTTGTTTTTCTTTTTCTTTTTCTTTTTCTTTTTTTTTTCTGCTGGTTTTTCCCTTCCCTCCCCCACCCCACCCCAGCTATTTTTGTGCTTCTGTTTTCCCTTACCCCTCTGGATATTATTGGTGGTATGTAGTTTGCATTCATCTCCAGGGATCTGTTGCTGGAATTTGTTGAGATTAGTGGCAGTTCTATTGGAGTTTGCTCCTCATACGGGGAGTCTCTTCCCCACTTCTACTTCATTCTCTTTTTTCGCTCTCTTTTTTTCCCCCCTCTTTTTTCCCAATTCTATTTTTGCACTCCTTTTTTGTTTGTTTTTTTCTTATTTTTCTTTTCTGTTCTCTCTTTTATCTTCTTCTCTTCTTTCTCCCTTATCCCCTAATTCTCTTAATTCGGGTGGTCACCTTTATTTGGAGTTATTAATATTGTGAATATACTTGTGTTCAGTGCCTGGTACGTTGTGCCTTGCTCTGTTGTATTTTGTGCCTTTAAATCAACGCAGCAGATCCAAGCAACAGCAGCCCCCTGATCACCGCAGCCTCCTGATCACCACAGCCTCCTGATCACCACACCCTCTGTCTGTGGAACAGCAACTGTACGTGAAGCCTCCCCCCACCAGCCAGAAGAGCCAACACAGCTGTGAACAACACCCACCAGAGGAGCTGCTGCCAACTGGAAAGCAGCTGCTACCGCAACCGTCTGAGCAGCAACCACAACCCAAGGAGCCCCTGCCACCCAGGGAGCAGCCACTGAACACCTCAACACCTACATATGTCAGCGAGATCAAACATGGGTAGGCAAAGAAACCCCCAAAGGAAAGAAAAGGAGGACTCGCCAGAAAAGCAGCTAAGTGAGACAGAGATATGCAACATGACGGAAAAAGAATTCAGAATAAGGTTCCTAGAGTACATGCACCACATGTTCAAGAAGCAAGAAGAAACAGATGAAAAACTCAACTACTTATGCAAGAAGCTAGAAGAAACAGATGAAAAAATCAACAACTTAAGTAAGTCCCAAGAAGAAATGAAGAGTGACATAGCTTCAATAAAAAACTCCATTGAAAGTATCAACAGTAGACTGGGAGAAGCGGAGGACCGAATTAGTGAATTAGAAGACAAGGAAGCAAAACACACTCAAACTGTACGGCAAATGGAGAAAAAAATTAAAAGACAGGAGGAGAGCCTAAGGGAGCTTTGGGACAACATGAAACGAAACAACATACGAATAATAGGGGTGCCAGAACAACAGAAAGATGAACATGGATTAGAAAACCTATTCGAAGAAATAATATCAGAAAACTTCCCTGAGGTGGGGAAGAAAAAAGTCACACAAGCCCAGAGAGTCCCAAACAAGGTGAACCCGAAAAGACCCACACCAAGACACATCATAATTACCATGGCAAATGTTCAGGATAAAGAGAGAATCTTACAGGCTGCAAGAGAGAGACGGAAAGTAACATACAAGGGATCTCCCATTAGATTATCAAATGATTTCTCAACAGAAACACATCAGGCCAGAAAAGAATGGACGGAAATCTACAAAGTGATGCAAAGCAAAGGACTGAATCCAAGAATACTCTATCCAGCAAGGCTATCATTCAAAATTGAAGGGGAAATAAGAAGCTTCACAGACAAAAAAGGGCTAAGGGAGTTTATCACCACCAAGCCAGCCATGCAAGAAATGCTAAAGGGACTGGTGTAAAAAGAAGAAATATCAAGCTCAGAAAGAAAACAGCCACACACACACACACAAAAAGAAATGGCTACAAACAAATACCTTTCAATAATAACTTTAAATGTAAATGGACTAAATGCTCCAACCAAAAGACATCGAGTGGCTGAATGGATAAAAAAACATGACCCATACATCTGCTGTCTACAAGAGACCCACCTCATTAGAAGGGACTCACACAGACTGAAAGTGAAGGGATGGAAAAATATCTTTCACGCAAATGGAAAGGAAAAGAAAGCTGGGGTAGCAATACTTATATCTGACAAAGTACATCTCAAAGTGAAGGCCATAACCAGAGATAAGGAAGGCCACTTCATAATACTAAAGGGATCAATACAACAAGAAGATATAACCCTGGTAAACATATATGCACCCAATGCAGGAGCACCCACATACATAAGAAAACTTCTGGAAGATATCAGGGGAGAGATCGACAACAATACAATCATAGTAGGGGACTTTAATACACCACTGACATCACTGGATAAATCCGCTAGACAAAAACTCAGCAAAGAAACAGCAATCCTAAATGACTCACTAGATCAGATGGACTTAATTGACATCTTCAGAACACTTCACCCCACAGCTGCGGAATATACATTCCTCTCAGGTGCTCATGGGACATATTCAAAAATAGACCACATATTGGGTCACAAGCAAAGTCTCCACAAATTCAAGAAGATTGAAATCATAAAAAGCTTCTTCACAGACCACGATGGCATAATGTTAGAAATAAACTACAATAAAAACAACCCAAAATACTCAAACACTTGGAAGCTGAATAGCATGTTATTAAATATTGATTGGGTTACCGATGACATCAAAGAAGAAATTAAAAACATCCTGGACACTAATGACAATGAAAACACAACAATCCAAAACCTCTGGGACACAATGAAAGCAGTCCTGAGAGGGAAGTTTATAGCTCTACAGGCCTATCTCAAAAAACAAGAAAAAATGGTAGTCAATCATCTAACTCTACAACTCAAAGAATTAGAAAGAGAGCAACAAGAACACCCCAGAGTGAGCAGAAGGAAGGAGATAATAAAGATTAGAGCAGAAATCAATGAAATAGAGACCAAAAAAACAATACAGAAAATCAATGAAACCAAGAGCTGGTTCTTTGAAAGGATAAACAAGATTGACAAACCCCTAGCCAGGCTCACCAAGAAGCAAAGAGAGAGGTCCCAAATAAACCAAATCAGAAATGATAGAGGCGAAATAACAACAGACCCCACAGAAATACAAATGATTGTTAAACAATACTACGAGCAACTCTACTCCAACAAACTGGACAACCTGGAGGAAATGGACAAATTCCTAGAAAAATACAACATTCCAAAACTCAATCAGGAAGAATCTAAAAACCTCAATAGGCCAATAACTATGGAAGAAATTGAAGCAGTCATCAGAAAGCTTCCAGCAAACAAAAGCCCAGGGCCAGACGGCTTCACAGGGGAGTTCTACCAAACATTCAAGGAAGAACTAAAACCTACCCTCCTCAGACTACTACAAAAAATTCAAGAGGAAGGAACGCTTCCAAGCTCATTCTATGAAGCCAGCATCACCCTAATACCAAAACCAGGTAAAGACATCACAATGAAAGAGAATTACAGGCCAATATCCCTCATGAACATAGATGCCAAAATCCTCAACAAAATCTTAGCAAATCGGATCCAGCAGTACATCAGAAGGATCATACACCATGACCAAGTAGGATTCATCCCAGAGATGCAAGGATGGTACAACATCCGTAAATCAATAAATGTGATACATCACATAAACAAATTGAAAGAAAAAAACCACATGGTCATATCAATTGATGCAGAAAAAGCATTCGACAAAATCCAACACCCATTTTTGATAAAAACTCTCAGAAAGGTGGGAATAGAAGGATCATACCTCAACATAATAAAAGCCATATATGACAGGCCCACTGCCAACATCATACTCAATGGACAAAAACTAACACCATTTCCCCTAAGAACAGGAACAAGACAGGGATGCCCACTCTCACCACTCCTGTTCAACATAGTACTGGAAGTATTAGCCATTGCAATTAGGCAAGAAGAAGGAATAAAAGGCATCCAAATTGGAAAAGAGGAAGTAAAACTGTCCTTATTTGCAGATGACATGATATTATACATACAAAACCCTAGAGACTCCATCAAAAAGCTACTAGACTTAATACATGAATTTGGCAATGTAGCAGGATACAAAATTAACCCCAAGAAATCTGAGGCATTTCTATACACCAACAGTGAACTTTCAGAAAGGGAGATCAGAAAAACAATCCCATTTACCATCGCACCAAAAAAATTAAGATACCTAGGAATAAACTTAACTAAAGAGGTTAAAGACCTCTACTCAGAAAACTACAGGACGTTGAAAAAAGAGATAGAGGAAGACATAAACAGATGGAAGAACATACCATGTTCTTGGATTGGTAGAATCAACATCATTAAAATGTCCATACTACCCAAAGCAATCTATACATTCAACGCACTTCCCATTAAAATACCAATGGCCTTCTTCAAAGATCTAGAACGAACTCTCCAAAAATTCATCTGGAATAAAAAAAGACCCCGAATAGCTGCAACGATCCTGAGAAAGAACAAAGTAGGTGGGATCTCAATGCCAGATATCAAGCTGTATTACAAAGCCACTGTTCTCAAAACTGCCTGGTACTGGCACAAGAACAGACATATAGATCAGTGGAATAGAATAGAGAGTCCAGAAATTAGCCCGAACCAATATGCTCAATTAATTTTTGACAAAGGAGGCATGAACATACAATGGAGCCAAGATAGTCTCTTCAATAAATGGTGTTGGGAAAATTGGACAGACATATGCAAGAAAATGAAACTAGACCACCAACTTACACCATACACAAGAATAAACTCAAAATGGATAAAGGACTTAAATGTACGACAGGAAACCATAAAAATTCTAGAAGAATACAAAGGCAACAAAATCTCAGACATATGCCAAAACAATTTCTTCACTGATACAGCTCCTAGGGCAGTTGAAACTAAAGAGAAACTGAACAAATGGGACTACATCAAAATAAAAAGCTTCTGCACAGCAAAAGAAACCATCAACAAAACAACAAGAAAACCCACCTCGTGGGAAAACATATTTACCAACGTCATATCGGATAAGGGCTTAATCTCCAAAATTTATAGGGAACTCTTACAACTTAACAAAAAGAAGATAAACAATCCAATCAAAAAATGGGCAAAGGATCTAAATAGACACCTTTCAAAAGAGGACATTCAGAAAGCCAAGAGACATATGAAAACATGCTCAAAGTCACTAATCATCCGAGAGATGCAAATCAAAACAACAATGAGGTACCATCTCACACCTGTCAGAATGGCCATCATCAACAAATCAACAAACGACAAGTGCTGGAGAGGATGTGGAGAAAAAGGAACACTTGTGCACTGCTGGTGGGAATGCAGACTGGTGCAGCCACTATGGAAGGCAGTATGGAGGTTCCTCAAAAAATTGGAAATGGAACTCCCATTTGACCCTGTGATCCCACTACTAGGAATATATCCCAAGAAACCAGAAACACCTATCAGAAAGGATATATGCACCCAGATGTTCATAGCAGCACAATTCACCATAGCTAAGATCTGGAAACAGCCTAAGTGCCCATCAGTAGATGAATGGATTAGAAAACTGTGGTACATCTACACGATGGAATACTATGCTGCTGTTAAAAAGAGGGAACTCCTACCATTTGCAACATCATGGATGGAACTGGAGAGCATTATGCTAAGTGAAACAAGCCAGTCAATGAAGGAAAAATACCACATGATCTCACTCATTCATGGATAATAAAGACCATTACAAACTTTTGAACAATAATAGATACAGAGGCAGAGCTGCCTCAAACTGATTGTCAAACTGCAGTGGGAAGGCCAGAGAGAGTTGGGGGGCAGGAGGGAGGGGAGTAAGAGATCAACCGAAGGACTTGTATGCATGCATATAAGCATAACTAATGGACATAAGACACTGGGGGGTAAGGGAGGGTAGTGGTTTGTCAAGGGCGGGGGGGGGGGAAAAAGGATACTTATGTAATACCCTTTGTAATACTTTAAGAGGAAAATAAAAAAAAAAATAAAAAAAAAAAAAAAATAAATAAATTGGCTGGGGCCCTAACCGGTTTGGCTCAGTGGTTAGAGCATTGACCTGTGGACTAAAGGGTCCCAGGTTAGATTCCGGTTAAGGGCATGTAGCTGGGTTGTGGGCACATACCCAGTAGGGAGTGTGCAGGAGGCAGCTGATCGATGTTTCTCTCTCATGGATGTTTGTAACTCTCTATCCCTCTCCCTTCCTCTCTGTAAAAAATCAATAAAATATGTTTTTAAAAAAATTGGCTGGGTTTTTTGAGTCCACATGTAAGTGAGATCATATGGTATTCATCTTTCTCTGTTCTGACTTATTTCACTTAGTATATGCTCTTAAGGTCCATCCATATTGCTGCAAGTGGCAAGGTTTTCTTTTTTTGTTATGACTAAGTAATATTCTATTATATATGTACTAGAGGCCCGGTGCACAAAAATTTGTGCACTCAGTTGGGGGGGGGGGGGTCCCTCAGCCCGGCCTGTGCCCTCTCACAGTCTGGGACCCCTTTGGGGGATGACCATCTGCTGGCTGAGGCCTGCTCTCCAGGGGATTGGTCCTAAGCTGGCAATCAGACATTCCTCTGGCAGACTGGCAGCCCTTGGGGGATGTCCACTTGCCAGCGGGGAGCAGACCGAAGCTGAAGTCAGACATCCTTAGCGCTGCTGAGGAGGCAGGAGAGGCTCCTACCACCACCTCTGTACTGGCAGCCACAGCCTTGCTTGTGGCTGAGCAGAGCTCCTCCATGTGGGAGCTCACTGACCACCAGCGGGCAGCTCCTGCATTGAGCGTCTGCCCCCTGGTGGTCAGTGTGTGTCATAGTGACCAATCATTCCCTGTCTTTCTGATGTTAGGGTCAGTTTGCATATTACCCTTTTACTATATAGGATAGATGCCTGATGCATGGTGGGTGGGGGTGGGCGGCTGGTTTGCCCTGACTGGTGTCCCGGATCAGGGTGGGGTCCCGCTTGGGTGCCTGGCCAGCCTGGGTGAGGGGCTTATGGCTGTTTTCAGGCTGCCTGCACCCCCTTTAGGGTGGGTGTCCCCACTGGGGTGCCTGGCCAGTCTGGGTGATGGTCTGAGGGCCGTTTTCAGGCTGGTGGATGACTGAAGTACCCAACCTCTCCTTTTTTTCTTTTTTTTTTTATTCTGGGATTTATTTACCTTCTATGGCTGTCACTGGAGCTGAGAGCCAGCTTTAGCTCTGTGGCCCGGCTTCAGCTCTGAGACCTCGGCTGCTGAAAGTAGGTATCTGAGATTTGTTTAGCTTCTATAATTGAAACATATTTGCTGAGAGTGCAGCTCAGAGCCGGCTGCGGCAGGCGGGAAACCTTGGCTTCCTCCATCACCGGGGCAACCAAGCCTCCTGTTCGCTTCAGCTGCATGGCTGCCAGCCGCCATCTTGATTGTCAGTTAATTTGCATATCGCCCTGATTAGCCAGTGGGAAGCATATCAGAGGTACAGTTAATTACCCTATTTGTCATTTATTAGATTAGACTAGTGACCCGGTGCATGAAATTCATGCACATCAAAAGGAGATTAATTAGAGGAAATATGTTAATATTGCTATTTTCCCTTTCTCTATAATAGAAGTGTCAGAGATGAAAGAAAATTTGTAAAATATATATGAAAAATCTTCCTCCTGTCAGAGTCTGGGGCATGCTGCAGAATCCAGAGTCAAGTCCTCGCCCACCCATGGAGCCTCAAAATCTTGTGAGACCCAAACCCAGCTGGCCCCACCCTTGTTAAAACCCGCCGAGTTGAGGGCACAGCCTCAGGTTCCCTGTCAAGCTCTGCCAGGCAGGAGGTGTAGCCTTATGTCCCCCAGTGCACCCTCAGGTCCTCCGGCCCAGTGCCGGGGCAGAGGGTGCGGCCTGAGGTCCCTTGCCCTGGCACCAGGTCAGGCAGTGCACCTTGAGCTGCCCTGGCAAGCCCTGCCTGGCCGGGGGCATGGCCTGAGGTTTCCTGTCAAGCCCCATAAGGCGGGAGTGGCGGGTGGGGGTGGTGCGGCCTGAGGTTCCCCAGCCTGGGCCAGGGCGGGGTTGCACTTTGAGTTCCCCCATCAAGCCCTTCCAGGTGGGGGATGCTGCCTGAGATCCCCCGTCAAGCACCGCTGGGTGGGGAACGTGGCCTGAGACCCCCCATCAAGCCTTGCCGGGCAGGGGGCACAGCCTCAGGTCCTGCAGCCTGATGCTAGGAGGGGGGGGGGGTGCAGCCTCGGGTCTGCTGGCCTGGTGCCCGGAGGGTGGTGCAGCCTCAGGTCCCCTGTCAAGCCCTGCCAGGTGGGGAGGCACAGCCTCAGGTCCCCCAATGCTGGGGTTGAGGGAGCAGCCTGAAGTCCCCCATCAAGCTCCACTGGGTGAGGGGCACAGCCGGAGGTGCCTGTCAAGCCCTGCCGGGCGGGGGGGCGTGGCCTCAGGTCCCCTGTCAAGTCCCACTGGGTGGGGGCACAGCCTCAGGTCCCTGCTGATTGTTTGTTAAGACTCATTATGGGGCCGAAACTGGTTTGGCTCAGTGGATAGAGCGTCGGCCTGGGGACTGAAAGGTCCCGGGTTCGATTCTGGTCAAGGGCATATACCTGGGTTGCGGGTACATCCCCAGTAGGAGATGTGCAGGAGGCAGCTGGTCGATGTTTCTCTCTCATCGATGTTTCTAACTCTCTATCTCTCTCCCTTCCTCTCTGTAAAAAATCAATAAAATATATTAAAAAAAAAAAAAAAGACTCATTATGGGAATCAGCCTCCACTGTGGGTGCAGCCATCTTGTGTTACAGCATGATGGTCAATTTGCATATTTGCTCTTTATTAAATAGAGGATGCTACATTTTCTTTTAAAAACACACACATATTTTTATTGATTTCAGAGAGTAAGGGAAAAGGAGAGATAGAAACATCAGTGATGAGAGAGAATCATTGATTGTCTGCCTCCCGCAGCCCTGCACTGGGGACTGAGCCCACAGCCTGGGTATGTGTCCAGACAGGGAATCAAACTGTGAACTTCTGGTTCACAGGTTAATTCTCAACAACTGAGCCACTCTGGTCAGGTCACATTTTCTTTATCCATTCAGTTGTTGATGAACCCTTAGAGTGTTTTCATACCCTGGCTATTGTAAATAATGCTGCAATGAATATAACAGTACATATATCTTTCTGAGTTAATGTTTTGTTTTATTTGGATAAATACCAAGAAGTGGAATTGCTTAATCATATGGTAGCTTTACTTTTAATTTTTGAGGAATCTTCATGTTTTTCATAGTGGCGACATCAATTTCGGTCTCATCATCAGTGCACTAGGGTTCCCTTTTCATCAGCATTTGTTATCTCTTGTACTGTTGATAATAGCCATGGAATATTTTAAATCTGATGAAGATTAATTTAACAATTGTTTTTCTTATATGTAGAGTGCATTTTATATGGTGTTAAGAAACTTTTATCTCCCCAAGATGAAAAATTTCTTCTGTTCTTTTAGCTTTCTTTTAGATATTAACTTTAACATTTAAGACTATGTTTCAGCCATAGCTGGTTTGGCTCAGTGGATAAAGTGTCAGCCTGGGGGCTGAAGGGTCCTGTGTTTGATTCTGGTCAAGGACACATGCCCAGGTTGCAGGCTCTCATCATTGATATTTCTATCTCTCTCTTTCTCTCCCTTCCTATTTGAAATTAATAAAAATATATTTTTAAAAAGACTATGATTCATCTCAATTTTATTTTTGAATATGGTGTGAATTGAGGATCAACATTCAATTTTCCCCTCAAAATATTGTTCAAACAAAAAATCAGAAAGGCAGAGAGAACAATAGTCTAGTTTCAGTTTTACAGGATTATAGTTAAGGTTGTCAGAGGAATAAAAATAAATTTATTTCAAATTTGAGATAATACTTCCCTTTGTATGACTGTAGAAGCTACTCTGTGTACTGTGGGAGGGAAAATAGACTAAGGAAGGAGAGTAGAAGAGAAAGAGATGAGTGGCCTGTGGAGAGGACAGTAATTACCCAGAAAAATTTTGTAGGGAGGGAGGGTGAAGCATCCACACATAAATCCATTTTGCACAGAGGCAAGTACTTCTTCTACCAGTATCCCAGAGTCCCATCTGTGTCCACAGACCATTAGCCACCATCCAATCAAGTACAGCCACCAAGAACTGGGCTCTGTCTGCACCTTTCAGTCAATTGTCCCAGGTCTCCCTTATTTGTAGCCAGCCCATGAGCAATAGGCTACTTGGCAGGAATGATGATCAATGTGTCCCATGGCTTTGTTCACTTCCATTATCTTTGCCCTAAGTCAGTGATGGCGAACCTTTTGAGCTCGGGGTGTCAGCATTTTGAAAAACCCTAACTTAACTGTGGTGCCGTGTCACATATAGAAATTTTTTGATATTTGCAACCATAGTAAAAACAAAGATTTATATTTTTGATATTATATATTTAAATGCCACTTAACAAAGAAAAATCAACCAAAAAAATGAGTTTGCGTGTCACCTCTGACACGCATGTCATAGGTTCTCCATCACTGCCCTAATTTCACAATACCCCAACCCTATCCCCAAACCAAAGCAAACCCTTGAGCAATAGTATAGGACTGAGGGTGTTTGGAAGGGTGAGGTATGTGAGAGAGAGAGCAAGTCTATCCTCAACAGAACCTGCCTGCAATCTCCTCATTTTAAAATGCATCCCATTATACAATTTAATGTGTCTATAGATTCAATATGCCTGATTTCAAATATTGGATCCAGTTAAGAATCATGCTAATCACTCTTACTATAATTAAGCACAAATTGAATCACTTGGTCAAAAAAAACAAACATTGTCTTAACAGTTTATTTCTTCTTTACAAACTTTATGGTTCAACAAAATTGCAAGCATCAGCCTTAGCCAATTTGGCTCAGTGGATAGAGCACTGGCTCACAGACACATTGATGTTTCTCTGTCTGCCTGTCCCTCTTTCTTCCGCTTTCTCTAAAAATCAATGGTAAATATGTCCTTGGGTGAGGATTAAGAAAAAAAAAAATTGCAAACATCATGCTTCTAATTTTAGTTGAGAGGCAACTGTTTTGACGTTCAGAGGTTGCTCATTCAAGTTGTTCCCTCTGGGGGGTGGGGAGTGGAGGGAGCCAGTTAGGAAATTATGATCCTGGGATTTTTAGGATATGTTACATGACCCCTTGGACTGTAACTCATTTTCAAGTTTCTTGTTCTTTTCGAGAAGCCGCTCAATTTCCCGATCAGATATCTAAAAGAAAAAGTGGAGAGTGAACTCACACAACTTAAAATGTTTCCCACATTTGCGAAATTATTTCCCCTGCCAAACTATGTTATGAGTTTTTCAAATTTATTCTTAACTATGTGCCTGTCTTAACTTCTCCATATCACTTTCTCCTATGCCAACCAATAATATTTCTGGGATTTATTTAGCTACAGAAATGTTCTTTCTTATAATTTCTAAAATATTAGTGACCCAGTTCCTATTCTTGGCTTTCTTCACCCACATGCATCATAGTGTTCCTGGAAAATATATCATTTTTTCCTTCACCTCTGATCTAGGTGGTATGGATTCTCAAATATATATCTAAGAAGGTGAAAAAGATTAGTGAATTCCATTGGGAAGTTTCCTACATAATTCAGAATCATGGCAGATGATTGATCAGGGAACTTAATACAACTCTCCAAAACTTGGTGGCAAGGTAACAGAAATAATTTGAAGAGATCAGGGCCTGTGCCAGTCCATATTGTATTTCTGGGAGGACATCTGGACTCAACAATGACTCATAGTAGAGCCTGGAGAACAGCAAGATACAGGCAGCCTAGGTATGTAATTACATGGTTAATTCTGTAGCTGGTCACAGAGTCTTACTTCATTAGGCTGCCTGCAGAGATAAAGTTATACCAGGTACTGAGGAAACAAAAATACCTTCAACTCCACTCAGTCAGATAGACAGACCAGCTATACTTCCACAAGGCAGGACTCAGACACGATGCTTATCTCTCATGATATTACAATTTTCTCATTTAAAAATAAGATTATAATAGTACTTACAACATAATATAACAATTAGATGACAGAATGACTGTAAAGTCATTGATCAGTGCCTGGTAATGAATAATTATTGTTTATTAGTGACCTAATAATAAAGGATTCCATGAGATTTTATCCTGAAAGTATTACCCTTTAGTAACCAAAGATGATAACAGGTAGAAGCAGTAAGAGAATGTAGTGTCTACTAGTGATTGGGCTGGAAAAGTGACATAATGCTCTACTTTCTAAGCAATGTTTTTGATTCTGTACAGTTGAAGTTAAAATGGTGATGACAGAATTGAATACCTGAAGTTTATGTTTTGCATTCCACGCTTCCTCTGCCCTTTCCTTCTCCACCTCCTCAAGTCTTTTCACATGTTCCTGATAATTCTTTTCTCTCTCTTCCCACTTCTGTTCATTCTTCTTTTGTACTTCCTCCAATATTTTTCTTGTAGTTGCTTCAGATTCAGCCTTTATACGTTGCACTGACAAAGAAAAATAAGCAGAGAAACATGAGGATGAAATAGTTATGGCTTATTTTGCCTTTCACCCCATCATTTTTGTTTTATTCTTATTTCAGAGAGAAAACCTCTTGTGATAGCTTTTGCACTGAGGAAGCAAAAGAAAGCTGTAAACAACAGTTAAAAAGCCTCTTGAATTATGAAGTATACTTGCTATTATTTGCACGACAGTGATGATTTCCAGTGCATTAATGTTGTTGACAACATTTCAAGGGTTTCCCATCTATCTGGAATTTTATTTTTTTGAACAGCTTTACTGATGTATAATGGTAACACTACTTACTGCCAAATATATTTTTATCTATCTATGTTACATGTGTACACCTGATAAACCACCACAATCAAGTTAGGAGCATATCTATGACTGAAACATCTCCGCATGCCCTTTGGTTCTCCTCCTGAACATAAAACCTCATCCCCATCACTAGGCAAAACCACTGGCCAGTTCCTGTGACTAGAGAATAGTTTGCTTTTTCTGGAATTTTACATAAGTGGAATCATACACTATGTAGACTTTTTGTCTGCCTTCTTTCACTCAGCATATTTATTTTTGTAACATTGTTTTATGTATCAATAGTTTATTCCATCTTATTGCTCAGTAGTATTTTTGGTAAGGATATGTTAAATTTTGTTCTCCACCTGTTGATGGACATTGGCTAGTTGCCAGTTGTTGGCTATTACCAAGAAAGCAGTTATGATCATTTTCAAACAAGATATTGTATGTACATAAACTTTCAACTTTACTGAGGATATATCTAGGAACAAATGATTAGATGGCATGGTAGGTATTTGTTAAACTTTTTAAGAAACTGACAAACTCTTTTCCAGAGCAATTTACCATTTTACATTCCCACAGCAGGGTATATGGGTTCCAGTTGCTCCACATTCCCACCAACACTTGAGATATTTAGTCCTTTTAATTTTAGCAATTCTAGTAGTGCACAGTGGTATCTCATTGTGGCTTGAACTTCCACTTTTGTAATAAGTAATGATGTTAATAACTAATGATGCTGTTTAATGTGCTTATTGCCATCCAAATATACGTTTTTGATGAGGTATCTGTTCAAATTATATAATTTTTTCCTCATACTTTGGATGTTTGCTTTTTCAATTAGTGAGCTATTTTCTGAATTTTAAGAGTTCTTTAAATATTTTGGATACAAGTACTTTATCCGATGTGTGATTTGAAAATAGCTACTTCCAATATGTGTCTGGCCTTTTCATTCAATGAAAAATCTGCTGCTTCAAAGAGCAGAGTTCTTAATTTTGAAGTACAATTTATTATTTTTATATTCAGGGTGTTTTTAGCTGTTCTCACCTTCAATCTCATGTTGCATCTCTTCCTCCTGGTGTTTCCTCAATAACTCTTCAACCTAGTGATGCAGCAGAAGTTAGAATTAAGAAATAAAGACTATGAGTTTAAGCAAAACCCAGCAATACATGCATGAATTCAATTTAGTTTTATCACCCAAATAACAATCATTGTGAAATTCAAATAGCTCTTTGATGTTTTTGTCCGGTATTTCTAAACCTTTGGTCCTGATAGTAGGAGTTTGTACTTATGTGCCCTTAGCAGGATCTGACTGGGAGTGGAGAGGGGTTGGTGCTGGGTCAGGCCTGACAACTATGCCAGGAATGTGTTTCAGTCCTAGAAATGTTCTTTGGGAAGGATGGAGGTTTAGTTCTATTTTTCAATTCCTCTGAAGTAGGATGGCTACACACATGTTATCCATAATGGGAACTGCTGACACTCGAGAACACTGGCAAGCAAACTCCAGGTAGGGACAAAAAATGCATTTACTCTGGACATGTAGAAAGAAGCAGGCTGATGTGGAAACTAATGCAGCACATTTTAGAATTTACAGCATCCCATATTTCATATCATGTGTAATCTGAGACTTAGAGACCAGTTAGCACTGTATCAGGTGTTTTTGATGGGTGTACCAAACATCCTAAGAACTGAAGTCATAGTCACTTGGGGGCACAAGGAAACTCTATAATAACCACAAACAGCAGTTCGGAAGCCTGGAGCATGTTATTTGACCTCCCAAAACTCTAATACCACAAAAGGTGCTTAGTCTTAAAGACTTAGGGCTTTAGAATGATTCAATTAACTCGACACTTCACAGAATCATTTGTAACTTTAGTTAAAACTTTTGCTCTTCCTTTCATGAGAAACCATGTTATTTACCTTTAGACTTTGCCCACCTCACGCCCAGACTTACACTCTTCATGTACTCCGCCATTTTTTCCCGGTTTTTCTGTTCATTTTCTTTTTCTATCTTCATTTTGTCCTTCAGTAGGGCTATGTTTTTCTTGAAGCTTCTCTCTTGAGCCTCCATTTTTTGCTGTGTTTCATTCAGTGTTTGCCTTAGAAGCTCCTGTTCCCTTTCCACTGCCTCCGTCTTGGCCTGCTCAGCTGTTCCACAGTGGTTTTACAGAGAGAAGAAAATAACAAGTATACCTAGCTGCACCCTCCAAAGGTTAAGCCTAAAATGGTTTTATAATGGCAGAGAGGAATCTATGAATATTCTTACTAACAATACCAGCAAAACATGTTTCAGAATGTGATGGAAAGGCACTGATTGCCTGAGGGAGCAATTAAAACTCTCCTGGTTATTTTTAGATTTAGCCTAGTTATTCTAATGCTTTTGTGGAAACACCTTGTTTCAAGAAGGATTTGCTCTCACACATTGAGGGGCACTGCAGAAACCCCCTGCCCACTGTGATCACAGCCCTGCCCTGTACCTGCTAGAGCCTTCTCCCCAGCAGTGAGGGCCTTGTCAGCCTGCAGGATGGATTCCTTTGTTGCAGCCTGTAACTGCTTGAAGTTCTGGAGGACCTCCATTGCCTGAGGAAATAAGGAGCACAGACACTTCTTGTTGGGAAGTTATTGTTCAACAAAACTGAAAAATTGACTCTGTTCAGTGTTCATCTTCCTTAGGATCCCACAATGGTTCCCTTCATTCCATGGCCACAGTAAGAAATCCAATCACTTTAGTTAGAATAAAACTCTTTTTGGCAACCTCTTTCCCAGCTCTACAGTCCTGACCTAATGATGTCTGCCACCACCCAACTCAGGTTATAGACGACCAGGTTTATGTGCAGTTCTACAAACACTCCTCTTCAATTGTTCCCAGTATTTGCACATTTTTTTTCTTCTGACTGGATGCTCATCTACCCTTTCTTCACTCATATCATCTATTGATACTTCAACTTGTAGCTTCTACCACCTCTTCCAGGAAGCTTTGCTAAACTTCCTTCTGAGATTTGACTGGATGCTACGTACATATACCTACCCTGCCATCTCTACCACTTACTGGCTGTGTGTTCTTAGGTCACTTATTAGCTTCTCAGTGCATATCCTTTCTTAATTGTATGATAGGGATGGCAGTAGTACCTAAAATCATACTATTCTGACGATTGAATTGATAATCAAAACAGAGCACCTAAGAATATACTTGGTTTAAAAAGTGTGTGCTCAATATATACTTGCCATCATCATCAGCATTTTTATCACTATTAGTGTATTCCTGTGTGATAGCCATTATCCCCCACATCCAATTGACTATTTATATTTCCTTTTTAGGTAATATCATAAGCTACTTGAGAATATTGTTTTTTAAATTATGTGTCTGTTATACACAGTGCAAAACTATTATATTGTTTCCTAAAGAAAGGCATGTTCTCTTTTATCTACATTCCTGAAAATAAATATTATATATGGGAAAACGACTTTTTATTTATTTAGGTATTTAATTAATTGTGGATATAGAAGATAAAGATGTACAGATATCACCATGCTTTGCTCTCTCTTCACAAATGGCCCTGTGATCTTAGATTTTCAAAAGGATACACAAACACTCTGTGACCTCCTCTGCTGGTCTTCCCCCCTCTTTTTATTGCTCACCTTCACTCCTTTCCTGGGCACCATGTTATAGGACTGTTCAAGTTTTTCTATTGCTTCTAAGTAGAGCTTGTATCCATTAGGCACAGAGAACATTCCTCTTGAAATACTTTCCATCAGGGATTCTGAAAGCTGCTTAAGCTGAGCCCGGCAATATTTTCCAGATGCATCTTCATTCTGCAGCAAGAAATACTCCTTCTTTTTCTCTATGATGCCCTGCCAGGGAATATTGAGAAGTACAAAGAAAAGAGGCTCTTAAAAGAGAAGACCCCACTCTGATCCTCTTGGAAGAAACAGGTGGTCTGGAGCATGGAATCATAGAGCAGCATCAAGAAACTAATTTAGTCTCAGTTAAGACCAATTCTTTGGGTCACCTGTGGGAATTTCCTTAATTCTCTTGCGTTCAGGCTGAAAATTTATGAAATGATGAGGAGGTTTGTAGACACAAACTCCATGGTTCCTTTATTTTTTAAATTGAGTTATAATTGAGATATTACATTATATTAATTTCAGATGTACAACATAATGATTTGATGTTTGCATACATTGCAAAATGATCACCCCAGTGTCTAGTTATTATATGTCACCTTATGTAGTAAAAAAATTATTTTTCTTTTCACGAGAAGTTTTAAGTTAGACTCTGTTAGCCAATTTCAAATATGCCATCCAGTATTATCAACGGTTTCTTTATCAGTCATAGTATTAACAGTGGTCCATCCATTGACAATGAGCAATGGAAAGTTCAATATGACTGGAAGTAGTCTTTCCTCTGCAAATTTGGATTACTATAAGTAAAAATACATACACATTAAATAAACTGTACAGTAATGAAGTAAGTGGTCACTGAACAGAGTTTTGAACTCCTCATGAATTATTTCAATGAGGGTTTAATTGTGCAAAATTATAGGGACAGTAATTTTTTTGTTATACTTGAAAAATTACAATCCTGTTGGTTTTCTTCTTATGAAGTGAGAGGTTTTCGTTGTTTTTTTTTTTTTGTTAATCGTCACCCAAGGATATTTTCCCATTGATTTTTTAAAAAGAGAGTGGAAGGAGGGAGAAGAGACAGAGAGAAACATCAATGTTAGAAAGATACATTGATTGGGAATCAAACCTGGGACCCTTCAGTCCATGGACGAATGCTCTATCCACTGAGCCAGACTGACTAGGGTGGGAAGTGAGAGTTTTGTAACTTATAGGATGGTCAATGAAAAATTCAAAGACAAGATGAATGTGCTTATGTTAAATAGAATTATGTTGTCCTCAAGAGTTCTCTATCCTGGTTTCCATACACTACAGTCCCTAGGGCTGTGAATATGCTGAATATTGATCCATGATTAGATTATTATATGGCACAGGTTGACATTAAGAAGTGGAGATTACTCAAGTGTGCACACCTAAATACATCAGCTCTTTAAAAGAAGTTTTCTCCAGTTGGTGGCAGAGAGATAGTCAAAGATATTAGAAACAAGATAAGGATACAATGCATCATTGCTGCTTTGAATATGTACAAGCAGTTCCCATGAGTCTCCTTATGATATGTTAGTTTCAGGTGTATAACATTTCCATCTTGTTTTCAGCTTTTGATACACAGAGCAGAGCACCCATACATCTTGTGACAGAAACTCAACTGAAGAATTGTGAACTAATAAATGTGTATTTTTGCCATAACCTGTTTGGCTCAGTGGATTGAGCATTGGCCTTCGGACTGAAAGGTCCAAGGTTCGATTCCAGTCAAGGGCATGTACCTTGGTTGCGGGCACATCCCCAGTGGGAGGTGTGCGGGAGGTGGCTGATAGATGTTTCTCATCGATGTTTCTAACTCTCTATCTCTCTCTCTTCCTCTCTGTAATAAATCAATAAAATATATTTTTAAAAATGTGTGTTTTTTGCAAACTGCTAATAAGCACACATTAATTTGTTTTGCCATAATAGAAATAAGGAGCCAATTGTTCAGAAAAAGAATGAATGTTAGTCTATAGACCATTATAGACTACAGTCAATCACATGAATTTAAGCTCTTTTACAATGGAAAATACATGAACTATGGGTCAAAAAAGGACTATCTGGCATCAATCCAGAAGAACAGGAATTAGGAAGGATATATGTTAAGGCATATTACCATAAGTTTTTCCTGGAACCCCTGCTTTTCATCCATAATGGAGCACTCCATGAAGATCTCAAGGGCTTCCTTCTCACAAACTGCATGCAGGTCCAGCAGCTCCTGCAGCGTGTCTGTGGGGAAGTTCACTCTCTGGGCCATCTGCTCACTGTAGTGGTCAGCTGCCTTCTGCATGGCTGCTGAGTTTTCACGCTCAGCCAGAGTTGTCACTGCATTTTCCAAACAAGGCACTGCTCCACCATTGATGGCATCCACATAGGCCTTTCCCAGAATCCCTAGCCCTGAATGATACATGATATTCAGGAAATGGACAGGAGGTTCTCACTCATGCTTTACAAACTTTAGAGATCAGCATTCTAACAGTAACAAAAATGTTATTGAAATGAAAATTTCTGGCTTCTCTTTTTCTTTTTCTCCTTATCTTCTTCCTTACCCTCATCTTTGTTTCCTCTTCCTTTTTCTTCCACAAATCCACTTCTTTATAATAACATCACTATGTCTCCTATACACTTTCCCTTTTATGGTTCTCACATTTATCACAGGATAACATAAACTTAAAGATCTCAGCCAATATTTTCAAGAGTCTCCTAGATACATTTCCCAATTGAAATAAAATTAAAGAGAGTTTATTTTACAGGTTAATAGATAATTTGTGGGAAAATTTTTCCAATGAAAATTTATTTAAAAAAATCCTCAAGAATTCCAGGAATCTCAGCCCTATATTTGGTTTAATATTTGTATGTCTGCCCAGGTGGAATATCTGTGAAGCTAGTCCTGCACATAAGGCTATAGTTAACTTTTCTTCTCAAACTCTGATGAGCATTCAGAGCCTTATGTTTTGCTATATATTTTTTCTATCTGGTGTAAATTCTCAAAATATCTTGTGTATCCTCAACAGGACACACTCATCTCATTGGCTTTCTCATCATCATGCAGATTCCTGTCCTTAACAGCAGCGTGTGCTTATGTCATTGGTGTATTAGTTTCATGAGACACAGTAGGCTTCAACAATCCTTCATATTGGGAAACTTTAATGAAAAAACATGCATTTTTATGTGTGGCATGTATCTATGCCTTTTCACATCACATAGAGAAGGAAACAAAACTGCTGAAAAACCTCGAGTACAATCACACACAATGAACTGCAGAGAAACATGCTGTAACAAATGAGACTCACGATTTCCAGTGACAATGATTCCCTCTCTGAGAGTCTTGGTTTTTGCTTCTGTGAAGATGTAGTTACAGAAATTTTTGGATTGGTCCTGGAAACTGCACTCTAGTTGGTTTTCTGATACCCCATCCATACGGTGTAATAATTTTTTGTCAGTTGTAGGCCGGTCAAAGGTAAAGCACTTTCGCTTTGGAAAGAACTTCCTGATATACTTTCTAGGGATGTTGGCTTGCTGGATTTTGGGATCCTCCCCTGTAGAGAAGAAAAAAGAACAGTGATTGGTGAGACAGTCTTCAGAAAAAAACGTTCATTTCCATGGTGCTTGCATATCTCCTATTTAATCATCAAAATCAACATAATGATAATCTTCCCAAAACATAGATTTGTGAGTGTGTGTGTGTGTGTGTGTGTGTGTGTGTCCATCCAGAACCAGGACTAAAAGAAGTACTTCTGAGGAAGAAGAGGAAGCAGTTATTCCATCTGAAGAAACTTATGATTGCTTTTCTTAGCACTTCCATGATTTCCAATGGCTTGACTATTTATTATATATTTTTGAATGATAGGTTAATCCCTAAAATTGCCAGAAATACTCTTGATATTATAGTCCTTATGTCAGAAATATAATGCGGGCTCTAAAGTAAGAGTAAAATATTTTCTGGTAGACATATGAAAATTTATTATATTGCTAGGAAAAATATGATGATGAGGACAGACAATAAGAACAACTTCTAATAATCAGAGTAAAAATACACACAACTGGGGTGGGGCTTGGGTGGGGAGAGATTAACCAGGGAATTTACATACATGCACATATGTATAGCCCATGGACACAGACAATAGAGTGGTGAAGGCAATAGAGGGGTGGGTGTGGGGTGGAGGGGGTCAATGGCAAAAACAAACAAACAAAAACAAACGGGACATCTGTAATACTTTCAACAATAAAGATTAGAAAAACTAAAGCAGAAATTCCTAACTTGGTATTGACAGATAAAATTATGTGCTCCCATAAACTCCATGATGTGTGCATATGAGAGAGAGAGAGGGAAGAGAGAGAGAGAGAGAGAGAGAGAGAGAGAGAGAGAGAGAATGAGTGTGCATTACAAATTTGCTTGGAGAGAATTTATATGGTTTTCAAGGGAATCTTTGATCACACAAATGTTCAGAATATCTCCAATAAATGGATTTGAATGAGGAAAAAAAGCCTGTCTAATAAAAGAGTAATATGTAAATTGACCATCACTCCAACACACAAGATGGCCACCTCCATGTGGTCAAAGATGGCTACCCCCATGTGGACACAAGATGACCAGCAGGGTAGAGAAATTGTGGGTAATCAGGCCTGCAGGGGAGGGCAGTTGGGGTGGACCAGGCCTATAGGGGAGGGCAGTTGGGGGGAACCAGGCTGGCAGGGGAGGGCAGTTGGGAAGGACCCAAACCTGCAGGGGAGGGCAGTTGTGGGTGTCCAGGCCTGCAGGGGAGAGAAGTTGGGAGGGACCAGGCCTTAAGGGGAGGGCAATTGGGGATGACTAGGCCGGCAGGAGTGGGCAGTTAGGGGCAACCAGGCTGGCAAGGGAGGGCAGTTAGGGGTGACTGGGCCAGCAGGGGAGGGCAGTTGTGGGTGACCAGGCCTGTAGGGGAGGACAGTTAGGGCTGACCAGGCCTTCAGGGGAGGGCAGTTGGGGATGACCAGGCTGGCAAGGGAGGGCAGTTAGGGGCAATTGGGCCAGCAGGAGAGCAGTTAGGCATCGATCAGGCTGGCAGGGGGAGTAGTTAGGGGGTGACCAGGTGGCAGGCAGAAGTGGTTAGGGGAAATCAGGCAGGCAGGCAGGCGAGCGGTTGGGAGTCAGCAGTCCTGGATTGTGAGAGGGATGTCTGACTGCCTGTTTAAGCCTGATTCCACCAGGATTGTGCTTAAACGGGCAGTTGACCATCCCTCGAAGGGTCCCAGATTGGAGAGGGGGCAGGGTGGGCTGTAGGACATCTGCCCCATGCATGAATTTTGTGCACTGGGCCTCTAGTACAATATAACTATGCTCAGAGACTTTTTAGCAGATAACATCAACAAGTAAGGTTAACCTAATGTCACTTGGAGACTTCACCTGCTCTCTATATCAGATTATATTGGTCATGATAATGTCACATAGAGTAATTCTGGGCATATATCAACTGTTCAATAAATGATTTTAGAATGAATAAATAAATGATTAAATTAGCAAAAATGGACATGCTTCTAGGTACCACTCATTTTCGTCTTGGCTAAATGTATTCTGTATAATGAATGTGTTATATGAACATGATAATAGGCTATGGAATGAAGAGAGTGATGTTATAACAATGAGATAAGGAAGGATTTGGCAGTCTTACTGGAAGGATATGTTAAATTTTGGGAAACACATACATATATACATTTGATGTAACTATACAGGCTATTAAAAGAGACTATATAAAATATATTTACAAAATGAAGTCACTTGATAACTTTGTGATTCTGAATTAACCATCATCCATAGTGATGGGCATTTTTCTATAAATAGAAGCAAAGGAGCACTAAACTTAATCGGAAACACGAGTATTTGAGCCTTAGGAAGTCTTAGCACTGGTTGTTAGCATCAAAACTTTTTCATGGTGTCAAATTTCCTAAAATCTTTGGTCTAATATTGGGTTCTCCTTTTCCTCAGCCAGCTTAAATCCTGGTCACTGGACAATTTTTAGTAATAATAACAATTGAAACCATACCCATCTGTCATACACATAATAGCATTAGCATGGGCCTCAGTGCAATAAAAAATAAAGATTATATTGACCTTAAGTGCTGAATGACAGGGCTAAGTTAATCCAACCTCCTATTGAGCCCTCTACCACCCAGACCATCCCCTGGTACCTGGAACCAACTTCAAGGCATTCTCCAGGTACTCATCTTCACTGATGGTGCGTCCATCTAACTCCAGCTCCAGCGTGAAATCCCGTACGGCCCAAACAAAGTCTGGAAAGAAACTTGCAAACTCGGCTGAGTCATCTACTTCACCAGAGCTGGGAGACGACTTTGTCCTGATTAGCTTTGTTAGTTCAGTCACATAGCTGAGATCTTAGCTAAGGAATGAGAAATGCACCATGCCAAAATTTCCAGATCTCACCCAGAAATCATTTTTATTAACATTATCATTCACTCTGTGTCCCTTTTTCCTCAATCATGAATATTGACACAAGGAAAAGCAACAACAAAAGAGTCCCAGTTATTTTCCCATAGCCTCCATGACACATGGTGGTTGGGTTCCTGGAAGGATACTGCAGCTGCTCCAGGGCCTGGTGGTTGATGGTGCTCATGCTGTTGTAGACAAACATGCTGCTCAGAAGCACAGCCAGGGCAAAGACCCATGAGTCGTTTTTTGAGTCGCCCTAGAAAGTGTATTACAGCAGGGTATTAGGTACCTACTGTTCAATCACCCATTCAGTTGTTCATGCACTATGTCAGCAATACTACAACTGAACAATAGGGCAAATAACATATACTGTGATGACAGTGCTAAATTTAAACCTCATTTTTGGGTTTTTACATTGACCCCTCTCAAGGTCTGAGTTCTTTAGCAATTAAAAGAAGTGAATGACACTATACATGTGTGCAATGATAAGTGCATAATGATTTCTTTGCAACTTTCTCTTGACCATGAGCTTATTGGTGACACAAATGCTAGTCAATTAAATTCACTAACTTCTCATTGTGCATCTAAAAAATGCCAGATACCATGTTTAGTTTTGTGGATATAAAGTTTCATAGGGCAATCTCTGACCTCCAGAGATGATTTCCTAGAGGTGCAAATATACATGGTAACATGTAAATGCATCCAAGGTGATCAGCTCTGCCAGGAGTACAACCCAATGTTATAATATAAAATACAAAGGGGGAATGTAAAACCCAGAAAATGTACTCTCTGATTTCAGGCAAGAAGGGATTATGTCTGAATGAGATACAATTCTATTAGGTTGAAAGTAGCTGGGCTTTAAAGAATGTGCAGAATGTGGAACTGTGTAAAGAAAGAGATCATGTAGATGGAAGGATCTAGAGAAGCCAATCAGAATAGTCAGAAAGTGTGTTCATACAAAGGTATAACATGTTATTTTATTTGATTGAAACATTGGCTATGTATGTGGTAGGAATAGATGATGAGTCTGAACATAACATACAGGGTAAATCATGAATGATGTTTCAATAGAATTGGATACTGCTAAAAACACTAGAGTTCCAAGGACAGTATGTACTTTGGCTTCTATCAGATGACAAGTAGTTATACTTTGGCTCCTTTAAAATGTAATTAGCTAAAAAGAAGAATGTTTATGTAAACTATAATGTGTTAGCAATCAATATATCATCTTGGGTTTACACTGAGGTGACTATTGAGTACTTTAAACTTGAATTATGCTAATAAGCCAACCAGAGAAAGACAAGTACCACACGATTTCATTCCTATGTGAAACGTAATGAACAAAATGAACTAACAATCAAAATAGAAACAGACTGCTTGGTCGGTATTGCTCATGGTTGAGCATTGACCTAGGAACCAAGAGATCACTGGTTTGATTCCCAATCAGGACACATGCCCGGGTTGCGGGTTCAATCCCCCAGTAGGGGTCATGCAAGAGGCAACCGGTCTATGAAGTTTCTCTTTCATCCCTCTCCTTTCCTCTCTCTCTAAAAACCAATTAAAAAAACATATAAAAATAGAGACAGACACATAGATAGAGAGCAGGCTGACAGGAGTGTGTGTTTGTGTGTGTGTGTGTGTGTGGGGGGGGGTGTATTGAGAAAAATGAGGATATTGAGCAAAAAAGAAAAAAAAGAGAAATAACTCATGGACAGGCAACAGTGTTGTGATTGCCAGTGGAGTGGGTTGAGAGAATTTGGAGGAGGGTATAGGGGGAATAAATGATGATGGACAGACACTTGACTTTGAAATCGTAAACTCACAATATAGTATACAGATAATGTGCTGTAGAATTATGCAGGGCTAGTCCAAGCCCCAAGAGGGGTACCCAGTTCAAATAATTTGGGTAAAAATAAAGTTAAAAACCTGTCAATGTGGCCAAATACATGCTGAGGATAAAGGGGGGTGTATGTGTAGAGAATAGGGGTGGGCAACAGAATCTTGCCAGAGCTAAGGACCAAATATCCTCTTACAGCAACCCAGAAGTATTTTAATGGATAGGAATCTGTAATTATGGCTGCCACTACCAACAGGTACACACAGTGACACGTCTTCTCAAAAATACCCTTTCACAGTATCGATCTGATTACCCAGCCAAAAGTATTCATTTATTTAACAATTCACCCCGAGTAAAGTCAGCTGTATGTCTTCAACATCTAAGTGTATTTTAATAATCAGGGTAGCTGTATGTAATCCGAAAGCTTTTTATATAGCTTATTTTCTCCAATGCCACTTAAATAACCTTTCAGGGAACATTCAGCCACAAAATCAGGGCATTCCTAAAGAGTCAAAAATTACAGTTTCAAAGTTTGAAAATGACCCAGATCCACCTAAGACTGATGTGCTATTGGACATTATTAATGGAGTTTAAGACCTTTCCATGTCTACAGCTTCAAGGCTGCCTCAGAGCAGAACAACTTACATACATGTCTATATACATTTTAATCCCCTTCACCAGAGGCGAAGGCTACCATTAAAATTCAACCCTTTTTCTGAAAAGTTGTTTCTTTTTCTTTCTCTATAGCAACGTTTCTGTGCACTAGAGAGTTAATTATCTAACCAGGGGGACTGTCCAGGACAGTGTTTGATTTAAAAGACTCGAGGCTTTAGGTGCTCAATTAAGTAGCTATCGGTCTCAGACTGGACTATAATGGGCTCTTTTCTCTTTAACTCAAGCAACGGGGAGATATACCCCAGGTCAGGCTAATTAAAGCCAGGGGAGTCTTTAATTGTGATGACAGAATCGGTTTCAGTTTCCTTTCTTTGGGTCCTCAGTCCGAGAAGGTCGTTAATATTTCAGCATTTGGGCAATGCAATCAATCACAAACATCAAGAGGTTCCTTATATGGGAAAAAGGGAAAAGAAGGGAAGAAATCCCACCAAACCTCTGCACTTTCAAGGTGCTTTGCATCTCTACGAAGAGCACAGGGTAGTGTGAGTGCTGCTTGCCGGCTCAGCTTCAACTCTCCTTTGCTGACTTAGAGGAGAGCAAGTCGTATTTTTAGTTTAGTAATAATGCTTAGCATCTTTCTGTAACTTCAATGACCAATAGGTGGACTTATTTTCTACCGCCTGGATATTTTTTGTATCCTGAAGGCTGGTTAAATATGTCACTCCTTGTATCCGTGGTATCTGGTACTGATAACACTGCTTATTTCTTATCTCACAACAAGGCTCTGGGCCTTTTCCAATCATGCATATCTATAGTGGTTAACACAAAACCCTAGAATTTAGATGCTCAGTAAGTGTTTGTTATCTTGTACCTTTTAAACAACTATAAAAATCAGAATGTCTATACCTAATAAGGAGAGTATTGAGTTTCCAAGAAAGTAAATTCAAGAAAACAAAATTTAACCTAATTATTCTTAATTGGATCTGTAGTTTACAGAAATATTTTATAAAAGATGAATTGAGGCTGAAAATTAAAATGTATGTGAATTATCAAAAACAAATAAGACTCTTTGCCTTACCTTTTCCACATCACCCAGGCCCTCAGTGTCCAGAAGGACCAGAGTGTGGTTGGGCTTGGAAGGGTGGGGTACACACCACATCCAGATGCCCTTGGTTTCAGACCGCACTGTGGAGCCCAGACAGAATCCTGCAAAGTTAGAGGAGAAAGCGTATAGAGTAACAGCAGATAGTCCAGGCTTCCCATAGGTTACATTGGTTAAAATTATCAGAGTGTGAGTGCCAGGCTGGAAGGAAGGTTGCTTTCATTTCAGCAAGGACAGCCTATCCAACCTTTATACATGTTCAGAACCTTTTCAAGAAACACTCTGTGCTCCCTATTCACTTCAAACTATCAATGGTTCAAGCAATGTCACATTTCAGAATTACTATAACCTCTATTGACCTTTGTATTTTTTTCTGACATGAGTTCCCTTGTCCTTCAGGTTCTGGTAGAGTTCCACCAGTGGGAGGCGCCAACATGAGACTAGAGGTCAGGAATATGGTCCTCTCACTTCTCCTTGGTGAGCTTTGGTGTCCCAGTGCCTCTCAGTGGGTCACAGCCCTTTCATTTAGCTCCATCCACAAGTGCTGGTCTTTGCCACAGTCTGGTTTCACTTTTTGCTTGGCTGTTCAGGCTATAGGAGTGACTATAGTTCTCTGGCCATTGCTTTTGCCACCCTCTCATTGCTTCCTCATCTCTAATTAGTTCTCTGTGACCTGCTTATGACCTTGTATGAATCCCTCTATTAAACATTCTTCAGTTACCCCTTGAGAGGTTCTTGTGTTCCTGCTAGGACATAGATCAATAATTAGCTTTGTTGGATTTTCTTTCCCTTTTATTCCTGTATTTTTCTTATTTCTTTTCTCCTTTTCAAGGAAATGATGAATTTTGTTTTGTTCCCTACCCGCCCCCCCCCCCCCCGCCCCCCGCCTCAGATGGGGATATAATGGAAGTGAAGGCAGAAAATAACTGTGAAAGGTGCTAGCTCCTCTTTCAAAAGGCTTAAACCAACAGGTGGAGAGCATGCAATTGGTATATCCAAGAACCTGTGCCTGATATATCTTGTTTAACAGTTCAACATTTTTAACATCTGCTATAGGCCAATGTTTCCTCCAATGGGGAAGTGTTCTCCCCTGATGATTGGTCTAGAATTTCTCTATAGGAAAGACCAAGACAAAATGTTTTGTTAGAAACAAATGGGGGGAAAAGGAGAAATAAATGGGAAAGATTGTAAAGCAAAAAGGAGAGAGGGAGAAAAAAAGGAAAGGGCGAGGAGTGAGACGAAACAAAAGAGACACAGTGAGAGAAAGACAATGAGAGATATTTCTAGGAATCGTTGGAGTTCAGTGTATTGAGGTTTAACCCAAAATGGTGCTGAGCTTATGAGACACAGAGGAAGATATTTGAAAATTAAAATGGTGTGTAGCCCTAGCTGGTTTGGCTTAGTGGATAGAGCATCCACCTGAGGACTGAAGAGTCCTGGGTTTGATTCCAGTCAAGGGCAATGTCTGCATTGTGGGCTCGATCCCCAGTAGGGGGGGCAGTGTGCAGGATGCAGCCAATCAATGACTCTCTGAATCATTGATGTTTCTATCTCTCTCCCCTCTCTCCCTTCCTCTCTGAAATGAATAAAAATATATTTTTTAAAAATGGTGTGTGGTCTTCAAAAAGAGAAATGAAGTACAGGAATGAGTTATAGGCAGATTACTCTAAAAACCAGTATGAACCAAAAGGGGCAAGCTAATAAGAAAGAAAAATGACTTTAAGAAATAGAAACTGCAAAGAGTAAATTAATATGTGAAAAGATGCTCAAACTTTTTTATAATAAGGAAAATATTATGCACCTATATAAGTCACCAGATCATCAAATTTTAAACGTCTTTTACTAAATTTTTATGACATGGTGGAGAAGTCTCAATTACTGCTAATAAACGTATGCATTACATATAAAGTTTGAAAAGCTGTTTGAAAATACCTAGAAAGGCTGACAACATATATACTCCATGACTGAGCAATTTTATTTCTGGGTCTGTCACACAAGGTAAGTTTGTGTATTTGTGCACCAGGATATACAATTGAGGAGGTTCATATCAGCATCATTCAAAAAAGTAAAAAACTAGAAACAAAACCAATGTTCATCAACAAAAAATGGATAAATAAATTATAGTATCTTCTCACAATAGCATACTATAAAATAGTGAAAATAAATAAATTAAAGATACATATAACAAACTTGATAAAACTTAAATTTTTTGTTGAGCAAAAGAATCAAGATTCCAAAGAATATCTGATTGGACTTTCCTTTATATAATATTTAAGCTATTCTTACAAATGCATACACAGCTTGTAAAACCACTTTTAAAAGAAAGAGTGAAAGCATGCTCCATGAAAATCAAAACATTGGTGAGCTCTAGTGAGGTGTCAGAGGGTACATCTAGGGCTTTTGGGTGCTGGTGATGTTTTATTTCTTGATATGGACAGTGATTACACAGAGGATCACTTTATGTTTATTAACTTTGTATATGTGTATGTTTTGTGCACTCTTCTGTGGTATAGTTAACATATTGGAAAAGACTAGATACAGAAAAGAGGGCTTTATTTAGCAAAGTTTTGCTTAGCAATGAAAAAAACTGGAGGTTAGAACAAGTGAGAGATGGCATATATAGAATATACTGCTGTCTGTTGTTCCTTCCATCCCTTTTTAAAAACAGGACATGTTGAACAATATTTGTGTCCTAGTTGAAAAGGCCCTGAAGTTTAGGACAAAAGTGATGAGAGAGAAAGGAATAATTGTTGGAGCTGAGCTCCTCAGCAGAAAGAGTGGATGGCATCAAGAATAATGGGTGGATATTTGGATTAAGTTGGGGCACCCATTGTTACTGGCTCAAAGAGTGGGATTTTGTGGAACAGTGGGGTTTAGGATATTTATTTGGGCTGTTAGAACCTTTTTTCAGTGGAAGAAGTTAGGCTTTTTTAAAGATTACCCTGAAGGAGGCATGATCAGTCTGTGTTATCATAGTCTCCAAGCTAATGGCCCCCGCCCCAGAACAACACTCACCATGGTTCTGTCCTGCCAGGCGGTTCATCAGGTAGGATTTTCCTGTCCGATACAGACCTGCGATGGCCACCACCACCACAGGCTGAGAGATCTTGTCTAGAATCTCCAGTGCTGTTGGATTTACTGTCAGCTGATTATTCTGATTTTCCACCAGGCAGATGGGGTCCATCATGGTGTTTCCAGAGGCCATGGTGAGCTGTAACCCAGAGCAACAACTCAGTACAACACAAGGTCCTGAAGTCATATCTAATACACAAGTCACATGCTTGTCAGCTCTCTACCAGTGTGTGTACAACTTATAAGTCAGATTTCTACATTTTGTATGTTTCTAAAAGATAAGTATTTAGCCTAGTGTGTCAAGGCCTGGCACAGATTCCTTATGTACATTATCATATTGATATTTAAATAAACCCTAATACAACCTTGCCCATGTAATGCATAAAAGGAATAGAATGAGCAAAACAAACACTGATGATGGAGCTTTGAGAACATTAACATTTGAGGGTAAGTAGAGGCAGAATGGGACATGCAGGAGATGAGAAGTGGCCAGAGAAGATACGTGGAGTTCCAGAGTGATTCTATTCTAGTGGGAGAAGACAGACAATACAGAAAACAAATAAGCAGCATGTGTGGTATGTGTGGAGTTCCAGAGTGATTCTATTCTAGTGGGAGAAGACAGACAATACAGAAAACAAATAAGCAGCATGTGTGGTATGTGTATTAGATGATGGAAAGTGCTCAGGAGAAATCAAACAGGAACTGAGATAGGGAGCACAGGGGCTGAATTTAAACAGAGGATGGTCAGGAAAGGCCTCTCAGAAAAAGAGAAATAAATGTGTTCTGTGACCTTGAGGAGGACATTTGTAGTAAATCCTGGAAGCTGTTGCAGTTGGAAGATGGGAGACTTTGAGAGGAAGAAGAAGACAAAGAATGAGATTCCCTCTCAAAACACCACAATACAGATCTTTATAGGACCCAGATACAGTTATGAATGCAGGAATTTGTTTATTTAATCTAGAATAAAAAGACATTTTTTGTTTCTAGGCTGGCAGGGAAGAGAGGCTGTAATCAGGATGTTTTAGGGTGTACCCAGAGCTGCCAGAGTCCCACAGCTGAGAAAGGTCCTACTTTACTGTTTCCATCACAGTGGGTGTTTCATGCAATCAAGGGACAGAAAGCAAAGTGATTTGACTGTCCCTTCACTTTCTCAAAGACAATCCTAAACAACATTCATGTGTTCCCTGCTCTCCTAGCTGTGCATTAGAAAAAGTTATTTCTCTGTCTTAGTTTGTTTTCCATAAAATGGCAGCACTAAAACAAACAAATAAACAAACACAATGTATTGGTCATTAAGGTCATTAGAAAGATTAAATATATGATAAAATTTATACTGCTCTTAAAATCATTGTGTTGCATGCTGAATCCTATGTTAGTATTAATTAAAAAGTGAGTGTCTATGAGGGTAGGGAGGTAAAGTTCTAAATGAAGGTGTGGATTTGGACTGAACAGTGACATTTCTTGATCCAGAGCAGTCCTGGGATGTTGAAGCACAGATTCTGGAGTGGCCACCAGGGTTCAAATCACTGACTGTCAATGAGACCTTGGAAAAGGAACTTACCTCTGTGAGCCTGCATTTTTTTAGTGAGATAGATAAAGCAAGAATTCCTGTCTGACTCATTCCTGTAGGGTCTGGTAACACACAGGGTCTCAAAAATTAATGATTAATATAGTGCTAGGCATTGTGTTGAAATGTGTTTATATGTTCAGTAAGCTGCAAATTGCCACCAAATAATAAGGTGTCTAAAATATTTTTCTCCGAAAATAACAATTTTTTAACACACTTTCTCTGTACTATTTCTCTCTCTCTTTTTTTTTTTTCTTCTAAAGTAATTGGGAACAGAGTTGGGGAATAAATCATTAATCTTCTAGCGCTGTGACATAAGCAGGAGGAATTACAGAGATTATTCCTTAAACTAAATATTTAAAATTTTGGGTAGGAATAGATAAGTTAACACAATTTTTAAAAAATGTAAGTAAACTGTAATACCCAATCCCAAACTGTTAAGTTCAAATGAATAAGTACAATGAAATAGTTCTCCTGTGTGGAGTTAGTTGGTTTCCAAAGTTCCTCCTCAGGAGAATCAGTCATCTGAAGTGATGGTGAAAACTATCCCAAACCATGACTTCTCAGCAAGTATGATGGGACATTCTGAGATGGTTCTTGTATAGACCACACATGAGAAACAATGCCTGGTAAACAAACAATCTTAGATCTTATAGTTATTTCTAACAGTTGGTGATTAATTAAGTTATTCTATATCACAGAGCTTTGTGCTCTCTTTGGAATATTAAGTATTATTAAATACAAAAATAATCAGAGTCAACCTTTCAGGAATTAAATTGTCTGTAAGATAAGGACCACCTTTTCTCTCAGTTTCTCCAGTGCCTGGAGATGGGGCAGAGATGATGGTTGTGGTGCAGGGACAGTCTGAAAAGGGACAGGGAGATGGAGGGGGAGAGACTCCACCAGGAGCCTCTGCAAGTAGATGGGGTTTACTCCATCCATCCCAGGAAGGACTTAGCCTTTTTGGCATTTGAGAGACTATGGGTTCCTCCTCTCCCCATGGAGGGCTGTTTGTGTTGCCCTGGGAGGGTGCCAGAGGCACAACTCACCCTGGAGACAAGGTGGATGAGCATTGGTCGCTTCACAGAGAGGCCTCTGATCCAAACAGAGACTCTGAGCTGCTGGTAGCCAGGCCCAATACTAGCCTCCCACTGTCCCCTGCCCTTCAGTGCCAAGCCTGCACTTCCAGTGTGAGGCTAATGCTTGGGCATGTGTTGTTGTTGTTGTTAATGAACATGGGCCTGGAAGAGTTAGTTTAGTGGGAACCTACATGTCTTGGGTGCTGCAGACAGGGGACAAGTTCTCAGCAGTCCTAGCTCTTCCCTCCCTCACTCCTCCTGCATCTGGCTCCTTCCCATAATGACTGTTCTCACTGGAAACTAAAAATAATGAAGATATTACATCCAAGCATTTAAGGGTCAGGTTGATTAGAACCCAAATCAAAATGGAAAGGACGCTGCTTTTTTGCTGTTAGAGAAGTAGGTGAGGAATGAAATTCATGCCAAGCCAAGGAGTTCAGAGGCAGCGTTTCCAGAAAGCAGGAACAAAACTGCTTGAGAGCACAGAGAGGTCAGGTAAACAAAATGTTGGCTTTAGCGATGCACCACAATGAGTTCTTTAAAGATAAATTTTTTAGAGACATAGTGGGACCAAATTCTACTTGTAAGGCTTAAGAAAACAGTTGGCACTAAGAAATTGGATCTAGTGGATCTGGGCGATGTTTTATTTTATTTTTAAGAGTTTATTTTAAATTACAGTTGACATTTAATATTGTATAAATTTCAGCATACTACATAGCTGTTAGACATTTCTATAAGTTAAGAAGTGAAACCCCAAATAGGTCTAGTACCCACCTGGCAGTCTGCATAATTATCACAATATTATTGACTACATTCCCTAGGCTGTACTTTATATTCCTGTGACAGTTTTCTAACTGCCAATTTGTATCCTTAATCCCTTCCCCATTTCACCCAGCCCCATCTTTCCTCCACCTGGCAACCAGTACCTGGGTTACTTCTAAACCAAGAAATCCTCTCTAAAATAAAGCTCATATGTGTGACTAAAATGAATGGTGTATTTGAAATAAAGTTCTTACCTGTTTTTTCTCCTCAGTGTAGGTCGGAGTGGTTTCTGTCACTTCTCTGTCTTTCACCAGATGGTTGGGCTTTTATTCACCTTTCTGATGTCATGTGACTTTCCAGAATTCCTAAAGACCCATTAATTAGAAGTGAAGGACTTAGAGTAATGTGAAACTGAAAGCACTGAGTACAGAGCACTGATTCAACAACCATCAAAGGAATTTCTGAAAGTTGTAAAAAAACAGAAGGGTACCTGGACTTCACAGAATTTCTTAACTAGTTCAGTTTGACAAAAGCTCTGCTCCTGGTGGGTGTGGTCAACAAAAGGTGGCTCCCTCTTCCCTGTTTCAAGCAGGATAAGGTGTGTCACTGGGAGAGGCAGGCCATCAGTATTTCTCATGGCCTCCAGCATTGAGTTGCAGAGACCAAATTCCTGGAGGCTGGGGCTCCCCACCTGCACCCAGCCCCACTCATAGAGTGAAGGCTCTAGCTGATGCATAGGTGGGAAGAAGGCTGGGGACTGAGATCACCTGGCCTGATCATCCTCCCCTTGTCTGACTTTTAGGAAGGTGTTTCCAACCTGGTAGAGGCAAGTAGAGTAGACCAGAGGCTACCACCCCTGTCCAGGGAGAGGCAGTGGCTCAGAGATATTTTCCCAGGGAGAGAGGCAGCCCATAATCACAGAGATCTCTGAATTTCTTCCCCAAAGAACTCACTTTATTTGAAACAGTGTGGGGACTTGAAGAAACTTTTATTTAGCAAATCGACTTTAGAAAAGACACAAAAGGAGGTTTTCAGCAGGAAGCAAGTGACCCCCGATGGTAATGCAAATCCATATAGAAAAACAAAGAGCAGCAGTAAGGGAATTGTGTAATTATAAAAGACAGTATAAATACAGATTTTCTCTCCTTTCTCCTCTTAACTGGTTTAAGAAGCAATTGTATACAACAATATGTATATATTTGTATTGCACGGCCCATTTCATACTTAAAAGTAGTATATTTAGCAACAGCAGAATAAAGGAGCTAAGTGATTGCACAGCCTATTGAAATAAGGAGATGACACATGATGTTAATGCGAACTCATAGGAATACAGAGAAGCAGAGATTGTAAGAAAGATAGTTACTATAACAAGCCCTACACATTTATTCTTCCCCTTCAGCCTTTTTAAAAACAGAAAATCATACAAATTGATAAGTATAAAAATGTATTGTTGGGGTTGTTACATATCTATATATATAAAAGGCTAAGTGACCGGCAGACTGGCCGATTGGCCAGTAGGTATGATGTGCACTGACCACCAGGGGGCAGATACTCAGTGCAGGAGCTGCTGAGCAATAGCAACTTTGCAGTGTGCCTACTCCCCCTCTGGGGCCCCTTGGGGGATGTTGGAAAGCTGGTTTTGGCTCGATCCTCACAGGTCAGGCCAAGGGACCCCACTTGCTGGAGGGACCCCGCTCACTCTGCAGATGCCCTTCAAGCCCTGCCACTGCCCCAGGTGTGGCGGGCAGGGAGGGATCTCGGGAGATTGGCTCCAGGGCACGTGCAGCCTGTCTCACCCAGTTGGGCCCCGCCGGCCACCTACTATTTCCTATCTTTTCAATGTGCACGAATCTGTGCACTGTGCCACTAGCCCTATATAATAAAAACTTATTATGCAAATTGTCCCCTCACCCGAGAGTTCAACCGTTCCCTAAGAAATGCGCTGACCACCAGGGGGCGGAACATGGTGGGTGTTGGCAATGCAGCTCTGTCAGCGGGCAGCAGTGGAGGCACTGCCAGCCTCAATGGGACCCCATGAGAGTGGGACTGCAGCAGGATGGTGGAGCAGGTGAGTGGGCAGCACCAGGCCAAGGCAGGTGCGAGTGGGGACCTGATCACCCCGCCAATTGCCCTGCAGATGGCAGCCAGTGGAGGTGGTGGGGGGCAAGGCCACTGCTTGGCACCCAGTCAGGCACAGGGCCCAGACCCAACCCATTGCCCCGCAGATGGTGACCAGCAGCCAGCAGGCCCTGATCACCCGATTGGGGCCAGGCTCTGGGTCGAGATGGGGAACTGGGGTTGAGTGGCGGAGATCACTCTCCCATGGCGCCCGTGTGGGGGGCTGTGACCTCTTGCAGGCTACCTGGGTGAGGAGGTGATGGGGATGGAGGTGTGGTGAGAATGTGCAGTGTCTGCCGAGCTCACTCTCTCTCCCCATGCTACCCTCCCTCGGGGTGCCAGTACTTGTGTGCCAGGGAAGCCCCTGTCCTCAAGTGCTGGGCACCTACTAGGATCCTGCCCTGCACCCTCACGGCCTCTTCTGGATAAGCCAGGCTGCAGCCACCAGGACAGCAGGGGCCAGTTGGGCTCCCCATGGGTTCGCACAAGAGCTGGTCAGCGAGGCCAGCTTGGAGAGAGCGCAGAGGCCCATGGCATCCAGCTGTGCTCACCACATCTCCACATTGGCACTCAGGTGCTGTGACTCAGGTGGAAGGAGGCGTGTGGGGGTCGAGGGGCCCAAATGCTGCCCATGTGCTGCCCAGGGCCCAGAGGTCAGCTGAGACCTGCCCTTCCATGCCAGACGTTCACACTTTGATCACCGGCCAGACCCAGGGACTGCACCCGTGCATGAATCTTATGCACCAGGCCTCTAATATAGATATAATGTGCAATATATATGTACAATTCATAGCACTAAATGGAGGTAAGAAGGAATAGAGTTATAGCAGTAACCATTCCGTATTTCACTGGAATAAACTTAGCATACATTTGAGGTCTATTGTTTTTCTTTTTAATTTATTGAATTTATTTGAGTGACATTGGTTAATAAAATTATATTGGTTTCAAGTGTACAATTCTATAATACATCATTTGTATATTGTATTGTATGTTCACCACCCAAAGTCAAATCTTCCATCACCAGTTATCCTTTTCTCTCTTTTACCTTTCTACCCCCCTTTGCCTCTGGTAATCACTATACTGTTGTCTGTATATATGAATTTTTGTGGTTTTTGGCTTAATCTCATCACCTTTTGCACCCGATCTCTCAATCCTCCTCCCCTCTGAGGTCCTGGAGAGTATTGTGCTACGTGAAGTAAGCCTCTCAGAGGAAGACAAATACCTTACAATTAAACTTACATGTGGAAACTAATGAACAAAATAAACTAACAAACAAAATAGAAACAGAATCATAGATACAGAGAACAGACTGAAGTATGTTCTGATAAACTTTATATATATAGATTAGCTCTGTGTCACCACTAAGCAAACAACAAATCTCAAATTAAAATCCTTTCATTTTAGGACATGGTAACATAAAAGCAAACTAATCCAAAGTGGGCAGAAAGAAAAAATAGAGATTTATGTATGTATGTGAACATTATGATATTAGTGAACTAGATAATGGGGAAAAAATCGGTGAAAGCAAAAGCTGGATCTTTGAAAAGATCAGCAATTTTGACAAACTTTTAGCTAAACTGGCCAAGAACAAAAGAAAAGAGACTCAAATTACTGAAATCAGGAACGAGAGAGGGGACATTACCTGAATAAAAATAATTATAAGGCAATACTATGAACAACTGTATGGCGACAAATTAGATTAAAAAATTGACAAATTCCTAGAAAGACACAAACTACTGAAAGTCTCTCAAGAAGAAATAGCTCATCTGAATAGACTTGTACCAAGTAAAGAGGTTGAAAACTGCCACCAAGAAAAGCTCAGGCCCGACAGAGCAGGGTAAGGATTAAAAAAGGATAGAGAAGCTGTATAGCCTCAGAGGCCAACCCAAAAACACTGCCACCCAGAGGCTGAGCCACAAACTGACTCTTAGGGGAATACAAATTAAGGCAGACTGGATCACAAATACGGCCTGCTTTAAAATCAGGACTGTGATTTACAACACGGAGGAACAGTGTAATGCAGGCAAATTCAACACTCTCCTAAATACCTGGCAGGACTAAGGCGAACCAGGCTGAAGAGTAGAAGAACCGAAAGACCATCACTACTGCAATTTTTTCTTTTTCTTTTTCTTTTTAATTTTTTCACCTTTTTTCTAAGAAACCAATTTTTTTTTCTCTTTTTCTTCTTTTTCCATCACCTGATTTTACCCTTTCAATTACCACATTTTTATTTTTAACCAGTATTATTACTGCTACCATTTTACCATTTTTTAAAGTGCCATTTTATTTTCTCTTTATTTTCTTTTGGGATTAGTGTTCTCCATTCTATTTTCATCGTTCCTTTAGCACTAATTTTCCCTATCTCAATTTCACCTCTTTGCTAAAACCCTCTTCCTTACTTTTCCCCTTTTGGTGTCCTGTTTCTCTTACCCTATTCCGGCTCCTGACTTTCCCAATTCCCTCTTTTTACCCCCTGTCTAATTCCACCCTACTTATATATCCTATTTCCAATCTACTGCTCTAAATCCTTATACACCTATTCTTTATCCTTCTTCACTTTCCAAACATTTTTTTCTCTCTTATCTTTCTATTGTTTTCTTGATTGTTGAATATATTGGGCTTTTTTCTTTTTCTTTTTTTTATTTGTTTGTTTGTTTTGTTTTGTGTTTTTTCTTCTTTTTTAGGACTGGTTGTGAGGTTGTTTTTCTTTTTCTTTTTCTTTTTCTTTTTCTTTTTTTTTTTTTCTGCTGGTTTTTCCCTTCCCTCCCCCACCCCACCCCGGTTATTTTTGTGCTTCTGTTTTCCCTTACCCCTCTGGATATTATTGGTGGTTTGCAGTTTGCATTCATCTCCAGGGATCTGTTGCTGGAATTTGTTGAGATTAGTGGCAGTTCTATTGGAGTTTCCTCCTCATACCAATAGTCTCTTCCCCGCTTCTACTTCATTCTCTTTTTTCGCTCTCTTTTTTTCCCCCCTCTTTTTTCCCAATTCTATTTTTGCACTCCTTTTTTGTTTGTTTTTTTCTTATTTTTCTTTTCTGTTCTCTCTTTTATCTTCTTCTCTTCTTTCTCCCTTATCCCCTAATTCTCTTAATTCGGGTGGTCACCTTTATTTGGGGTTATTAATATTGTGAATATACTTGTGTTCAGTGCCTGGTACGTTGTGCCTTGCTCTGTTGTATTTTGTGCCTTTAAATCAACGCAGCAGATCCAATCAACAGCAGCCCCCTGATCACCGCAGCCTCCTGATCACCACAGCCTCCTGATCACCACACCCTCTGTCTGTGGAACAGCAGCTGTACGTGAAGCCTCCCCCCACCAGCCAGAAGAGCCAACACAGCTGTGAACAACACCCACCAGAGGAGCTGCTGCCAACTGGAAAGCAGCTGCTACCGCAACCGTCTGAGCAGCAACCACAACCCAAGGAGCCCCTGCCACCCAGGGAGCAGCCACTGAACATCTCAACATCTACATATGTCAGCGAGATCAAACATGGGTAGGCAAAGAAACCCCCAAAGGAAAGAAAAGGAGGACTCGCCAGAAAAGCAGCTAAGTGAGACAGAGATATGCAACATGACGGAAAAAGAATTCAGAATAAGGTTCCTAGAGTACATGCACCAGATGTTCAAGAAGCAAGAAGAAACAGATGAAAAACTCAATTACTTATGCAAGAAGCTAGAAGAAACAGATGAAAAAATCAACAACTTAAGTAAGTCCCAAGAAGAAATGAAGAGTGACATAGCTTCAATAAAAAACTCCATTGAAAGTATCAACAGTAGACTGGGAGAAGCGGAGGACCGAATTAGTGAATTAGAAGACAAGGAAGCAAAACACACTCAAACTGTACGGCAAATGGAGAAAAAAATTAAAAGACAGGAGGAGAGCCTAAGGGAACTTTGGGACAACATGAAACGAAACAACATACGAATAATAGGGGTGCCAGAACAACAGAAAGATGAACATGGATTAGAAAACCTATTCGAAGAAATAATATCAGAAAACTTCCTTGAGGTGGGGAAGAAAAAAGTCACACAAGCCCAGAGAGTCCCAAACATGGTGAACCCGAAAAGACCCACACCAAGACACATCATAATTACCATGGCAAATGTTCAGGATAAAGAGAGAATCTTACAGGCTGCAAGAGAGAGACGGAAAGTAACATACAAGGGATCTCCCATTAGATTATCAAATGATTTCTCAACAGAAACACATCAGGCCAGAAAAGAATGGACGGAAATCTACAAAGTGATGCAAAGCAAAGGACTGAATCCAAGAATACTCTATCCAGCAAGGCTATCATTCAAAATTGAAGGGGAAATAAGAAGCTTCACAGACAAAAAAGGGCTAAGGGAGTTTATCACCACCAAGCCAGCCATGCAAGAAATGCTAAAGGGACTGGTGTAAAAAGAAGAAATATCAAGCTCAGAAAGAAAGCAGCCACACACACACACACACAAAAAGAAATGGCTACAAACAAGTACCTTTCAATAATAACTTTAAATGTAAATGGACTAAATGCTCCAACCAAAAGACATCGAGTGGCTGAATGGATAAAAAAACATGACCCATACATCTGCTGTCTACAAGAGACCCACCTCATTAGAAGGGACTCACACAGACTGAAAGTGAAGGGATGGAAAAATATCTTTCACGCAAATGGAAAGGAAAAGAAAGCTGGGGTAGCAATACTTATATCTGACAAAATACATCTCAAAGTGAAGGCCATAACCAGAGATAAGGAAGGCCACTTCATAATACTAAAGGGATCAATACAACAAGAAGATATAACCCTGGTAAACATATATGCACCCAATGCAGGAGCACCCACATACATAAGAAAACTTCTGGAAGATATCAGGGGAGAGATCGACAACAATACAATCATAGTAGGGGACTTTAATACACCACTGACATCACTGGATAAATCCTCTAGACAAAAACTCAGCAAAGAAACAGCAATCCTAAATGACTCACTAGATCAGATGGATTTAATTGACATCTTCAGAACACCTCACCCCACAGCTGCGGAATATACATTCCTCTCAGGTGCTCATGGGACATATTCAAAAATAGACCACATATTGGGTCACAAGCAAAGTCTCCACAAATTCAAGAAGATTGAAATCATAAAAAGCTTCTTCGCAGACCACGATGGCATAATGTTAGAAATCAACTACAATAAAAACAACCCAAAATACTCAAACACTTGGAAGCTGAATAGCATGTTATTAAATATTGATTGGGTTACCGATGACATCAAAGAAGAAATTAAAAACATCCTGGACACTAATGACAATGAAAACACAACAATCCAAAACCTCTGGGACACAATGAAAGCAGTCCTGAGAGGAAAGTTTATAGCTCTACAGGCCTATCTCAAAAAACAAGAAAAAATGGTAGTCAATCATCTAACTCTACAACTCAAAGAATTAGAAAGAGAGCAACAAGAAAACCCCAGAGTGAGCAGAAGGAAGGAGATAATAAAGATTAGAGCAGAAATCAATGAAATAGAGACCAAAAAAACAATACAGAAAATCAATGAAACCAAGAGCTGGTTCTTTGAAAGGATAAACAAGATTGACAAACCCCTAGCCAGGCTCACCAAGAAGCAAAGAGAGAGGTCCCAAATAAACCAAATCAGAAATGATAGAGGCGAAATAACAACAGACCCCACAGAAATACAAATGATTGTTAAACAATACTACGGGCAACTCTACTCCAACAAACTAGACAACCTGGAGGAAATGGACAAATTCCTAGAAAAATACAACATTCCAAAACTCAATCAGGAAGAATCTAAAAACCTCAATAGGCCAATAACTATGGAAGAAATTGAAGCAGTCATCAGAAAGCTTCCAGCAAACAAAAGCCCAGGGCCAGACGGCTTCACAGGGGAGTTCTACCAAACATTCAAGGAAGAACTAAAACCTACCCTCCTCAGACTACTACAAAAAATTCAAGAGGAAGGAACGCTTCCAAGCTCATTCTATGAAGCCAGCATCACCCTAATACCAAAACCAGGTAAAGACATCACAATGAAAGAGAATTACAGGCCAATATCCCTCATGAACATAGATGCCAAAATCCTCAACAAAATCTTAGCAAATCGGATCCAGCAGTACATCAGAAATATCATACACCATGACCAAGTAGGATTTATCCCAGAGATGCAAGGATGGTACAACATCCGTAAATCAATAAATGTGATACATCACATAAACAAATTGAAAGAAAAAAACCACATGGTCATATCAATTGATGCAGAAAAAGCATTCGACAAAATCCAACACCCATTTTTGATAAAAACTCTCAGAAAGGTGGGAATAGAAGGATCATACCTCAACATAATAAAAGCCATATATGACAGGCCCACAGCCAACATCATACTCAATGGACAAAAACTAACACCATTTCCCCTAAGAACAGGAACAAGACAGGGATGCCCACTCTCACCACTCCTGTTCAACATAGTACTGGGAAGTATTAGCCATTGCAATTAGGCAAGAAGAAGAAATAAAAGGCATCCAAATTGGAAAAGAGGAAGTAAAACTGTCCTTATTTGCAGATGACATGATATTATACATACAAAACCCTAGAGACTCCATCAAAAAGCTACTAGACTTAATACATGAATTTGGCAATGTAGCAGGATACAAAATTAACCCCAAGAAATCCGAGGCATTTCTATACACCAATAGTGAACTTTCAGAAAGGGAGATCAGAAAAACAATCCCATTTACCATCGCACCAAAAAAATTAAGATACCTAGGAATAAACTTAACTAAAGAGGTTAAAGACCTCTACTCAGAAAACTACAGGACGTTGAAAAAAGAGATAGAGGAAGACATAAACAGATGGAAGAACATACCATGTTCTTGGATTGGTAGAATCAACATCATTAAAATGTCCATACTACCCAAAGCAATCTATACATTCAACGCACTTCCCATTAAAATACCAATGGCCTTCTTCAAAGATCTAGAACGAACTCTCCAAAAATTCATCTGGAATAAAAAAAGACCCCGAATAGCTGCAACGATCCTGAGAAAGAACAAAGTAGGTGGGATCTCAATGCCAGATATCAAGCTGTATTACAAAGCCACTGTTCTCAAAACTGCCTGGTACTGGCACAAGAACAGACATATAGATCAGTGGAATAGAATAGAGAGTCCAGAAATTAGCCCGAACCAATATGCTCAATTAATTTTTGACAAAGGAGGCATGAACATACAATGGAGCCAAGATAGTCTCTTCAATAAATGGTGTTGGGAAAATTGGACAGACATATGCAAGAAAATGAAACTAGACCACCAACTTACACCATACACAAGAATAAACTCAAAATGGATTAAGGACTTAAATGTACGACAGGAAACCATAAAAATTCTAGAAGAATACAAAGGCAACAAAATCTCAGACATATGCCAAAACAATTTCTTCACTGATACAGCTCCTAGGGCAGTTGAAACTAAAGAGAAAATGAACAAATGGGACTACATCAAAATAAAAAGCTTCTGCACAGCAAAAGAAACCATCAACATAACAACAAGAAAACCCACCTCGTGGGAAAACATATTTGCCAACGTCATATCTGATAAGGGCTTAATCTCCAAAATTTATAGGGAACTCATACAACTTAACAAAAAGAAGATAAACAATCCAATCAAAAAATGGGCAAAGGATCTAAATAGACACCTTTCAAAAGAGGACATTCAGAAAGCCAAGAGACATATGAAAACATGCTCAAAGTCACTAATCATCCGAGAGATGCAAATCAAAACAACAATGAGGTACCATCTCACACCTGTCAGAATGGCCATCATCAACAAATCAACAAACGACAAGTGCTGGAGAGGATGTGGAGAAAAAGGAACACTTGTGCACTGCTGGTGGGAATGCAGACTGGTGCAGCCACTATGGAAGGCAGTATGGAGGTTCCTCAAAAAATTGGAAATGGAACTCCCATTTGACCCTGTGATCCCACTTCTAGGAATATATCCCAAGAAACCAGAAACACCAATCAGAAAGGATATATGCACCCAGATGTTCATAGCAGCACAATTCACCATAGCTAAGATCTGGAAACAGCCTAAGTGCCCATCAACAGATGAATGGATTAGAAAACTGTGGTACAACTACACGATGGAATACTATGCTGCTGTTAAAAGGAAGGAACTCCTACCATTTGCAACATCATGGATGGAACTGGAGAGCATTATGCTAAGTGAAACAAGCCAGTCAATGAAGGAAAAATACCACATGATCTCACTCATTCATGGATAATAAAGACCATTACAAACTTTTGAACAATAATAGATACAGAGGCAGAGCTGCCTCAAACTGATTGTCAAACTGCAGTGGGAAGGCCAGAGAGAGTTGGGGGCAGGAGGGAGGGGAGTAAGAGATCAACCGAAGGACTTGTATGCATGCATATAAGCATAACTAATGGACATAAGACACTGGGGGGTAAGGGAGGGTAGGGGTTTGTCAAGGGCGGGGGGGGGGGGGGAAAGGACACATATGTAATACCCTTTGTAATACTTTAAGCGAAAAATAAAAAAAAATAAAAAAAATAAATAAATTTGTTGTTAATAAAAAAAAAAAAAAAAAAGAAAAGCTCAGGCCCAAATGGCTTCACTGGTGATTCCCACCAAACTTTCAAAGAAGAATGAATACCCGTTCCTCACAGACTTGGCTAAAGATACAAAATTCCCTTAATGTTATTTTACCACATATTTTCTTTCTGTGTCTGAACTGTTTGAGAGTTAGTTACAGAATACACAATAATTCACTGGGTATTTCCTTACAAATTTACCTGGAAGAGAGACTACAGCTTCTCCATCTTCTGCTGCTAATTACATAGTCCATTTCCTGCTATATTGGCCACCTGCTGATGTTCATGCAGACAAGTGACTGGTTGTGTGAAGCATGTGTTTGCGATGGACAAGTTGCTTGTCTCACAGAACTTCCTGAGCTGTTTTCCTGCTTTGGTCTGACCCCAGTCCAAATTTTCCAATGACATTTGATTCTGCTTTGTTTCCTACTTGTGCATTCTAGTCACCGATTGCTATCAGCATGTCTTCCTTTGATGCGTTATCAATTTCTTTTTGAACACTTGCATGAAAGAATTCAATTTAATTTTATTCAGCTCAGTAAAATGAATAAGGAAGAGAGGGACAAAAATAATAGTAAAATGCAGCAATGGTTTAGCACTTCCTTTAGCTGTGCAGTGTGCTGGTCCCTGGTGTCACAATTACCAACTGCCTATCAAATGTAAGCACCACTATGGTTCTACATTCTTTACAGGTGTTACTAATTAAACTTAATTTATTCCTCAGCACGTGTGTTATGTAGGTATCATTACTTGCCTTTTTTTTTTTTTTTTTTGATAGACGTGATGTTTTAATGACACAGCCAACACCCACAATTACACGTGGCTCTTCAGATAACTTGATCTTTGGGACTAGCCTTTGTACAAAGCCAAGCCGCACATAGTAGTGCACAAGTGACGGTTCCAGTGGGTTGTGTGCACGGGCATGGAGGACAAAGATGGAACACTCTGGAGACTCTCCAGATCCTTCAGGAAACGCGGAGGTCCAATCCTCTCTCCGCTGCATCCCAATAGTGATAGGACGGGATGTCTGTAAATACAGCAGCAGTAAACACAGCATTGTGATTCTCCGAGGTGTGTCCTTGTTTGTTCCATTGTACCATGGCGCTAAGAACTCGGCTCTGATTCAAAGTGCACCCGTTCCCCCCAAACACTGCACACCTCCTACCCGCTTCTACGCTTCTATGGGATTGCTGTGCTGTCCTCCCCAAGGGCAAGGCAGGAAGCATGGGTCCGGAACTCCCAGAGGCCCAGGATCCGCAGATACTCTGGTGGTTTAGGTTACTGTCCTTAGCAATCTTCTGCTCCACCTCCCTCACTACAGGCAATACCCAGGGCTGGTAGTCATCCTTGCCATAAGCCCCCACCCCCAGGTTTCCCTTGCGGGGTCCGCATCCTCCTGGAAGTCTGCAGTGAGCTTACAGACAAGGACCAGAGAGGCCTGCGGAACTTCAGCAAACACTGATGGAGGCGCCACAGAGAGAAGCTGGGGTCTGCCTGGCGCTGCCACCAGGAGCCTGGAGCCTGGAGCCGCTAGGTCGGTCCAGTTCAGTCTGCAGGCTGGAGGAGACTCTCACCTTGCATTTTACACAGCACTAAATACAGTTTAAAATATTTAATGTATTTTTTAAAAATATATTTTTTATATTTATTTCAGAGAGGAAGGGAGAGGGACAGAGAGAAACATCAATAATGAGAGAGAATCACTGATTGGCTACCTCCCCCAAGCCCATACTTGGGATCAAGCCCGCAACCAAGCATGTGCCCTGACCAGAATCAAACCATTACCTCCCAGTTCATAGGCTGAAGCTCAATCACTGAGCCATACCCACCAGGCTGTTTAATGTGTTTGTTTTAATAGCAGTTCATTGGGTCACAAGGCCCTAGTGATTGATTTGGGATTTTGTCAAATGATGAGTCAGTGTGTTAAGAGGAAGGTCAAATTAGGTTCATCCATTTGCAAATGTGGACTAAAGTACTGGTTCTGTGTGTCTCCCTTTAAAGGACAGTTGATCAGTCCTTTTATGATTTCAAAGTCTCTGGCTCTTGTTCTTCTCAGGAGTGAGGATTATCTTGTGTTGACTAAGGACAAATAGAAAGTATTTATATTGAACACATGTCCTTTTTGAGTGGAAGCAGGAACAAGCTCATCGTTTCTCAGAAATAGACTAGATGGCAAGAAAACAGCCCTTTCTGTTTAGAACATGAATTCTGTGCAGTTTTCCTGCTTTTTTTTTTTTTTTTTCTTGGCATGTGAGGCTGTTTGAAAACCATTCTAGGGACTTTTTCTTTTAAATGCTGGGTAGAGAAAGGTATGTTTCCTCTCTTCCCACTGTACTTGGACTTGCAGTCACTAGAATACTTGTATTATTCTAAAAGATAGTCACAGATCAAGTTAATTTGCATGTTAGTATTGTTACATTAAAAATTCATGTGCATTTATGTGCTTAGGGATTTCAAAGGCTGCCCAGACAGACTCTGAATTTCAGGTGTCGGATGTTTTCACACGAAGCTGCTTTTCACATGATGCCCGCCATGCAGGATGTTCTAGGGCACTAAGCAGCAGGAAGTCATTGCTTCACCTGGGGTCACTGTGTCTCATATACAATGGAGGCAGGACCAATAATCAGCAGCATGTTCATATAGAGTGTGTATGTGCTGTGTGCACAGCGCTGTGCTAGGTGCTCAGGGGTGGGTGAAGATTAATTACACATAGTCATTGCCCTAAAAATGACTTAATCCGGTGGGTGACACTAACTTGCACCCAAATAATAAAAGCAAGTGAATGCATGAGAGAGGGAAGTAGCAAGCCTCCAAATATCAAATGGTAACTTTTAAAATTTTATCCTTGAGAAATTTATTTTGAGGTCAATGAGAGGAAATAGATTGAATTTTATTTTAGAGGGGGAAAAATGGCCTGACAGTTGTCCTTATTCATATTTAAATTTATTTTCTAACCACCTATTCTGTTCTGTTGTCTATTCTAGTAAAGTCAGTACAGCACTTTAAATGACTATTATTTATATTTTGTTTTAATAATAGAGTCCATTATTTTCCAGTGCATTTTTTTGGCTCCTCTTACCAACCAATCTTCTCAGTGAAAATTAGGGGCACTTCATGACATTCCTCCAGAATTGGGATTACATTGGATATAATAAGCAAATATAAACTGATCTGTTGACAATATTTTAAGCTAATTTCTTTCATTTGGTGTGTGGCTTATTCTCTACTTATTTAAAACCCTTTTTAGGGTTTTATTGGTTAAGTTTATTATTGCATTATTATTTACCCTTTTTTTCCTGTTTAATTATAGTTAAAAGACAAATAACATAACATTTTCCATCTTAACTGTTTTTATGTATACAGCTTAAATATACCTACATGTTGGTTATATTCACACTAGAGGCCCAGCACACGAAATTCATGCTCGGATATGGTCTCTAGGCCTGGCCTATGATCAGGGCCATCTTCCCTGGCTGCCGGCAGCCAGCCCCACCCCTGCTGCCACCCAACCCCAGTTGTCCATTTGCCATTGGGCGATCGGAGCCTGTTAGCCGGGAGGAGGGACTGAGAGGTGGTCAGTGCACCTCATAGCGACTGGTCAAGCGGTCGGTCTGCCTTTCGGTTGATATGCATATTACTCTTTTATACGTATAGATGTGCTCCAATACTTCCACTTCCAGGGAAAGGGGCAAAGGAGGGTTGCTGAAAGTGATAGGGGAGGCAGCAGGGTGAATATTTTTTTGGAGGGGGAGGAGAGTTTCCTCCTGATGAGGGGCTTCAAAGGACAGCAGCCTACTTCTGCTATCCTCTGTCTCCAGAGACACAATTTCTGATTGGCATCTGGCAGGACAGAGCAGTTGCAGGGACAGGACTGGGAGTGCCAATTCGGGACCCCTCAGGGCTTCTGGCACCTAACTGCTCACCTGCCTGCTGGCCTGATCCCCTAATTGCTCTCCTCTGCTGGCCTAATCCCTCTAACTGCTCTCCCCTGATGGTCTGATACCCTTACCTGCTCTCCCCTGCCATCCTGATCCTCCTAACTGCTCTCCCCTGCCTGCCTGATCACCTCTAACCGCCTCTGCCTCAGCCCTGCCACCATGGCTTTGTCCCGAAGGACGTCTGGAACCTCGTCTGGAAGATGTTCAGTCTAATTAGCATATTACCTTTTTATTAGTATAGATGCCACCTTGCCTAAAAATTCAGGTTGTTAGCAGGTTTTCCCATTATAGAAGGAGAGCCCGCAGTAGCATCCTGGGTTCTGACCAGGGCTTAAGCACTCGTGCTTTATCTCAGCAGATGAGATTCCTAGAAGACTCTTGGATGTACCTTGAACATTTCTATCGATTTTGCCAAATCATCCTCCAAAAATGTTGAATCACTTTAAACTCCCACCAGCAACCATGCATGTGCCCTCTGTCCTACTTTGATGCCAGTATCATTGATTTCCCCCTAGAAGCTTCCCTCCCCTCATCCAGGACTGCTTGGCACTTGAGCCAAACTCACTGTTCAGCCCAGGACTTGATTTCCCGAGATAGAATTATGGAGGAGGAAAAATAGTTTTCCTCTACCCTTCTGAGTTCTTAGCGGAGGCCCTTGTAATGAAAGACAGATTACCAAGAGAAAAACTAAAGTTCATTAACATGTGTACCTCGTGTATATGTGGGAGATCCCAGGGAAAAATGAATAACTTCCCAAAGTGGCTTAGAATCCAGATTTAAATACCTTCTTTCTAGGGAAAGGGGACAGGATATGTAGGCCTCTTAGAGGAGAGTACATGATTTTTAGGAAAGATGAATGGGGGTGGGGGAGATAGTTTGTAACAAAGTTTGGGTGTGATGTCAACTTCTAGTCTTCTGTCCTGTGACGGGAGTCAGTCTTCACTGGCTGATGGCACTTTTCCCATCAAGGGAACCTTTTGGGGGGTCCGATTTTAGGCAGAGAAGGAGACTTCAGTGAAAACCTCTCCTTGCATTTGCTGTTTTTCAAGCATCTGGAGGTCAAGATCGTCAATATAACAACATGGCATATGTTGGGGTGGTCTGTTCTCTGACCTTCAGAATAAACCCAACAAAAGCTTGTTTCCTCTCTTAGATAATTTGCCACAGTAGCGTTATTCCCTGGAAACAGTATTCTGACCAGTATTCTGATCACTTCCTGGGAGTGATCATAACATACCTGTGCTTGTAGAAAGGTGTGGATCATATCACTAAATAATCAGGGTCAGTTTTCTCATCTTGTGGAAAGGGAGATAAAGTTATGATAGTTTATCTCCCTTTCCACAGGTTTCCTGCCGGTTTGTGTCTCTGCTGCAGCCCCAGTGGCCCCAGCGCCTCTGCGGCCTTGGGGTTAGGGGCTGCTGGGTGCCCGCTCCCTGCAGGCTGTGTCTGTGCTCCTCTGACCCCAGCGCCAAGGTGGGGCTTGAGGCTGCTGGGTGCAGGTCACCCTGAGGGCTGTGTCTCTGCTCCTCCAACCCCAGCGCCAAGGTGGTGCTTGGGGCTGCTGGGTGCTGGGCTCTACTGCAGGCTTGTGTATCTGCTCCTCTGGCCCCAGTGGCTCCAGCAGCCCCAGAGCCTCCTCGACCACGGGGCTTGGGGCTGCTGGGTGCTGCCCCCCTGCAGGATGTGTCTCTGCTCCTCTGACCCCAGCGGCGAGGTGGGGCTTGAGGCTGCTGGGTGCCCGCCCCCCTGCGGGCTGTGTCTCTGCTCCTCTGACGCCAGCGCCGAGGCGGGGCTTGGGGCTACTGGCTGCAGGGACCCCTGAGGGCTGTGTTTCTGTTCCTCCAACCCCAGCACTGAGACGGGGCTTGGGGCGGCTGGGTGCGGGCCTTGTGTGGCCTGTGTCTCTGCTCCCCGAACCCCGCTGCCAGGCGAGACTTGGGGCTGCTGGGTGCTGGCCACCCTGCGGGCTGTGCCTCTGCTCCTCTGACCCCAGAGCCAAGGCGGGGTTTGGGGTCACTGGCTGCCGGGACCCCTGCTGGCTGTGTCTCTGCTCCTCCATCCCCACCACAGAGGCAGGGCTTGGGGCTGCTTTGTGCCGGCACCCCTGTGGGCTGTGTCTCTGCTCCTCCAGCCCCCCAGCAGCACTGACAAAGCAGGCCCAGAGGCCCTCCACCAGTGTGTTGAGGCAGAACCCTTCTGACGTCACCAGGCTTCGCTCTGCCACTTGGAGCCTACGTATGCAAATTAGCCGCCATCTTTGTTGGCAGTAAATTTGCATATCGCGATAATTAGCCAATGGGAAGGGTAGCAGTCGTGCGCTAATTACCATGTTTCTCTTTTATTAGATAGGATGTGCTCCAATCCTTCCACTCCCAAGGAAAGGGGCAAAGGCGGGTTGCTGAAAGTGATAAGGGAGGCAGCAGGGTGAACTTTTTTGGAGAGGGGGGAAAGTTTCCTCCTGATGAGGGACTTCAAAGGACAGCAGCCTACTTCTGCTATCCTCTGTCTTCAGAGACACAATTTCTGATTGGCATCTGGCAGGACAGAGCAGTTGTAGGTACAAGACTGGGAGCGTCTTTCCACATGCAGCTCCCTGGAGAGTCTCTTCCAGCCAAGAAAAACTTTGTTCTAACCATTTCTCCCAAAGCCAGGGCTGCTGGGTGGTCTGGGGCAGGAGGGTAGGAAGAAGTATGGGGTAGAAGACTGGGGGTGGGGGAGGGAGAGGGTGAAATCTGTGTGTGTGTGTAGGGGAGAGGGCTGGTGCAGAAGGAGAGTTTCGGTCAGCATAGGAAGGTTTAGAGGTACAGGGGGAGTAAGAGGGACCAGTAGGTGCCATAACAGGGGAAAGGGTTTATGGAATCAGGTGGGGGTCCACGAGGGTGAGTATAGACTAAGTCCCTTCCCCAGACCCTGCCATCTCAGGTGGCTAGTGGGAGGGGTCCATACCAAGGTGCTGAGCCCCCTACAATTTGTCTGAGGCTCCAGAACATGTGGCCAACACGCCCTGCCCCTGCCACTCCCATGGAAGTGTTGCCATTTGGAACGCATTTGCAGACACATGGATTGTTTTTAAGTTAATGCTTTTTAATTCATTCTGTTTCCCACTTGTCATTTTTGTATTGAAAAGATAGATTCTGCTGATGTGTGTTCCTTTGTGGGGATATTCTCCACAGGCAGAGATCCGATGAGAGACAGAGACAAAAGGCTCAGTGAGACCTGGGGAATCAGTAAACAGGACCAGAGAGCAAGGAACAGGGAAAGTGATGCACAGGGTGAGACAGACAGACACAGAAAACCCAGGGAGGCTAAGGGAGGGACTCAGCCCTAAGGGAAGAGCCAGTGTGCTGAGAAATCCTGCTTTGGGAAGGCAGATCCCTCCACCTCCAACTAAGGCCCCTGGGGCTGAGCTAGCTCTCCTCTGAGCTCTGGTTCCTTTCAGCATAGACATGGCTGAACTGGCCTCAGGGAAAGGGCTGGAAGGATGTGGCTGGCAATAGACTGAGCACACAGGGCCGGGGTCTCGAGGGCTAAGGATCTGAGACCAGACAGAGAGAGGAGGACCTGGAGGCTTTCCCTCCCAGGTCCCCGCACACCTTCTGTTTTTGAGTGAAGTCTGAATCCTGAATCCTGTGCCTTGGCTCTGGAGAGTGGTGGCCCTGATCTGCTGTGCCACCTAGGGTGAGCGCCCTAACCTCTATGAGCCCTGGCTATGCCACTTGTGGGAGCATAGGACATTTTTGGGGCTAGCAATCTGAATTTGTTCCAGTACTCTGCTTTCCACTGCACTCTCTTGCTAGCCGATAATTAACTCCATTTGTGAAAGAATGTAGGAGACTAGCAGCGGACTCTGTACCTAAGTTAATGTCCCCAATGCACATTCCTGAAGTCACTGCCCCTTCCTTAATTATCTGGTCCTGCAGGAGCCACTTACCTAAATACTTCCAATTTACAAGGACCTGCCCTAAACCAAGGTTGTAACAGCTTAACTAGAGGCTTCAATTGTTCTTTTTCTTCCCTTCCACTTTTTCCTTGGATAATACCTCATACTAGTATTCCTACCCACTTTCACTGGAAAACAGTCTCAACTTCTAACCTGCCACTTCTTATCAGAAGCACCATGGCAGCCACCCTCTCGGTTTACAACACAGAATCAGGACAGTGACCCCCATACCCTTCAACTCACCTTTTTTCTCTACACCTTTCAGCTTGTCTCCATAATCAGGGAATCTTCTTCCTCTGTGGACAAAACATGGATGTCTGTCTCCCCACAAACTGGACAGGGACTTGCACTCTCATCTACCTCTCACCCAATGTAAATATAGCCCCCAATAATCAGTCCTTGCTCATCCCCATAACACACCATATCAGATACAAAAGAACAGCGCAGCTAATCCCTCTCGGGCCTGGACTGTTGAATAAGAAATAAAATGAACTGGTTGCAGAAAATGACCATTGGCTTCCGGGGTGACCTGGTAGTCAATCCTTTGGGATCAATAGGTATTTGGTAGTTCCAGCTTGACTGTGGTGTTGCAAGCAGAGGATGGGTGGTCACACATTGATATATTGCCCTGTGATCTTGTAAAGCATAATGGGGCCTGGGCGAGTAGTGGGGTGTGTAGAATGATAGGGCCTGTGACTAGTAGAGAGGTCAAAGCTACTTTAGCAAGAGATTGAACATAGGTACAAAAGAGAAGAGAGGCTTGGTTTGCTTAGGCGGTAGGATAATCACCTAATAGGGTGTCAGCTCTTTCAGAAAATATATTCTTCTCTTTTTTTATAAGCCAGAATGATTTTGGCCTGGTTCCATCCCTCGATGGGGGTAGGGATGGCTATATATGCTGAAGAAGAGAGGGAAAGGCAGAGCTAGCATTCCCTGGCTAAGGCTGGGTTGGTCTGATTTAAGAGGAAGAGGGTGAGGTTAAGCCTTCGGTAGAGATAGTGAGGACTTTGGAGATTCTTAAGAGGCAGAGTGTAGTCCTGGGAGTGGTCATGATTAAGAGAGTTCAGTAACAGTAAGAGAACCAGTCTCAGCCTCATCTTGTTCTTTTGCTGTGTAGGAGGCAGTAATTTTATGCTGCTTCTGTGTCCCAGCAAGGGCAGAAGAGTTCTCCTCCTGGTACTAGCCTAGAGTCCCAGTGGCACTCATAAAAAGACAAAATAAGAATTATTAGAAAGATAAAAACAATGATTATTCAGAAATACCGGATCATATTACCTTTAGGAGGAGATAAGAAAGACAGATTAGTGTCAGGGAGAATTCAGCAGGGTTTTACCTAAATTCCTTGGAGCACGTTGATCAGCCAGATCCCCTGTCTTCTTGATGGTGATCCACAGGGTGTGTTTCTGGACAGAGGTTACCTTCCATTCAGGCTGGGCATCACTCAGCTGGTGGGCTGCTTTTAGCCGGGAGTGGTGAATCCAGGTGTTCAGTCCTGCAACCTTGAGAGCTGTGGGGGTGGTTAGTATGACTGGATAGGGTCCCTTCCAAGTTGGGTTAAGGGGATCCTTTTTCCAGTCTTTTCCCCAAACCTGTTCTCCTGGTTTATAAGGGTATATAGCTGTTCCTAGAGAAATGGGTAATTGGTCAATAACCCATCTGTGGACCTCAAAGACAATTTTTACAAGTCCTTGTAATTGCTTCTGAATTTCCAAGTTCCCTATTTCCCCAAATCTCCCTTTGGCTGAATTAAGGGAGGGGGTCTTCCATATAGAATTTCAAAGAGAGAGAAACCAACCCTGGCCCTCAGGGCACAATGCACCCGCAGGAGTACAAGAGGCAAGATCTGTCCAGGGTAAGGTTGTCTCTTGGCATAGCTGAGCCATGGCCTACTTGATTGTCTGGTTCATGTGCTCTACTTTCCCTGAGCTTTGAGGCCTGTAAACTGTATGTAGGTTCCACTTAATTCCTAAAGCTTTAGCTACCTGTTGTACTATTTCTGCTACAAAGGCTGGGCCATTATCTGACCCTATGGTCAGAGGCATTCCATACCACGGAATTATGTCCTTCAGCAATGCCTTGGTGACTTCTCTTGCTTTTTCTGTGCAAGTGGGCTATGCCTTGATCCAGCCTGAAAAGGTACAAACAAAGACCAGTAGATATTTATTCCTTCTTCTAGGCCCTATTTCTGTAAAATCTACTTCTAAGTCCTCAAAGGGAGCTTGCCCACAGTGCTGAACTCCTATCAGCCCTATAGGACCCTGTTTGGCATGGCTCTGCGCACAGAGGAGGCAATGCTGAGAGACTGAGGCACACAAAGAGGGAAGACAGGCAATCAGGTAGTATCTGCCTGACAAAGCTTCTAGGGCAGTCTTCCCTAAATGAGTAAGTTCATGCTGCTGAAGGACTATGTTATGGGCTAACTGTTCTGGGACATAGACCCTATGATATGAGAGTATCCACCAACCTTTCTTAATCCTCTTACCCCCTTCTTTCTGGGCCCATTCTTCTTGAGGGGTGTATTTCAGAGGTTCAGGTAATTCAGGAGCAGCTCGCTTCTTAGCAGCCATTTTTGCCACTGCACATGCGCAGCGGTTCCCTTCTGACACTGAGTCTTTTCATTTTTGGTGTCCTCTACAATGGACTGCTCCATTGGGCTCCCAGACTGCTAGTAGTAACATCCAGATTTCATTCTGATTTTTGATTCCTTTTCCTCCGGCCATCAGGAGCCTCCTTCCTTGTATATGGCCCCATGGATATGCAGGGTAGTGAAGGCATAGTGCGAGTCAGTGTAGATGTTGGTGCGCTTATCCTTACTGAGTTCTAAGGCTCTGACTAGAACCCAAAGTTCTGCCCTCTGTGCTGCCCATCCTTTGGGCAGGGCCTGTGCCTCTATTATCTCAAAGTTTGATACCACTGCATATCTGGCTTGTTTCTTTCCTTCATCTAGGAAGCTATTGCCGTCCATGAACAATACTAAGTCTAGATTCTGTAGGGGCCTGTCTGTTAGATCTGGCCAGCTGGAGTAAACCTTCTCTAGGACTTCTAGGCAATCATGCTCAGAGGCTCCCTCAGTGACCATTAAAAAGGTGGCAAGATTAAGAGTTCTCACTGCTTCTAATCCTACATGCGGATTTTCACATAGGATCCCCTGATACTCATTCGAGCATGAGTTAGCCAGTGCTGTCCCCTTGCTTCCATTAGGATGGCAACAGCATGGGGTACTTTTACATTTAAGTTTTGTCCCAGGGTAAGCTTATCCACTTCTTTGACTAATAATGTGTGGCTGCAAGGGCCCTGAGACATGGGCTCCACCCAGAGGCAACCGGGTCAATCTGCTTGGAGAGATAAGCTACTGGTCTTTGCCAGGGTCCAAACTCCTGGGTTAGAACTCCTAGGGCTATCCCATTGTTCTCATGAACTAAGAGGTTAAAGTCTCCTGTCACATCTGGTAGCCCTAGTGCTGGGGCCTTGGTGAGCTTTGCCTTTATAGTGATGAAGGCCTTTTCCTGCTTGGGACCCCAGTCAATGGGTGCCTTCTCTTTGCCTTTCAAAGCTTCATAAAGAGGCTTAGCTAGGTCTGAAAACCCTTGGATCCAAATTCAACAGAACCCTGCTGCTCCCAGGAATTCCTGAATCTGTCGCCAGGTCCTAGGGACTGGGATAGCACACACTGCCTGCTTTCTTTCCATCCCTAGCCTTTGTTTCCCTTGGGTGATTCGGAAGCCTAGATACTTGACTTCTGACAAATCTGTGTCTTTTTCTTGGACACCCAGTAACCTGTTTCAGTTAAGAGTCTCAGAAGGGCGCGCATTCCTTCCCAGCATTGAGCTCCCTTGGAGCTAGCCAGTAGGAGGTTGTCTACATATTGGAGTAGAACGCACCCCAAGTCCTGTCCTGGGAACTTAGATCAGATGCTATTGCTCCACTAAAAAGAGTAGGGGAGTTCTTGAACCCTTGTTGCAGTCTAGTCCAGGTGAACTGCTCCTTGGCCCCCATAGTTGGGTTTTCCCATGCAAAGGCCAACAGGGGCTGACTGGAGGGTGCCAATTGAAGGCAGAAAAAGGCATCTTTCAGATTTAGACATGTAAACCAGAGGTGGAATGAGTCCCAGAAGTGTGTAGGGGTTTGGCAGCGCTGAATGCAGGATTATAACAGCCTCATTAACAGCCTGCAGGTCCTGTACCGGGCGGTAGTCATTAGTCTCAGGCTTTTTGACAGGCAAGAGAAGAGTGTTCCATGGAGACTGACATCGTTTAAAAAGTCCCCACTGAAGCAGCCAGTCTACTGGCAAGAGGACCTGGATTCCTAGGCGTACCTCCCTTGGAATCGGATATTGGCAGATTTTGACAGGCTGTGCCCCAGGCTTTAAGTCAATTAGTACTGGGGCGTAGTCCTTGGCCAGGCCAGGGGGATTTCCTTCTACCCAGACCAGCAGGAATTCTTCCTCTAATTCAGGCTCTAAAGGTGAGGCCTTTGACTGAGGGGTATAAAGTCTCTATCCTTCCTCCCTGGGCACTGCTAAGGACAGGATCATTGGAGAGGTCTCCTCACCTAGGCGCAGCTGTGCCGAGCCATTTGGAGCAAAGGTGATCTCTGCCCCCATCTTGGCTAAAAGGTCTCTACTCATCAAAAGTACTGGACAATCTGGCAAGTACAGGAATTCCTGAATTACTTGGTGGCCACCAAGTTGGCATCGGCGAGGACGGCAGAATAGTCTACGGGTCTGGTTGGTCCCCAGTAGCTCCGATAATGGTGACCTCCTTTCCTGATAGAAGCGCTACTTTCTGAGTGACTACTGAGTGCTTAGCTCCCGCATCAACCATAAAGTCCACAGTCTGGCCCCCAATTTTTATTCTGACCATGGGCTCGTGGGGGCCCAACTGAAAAGAGCCCAGTCTGTGCTAGTCGGAGTCAGCTGCCGTCAGCCCAATAAGGTCCACTTCAGGCAGTTCTGGCTGGTAGCAGCTGGGTGGGTTGGACGACCCTGACCTCCCTTTCTGGCGCTTTGGACATTCATTCTTCCAATGTCCAGATTCCTTACAATAAGCACACTGGTCTCGCTTCAGATTTGTCCTCCTTACCCCTGGCCTAGGTCCTTGCTTCTCTTTATTATTTGTCTGGGAGCTTGAATCCTTGATAGTTGCTGCTATCATGGTTGCTTTCTTTTTCAGTCTCTTCGTTTCTTTCTTAGCCGCCCTGTCTCGGCTAATCGAAACCTTGTTTGCTATTTCTAGCAGCTCGGTGGCGTTTTTTCCTGAAAATCCTTCTAGCTTCTGTAGCTTTCTCCTTTTGTCAGGCTTGGCTTGGCCCACAAAGGCCGCATTTACCATAGTTTGATATTCTGGGGCTTCAAGATCAAAAGGAGTGTAGACCTGGTATGCCTCACATAGTCTCTCGTAGAATGCCACTGGACTTTCATCAGGCTTCTGGTAGACCTCGGAGGTCTTAAGCCATATTGGTAAGCTTCTTGGCCCTGACCCTGAGCCTCCAGAGGAAGGTCAGCCTATATCTTTCTAGCCTGGCCCTTCCGTCTTCTGAGTTCAGGTCCCATCTGGGTTCCTCACCTGGGAGGGACTCCTTGGCCCATCTGTCTGCATCTAATATCCCTACTGGGGCCTGGGTCTGAAGCCATTTTTGAGCCTCTGTTACTATTCTCATGCGCTCCTCAGTGTTAAAGAGCATTAAAAGGAGCTGCTTGCAGTCTACCCAGGTGAGCTTCTGGGTCTGGAAAATTGACTCAAGGAGGTCTACCATGGCCTGAGGTTTTTCAGAATAAGCAGGAGTGTGATGCTTCCAATCAGGAGATCGGTTATAATAAAAGGCTGATAGTCAAAGACTGGTCTCCCCTCTTGTAGGGTCTCATCTTCTCCAAGCACTAGGGGACCCTGATTCTCCCGTAGAGGCATCTGGAAGGCTGGATGTGGCCTGGGTCTCTGATCAGCTGAGCGTAATTGCCATCCAACTGGCTCTAAAGCACCAGTTCTCAACTTGTGGGTCACGACCCCTTTGGCGGTTGAATGACCCTTTCACAGGGGTCGCCTAAGACCATCCTGCATATCAGATATTTACATTACGATTCATAACAGTAGGAACATTACAGTAATGAAGTAGCAACGAAAATAATTTTATGGTTGGGGGTCACCACAACATGAGGAACTGTATTTAAAGGGCCAGAAGGTTGAGAACCGCTGCTCTAAAGGGTCCACTTGAGGAGAGACAGAAGGAGGTGGTGTATGTAAACTTCCCTGGCCAGGCAAGGGAGCACTAGTGCCACTTGAGGCACATATGGAGGTGGTAAAACTGAAGGGGCTTCCTTGGGGGGTTCCTGTAGGATAGGGGGCTGAACTTCCTTCTGAGGGACCTGTTTCTTTTCTCCTGCCTGCTTCCATTCTGCTGCTACTAAAACCTTACTCTGTCTCTTCTTACACACACAGAGCTAGATCCAAGGAGGCTTGTGCTGAGCTACTGCTAGCCACTGATCGATATAAGGGAACTGATCAGGATGACTTGGATCACCTGTTATAATTCTGTGAACATTCCTAATTGTGGGGCCATCCAATGTGCCCTCCAGTGGCCATGTTACTCCAAAAGATGGCCAGTCTATTTGACACATACTTTTTAACTTCCAAGAGACTAATTTTACCCCATAGTCCCCAGCAAATCCTTTCTTAAAATTCCTTAACATACATTCTAACACAGTGGGTGTTGAGGAGCTATTTCCCATGTTGCAAGTATGTAGCTCCACCCAATGAACAGAGACGCAAGACAAACAGGAGGTAACTTTCCTTTGCCCGCCCCAGCCACGCAGGTCGCCTGGACTTAGCTTTGATGGAGTATCCATATAAACCCCGGACCCGATCGCCACCGCAGGGAGGGACCAAGTTGCCTCAGTCCCCCAGGTGAGGATGCCTCACTTAGCCATATGAGGACACCACAGAACCACAGGGTAGGGCTCACACAGGCTCCATAGCCTTTTGCCATGGAGCATGGGCTTTCACACTCTCATTCACACAACACTCAGTCTGAGTTTTGACTTCCACCCATGGAAAGTCCCTGAACTGAGGCAAATGATTTGCCTAAGTAGTGATCTGCTACTTCTTCTGCTCCTAAAGGCAGGCCTGATTTCGGACTGATTCCCCGAGGGACACCCACCCGTCAGACATCTGGTCCAGAAAAGGTGTTTCCTGCCTCAGGAGAGTCCACTTGGAGCGTGAAAGCGCAGCAGTCTTCCCAAGCCCCATGAGTTGAGGAATGGGCCAGAGGCACCTTCCCAGGGTCACAGAGCCCAGGCTGAGCATCCCGGAGTCCGCTCTTGTCAGCTGTGGCCTCAAGAGCCAGTAGAAACTGACACATTCTCGGTCAATGCACCAAAATGTTATGGAATATGGAATTTATGGAGTTGGTGCAGAAGAGACAGTTGGACATGCTGAGGTTTTGGGAAAAGCATTTATTCAAAGCAGCACTGCTGGTTTGGGGGACTCTAAGATCCAGATCCTGAACAACTTCCAGTGGTTCTCAACCTTCCTAATGCTGAGACCCTTTAATACAGTTCCTCATGCTGTGGTGACCCCCAATTTCATTGTTACAAAGTGAACATAATTAAAGCATAGTGATTAATCACAAAAACAATATGTAATTATATATGTGTTTTCCGATGGTCTTGGGCGACCGCTGTGAAAAGGTCGTTCAACCCCCAAAGAGGTTGAGACCCACAGGTTGAGAACCACTGATTTAGACAATGAGATTTTCTCCTTATATATTTCTGAATTTCTTTGTTTCCTAACTACCAGCTTCTGTGGTGGACTCTCACTGCCCCACCCCATCGAGAGTCAGTTAAATGGTTACTTTAGATTATATCTAATGTCCATCCTGGATGGCACCAGTGACCTCCCTCTAGTTAAGCTATTACATTCTTGGTTTATGCCCTTGTAAATTGGGAGTATTTAGGTAAGTGACTCCTGCAGGACTAGATAATTAAAGAAGGGGCAGTGACTTCAGGGATGTGGATTAGGGATATTGATTAATTTAGGTGCAGAGTCCACTGCTAGTCTCCTGCATTCTTTCACAAATGGAGTTAATTATCGGCTAGCAAGAGAGTGCAGTGGAAAGAAGAGTACTGGAACAAATTCAGATTGCTAGCCCCCAAAATGTCTTAGGCTCCCCATCACAAGTGGCATAGTCAGGGCTCAGAGAGGTTAGGGCGCTCACCCTAGGCAGCACAGCAGGCCAGGGCCATCACTCTCCAGAGCCAAGGCACAGGATTCAGGATTCTGGCTTCACTCAAAAACAGAAGGTGTGCGGGGACCTGGGAGGGAAAGTCTCCAGGTCCTCCTCTCTCTGTCTGGTCTCAGATCCTTAGCCCTCGAGACCCCGGCCCTGTGTGCTCAGTCTATTGCCAGCCACATCCTTCCAGCCCTTTCCCTGAGGCCAGTTCAGCCATGTCTATGCTGAAAGGAACCAGAGCTCAGAGGAGAGCTAGCTCAGCCCCAGGGGCCTTAGTTGGAGGTGGAGGGATCTGCCTTCCCAAAGCAGGATTTCTCAGCACACTGGCTCTTCCCTTAGGGCTGAGTCCCTCCCTTAGCCTCCCTGGGTTTTCTGTGTCTGTCTGTCTCACCCTGTGCATCACTTTCCCTGTTCCTTGCTCTCTGGTCCTGTTTACTGATTCCCCAGGTCTTGCTGGGCCTTTTGTCTCTGTCTCTCATCGGATCTCTGCCTGTGGAGAATATCCCCACAAAGGAACACACACCAGCAGAATCTGTCTTTTCAATTAAAAAAAAAACAAAAAAACGACAAGTGGGAAACAGTGTGAACTTAAAAACAATCCATGTGTCTGCAATTGCGTTCCAAATGGCAACACTTCCATGGGGGTGGCAGGAGCGGGGCGTGTTGGCCACATGTTCTGGAGCCTCAGACACAAAGTGTAGGGGGCTCAGCACCTCTCTATGGACTCCTCTCACTAGCCACCTGAGATGGCAGGGTCTGGGGAAGGGACTTAGTCTATAAAACTAACATAACTAACATGTAGGTATATTTAATCTGTATACATAAAAATAGTTAAGATGGTAGATGTTATGTTATTTGTCTTTAAACTATAATTAAACAGGAAAAAAAGGGTAAATAATAATGCAAGGGCAAATACTCACCCTTGTGGACCCTCACCTGATTCTGTAGACCCTTTCCCCTTTTCTGCCATCTACTGGTCCCTCTTACTCCTCCAGTACCTCCAAACCTTCCTATGCTGACCCAACTCTCCTTCTGCACCAGCCCTCCCAGGCACACAGACACACACAGATTTCACCCTCTCCCTTATCCACCCCCGTCTTCTACCCTATACTTCTTCCTGCTCCACTTCCATTCTGCCCTCCTGCCCCAGATCACCCAGCAGCCCTGGCTCTGGGAGAAATGGTTAGAACAAAGTTTTCTTTGGCTGGAAGAGACTCTCCAGGGAGCTGCATGCAGAAAGGCACTCCCAGTCCTGTCCCTGCAACTGCTCTGTCCTGCCAGATGCCAATCAGAAATTGTGTCTCTGGAGACAGAGGATAGCAGAAGTAGGCTGCTGTCCTTTGAAGCCCCTCATCAGGAGGAAACTCTCCTCCCCCTCCAAAAAAATATTCACCCTGCTGCCTCCCCTATCACTTTCAGCAACCCTCCTTTGCCCCTTTCCCTGGAAGTGGAAGTATTGGAGCACATCTATACGTATAAAAGAGTAATATGCATATCAACCGAAAGGCAGACCGACCGCTTGACCAGTCGCTATGAGGTGCACTGACCACCTCTCAGTCCCTCCTCCCGGCTAACAGGCTCCGATCGCCCAATGGCAAATGGACAACTGGGGTTGGGTGGCAGCAGGGGTGAGGCTGGCTGCCGGCAGCCAGGGAAGATGGCCCTGATCATAGGCCAGGCCTAGAGACCATATCCGAGCATGAATTTCGTGTGCTGGGCCTCTAGTGTGAATATAACCAACATGTAGGTATATTTAAGCTGTATACATAAAAACAGTTAAGATGGAAAATGTTATGTTATTTGTCTTTTAACTATAATTAAACAGGAAAAAAAGGGTAAATAATAATGCAATAATAAACTTAACCAATAAAACCCTAAAAAGGGTTTTAAATAAGTAGAGAATAAGCCACACACCAAATGAAAGAAATTACCTTAAAATATTGTCAACAGATCAGTTTATATTTGCTTATTATATCCAATGTAATCCCAATTCTGGAGGAATGTCATGAAGTGCCCCTAATTTTCACTGAGAAGATTGGTTGGTAAGAGGAGCCAAAACAATGCACTGGAAAATAATGGACTCTATTATTAAAACAAAATATAAATAATAGTCATTTAAAGTGCTGTACTGACTTTACTAGAATAGACAACAGAACAGAATAGGTGGTTAGAAAATAAATTTAAATATGAATAAGGACAACTGTCAGGCCATTTTTCCCCCTCTAAAATAAAATTCAATCTATTTCCTCTCATTGACCTCAAAATAAATTTCTCAAGGATAAAATTTTAAAAGTTACCATTTGATATTTGGAGGCTTGCTACTTCCCTCTCTCATGCATTCACTTGCTTTTATTATTTGGGTGCAAGTTAGTGTCACCCACCGGATTAAGTCATTTTTAGGGCAATGACTATGTGTAATTAATCTTCACCCACCCCTGAGCACCTAGCACAGCGCTGTGCACACAGCACATACACACTCTATATGAACATGCTGCTGATTATTGGTCCTGCCTCCATTGTATATGAGACACAGTGACCCCAGGTGAAGCAATGACTTCCTGCTGCTTAGTGCCCTAGAACATCCTGCATGGCGGGCTTCATGTGAAAAACAGCTTCGTGTGAAAACATCCGACACCTGAAATTCAGAGTCTGTCTGGGCAGCCTTTGAAATCCCTAAGCACATAAATGCACATGAATTTTTAATGTAACAATACTAACATGCAAATTAACTTGATCTGTGACTATCTTTTAGAATAATACAAGTATTCTAGTGACTGCAAGTCCAAGTACAGTGGGAAGAGAGGAAACATACCTTTCTCTACCCAGCATTTAAAAGAAAAAGTCCCTAGAATGGTGTTCAAACAGCCTCACATGCCAAGGAAAAAAAAAAAAAAGCAGGAAAACTGCACAGAATTCATATTCTAAACAGAAAGGGCTGTTTTCTTGCCATCTAGTCTATTTCTGAGAAACGATGAGCTTGTTCCTGCTTCCACTCAAAAAGGACATGTGTTCAATATAAATACTTTCTATTTGTCCTTAGTCAACACAAGATAATCCTCACTCCTGAGAAGAACAAGAGCCAGAGACTTTGAAATCATAAAAGGACTGATCAACTGTCCTTTAAAGGGAGACACACAGAACCAGTACTTTAGTCCACATTTGCAAATGGATGAACCTAATTTGACCTTCCTCTTAACACACTGACTCATCATTTGACAAAATCCCAAATCAATCACTAGGGCCTTGTGACCCAATGAACTGCTATTAAAACAAACACATTAAACAGCCTGGTGGGTATGGCTCAGTGATTGAGCTTCAGCCTATGAACTGGGAGGTAATGGTTTGATTCTGGTCAGGGCACATGCTTGGTTGCGGGCTTGATCCCAAGTATGGGCTTGGGGGAGGTAGCCAATCAGTGATTCTCTCTCATTATTGATGTTTCTCTCTGTCCCTCTCCCTTCCTCTCTGAAATAAATATAAAAAATATATTTTTAAAAAATACATTAAATATTTTAAACTGTATTTAGTGCTGTGTAAAATGCAAGGTGAGAGTCTCCTCCAGCCTGCAGACTGAACTGGACCGACCTAGCGGCTCCAGGCTCCAGGCTCCTGGTGGCAGCGCCAGGCAGACCCCAGCTTCTCTCTGTGGCGCCTCCATCAGTGTTTGCTGAAGTTCCGCAGGCCTCTCTGGTCCTTGTCTGTAAGCTCACTGCAGACTTCCAGGAGGATGCGGACCCCGCAAGGGAAACCTGGGGGTGGGGGCTTATGGCAAGGATGACTACCAGCCCTGGGTATTGCCTGTAGTGAGGGAGGTGGAGCAGAAGATTGCTAAGGACAGTAACCTAAACCACCAGAGTATCTGCGGATCCTGGGCCTCTGGGAGTTCCGGACCCATGCTTCCTGCCTTGCCCTTGGGGAGGACAGCACAGCAATCCCATAGAAGCGTAGAAGCGGGTAGGAGGTGTGCAGTGTTTGGGGGGAACGGGTGCACTTTGAATCAGAGCCGAGTTCTTAGCGCCATGGTACAATGGAACAAACAAGGACACACCTCGGAGAATCACAATGCTGTGTTTACTGCTGCTGTATTTACAGACATCCCGTCCTATCACTATTGGGATGCAGCGGAGAGAGGATTGGACCTCCGCGTTTCCTGAAGGATCTGGAGAGTCTCCAGAGTGTTCCATCTTTGTCCTCCATGCCCGTGCACACAACCCACTGGAACCGTCACTTGTGCACTACTATGTGCGGCTTGGCTTTGTACAAAGGCTAGTCCCAAAGATCAAGTTATCTGAAGAGCCACGTGTAATTGTGGGTGTTGGCTGTGTCATTAAAACATCACGTCTATCAAAAAAAAAAAAAAAAAGGCAAGTAATGATACCTACATAACACACGTGCTGAGGAATAAATTAAGTTTAATTAGTAACACCTGTAAAGAATGTAGAACCATAGTGGTGCTTACATTTGATAGGCAGTTGGTAATTGTGACACCAGGGACCAGCACACTGCACAGCTAAAGGAAGTGCTAAACCATTGCTGCATTTTACTATTATTTTTGTCCCTCTCTTCCTTATTCATTTTACTGAGCTGAATAAAATTAAATTGAATTCTTTCATGCAAGTGTTCAAAAAGAAATTGATAACGCATCAAAGGAAGACATGCTGATAGCAATCGGTGACTAGAATGCACAAGTAGGAAACAAAGCAGAATCAAATGTCATTGGAAAATTTGGACTGGGGTCAGACCAAAGCAGGAAAACAGCTCAGGAAGTTCTGTGAGACAAGCAACTTGTCCATCGCAAACACATGCTTCACACAACCAGTCACTTGTCTGCATGAACATCAGCAGGTGGCCAATATAGCAGGAAATGGACTATGTAATTAGCAGCAGAAGATGGAGAAGCTGTAGTCTCTCTTCCAGGTAAATTTGTAAGGAAATACCCAGTGAATTATTGTGTATTCTGTAACTAACTCTCAAACAGTTCAGACACAGAAAGAAAATATGTGGTAAAATAACATTAAGGGAATTTTGTATCTTTAGCCAAGTCTGTGAGGAACGGGTATTCATTCTTCTTTGAAAGTTTGGTGGGAATCACCAGTGAAGCCATTTGGGCCTGAGCTTTTCTTGGTGGCAGTTTTCAACCTCTTTACTTGGTACAAGTCTATTCAGATGAGCTATTTCTTCTTGAGAGACTTTCAGTAGTTTGTGTCTTTCTAGGAATTTGTCAATTTTTTAATCTAATTTGTCGCCATACAGTTGTTCATAGTATTGCCTTATAATTATTTTTATTCAGGTAATGTCCCCTCTCTCGTTCCTGATTTCAGTAATTTGAGCCTCTTTTCTTTTGTTCTTGGCCAGTTTAGCTAAAATTTGTCAAAATTGCTGATCTTTTCAAAGATCCAGCTTTTGCTTTCACTGATTTTTTCCCCATTATCTAGTTCACTAATATCATAATGTTCACATACATACATAAATCTCTATTTTTTCTTTCTGCCCACTTTGGATTAGTTTGCTTTTATGTTACCGTGTCCTAAAATGAAAGGATTTTAATTTGAGATTTGTTGTTTGCTTAGTGGTGACACAGAGCTAATCTATATATATAAAGTTTATCAGAACATACTTCAGTCTGTTCTCTGTATCTATGATTCTGTTTCTATTTTGTTTGTTAGTTTATTTTGTTCATTAGTTTCCACATGTAAGTTTAATTGTAAGGTATTTGTCTTCCTCTGAGAGGCTTACTTCACTTAGCACAATACACTCCAGGACCTCAGAGGGGAGGAGGATTGAGAGATTGGGTACAAAAGATGATGAGATTAAGCCAAAAACCACAAAAATTCATATATACAGACAACAGTATAGTGATTACCAGAGGCAAAGGGGGGTAGAAAGGTAAAAGAGAGAAAAGGATAACTGGTGATGGAAGATTTGACTTTGGGTGGTGAACATACAATACAATATACAAATGATGTATTATAGAATTGTACACTTGAAACCAATATAATTTTATTAACCAATGTCACTCAAATAAATTCAATAAATTAAAAAGAAAAACAATAGACCTCAAATGTATGCTAAGTTTATTCCAGTGAAATACGGAATGGTTACTGCTATAACTCTATTCCTTCTTACCTCCATTTAGTGCTATGAATTGTACATATATATTGCACATTATATCTATATTAGAGGCCTGGTGCACAAAATTCATGCACGGGTGCAGTCCCTGGGTCTGGCCAGTGATCAAAGTGTGAACGCCTGGCATGGAAGGGCAGGTCTCAGCTGACCTCTGGGCCCTGGGCAGCACATGGGCAGCATTTGGGCCCCTCGACCCCCACACGCCTCCTTCCACCTGAGTCACAGCACCTGAGTGCCAATGTGGAGATGTGGTGAGCACAGCTGGATGCCATGGGCCTCTGCGCTCTCTCCAAGCTGGCCTCGCTGACCAGCTCTTGTGCGAACCCATGGGGAGCCCAACTGGCCCCTGCTGTCCTGGTGGCTGCAGCCTGGCTTATCCAGAAGAGGCCGTGAGGGTGCAGGGCAGGATCCTAGTAGGTGCCCAGCACCTGAGGACAGGGGCTTCCCTGGCACACAAGCACTGGCACCCCGAGGGAGGGTAGCATGGGGAGAGAGAGTGAGCTCGGCAGACACTGCACATTCTCACCACACCTCCATCCCCATCACCTCCTCACCCAGGTAGCCTGCAAGAGGTCACAGCCCCCCATTGGGCGCCATGGGAGAGTGATCTCCGCCACTCAACCCCAGTTCCCCATCTCGACCCAGAGCCTGGCCCCAATCGGGTGATCAGGGCCTGCTGGCTGCTGGTCACCATCTGCGGGGCAATGGGTTGGGTCTAGGCCCTGTGCCTGACTGGGTGCCAAGCAGTGGCCTTGCTCCCCACCACCTCCACTGGCTGCCATCTGCAGAGCAATTGGCGGGGTGATCAGGGTCCCCACTCACACCTGCCTTGGCCTTGTGCTGCCCACTCACCTGCTCCACCATCCTGCTGCAGTCCCACTCTCATGGGGTCCCATCGAGGCTGGCAGTGCCTCCACTGCTGCCCGCTGACAGAGCTGCATTGCCAACACCCACCATGTTCCGCCCCCTGGTGGTCAGCGCATTTCTTAGGGAACGGTTGAACTCTCGGGTGAGGGGACAATTTGCATAATAAGTTTTTATTATATAGGGCTAGTGGCACAGTGCACAGATTCGTGCACATTGAAATGATAGGAAATAGTAGGTGGCCGGCAGGGCCCAACTGGGTGAGACGGGCTGCACGTGCCCTGGAGCCAATCTCCCGAGATCCCTCCCTGCCCGCCACACCTGGGGCAGTGGCGGGGCTTGAAGGTCATCTGCAGAGTGAGTGTGGTCCCTCCAGCAAGTGGGGTCCCTTGGCCTGACCTGTGAGGATCGAGCCAAAACCAGCTTTCCAACATCCCCCAAGGGGCCCCAGAGGGGGAGTAGGCACACTGCAAAGTTGCTATTGCTCAGCAGCTCCTGCACTGAGTATCTGCCCCCTGGTGGTCAGTGCACATCATACCTACTGGCCAATCGGCCAGTCTGCCGGTCACTTAGCCTTTTATATATATAGATATGTAACAACCCCAACAATACATTTTTATACTTATCAATTTGTATGATTTTCTGTTTTTAAAAAGGCAGAAGGGGAAGAATAAATGTGTAGGGCTTGTTATAGTAACTATCTTTCTTACAATCTCTGCTTCTCTGTATTCCTATGAGTTCGCATTAACATCATGTGTCATCTCCTTATTTCAATAGGCTGTGCAATCACTTAGCTCCTTTATTCTGCTGTTGCTAAATATACTACTTTTAAGTATGAAATGGGCCGTGCAATACAAATATATACATATTGTTGTATACAATTGCTTCTTAAACCAGTTAAGAGGAGAAAGGAGAGAAAAATCTGTATTTATACTGTCTTTTATAATTACACAATTCCCTTACTGCTGCTCTTTGTTTTTCTATATGGATTTGCATTACCATCGGGGGTCACTTGCTTCCTGCTGAAAACCTCCTTTTGTGTCTTTTCTAAAGTCGATTTGCTAAATAAAAGTTCCTTCAAGTCCCCACACTGTTTCAAATAAAATGAGTTCCTTAGGGAAGAACTTCAGAGATCTTGTGATTATGGGCTGCCTCTCTCCCTGGGAAAATATCTCTGAGCCACTGCCTCTCCCTGGACAGGGGTGGTAGCCTCTGGTCTACTCTACTTGCCTCTACCAGGTTGGAAACACCTTCCTAAAAGTCAGACAAGGGGAGGATGATCAGGCCAGGTGATCTCAGTCCCCAGCCTTCTTCCCACCTATGCATCAGCTAGAGCCTTCACTCTATGAGTGGGGCTGGGTGCAGGTGGGGAGCCCCAGCCTCCAGGAATTTGGTCTCTGCAACTCAATGCTGGAGGCCATGAGAAATACTGATGGCCTGCCTCTCCCAGTGACACACCTTATCCTGCTTGAAACAGGGAAGAGGGAGCCACCTTTTGTTGACCACACCCACCAGGACCAAAGCTTTTGTCAAACTGAACTAGTTAAGAAATTCTGTGAAGTCCAGGTACCCTTCTGTTTTTTTACAGCTTTCAGAAATTCCTTTGATGGTTGTTGAATCAGTGCTCTGTACTCAGTGCTTTCAGTTTCACATTACTCTAAGTCCTTCACTTCTAATTAATGGGTCTTTAGGAATTCTGGAAAGTCACATGACATCAAAAAGGTGAATAAAAGCCCAACCATCTGGTGAAAGACAGAGAAGTGACAGAAACCACTCCGACCTACACTGAGGAGAAAAAACAGGTAAGAACTTTATTTCAAAAACACCATACATTTTAGTCACACATATGAGCTTTATTTTAGAGAGGATTTCTTGGTTTAGAAGTAACCCAGGTACTGGTTGCCAGGTGGAGGAAAGATGGGGCTGGGTGAAATGGGGAAGGGATTAAGGATACAAATTGGCAGTTAGAAAACTGTCACAGGAATATAAAGTACAGCCTAGGGAATGTAGTCAATAATATTGTGATAATTATGCAGACTGCCAGGTGGGTACTAGACCTATTTGGGGTTTCACTTCTTAACTTATAGAAATGTCTAACAGCTATGTAGTATGCTGAAATTTATACAATATTGAATGTCAACTGTAATTTAAAATAAACTCTTAAAAATAAAATAAAACATCGCCCAGATCCACTAGATCCAATTTCTTAGTGCCAACTGCTTTCTTAAGCCTTACAAGTAGAATTTGGTCCCACTATGTTTCTAAAAAGTTTATCTTTAAAGAACTCATTGTGGTGCATCTCTAAAGCCAACATTTTGTTTACCTGACCTCTCTGTGCTCTCAAGCAGTTTTGTTCCTGCTTTCTGGAAACTCTGCCTCTGAATTCCTTGGCTTGGCATGAATTTCATTCCTCACCTACTTCTCTAACAGCAAAAAAGCAGCGTCCTTTCCATTTTGATTTGGGTTCTAATCAACCTGACCCTTAAATGCTTGGATGTAATATCTTCATTATTTTTAGTTTCCAGTGAGAACAGTCATTATGGGAAGGAGCCAGATGCAGGAGGAGTGAGGGAGGGAAGAGCTAGGACTGCTGAGAACTTGTCCCCTGTCTGCAGCACCCAAGACATGTAGGTTCCCACTAAACTAACTCTTCCAGGCCCAAGTTCATTAACAACAACAACAACACGTGCCCAAGCATTAGCCTCACACTGGAAGTGCAGGCTTGGCACTGAAGGGCAGGGGACAGTGGGAGGCTAGTATTGGGCCTGGCTACCAGCAGCTCAAAGTCTCTGTTTGGATCAGAGGCCTCTCTGTGAAGCGACCAATGGTCATCCACCTTGTCTCCAGGGTGAGTTGTGCCTCTGGCACCCTCCCAGGGCTACACAAACAGCCCTCCATGGGGAGAGGAGGAACCCATAGTCTCTCAAATGCCAAAAAGGCTAAGTCCTTCCTGGGATGGATGGAGTAAACCCCATCCACTTGCAGTGGCTCCTGGTGGAGTCTCTCCCCCTCCATCTCCCTGTCCCTTTTCAGACTGTCCCTGCACCACAACCACCATCTCTGCCCCACCTCCAGGCACTGGAGAAACTGAGAGAAAAGGTGGTCCTTAACTTACAGACAATTTAATTCCTGAAAGGTTGACTCTAATTATTTTTGTATTTAACAATACTTAATATTCCAAAGTGAGCACAAAGCTGAGTGATATAGAATAATTCATTACCAAGTGTTAGAACTAACTATAAGATCTATGAGTGTTTGTTTACCAGGCATTACAACAACCATCTCAGAATGTCCTGTCACACTTGCTGAGAAGTCAAGGTTTGGGGTAGTTTGCATCATCGCTTCAGATGACTGCCTCTCCTAAGGAGAAACTTTGGAAACCAACTAACGCCACACAGGAGGACTATTTCACTTATTCATTTGAACTTAACAGCTTTTGGATTGGGTATTTCAGTTTACTTACATTTTTAAAAAATTTTTTTAACTTATCTGTTCCTACCCAAATTTTAAATATTCAGTCCAAGAAATAAACTCTGTAATTCCTCCTGCTTTTATCACAGCGCTAGAACATTAATGTTTTACTCCCCAACTCTGCTCTCGATCACCTTTAGACAAAAAAGAGAAATGGTACAGAGAAAATGTGTTAAAAAAAAATTTGTTATTTTCTGCCCTGGCTGGTTCTGCTCAGTGGATAGAGCATCGGCCTGCAGACTGAAGGGTCAAGGGCACCAAAATAAATAAATAAATAATTGTTATTTTCTGAGAAAAAGATTTTAGACACCTTACTATTTGTTGGCAATTTACAGCTTACTGAACATATATATATATATATATATATATATATATATATATATATATACATTTCAACACAATGCCTAGCTCTACAGTAATCATTAATTATTGAGACCCTGTGAGTTACCATACCCTACAGGAATGAGTCAGACAGGAATTCTTGCTTTATCTATCACACTAAGGAAATGCAGGCTCCAGAGGTAAGTTCCTTTTCCAAGGTCTCATTGATGTAAGTGATTTGAAGACTGGTAGCCACTCCAGAATCTGTGGTCCAAAATCCCAGGAGTGCTCTGGTTCTCCCACAGGACTCACCCCCCGCAGTGTCCTCCCTCCCAGCTGTTCCTGCTGCTCCTGTCTTGCCTGAGTCCTACTCATGGGATGTTTCTTCCACGCTCACAACTGGATCAAGAGATATCACTGTACACCTTCATTTAGAACTTAACCTTCTTGCCCTCTTAGACACTCAATTTTTAAGCAATACTTACAGAGGATTCAGTATGCAACACATGATTTTAAGAACATTATAAATTTTATCATATATTTAATCTCCCTAATGACTTTAATGACCATTAGATTGTGGTGGGGTTTTTGTTTAGTGTTGCCATTTTATGGATAACAAATGAAGACAGAAAAATTATTTTTTCTAATGCACACAGCTGGAAAAGCAGGAAACACATGAATGTTGTTTAGGATTGTCTTTGAGAAAGTGAAGGGACAGTCAAAGCACTTTGACAGTTTTCTGTTCCTTAATTACATGAAATGCCCACTGTGATGAATACACTAAAGTACGACCTCTCCCAGCTGTGGGACTCTGGCAGCTCTGGGCACACCCGAAATCACCCTGGCTATCGCCTCTCTTCCCTGCCAGCCCAGAAACAAAAATGTCCTTTTACTCTAGTTTAAATAAATGAATTCCTGCATTCACCACTGTATCTGGGTCCTATAAAGATCTGTATCGTGATGTTTTGAGAGCGAGCCTCATTCTTTGTCTTCTTCTTCCTCTCAAAGTCTCCCATCTTCAAACTGCTACAGCTCCCAGGATTCACTACAAATGTCCTCCTCAAGGTCACAGAGCACATTTATTTCTCTTTATCTGAGAGGCCTTTCCTGACCATCCTCTGTTTAAATTCAGCCCCTGTGCTCCCTATCTCAGTTCCTGCTTGTTTTCTCCTGAGCACTTGCCATCATCTAATATACATATACTATGCATGCTGCTTATTTGCTTTCTGTATTGTCTGTCTCCTCCCAGTAGAATAGAGCTCCATGAGGCAGGAATTGGTATCCAGTTTGTTTACCGCTGAATACTGAGCACATAGAACAGTGCCCAGCACATGGTAGGTACTCAGAGAATGTATGAGGCTAATGAGAAACCAAATCACTCTGGAACTCCAGGTATCTTCTCTGGTCACTCCTCATCTCCAGCATATCCCAATTGGATATGGGGGATAATGGTTATCATACAGGTATGCACTAATAGTGATAAAAATGATGATGGTGATGGAAAGTATATATTGCGCACACACTTCCTAAACCAAGTATATTCTTAGGTGCTCTGTTTTGATTATCAATTGAGTCTTCAGAATAGTATGATTTTAGGTACTACTCTCATCCCCATCATACAATTGAGAAATAATATGCACTGAGAATCTAATAAGTGACCTAAGAACACACAGCCAGTAAGTGGTAGAGGTGGCAGAGTAGGTATATGTATGGGGCATCCAGTCAAATCTCAGAAGGAAGTTCAACAAAGCTTCCTGGAAGAGGTGGTAGAAGCTACAAGTTGAAGTATCAATAGATGATATGAGTGAAGAAAGGGTAGATGAGCATCCAGTCAGAAGAAAAATAATGTGCAAATACTGGGAACAATTGAGGAGGAGTGTTTGTAGAACTGCACATAAACTTGGTCATCTATAACCCGAGGTGGGTGGTGGCTGACATCATTAGGACAGGACTGTAGAGCTGGGAAAGAGGTTGCCAAAAAGGGTTTTATTCTAACTAAAGTGATTGGATTTCTTACTGTGGCCATGGAATGAAGGGAACCATTGTGGGATCCTAAGAAAGATGAACAATTTACAAGGTCAATTTTTCAATTTTGTTGAACAATAACTTCCCAACAAGAAGAGTCTGTGCTCCTTATTTCCTCAGGCAATGGAGGTCCTCCAGAACTTCAATCAGTCACAGGCTGCAACAAAGGAATCCATCCTGCAGGCTGACAAGGCCCTCACTGCTGGGGAGAAGGCTCTAGCAGGTAACAGGGCAGAGCTGTGATCACTGAGGTCAGGAGAGGGGGGGGGAGGGGGCGGGAGCCCAGGGTAGAGGAGGGGGGGGGGGGCGGGGAAGGCTTCTTGCAGTGCGCTTTAATGTGTGAGAGCAAATCCTTCTTGAAACAAGGTGTTTCCACAAAAGGATTAGAATAACTTGGCTAAATCTAAAAATAACCAGGTGAGTTTTAATTGCTCCCTCAGGCAATCAGTGCCTGACCATCACATTCTGAAACATGTTTTGCTGGTACTGTTAGTAAGAATATTCAGGAATTCCTCTCTGACATTATAAAATCATTTTAGTCTCTTACCTTTGACAAGTACGGCTAGGTATAGCTGTTATTTTCTTCTCTCTGTAAAACCACTGTGGAACAGCTGAGCAGGCCAAGACAGAGGCAGTGGAAAGGAAACAGGAGCGTCTAAGGCAGACACTGAGGGAAACACAGCAAAAAATGGAGGCTCAAGAAAGAAGCTTCAAGAAAAGCATAGCCCTACTGAAGGAGAAGATGAAGATAGAAAAAGAAAATGAAGAGAAAAAAAACCGGGATAAAATGGCGGAGTACATGCAGCGTGTAAGTCTGGGCATGGTGTGGGCAAGGCTAAAGGTAAGTAACATGGTTTCTCATGAAGGGAAGAGCAAAAGTTTTAACTAAAGTTACAAATGATTCTGTGACATGTCAAGCTAATTGGATCATTCTGAAGCCCTAAGTCTTTAAGACTAAGCACCTTCTGTGGTATTAGAGTTTTGGGAGGTCAAATAACATGCTCCAGGCTTCCGAACTGCTGTTTGTGGTGATCATAGAGTTTCCTTGTGCCCCCAAGTGAGTATGACTTCAGTTCTTAGGATGTTTGGTACAACCATCAAAAACACCTGATACAGTGCTAACTGGTCTCAAAGTCTCAGATTACACATGATATAAAATATGGGATGCTGAAAATTCTAAAATGTGCTGCATTCGTTTCCACATCAGCCTGCTTCTTTCTACATGTCCAGAGTAAATGCATATTTTGTCCCTACCTGGAGTTTGATTGCCAGTGTTCTTGAGAGTCAGCAGTTCCCATTATGGGTAACATGTGTGTAGCCATCCTACTTCAGTGGAACTGAGAAATAGAACTCAAACTCCATTCCTCCCAAAGAACATCTCTAGGACTGAAACACATTCCTGGCATAGTTGTCAGGCCTGACCCAGCCCCAACCCTTCTCCACCCTCAGTGGGATCCTGCTAAGAGCACATAGGAAGAAACAAACTCCTACGATCAAGTCTAAAGGTTTGGAAATACTAGACAAAAACATCAAAGAGCTATTTGAATTTCACAATGATTGTTATTTGGGTGATAAAACTAAATTGAATTAATGCATGTATTGCTGGGTTTTGCTTAAACTCATAGTCTTTATTTCTTAATTCTAATTTCTGCTGCATCACTAGGTTGAAGAGTTATTGAAGAAACACCAGAAGAAAGAGATGCAAAATAAGATTGAAGGTGAGAACAGCTAAATATACTCTGAATATACATATAATAAATTATACTTCAAAATTAAGAACTCTGCTCTTTGAAAAAGTAGACTTTTCATTGAATTAAAAGGCCAGACACAGATTGAAAATAGCTATTTTCAAATCACACATCGGATAAAGGACTTGTATCCAAAATATTTAAAGAACTCTTAGAACTCAACAAATATCTCACCAATTGGAAAAGCAAACACCTGAAATATGAGGAAAAAATGATATAATTTGAACAGATACCTCATCAAAAACATATATTTGGATGGCAATAAGCACATTAAACAGCATCATCAGTTATTAACATCATTACTTATTACAAAAGTGGAAATTCAAGCCACAATGAGATACCACTGTGCACTACTAGAAAGGCTAAAATTAAAAGGACTAAACAGCTCAAGTGTTAGTGAGAATGTGGAGCAACTGGAACCCTTATACCCTGCTGTGGGAATGTAAAATGGTAAATTGCTCTGGAAAACAGTTTGTCAGTTTCTTAAAAAGTTTAACAAATACCTACCATGCAGTCTAATCATTTTGCTCCTAGATACATCCTCAGTAAAGTTGAAAGTTTATGTACATACAATACCTTGTTTGAAAATGTTCATAGCTGCTTTCTTGGTAATAGCCAATAACTGGAAACAAACCAAATGTACATTAATAGATGGACAACAAAATTTAACAAATCCATACAAAAAATACTACTGAGCAATAACATGAAATAAATGATTGATACATAAAACAATGTTACAAAAATAAATATGCTGAGTGAAAAAAGGCAGACAAAAAGTCTACATAGTGTATGATTCCACTTATGTAAAATTCCAGAAAAAGTAAACTATTCTCTAGTGACAGAAACTGGCCAGTGGTTTTGCCTGATGATGGGGATGAGGTTTTATGTTCAGGAGGAGAACCAAAGGGCATGAGGAGATGTTTCAGTCATAGGTATGTTCCTAACTTGATTGTGGTGGTTTATCAGGTGTACACAAGTATCGTAGATAGATAAAAATGCATTTGGCAGTAAATAGTGTTACCATTATACATCAGTAAAGCTGTTCAAAAAAATAAAATTCCAGGTAGATGGAAAACCCTAGAAATGTTGTCAACAACATTAATGCACTAGAAATCATTATTGTAGTACAAATAATAGCAAGTATAGTTCATAGTTCAAGGAGGTTTTTAACTGTTATTTACAGTTGTCTTTTGCTTCCTCTGTGCAAAAGCTATCACAAGAGGTTTTCTCACTGAAATAAGAATAAAACAAAAAAGAATGGGTGAAAGGCAAAATAAGCCATAACAACTTAATCCTCATGTTTCTCTGCTTATTTTTCTTTGTCAGTACAAAGTATAAAGGCTGAATCAGAAGCAACTATAAGAAAAATATTGGAGGAAGTACAAAAAAAGAATGAACAGAGGTGGAAAGAGAGAGAAAAGTATTATCAGGAACATTTGAAAAGACTTGAGGAGATGGAGAAGGTAAGTGCAGAGGAAGCGTGGAATGCAAAACATAAACTTCAGGTATTCAATTCTGTCATCACCATTTTAACTTCAACTGTACGGAATCAAAAACATTGCTTAGAAGGTAGAGCATTATGTCACTTTTCCAGCCCAATCACTAGTTGACACTACATTCTCTTACTGCTTCTACCTGTTACCATCTCTGGTTACTAAAGGATAATACTTGCAGGATAAAATCTCATGGAATCCTTTATTATTAGGTCACTAATAAACAATAATTATTCATTACCAGGCACTGATCAATGACTTTACAGTCATTCTGTCATCTAATTGTTATATTATGTTGTAAGTACTATTATAATCTTATTTTTAAATGAGAAAATTGTAATATCATGAGAGATAAGCATCGTTTCTGAGTCCTGCCTTGTGGAAGAATAGCTGGTCTGTCTATCTGACTGAGTGGAGTTCAAGGTATTTTTGTTTCCTCAGTACCGGGTGTAACTTTATCTCTGCAGGCAGCCTAATGAAGTAAGACTCTGTGACCAGCTACAGAATTAACCATGTAATTACATACCTAGGCTGCCTGTATCTTGCTGTTCTCCAGGCTCTACTATGAGTCATTGTTGAGTCCAGATGTCCTCCCAGAAATACAATATGGACTGGCACAGGCCCTGATCTCTTCAAATTATTTCTGTTACCTTGCCACCAAGTTTTGGAGAGTTGTATTAAGTTCCCTGATCAATCATCTGCCATGATTCTGAATTATGTAGGAAACTTCCCAATGAAATTCACTAATCTTTCTCACCTTCTTAGATATATATTTGAGAATCCACACCACCTAGATCAGAGGTGAAGGAAAAAATGATATATTTTCCAGGAACACTATGATGCATGTGGGTGAAGAAAGTCAAGAATAGGAACTGGGTCACTAATATTTTAGAAATTATAAGAAAGAACATTTCTGTAGCTAAATAAATCCCAGAAATATTATTGGTTGGCATAGGAGAAGGTGATATAGTAGAAATTAAGAAAGGCACATAATTAAAAATAAAATTGAAAAACTCATAACAGGTATGGGCAAGGAAAATAATTTCGAAAATGTGAGAAACATTTTAAATTGTCTGAGGTCAGCCCTAACCGATTTGGCTCAGTGGATAGAGCATGAGCCTACAGACTGAACGGTCTCAGTTTTGATTCGGTCAGGTACATGTATCTTGGCTGCATGCACATTCACAGTAGGAGGTGTGCAGGAAGCAGCTGATCAATGTTTCTCTCTCATCGATGTTTGTAACACTTTATCCCTCTCTCTTCCTCTCTGTAAAAAAAAATCAATAAAATATATTAAATAAATAAATAAATAAACAAATAAATAGTGTGAGTTCAGTCTCCACTTTTTCTTTCAGGAATGTGAGCGGGAAAATGAGCAGGAACACGAGCAGCTTCTCGAGAAGAACAAGGAACTTAAGTCAAACAATTGCCTCTCAACTGAAATTGAAAACATGATGTTTGCATTATTTTTTGTTTTGTTAATCCTCACTCTACAATATTTTTTCTATTGATTTTTAGAGAAAGCGGAGGGAAGGGGGACAGGGGGAGAGAGAAACATCAGTGTGTCTGTGAGTCAGTGCTCTATCCACTGAGTCAAACTGGCTAGGGCTGATGCTTGCAATCTTGTTGAACCATAAAGTTTTCAAAGAAGCAATAAACTGTTAAGACAATGTTTGCTTTTCTATAAAGTGATTCAGTTCATGCTTAATTATAGGAAGAGTGCTTGGCATGATTCTTATCTGGATCCAATATTTGAAATCAGGCATATTTAATGTGTCTAGAGACACATTAAGTTGTATAATAGGATGTATTTTAATATGAGGAGATATCAGGCAGCTTATGTTCAGGATAGGCTTGTTCTTCCTCACATACCTCACCCTTCCAAACATCCTCAGTCCTATACTATTGCTCAAGGGTTTTCTTTGGTTTTGGGGCAGGGTTGGGGTATTGTGAACTTAGGGCAAAGATAATGGAAGTGAACAAAGCCATGGGACACATTGATCATCATTCCTGCCAAGTAGCCTATTGCTCATGGGCTGGCTACAAATAAGGGAGACCTGGGACAATTGACTGAAAGGTGCAGACAGAGCCCAGTTCTTGGTGGCTGTACTTGATTGGATGGTGGCTAGTGGTCTGTGGACACAGATGGGACTCTGTGATACTGGTAGAAGAAGTACTTGCCTCTGTGCTTCACCCTCCCTCCCTACAAAATTTTTCTGGGCAATTACTGTCCTCTCCACAGGCCACTCATCTCTTTCTCTTCTACTCTCCTTCCTTAGTCTATTTTCTCTCCCACAGTACAGAGAGTAGCTTCTACGGTCATACAAAGGGAAGTATTATCTCAAATTTGAAATAAATTTATTTTTATTCCTCTGAGACCCATAACTATAATCCTGTAAAACTGAAACTAGACTATTGTTCTCTCTGTTTTTCTGATTTTGTGTTGGGACAATAATTTCAGGGGGGGGGGGGGAATGAATGTTGACACTCAAATCACACAATATGCAAAATTAATTTGAGATGAATCATAGTCTTTTTAAAAATATATTTTTATTAATTTCAAATAGGAAGGGAGAGGGAGAGGGAGAGAGGAGCCAGTGCTCCCACAGGTTGGTAGTGTGGTAATATAATCACAGCAACCTCAATAAATAGTTGAAGCCAATAAACCCTTTCCTGGCTTTTCTTATTAAGCTGGAAAGTCTGAAACTTTTTCAGGAGGTTCCAGCCAATTTATACTGTGCTCCAGGCCCTGGTACACAATTTCTAGAAATCAAATTAGAAATGGCTGACATGGCCTCATTCACAAAGAGCTCTTGTTCCAGGCCCTAAGCAAGTAAGTTATTGAGAGCGGGACAGGCAGACCATGGTAACTTCTACCCACTAGGGTTCCCACCCATGGTGTGCCCAAACACAAATGATCTCAAAGAGCAGCTGTGGGGCCTTCTAAGTATAAAAAAGAAATGAGGCCAAGGAAGGCAGTCATATGCCTGAGGTCACACAGTTTAATGGCAAAGCTGAAGACTGAGTGCTGGACTCCAGGCTGCCTGTGGGCATTTTAGAGCCTGTGATGAAAATGGCACTGGAAAAGCACCTGGTGGCACTGGGTATACTGCCCTCAACTCCATGCTATCACACAGGGCCCCATGTCTTGGGCTATGAGTGAGTAGGGAGGCTGAACCCCCATCAGCAGGACACGGAAGACTCACTGCCTTATGCCTGAGGCAGCATCCACATGACACTGTGGTGAGGATCTGAGGTCTCAGCCCCAACAAGGAAACAGTGCCCTTAAATGACACACTGGATTTGATATTTTCAGAGCATTTCACCCCAAAGCAGCAACATAGACATTATTTTCAAGTACATATGGAACATTCTCTAGGATAGACCACACGTTAGGACACAAAACACATCTTTACAAATTCAAGAAGATTAAAATCACATGAAGCACATTTTCCAACCACAATGGAAGAAAATTAGAAATCAATTGAAAGAAAAAAATTGAAAAACACAAATGCATGGAAACTAAGTAACATATTACTAAACAATAAATGGGTCAACAATGATATCAAGGAAGAAATATAAATTTACCTTGAAACAATTGAAAATGAAAATGAACACTCAACAACCCATAATCTATTGGCCACAGCAAAAGCAATCCTGGAAGAGAAATTCATTAGCACTACAGGCCTGCCTCAAGAAGCAAGAAACATTTCAAATAAATAATCCAACCTTACATTTAAATGAATTAGAAAAAGAACAACAAACAAAACCCAAAGTAATTAGGAGGGAAGAAATAATAAAGATCAGAGTGGAAATAAATGACAATGAGACTAAAAAACAAAACAGTACAAAAGTTCAATGAAAGCAAAAGCTGCCTCTTTGAAAAACTAAAAAGATTGACAAATTTCTAACTAGACTCATCAAGAAAAGAGGGAGAGGAGTCCATTAAAAGAAATCAGAAATAAAGAGTAGAAGTAACAACTGACACCTCAGAAATGCAAAGGATTGTAAGAAAATATTAGAAACAACTATATGCCAACAAGTTGGACAATCTGGATGACATAGATAAATTCCTAGAAACATATAGTCTTCCAAAACTGAATCAGGAAGAATCAGAGAATATGAATGGAAAGATACAACTAACAAAATTGAAGCAGTAATAAAAATTCTTCCAGCAAACAGAAGTTCTGACATGGATGGATTCACACATTCAAAGAACTAACTAACACCTATCCTTCCCAAATTATTGGAAAAAATTCAAGAGGAACAAGACTCAAATTCATTTTATGAGGCCAGCATTATCTCAATTCCAAAACTGGATAAAAGCACTAAAAAAAAAAAAAAGAAAAGTGAGGGAGAAAATTATAGGCAAATATTCCTGATAAACATACATGCAAAAATCCTCAACAGAATATTAGCAAACTGAATCCTGCAATATATTTTTAAAAATCATACACCACAATCAACTGGGACTTATTCCTGGTATATAAGGTTGGTAAAATATCAGCAAAACAATTAATGTAACACACCTTATAAAGAAAATGAATAATAATAATCATATGATCCTATCAATAGATGCAGAAAAGGTTCTGACAAAATCCAGCACCCATCTATATATATAAAACCCTAATATGCAAATAGACCAAATGGTGGAACAACTGAACAACTGGTTGCTATGACGTGTGCTGACCACCAGGGGGCATGTACGGAACATGGTGGGCGTCAACCACAGCAGAATGGTGGAGTAGGTAAGCAGGGGAATCAGACCAAGGTGGGGCACCTGTCACTGTCATCAGGGTGAGCCTCTGGTGGTTTCTGAAAATTCTTTGTTCCCATGTGCCACAGTCCCACCCAGTGCTCACACCTGCTGCTGGGGCCCGGAGCCGGCCCAATTGCCCCTCAGGGTTTCTCCACCTCTCGCTGCTCCTGAGGGGTGATTGGGGCAGCAGCCACTGCTCACACCCACTGCTGGTGCTGGCCCAAATCACTCCACGCTGTCAGAGCATGGGAGCAGGGGCGGTGTTGGGAGCAGGGCTGCCGGCAGACAGGGGTCTGGGGACTGCGGCAGGATGGGCCGAGACCCGCCCCTGTGCCCACCGCAGCCTCATGGCCCAGAGTTCCTTTCAAGGTACATGAATTCATGCACTGGGCCCCTAGTTTGTAATAGAAACTCTCAGCAAAGTGGGAACAGAGAGAACATATCTCAACATAATAAAGGACATATATGACAAACCTACAGACAACATCATACTTGATGGGTATCTTTTCCTTTAAGATCAGAAATAAAATAGGAAGCACACTTTCACCACTCTTATTCATCAAAGTACTGGAAGTCCTAGTCACAGCACATAAATAAGAAGAAATAAAAGGCATCTGATTTGGAAAGGAAAAGGTAAACTGTCAATTACTTCCATTTTCCAGTGAAATAATACTGTATATAGAAAATCCTAAAGACTCCACCAACCAATTACTAGAACTGATAAATAAATTCCTTAAAGTATCAGGGGACAAAATTAATATTCAGAAGTCAGCGGCATTTTTATATACCAATAACAAACTATCAGAAAGAGAAACTGAGGAAACAATCCCATTTACAACTACAGCAAAAATAAGTTGTCTAGGAAGAAATTTAACCAAGGAGGTAAAAGATCTGTACTTAGAAAATCATAAGAAACTAAAGAAAAAAATGGAAGAAGATAGAAATAAGTGGAAACATATATCGTGTTCATGGATAGAAAGAATTGAGATAATTAAAAAGCTCATACTACCCAAAGCAATCTATATATTTAATGCAATTTCTATTAAGATATCAATGGCATATTTCACTGAACTAGAACAAATATTGAAAAAATTTATATGAAACCACAAAAGAACCAAATACCCACAGCAATCTTCAGAAAGAAGAACAAAGTCAGTGGTATCACAGTACCTAATATTAAACTATACTACAAGGCCATAGTAATCAAAACAGCATGGTACAAGCATAAATACAGAAATACAGATCAGTGGAATAGAATAGAGAGCCTAGAAATAAATTCACACCTTTATAGTCAATTAATATTTGACAAAGAAAGCAAGGATATAGAGTGGAGTAAAGAAAGTCTATTCAACACATGGTAATGGAATCATTGGACAGATAATACAAAAAAAATGAAACTGGACCACCTTCTTATACCATACACAAGAATAAACACAAAATGGATTATAGACTCAAATGTAAGACTCAAAACCATAAAAATCCTAGAGGAAAACATACAGGAAAATCTTTGACATTTCTTTCTTTTTTTAAAAATATATTTTATTGATTTTTTACAGAGAAGAAGGGAGAGGAATAGAGAGTTAGAAACATCAATGAGAAATCAATCAGCTGCCTCCGCACGCCCCCCATAGGGGATGTGCCCGCAACCAAGGTACATGCCCTTGACAGGAATCGAACCTGGGACCCTTCAGTCCGCAGGCTGACGCTCTATCCACTGAGCCAAACCAGTTCGGCGACATTTCTTAATGATAAAGGTTTTAGATAAATCTCCTTGGACAAGGGAAATAGAAGAAAAAATAAACAAATGGGACTTCATCAAACTAAACAAATTTTGCACAACAAAGGAAACCATCAACAAAATTAAAAGACAACACAATGAGTGGGAGAATATATTTAACAATGATAAATCTGATAAAGAGTTACTATCCAAAATTTATGAAGAACTTATACAACTCAACACCAAAAACAAACAAACACTAGGCAAAGGATATGAATAGACAATTCTCCAAAGAGGATATTCAGATGGCCAATAGACATATGAAAATATTCTCAACATCACTAATCATCAGTGAAATGTAAATTAAAACCACAGTGAGTTATCACATCACACTTCTCAGAATCATTATCATCAATAAATCAACAAACAACAAGTGCTGGCCAGGATGTGGAGAAAAGGAAACCCTCATGCACTGTTGGTGGGAATGCTGATTGGTGCCGCCACTGTGGAAAACAGTATGGAGTTTCCTCAAAAACTTAAAAATGGAACTGCCTTTTGACCCAGGAATCCCTCCTCTGGCAATATACCTGAAGAAATCTGAAACACTGAATCAAAATAATATATGCAGCCCTGTGTTCATTGCAGTTATTTACAATAGCCAAGAGTTGGAAGCATCCCAAATGCTCATAAGAAGATGAGTGGATAAAAAAGCAGTGGTATATTTACACAATGGAATACTACTGGGCCATCAAAAATAAAGAAACATGGATGTTGAGTGAAATAAGCCAGTCAGAGAAAGACAAATAACATATGATTTCACTTATATGTGGAATCTAATGAACAAAATAACCAAACAAGCAAATCAAAACTGACTCATAGGTACAGAGAACAGACTGACAATGGACAGAGGGGAGGAGAAATGGGGGTTGTGTGAAAAAGATGAAGGGATTCAGCCAAAAAAAAAAAAAAACAAAAAAACAAGCTCACAGACATAGACAACAGTATGGTAATTACTAGAGACAAAGTGGGGAGGGGGAAGGAAGATAGTAAAGGGGGAATAAATGGTGATGGAAGGAGACTTGACCTTGGGTAGTGAATACACAATACGGTATACAGATGATGTCTTATAGAACTATACATTTGAAACATATAATTTTATCAACCAATGTCACCTCAATAAGTTCAATATTTTTAAAGAAAACAGACAGCAAATAAATTAAAAATTGATCATTTAATTTCACTATAATTTTTTGCAGAGTCAATTTTAACGTTTAAATTATAATTTTGTCAAAGGCAACTTTCAGATGAAAGTGTGATTGGTAGTATCAAGTCACATATCAAAGGAAGAAAGGAGGATTCAAAGTTTTCAAAATGAAATTTCATTTTCTGACATTATTTTATTTAACAGTCTCCTTTATGTAACATAAAATAAATCTATTTTTGTTAGTGTTGTAAAAATTAAGTCTCCATAATCTTTTTTTTTGTATTTATTACTGTTACTATAAAAAAGACCATTTCACAAAAATATATTGGCTAAAATGGAATTGACACTCAAAGAATTGATACAATTTTTGTTCTATAGTTCAGTACAACAGGATGCTTTTTTTTAAAGGTGAATTAAAATTTCCCTGATATCCAACTAAGATATATAAGCCAGCATTCTAGTTCACACCAAAATTCAAATATGATAGGAGTACCTTAACCGAAAGGAACAAACCGATGAGACAAAATGTTTGTAACATTTGTCAGCTTTATAAAAATATTATTACATCGTTTTGGTCATTTTGAATATTTGTTTTTTTTGGATTTTTTTTTTGTTTTTTAAATATGTTTTTATTTTATTTTTTAGAGAGAGAGGAAGGAAGCGAGAGAAACATCAATGAGAGAAAAACATGATTGGCTGTCTCCTACATGCCCCCTACTGGCAGACAATCCAGGCATGTGCCCTGACCTGGAATCTAACAAGTGACCTCTAGGTGCTTGAGTCCAACCACTGAGCGTGCAGGCCAGACAGAATATTTGCCTTTTCATTTGTGTTTTTCTATTGCTTTATTTGAAAGAGACTGTCCTTACTCCCTTTCCCACCAAATCTGGATCCACCCTTCTATAGGGTGTCCCAAAATTCATGCAAGATTGATTTGCAATTGAATTGAATTGCAAATCTTGCATGAATTTTGGGACACCCTATATAAGCAAGAAACCAACTATATGTAACAGAAGAATAGTGAGTTCATCTTGGTTATAAAATCAAGAATTTTATACACAGTGTTTTTTATTTTTTTGCTTGTTGTTGTCTTGCTAATGAAACGAAATTATGTTGAACAAAAATAATTGAACAAGTGAAAAAATTTAAAGACAGGAGATTAAAAAACATGCCTTTTTCTTCACAAATCTACCCCTGCTGTCCCTTGGCTCACATTCAGCCTGCTGCTCTGTATTCATTGAGGGTTCAGGAAACACAAGCCACCTGAGGAGGGACCAACCTGGAATTCTGAGGACAGGGTGGAGGAACCTCGACTTTCCTCCCAGGTCATCTGCTCTCCTGCCTCAGTTTAAAAAAAAAAAAAAAAGAGGGTGCAGGGAGACCCAATGATTCAGTTCTCAAAGAAGCACATGGCATTTTGATTTGGGCTCTTATCAACCCGACCCGTAGTTTCTTGGCTGTAATATCTAGCATGACTTTCAGCTTTTAAAGAGAACAGCCAGTATCTGGAGGAGCTAGATGCAGGAGGAACACGTGAGGAAAGAGCTAGGACAGCTGAGAACTTGTCCTCTGTTCTTGGCACTGGAGAGCAGAGGGGCAGTGGGAGGCTAGTACTGGGCCTGGCTACCAGCAGCTCAGAGTCTCTGTTTGGATCAGAGACCTCTCTGTGAAGTGACCAGCGCTCATCCACCTTGTCTCCAGGGTGAGCTGCCCCTCTGGCACCCTCCCAGGGCTACACAAACAGCCCTCCATTGGGGGGGAGGGGGGAAAGCATCCTCCCTCAAATGTGAAAAAGGGCTAAAACTCTCATGGGATGGATGGAGTAAATCACGCCCACTTGCAGAGGCTCCTGGTGGAGTCTCTCCCCCTCCATCTCCCTGTCCCTGCTCAGACTGTCCCTGACCACCACCACACCACTTCCCCACCCCCACCCCCCATCTCCAGGTATTGGAGAAACTGAGAGAAATGGTGGTCCTTAATTTACAGACAATTTAAATCTTAAGAGATTGACACAGATTCTTTTTGTATTAGCAATACTTAATATTCCAAAGGTAGCACAAAGCTCTGTTATCTATCTATCTATCATCTATCTATCTATCTATCTATCTATCTATCTATCTATCTATCTATCATATACCTATCTATCTATCTACTTATATAAAAACAATGGGTGGTGTTAGTCACATAGGGAGGGACAGCGAACAGTGGAAGGAAGTCAGTCCTACAGGGGTTGTCTTGGCAACAGCTGTACCCTCCCCCAAGCTGTTTCCAGGAGTTGTTTCCTGTAAGGGCGGAGTTTGAGGCAGAAACCTGCCCTGGGAGCCTGGAGGCAGATCTTTCTAAAGTGTGAACCTGGAGTCCCAGCAACAACGACAACAGAATCACAGACATTCCAGAAAACTGGGATCTTAAGCCAGCCAAAGGAATGACATTTCAATATTTCAATTTTATTTTTTTATTATTTTGTTAGCTTTTTTTTTCTTTTTCTTCCCTTTTTTTTGTTTGTTGCTTTTTTTTCTTTCTTCTTTCTTGGTTCTCCTTTTTTTTTTTGTTTGTTCCATTATTTCCTACTTCTGTTAATATTATTTTTTCAACCACATGAGCAACAGACACGTGAGCGGCACGCTCTTGTCCAGGGAGCATCAGCTCCGTGAGCAGCCTGCCTTGAGCCTAAGAGCAGCAGCCTCATATGGCCTACCCCTGTCCAAGGAACAGCAGCTGTGTGAGCAGCCCGCTTCCCCGTCCGAAGAGCAGCAACCACACGAGCAGTCTGACTTGTCCTAGGAGCAGCAGTTGCACGAGCAGTCTTCCTACATCTGAGGAGCGGCAGCCCAGCTCAGCCCGCCCCCATCTGAGGAACAGCAGCTGTGCACAGCCTGCACCCTGCACTAGTCCTAGGAGCAGCAGCTGCACAAGCATCTTGCCCTCGCCCAAGCAGCAGCAGCCGCACTAGCAGTGTGCCCAATCCGAGGAACAGCAGCTGTGTGAGCAGCCTGTCCCCATCCGAGGAGCAGCAGTTCTGTGAGCGGCCCAGCCCCATTCGAGGAGCAGCGTCAGCCCACCCCGGTCCGAGGAACAGCAACCACATGAGCAGACCACCCACATCCAAGGAGTGGCAGCTCTACACAGGACACACTGGTCCGAGGAGCAGAGCCACAACAGTCTGCACCTGTCCGACGAGCAGCAGCCGGTCCTAGGAGCAGTAGCCCCACAAGCAGCCCACCACATCAGAGAAACAACAGCAGCTTGCAACCAGCCCCCATTCAAGGATCAGCAGCCACTTGAGCAGTCTGCCCCAGTTCAAGGAGTAGCAGATGAGTGTGTAGCCGCCCCATCCAAGGAACAGCAGCCTTATGATCAGCACATCCTCTTTCTGAGGAACAGCAGCTGTGTGTGAAGCCTCCTCCACACCAGCCAGAGGAGCCACCACAGTGGTGAACAGCACCCACCACAGGAGCTCCTGCCAATTGAGGAGCAGCTGCTACAACAACCGCCAGAGGACCAACCACAACCTGAGTAGCCACTGCCACCCAAGGAGCAGCCCGTGAAAGACTCAACATCTAGATATGTCGGTGAGATAAAACATGGGTAGACAAAGAAACCCCCAAAGGAAAGAAAAGGAGGACTCATCAGAAAAGGAGCTAAGTGAAACCAAGGCATGCAGCATGACAGAAAAATAATTCAGATTAAGAGTCCTAGAATGCATAAACCAGATGGAGGAAAAAATCAACCACTTATGCAAGAAGCAAGAAGAAACAGATGAAAAAAATCACTAAATTATGTAAGAACCAAGAAGAAATGAAGAGTGATATAGCTGCAATAAAAAACACCATTGAAAGTTTCAACAGTAGACTAGGAGAAGCGGAGGACTGAATTAGCGAATTAGAAGACAGGGAAGCAAAACACACCCAAACTGAACTGCAATTAGAGAAAAAAATTAAAAGACAGGATGAGAGCCTAAGGGAGCTATGGGACAACATGAAACAAAACAACATATGAGTAATAGGGGTGCCAGACAACAGAAAGAGGAAGAAGACTTAGAAAACCTATTTGAAGAAATAATATCAGAAAACTTCCCTGAGGTGGGGAAGAAAAAAGTCACACAAGCACAGAGAGTCCCAAACAAGGTGAACCCAAAAAGACCCACACCAAGACACATCATAATTACCATGGCAAATTTTCAGGACAAAGAGAGAATCTTAAAGGCTGCAAGAGAGAGACGGAAAGTTACATACAAGGGATCTCCCATTAGATTATCAAATGCTATCTCAACAGAAACACATCAGGTCAGAAAAGAATGGACAGAACTTTACAAAGTGATGCAAAGCAAAGGACTGAATCCAAGAATACTCTATCCAGCAAGGCTATCATTCAAAATTGAAGGGGAAATAAGAAGCTTCACAGACAAAAAAGGCTAAGGGAGTTTATCACCACCAAGCCAGCAATGCAAGAAATGCTAAAGGGACTGGTGTAAAAAAGAAGAAAAGAAAGCTCAGAGAGAAAACAGGCACAAAAAATAGAAAGGCTACAAACAAGTACCTTTCAATAATAACTTTAAATGTAAATGGACTAAATGCTCCAATCAAAAGACATCGAGTGGCTGAATGGATAAAAAAACATGACCCATACATTTGCTGTCTACAAGAGACCCACCTCAGAAGAAGGGACTCACACAGACTGAAAGTGAAGGGATGGAAAAATATCTTTCAGGCAAATAGAAATGAAAAAAAAGCTGGGATAGCAATACTTATATCGGACAAAATAGACCTCAAAGTGAAGGCCATAACAACAGATAAGGGAGGCCACTTCTAAAACTTATCCTCCTCAGACTACTACAAAAAATTCAAGAGGAAGGAACACTTCCAAGCTCATTCTATGAAGCCAGCATCACCCTAATACCAAAACCAGGTAAAGACAACACAATGAAAGAGAATTACAGGCCAATATCCCTCATGAACATAGATGCCAAAATCCTCAACAAAATTCTAGCAAATCAGATCCAGCAGTACATTAGAAAGATCATACACCATGACCAAGTAAGATTTATCCCAGGGATGCAAGGATGGTACAATATCCGCAAATCAATAAACGTGACACATCACATAAACAAATTGAAAGAAAAAAAACCACATAGCCATATCAATTGATGCAGAAAAAGTATTTGACAAAATTCAACACCCATTTTTGATAAAAACTCTCAGCAAGGTGGGACTAGAAGGATCATACCTCAACATAATAAAAACCATATATGAAAAACTCACAGCCAACATCATACTCAATGGACAAAAACTAACAGCATATCCCCTAAGAACAGGAACAAGACAGGTATGCCCACTCTCACCACTCCTGTTCGACATAGTACTGGAAGTATTAGCCATTGCAATTAGACAAGAAGAAGAAATAAAAGGCATCCAAATTGGAAAAGAAGAAGTAAAACTGTCCTTATTTGCAGACGACATGATATTATACATACAAAACCCTAGAGACTCCATCAAAAAACTACTAGGCTTAATACATGAATTTGGCAATGTAGCAGGATACAAAATCAACCCTAAGAAATCTATGGCATTTCTATACACCAATAGTGAACTTTCAGAAAGAGAGATTATAAAAACAATCCCATTTACCATTGCACCAAAAAAATGAAGCTACCTAGGAATAAACTTAACTAAAGAGGTAAAAGACCTCTACTCAGAAAACTACAGGACATTGAAAAAAGAGATAGAGGAAGACATAAAGAGATGGAAGAGCATACCATGTTCTTGGATTGGTAGAATCAACATCATTAAAATGCCCATACTACCCAAAGCAATCTATAAATTCAATGCACTTCCCATTAAAATACCAACGGCATATTTCACAGATCTAGAACGAACTCTCCAAAAATTTATCTGGAATAAAAAAAGACGCTGAATAGCTGCAGCGATTCTGAGAAAGAACAAAGTAGGTGGGATCTCAATACCAGATATCGCGCTGTATTACAAAACCACTGTTCTCAAAACTGCCTGGTACTGGCTCAAGAACAGACATATAGATCAATGGAATAGAATAAAGAGCCCAGAACTCGGCCCAAACCAATATGCTCAATTAATATTTGACAAAGGAGGCAAGAACATACAATGGAGTCAAGATAGTCTCTTCAATAAATGGTGTTGGGAAAATTGGATAGATACATGCAAGAAAATGAAACTAGACCATCAACTTACACCATACACAAAAATAAACTCAAAATGGATAAAGGACTTAAATATATGATGGGAAACCATAAAAATACTAGAAGAATCCAAAGGTACAAAATCTCAGATATATGCTGAAGCAATTTATTCACTGATACAGCTCCTAGGGCATTGGAAACTAAAGAGAAAATAGACAAATGGGACTACATCAAAATAAAAAGCTTCTGCACAGCAAAAGAAACCATCAACAAAACAACACAAAAGCCCACTGCATGGGAGAACATATTTGCCAATGTAATCACCAATAAGTGTTTAATCTCCAACATTTATAGGGAACTCATACAACTTAACAAAAGGAAGATAAACAATCCAATCAAAAAATGGGCAAAGGACCTAAATAGACACCTTTCAAAAGAGGACATTCAGAAGCCAAGAGACATATGAAAACATGCTCAAAGTCACTAATCATCTGAGAAATGCAAATCAAAACAACAATGTGGTACCATCTCACACCTGTCAGAATGGCTATCATCAACAAATCAACAAACGACAAGTGCTGGAGAGGATGTGGAGAAAAAGGAACACTTGTGCACTGCTGGTGGGAATGCAGACTGGTGCAGCCACTATGGAAGACAGTATGGAGTTTCTTCAAAAAGTTAAAAATGGAACTCCCATTTGACTCAGTGATCCCACGTCTAGGAATATATCCCAAGAAAACAGAAAAAACCAATCTGAAAGGATATATGCACCCCTATGTTCATAGCACATTTTCAACACAGAAGCTGGCCCCTGGTGGTCAGTGTACTCCCACAGACAACCTCCTTCTGTCCCTCGCCCAGGCTGCCAACCTCCCATGGCCCCTCCCTCCAGCCAGCCCATCTCCCTTCGCTCCTCCCTCTGGCCAACCTCCACAGTCCTGATTGTCCCTGATGCCTGCCAGGCCAAGGGACCCCACCTGTGTACAAATTCGTGCACCGGGCCTCTAGTATTGAATAATTGAATTTCATGCTCACTGGTCAACTGTTAGAAATAACTGTAAGATCTAATAGTGCTTGTTTACCAGGCATTGTTTCTAACATGTGGTCCATACAAGAACCATCTCAGAATATTCTGTAATTCTTGCTGAGAAGTCAAGGCTTGGGGTAGTTTTCACCATCTCTTCAGATGACAGACTCTCCTGAGGAATAAACTTTGGAAACCAACTACCTCCATATAAGACAACTATTTCATTTTACTTCTTTATTTGAACTTACCAGCTTTTGGATTGGGTATTCCAGTTTACTTGCATTTAAAATAATTTCTTTTATTAAATCATCTATTCCAACCAAAATTTTAAATATTCAGTTCAAGAAATAAACTCTGCAATTCCTCCTGCTTATACCCCCTATGATGAAAACAGCAAAGTAGGGCCTCACCAGCTGTGGGACTCTGGCAGATCTGGGCACACCCTAAAACATGCTGGCTACTGCCTCTCTTCCTTGTCAGCCTAAAAGTAAGGAATAATGTCCTTTGATTCCAATTAAATGAATTCATGCACCCATTAATTTATCTGGGTCCAGTAATGATTTGACCTATTGTATGTTTTTAATCTTTATTGTTGAAAGTATTACATAGATCCCTCTTTTTCCCCTTTGACCCCTTCTATCCTGCACCTCCCCCTTATCCAGGCTTTCACCACACTACTGTCTGTGTCTACACATATATGCAGACAAGTTATTTGGTTAATCACTTCCCATCCACCCACCTCCACCTTCCTCTGAGATTCCATAGTCTATTTTGTTTACATATTTCTGGATCCATTTTGTTCATCAGTTTATTATGTTCTTTAGATTCCACATATGAGTGAGATCATGTGACACTTGTCTTTCTCTGTTTTTTTGTGTGCTTTTAAAATATATTTTTATTGATTTTAGAGAGGAAGGGAGAGGGAGAGAGAGATAGAAACATCAATGATGAGAGAGAATCATTGATCTGCTGCCTCCTGCATGCCCCACTGGGGATTGAGCCCACAACCTGGGCATATGATCTTGACTGGAACCTGGGACCCTTCAGTCCTCAGGCCGATGCTCTATCCACTGAGTCAAACTGGCTAGGGTTGTCCTTTAGTATTTTGAGAGGGAGCCACATTCTTCATCTCTTCATCTTCTTTTCAATGTCTCCCCTCTCCTGCTCTGGGATTCACTAAACCTGTCCTCCTCAAGGTCAAAGATCACATTTATTTCTCTTTCTCTGAGAGGCAGGCCTTTCCTGACCATCCGCTATATAAATTCATCTAATATACATATACTATGTCTGCTGCTTATTTGCTTTCTGTATTGTCTGTCTCCTCCCACCTGGATAGAGTTTCATGAAGCAGGAATTGGTATCCATTTTGTTCACCACTTGATACTGAGCACATAGACCAGTGTCCAGCACATGGTAGGTGCTCAGAGAATATATGCAGTTAACAAGAAAACAAATAACCATGGAACTCCTGGTATCTTCTCTGGTCACTCCTCATCTCCTGCATGTCCCATTCTGCCTCAACTTGCTCCCAGTATGTTAACCTTCTCAAGGCTCTATCATCAGTGGTTTGTTTGTTTTTCTCATTAGAATCCTTTTATGCATCACATGGGCAAGGTTGTTTTAAGGTTCATTTATAGATCAATATAATAATGTACATAACGAATCTGTATCAGGCCTTTAAACACTAGGCTAAATACTTACCTTTTAGAAATATACTAAATGTAGGAAACTGATATATGCTCTCCAGGAGTGTAAAGGTAATATGCAAATAACCTCTGTAACTGTTAGATATGACTTCAGGATCTTGTGTTGTACTAAGTTATTCCTCTGGGTTACAGCTCACCATGGCCTCTGGATACACCCTGATGGACCCCATCTGTCTGGTGAAAAATCAGAATAATCAGCTGACAGTAAACCCAATAGCACTGGAGATTCTAGACAAGATGTCTCAGCCTGTGGTGGTGGTGGCCATCGCAGGTGTGTATCGGACAGGAAAATCCTACCTGATGAACCGCCTGGCAGGACAGATCCAGGGTGAGTATTGTTCTGAGGCAGGGTCATTTGCTTGGAGACAGTGTTAAGAGAGGCTGATGATGCCTCTCTCGAGGTCATCTTAAAAAAGAGCCTCATTTCTCTCAGCGAAGAAAACTTTTAAGTTTCATTGCTAGGTTTATAACTTTAACCTCATCTGTCCACAAAATCTCACTCATAAAGAGTTCCCTAGCCCTATCAAAGATCCACCCATTAGTCAGCTCAGCTCCAGAAAGTATTCCCTTCCTTTCTCCTACATTACTTCTGCTCTAAACTCTAGCATACAAATTTTGTCAATAGTTGCTCTTTTTAAAAAGGGATAGGAGGTAAAACAAATAGCAGTATATTCTGTATATCCCATATTTCAATGGGGCTACCATCCAATTGTTTGCTTCATTTCATAACAAAACTTTGATGAATTTTCTCTCTCTCTCTCTCTCTCTCTCTCTCTCTCATGTGAACTCTCTCTCTTTGTTGACAACTTGTTTTACCTCCCAAAGCTGAGACCAATGACCTCCAATTATACCCTGCCTTTCTTTGCTGGGGTAATGGGAACTTCAGATTACTATGGATTAGTCAGAAAATAATCAAGCACTATTACATGTGGAAGAATACAGACCACCTCAGGCTTTATATTCTGTCTGTGGAATATACTCTGGATGTAGAAATTGAATGGCTTCAGGCATGCTGACTCAACCTCCCCTAGGTATTTTATCATGTTCATTTTCATTCTTCATTGAAGGAGACATTGGAATATGGCAGACAGTCAAAATCCTGGATTGTGGGACAAGATATATCATCAGTGGGCTCCTTGGCATATACCTCACACTCTCTCCCACTGTGTATTTAATTTCTGCCTTTGTAAAGAGTATCTAGAACAATCTCACAGGTGCTTTCTGTTTTCCCTTCCATTTTGTCCACACTTAAAACAGTGAGCAAAGAACTCACCATTTTTTAGAAGAGAAAAAAATTGAGAAAAATACAAGGGTAAAAGGGAGGAAAAAAATCCAACAAAAGCTGATGTATTATCCAGGTCCTGGCAGGACTCAGATGACCTACTCAGGAGTACTTAAGAGCATTTAATGGAGGATGATTTACAAGGGCATAAGCACAGCACAAAGACCCAATGTGGGATGAGGATGCATACAGAGAGTGGCAATAGCAATGGCCAGGTAGACTCTAAAACTACTATAGCAGGATGAGGCAAGCAAAAGTGGATAACAGAATGTGGCAAAGACCAGAGATATGGCATGGAAGGGGGTGTGGCCGAAGGTAAAGAAACAGAGGCACTAGGACATCATGGCTCACTAGGAGGAAAGTGAGGAGAACATATGTCTGACCTCTCGTCTCCTTTTAATACCTCCCACTGGTTGAAATCCACCAGAACCTGAAGGACAAGGGAGCTCTTCAGTGTCAGAAAATAATATAAAAGTCAAGCCATGGCTGGGGGGGCGCAATTGGTTAGAGAATGGTCCTGTACACCAAAAGGTTACAGGTTTGATTCTGGGTGAGGGCACATACCGAGGTTGCAGGTTCAGTCCCAAGTTGGTGTGTGTACAACAGGCAGCAAATCAATGTTTCCCTCTCTCATGTCAAATTTTATCTATCTATCTATCTATATCTATCTATTATCTATCTATCATCTCACTTCCTCTCTCTAAATCAATAAACATGTCCTTGGATGAGGATTAAATATATATATATATATATATATATATATATATATATATATACACACACACATAAAATCAGTAGAGGTTATATTAGTTCTGTAATGTGACATAACTTGAACTACAAATGATAGAATGAGGTAAATAGAGGACACAAAGTGTTTATTGAGAAGGTCCTCAATATGTACAAATATTGGATAGGTTGTTCTTGCTGAAATGAAAGCAACCTTTCTCCCAGCCTGGCACTCAACATTCTGACAAGTTTAACCAATGTAACCTATAAGCAGCCTGGACTATCTGCTCTTACTCTATACGCTTTCTCCTCTTTCTTTGCAGGTTTTCCTCTGGGCTCCACAGTGCGGTCTGAAACCAAAGGCATCTGGATGTGGTGTGTACCCCACCCCTCCAAGCCCAACCACACTCTGCTCCTTCTGGACACTGAGGGCCTGGGTGATGTGGAAAAAGTAAGGCAAAGAATTTTTTGTTCTTTTTTTTTTTTAAATATATTTTATTAATTTTTTACAGAGAGGAAGAGAGAGGGATAGAGTTAGAAACATCGATCAGCTGCCTCCTGCACATCTCCCACTGGGGATGTGCCCGCAACCCAGGTACATGCCCTTGACCGGAATCGAACCTGGGACCTTTCAGTCTGCAGGCCGACGCTCCATCCACTTAGCCAAACCGGTTTCGGCAGAATTTTTTGTTCTTGATACTCCACTTACATTTTAATTTGCCACCTCAACTTTCACGATGTATTTCTCTAAGCTACAAATTCAATTAGGAATAATGAGGCAAACTTCTATTTTGTAGAACTAACTTTCTTTGTAAACTCAATACTTTGATTAAGAATAGATCTTTTTATTTTTACACTGGGGCAACAAGTACAAGTTAAATACTTATTAGACAGCTGCATTCAGGGCTTTGTGTTAGGTACTGCAGATATGGCAGTGAATGAAGCAAAGACCAAGAGCATAGTTGAGGATTAAGTAATGTGCAGTGTTATCAGAACAGAGTATCAGGGATACAAAAATTGAGATCCTAATCTAGTCATTCCCAGAGGAAATTATAATCCATGGGACCTACTAGTTAAATTGTAAGAGATTAATAGGGTTGGAGGTAGGACCCATGAAAATTGATTACAGTGAAATAATCTACTTAAAAATCTCCGGAAAAGCCTCAGCTACACCAGGAATGTGTATTTTTTAAAGAAGAATTTTGTACTGACTTCTCTAAATATATGAGTTAGACCCACAAAAAGCACTATTATGGGATAATATAATGAAGCAGGGGGTCCCATGGGGATGAGGACAACGGAGCCCTAATGAGGCATGCAGGACTCCGGAGACCAGGTTCAGTGACGCAGATCTAAGTTTATTGTGTAAGTGCAGCAACATATATAACTTTCTGGACCAATCAGAAGTTTACACTATCCTTAGGGCAGCCAATGGTAGGAAAGATCAGGGTACTATGTAGGGGCTCTAGGGGGTCTGCTCAGGAGGGCACTGCCACTTCCTGGTGTGTCAAGGAAGCTTATACAGGCGGAGTGTGCTCACGCCATTGCATCTGCCACTGCACTGAGATAAATCTCCTGAGCTCTTCCCACAATATAAGTATTTTGTATTTATAGTGTTACTTGCAATTCAATCTTTTCTCCTTATTTATGTTAGTGTGAGTCTAAGTTGAAAGTAGCACTAATGCACCTTTGGCTTCCATTACTGAAAAAGGAAAAAAAAAAGGTGGGGAGGGAGAATGAATTTAGAGAATCTAAATTTAAAAAGCCTCTAGTTTTGTGGATAGTTTCCTTCCCTCAGGGGCTAATAGTTCTGCCTCTCTGGTTTATATAAGTATATTTCTAATTTACTATAATTTTATTGGTGAACTCACTGATTTGCTCAGTCCTACAACATTGGGGAAGGCTTGATCCAGTCCATCTTCCACGATTGCCTCTGCCATCCAAGTGAAAAGCTACAGTGACCACATTTCAAATGTCTTAGCTCTTGCCATCTGGGGTGATTTTCTTGGTGTGATTTACAAAGTGCTGTCAGTAAAGGAGTGCTTGAGTTGAAGAGGAATCTGATTCAAGGACACATCTTGTGTAACATAAGCTTTGACCAATAAATACTTTCTTGATCTCTACTTCCCAGTATAGTAAGTACTTGAGTCCGTCATCCATGTACTGGGACCTAGGTGAGAAAAACCTTTGATTTAAGCTGGCTGGGTTACTAACCTTGGACTGTAAGAGATGTTTTGAATGTACAATTTATAATATACAAACCTAACTTTTAAAACAGTTTTTGAACCAGTCAGTTGTAGTTGGAGCTCAATACTCTTGTTCTGTTTTTTTTTTTTTTTTTTTTTTTTTTTTTTTTTTTAAAGGAAGTAGTAGACCTAGGGAAATCCAAATCTGATGTATTACTACAGAGTTAGAAGAGGGTGCAGGGGCACTCTGACACCAAGGTCTTTTGATAAATGAGGTTTTATCACATTTCTTCAAGAACTACAGTCTTCAATTGTGCATTCCAATTCTCTACATACTAAATGCTGAATAGTTTTTAAATGAGCTCTTCACTGACATATTTCCAACGGCCTTCTTAGTTCCAGGTTTGCTTATAAATGAGAGCCCTCTTTTTTTTATATAACAGCAATATTTGCCATGTTATTTTCCCAAAGTCATCCAATGAAACTACAAAATGGCACTGGAAAATATTCAGTAGGTCAAGGAAAAAAATGACAAAAGGTTTTACTCAAATGTTTTAATCACATTTACCATTGACATGTCTTTGAAGAAAAGTGAAATTTGTTTTTTGCCTAAATGATGAAGATTTGTGATTTTTAAATAAGTAGATAATATTTAAAATGGCATTATGATAATTCTGTACATGAACTTGTACTTTTAACAATAGATCTGGATTGTTATCCTTGGCTTACTGTGTGGTTCACCTATGACTTTGAATAACTAAGGATTCCATTAAGTTAGCATTTTATTTGGATTAAAAAACCCCAACAAATTAGCCAGTCTCTGTTTTTCTTCCATGCTTAATTAGAAGTGAAGGGTAGAGGCCCTCCAGAGTCAGCAGTTCATTTAAAGGTCCCTTTCTTAAAGGATGTCTCATGCTCTCAGGTTTTTCATGCATTTACTTTTTAAGTACCTGCTCAGTCACTTCAGGTCAAATGCTTGGAGTAGCTTTTCCACATTGGAGTTCGTCAAGCTTAAAGTTTTTACTAGTTCCTAGCGTTTGAGACACTAAGGCTGTTGCAGAGAGAGTACAATTTGTATATCGCATGGCACTAGAAGGCTTCATGGTTTCCGACTGAAATAAAAGTCAGCTTCTGTAGCTTAAGGTTTCATTTCCCACCATTGTTCCACTTGTTTTAGATCACTTATTAACTGGGCTCACTTCAGGTTTTATTTTCATTGTTGTTTATGTGATGATAAACATAATTCTGGAATTTGAATTAAGCCATAAGACACAATTTAATATGAACTCATAGCTAACAAGCTTGTTTTTGTGTAAAAACAAACAAACAAACAAAAAACAGACTAAAACCTAAGTAAGTCTAGATTTAGGTGTGATTTGTATGTTAGTAATGGATTATATTGTAAGATGAGAGATAAATTGGAAAAATGTGTCTGTTGAGAGAAAGACACTTATACACTTAAACCTTGCATTACTGTGTTCACATTTAGAAAACAGGCATCATCTACAGTTTGGCTTTGAGAATTTTTCTCTCATTAATTTTATAGTAAGTGTATTTTTTTAAAAAAAATATTTAACATTTTCATTTTATTTTTACATCTTTAAAGTAAAATTTTGATTAAAATGGTAGTTTTTTGCCATGGCTGATGTTACTCAGTGGTTAGAGCGTTGGCCTGTGCACTGAAGGGTTGAAGTTTCAATTTCCTGTCAAGAGCAAGTACCTGGGTTGCAAGTTCAATTCCAGTCCCGAGGAAGGTGGGAGCGGGTGGCAACCAATGAATATGTCTCTCTCACATCTATATCTCTCTCACATCTATGTCTCTCTCTTTCTCTCTCTTTCTCTCTCTTCCTCTCTCCCTTCTTTCCTCCCTCCATTTCATTCATTCCACTCTCTCTAAAAAAATCAATGGAAAAAGTATCCTCAAGTGAGTATTAGCCAAAAAACCCTATTTTTAAAATATTTTTAGCTTTCATTTTCATTTTTAAAAATAAAAACAAATAAAAAAAAACAATAGACATCTAAGTCCCCTGCTGTAATGCGCTTTCTAGGGCGACCCTAAGAATGGCTTGTGGATCTTTGCCTGGCTGTGCTTCTGAGCAGCATGTTTATCTACAACAGCATGAACCACATCAACTACCAGGCCCTGGAGCAGCTGCAGTATCCTTCCAGGAACCCAACCACCATGTGCCATGGAGGCTATGGGAATGTAACTGAGACTATTTTTGTTGTTGTGGTTTCCTCATTTCAATAATCATGGTTGAGTGAAAAGAACACAGGGTGAATAGGAATGTTAATAAAAATTGTTTCTGGGTGAGATCTGGAAATTTTAGCGTGGAGCACTTCTCATTCCTTAGCTAAGATCTCAGCTATGTGACTGAACTAACAAAGCTAATCAGGACAAAGTCCTCTCCCAGCTCTGGTGAAGGAGATGACTCAGCTGAGTTTGTGAGTTTTTTCCAGACTTTGGGTTGTACGGGATTTCACGCTGGAGCTGGAGTTAGATGGACGCACCATCACTGAAGATGAGTGCCTGGAGAATGCCTTGAAGTTCATTCCAGGTACCAGGGGATGGTCTGAGTGGCAGAGGGTTCAGTAGAAGGTGGGACCAACTGAGCCTGTTTCTCAACACTTAAGGTCAATCTTTATTTTTATTGAATTGAGGCCCGTGCTAATGGTGATATGTGTATGACAGGTGGGTATGGTTTCAGTTGTTATTATTACTGAAAAAAAACTCAAGTGACCAGAATTTAAGTTGGCTGAGAAAATGTAGAATCCATTATTAGACAAAATTATTTTAGAAAAATTGACACCATGAAAAATAAGTTAAGAGGATTATAACCAGTGCTAAAACTTCTTAAGGCTCAAATATTTTTGTTACTTATTGTTCAGAGCTCATCTATTTCTATTTAGCAAAAAATGCTCATTAGTATAGAAGATAATAAACACAGAATCACAATGACTTCATTTTTGAAGTACATTTCATATTGTCTATTTTAATAGTCTGCATGGTTAACATTCTTCATATAAAGGATATTTATATGAATATCTCCCCCCAAAAAAATCATTGACATATCCTTCCTATAAGACTGTCAAATCCTTTATTATTTGTTTTTCATAACATCGTTTTCTTCATTCTCTAGCCTCATACAATATTTTGTCATGTTGAAATAATAAACTCTTAATACTGAGTACATTTAGCAGGGAGAATAATAGGTAGTACCTATGAACTTATCAATTTTTTTCTTATTTAATAATTTATTTATTTATTCAAAAAATTTTTATTGAACAGATGATATATGCCTAGAATCACACTCTGTGACATTGTCACATTCAATATAAATTGATATAGGAAAACAGGTGTGGTCTCCAAGTAACATAGGTTAACATTACTTTTTGATGATGTCTGCTAAAAAAATCTATGAATGTATTTATATTCCTTGTATTTTTTAACTTTGATTTTTAGGAGTTTCTCTTTACTATTTTGAGTATTTTCTGTCCTTCACAAGAAACTTTTTCCAAAAGTATCATAAGTATCCTTATTTATACCATAAAATATTTCACTCTTACTTTAGTGCCCACATTTTATTTATGGCCTGAGGACTATAATACCAAAAGTATTTGTGACCATTTTGGAGATTTATCTATCATTCAAAAATAATAAACAGTTAAACCATTGGACACCATGGAAGGGCTAAGGAAAATAATCATAAGTTTCTTCACTTGGGATGATGTCCACCTCCTATTTTCTCCAGAAATACTTTCTATGCTCCTAGCTCTGAAAACAATAAATAAATAAATAAATAAATAAATAAATATAAAATGTCTATGCTTTGGTAAATTATTAGCATTAGGTTGATTTGCATGGTTAAATAAAAGGAGACTTACAGTAACCAGTGTTACAGTGATGCAAAAATCCCTGGAAATGAATGTCTTCAACCATCTTGCCTGAAGACTGCCTCATCAGTGATTAGTCTTTTTCTCTTTTATAGGGGAGGATCCCCAAACTCAGAAATCCAACGTGCCTAGAGAATATATCAGGAAGTTCTTTCCAAGGTTGAAGTGCTTTGCCTTTGACCAGCCTACAAATGACAAAAAAATATTACACTAGGTGTAGCATATGTCAGAAAACCAACTAGAATGGAATTTTCTGGAGCAATTCAAAAATTTCTGTCAATATATCCTTACACATGCAAAAACCAAGACTCTAAGAAAAGAAATCATTATCACTGGAAATCATGAGTCTTCGTTGTTACAGCAAGTTTCTCTGCAGTTCAGTGTGTGTGATTGCACTTTGAATTTGTTGGTAATTTTGTTCCCTTCTCCATGTGATGTGAAAAAACAGACATTCAGGCCACACATAGACATGCATGCTTTTTTCATTAAAGTTTCCCTATATGTGGGATTGTTGAAGTCCACTGTATCTCATGAAACTAATACACTAATGACATAAGCACAAGCTGCTGTTAAGGACAGGAATCTGCATGATGATGAGAAGACCGATGAGATGAGTGTGTTTTGTTGAGGACACACAAGATATTTTGAGAATTTACACCAGTTAGAAAAAATATATAGCAGAACATAAGGCTCTGAAATCTTGTTCGCGTTTGAGAAGAAAATTTAACTATAGCTTTATGTGCAGGGCTAGATTCACAGATATGCCAACTGGGCAGACAAACAGTGCCCTATGCTGAGATGGACCCAGGCTTGGTTTAATATTTGTGTCACTGTCCTGAAATTCTTGATTTTTTTTAAAGGGGACCCACATTCAGTTTGGAATAGTGCCCACAAACTATCTACTTTACTTGCCTATAAGATAAACTCATTTTATAACTTTAATGGGAAATTATTCTAGGAAGTTCTTGAATGTGTTAGATGAGATTATTATTTTCATACTAGAATGTGATGAATCCATAAATCAAAAAAGAGTGAATAGAATAGACAGTGATGTCTTTTTTAGAAAGTAGAGACATAAAAGCAAAAGGAGGAGGCAACAAGGAGGAATATGGTGAGAAGAAAAAGAAAAAAGAACACTTCATTTCAGTAAAATTGTTGCAATTTTTAGAATGCTGATCTTGAAAGCTTTTAAAACAGTGAGTGAGAAATTCCTTTTAATTTCCTAAATATAACGTGTCATTTAGGGCTTGGGACTCTGGCAAAGGCCTATGTGGATGCCATCAACAGTGGAGTAGTGCCTTGTTTGGAGAACACGGTGACAACTCTGGCTGAGCAAGAGAACTCAGTGGCTCTACAGATGGCAGTCGACCACTACAGCGAACAGATGGCCCAGAGGGTGAGCTTCCCCACAGACACGCTGCAGGAGTTGCTGGACCTTCATGCAGCCTCTGTGAGGGAAGCTATTGCAGTCTTCATGGAGCACTCCTGCAAGGATGACAACCAGGTGTTCCAGAGAAGCCTATGATAAGATATTTTAGCATACATTCTTCCTGAAAAATGCCCTTCTATAATGATGCCTAGATTCCCTTTCTGTGACACCTGAGTTCACCTGTTTCTAACTGTAGAACAAGCCTGGATTGTTGTGAGTGACTGGCCTTTATAGGATACCGTACATGCTTTTTCTAAAAAATTATGTTTTATGTTCTATTGTTGCAAAACACTAGATCGTGTGCTTAGCAGTGTACAAAAACACATAGTTCTTCAGGTCACATTCCAGAACAAGATATGGGTGCCCTGCTCAGTGTACTACATGCTGAAAACAAGGTTCAAATGGGCTTATATGATCAAATGAAGGTTCTGGGAAACTCCCCTCCATCTTCAAGCCAGCAATGATTCACCATATCTTTTTGTATTGTTTCTAAATTCTGTGACTACCTACTCTGCCATCAACTGGAGAAATCTTCTTTTAAAGGGCTCATGTAGTTAGGTAATTCTCACCTGAAAATTTCCATCTTAAAGTCAAGCTGGGCTGTGTAACATAATCTAATCATAAGATTAATACTCATCATAGCCATGGGTCCAAGGACTATGTAGGGAGTGGACACCAGGGGAGAGAACTCTTAGAAGACATCAAAATTCTACTCACTATCAGCACCTTCACTGAAAGTTTGTCTTTGAGTGTGCCTTTGACTATTTTACAGGTTACAAAAATCTCTCAGTTCATATGGAATAAAAGCAACTTCATTAAAATGTCAAAGTACAGCAAATATATTTTATTTCTATATTTTTGCACAATCAAACCCTCATTGAAAAAAATTATGAGCAGCTTAAAACTCTGTTCAGAGACCACTGAACTCATTAGTGGGCAATTGATTTGCTATGTATATATTTTATCCATAACAACCCAAGTTTGTAGAGGAAAGTCATATCGAACTCTCCATTGCTCATTGTTGGTCAACCCTACTACCGATAAAGGAACCATGCATAAAACTGAGTTGCATATTTGAACGATGCTAAGGAGTAAATCCTACAACTTCTCATCCAAAGAAAAATAAATGTTTATAATTATATAACCCAGTGCATGAATTTGTGCACATTGAAAGGAAATTAATTAGAAGAAATATGTTACTATTCGCCCTTTCTCTATAATAGACATGTCAACCAAATTCATGATCGATAATGACAGAGCGAAACACACACATGTGATTGATTGGCACCAGCGAGAGCTTTATATGTATCGCACATGTGCAACTCAACTTGGCCTTTTATATATATAGAATGAATGTGCTTAATTAGACCTGCTTTCTGATGTAGCTAAATTTTTTCCAGCCCAGTGAAGCCCCCAACTTCTCTTTCAGGTAATTGTCAGTAACACAACAGTAAATATCAACATGAAGTACATTATTGTTGTAGATTTTGCAGGGAGGACAAAGGGTAAATAAATGATTTAACTGCAGCAGTGTTTGACTATATTCTGTGCAGTGAGAAAATTGAAGTCATTTTCAAGGTCCACCATTTCTTACTTCTTTTCAGTTGGGTCAAGTTTCTAAGCTTTCTAAATCTCAGTTTTGTGGCTAATTAAAAGAAAATAGGATTCCACCAAGTCTCCTATCTACCTACTTCAGGACTTCTGGGAGGATCAAATTAAATAAAGCATGGGAAAACACTTCACAGACCTTTGGTTAAAGTGTGAAATGTTTCCACCTGGCTGTAAAGCCTGGGCTGAAGAAACTCCACAGAGGCTAGTGGTTGCTAGGGAGAGGGAGCCGGGTATTGCTAAGTGATGTTGTTACCCGGGCGGACATTTAGCATATTAGCCTTTGATATAGATAGATAAAGTAAGGATGTTTAACAACTTATTGTGGTGATCACTTCACAATGTATACAAATAATGGTTCACTAAGTTGTATACCTGAAACTATTATAATGTCGTGTGTCAATTATATATCAATTTGGGAGGAAGCCACTATGTCTACTGACCTCATAATTTCACAGGGGTTGAGCCTGAGCCAAAGTGAATAAGGGACTTTCCATATGATGCCTCGTCATTACAATTCCCAGTCCACCCTGATGCCATCACACTGCTTCTTTTGGTTTTCTTTTTAATTTTTTTACTACAGTTGACATACAATATTATATTAGTTTCAGGTATACAATATAGTGATTAGAAATTTATATAACTGACAGAGTTATCACCCCAATAAGTTTAGTGCCCTTCCAACACCAGACAAAGTTATTACAATATTATTGGCTTTATTCCCTATGCTGTACTTTAAATCCCTGTGACTGTTTTTATAACTGATAATTTGTACTTCATAATCCCCTTTCTTGTTTCCCAAATCATCCCAAACTGCTTCCCATCTGGCAGTCATCAACTTGCTCTCTATATTTATAAGTTCGTTGCCATTTTGTTTTTACATTTCCTTTGTTTTTTAGATTCCACATAAAGTGAAATCATATCGCATTTGTCTTTCTTGGTCTGCCTTCTTTCATTTAGTATAATACCCTCTCAGTCCATCCATGTTGTCACAAGTGGCAACATTTCATTCTTTTATATGGCTGATTATATTCATTGAATGTATGTACCATTTCTTTGCCAATTACCTATTAATGGACACTTAAGTTGCCTTAATATCTAGGCTATTGTAAATAATCCTGCAATAATGTGGTGTGCATATATCTTTTCAAATTAGTGTTCTGCATTTCTTCAGATAAATTACCAGCAGTGGAATTGCTGGGTCATACAGAAGTTCTATTTTTAATTGTTTGAGGAGTCTCCTCACTGTTTTCCATGGTGGCTGCATCAACTTAAAATCCCACCAACAGTGCATGATGGCTCCCTTTTCTCCATAGCCTTGCCAACACTTGTTTGTTGATTCATTGATGATAGCCATTCTGACAGGTGTGAGGTGATATCTCATTGTGGTTCTAATTTGCATTTCCCTGATGACTAGTGATATTGAACATCTTTTTATGTCTTTTGGTCCTCTGTATGTCCTCTTTGGAAAAGTGTCTATTTGGGTCCCCTTTCGATATATTAATTTTGTGTGTGTGTGTGTGTGTGTGTGTGTGTGTGTGTGTGAAATTGTATGAATTCCTTAAAAATATTGACCCCATATCAGATCTATCATGTGTTATTGGCAAACATATTCTCCTGTTCACTAGGGTGGGTTTTTGTTTTAGCAGATGCTTTCAAACAATTTAGTTTGATGTAGACACATTTCTTTTTTTTTCTTTTGTTTTCCTTGCTTAAAAAGACATATGAAAAAATATATATATTACTAAGAATGATGTCAAAGACTTTACTGCCTATGATTTCTTTTAGGTTTCTTGTCTTATATTTTAGTCTGTAATCCATTTTGTGTTTATTATTTTTGTATGGATCTGTTCAGTTTTCCCAATACTATTTACTGAAGGGACTGTCTTTACCCCATTGCATATTCTTGCTTCCTTTGTCGTACATTAATTGACCAATATAGGGGGAGGTTTATATCTGGTATCTCTATTCTCTTCCATTGACCTTATGTGTCTGTTTTTATGCCTGTACCATGCTGTTTGGGTTACTATAATTTACTGTATAGTTTCATATCAAGTAGCATGATACTTCCAATTTTGTTCTTCTTTCTCAAGATTGCTTTGCCTATTCAGGTCACTGCTTGTACCAGATTTTGAGTTGCTTAGCAAGAGGTACAGGGAATGCCAAGGCCAACCACTGCTTTGTGGGGGTTTCTAGGCCTTTCAAAGATTTTAAGACAGTGTCAGTGTGAGCTCAGACAGGCTGCTTGTGTGGAAAACCTGCTGAAAGCAATTGGACCAGGTAAAAACTGGTTGGAGTAGCATCTCAAGGAATTCCCAGTGTAATCTATATATATAAAAGCCCAGTGACCAACCAGAGGAACGACCAGAATGACCAGAATGACTGGTCGCTATGAGTTCCACTGCAGTGGTCAACTGACCTGATCTGGGACTTGATCAGCCCCCCCCAACGGCCTGTGGCCCCTCTCCCCAGCCACCCTGCCTCTGATCAGGCGCCCCCTCCCTGAATGGGGGCAGGGGTGGCCAGCCCCACCCTTGTTGCCCCCCCCCCAACCCCGATCAGGGCCGGGGCCCACCAGTCAACCGCCTGCAGCCCCTTACCCTGGCCGGCCAACTTTCCTGGGGTCCCTCCCCCCATGGCCAGCCCCCTGATAGGCCTCAATTGCCGGCCAGGCCGAGGAACCCCTCCTGTGTTCAAATTCATGCACCGGGCCTCTAGTATAAATTGTTAGCCATGTTATTAGAGAGCTTAAATTTGGTACCCACTTGTGCCTGCCAGCTTGGTGGAGAGAGATCTTATCAAAGGAGCCATGGGCAGCTGCCCCCACTTCACCCTGAACTTTTCCCCTTCACCCCAGCTCTGACAGTACTCAATTACATTCCTCCCTGTATATCCCTGGAGCCTTTCAAACTGCTACCCTTGCAAGACTAGGGTAGGTGAGTTTGTGAAGAAGTGAGTCATTTCCTAAGCCCCTCAAAGGGAATACCTGAGACTCTTGAAGCCTTCCTCATTCATTCACAATCCCTCCAGGTTTTCACAGAAAGACATTGTGGGAATTTCTCTTCCTGGTACTGATTTCTTGAACGGGAAAACAAAATGTGGACTGGGACCCATCATTCTACAGGAGGACACTCAGCCACTGTAATATGCCTCCAATTCTTAATGGCCACACATAAGTGTGAGACCTGCAGGCTCCACATCTCTGTGCCTCCTATCAGTTTTATTGTGGTGTCTCTTTTTTAAAAAAAATTAAATCTTTATTGTTCAGATTATTACAGTTGTTCCTCTTTGTTCCCTCTATAGCCCCCCTTCACCTCGTTCCCACACCACCCTCTGCCCTTACCCCCCAACCCCACTGTCCTCATCCATAGGTGTATGATTTTTGTCCATTCTCTTCCCACACCCCCCACAGCCCTTTCCCCACCAAGAATAGTCAGTCCACTCCCTTTCTATGCCCCTGATTCTATTATATTCACCAGTTTATTCTGTTCATCAGATTATTTATTCACTTCATTTTTAGATTCACTTGTTGATAGATATGTATTTGTTGTTCATAATTTTTATCTTTACCATTTTTTTTCTTCTTCTTCTTAAAGGATACCTTTCAGCATTTCATATAATACTGGTTTGGTGGTGATGAACTCCTTTAGATTTTTCTTATTTGTGAAGCTCTTTATCTGACCTTCAATTATGAATGATAGCTTTTCTGGGTAAAGTAATCTTGGTTGTAGGTTCTTGCTATTCATCACTTTGAATATTTCTTGCCACTCCCTTCTGGCCTGCATAGTTTCTATTGAGAAATCAGCTGACAGTCATATGGGTACTCCCTTGTAGGTAACTGACTGTCTTTTGCTGCTTTTAAGATTCTCTCTTTGTCTTTTGCTCTTGGCATTTTAATTATGATGTGTCTCGGTGTGGTCCTCTTTGGATTCCTTTTGTTTGGGGTTCTCTGCGCTTCCTGGACTTGTAAGTCTATTTCTTTCACCAGGTAGGGGAAGTTTTCTGTCATCATTTCTTCAAATAGTTTTTCAATATCTTTCTCTCTCTCTTCTTCTGGCACCCCCATAATTTGGATATTGGTATGCTTGAAGCTGTCCCAGAGGCTCCTTACACTATCTTCATATTTTTGGATTCTTTTTTCTTTTTGTTTTTTCGGTTGGGTGTTTTTTGCTTCTTCATATTTCGAATCTTTGACTTGATTCTTGGGATCCTCTAATCTGCTGTTGGATCTCTGTATAATATTCTTTTTTTGTTTGTTTGTTTGTTTTTTTTGTTTTTTGGGGTTTAGAGAAATCTGGTGTTTAATGGGCACATTCCAGCACCGGGCCTGGAATAGAAGCAGCAGGGACAGGTAGGTGACCCCACAGAGCCTCACATGGCGAAGAGGATGAGAAAGGCGACCATCAAACAGAAGAACCCCATGGCCTCAGACAGTGCAAAGCCCAGAATGGCATAGGAGAAGAGCTGCTCCTTGAGAGACGGGTTCTTGGCATAGCCAATGATCAAACTGCCAAACACTGTTCCAATTCCGGCCCCTGAACCAGCCACACCCACTGTGGCAGCCCCAGCACCAATAAACTTGGCCACTGTGTCAATGTCCTGGGAGACAACAATGCTTTGAAACTCCCGTCTGGCCACCTGGAGTGGGGAGCTGCTCTAGGAAGGCTGTTCAGATGGGATCTCTGGCTTACTCAGGAAGGAGGCAGACACAGGCCTGATTAGACCCCTTGTGCAGCAGCGGATCAGAGCCAGAGGGATGAGCAGTGCCCAGGTGGTCTGCATCTTTCCAGTCTGCACTCCCCAGCCCTGCTGCCCTTGCTCAGACCACGGCGCTCACCCGGCTCAAGGTGACTCCTGTATAATATTCTTTATTTCAGTCAGTGTATGCTTAATTTCTAGTCCTTTTTCATATCCTCGAGGGTCTCACTAGATTTATGGAGCGTCTCACTAAATTTGTTGGCAGTTTCTAGAAGATTTTGAGTAACCTTATAAGTGTGGTTTTGGACTCTATATCCAGTAGTTTGCTTTCCTTCATTTCTGTCATTTGTGACCTGATTTTTCGTCTCCTCATTTTGGCTGCTTCCCTTTGTTGATAGCGTGGCTTTCTGTGCTGTGTGCCCTATAAGGCCCAGTGGCTCAGCCTGCCCAATTACCTGAGGTGGACACTCTTGGTGCACCCCTTTGTGGGCTATGTGCACAGTCTTGTTGTAGTTAAGCCTTGATTGTACTTGGTATCACTGGGAGGAATTGACCTCCAGGCCAATTGTCTGTGAGAATCAGCTGTATCTGCAGTGGGAGAACTTCTGTGCTGGAGACACCCTTCTGGGGCAAGATTTGCTTCAGTGGGGCTTTGGTGCTCACTGAGTCTGCCCCCTGAGTGTGTCCCTTATGTATCTGAGGAGTTGTAATCTGGATGGTCCCACTCTGACCACTGGGTACACTGGCTCTTGGATCTCTAAGGACATGCCAATTTAGCCTCTTCCTGAGGCCACCCAGCAGGAACTACAGAGAGATCTGCAGATTCCTCTTCTTTGTTTGGGATTTGGAGGTGCCCAGATGAGGCCCAGTTGTGAAGCAATGCAAGCTGCTGTGGGGCCTTGGGCCTTCTTTTGGAAGTTCTGGGTCTCTCTGATTCAGCTGCAGTTTGTTAGGTAATTTTCAGGTTGCAAAGGGCCAGGTCATTCATATGCAAAAGCCTCTACACACAGCTTGGGTGGGGCAGGGTCTCAGGGAATCAACAGGGCAGAGCAAACAGCTATGGCTGATCCTCAGCCCTGCCCTAAGAGGTCCCAGGTCTCAGTGTTATTCGGCAATCGCTGCTAGCATCTCTGAGAGAAAGCCTCCCTCAAGTTCCACCCACTGCCAGACAGTCCAGTTTCTCCCCGTATGAGTCTGGTTCCCCAGAGACTCGCCCAAAACTGGAGTTCAGAGCAGTTAGGAGTGTGTGACTACCTCCTGATTGAAAAAGACAACCACATCCTCAGTTGCCAGCCCTTTCCACGTGCGCCTCAGTACCTCTGCACTTTATTTCCGCACCTCCTCTGAGTCTCAGTGTGCTTTTCTCTTTTTTTTCTAGTTGTAGAATTTCCACTCAGCCAGCATTCCTGTGGTTCTGGATGATGTCCGTTTTGTCTTTTAGTTGTATTTTTGAAGTGGTTGTGCGAGGAAGCAATTTCCGGTGTTTACCTATGCCGCCATCTTGGTTCCTCTCTATTGTGGTGTCTCTTTATATTTTTCATTACAGAACTTCTTTTTAGCTAGTCTACAGATGGTTCTTGATGGTTGTTCTATAACAGTGATGGCGAACCTTTTGAGCTCAGCATGTCAGCATTTTGAAAAACTCTAACTTAACTCTGGTGCCGTGTCACATATAGAAATTTTTTTATATTTGCAACCATAGTAAAACAAAGATGTATATTTTTGATATTTATTTTATATATTTAAATGCCATTTAACAAAGAAAAATCAACCCATAAAATGAGTTCGCATGTCACCTCAGACATGCATGTCATAGGTTCACCATCACTGTTCTATAATTTAGTTGTAAATTTAATATGGTCCTGGAGGAGATGAGCACTGCAGTTACCTACTTCACCATCTTGACCGCAAGTAAGATAGCTTCTTCCAAGGGGATCACAGTTGGACCTTCCTTTCTAACAACTTCTCTCCTTTGGGTTTCTCCACATTTCAATGCCAGGAAACCATAGCCATGAAGAAGGAGTATTTCTTGCTGCAGAATGAAGAGGTATCTGGCAAATATTGCCAGGCTCAGCTTAAGCAGCTTTCAGAGCTCTTGATGGAAAATATTTCAAGAGGAACTTTCTCTGTGCCTGATGGATACAAGCTCTACTTAGAAACAATGGACAAGCTTGAATAGTCCTATAACATGGTGCCCAGGAAAGGAGTGAAGGTGAGATATAAAAAGAGGAGAGAAGGATAGGGTATTGGGGTCAGAGGGTCTTTGTGGATGCTTTTTAAAAATCTAAGACCACACTACATCATTTATGGAGAAAGAGCAAAGCATGGCAAGACCTACATTTTTGTCTTTTATATCCATAACTAGAGGCCCTGCGCACAAAAATTTGTGCACTCTGGGGGAGTGGGGGAGAGGTCCCTCAGCCCAGTCTGCACCCATTCACAGTCCAGGACCCCTTGGGGGATGTCCACCTGTCGACTTAGGCCCACTCCCCGGGGGATCAGGCCTAAGCTTGCAGTCAGAAATCCTTCTGGCAGCCAGGGAGCCCTCAGGGGATGTCTGGCTAAAGGCTTAGGCCCCCAAGGGATCAGGTCTAAACCATTAGTTGAACATTCTTAGTGCTGCCACGGAGGTGGGAGAGGCTCCTGCCACCACCACTGCACTGGCCAGCCATGAGCCAGCGTCTGGCTGAGAGGCACTCCCCATGTGGAAGTGCACTGACCACCAAGGGGCAGCTCCTGCATTGAGTGTCTGCCCCCTGGTGGCCAGTGCTCATCATAGCAACTGGTCATTCTGCCGTTCAGTCAATGTGCATATTAGCCTTTTATTATTATTATACTAGAGGCCCGGTGCACGAAATTCGTGCACTGGGGGATGGGGTTCCCTCAGCCAAGCCTGCCCCTCAGTCTGGGAGCCCTCAGTGGAGTCCTACTGATGGCCACAGTCTGGCAGCAGAGGCTCGGTGCAGCTGCCCCCGTGTGTGTGTGTGTGTGTGTGTGTGTGTGTGTGTGTGTGTGTCTGCTGGGGACCTGCCCCCAGCCCCGCCACATAGGCTCCGAGCAGTTGCCGGGTGTGTGTGTCCACTGGTGGTCTGCTCCCAACCACATTGGAAGCTCAGAGTAGGCGCTGTGTGTGTGTGTGTGTGTGTGTGTGTGTGAGAGCGCGCGCGCATCTGCTGGAGGCCTAACACCAGGCACAACCTGAAGGCTTCAAGCAGGCGCCCCTCTCTGTTATCACTCAGGCTCCTGGCCTCCACTGCATGTTGTACTCTCCCCTGAGCTGTGGCCAGGGTGGGGCGCCCTTCCCTACTGTGGGATCCCCAGGGCTACCTAGGGAAAGGCACACAGGGGGGCTGGCTGCAGGCCGCCCTATCCTGCTCCGTGATTGCGGCTGCAATCCCACGGGCAGGTGCACAAAGGGGCTGCCTGCAGACCGCCCTTTCCTGCTCCGTGATCGCTGCTGCGATCCCACGGGCAGGTGCACACAGGGGCTGGCTGCAGGCTGCCCTTTCCTGCTCGTGATCTCAGCTGTGATCCCATGGGCAGGTGCACACAGGGGAATGCGGGTCCAGGGCAATCCGCCAGCCCCGGTCTGCCAGCGGGAGCGGTTTTGGGGTGATCGCCTGCACTCACTCCCCAGCGGGTTGGGGGCATGGCTGTGGGCAGACACCACAGCCACCCCGCCAGCCTGGGTCTGCCCGCGGGAATGCGGGTCCCGGGCAACTCGCCAGCCCCGGTCTGCCAGCGGGTTGGGGGCGTAAGTGAGGGTGATCAACCCCTCCCCCCACCCTCTCCTCGCTCTCGAGGGTTGGGGGCGTGACTGCGGGCAGACACTGCAGCCGCCCTGCCAGCCTGGGTCTGCCGGCGGGAATGATAACCAGTGTTGTGTAGAGACTCAGAAATTTCCATTATGTGTTACGTGTGTGTAGTCATCCTCAGTGTCATCGAGAAATAATTTGAATTGAACCTCAAACCTTCCCAAAGAGCATCCTTAGGGCTGGAACAACCCAGCTCCTCCCCACCCCCTGTCAAGTCACACTGAGGGACCTTAGAAAGGCATAAAGCATGGATACTCCCACTACGAGGTCCAAATATTTGGACATTTTGGACAAATGTATCAAAGAGCAACTAAGTTAGTAGAAAAGTAGAACATGTGCTTAGCTGCAGCAGTTGTTAAATACAAAGTGCTGCTAATTAGGATTTTCAAAAGGGAATTCTCTCCTCTTCTACAGATTCAAGAAGAACTACTTATTGAGGGATTTGAAAAGGAATCTGAGAAGATGAGGAAAGAGATACATCAACTAAAAAAGAGATTCAAGAAACTGAAAACATTGGCCTTCAATATTTATAGAGCTCTTTTATATGGCAGCCAGCATACTACTCGAGCACTCCCTGGTCCAATGAAGAAAATAGGCCAGTTTTCTTTTTCAGATAGGCCGAGAATGTTTAGCAAAGATATTATAAAAGGCTCCTTATGTTATAATAGCATAAAACTGTGGCCCATTTTATCAGTATGTGTGCCATGGTAGTTTTGCCCAAGAAAAGTTTAAAAATAAAGAGTGATTACCAAAAAATACCAGGGACTGATGTACAAAACAAAACAAAAAAACAAGCTCACCTTTGATTGAATTAATTAATTTAAAGAAATGAAAAACAAGTTAAAAGATGATTTATTCATAGTAAAGGTTTAAATAAGGCAAAAAGACAAATGGCGTGATGAGGAAAACATTGGCAATCTGTATTATTATTATTATTATTATTATTATTATTTCTTCAGCTATAATGATCCTTATGAATCTGGGAGCAAAGAACAGCAAAGACATTTTTTAATTGGGCAAAAGTATAAGAGATAGAACATTTAACTTTACTGATTGTAAAGATATGCAAAGTAAAAGTAGAAAGTACTGGTGTCATCTGTCAGAAGGACATTTTGATAGGACATTATGTTGGCAAAGATTTCAGGAACCTGGCAGTCTCTCCTATTTGTCAGGGACAATGCAAACTGTGGCAAATACACATCAAAATTTTAAATGCTCAACAGAAAGAGTGCACTTATTACAGCAAGAAACAGAAGTTACAGGATGTGCATCTTAACTTTGTTGTCCTTTGGGCCTCTCAATAGGCCTTGGAATTTCTCCCGAATTTATGTTCAGATATAAAGTCTACTGGGATGGCCATTGGAATCATCTCCAAATTCCTGCCCCACATTTATAAAGATGGTGAATTAGAAGGAAAAATTTTTTCAGGGTCAGCTCAACACTTTAAGAATTCTTTTCAGCCGTGTAGGGCTTAAGACCTTTGTGGTTAGAATGAACTGCTTGTAATTCCACACGCTGTGTGTAGTCTCTTGACTCTGGACCTTTGCACACAGGACACAGACTTCTTAAAGACCCGGCTGCTCATCCTGCTCCCTTTATTTGCCAGCTTCTGTCCCTCCTCACCCACTGCTATTTCCTGGTTTCCTGAGATTGCATCAGGTATCTTTGGGCTAAACATTGTGCTGATCTCCCACCTACCACAGCGCTTTTATATAATTGCAAAATTAAAATGACCTGTTTACAGCTGTCTCTGTTACTACCTCGTGAGCTCATCTACTTGATCATCTTCATCACTGTATATTTGGCTCCCACCACATACACACCAGGTGTTCAAAAAATAGGGGTGATTCTATGAGATGCCATCCAACAGGGCCCCAACTAGCATTTTCTTACTATATTCACTGCTCTCTAGGTTCTCAAAATAAAGGACACAGCTTTAGGAACTAGTGAAGTATGGACTTAATGAGGCAGAAAGGATATGCACAACCATCTGAACTTGCTGCCCTGCTCTCTCTGAGGAATGGGACCCTCCATGTGCTCTGGGTTCTTCAAGCTTCTCTCCCATGACAATTACCCAGAAATGAGGTCACCACCTTTGACTCAAAGTGCAGTTGTGACATTTAAAATAGTAAAGAAAGAGGCAGTATTTTGTATTCTTTGACACAGAAAGAGGCACAGAAAGAGGCACCACAACTCTTCTGTGCCTTTAAGGTGCTTCTGTTGAAACAAAATTATGCTTTTGCTGTGAAGATCAATTTCTCATTGAATATGATGCCCACAGCTGATGATGCAACTAGAGTCAGCATGCAAACATACACAGCACAGTGTTTTTCCTGCATTATTTTAAATTTAACTACTTCCTGGATAAAATAATTTTCTCCAGCTCCAAACTGCTATTCTCCTGAGCCTTGTCTCCTTATTTGCTCTCCAGGATAAAACACTTTTATTGGACACTGCAACTTTATCAATTGCCCTTGCTTTCTGTCCACACCAAGGAAACTAGTAAAATTTCTTATTTCAAGCTTCCTTTCCTATCTGTTATACCTTAATATAATAACTCATCTGTGCACATTGGCACATTAATATATGACAGACTTTATATGTCATCATTGATTACCAAATACTTGTCTAAAATAATGAATGAACAATAAATGACAATACACAATATGTAACAGAAAATGTTTCCTGATAAATAACTTTTGTGTTTTAAAAGATAAGCTACTTTACTTAATGTATTTATTTTTCTATTCCAAATTTCCCCTTGTAAGGACACCAGTAGTATTGGATTTGGGTCCACCCTACTGACCTTGTTTTAATGTGATTATCTCTGTAAAGGTGCTATCTCCAAAACAGATCATATTCTGAGATATTGGGGGTTAAGGATGTCAACATATGAGTTTGGGAGGGTATACAATTCAACCCATAACACTACCCAAGGTCACACATCTAGGAAGTAGGATAAGCAGGATTTGATCCTAGGTCTGGAATGCTGGAGTCCATAGCATCACCTTATCATATGATGGAGAGAGAGAGAAAAAGAGAGGAGGTAGGGGAGAGGAGAGGAGAGAGATGAATCCTAGTGGCCACTCTCTGCATGTCACAATCATTAAAGAGGTTCACAATACACAGAAAAGTAGAAAATAAATACAATGACATCAATGAATTAGAAATGCTGTTAATGTCAGAGTACATAATGTTCAAGACTCTGATCAGTTTGCTGTTCACATAAATAGACCAATTTTATGCCTATCACACATTAAATTATTCTCAAGAAACATGTCCAAATCTATCTATAGACAGTAGCTTTGTTCATCTGCAAAGGTGTTCAGAGTGTAGGCAGGAAATTTATTCTGTCATGTTAATGGTGAATTAAAAGTCTCATCAACAAAGAAATTCCTCTCCATAGCAATGTAAAAAAGGAAGAAATCGCTTTTACTACTGAGTAAACAATACTGAGTATGTCCCTATAGCTAGACTGAAAGTGTCTAGAAAGTTAGATAAAATTTCACATTATTTACATATTGAAACAGGAATTTTTAGGGGTGAAAAAGACAGGTTTTAGGAAATTTTAGAAATTAAGGGGACTATGGAAGAAACACAGGGCTGCAGAGCAGCAGAAGGTATATTTCCATAGAATGAGTGAGCTGGAAACAGCAAAAGGTCCATATTTACAAAATAAAGAGAAAGAAGCCCTTCATCCAGAAGTAGAGGAAGAAACCAAAAAGGTAATAGAAAAACAAGGAAGGGGGGATGCGGGGGGGAAAACCTCACAGGTCTCATCTGAGGTTGGACCTTCGAGCTCAGGAGTTACTATAGTAACCAGTCTAAAATAGTGACCAATCAGAGGGGATATCAAGGCACAAAGATCTACAGCCTTTATAAACTGTAGGGAAAGGAACTCAGTGGAACTCTTCCCCATCCCCTCCTGTTAGTCTGTAGTTCTTTTTTTTTTCTTGCATAATTTTATTTTATTTTATTTTAAATTCTTTATTAGTTAAGGTATTACAAATGTGTCCTCATCTCCCCCCCCATTAAACCCCCATTCTCCATGCCGCCCCCCCCCCGACTCATGCTCTCATCCCCCTATTGTTCATGTCCATTGGTTTGGCTTATATGCATGCATCCAAGTCCTTTGGTTGATCTCTTCCTCTTGCCCCCTCCCAACCCTACTTTCCCTCTGGGGATTAATAGTATGATCACTGTTTCTCTGTCTTTGGATCTGTCCCTGTTCATCAGTCTATGTTGATCTCTATATTCCACAAATGAGTGAAATCATGAGGTATTTATCTTTCTCTGACTGGCTTATTTCACTTAGCATAATGCTCTCCAGTTCCATCCATGCTGTTGCAAAAGGCAAGCGTTCCTTCTTTTTTACTGCAGCGTAGTATTCCATTGTGTAGATGTACCATAGTTTTTTAATCGACTCATCTGTTGATGGGCACTTAGGCTGTTTCCAAATCTTAGCTATGGTGAATTGTGCTGCTATGAACATAAGAGTGCATATATCCTTTCTGATTGGTGTTTCTGGTTTCTTGGGATATATTCCTAGAAGTGGGATCACTGGGTGAAATGGGAGTTCCATTTTTAACTTTTTGAGGAAGCTCCATACTGTTCTCCACAGTGGCTGCACCAGTCTGCATTCCCACCAGCAGTGCAGAAGGGTTCCTTTTTCTCCACATCCTCTCTAACACTTGTTGTTTGTTGATTTGTTGATGATAGCCATTCTGACAGGTGTGAGATCATACCGAATTGTCATTTTAATTTGCATCTCTCCTCTAATTAGTGACTTTTAGCATGTTTTCTTATGTCTTTCGGCTTTCTGTATGTCCTCTTTCGAAGTGTCTATCTAGGTCCCTTGCCCATTTTTTGATTGGATTGTTTATCTTTCTATTGTTAAGTTTCATGAGTTCCTTGTAAATGTTGGAGATTAAACCCTTATTGGTGATATCATTGGCAAATATGTTCTCCCATGCAGTGGGTCTTCTTGTTGTTTTGTTGATGGTTTCCTTTTGTACTTGTTCTTTATTAAATTTCCACCTTGGCTATACCACCTTCTGTCTGTGGATTCATTATTCAACTCTGGGACATCCTGTCCAGTCCAAAAATTCTGCTTCAGCCCTAGCTGGTTTGGCTCAGTGGATGGAGTGTCGGCCTGCAGACTGAAGGGTCCCAGGTTTGATTCAGGTAAAGGGCATGTACCTTGGTTACAGGCACATCCCCTGTAGGGAGTGTGCAGGAGGCAGCTGATTGATGTTTCTCTGTCATCGATGTTTCTAACTCTCTATCCTTCTCCCTTCCTCTCTGTAAAAAAATCAATAAAATGTATTTTTTTAAAAATTCATGCCTGTACAGCACAATTTCCTGTTACATCCTGAACTTTCTTTCACTTCCTTCAAAGAGTTCACTCTTGCTCACTTGGAAACTGAGGTAGAGGTTGTTCAGTTAGTTGCCTTCATCTGAAAGAAAAGTCAAACTTCTTTCATCCTCCTGAGAAGAAATGGTTACAGCCAGGCTACAACTGAGTGTAAGCTCCCAAGGGGTCGGGGAGCTTGGACCTCTAGCTTGGTGGGAGCTCCCATTTCATGAAGATTGGAGCCCAGAGAGTGCGCCTGCCCAGCGCTCAGGGACAAGCATAAGGTTTAATTAATGCCTTTTGTCCTTTAGGTCCAAAACATATTAAGGAATGTTGGCTTTGCTGAATGTTACGCATCTCTCCTATTCCAGTAAAGGAGACATTGACCATTTGAGCTTGTCATTTAAGTGGCCAATTCTGGGCTCTGATTATTGAAACGTCGGCTCCAGTATCTACCAGGCCTTCAATTATAGTTCCATCCTCAAATGTTAATTTAAGTTTGGGGCGCTCGTCGTTTATAAGCGCTTGCCAAAATATTTGCTTGTCTGTGCTACCAAATCCACCAATGAGTTTAACTGGAGCTGCTTTTCCTTGAATAAAAGGTAATAGTAGCAATTGAGCAACACGTTGACCTTTCCTTAATTGTATAGTTGTGGTAGCTGAAACCATAATTTTAATTTCATCTGATAATCTTCATCTATAACCCCAGTATATACTGTCATACCTTGAGATGTTAAGCTACTACATCCCAGTAAGAGACCTACAGTCCCTGATGGAATTGGCCCCAAAACACCTGTAGACAATTTGTAAATTCCTTTTTCTGGTAAAATAGTACAATCATATGAAATAGGAATATCTAAGGCTGCACTTTTTGCTGTTGCATGTACTAAGTCTGAGATTGAGAGTCGCTGAGACTCTGCATGGTCGAATGTATCAATCCGCTGCTCACTGGGAGTTGTTGGAAGCTCGTGTTGTTTGTGGGCTCCAGGCTAAGCCCTACTGACCGTTCCCGAACCACTGTGAAGAGGGGGAAGAATATTTACGTTTATCTTTAACTGACCTGCACTCCTTAGTCCAATGATGTCCCTTTCCACATCGTTTACAGAATCCTGAAGGTTGTTGTTTATTATCTCTTGTCTGAGCCTGTCCTAATCCTTTTCTACAATCTTTCTTCACGTGTCCAAATTTTCCACAATTATAGCATTTCGGTTTACTCTTTTTGACCTCTCCCTTTATCGCGGCAGCTAATAAGGTGGCTTGATAATTCATTGAACCCACATCTGTACATGCCTTAATATAATCCTCAATAGTGGCTCCAGCTGCTCAGAAAGGCTGAAATGCTTTTCTACAATCAGGCATTTTCATATGCCAGTGATTCTAATACCAATCTTTGTGCCTCTTCCTGAGTGATAGCCTTTTTAATTGCTGTTGTTAATATTGACAGAAAGTCAGTGTAAGGCTCCCCCGCTTGTTGAGTAATTTTAGTAAAAGCGGGAGATGCCTTTCTGGGTGTATCCACTCTCTGCCAAGCTCTTAAACAACATAATTTTATCTGAGTGATATGCAAGTCTGAAAAAGCTGCCCGCGCTTGCAATCACCCATACTGTCCAGACCCAGTTAACTCCTCAAATGTTGGTCCTGGAGGCTGTTTTGCTGCATTTTCTCTAGCCATAACGTCTGCTTTCTCTCTCCACCACATTTTAAATTGTAAATATATTCCTGGGTCCAGTACAGTTTTGCCCAAAGATTCCCAATCTAGGGGAATTAGCAAAAATTCTGAGGCATAACTAGCAAGCAGTCCCATCACAAACGGGGAATGCATGCCATAAGAATTAATTGCCTCTTTTAAACTTTTGAGCAACTTAAACTCATGAGGATGATGAGCCACATTAACATAACCATTTGGATATTGGGGATATTGTTGCAGATCCGGTGGCATTTGCTGCCGCTGTATCAGAAATGCAAGGAAATCATCATTTCTTCTCCATGTGGGAGGAACAATCTCATCCACAGGTTCTAAATCTAATAATATTTTGTTTATTTCAGTAGACAAGGGCAGCTGGAATTGCCGATGTACCCCTGTGGAATAATGTGGTGGGTCTGGAGGAGGAGCCGTGGGAGTTACTCGGGGCTCCTCCGACAGTGGCTGTTGAACTGGAAAAGCATTTTTGATTAATTCCTGTAACTTATTAGTGGGTTTAACATAAGGTGGTGGGATACCACATATTAAAGCCTTCATATGAATCAGCAAATCTTTTAATAACTCTTGTTTGTCATCCCTTTTCTTGCTTTTCTTTTTTAATAATCTCTTCCGTTTGCTACCACTAGAATCAGTGCTACTAGTTTCACTTTCTGACAAATCCTGGATGCCCTCTTTATCAGTCCCTTCTATATATTCATATCCCTCCAACTTCTGTTCAAAATCTTTCCTTTTTTGCTCCATATTATTTTCATGAGGCAAAGAAGGTAATGGTCCATTAGGCATGTTTTTATCAGTTTCACAAGCGGAGTGAGAATGAGAGCTAGTAACTTTAACTGGAGCAGCCTCATAATCTGATTCTGACTGCAAAGGTGTAAGAGCCATAGTAATCAAAGTACACAAGGACCAAACTTCATGTCCTATCGGATCTCCATTCTGATGAGCACGCTGTAGCGCATGAACAACCTATTTCCAAACCTTTAGATTTAACTGATTTCTGCCTGTTGGCTCAAACCAATAACAATGCCTTCTTATTTCTCTAGCTACTTTCCTAAGAGTGTCTCGAGACACACTAACCCCAGTGCTTTTAAGCACTGAATGCAGCAGAGTCATATATTGACTCTCTGCTGTCGGGGAGTTCCCCATTGCTCTGCCTGGCTTGCCGAAAGTTTTGCGTAAACCATCGCAGACTTTTTCCCTTTCGGTCCAATGCGTTCCCCGCACTTACCTTAAGGCCCCACATTGGGCACCAAGTGTTGAGCGATGTTTAATGAACCGAAGACACAGAGGTAAGACAAGCACACAGGCGATTGATTGCCGGACAGAGGGCTACAGCTCGCTCAGGCATGTGACAACCTCTGTACCCTTAACCATTGTTTTTATTGGGGTTTGGCAGGAGGTTAGTGCATCAGCAGTTACTCAACTAAATCTTGTTTTGTTCTATATTACAATAGCGGATTGAAGACAACTTGCAGCTGTGCCCTCCACGAATATTTAATCTTATTCTTTCTAAGGTTGTTCCTAATAGAACATCCACTTCTTCTTGGCAGGACTTCAGATCCTTGTTTACAAATGTCCAGCTACAGCCTAAGTGCCCATCAGCAGATGAATGGATTAAAAAACAGTGGTACATCTACACAATGGAATACTACGTTGCTGTAAAAAAGAAGGAACTTTTACCATTTGCAACAGCATGGATGGAACTGGAAAGCATTATGCTAAGTGAAATGAGCCAGCTGGAAAAAGATAAATATCACATGATCTCACTCATATGTGGGATATAATGATCAACATAATTTGATGAACAAGAATAGATCCAGAGACAAATGGTAGGGGATGGGGGTGTTAGAGAGCAACCAAAGGACTTGTATGTATGCACATTAGCATAACCAATGGACACAGACACTGGATGGTGGGGGCTGCCCGGGGTGGGAATGGCTGGGGAGGGTAGGTCAATTGGGGAAAAAGACCTATGTAAAACTTTGGGAAAGAAGGAAAGAAAAGAAAGAAAGAAGAGAGAGAGAGAGAGAGAGAGAGAGAGAGAGAGAGAGAGAAAGAAAGAAAGGGAGAAAGAAAGAAAGAAAGAAAGAAAGAAAGAAAGAAAGAAAGAAAGAAAGGAAGAAAGAAAGAAAGAAAGGAAGAAAGGGAGGAAGGAAGGAAGAAAGGGAGGGAGGAAGGAAGGAAGAAATCACAGTGATAATGGGGGAAATTTCCACCCACACTAATGTCATTCAGTCTAGCCAGGTCGAGCATCAGGTCAGGATCTCCATTCTATATTTGGAATAACATAAGGCTGTTATTAGTATTTCCATGAGCATTATATACAGCACTCTATTTTACATTTTCTCTTTGTAACCATATCTCAATATTTTAATTTGTTCCCCTACTTATTTTAAGTTGCACATATTATTAACATTCTGTAGGTTATTCAACTTTTAACATTGATGCAAATATACTCCCATCTGCATCTAACATATATTTGCTCTGCATTTAACATTCATCTTAGTTATATTCCCTACATTTGGCATTTTTCTTAATTTTTACTGTAGTTAAAGTTTTGTGTCTGTCTAAGCAGAAAGCAACTTTATTCATTCATTAACTCACATATGGAATTATCCTCTCATGATACTAGTTTATTAGTAACTCAAGAAAAATAAATAGTAGCTTTTTCAAAATTGAAAAAAACACCTTTCCATATAATTAAAATTAAAAAGCTGTCAGATCATAGCTACTGGATATTTGCAAGGTGGTGGGGCTGGTTGTTCAGGGGCACCAGGTCAGGCTCAATGGGTAGTGATGACAGGTCCGTGTTTCTGGGGGCGTTGGGTCACAGTGGCCCTATATTAAGATGGTGAGGCCAGTCTTCCTGGGGTTCCTGTTGGGTGGGCCTAGACGGGGCAGTAGGTGCGTGCATCTGGCAGGCCAGGCACACCACCCTTAAAGGGGGCAGGGTGGGTTGGGCATTCCACTTGTGAAGGAGGGACACGAGCTGAGTGCTCCTTGGTGAAGGGGTTGGGGTTGAAGTGGTAGGAATGGGCACTGCTCAGGACCTGCCCGCCACTGATCAAGGCAGTGGGGCTGATTGTCTTGAGGCCATGCTTCAGGTGTGCTGGGTCACTACCATGGCCCCGTGTGTCTGTGAGCTTTGGGTCCCAGCAGTGAGGCCCTGCTTGCCTGTCTGTGGCCTAGGGGTGCTGTGACATGTCTGCTTCCCGCTGCCTCCTCCTGTGGAGGACCCTGGGACTCCTTCAAAATTGTGCACTCTCCAATATCAAGTGGAGAGAAGCGCCAGTGGGACAGCCTGGGCTCTGGCCAGCAGCTCCTGCACCAGAGCACCGGAATCGCCCACCCAGAGGTCCTGCACTGACAGATGCCCACCCAAAACTCACACCCTCGCATACTCTCCCTCTCACCCACTCACACTTTCACCCTCACTCAGTCTTGCCTGCTGCCATTTTGGTTCTCAGGCTCAGGTATATTTTAACAGGCAGTCTTCATCTATAAAAATGCTATGTCAAACATATCTATATACTTTGAAGCACAGGCCTCATCCCTTTGAGATTTTATTTCTGAGCCCATTCAAGGAACCATCCATGAAATACCATAGTAAACCAAGATAACCAGGGAGTATAGAAAGAAAACAAAAATCTCTGGAAAATAAAGTTAAAAACATGAAAGACTGATATTTAAATCACAGAGAATTCAAGATTGCTTTTCTGACAAAGCTCAATGAAATACAAGAAAACTCTAAAAGGCAATTTCCACAGTGGTTGCACCAATCTGCTTCGCCAACAACAATACACAGGGTTTTCTTTCTCCACATTCTCAGCAATACTTTTTGTTTATTTGTTTTTATTTTAAAAACATTTTTTATTGTCAAGACAACACAAATAAAGCCACATAAAACAAATGCACAGATTGTTGATCCATAATAAAGCAAACACCTTGCCACCCACCCCCAGAAACTTTCCGAGTGCCCCCTCCCAAACATAACCCTTTTTCACCCTCCACCCCAAGAGCAACCATCATTCTGAATCTCATTTTACCTGTTTTTTTTTTTTTGTTTGTTTATTTTAATGTCATTAACTTTTTGAAAAATCTTTATTGTTGAAAGTATTATATAGGTCCTCCTTCCCCCCCCCTGTTTATTTATTAATGGTAGATTTTTCTAAAAGGTATGAGGTGATATCTCACTATGGTTTTAATTTGCATTTCTCTGATGACTAGTGATGTTGAGAATCTTTTCATATGTCCATTGACCATCTGTATGTCCTCTTTGGAAAAATGTCTATTCAGGTCCTTTGTCCATTGTTTGTTTTTTGGTGTTGAGTTGTATAATTATTTGTAGGTTTTGGATATTAACCCCTTTTCAGATGTATCATTGGCAAATATATTCTCTTTGTTAATCATTTTAAACATTGGAATTTCACTGTGAGACAAAGGTTGTGGCTTCATTGCTGGGTAATTGTCATAGAGAAGTTTGAGAAATCCAGAGCACAAAGACTGTCCAGGTCCTAAAAGAGAAGAAGGAAGTGGTTCAGATGGTGCCCTTATGCCCTTCTGCCTCAGTCAGTGTCTTCTACACTGGATCCTAAAACTATTCCTTTTATTTTAAGAACCTGGAAAGCAGTTAATATAGTAAGGAAATGGTAACTGGGGCCCTGCTGGATGGCAGCTCATATATTCACCCTTATTTTTGGAATACTTGGTGTTTATAGGGTTTGCTTTGTGGTGGGGGCCAAATACATGATGATAAACATCAAGTAGATGATATCATGAGGCAGTAAAGGAGAGAGCTGCAAATGGGTCATTTCAGTTTTACAATTATATAAAAGTGCTATGGTAGAAGGGACATCATAGCACAATGTGAGCCTAAGGAAGACACCTTATCCATTCTCAGAAAGTCAGGAAATAAGAAATGATAGGAGGAAAAGAGGCTTGTAAATAAAAGGTATGGGTAAGGAAGCCTGTGTGTTTAAAGAAGACTGTGTCTTGTGTTCAAATGCCAGTTTTAAGAGAATACATACAGCATGTGAAATTACAACCAGTTTGTTCATTCTAAGCACAAGAGTCTTAAGCCCTACACAGCTAAAAGAATTCCTGAAAGTCTGAGTTGATCTTAAAAATTTATTTTCTTCTAATTGCCCAAATTTTTAAATTTGGAGTAGGAATTTGGAGACCATTCCAGTGGACATCCCAGTAGACTTTATATCTGAAAATAAATTAGTGACTAGAATTTCAAGGCCTTATTGAGAGACCAAAAGAACAAGATTAAGGTGAACAGCTTGTAACTTTTGTTTTCTGCTGTAATAAATAGGGTCTTCCTGTTGAGCTGACTTATGGTATTTCAATAAATACTTTGATTCTGTCATGGGAACGTTGTCATTCCAGGTATTTTTATTTCAGTTTTCATCTAATAATTGCATCTATTTATGTTTGAATAAGTAATAATTTATACAAGATGTAACAGACACAGAATATACAGTGCGCAAGGTTCGTTATCTTCTTGCATCTTACCTCAACTCTGAACATCCATTCCTATTGTGTCCAATATACAAGTTTATTTTATATTTTTCCAGAGAGACATGATAATATATTCACATATTCTTTATGTTCTAAACTTAGTCATAGCAACTATACACACTTTTTGCAACTTTATTTTCACTTACGATAAATCTTGGAGATTTCTAATAATAAGACAAAGAGACCATCCTTTCTGATTTTAGTGATTGTAGATTATTCCTCTGAGTACATCTAAACATTTACCTGACCAATATCTGACAGAGGGAATTTAACGTCGTTTCCAGACTTTTTGAGTTATGATAGTCCTGCAAAAATTATACTGCTACATATGATATTTTCAACTTGGGTAAAAACATCCAAGATATATTCTTAAATGTATACTTGCTCCATCAACAGTATTTGCATTTAAAATTTTGATATATATTTGCATCAATTTGCCCTCTCACTGGAAAATATGGGGAATTTCCAAGTTCCTAAAATCCTCAACAACCTTTTGTCCTGTCAAAGCTCTCCTTTCTGGACCATCTAAAAGGTGACACAGTTACCTCCTAGTTTTACTTTGCCTATCTTTTAACCTAAAGCTATATATGTTTATACTTTTCTTATATTTTTTTTTCTATTCAGGAATGTGGTTGTTGCTCTTTGCTTGCTAGATTCATAAGAAATCATTATAGCTTAAGAAAGGATCTCCATGACTAATACAGATTGCCAATGTCTTTTTCATCTAACCACTTGTCCTTTTGCTTTACTGAAACCTTTTCAATGAATAAACCATTATCTCCCAACTTGTTTTCTATTATTTAAATGATTTAACCCAATCAAAATAAAGCTGGTGTTTTGAATATCAGACCCTGATATTCTTTTAAACAGTATTATTAAACTTTTCTTAAATGAAACTATAATTTTACACATGTTTTCAAAATCTTCCACAGTCTTATGTTATAAAACATAAGAAGCCTTTTATAAGATACTTACAAAAAATTCTCACCAGATTTCATAAAGCCTTTTTGAGGAGCCCAAATATTGCTGTAACTACTGCAGGGCTTGCTGAGGTTAAGATATTGAAGATCTTTGAAGTGATGTCTTCCTGTTTTTCAAAATCTTTTTTTAGTTTATTTACATTTTCATTGATTTCTTCTAACATCTTTATATTTTATTTATTTATTTAAGAGAGAGAGAGAGGGAGAAAGAGAGAAAGAGAAACATCATTTGTTGTTCTACTTATTTATGCATTCATTGGTTGATTCTTGTATGTGCCCTGACTGGGGATCAAACCCACAACCTTGGCCTTTCAGGATGGCACTCTAACCACTGAGTAACCCAACCAACACCTCAAATATCTCTTTAAATTCTTTAGTAGGTAATTCTTGGGTCCATAAAAAGAAGAGCATTCCCTTTGGAAAATCCTCAATTATTAGCACTTTGTATTTAACAATGCCAGGAACTAAGCACATGTTTTATTTCTCTACTAACTTACATGCTCTTTGATGAGTTTGTCAATATTTCAAATGTTTGGACAAGTAAGTGAGAATATCCATGATTTACACCTTCCTTACCATCTCACTGTGGTGAGGATGGGTTGGGGCTAGGTTAGGCCTGACAACTGTCCTAGGAATTTGCTCTAGCCCTAAGGATGCTCTTTGGGAAGGATGGTGTTTATTTCTAATTATTTCTTAGTTCCACTGAAGTAGGATGACAACAATGTAACAACTAATGGGAACTGCTGATTCTAGAGAACACTGGTTATCAAACTCCAGGTTGGGACAAAGAATGCATTGTACTCTAGTTTTATAGAATGAAGCAGGCTGATCTGGAAACTAATGTAGCACATTTTAGAGCTTTCATTATTCCATATTTTATATCATTTACAATCTGATACTTTTAAGGACAGATGAGTCTATATCAGGTATTTTTGGTGGGTGCACTAAACATCCTATGAACTAAAGTCCCATTCACTTACGGGCATAGTGAGGCCCTATAATCACTACAAACCCAATCCAATAGCCTGGGGCATGTCATTTGTACCCTCCAAGCTCTAATACCACACAAGATGCTCAGTCTCAAAGACTTAGGGCTTTATAATGATCCCATTAACTTGACATTTCACTGAATCATGAGTCTTTGCATTTCCTTGAGTGTTTATGCCTTTAGTTAAATTTTTGTCCTTCCCTTCATGAGGAGCCAGGTTGGTGTCCTTTAGGTTTTGCCCACACCCCACCCAGACTTACCTCCATATTTTGCTTCAGCATTCTTTCCTGATTTCTCCGTTGGCTTTTTATGTCTGTCTTCATCTTCTTTATCTGGAGTAAGTTTTCCTGAAATATTTTCTCTTGAGCCTCCATTTTTTGCTGGAGTTCATTCAATGTCTGTCTCACCAGCTGCAGTTCCTTTTCCACTGCCTGCTTCTTGGCCTGCTCAGCTGTTTCACAATGTTCTCCAAGAGAGAAGAAAATAACAGGTATACCTAGTTGTACCCATCAAAGGTAAGAGACTGAAGTGACTTTAAAAGGGTCAGGAAAAATCTCTGTATATTCTTACTAGATATACCAGCAAAACATATTTCAGAATGTGATGAAAAGGCACTGATTGTCTCAATGATCCTTGTTATTTATTTATTTATTTATTTATTTACTTACTTATTTATTTATACTCACCCGAGGACATGCTTCCACTTATTTTAGAGAGAGAGGAAAGGAAATGGAGAGAAAGGGAGAGAGAAAGACAAAGAGAGAGAGAGCGAGAGAGAGAGAGAGAGGAAGAGAGAGAGAGAGAGAGAGAGAGAGGTGCATTAAAGGGCCCTGCAGGAACCTCCCCTCTCCTCTGTGTAGAGAGCCCTCCCCTGTACCTGCTAGAGCCTTCTCCCCAGCACTGAGGGCTTTGTCAGCCTGGAAAATAGATTCCTTTGTTGCAGCCTGTGACTGCAGGAAGCTCTGGAGGACCTCCTTTGCCTGAGGAAACAAGAAAGAGGGAAGACACTTCTTGCTGGGAAGTCATTGTTCAATAAAACTCCAAATTTGACTCTATAAATTCTTCATCCTTCTTAGGATCCCGCAGTGGTTCCCTTTCTTTCACAGTCACAATGGAAAAATCCAACATTTTTAGTGAGAATAAAACCTCTTTGGCAACTTCTTTCCTAGCTCTTCAGTTTTCTATCCTAATAATGCCAGCCACCCCCTACCTCAGGTTACAGACAACCAGGTTAATATGCAATCCTACAAACACTCATCCTCCATTTTTGTAATGTCTTCACATTCTTCTTGTCTTCTGACTGGATGCTCATTTATCCTTTCTTCACTCAGATATAATTTATTGATATCTCAATTTATAGCTTATACCTCCTCTTCCAGGAAGCTTTGATGAACTTCTTTCTGAGATTTGAATGGCTGCCAGGTACACAGACCTGCCCTACCAGCTCTATCATTTGCTGGTTATGTGCTCTTAGACCACTAATTAGTTTCTTAGTGTATCACATTTCTCAATTGCATAATAGAGATGACAGTATTACCTAAATTCATATTATCCTGAAGATTAAGTTGATAATCCAAACATAGCACTTAAGAATATACTTGGTTTAGTAACTCTGTTCAATATATATCAGCCATCACCATCATCATTATCATCACCATCATCAGTATCATCATTTTCAACATCACTATTCATGTACTTATATGATAATCATTATCCCACCACATTCAATTGACTGTTTATATTTATTTTCTTAGGGAAGGTCATAAGCTTCTTGAGAATATTGTTTCTTTAATTACGTATCCCTTGTACATAGCACAAAATAATTACATTGCTTCTTAAATGAAAGGCATATTCTCTTCCATCTACACTTTTTTTTTTTAAATATATTTTATTGATTTTTTACAGAGAGGAAGGGAGAGAGATAGAGAGTTAGAAACATCGATGAGAGAGAAACATCGATCAGCCGCCTCCTGCACATCTCCTACTGGGGATGTGCCCGCAACCAAGGTACATGCCCTTGACCGGAATCGAACCTGGGACCTTTCAGTCCGCAGGCCGACGCTCTATCCCCTGAGCCAAACCAGTTTCGGCCATCTACACTTTTGACAGTAAATCCGATATTTGGAAGAACAGTTAGCGGCAATCAGGCAGGCAGGCAAGTAGTTAGGAGCCAGCGGTTCTGGATTGTGAGAGGGATGTCCGACTGCTGGTTATCCCCCGAGGGGTCCCAAAATGGAGAAGATGCAGGCCAGGCTGAGGGACATCCCTCCCAACCCTGTGCATGAATTTCGTGCACCGGGCCACTAGTAGTATATATAATATAGCATTATAAAATGAAAACATGCATGTGATTGGCACCAGCAAGAGCTTTGTATGTATCACACATACATAAGTCAACGTTTATTTTAAATTGCCAGTGTGCGTCAGATGTACCAGCCAGTCAGTTGGTTGGATGGTTGATGAATGAGTTGTGATGAGGTTCATGTTGAATGTCAACAAAAACAATCAAATTTACAATTAACAATGACATATCAAAGCACACACGTGCAATTGGCATCAGGGAGAGCTTTATATGTATCACACATGTGCAAGTCAATGTTTATATTTAAACTAGAGGCTCGGTGCATGGATTCATGCACATTGAAAGGAAATTAATTAGAAAAAATATTTTAATATTGCTATTTGCTCTTTCTCTATAATAGAAGTGTCAACCAAATTCATGATAGACAATGACAGATCGAAATACACGCGTGCAATTGGTGCCAGTGAGAGCGAAATATATACAGATAAACTTGCTTAATTAGACCTGCTTTCTGGTTTAGCTAAACTTTTTCCAACCCAGTAAAGCATCCCAACTTCTCTTTCAGGTAATTGTCAGCAACACTGTAGTAAATATCAACATGAAGCAGATTATTATTGTAGATCATGCAGCGAGAACAAAGGGTGAAATATTTAATTATAATAGTGTTTGACTATATTTTGCCCAGTGAGAAAACCTGAAGTCATTTTCAAGTTCCTTCATTTTTTACCTCTTTTCAGTCGGGTCAAGTTTCTAAACTTTCTAAATCTTAGTGGGCACCAGGTCCATAGTGCCATTTATTGTTAAATGGCCTGTAGCTACAGAGAGGAAGCCAGCCATTACTAAGTGACGTCATTACCCAGTGCCCACAGCCACCATTTCCAGGCTATGGTGGGCTGTGGACCACATTTTGCGCCATGGGATCTCAGCAGCACTGGCTGCAATTTGGTGGGCTGTCACTCTGGGGTGGTGGCAGGACCTGTGTCCCACTTAGGGGAAGCCAAGTGTTGCTCTGTCGGTGCCAGGTCTGTGGTGTTGTTTCTTTATAAATGGCTAGTGCACGTCATGGCAGCTTTTTGAATGGAGTGTCTGCCTCCTGGTGGTCAGTGTGCACCATAGCAACCATCAGATGGGCACTAAGGATATTAGCCTTTAATATATATAGATTGCCAGTGCTTGTCATATGTACCAGTGGGTTGGTTGGTTGGACAGTCAGATGTATGTACAGTCAGTCACTTAACCTTTTGTATGAAATTTGTGCCCTGGTGGGGGCTTCCCTCAGCCAGGCCTGCACCATCTCGCAGTCCAGGACAATTGGGGGATGTATGACTGCTGGCTTAGGCCCAACCCCCCAGGGATCAGGCCTAAGCTGGCAGTGAGACATCCCTCTCGCAGTCCGGGGTTCTCATAGTCCGGGACCCCTCGCTCCTTACCGCCCACCTGCAGCGGAGGTGGGAGAGGCTCCCACCACCACTGCTGCACTCTCCAGCCATGAGCCCAGCTTCTGGCTGAGCAGCGCTCCCCCTGTGGGAGCACATTACCACCAGGGGACAGCTCCTGCATTGAGCATCTTCCCCTTGGTAATCAGTGCGCATCATATACACTGGTCATTCTGCTGTTTGGTCGATTTGCATATTAGGGTTTTATTATATAGGATATTCATTTCAGGTGTATAATATCTGAATCTTTTTTTCAGCTTTTGGTACACAGAGCAGAGCACCATATGCCTTGTGCTAGGAACTCACCTGAAGAATTGTGAAATAATAAATTGTGTGTTTTTATAAACTGCTAATAAGCACGTGTTAATTTGTTTGTCTCTAATAGAAATAAAGAGCTAATCTTTCAGAAAAAGGATGAATAGTAGACTATAGATTCCAGTCACTCACATGAATCCAAACTTCTTTTACAATGGGGAACACATGAACTATGGGTCAAAAAGGGGATGTCTAGGCATCAATCTAGAAGAACAGAAATTAGGAAGGATCTGTGCTAAGACATATTACCATAAGCTTCTTTTGGAACAAATTGTTGTCACCCTTGAAGGTGTTCTCCATGAAGATTGCAATGGCTTCCTTCTCACAGGCTGTGTGCAAGTCCAGCAGCTCCTGCAGAGTGTCTGTGGAGAAGCTCACTCTCTGGGCCATCTGCTGGCTGTAGTGGTTGGCTGCCTTCTGCATGGCTACTGAGTTCTCACGTTCAGCCAGAGTTGTCACTGCATTTTCCAAGCAAGGTACTGCTCCACTGTTGATGGCATCCACATAGGCCTTTGCAAGAGACCCCAGTCCTGAATGACATATGATATTTAGGGAATGGACAGGAAGTTCTTACTCACCGTTTCACAAGTTTTAGAGGTCAGCATTCTAAAATTAACAAAGTTTATTGAAATGAAGTTTTGTTTTCTCTTTTTTTTTCCCTCCCCATCTTCCACCTTGTCCTCATTCTTGTCCCCTCATCTTTACTTCTATAAATCTAGTTCCTTATAATAGATTTATAGTAGTTCCTTATAATAACATCACTGTGTCTCCTATTCACTCTCTCTTTTATGGTTCTGAAATTGAGCACAGGATAATATAATCTTAATGATTTCAATGAATATGTTCAAGGGTTTCCTGAAACTATTTTCCAATTGAAATAACATTAAAGAGAGTTTATTTTACAGGTAGGTAATGTGTAGATAGTGCCTGGGAAAGGCCCCGGGGCTGATAGTCATCTGAATCCAGTGGTGCCCGGCAGAGCCATGCCCTGGAAACATACCTTTCCAGAGGCAGATGTGTTGTCAGCCTGACCTTCATCTCAGGCGCCAGGGGGTGGGTTTCATTATCTAAATCCAGTCAAGCACCAGGAACAAACACGATTATCCCAGCCCACCCAGAAATGATGATTCCAAAGAAGCCACAAGAATGCACATCATCTCCTTTGTCTTGGGTTTTAGTAAAATGTCCTGGTGTTTTGCTGTATAAAATAAATGCATTGTATCGACTCTGGGTCACTGTCTCTCCATCAGAGGACAGCTGTCCCACCTGGTCCCAGCTTTCCCTACTGTCTTTGTGTCTGTCTCTTTCATTTTCTCAATCTCCCGTTGCTCCTACTCAGGACTCCTGTCGACTCTCTAGCCTTGATGGTAGAGGAAAAGAGAGAAATATTTATAGTAATGTAGATAATTTGTGGGCAAAATTTTCCAATGAAAATTTGAAACTCAATAAAAAAAATCATGAATTTCAGGATAGTGACTCAAATATTAAATCAAGCATGAGCCCATCTCAGTTCTCTGTATGTCTGCCCAGTTGGTATATCCATGAATCTAGCCATGCATATAAGGCTATAGTTAAAATTTCTTCTCAAACTCTAATGAGCTTTCAAAGGTTTTTGTTCTGCTATATATTTCTTTCTAACTGGTGTAAACTTATGAGATATCTTGTGTATCCTCAGCAAGACACACTCATCTCACTGGTCCTATCATCATGCAGATTCCTCTCTTTAACAGCAGCTTGTGCTTATGTCATTAGTGTATTAGTCTCATGAGATACAGTAGGCTTCAATAATCACTCATATAGGGAAACTTTAATGAAAAAAATACATGCGTATGTGTGGCATGAATCTCCGCTTTTCCACATCACATAGAAAAGGAAATAAAACTGCTGAAAAATTCCAAGTACAATCACACACATTGAACTGCAGAGAAACATGTTATAACAAAGGAGACTCACGATTTCCAGTGACAATGATTCCCTCTCTGAGGGTCTTGGTTTTTGCTTCTGTGAAGATATAGTTACAGAAATTTTTGGATTGTTCCTGGAAACTGCACACTAATTGGTTTTCTGACACTTCCTCCATATGGAGTAATAATTTTCTGTCAGTTGTAGGCCGGTCAAAGGTAAAGCATTTTTGCCTTGGAAAGAACTTCCTGATATACTCTCTGGGCATGTTGGACTTCTGGATTTTGGGATCCTTGCCTGTAGAAAAGAAAAAAGAGCAGTGATTGGTGAGACAGTTTTAGGCAAGGACATTGATGATTTTCATTTCAACGGGTCTTTGCATCACTGTAACTTTGGTGCTTGCATATCTCCGTTTAGTTACTCATGCAAATCAATCTAATGCTAATCTCACTAAACCATAGAATTTTATTTTTATTTATTTATTTATTTAGTCCAGAGCCAAGAATAAAAGCAGAATTTCTGAGGAAGAAGGGGAGGTATTCATTCCATGTGATGAAACTTATGATTCTTCTATGGTTTCCAATGCTTGAATATTTGTTAGATATTTTTGAATGATAGATTATTTTCAAAAATTGTCAGAAATACATTTGATATTATAGTCCTCATGTCAGAAATATAATATGGGTTCTAAAGTAAAGACAAATATTTCCTGGTAGATAAATAAAAATTTATGATATTGTTCAGAAAAATGCCATGGACAGACAATCCATGTGTATTTAAACTCCAGAAAATCATCTCTGGAGGTCAGAGATTGCATATAGAACTTTATATTATAGTCTTCTGCTCAGAAATATAATGTGAGTTCTAAATAAGAGTCAAATGTTACACCTCCACCACCCAGATCATCCTCTGATACCTGGAACCAACTTCAAGGCATGCTCCAGGTACTCATCTTCAGTGATGGTGCGTCCATCTAACTTCAGCTCCAGCATGAAATCTCGTACAACCCAAACAAAGTCTGGAAAGAAACTCACAAACTCGGCTGAGTCATCTACTTCAGCAGAGATGAGAGAGGACTTTGTCCTGATTAGCTTTGTTAGTTTAGTCACATAGCTGGGATCTTAGCTAAGGAATGAGAAGTGCTCTAAGCCAAAATTTCCAGATCTTACCCGGAAACAATTATTATGAACATTCCTATTCACCCTCTATCCTTTTCTCCTCAAACATGATTATGACATGAGGAACAAACAACAAAAACAATAACAAAATAGTCTCAATTTCATTCCCATACACTCCATGACACATGAAGGCTGGGTTCCTGGAAGGATACTGTAGCTGCTCCAGGGCCTGGTGGTTGATGGTGCTCATGCTGTTGTAGACAAACATGCTGCTCAGAAGCACGGCCAGGGCAAAGATCCATGAGTCATTTTTTGAGTCACCCTAGAAAGTTCACAGAAGGGGACTGAGCTGTCTACAATTTATTCACTTGTTCAGTTGTTCATGCACTATGTCAGCTCTGCCATAACTGAACAGTAGGGTAAATAACATACACTGTGAAGATGGTGGTAAATTCAAACCTCATTTTTGAATGAAATAAGCCATTCCGAGAAAGAAAAGTATCATATGATTTCACTCTTATGTATAATCTAATGAACATAATGAACCAACAAGTAACATAGAGGCAGATTCATAGATAGAGATCAGGCTGACAACTGTTGGAGGTGGGTGTGGGGTTGGGTGCTGAAGCTAGAGGTATTGAGAAAAAAAGAAAGACTTCATGTACAGGGGAACAGTGAGGTGACTGCTAGGGGTGGAATAGGAGAAGTTGAGAAAGCGTTTAGAGGGCATAAATGGTGATGGACAGAGACTTGATTTTGGGTGGCAAACACACAATATAGTTTACAGATAATGTGCTGTAGAATTGGGCTCCTGAAACCTGTATAATTCTGTTAACCAGTGTCACCCCAATAAATTCAATAAAAAATTAATGAATTCCCTCTCTGAGGGTCTTGGTTTTTGCTTCTGTGAAGATATAGTTACAGAAATTTTTGGATTGTTCCTGGAAACTGCACAATAAAAAATTCAGAATTTAATTCCTGCCACTTCTCTTTTCGTAGTAATGGAAGCCAAAGATCCACTGCTGCAACTTTAACTTTAGACTTTGGCTAATACAAATAAGAACACAGATTGACCACAACTAACACAGTAAACACAGCATAGCTAAAATTATCTCATTTACAATGCTTGTGGTGGGTCTAGCTCCTGAATTTATAGAAGTCAGGGAGGAATTCATCTCTCAATCTCAGAGACTTGGACTAAAACCTTTTATTAATGTGACAAGTGCTTTTGGAGATTACTTATGTTATTCTACTGAAACCCCATTTTCATGTTTCCTGCACTCAAAACCACCAACCTCACACACCTTAACTATTGGAGTGCATTGATCTCATAATTATAACTTCCTCCAGGATGCTTTTCTTACCCTGAATACTGGTGAAATATGTCACTCCTTGTATCCATGCTACCCTGTACTGATAACACTGCTTATTTCTTATCTCCCAACTAGGCTCTGGGTTTTTTCCTCAATCATGCATTGCTGTAGTACTTAACACAAAACCCTAGAATTTAGATGCTCAATAAGTGTTTGTTATATTGTAACTTTCAACCAAGTGTAAAAATAAGAAGTTATAAGCCTAATAAAGAAAATATCGAGTTTCCAAGAAACACAATTAAACCTCAATTATTCTTAATTAGATTTGTAGTTTACAGAAATAGGTCATAGAAAGTGAATTAAGGTGGCAAATTGAATTGTAAGTGGAGGATTTAAGAACAAAGAAGACTCTTTGCCTTACCTTTTCCACATCGCCCAGGCCCTCAGTGTCCAGAAGGACCAGAGTGTGGTTGGGCTTGGAGGGGTGGGGTACACACCACATCCAGATGCCCTTGGTTTCAGACCGCACTGTGGAGCCCAGACGGAAACCTGCAAAGGAAGAGGAGAAAGCGTATAGAGTAACAGCAGATAGTACAGGCTGCCCATAGGTTACATTGGTTAAAATTATCAGAGTGTGAGTGCCAGGCTGGAAGGAAGGTTGCTTTCATTTTAGCAAGGACAGCCTATCCAACATTTATCCATGTTAAGGAATACTTCTCAAAAAAACACTTTGCGTTTCCTATTCACTCTATACTATCAATGGCTCAAGGTATGTCAAATTACAGAATTAATATAACCTCTATTGACCTTTATAGTCTTTTCTGACACTGAAGAGCTCCCTTGTCCTTCAGGTTCTGGTAGATTTCCACCAGTGGGAAGCGCCAGCATGAGACTAGAAGTCAGGCATATGTTCCCTTTGCTTATCCCTTAGTGAGCCACAGTGTCCCAGTGCCTCAGTTCCTCTATGGTAGGTCACAACCCTTTCATTTAACTCCATCCCAAAGTGTTGGTCTTTGCCACATTGTGGTTTCACTTTTTGCTTGTCTGTTCATCCAATAGGAGTGACTATAGTTACCTGGTCATTGCTATTGCCACCCTCTGGGTGCTTCCTTACCTACAATTAGTTCTGTGACCTGGTTATGCCCTCGCATGAGTCCCTCTATTAAACACTCTTTAGTTACCCCTTGAGAGGTTCTTGTGTGTCCTGCCAGAACTGGGTTGATGATCATCTTTCTTGAATTTCTTTGTCCCCCTTCACTCCTGTATTTTTCTCATTTCTACAAGGAAATGAGGAGGGTTTTTTCACTGCCTCAGGTGGGGTTATAATGGAAGTGAAAGCAGAAAAGACGTGTGAAACGTGGTTGCTCCTCTTTCAAAGCCTTACTAGTAAACCTACAGGTGAGGAGCATGTGAGGGATATGCCCAAGAACCTGTGTGTAATATATCTTCCCAACAGTTCAACATTTTTAACATGTGTCATAAGCCAATGTTTCCTTCAATGGGCACTAGAAATGGACATGATGAAAGGTGTATGGGAGGTTGGTTCAGCTTGCCTCAGGCCATTCTTTTCCACATCCAGTGAGTTCTACACAGAGAGGGTATAAAGCCTGAAATGGCCTGCATTCTTCTACATTGTGATAGAATTTGATTGCTCGCTTATTAATACAGAGTAATCTGAACTCCCAGTTCCCCCAGTGAGAAAAAGTGGGTGTAATTGGAGATCATCATTCTTAGTTATGAGGTAAAAATCCCTCAAAGGAAATTATCAACAAGGGGAGAGTTTAGTGATCTGGTCTTGATCCTGTATATTTATTGGGCACAAAACCTTCTTTTTAATTTTTTTTTTCTCTGTTATATGATTTGGGTGGCAGAGTAAAACTTCTGGCGTTGTTTTTTTCCACTTACAGTTTACTTTCAACATTATTTTGTATTAGTTTTAGTTGTACAGCATAGTGGTTAAACAATCATATACTTTGCAAAGTGTTCCTACTGATATTACAAGGACCCATTTGGCATTATACATAATTACTACAATATTATTGACTATACCTATGTGTGTTAAAATATTTTGAGGGATGAGACTTTCACAGACAATGAAATATCAACTCATTATTGCCTGGTGTTACCTTGAGTAGAATTAAAAGGATGGTGTTGAAACTCCTCAACAGACATCTCTCTCTCTCTCTCTCTCTCTCTCTCTCTCTCTCTCTCTCTCCCTGTTCTCAAACCTTTTAATCCTTAAAAAAGGCCTAGCAATTACTTTAAGCCAAGCAAGGAAAAGTGTTCTCCCTGATGGGTGGCCCAGAATTTCTCTACAACAAAGATCAAGATAAAATATTTTGTTGGAAGCAAATTGAAAGATTGTGAAACAAAAAAGAAAAAGAGATAAAGGAAGAAAACGAAGAGAAGGAGTGAGACAGAGAGAAAGAGACATAGTGACAATATCTCTAATGAGAGATATTTCTAGGAATATTTGGAATTCAGTGTATTGAGGTTTATGCCGTAATGGTGCTGAGCTAGTGAGACAGACAGGAAAACATTGGAAAATAAAAATTGTATGTGATTTTCATAGAGAGAAATGAGATACAGGACATAGGCAGATTGATCTAAAAATCAGTAAGAAGAAAAAAATGGGAAATTAATAGAAAAGAAAAATAGAAAATGCAAAAATAAAATTAATAAGTGAAAAGATGCTCAAACTAATTTGTAATGAGGCAAATAATATGCAGCTATACAGTCACCAGATCATCAAGTTTTAAAAGTCTTTTACCAAAGTTTTATGAGGCTGTGGAGAATACTAAATTATTGCTAATAAAAATATACATTGCATATATAGTTTGAAAGCTGGTAAAAATATCTAGAAAGGCTGACCACATATATACTCCATGACCCAGCAATTTTATTTCTGGGTCTATCACACAAGGTAGCTTGTGTACATGTGCACCAGGATATACAAACAAGAAGATTCATGTCGACATCACTCATAAAAGTAAAAACTGGAAACAAAAGCGATGTTATCATCAGCAAAAGGATAAATAAATGATGGTATCTTCTCACAATAGCATACTATAAAATAGTGAAAATAAATAAATTACAGATACTTATGACTAGATAAAACAAATTGTTGAGCAAAAGAAGCAAGACTCCAAAGAATACCTGAATGGACTTCCCTTTATATAATATTTAACCTATTCTTACAAATGCATTCACAGCTTGTAAAACCACTTTTAAAAGGAAGAATGAAAGCATGCTCCATGAAAATCAAAACATTGGTGAGCTCTAGTGAGGTGTCAGAGGGTATATCTAGGGCTTTTGGGTGCTGGCGATGTCTTATTTCTTGATATGGACAGTGATTACACAGATGATCACTTTATATTTATTAACTTTTTATATATGTATGTTTTGTGCACTCTTCTGTGTTATAGTTCACATGTTAGAAAAGACTAGATAAAGAAAAGAAGGTATAATTTAGCAAAGTTTTACTCAGAAATAAAGCAAAAAATTGGATAGTAGACCCATTAAGAGATGGGATATATAGAATATACTGTTGTTCATTGTTCCTTCCATCACTTGTTAAAAACAAGACATGTTGAATAATATTTGTGTCCTAGTTGAAAAGGCCCTAAAGTTTAGGACAAAAGTAATGGGAGAGAAAGAAAGGGAATAATTGCTGGGGCTGAGCTCCTCAGCAGAAAGAGTGGATGGGATCAAGAATAATGGGTGGATCTTTGGATACAGTGGGGAACCCCTTGTTACTGGCTCAAAGAGTGAGGTTTTGTGGAACAATGAGGTTTGATATATTTATTCCATCATGACAGCTAGGACTTTTCTTCAGTAGAAGGAGTTAGTTTCTTTTTTAAGATAACCTTGAAGGTGTGATCAGTCTGTGTTATCCCTTTCTCCAAGCATATGGCCCTGCCCCAGAACAACACTCACCATGGTTCTGTCCTGCCAGGCGGTTCATCAGGTAGGATTTTCCTGTTCGATACAGACCTGCGATGGCCACCACCACCACAGGCTGAGAGATCTTGTCTAGAATCTCCAGTGCTGTTGGGTTTATTGTCAGCTGATTATTCTGATTTTCCACCAGACAGATGGGGTCCATCATGGTGTATCCAGAGGCCATGGTGAGCTGTAACCCAGAGGAACAACTCAGTACAACACAAGATCCTGAAGTCATATCTAATGGTTACACAAGTCACATGCATGTCAGCCTTCTGTGTGTAGAACTTACAAGTCAGATTTGTACTTTTTGTATGCTTCTAAAGGATAAGTATTTAGCCTAGTGTGTCAAGGACTGGTACAGATTCCTTATGTACATTATCATATTGATCTTTAAATAAACCCTAAAGCAACCTTGTCTATGTGATGCATCAAAAAATAGAATGAACAAAACAAAACACTGATGATATAGCCTTGAGAACATTAACATATGGGGGTAAGCAGAGGCACAATGAGATATGCAGGAGATGAGGAGTGACCAGAGCAGATACATGGAGTTCCAGAGTGATTTGGTTTCTTATTAGCCTCGTATATTTTCTGAGCACCTACCATGTGCTGCAGCGCTCTTGGAAGTGCTCACTATCAAGTAGTAAATAAAATGGATACCAATTCCTGCTTCATGGTGCTCTATTCTAGGGGAAGGAGATAGGCAATACAGAAAACAAAGAAGCAAAATGCATATATGTATGTAAGATGACTGTAAGTGCTCAGGAGAAAATAAGCAGGAACTAGGATAGACATAGTGGGGACTGAATTTAAATAGAGGATGTTCAGAATAGGGCTTTTGCTGTGCCAGTTCAGCCAAGGGTGAACCTGAGGAGGGGCGGTGAAGGATTAAAGAAGACAGACAAGAGAATACAGTTGGAGCTCAGCAGATCTCCCGTGCCTGGATGAGGACACAGAAAGACCCAGCCTGTAAGCCGAGGCTTTATTTTATAGTCAGAACACACAAACCAAAACATGGGAAGTGGTCAACACGTTTACAATGTTCTTGTGCCTTTCACCTTGTTTTGGCAGCACTTGTTACATCTTACACATCCCATTAGATTCCTAGGAAGGAACTAGGGAGGGCTATAAGGTTAAGCTTAATTATGCTAAGAGGCCTCTGCCCTCCAAGATGGGACTTGTTTGTGGCCTTGCCGCAGGTCAATCTGAGGCTTGACCCTATAGCCGCTTCCTACAGGCCTCTCAGAAAAAGAGAAATAAATGTGGTCTGTGACCTTGTGGAGGACAAATGTAGTGAATCCTGAGAGTTGTAGCAATTGGAGGAGGGAAGACTTTGAGAAGAAGAAGAAGACAAAATATGAGACTCACTCTCAAAACACCATGGGACAGATCTTTATAGACCCAGATACAGTTAAGAATGCAGGAATTCATTTATTTAAACTAGAATAAATGGGCATTTTTGTTTCTGGGCTGACAAGGAAGAGAGGCTGTAGCCAGGGTGATTTAGGATGTGCCCAGAGCTGCCAGAGTCCCACAGATGGGAGAGGTCCTACTTTACTGTTTTCATTACAGTGGGCGTTTCATGCAACTAAGGGACAAAAAGCAGTCAAAGTGCTTTGATTGTATCTTCACTTTCTCAAAGACAATCCTAACCAACATTCATGTGCTCCATTCTCTCCTAGCTGTGTGCATTGGAAAGAGTAATTTCTCTGTCTCAGTTTGTTCTTCCATAAAATGGCTACACTAAAAATTACAATCTCTTGGTCATTAAGGTCATTAGAAAGGTTAAATATATATGATAAAATCTATAATTCTCTTAAAATCATGTGTTGCATACTGAATCCTCTGTAAGTATTGATAAAATATTGAGTGTCTAAGAGGGCAAGGAGGTTAAGTTTTAAATGAGGATCGACAGTGACATCCCTTTATTCAGTTGTGAGCATGCGGAGGACACATCCCTTGAGTAAGACTCAGGCAGGACAGGAGCAGCAGTAACAGCTGGGAGGGAGGACACCAAAGGGGACGGGGGTCGGGGAGAAGGGGGGAGTCCTGTGGGAAGAACCCAGGGCAGTCCTGGGATGTCTGAGCACAGTCTGAAGTGGCACCAGGATTCAAATCACTTCCTGTTAGTGAGAACTTGAAAAGGGAACTTACCTCCATGAGCCTGCATTTTCTTATCAGTGTGATAGATAAAGCAAAAATTACAATCTGAATCATTTCTGTATGGTTCAGTAACACACAGGGTCTCCATAATTAATGATTAATGCTGGGTTTAACAATGAGCAAGTTAGGCAAGTGTTGAATAATGTTAATCCATTCAGTAAGCTGCAAATTGCCAAGAAATAAGGTGTCTAAAATCTTTTTTTCAAAAAATAACATAATTTTTTAAACACACATTCTTGGTACCTTTTCTCTGTTTTGTTTTTCTTTTCTGAAGGTGATTGGGAGCAGAGTTGGGGAATAAACATTAGTCTTCTACTGCTGTGTTACAAGCAGGAGGAATTACAGAGTTTATTCCTTGGACTGAAAATTTAAATTTGGGGGAGGACTAGATGACTTAACAAACATTTTTTTTCCGAATACACGTAAACTGAAATACCCAGTCCAAAAGCTGTTAAGTTCAAATAAAAAAGTAAAATGAAATAGTTCTCTTGTATGGAGTTAGATGGTTTCCAATGTTTACTCCTCAGGAGAGTCAGTCATCGGAAGTGATGGTGAAAACTACCCCAAGTCTTGACTTCTCAGCAGGTATGAGAGGATATTCTGAGATGGTTCTTATATGGACAACACATGAGAAACAATGCTTGATAAACAAACACTATTGTATTTTATAGTTATTTCTAACAGTTGGTGATGAATTGAATTATTCTATATCACACAGCTTTGTACTATCTTTGGAATATTAAGTATTATTAAAAACAAAAATAATCAGAGTCAATCTTTCAGGATTTAAGTTGCCTATAAATGAAAGAGCAGTAGGTAGGGATTTAAAAAGAAATCAGGCCCAGGCAAAACGAGTGTCTTTGTCATTTTTAACTATGTGGGCTCTTGTTTGAGCTGCACTATGCCCACTTCATATTGAGGATCAAAAGCCTACAAAATGCCTGGAGGATTTACCACTGCCCCCTTCTGAAGTAGAGCCTGTAATACCTAAGGCCCCCAATCCTCTGCCTCCGGTGTGGGAAGGCTCATCAACTAGAGAAAATGGGGCTAACAATCCGTTTACAAAAGGACTCTTTAATGTGTCTGAAAGTTACCATTTGATGCCTTGGGACTGGCAGATTTTAGCCAAAACAACTCTGGACACCAGTCAATATTTGCTATGGAGGGCTGAATATGATGAGATCTGTGAACAACGCTGTTTGTGGATGTTCACTGGCGACTCCATCTAAGCCCTCTGGGCCACATCTGGCTGTAAGTCTCGGGAAATTTAAAACATCTGAAAGATCCATGAAAAGAACTCTGATTTATTAAGTTTTGTCTGTGTGTTATGTGCGCCTGTAAATATCATATATAAGAGTGTCTGTTGATGGTTGTTTTATGTGTGTTTGTTGTTTGGTTTAATTTGTTTAAGGGAGGTTCTTGTCTGTCTGTAATGAAACTTGGTTATTGATGTTCTTTGCTTGCTTTCTTATCTTTGGGGGACTTAGTCTGCTCTTTGACATTTTATGAACATAGGGAATCCTCTGTCTCTGCTGTTTGGGCTTTGCACCACTCAGAACTCATGAGCTGTGCTGAGTCAGTGTGAGATAAGATTCTAAGGCTAATGTCCCAGACCACTCTTTTATGAGTACTCATTCATTTACTGTAGGGTTTTTTCTCCTTCTGTTTTAAGATCTCTTTGTATATATAAGATTTCACATTGTTAGTCTACTCAGAAAGAAAAAATATGGGAAATAATCATTCAAACCCCCCAATTCTTTTTCCTAGGGGAATTAGACCTGTAGAAGTGCCCTCCAGCAGGCTGCAGAAATAGCAATGTTGGGGCCACTCCCATTTTTTTAAAACAAACAAACAAACAAAAAAACTAATTTAACATAAAAGCCACTGAAGGCCAGTGAGTTATCCCTGATACAAAATTTGCCAAGAAAATGCCTTGGGTAAAAATAATTGGCTTTAAAATCTCAAAGTTGTCAAGGCAAAGTAAATATAACTAAAATGAAGGGTAAAGCTTTTTCAGTAGTAATTCCATATGCCTAAACATAGTTTTCCAAAGTGTTTGGTAACTTAAAACTTTGGAGTTTAGAGGAGAGGAAGATGGTGGCTGGCAGGCCGGAGGTGAGGGAGAGGGTATGAGTGAGTGAGTGAGGGGGTGAAAGGAGAGAGTGTGGATGTGTGTGGTATGTGTGTGAGTGAGTGAGTGAGTGAGGGACAGTTAAATCTAGCAGGACTAGCAGGGGCTGGCAGACCAGGTTGTCCTGGACAGGGAGCACCTACCACTGCTGTGGATACTCCCCAAGCTGCAGGGGTCAGGTACAGAGTTTTTGCCATCTTGAAGGGGAGAGCAGCCTCTTCTAGGAACTCATCAGCACCACCACCCAGACAGACCTTAGACACTGCCTACGACCCTGCAGCCACTCCAGGCAAAATCCTGCTGCCCCACCCACAGACCTGCAGACCCTAGGACTTCCACTTCCAAGGGTGCATGGCTCCCATAGCAGTAAGTGCGATTCCCTCGTCCCTGGCTGCCAATCACCAGACACAACACTGGCACCTTTCTAGTGCACAGGCCTCCTGAGCCCACCACCCCAAAGGCGGCTCTTGGGTGCCACTGTGAACCCCTGCTGGGTGCTCTCATATCCAAACAAGGACACACGACCCCAGCAGTAGAAATTGGGACTACCCCCTTCCCGGCTGCCTGCCCACAATCACTGCAGGTTGTGCAGTTTCAGTGTGAGGGCCCCTCTGAGTGCTCAGCCCGGGCAAAGGGCCCCCAGGTGCCTCTTTGAGCCACCACTGGGCAGGCATGAATCCAACTAAGGCCACAAGGTCCCAGCAGCAAAAACTGAGTCTTCCCAATCCACAGCTGCTGACCACAGTCATGTCTTTCCAATGCACAAGCCTTTTGAACCCACCACGCCAAAAGGCAGCACTGAGCATCAGTGACCTGACTCTCAGAGTGTACATGCTGGGACACTGTTTCTCATCAGCGAACACAGGATCCCTGATTCTCAGTGCATGCATACTGAGTGCCAGTGACTCCAACTTTCAGTGTATGTGCACACAGGGACCCTGATTCTTCGTGCGAGGCTGCACGAAGTGACAGAGACTCCGATACTTGATTCTCAGCATGTGATTCTGACTCCTGGCACACACTAGAGGACTCTGATTTTCAGTGCATACCTTTGGGTACTTTTTTTTTCCTTTTCAGGACAGTGCATGTGGAGTCCCTGATTCTAGGTACGCGCACGAGTCTGCACTGAGCACCTGTGACTCAAATCCTTGGCACATGTGCCACCCACCGACCCATGACAGACACACGCCTTGGTGTCTGAGCTGTTCAGAGACATTTCGGTGGTGCAACACTCCCAGTGCACATGGCTCAGGCCCCCGCAACTCGGCATTTGGACCTTCCTAGTGATGGTTACAATGGGGAGACAATGAAACAATCCCCAGAGGAAAGAAAAAAGGAATCACCAAGAAAGGAAATAGGTGAAACAGAGGCATACAACATGACAGAAAAAGAATTCAGAGTAATGGTCATATAGTTCATAAACTGATGGATGAGAAAATCAACAACCTATGCAAAAATCAGGAAGAAATCAAAAGTGATATAGCTACAATCAAAAACACTCAGGAAGGTTTCAACAGTAGACTAGAAAAACCTAAGGACTGAATTAGTGAGTTAGAAGATAAGGTAGAGAAACAAGCCCAATCTGAACACCAATGGGAGAAAAATATTAAAAAGCAGGAGAGCCTAAGGGAACTTTGGGATAACATGAAGCCAAGTAATATATATATTAGGAGTGCCAGAAGATCAAGAAGAGCAGCAAGGATTAGAGAATCTATTTGAAGAAATAATGGCAGAAAACCTCCTTGATATGGGAAAGAAAAAAGTCACACAAGTATAGAAAGTCCCAAGCAAAATGAATCCCAAAAGACCCACACCAAGACACGTCATAATTACAATGGCAAATGTTAATGACAAAGAGAAAATCTTAAAGGCTGCAAGAGAGAGACAGAGAGTTACCTACAAAGGATCCCCCATCAGATTATCAAATGATTTCTCAATAGAAACACACCAAACTAGAAGGAAATGGAGTGAAGTATACAAAGTGATGCAAAGCAAAGGACTGAATCCAAGAATACTCTAACAAGCAAGACTATCAATCAAAATTGAAAGGGAAATCAGGAGCTTCGCAGACAAAAAAAAATGCTAAGGGATTTTATCACTACCAAGCCAGCAATGCATGAAATGCTAAAGGGAATTCTGTAAAAAGAAGAAATAGAAAGGGAGGAAGGAACATAGGCAAAAAGTACAGAAATGGCTACAAACAAGTACCTATCAATGATAGCATTAAATGTAAATGGATTAAATGCTCCAATCAAAAGACATCAAGTGACTGAATGGATAAGAAAACATAACCCATATACAGTAGGTCCTTGGGTTATTTCAGAGATCCATTCCTACAGCTCGACATGACGGGATTTGTGCTGTAAGTTGGAACCCACCTAAAAAAGCACCGATGTCACTCACATGGAACACATACACAGCAGTGATGAAGTGAAACAGTGGGAAAAAAAATTTAAAAGAAAGATAACATTGCTGACCTTTATTTGTGGTAAATAAATAATAAAAAACATAAAGCACATATGCACATGTAGAAATGATGGAACTTTTTTTTATATAAATACTATAAATGGGAAATGGCAACATAACCATGAAATGATGTACATCGAGTCCAACATAACCCGAAAAATGCCTGTATATGCTATCTACAAGAGACCCAACTCAGAACAAGGGACTCACACAGACTGAAAGTGAAGGGATGGAAAATATCTATCAGGCAAATGGAAATGAAAAATATGCTGGGGTAGCAATACTTATATTGGACAAAAAGAGACCTCAAAGTGAATGCCATAACAAGAGACAAGAAAGGCCACTTCATAATTCTAAAGAGATCGATACAACAAGAGGTTATAACTCTGGTAAACACATATGCACCCAATGCAGGAACACCATAATACATTAAAAAAAAAAACTTCTGGGAGATATAGGGGAGAGATTGACAGCAATGCAATCATAGCAGGATACTTCAATACTTCATTAACATCACTGGATAAATCTCCTAGACAAAAAATTAGCAAAGAAGCAGCAATCCTAAACGACTCACTAGATCAGATGGACTTAATCAACATCTTTATAACATTCCACCCCAAAACTACAGAATATACGTTCTTGTCAAGCGCACATGAGACATTTTCAGAGATAGACCACATATTGGGACACATGCAAAGTCTCTCCAAATTCAAAAAGATTGAAATCCTATCAAGCATCTTCTCAGATCACAAGGGCATAAAAATTAGAAATCAACTACAGTAAAAACAATCACAAAAATTCAAACACTTGGAGGCTGAATAGCATACTATTAAAAAGTGAGTGGGTTACCAAAGAGATCAAAGAAGAAATAAAAAACATCCTGGAAACAAATGACAATCAAGAGGAAGGAACACTTCCAAGCTCTTTCTATGAAGCCAGCATTACCTTAATCCCAAAACCAGATAAAGATAATACAAAGAAAGAGAATTACAGGACAATATCCCTCATGAACATAAACATTAAAATTCTCAACAAAAGTCTAGCAAATTGAATCCAACAATACATGGGAAAGATCATACACCATGACCAAGCGGGATTTATTCTGGGGATGCAAGGATAGTACAATATCCGCAAATCAATAAACATGATACACCACATAAACAAACTGAGAGATAAAAACCATATAATTATATGCATTGATGCAGAAAAAGCATTTGACAAAATCCAGCACCCTTTCTTAATAAAAACTCTAAGCAAGGTGGGAATAGAAGGACCTCATACCTCAACATAATAAAAGCCATACATGACAAACCCACAGCCAACATCATATTCAATAGGCAAAAACTAAAATACTAAAACCATTTCCCCTAAGAACAGGAACAAGGCAGGGATGCCCACTTTCACCACTCCTGTTTGACATAGTATTGGAAGTACTAGCCATTGTAATCAAAAAAGAAGCGGAAATAAAAGGTATCCAAATTGAAAAAGAAGAAGTAAAACTGTCCTTATTTGCAGATGACATGATACATAGAAAACCCCAAAGATTCCATCAAAAACTATTAGACTTAATAAATGAATTCAACAATGTTGCAGGATACAAAATTAACACCCAGAAAGCTGTGGCTTTTCTATACACCTATAATGAACTCACAAAAAGAGAAACTAAAAAGCAATCCCATTTACCATTGCAACAAAAAAATTAAGATACCTAGGAATAAATTTAGCCAAGGAGATAAAGGACCTGTACTCAGAAACTTTCAGGACGCTGAAAAAAGATAGAGGAAGAAGACATGAACAAATGGAAGAATATACCATGTTCATGGGTTGGTAGAATCAACATCATTAAAATGACCATACTACCCAAAGCAATCTATAAATTCAATGCAATCCCCATTAAAAATGCCAATGGCATTCTTCAAAGACCTAGAACAAACTCTCCAAAAATACATCTGGGATGAAAAAAGACCCAGAATAGCTGCAGCAATCTTGAGAAAGAAGAACAATGTTGGAGGGATCACAATACCAGATATCAAGCTATATTACAAAGCCTCTGTTCTCAAAACTACCTGGTACTGGCACAAGAGCAGACATATAGATCAGTGGAACAGAACAGAGTACCCAGAAATTGACACAAGCCATTATGCTCAATTAATATTTGACAACGGAGGCAAGTGCATGCAATGAAAAGGAGAAAATAAACAAATGGGACTTCATTAAAATAAAAAGCTTCTGCACAGTGAAAAAAACCATCAATAAAACAACAAGAAATCTCACTGCTTGGGAGAACATATTTGCCAATGTTATCTCCGATAAGGTTTTAATCTCTAACATTTACAGGGAACTCATACTACTTAACAAAAAGGAAGATAAACCATCCAATCAAAAAAATGGGCAAAGGACCTAAATAGACACTTTTCAAAAGAGGACATACAGAAAGCCAAAAGACATATGAAAACATGCTCAAAGTCACTAACCATCTGAGAGATGCAAATTAAAACAACAATGAGGTACCATCTCACACCTGCCAGAATGGCTATCATCAACAAATTAGCAAAGGACAAGTGCTGGAGAGGATGCGGAGAAAAAGGAACCCTCTTGCACTGATGGTGGGAATGCAGACTAATGCAGCCACTGTGGAAAACAATATGGTGTTTCCTCAGAAAGTTAAAAATGGAACTGCCATTTGACCCAGTAATACCACTTCTAGAAATATATCCCAAGAAAACAGAAACACCAATCAGAAAGGATTTATTCATCCCTATGTTCATAGCAGCACAATTCACCATAGCTAAGATTTGGAAACAGTCTAAATGTCCATCAGCAGATGAGTGGATTAGAAAACCGTGATACATCTACACAATGGAATACTATGCTGCTGTAAAAAAAGAAGGAATTCTCACCATTTGCAACAGCATGGATGGAACTGGAGAGCATTATGCTAAGTGAAATAAGCCAGCTAGTGAAAGATAAATACATGATCTCACTCATTTGTAGAATATAAAGAACATTATAAACTGATGAACAAAAATAGATACAGAGGCAAAGAAGCATCGAACAGGCTGTCAAACTACAGCAGGAAGGCAGGGGAGGGTTGGGGGAGAGGTAAGAGACCAACGAAAGGTCTTGTATGCATGCATATAAGCATAACAAATGGATGCAAGACACTGGGGAAGGGGTAGTGAGGGCATATGTTGGAGGGTAGGGGAGGCTGGGGGGAGGTCAATGGGGGAATAAAAGGAGACATAAGTACTACTATTTGTAATACTTTAAACAATAAAAAAAAACCTTTGGAGTTTGCTGGACTAAATAGTAAAAATTATTAAATATCTAGGTATTTTGAAATAACAGGATACTGAAATATTAATCTGAGTTTTGCTTCAGATGGAAAATCCAGAGGGTGGATTGAATCTCTTCATGAATAAGTCTTGTATTTTATTAGAAATATCTCTTAAAATATGAATGTATTGCTAATTTGAGGAATGTTAGGTACTTACCACCTAAAAATTAAGGTTTCTAAGGGTCAAGAATTCTAACTAATTGGAAAATGTGGCTTTGGTATAATAAAGCATGAGGCACGGAGATGCATTTTGAAGGAAAAAGAAAGTGGATTCTAGAGCTGGTTATTTCTAAAAGTTGCAAGGTTTCTGAAGAAAGATTTGTGAAAGTTGTAGAATTTTGGAAGAAAATGTTGAAAGGAAGTTATGTAAATGACACAGGCCACTAATCCAGGACAAGTACAATAAGGAAACTGAGTTGGTTAGACAGAAATTTGGAGCCATCTAGTAAATCCTATATTCCTAAACCAAGGACACTTAAAGTCAATGATTTTCATTTTGCCTCCCTAACCAGAGGGTATAACCAGATTGTAAATAGCTTATGTCAATATACTCAGGGAGACTGATAGCAGAAATCCAATTAGTGTCATTTGCTGACCACACCCAAGGACAAATGAAGTTAGAGAATAAACTAGTCTGTTAATAGGGGAAAGATCTTTCCTGTCTTTCTACCCAGGAAGCAAAAGTTCTATAAATTATTAAAATGGTTCTATTTCATATTAATCAAGTATTTTTTTTTACAAAAAAAAAGCCATCTTTTAATCGTGGAAACTGAAGTTTGCTACCCTATGTTAGTATCTAATACACTTTGATATATGATTTTTTGGCAAAATAATTTTTTTTTATAGAGAGGAAGGGAAAGGGAGAGGGATAGAGTGTTTGAAACATGGATGAGAGGAACATCGATCAGCTGCCTCCTGCACATCCCCCACTGGGGATATGCCCGCAACCAAGGTACATGCCCTTGACCGGAATTGAACCTGGGACCCTTCAGTCCACAGGCTGATGCTCTCTCCACTGAGCCAAACCAGTTAGGGCGGTAAAATAAATTTGACAATCTTTCCAGAGTTTGAATTTTAAGAAACTTTTTTTTTACTTAGAATTGGCTTTAGGTCATCCCAATAGGCCCTGGAATGCTTGTTTTCTCTTTCATGAAGGACAATTTTCTGCTTAAGATACGTGGGAAGCTTTGTCAAATAATAATAACCATATTATGCCTTCATTTATAGCTCTAATTGTTATTCTGGAATATCGTGTTTTGCAAAAAGGACAAGATTCCATGTCATTTGCAAGTATTGCTGATTCTTAAGTTTTTATTTTTAAGATATAAGGAAGCATTTTTAACACAAATTTGGTAAGTTATATATTCTCCCCCCACCTTTCCCTCTAGTATTTCGGCAATTCTTAATAAGTGGCAATACATTTCTTTGCATGAATTCAATTAGACCTGTTTCCAATTGTAGCTATATTAACCAAAATAAAAACTGAAATTAGTCCATGGCTTCACTGCCTTTTGAAGAACTTGGTCAATCCACCATTCCACAAGAATCCCTTACAATACACAAGGGCAGCCATTGTTGAACATGCTCATGCTACCCTGAATGGTATGCTAGTAACAGAAAAAAGGGGGAATATGGGATACAAGGATCCTGCAATACTACTATCTAAAGCAATCTTTACCCTTAATTTTTAAAATTTGAATGATCATTTTCAACTCTCAATACCCCACCTCAGAAACCACGTCTTGTGGCAAGATGTGGACACTAATAACTGGATGGGACCCAATGAATTAGTAACATGGGGGAGAGGATATACATGTATTTCAACCCCCACAGGGCCATTGCAGATTCCAGCTCGCCAGATTAAACCCTGCCATGGCATGGCACAGGACCAATCCTCTACCAGAAATGAAGAATCTGAGCTTGAGGACTCCACAGCACTGAACAAGGAGCCTTTTCCGGACCCCGACGGTCCCCTGAATAACATGGGGAATGGTGAAGCTGACAGCAGAGGCTGAGCAATTATTGGAGCATACTCACACTCCACACATTCCAGATAACTAACCATTGCTCTTTTTGTTTTTCTTATAGGCTGTAAAATCGGAAATCGAGCAGTAAACGCACCTTCCGGACCCGGACCCTGACATTCCAAAGCAGAAAGTTCACCACCTCCCTCTGTCTTCTTCTACATTCAGCAAAACATAAAAGAGGGAGATGTTGGGGAGCACATGAAACTTGATTGGAAAGTTGTAAGGAGGACATTCTGAGAAAAGGGAAGTGTATAGAAGGTCGCCTGTTCTGTTTATCAGAATTCTGACTTAGCGGGGGAGACTTGGGGAGCGTTGAAGGCAGTGCCCCTGATTATTCCTTGACCTTTCCAAACAAGTCTGTGCATTTGCAGACCCCTGGGTGTTTACTGAAATCCTTATGCTTAATCCCTGGATGCCCTTTGCCTAGAGGACAATGTAAACACACATGTCCTCCCAAGATTACTCACCATACTGATTGTATCTAAGGATAAAAACTTCAATAAAAGGCTAATGAGGCAGGCAATCGAGGCTGCCTGGCTTCTTCAGCCGTCCCTTAGCCCTCTCCCCCACAGTGAAACTGTGTTGGAGTAATCGGTTCATCCATTGTTCAGGGGCTGCTGGTTAACTCCAGCATAATTCCTTCAGCATTTTCACCCAGCCCCCATCATTCCTCCACCTGGCAATCAGAACCTGGGTTACTTCCAAACAAAGTAATGCATTCTGAGACAAAGCTCATATGTATGACTAAAATGTATGGTGTTTTCAAAATAAAGTTCTTACCTGTTTTTTCTCCTCAGTGTAGGTTGAAGTGATTTCTGTTACTTCTCCACTGGCTTCTCCACTGGATGGTTGGGCTTTTATTCACCTGTTTGATGTCATGTGACTTTCTGGAATTCCTAAAGACTCATAAATTAGAAGTGAAGGACTTATAGTAATGTGAAACTTAGAGCACTGAGTACAAATCAGTGACTCAACAACCATAAAAGAAATTTCTGAAAGCTGTAAAATCGGGAGGGTGCCTGGATTTCACAACTGGTCAGTTTGATAAAAGCTCTGCTCCTGGTGGGTGTGGTCAATAAGATGTGGCTCCCTCTTCCTTCTTTCAAGCAGGATAAGGTATGTCACTGGGAGAGGCAGCCCACCAGTACTTCTTATTGCCTTCAACACTGAGTTGCAGACACTGGAGGCTGAGGCTAACAACATGCACCCAGCCCCACTCATAGTGTGAAGGCTTTAGCTGATGCATAGGTGGGAGGAAGATGAGGGCTGAGATTGCCTGGCCTGCTCACCCTCCCTCTGGATGACTTGTAGGAAGGAGTTTCCAAGCTGGGAGAGGCAAGTAGAGAAGACCAGATGCTACCATGCCTGCCCAGGGAGGAGCAGTGGCTCAGTGATATCTGCCCAGGAAGAGAGGCAGTCCATAATCACAGAGATCTCTGAAGTTCTCCCCCAAACAACTGATTTGAAACAGAGTGAGGGGACTTGAAGAAACTTTATAGAAAATCGCCTTTAGAAAAACCGCAAAAGGAGGTTTTCAGCAGGAAGCAGGATCACCCCAGATGTTAATACAAATCCATATAGAAAAACAAAGCCGAAACCGGTTTGGCTCAGTGGATAGAGCGTCGGCCTGCGGACTGAGAGGTCCCAGGTTCGATTCCGGTCAAGGGCATGTACCTGGGTTGCGGGCACATCCCCAGTGGGAGATGTGCAGGAGGCAGCTGATCAATGTTTCTCTCTCATCGATGTTTCTAACTCTCTATCTCTCTCCCTTCCTCTCTGTAAAAAATCAATAAAATATATTAAAAAAAAAAAAAAAGAAAAACAAAGAGCAGCAGTAAGAGAATTGTGTAACTATAAAAGACAGTATAAATACAGACTTCCTCTCCTTTCTCCTCTTAACTGGTTTAAGGAGCAATTTATATATATATTTAATTTGTTCATTAGATTCCACATATAAGTAAAATCATATGCTATTTGTCTTCCTCTGACTGGCTTACTTAACTTAGCATAATACTCTCCAGGACTTCAGAGGGGAAGGGGGATATATATATTTGTATTGCAGGGCCTATTTCAGGTCAGTGGTTGCACAGCCTTTTGAAATAAAGATATGACACATGATATTAACAAAGACAAATAAGAATACAGAGAAGCAGAAATTGTCAGAAAGTTAGTATAACAAGTCCTATAAATTTATTATTTTTCCTGCATTCTCTTTAAAAGACATAAAATCATATAAATTAATAATTATCAAAATGTATTGTTGGGATTGTTACATATATAGATGTAATTTGTAATATATATGTGAAAATAATAGCAATAGGAGAACCAAGATGGCGGCGTAAGGTACAGACCTGTGCGTGCTGCCTCCCACAACATTGAAACTACCAACTATAAGACAAACAGCTATCATTCAGAACCATGGGAAAGCTGGCCCAGTGGAAGTTCTACAACTGGAAGGAAAGAAAGAAGAGTATTGAGACTGAGTAGGATGTGCAGAGGTGCCAAGAACAGAGGTATGGAGTCGTGCGCCAGGCAGGCTGCAACTGGATGTGCAGTCTTTTTCAATCGGAAGGGGTTACAAACTCTAGAATCTACTGAGCTTGCTTGGGGCGGGATTCTGAGGTCCCAGACCCCTATGGGGAGAGGCGGGACGGCCTTGCAGTGGGTTGGAAAGCAAGTATGGCTCTCTCGCGGAGCTGCTAACTGCACTCGGGGACGCGGAGTCGCGGAGAGGCAGGGAGTCTCGGAGACGCCATTGCTGTTTGCTCTGCCCTGGTGATCCCCTGAGATCCCGCCCTACTCAATTTACATCCCCACCCAAGCTGTGCCAGTGGCACAAAAGGAACCACCTGTGCTTTTGCAGCTTAACCCAACAAACTGCAGATTTCAACTCCTCCCATCCACAACAGACACACTCAAGAAGCAGAATCAGGTTTGGAGGAAGCCAGAGCCGGACTTGGCTGGGCCGGCGACATGGAACCACTACACCAGCAAATGTACAAGCAGGTCCACCAGATCCAGTCTCACATGGACGCTGGGAGATGGCAGACAAGCAGTCTGTGCACTTAGTAGAAAACAAAATCCAAGCAAGCATACCAGATATTCAGCCAGCAAGAACTCCTGGAGATTTTGTCCAGCAAGGAGCCACCCAACAAAAGACAGAATGCCAAACTTCGTGTTGACCAGTTAAAGTATGATGTCCAGCACCTGCAGACTACTCTCAGAAACTTCCAGCACCGGAGATATGCAAGGGAGCAGCAGGAGAGACAGCGAGAGGAGTTTCTGTCTCGCACCTTCACCCCCAACATGGGATGTGGAGTCCCCTGTGAGGCTGCGACAGCCCCTGCGAGGCTGTTCCAGCCCTTGCAAGGCTGAGACGGCCCCCGTGAGGCTGTGACAGCCCCAGTGAGGTCGCAACAGCCCCTGTGAGGCCGAGACGCCACTGTGAGGCCAAGACGCCACTGTGAGGCTGAGACGGCCCCTGCAAGGCCGAGATGGTCCCAGTGAGGCCGAGACAGTCCCTGTGAGTCTGAGACGGTCCCTGTGAGGCTGAGACGGCCCCTGTGAGGCTGAGACGGTCCCTGTGGGGCTGAGACAGCACCTGTGAGGCTGCAAAGGCCCCTGTGAGGCTGCACAACTATCAACCGAAGGGGAAGAGGGGTGAGAGCAGCTGTAGTGTTGCTTTCTCCTCACTTTTGGTAGCGAAACCCTCATTTTAAACATAAGAGGACACATTATTTTAAAAAGCCATTACGTGTCTCCATACCCTTCGGAGCAGAGCGTGAATAAGTTGTGAGAGAACTTTCTGAACACAGGGACACATCTCAGATAGAAATAGCTACATTTTCCATGTGTATGACCTTTGACCTGGCAACAAAAAGCGTACACCTATGGATGAGGAGAGTGGGGGGGGGGGGGGGGGCGGTAAGGGCAGAGGGTGGGGTGGGAACTGGGTGGAGGGGAGCTATAGGGGAAAAAGGGGAAAAAAGGGGAACAACTGTAATAATCTGAACAATAAAGATTTATTTAAAAAACACATACACACAACTCTAACTTATATACAATAAAATCCACATATTGTAAAAAAAATAAAAATAAAATAATAGCAATAAATGGAGGTAAGAGGGAATAGAGTTATAGGAGTAATAGTTCTGTATCTCACTGGAATTAATATAGCATAAATTTGAGGTATATTCTTTTTCTTTTTAATTTTATTGAATTCATTGGAGTGACATTGATTAATAAAGTTATATGTGTTTCAAGTGTACAATTCTATAACACATCATCTCTATTTTGTATGTTTACCACCCAAAGTCAAGTCTCCTTCTGTCACCATTGATCCCCCTTTTTTCTCTTCTACCTTCCCACACCCTTTTGCCTCTAGTTATCAACAGACTGTTGTCTATATATGTGAGTAATTTTTTTTTTTTTGCTTAATCTTTTCACCTTTTTTACCCAATTTCTCAATCCCCCTTCCCCTCTGAGATCCTGGAGAGTTTTATGCTAAGTTAAGTAAGCCAGTCAGAGGAAGCATATGATTTTACTTATATGTGGAATCTAATGAACAAATTAAACTAAAAAACAAAAGAAACACTCGTAGATACAGAAAATTGATTGAAGTACATTCTGAGAAATATATATATATATATATGGATGCCCTGGTGCACCACTAAGAAAAGAACATATTTCAATTAATATCATTTCACCTTAAGTCACTGTAAAATAAGAGCAAACTAAATCTAAAGCAAGAAGAAGGAAAAGATAGAGATTTATGTAAATGATATTAATGAAATAGATAATGGGAAAATATAGAAAAAAATCAGTGACAGCAAAAGCTGGTTCTTTGAAAAGTTCATCAATTTTGACAAACTTTTAGCTAAACTAGATAAGAAGAAAAGAAAGGAGACTCAAATTACTAAAATTAGGAATGAAAAAGAGGACATTACTAATGACAGAAATAAAAAATAAAAAAGATTATAAGTCAATACTATGAACAACTGTATGGTAACAAATTAGATTAAAAATGTACTAATTCCTAGAAAGACACAAACTACTGAAACTGCCTCAAGAATATCTCATCTGAATGGACTTGTAACAAATAAAGTTAAAAACTGCCACCAAGAAAAGCTCAGGCCCAAATGACCTCATTGGTGATTTCTACTAAACCCTCAAAGAAGAATTGATATCCATTCCTCACAAACTTGGCCAAAAATTTAAAATCCCTTAATGTTATTTTATTTATTTATTTTATTTTTTTAAATTAAATCTTTATTGTTCAGATTATTACAGTTGTTCCTCTTCCCCCCACCCCCATAGCTCCCCTCCACCCAGTTCCAACCCGACCCTCTGCCCTTACCCCCGCCACCCACTGTTCTCATCCATAGGTGTACAATTTTTGTCCAGTCTCTTCCCACACCCCTCACACCCCTTTAACCCCCGAGAATAGTCAGTCCACTCCCTTTCTATGCCCCTGATTCTATTATAATCACCAGTTTATTCTGTTCATCAGATTATTTATTCACTTGGTTTTTAGATTCACTTGTTGATAGATGTGTATTTGTTGTTCATAATTTGTATCTTTACCTTTTCCTTCTTCTTCTTCTTCTTCTTCTTCTTCTTCTTCTTCTTCTTCTTCTTCTTCTTCTTCTTCTTCTTAAAGAATACCTTTCAGCATTTCATATACTGGTTTGGTGGTGATGAACTCCTTTAGCTTTTTCTTACCTGTGAAGCTCTTTGTCTGACCTTCAATTTTGAATGACAGCTTTGCTGGATAAAGTAATCTAGGTTGTAGGTTCTTGCTATTCATCACTTTGAATATTTCTTGCCACTCCCTTCTGGCCTGCATAGTTTCTGTTGAGAAATCAGCTGACAGTCGTATGGGTACTCCCTTGTAGGTAACTGACTGTTTTTCTCTTGCTGCTTTTAAGATTCTCTCTTTGTCTTTTGCTCTTGGCATTTTAATTATGATGTGTCTCGGTGTGGTCCTCTTTGGATTCCTTTTGTTTGGGATTCTCTGTGCTTCCTGGACTTGTAAGTCTATTTCTTTCACCAGGTAGGGGAAGTTTTCTGTCATGATTTCTTCAAATAGGTTTTGAATATCTTGCTCTCTCTCTTCTTCTGGCACCCCCATAATTTGCATGTTGGTAGGCTTGAAATTGTCCCAGAGGATCCTTACACTATCTTCATATTTTTGGATTCTTTTTACTTTTTGTTTTTCCGGTTGGGTGATTTTTGCTTCTTCATATTTCAAATCTTTGACTTGATACTTGCGATCCTCTAATCTGCTGTTGGAACTCTGCATAATATCCTTTATTTCAGTCAGTGTATGCTTAATTTCTAGTTGGTCTTTTTTCATAACCTCGTGGGTCTCACTAGATTTCTTGAAGGTCTCACTAAATTTATTGGCGGTTTCTAGAAAATTGTTGAAAAACCTTAAAAGTGTGGTTTTGAACTCCATATCCAGTAGTTTGCTTTCCTCAATTTCTGTCATTTGTGACCTGTTTCTTTGTCTCCACATTTTTTATGCTTCCTTGTGTTGATAGAGTGGCTTTCTGTGTTAGGTGTCCTATAGGGCCCAGTGGCTCAGCCTCCCCAATTACCTGAGGTGGACACGCTTGGTGCACCCCTTTGTGGGCTGTGTGCACAGTCTTGTTTTAGTTAAGCCTTGATTGTTGTAGGTATCACTGGGAGGAATTGACCTCCAGGCCAATTGGCTGTGAGAATCAGCTGTGTCTGCAGTGGGAAAACTTCTGAGCTGGAGACACCCTTCTGGGGCAAGACTTGCTTCAGTGAGGCTTTGGTGCTCACTGAGTCTGCCCCCTGAGTGTGTCCCTTATGGATCTGAGGAGTTGTAATCTGGATGGTCCTACTCTGATCACTGGGTACACTTGCTTTTGGATCTCTAAGGAGATGCTAATTCAGCCTCTGTCTGAGGCTACCCAGTTGGAGCTATGGAGAGATTCCTCTTCTTTGTTTGGGGTTTGAAGGTGCCCAGCTGAGGCCCAGCTGTGAAGCCATGCAAGTTGCTGTGGGGCCTTGGACATTCTTTTGGAAGTTCTGGGTCTCTCTGATTCAGCTGCAGTTTGTTAGGTAATTTTCAGGTTGCAAAGGGCCAGGCCTTTCATATACAAAAGCCTCTGGGCACAGCTTGGGTGGGGCGGGGTCTCAGGGGATCAACAGGGCGGAGCAAGCAGCTATGGTTGCTCCCCAGTCCTACCCTAAGAGGCCCCGTGTCTCAGTGTCCCGGTAATCAATAATTGCTGCAAGCACCTCTGAGAGAAAGCCGCCCTTGAGTTCTGCCTGATGCCAGTCTAGTTTCTCCCTGTATTAGTCTGGGTCCCCAGAGACTCACCTGGAACTGGAGTTCAGAGAAGTCGGGAGCTTGAGACTCCCTCCCGATTGAAAAAGATAACCGTGTCCTCAGTTTCCAGCCCTCTCCACGTGTGCCGCGTCCGCAGCTGCCAGCCCTTTTGGCGTGAGCTTCCGTACCTCTCACTTTACTTCCGCACCTCCTCTGAGTCTCGGTGTGCTTTTCTCTTTCCTTCTAGTTGTAGAATTTCCACTCAGTCAGCCTTCCTGTGGTTCTGGATGATGTCTGTTTTGTCTTTTAGTTGTATTTTTGAAGTGGTTGTGCGAGGCAGCAATTTCCGGTGTTTACCTATGCCGCCATCTTGGTTTCTCTCCCTTAATGTTATTTTAACACATACTTTTTTTCTGTCTGAACTACTTGAGAGTTAATTACAGACAGAATGCCTCAATAATCCACTGTATATTTCTTTAAAAAATTACCTTGAAGAGTAATTCTTTAAGGAAATACATCTTCTGCTTCCAATTTCATAGTCCATTTCCTTCTATATTAGCCATTTGCTGATGTCTGTGTAGATAGTTGTCTGTTTGGTTGTATGAAACACATATTTGTGATGGACAAGTTGTTTGTCTCACAGAACTTCATGAGCTGTTTTCCTGCTTTGTGTCTGACCCCCAGTCCATATTTTCCAGTGACATTTGATTCTGCTTTATTTCCTACTTGTGCATTCTAGTCACTGATTGTTATTGGCATGTCTTGTTTTGATGTGTGGTCAATTTCTTCTTGAATACTTGCATAAAAGCATTCAATTTCATTTTATTCAGCTCAGTAAAACAAAAAGGGGAGAGAGGGAGAAAAATAAATAGGTAAATGCAGCAATGGTCTAGCACAGTGATGGCCAAACTTTTGAGCTCGGCATGTCAGCATTTTGAAAAACCCTAACAACTCTGGTGCCATGTCACATATAGAAATTTTTTGATATTTGCAACCATAGTAAAACAAAGACTTATATTTTTGATATTTATTTTATATATTTAAATGCCATTTAACAAAGAAAAATCAACCAAAAAAATGAGTTTGCGTGTCACCTCTGACACGCGTATCATAGCTTCACCATCACTGGCTTGCATTTCCTTCTGCTGTGCAGTGTGTGGGGCCAGACCCCATGTGTGCCCTGGTGTCACAATCACCAAACATGTAATAAATGCAAACACTGCTGTGGTTCTATCTAAACACTTACAGGTGTTATTAACTAAATTCAATTCATTCTTCAACACATGCATATAATGTAGGTTTTATTATTTGCATTTTACACACCAGTAAATACAGTTTAAAGATATTTAATGTTTTTGTTTGTTTGCTTGTTTTTGATTTTTAGAAAGAGAGGAGGGGAGGAGGAGAGAGAAAGAAACATTGACGTGAGTGCAAAACAACCTCCCACAGACCCCATACCAGGGGTCAAGCGCACATCCTGGGCCAATGTCCTGACCTGGAACTGACCCTCAACTTTTTGCTGCACAGGACAATACCTGACCAACTGAGTCACAGTGGCCAGGGCTAATGATTTGTTTATAGCAGTTCCTTGGGGTACAAGGCCCTGATGATTGATTTGGGATTTCTTCAAATGATGAGTCAATGTGTTAAGAGGAAGGTCAAATTAGGTTCATCCATGGCTCTGTGTTTGCAAATGTGGACTGAAATACTGGTGCTGTGTGTCTCCCTTTATCCTCACTGCCTAGGACAGTCTGATCAGCCCTTTAATCAATTCAAAGTCTCTGGCTCTTGTTTTTCCATGAATGAGGAATATCTTGCACTGCGGGCAGGGAGCTGGGCCATGTGTCTCCATTTTGTCTTGCTCTGTTCTCCTGTGTGGGCCAGGCCAGAGGGAAGAAGAGAGCTTCCCAGTTCTTGATTCAAGATCCTTCCCTGTGCAAGCTGCCTAGAGCCGTGGTTGGCAAACTGCGGTTCGTGAGCCACATGTGGCTTTTTGGCCCCTTGAGTGTGGCTCTTCCTAAGCCTTAGGGGTACCCTAATTAAGTTAATAACAATGTACCTACCTATACAGTGTAAGTTTAAAAAATTTGGCTCTCAAAAGAATTTCAATCGTTGTACTGTTGATATTTGTCTCTGTTGACTAATGAGTTTGCCTACCACTGGCCTAGAGCCACCTGCTGGGCAGGACAGCTGGCCAGGGTCACAGCACAACTCATGGAACAGCCAGTTCTCAAGACATTTATCCACTAGAGTCCCCTCAGCTGGATCCCTGAAGATGTGGGCCACCCACACAAGCCTGGCCGTGGTATGTGGAGGGGTCCTTGCAGCTGTGGCTCTACGTCACAGCTGTTTTCTCTTCTGTCTGGCTGGACTCGTCCTTTTGCTCCCCGGGAGATTCTTTGAGGATATCTGTGGAACGCTCTGTTCCTTGTGGCCAGCCAGAGCACCTGCAGATAGGTGCATTTATTGGCTCAGGACCAGGCAGCCTGTGGTTAAGAGGGGTCAGAGGCGACAGGTACACTTTTTCATGTTTACCACTGGCTTTATTTAAAGTGGTAGCTCCAAGATACGGGCTCTGACCCCTACAGACTTTATATAACACTAGAGGCCTGGTGCACAAAAATTTGTGCACTCGTAGGGAAGGGGTTGGGGGGGTCCCTCAGCCCGGCCTGTGCCCTCTCAAAGTCTGGGACCCCTCGGGAGATAACGACCTGCTGGCTTAGGCCTGCTCCCAGGTGGCAGAGGGCAGGCCCAATCCCTAGGTGCAGCCCCTGGTTGGGCTCAGAGCAGGGCCGATTGGGGAGTTGGGGCATCGCCCCCTGTCATGCACAGAGCAGGGCGGATCGGAAGGTTGCGATGCCACCCCTAGTCACGCTCAGGGTACAGCCGATTGGGGCTTTGGGGCACCGCCCCCTGTCACACTCAAGGCAGGGTTGATAGGGAGGTTGCATCGCCACCCCCTGTCACGCACAGAGCAGGGCCCATCATGGGGGTTGGGACTCCGTACCCCGTCACACACAGATCAGGACGGTTTAGGGGGTTGAGGAGCTCCCCCCTGTCATGCACAGAGCAGGGCCAATAGGGGAGTTGGGGACCGCTCCCTGTCACACACAGAGCAGGGCAGATCAGGGGGTTGGGGCGCTGTCCCCTGTCATGCACAGAGCAGGGCCCATCACGGGGGTTGGGGCTCTGTACCCTGTCACACACAGAGCAGGGCCAATCAGGGGGTTGAGGAGCTCCCCCCTGTACACACAGAGCGGGGCAGATCAGGGGGTTGGGGCGCCGCCCTCTATTACCCACAGAGCAGGGCTGATCAGGGGGTTGGGGTGCCGCTACTGTCACACTCAGGGCAGGGCCGATGGGGAGGTTATGACTCTACCCCATCACACACAGAGCAGGGCCCGTGGGGGGGGGGGGGAGTTGGGGTGCCACACCCTGTCACACTCAGGGCAGGGCCAATCAGGGGGTTAGGGCACTGCACCCTGTCACACACAGAACAGGGACAATCAGGAGGTTGGGAAGCTCCCCCCTATCAGGCACAGAGCAGGGCTGATCAGGGGGTTGGGGCGCCTTCCCCTGTCACAAACAGAGCAGGGTGGATAGGGAGGTTGTGGCCCCGCCCCCTGTCACACATAGAGCTGCAGGGCGATCAGGGGGTTTGGGCGCTGCCCCCTGTCATGCTGATCCCAGTGCCGGGAGGCATATTACCCTTTTACTATATAGGACAGAGGCCTGGTGCATGGGTGGGGGCCCACTGGTTTGCCCTGAAGGGTGTCCTGGATCAGGGTGTGGGTCCCCACTGGGGTGCTTGGCCAGTCTGCCTGAGGGGCTGAGGGACTTTTTCAGGCTGGCGGGTGACTGAAGTTCCCAACCGTTCCTTTTTTTCTTTTTTTTTTTTATTCTGGGCCAGCTTTAGCTCTGAGGCCTCAGCTGCTGAAAGCAGGTTTCTGGCCTTTGTTTACCTTCTGTATTTGATACAATGTTGTAGTCTGGCTGGCTGAAGCCTTGCTGACTAAAGCAGGTTTCTGGGTTTTTTTTTAGCTTCTATATTTGCAACATAGTTGCTTAGAGTTGCAGCTGAGAGGCCGGCAAGTCAGGTGGGGAAGTTGGAGTCCTCCATCACTGGAGCAAGCAAGCCTCCCTGTTCAATTCAGTGCATGGTTGCCAGCCGCCATCTTGGTTGGCAGTTAATTTGCATATCTCCCTGATTAGCCAATGGGAAGGGTAGCGGATGTATGGCTAATTACCATGTTTCTCTTTTATTAGATATGATGTTATGATCCGGGGACAGCATCCACTGGCCGTGGACCGTAGCCAGGGGAATGCCATGGTCCTCCAGGGACCTATATATCCACCTCTCCTGGGGACTTGACAAGGGTGCCTCATGCCAAGGGAGGTCACTGACTCCCTATAGGACCCTGACTTTTATTTTGTGGTTCTATAAAAACCATGTTCACACTTTTCACTCTATTGTTACCACAACAGGGCATTTGCATCCGGCATGTCAGTGTCCTGCCCTGGGCAGCTCACCCACCTGGGCACTCGCCCTCTGGTCTGGCGACCCACCAAGAGGGAAGTTCTCATTTTGTTATTAGTGGAAGAGCTTCCAGGGTAAAATCTCTTCATTTTCTTTGGCCAGAAAGTGTATGGTTTGTGTGTTTGTTTGTTTTTAAAAGAATGGAGACTTAATCTCTGAATGGTGTCCATGTTCTGATCCCCATGGGTGGGATAATGGCCTGACATCTCCTCTTTGTCCCACCTTCTGCCTGTTCAGCCCTCCCCTCCTTCCCCCCAGGCAGTGGGCGGCTGGTTCCTTCCCAAAGTGCTTACTTGGAAAGAATGTGGCTGCTGGCCTCTTCTAGAAGAGCCCTTTGAGTCAGGGCCTAGCAGAGACAGGAAGGAGATCTCCATGAAGGTGGACATGTGGGGAAAGGAGTGCTCAGGGAAGTGTGTCTCCTTCCCAGGTCCATGAATCAAGTCCTTTCAGGGGAGGGTTGGTGCCTGCTAGTTTCCATCATGGAATTGGGAGTCTCCTTGACTCTCTCCTGGCCCCTCTCCATTTTGGGGCTGACAGCCAAATACTGAGACTCCTTTGCTCAAATCTTTGACATCTCCAAAAAAAAAAAAACAAAAAACAAAAAAAACTGGAGGCCAGAGGAGCCAAAGTAAATGGCTTTCCGGTGTTTGTGATGGGTTGGGAAGCCCGATCCCTTCCTAAGCGCCCTGTCCTCAGTTTCCTGGCAGCTTTGTTGCAACCTCAGAATAGACAAATCATGAAATAGCTAGAATGATGCAAGAATGTAATACATGTATATCTAGAAACAGAAATACACACACACACACACGCACACACACAGACACACACACTAGTAGCCCGGTCCACAAAATCCGTGTACTGGGATAGGGGGGAAAGGGGCCCCTCAGTCTGGCCTGCACCCTCTCCAATCTGAGACCCCTCAGGGAATGTTCAACTACCTGTTTGTACCCACACTTTTAACAGATAACAGCTCCATTGTTGTTTCTTTCTTCTCATGCTTAAAACCATTGGAATTAGTAGGTATTCAAAGTGTGTATACATTTTGGGGAGAAACCCTGTATATCTCTAGTCAGCAGTGAAAGAAACCAACAGCAGATTTGGAACCCCCAGACAGGGAACCTGGCTCACTCCCCACATGTCTCCCCACTTCACTTTCCACCTTCGTGGGCAGCGGGAGAATCAATGTTTTCTCTCATTAATTCTGAAAAGCACGTCCTGTCATCCATTGCCCGGCAGGAGTGCACTAGGCCCCAAGCAAGCGAGGCTCAGTCAGGGCAGCCTTCGCTCATGGGTGCTGGCACCCAAAGTGCACATTCCTCCTCTACAGTCGCCCCTACTATTCCACTGTTTCACTGAGAGGATGGAATTCCTCTCCGCCTCTGGGTTCTTGACCTTGAACGCTGACTGAAGGCACCTCAGTGAGGGCTGCCTGTGCCCACCAGGTGTGTCTGTCTGCACCTGCTCCCGCCTCAGCACCTGCATTAGCCCCACAGAGGTGATCTCGTTGCTGCACTGGCCTCCTTTGGGAACAGGGCGTCACCACTCCGCCCTCTCACTGTCGTCTCACAGGCACCCAATCTCAGCACCCAGAACACCAAGACACTCTCCAAAGGACGTGAGCATATCAGAGGGGACGTGTGCACATCCTGTGGGGGTGTTAGGCATGCTGGGGTTGATGGAAGTAAGGTGGAGAAGCGGGGGGAACTTGTGTACGCCTGCCTTGGTCTTCGACTCTTGCAGGCGCCCGAGAGTGACAGTGTGCTGGAGGATATTCGCAGGCAAGGAGGGTATGCACACTGGAGGCCTGTGGCTTTGCAGATCTGCAAACCCCCGTGATGTGGCCAGGAGGACGTCAATCTGGCCTGCCACGGTGGCTGTCCCTGGATCCTGCACCTTCTGGGCCAGGAGGTGGGACTTGCACAGCCACTCCTGGGCACTGATGGCCTGCAGGTGCTACTTCAGCTTAGCCTGCAGACTCTGCTTGGCAGGCTCATGGCTGCCACCGCAGCTATGTGGGGAGTATAGCCCGCCCTCAGGTGGCCCGCCTCCCCTGTCCAGAGGCTCTCTACGCGCTGCCTACAGGCCTGGAGCGACCTGGGAAGGGCCAAAAGCCAGTGCACGCTGCTCAACTGCCAGGAGTGACGGGCTGGGTGGTAGCCAGGCGTCCTGCCCTGCCCAACCCCGGCCGCTCCACCCCTGTGCACGCTGCTGCCCACCTCGCTGAGTCAGGGATCCGGGTCCTTGGTCTGGCGGGCAGCCTTGTGCGCTGCCGGCCCTGCCTCTCCAGGTCAGGGATCCGGGTCCCTGGTCCCGTGGGCAGCCTTGCGTGCTGCCGCCCGGCCTCACCAGGTCGCAGATCTGGCCTGAGTCCTGCCAGCAGCTTGGTGGGCTGCAGGCCCCGCCTTCAGTATGCAAATTAGCTGCCATCTTTGTTGGCGGTTAATTTGCATATCGAGATGATTAGCCAATGTGAGGCATAGCAAAGGTATGGTCAATTACGTTTTTTGTCTATTATTAGATAGGATTGAGAGAGCTTTCACAATGGACAGCAACCTGTGAGGACCTTGGTAACTGTTACCCTTGGCCAAAGGTAGGTAGGGGTTTGCTTGTCTGGATCCTGAGTTTGGAGAGGGCACTTAGCAGTGAACCTTGACTGGTAAGTGTCACCCTGCTGAGCGGCTGCTGGGGTGGCTGCAGTCCTCCATCCTGAGGCTGGGTGGTAGGCCTGGGAGCCCACAGAAGAGGGCCTCTTTGTGCTGGGTAGCTCCCTACCCAGGCCCTGCGAGCTCTGCTTCACGTAACACAAAAGGCCAAAAGCTCCTTTATCATCTGTTAATTAAGTGCAATAAATTTTTCTGGAAAATGGCAAAGATGACATCCAGGTGGATGTTGCTATTTTGTGGTGTTGGGGATGCCAGATCACCACTTGGTTTTATTTTTCTAAGTGCATGTGATGTGACAGAGTGTGTGGGGCTCTGCATCCTCCCTTGGGAGCTGGGATTCCAGCGAGACCTTTTTTCTTACCTGTGTTGGGGGAAGGAGGCAAGGAGAAAATTCCTTCTTCCCAGCTGGCAACAGCAGTAGCAGACCACAGCCCATTGGCCTTATATGCATATGTGCATGCGAGTGTGTCACTGCTGGTGGGCAGAGTGATGTGGCAGGGAGGGGAGCTGGGAATGTAACCTTTTCAAAACAAAATTAAATATTTTGAGATGAGAAAAAAAAATATTTTTATTGATTTCAGAAAGGAAGGGAGAGAGAGAAAAAAAAAATAACAATAATGATGAGAGAGAATCATTGATTGGCCATCTCCTGCATGCCCTCCACTGGGGATCAAGACTGGAACCCCAGCATGTGCCCGGACTGGGAACAATCTACCACCTCCTGGTTCATAGGTTGATGCTCCACCTCTAAGCCACACCAGCCAGTCAAGGAAGTTTTTTATATAATCTTTGATTGATATTTGCATTGGAATTATTTTCTCTTAGTTGATGTCTTGCTTTTTGCTTTTCATAAGGGTAGCTAGCTAGCTTAATTAGGCAGACAGGAAGGGAGGGGGTCCAGAGAGGATAGAGGCATCTTGTCCTGAACAATTAAAGCAGCCATAATTTAGATCAAAAGAAGCCCTGGCCTGAGCAGGTGGGAGAGCCATAGTGGTAATAAAACATCTCTGGCCAGGAAAAAAGAGGCTGTTTTACTCTTTGAGCAGAGAAACCAGCGGTTTCAGTCTCAAGGCTTGGCAAGATATTGTTACTAGGTTTTAAAGCAACCATTAGGCAGATCAAAAGCAGCTCCAACCTGAACAGACAAGAGACAGTCTTAGCAATAGAAACTTAGAATTAGGGACTGCTGGAACCTGGAGGTGCTCACTGTCGCTTTAAGACAGATTCTGCCTGTGCCCTCCTGAGCCCTCATTGGGGCCAGGCGGCTAAAGCCAGAGAGGCGGTAGAGGAGCGCGAAGCCAGGCGCAGGGTCGCAAGAAACCGCTGCTGCTGCCACCCTCCTGGCCCCGCAGCCCCAGGCGGTCCATGGGGCAGGCGCAGCAACCTTGCGGGCTCGGGCAGTCCCAGGGGGCGGCCGCTTATCGCAGCCAGGGAGGCCGGGCGCGTCCAGCCCGGCCCCCGAGCGCCAGCCACGGTCCCCACCTCCATGGACGCTTTCAAGTGGGGCATGAGCCTGGAGCGGCTGCTGGAGGGGCTCCGGCCACCGCAGCCACCGCCGCATGACATGGGGCCCGCCTTCCACTTAGCCCGAGCCACGGACCCCCGGGAGCCGCTCGAGAACTCCGCCAGTGAGTCGACAGGGAGCTGCCAGATCTGGTTCAAGAATCCGCGAGCCAAGTGGCCTAAGTGTGAGCGTAACCAGCAGCTGGACCTGGGCAAGGGCGGCTACGTGCTGCAGTTCAGCGGCTTGGTGCAGCCTTACGAGGACGTGTATGCTGCCGGCTACTCCTACAACAACTGGGCTACCAAGAGCCTGGCGCCAGCGCCACTCTCCACCAAGAGCTTCACCTTCTTCAACTCCATGAGCCCGCTGTCGTCGCAGCCCATGTTCTCGGCACCCAGCTCCATCTCCTCCATGACCATGCCATTGAGCATGGTCCCGGATGCCGTGCCTGGCATGCCGAACTTGGGTCTCAACAACATCAACAACCTCACTGGCTCCTCGCTTAACTCGGCCATGTCCCCAGGCGCCTATCCTTACGGCACACCCGCCTCACACTACAGTGTCTACCAGGACACGTGCAACTGGAGCCTAGCCAGCCGGCGGCTCAAGTCCAAGCAGCACTCCTCATTCCGCTACAATGGCCTGCAGGGCCCGGCCTCCAGCCTCAATGCCTGTCAGTACTGTGCTGGGCTGCATATCTGGTGCTTTGGCCAGACGGGTCATCCTGTGCTGTCTGTTCCTAAAACACATAGATAGGAAGGTACTGACATCAGGCCAGGCCTTGAGATATGATCTCATGGCCCCTTCCCAGCAGGCAGGCCTTCTTTCTCAGAAGGCCCGGAAGTCTCATTCCAAATTTGGGAGACAAAGGACTGGGAAAAGTATAAATAAAGAGAGTTTCCTCCATATTGGGAGGCCCAGAATTTGAAAGACACATTTTCTCTGGGCCTCCACAAAATTTAATAATATGTAACTCCTGTAGTCTGCGCTGCAGTTCAGCTTCTGCTTCGGTAGGGTGCTGTAACTGCAGTCAGCTGGCCAGCTTAATAAAGGCTCTTAAATTTAAATTCTGAGTCGGTGGTCTATCTCGCTGAGTGAACCCATAACAAGTACAACAGTTGACCGCCCAGCCGGCCATGAGGGTCGCTGATGCGAAGGGGAGGGGGGGCAGAGGACTCACGCAGGGCCTTGCTCTGTGAGCCAGCCATGTCCCTGCTCAGCCCCTCCTCCCTCGCCCCCCTCCGGGTTGGTTTTGTGTTTGCTTTTCCGGACCCCACTCTGCCCTCCAAAACCAGACAAAACAAAAAGACGTCGGAGCGAAGTGCTGCAAAAAACGGATGAGTTGCAATTTCCCTCAGGATGGCGCGGGTGGCGTCTGTGCACTTTCTCAGGCCTCGGCGGGCGGCCAGGCCCAGTGACACCAAGAGGATGCCCTCGTTGCCCATGTTCCCGCCGCCCTGACCCGGACTGTGCCCCCGTGCCTGTGAACTGGACGCGCTGGAGCCTGGCCTAGGCCCCTACAAACCAAGACGCCCCCTCCGAGCTGGGCCCGGCAGAGCGAACCTTAGCTAGATCCGGATCCGAGTTGGAGCGAGCATTGGGCCGGAGATGAAGGTGTCTAGCCCAGGACCAAGGACTTGCTGAGGAGCTGCATGTGGCCCCGGCGTGCCCCCAGGAACCCTCGCCGGCCTGGCGCCTGGGAAAACTATTTAAAGGCTACAGAGCCACAGATGCGGCAAGAGGATAGGGTGGGCTTGTCTCTGAGCACCCCAGCTTCCCTGCAGGCCCAGGTCCTCTGCTCCACTCCGGGCTAGAAGTTGGCCCCCTGGTCCAGGCTCAGAGCTGCGGTGCAAGAAGAGTGGAGCCAAGCCGGGGAGCTCCGGGCATGGCCACGGCCTCTCGCTGCTCCCACTTTGCACACCAGCTCTCCTGCCTGCGCCCCTGTTTACAGTGTCCTTGTGTATGTCAGACTGACTGTATAGAATTATAAATATGTCTATATTGACTTGTCCATGTATGTCTATTAAAACCATAGTATGAGCATGCTAACCAAAAAAAAAAAAGAAAGAAACTTAGAATTAGGAATTTTAGAGAGTATCTGTTTGCAATAAAGTTTCTGTACTTCTCACCTACTACTTTTGTCCTTGGCTTTATTAATCAAATCCATCTTTACAAGAATCTGGGAAAGAAATCACCCTTGCACACTGTTCACCAAAACACCCCCTGAATCATATTATTATGACATTTTAATGAGTGAAATATTTTAATTCCTTTTTATCGTTATAATTAACATCCTATATAATAAAACCCTAATATGCAAATTGACTGAATGGCTAAATAACCCATCACTATGATGCACACTGACCACTGGGGGCAGACGCTCAACACAGGAGCTACCCCCTGGTGGTCAGTGTGCTCCCACAGGGGGAGCACTGCTCAGCCAGAAGGCTGGGTTCACTGCTGGCAAGCGCAGCAAGGGTGGCAGGAGCCCCTACTGCCTCAGCGGGAGCGCTAAGCATGTCCAACTGCCGACTTAGGCCCACTCCCCATGGGGAGCAGGGCTAAGCTATCATTCAGATATTCCCCCAAGTGCTCCAGGACTGCGAGAAGACACAGGCTGGGCTGAGGGACCCCCCCTGAGTGCACAAATTTTGTGCACCGGGCCTCTAGTATAACATATTAGTCTTAGGTGTACAACATAGTTATTTGATATTTATACAAGGTATATATTGCAAATGATCACTATAACTAAGTCTAGTTAACATTCATCACCATACATGGTTACAGAATATTTTTCTTGTGATCAAAACTTTTAAGATTTGCTATCTTAGCAACTTTAATTGACTAAAGGTGCAATGCTGTATATTACATCCTAATGACTTATTTATTTTATACCTATAAGACTGTACCTTTTGATTTTCCTTTACCAATTTCTGCTACTCCTCTTCCAGTGCCTCTTGCAACCCCCAATCTATCTATAATAATTAAAGTGTAACATGCAAATTGACTGAACAACTGAGCAGCAGAATGACCATCTGGACGACCTTCCGGATGACCATGTTATGAGACTCACTGGTGCCAGGCCAGCCAAGGCAGGTGCAATGCAATTGGTTGGGTGGCCTGGCCATCACCCCATGATCACCCTGCAGAGGAAGGCCGAGGCCACTGGCCGGTGGAGCAATTGATCTGGGCGGGGAGCCCTTCCATGGTCGCCTCAAAGAGGGAGGCCCAGGCTACCTGGCCAGTAGTGCTGCGGTGGGTGGGCAAGGCCTTCCTCTGCAGAGCCATTGATAACAGAGCCCCATGATTGATCACCCCACAAAGGGAGGCCCAAGCCAGTGATACTCTGGTGGATGTGCAGGGCTAGCCAGTGATCGCCCCACAGAGAGAGGTCCAGGCCAGCCAATCGATCACACCATACGCCTGTAGCCCGAAGAGGGAGGTGACCAGTGGTGGGGGAGGGGGAGCAATGCCTCACAAATGGCAAGCACTGAGAGATTTGGGAGGATGCCAGATGCCAGCAGCTGGGGGATGGAAAGCCCTGATAGATCCTGAGCACCGGCCAAGCCTAGGGACCCTACTTGAGGGGTCCCTGATTACAAGAGGGCACAGGCCAAGCTGAGGGACGCCCTCCTCCCCTCATGCACAAATTTTGCGTACAAGGCCTCTAGTTCTGTTTATAAATGGGTGTTTTTTTTAGTTCACATATGACACCATATGGTATTTGACTTTCTCTGTTCTGATTTATTTCACTTAGCATATGCTCTTGAGGTCCATCCATGTTGTTGCAAATGGCATGGTTTCATTTTTTCTTATGGCTGAGTATTATATATATATATGTCACATTTTCTTTATCCATTCAGTTGTTGATGAACCCTTAGAGTGTTTTTATATACTGGTTATTATAGCTAATGCTGCAATGAATATAGTACATATATCTTCCTGAGTTAGTGTTTTCTCTTTTTTTCTGGCTAAATACCCAGAAGTAGAATTGCTGGATCATATAGTACATTTATTTTTTATTTTTAATGGTAATAATCTCCATAATGTTTTTCATGGTGACAACATCAATTTCAGTCTCATCATCAGGGCGCAAGAGTTCACTTTCACACTAAGATGATAAAATATCTTCTATTTTTTTCCAGAAGCTTTCTTTTAAATATTCACTTTAACATTTAAGACTATGATTCATCTCAAATTTAGTTTGCATATCATGTGAGTTGAAGGTCAATATTCTTTTCCCCCCTCAAAATATTGTTCCTACACAAAGCAGAAGGGCAGAGAGAACAATAGAGTCTAGTTTAAGTTTTGCAGGATTATTGTTAGGGTTCTCAGAGGAATGAAAATAAATTTTCTTCAACATTGAATTCAAACTCCCCTTTCTATGACTGTGGAATTTACATTTTGAATTGTGGGAAGAAACAGACTAAAGGAAGAGAGTAGAAGACTGAGAGGTGGGTAGCCTGTGGATGGACAGTAATTACCCAGAAGAATTTTGTAGACAGGGAGGGTGAAGCATCCACACATAAATCCATTTTGCACAGAGGCAAGGACTTCTTCTACCAGAATCCCAGAATCCCATCTGTGCCCACAGACCATTAGCCACCACCCAACCAAGAACTGTACTCTGTCTGCACCTTGCAGTCAATTGTCCCAGGTCTCCCTGATTTTCAGCCAGCCCATGAGCCATAGACTACTTGGCAGGAATGATGATCAGTATGTCCCATGGCTTTGTTCACTTCCATCAGCTTTGTATTAAATTCACAGCACTCCAACCCTATCTCAAAACCAACCAAACCCTTGAGCAATAGCAAGGGGTTTAGGATGTCTAGGAGAGTGAGGTATGTGAGGGGGAGCAAGTCTATACTGAACAGAAGCCACCTGCTATCTCCTCATTGTAAAATCCATCTCATTATATAATTTAATGTGTCTCTAGACTCAGTAACCATTCTTTCAAATAAAGAATCTATGTAAGCATCATACTAATCATTATTACTATATTCAGCAAGAATTGTTTCACTCTTTAGGGAAACATTGTATTTGCAGTTTATTTCGTCTTTGCAGTTTTTTTGGTTCAACAAAATTACAAACATCCTGATTCTAATTTTAGTTTAGTGGCAACTGTGTGACATTCAGAAGTTGCTCAATCAAGTTGTTCCCTGTGGAGGGAGGTAGCCGGTTAGGAAATTATGTTCCTAGCATTTTTAGGATATGGTACATTTTGTTTCTTTCATTTTCTCCTCCAAAACCTTTACTTCATCTTGAAGTTTCTTGATCTCTTCCTTGTATTTCTCCTGAAGACACTGTAAATTTTCCTGAGAGAAAAAATGAAGACTGAACTCACACAAGGTAAAACATTTCCCACCTTAGCCAAATTATTTCCCTTTTCAATAGCTATGTTAATCCTTCATGAGTTTTTTAAACTTATTTGTGAACTAAGTGAACTTCTCAATTTCTAATATTTCACTCTTTCCAGAGCCGTGGTTGGCAAACTGCGGCTCGCGAGCCACATGAGGCTCTTTGGCCCCTTGAGTGTGGCTCTTCCTAAGCCTTAGGAGTACCCTAATTAAGTTAATAACAATGTATCTACCTATACAATTTAAGTTTAAAAAATTTGGCTCTCAAAAGAAATTTCAATCGTTGTACTGTTGATATTTGGCTCTGTTGACTAATGAGTTTGCCGACCACTGCTCCAGAGTATCCTGTTTTTCATTAATATTTCTGAGTTCTATTTAGCTACAGAAATGTTGTTCTTTTCTAGTTTCTAAACTTTTAGCAACCCAGAATCATATTCTTGGCCCTCTTCACCCACATGCACCACACACTTCCTGAAAATTATATCTTTTTTTCCTTCAACTCTGATCTAGGTATGGTGGCCTCTCAAATATCTATCTAAGAAGGTGAGACAGATGAGTGAATTCCATTGGGAAGGCTACTACATGATTCAGAATCATGACAGATGTTTGATCAGGGAACTTAGTACAACTCTCCAAAACTTGGAGGCAAGATAACAGTTAATAAGTTGAGGAGACCACGGCCTGTGCCAGTCCACACTGTATTTCTGGGTGGACATCTACACACAACAATGACTTGGAGTAGAGCCTAAGAACAGGATGATACAAACAGCCTGAGTATGTAATTACATGATTAATAGTGTATATGGTCACGGAGTCTTCCTCCTATTCATTAGGGTTCTTGCAGAGATAAAGTTATACCAGGTCTGGCAGAAAGAGAATCAACTTGAACTCCACTGAGTAGGATAGACAGACAGCTATTCTTCCACAAGGCAGGACTCAGAAACATTACTTATCCCTAATGAAATTACAATTTCCTCATTTGAAAATGAGAATATCATAGTACCTACAACTTAACATAAGGATTTGAAAACATATTGATTGTAAAGCTATTGCACAGTGCTTGGCAGTGGAAAGCTACTATTTATTGTTGATTTAATGATAAAGGATTCCATGAGATTTTACCCTGCAAGTAATACCCTTTAGTAACCAGAGATGGTCACAGGTAGAAGCAGTATGAGAATGAAGTGTCTACTAATGTTTGGGCTAGAAAAATTCTTAATCTTACATAACAATCTAACTTCTAAGCACATTTTTTATTCAGTGTAGAGGAAAATAAAATGGCGATGACAGAGTTGAATGCCTAAAGTTTAAGATTTAGAATTCTCTCTTGCTCTGCCATGAACTGGGAATTCTCCATCTCCATCTTCTCAATCAATTGCTTCATTTTTACCTCATGGATCTCTTTTTCCTCTTCCATCATCTGATCATTTTTCTTTTGCATTCCCTCCAACATTTGTCTTATAGATTCTGAGGAAGAAAAATAAGAGAGAAACATAAGGATTAAATTGTTATAGTCTTATTTTGCCTTTCAACCCATGTTTTTTGTTTTATTCTTACTTCATAGAGAAAACTTCTTGTGAGAATTTTTGAACTGAGTAAACAAAACTGAGTAATTTCAAGTGTAAATTTTAAGTGTAAAAAAATCCCCTAAGACTATGAACTAGACTTGTTATTCTTTGATTTTAGGTCCACTGATATGGCTAACATTAAACAATTATAAGGCTTCAGATTACCTGGAGTGTTTTTGTTTGTTTGTTTGTTTGTTTTTGGAAAAGTTTTGTTGAGGTATAATAATAATGCAATATACTGTCACATAAGTTTTGATCTACCTATCATACATGTATGCACCTGTTAACCACCTAAGTAATGAGCATGCACATCACTCAGAAACATCTACATCTTCACATGCCCTTACGAAACTCCTCCCTCCTGAACATAAACCCTCATCCCCATCACTGACCATGGCCCAGCTTCCTGTCACTATAGAACTGCTTGCATTTTCTGGAATTTTACATAAAAGGAATCATACAGTATGTAGACATTTTTCACTGCCTTCTTTCACGCAACATATTTATTTTCAGATTCATCTAACATTCTTCTATGTATTGATAGTTTATTCCTTTTTATTGTTCAGTAGTATTCGCTTGTATGCATATGTTAAAATTTGTTCATCATTCACCTGTGGATGGACATTGTTTCAGTTATTGGCTATTACCAATAAAGCTGTCGTATGCACAAACTTTCATTTTTCCTGGGGATAGATGTAGAATCAGAATGATTAAATTGCATGTAGGTATTTGTTTAACTTTTTAGGAAACTGACAACCTTTCCCCAGTGATTTGGCATTTTACATTTCCACCAGCAGTGTATAAGGGTTCCAGTTGCTCCACATTGCTACCAATATTTCAGATGTTTTGTCCTTTTAATTCTAGTCATTCTATTAGGTGCATAGTGGTGTTTCATTGTGGTTTGAATTTCTACTTTTCTAATAAGTAATGATGTTACTAACTAATGATGTGGTTTACTGTGCTTATTGCCATCCAAGTTACTTTTGATGAAGTATCTGTTCACATTATATCATTTTTTTTCTTTTTACTTGGGACATTTGCTTTTCCAATTAGTGAGATATTTGTTGAGTTTTAAGAATTCTTTAAATATCTTGGATACAAGTTCTTTATCCAATGTGTGATTTTCAAATAGTTACTTCCAATCTGTGACTTGTCTTTTCACTAAAAGAATGAAAATTCTGATTTTCACAAAAAGTGGAGTTCTTAATTTTGAAGTATAATTTATTATTATGATATCTGGAGTGTTTTCAGCTGTTCTCACCTTCAATCACATTTTTCATCTCTTCCTTTTTCTCTTTGTATTTCTTCTGTATCTCTTCTGCCTAGTGATGCAGAGGAATTTACAATTAAGAAATGACGACTATGGGTTTATGGAAATCCCAGTAATGCATGCACTCAGTTAAATTTAATTTTATTATCCACATAACAATTATTGTAGAATTCAAATAGCTTTTTGACTCTTTTTGTCCAATATTTCCGAACCTCATGATCTGGTAGCAGGAGTATCTTTGTTTTATATCTTCCTAAGTTCCCTTATCAGGATCTCACTGGGGTTGTGAAGGAGTTGGAACTTTCTCTGGCTGGACACCTATGCCAGGAATATGTTTCAGTCCTAAGGATGTTTTTTTGAAAGGATGGAGGTTTAGTTTTAACTATTTCTTAATTCCACTGAGGTAGGATGACCATATACATTATGCATAATGGGAACTACTGACTCTCCAGAGAATATGGGCTATCAAACTCCAGGTAGGGGCAAAAAATAAATTTACTCTGGATGTGTAGAATCAAGCAGGCTGATGTGAACACCAATGTAGCACAATTTAGGGCTTTCATTATCCCATATTTCATATCTGTTACTTTGAGACCAGATGGCTCTATATGAAATGTCTTTGATGGTTCACCAAAGATCCTAAGAACTGAAGTCCTACTCACCTGGGCACAATAGGACCCTGTAATCACCACAAACAGTAGATCATGAGTATGGGCCATGTTATTTGAACCCCCTAATTCTAATACCACAGAAGGTGCTGAGTCCTAAAGACATGGGGCTTTAGAATGATCCCATTTACTTGACATTTCACTGAATCATATGCCTTTAGTGAAGGCATACTTTACAGTTATAGTAAACAGTCATACTTTACAGTTTATGACTTTAGCATTTTGGTCTTCCCTTCACCTGAGGAACTAGGTGACTGTCCTTCAGGCTTTGCCCACATCCCACCCCGACCTACCATCAGCATGTGCTGCAGAATTTTTTCCTGCTCTTGCAGTTTGTTTTTCTGCTCTTTCATCTTCTCATTCATCTGGGCAATGTTTTCCTGGTAGCTTCTCTCTAGAGCCTCCATTTTTTGCTGTGTTTCATTCAGTGTCTGTGTTAGCAACTCCTGTTTTCGTTCCAATTCCTCGGTCTTGGCTTGTTCAGCTGTCCCACAATGGTTTTACAGAGAGGAGAAAATAACAGTTATAACTAGCTGTACCCTTCAGAGGTAACACTAAAATGGTTTTAAAATGGCAGAGAGGAATTGCTGAATATTCTTACTAACAATACCAGCAAAACATGTTTCAGAATATGAAGTAAAAGCACTGGATGCCTGAGGGAGCAATTAAAACTCACCTGGTTATTTTTGGATTTAGCCACATTGTTCTAAACCTTTTGTGGAAGCACCTTGTTTCAAGAAGGACTTGTTCTTGAGGGGCACTGCAGGAACCCCCCTGCCCTCCATGATCACAGCCCTGCCCTGTACCTTCTAGAGCCTTCCCACCAGCAGTGAGGGCCTTATCAATCTGCATGATGGATTCCTTTGTTGCAGCCTGTGACTGCTTGAAGTTCTGGAGGACCTCCATTGCCTGAGGAAACAAGGAGCACAGACTATTCTTGCTGGGAAAGTCATTGTTCAACAAAACCACAAATTTGACCCTGCAAGTTCATCATCTTTCTTAGGATCCAACAGTGGTTCCCTTTCTTCAAGGGCCACAATAGAAAATCCAACATCTTTAGTTGGGGGGAAAAAACCCAACTTGGCAACCCCAGACTCATCTTAATGATGCCACTTATGGCAGTTCTACAAACACTCTTCAATTGTATGCAATCTCTGCACATTCTTTTTCTGCTGACTGGATGCTCATCTACCCTTTCTTTACTCAGATACTACTAATCAATACTTCAACTTATAGCTTCTACCTCCTCTTCCAAGAAACTGTGCTACACTTCCTCCTCAGATTTGACTGGGGTGCCAGGTACACAGACAGGCCCATCTAGCTATACCACTTGCTGGCTGTATGTTCTTGGGTAACTTATGAGGTTCTCAGTGCATCTCATTTCTCTACGGTATTGTGGGTATGACATTAGTTCTTACAGTCATATTATTCTAAAGATTAAAGTGATAATCAATTTAAATGATCAACTTAAAAATATACTTGCTTTAAGAAGTGTGTGCTCAATATAGATCAACCATCACCATCATTCTATCATTATTATCATCACTATTAGTTTTTACTTACATGATAATCATTATCCTACCAATCCACTTGACTATTTATATTTCCTTTTTAGGTAAGATCATAAGCTTGTTGAGAACATTGTTTCATTAATTATGTATCCCTTATACAGAGTGATAAACTATTACATTGTTTCCTAAATGAAAGACATGTTCTCTTTCATCTACATTCCTGATAATAAATCCTATATTTAGGGGGGAAATTCTGGCTTATTTAAGAGTATTTAACTAATTGTAGATGTAAAAGGTAAAAATGTACAGATATCGATATGCTTTGCTATGTCTTCACAAATGGTCCTATTGTCTTAGATTTTCAAAAGAACCCACAAACACTCTTTGACTCTATTGGCTAGTCTTCCCCTTCATTTTATTAATCACCTTCACTCCTTTCCTGGGCACCAATTCATAGGACCTTTCAATCTTATTCATTTCCTCTGAGTAAAGAATGTATCCTCCAGGTACAGAGAAAGTTCCTTTCGAAATGCCTTCCATCAGCCGCTCTGAAAGCTGTGTAAGCTGAGCCTGGCAATATTTAAGAGATTCCTCTTCATTCTTCAGCAAGAATTTTTTCTTCTTTTTCTTTATGATGTCCTGCCACAGAAATGTGGAGAAATACAAAGGAAAGAGGCTGTTAGAAGGGAAGAGCCAAGTGTGATCCTCTTGGAAGAAGCAGTTTTATGGCATTGAGTTGGACTGGAGTATGGAACCATAAACCATGGTTAAGAAGCTCATTTTAGTCACAGTTTAGACCAATTCATTTTGTGACCTGTGGAAAGTTCCTCAGTTCTCTTGGGTTCAGGGTCAACATTTGTGAAATGATGGTGTTGGTAGACATGAACACCAGGGTTCCTTCATTTTTTCAATTGAGATATTACATTATTTTGGCTTCAGGTGTCCAATGTAATGGTTTGATATTTATATACATTGCAAAATGGTCACCACCATGTCTAATTATTGTAGTCACCTTACATAGTCATAAACATTGTTTTTTCTTTGATGGGAACCTTTAAATTGAACTATGTTAGCAAATATCAAATATGCAATACAGTATTATCAAGATTCCTTTATCAGTCATAAGATTAACAGTGGCCCAGCAATGAGCAATGGAAAGTTCAATATAACTGGAAGTAGACTTTCCTCTGCAAACTTGGATTGCTATGGATAAAAATATATACACAGTAAATGAATTGTCCACTAATGAGATAAGTGATCACTGAACAGACTTTTGAACTTCTCATGAACTATTATAATGAGGGCTTGATTGTATCAAAATACAGGAAAATAAACTTTTTGCTATACCTGAAAAATTACAATTTTATTGGTTTTCTTCTGGATTGAAGTGACAGTTTTATAACTCGTAGGATGGTCAATGACAGACTCAAAAACAAGGTGAAGGTGTTTTTATGAGGCAGAATTATGTTGTCCTCAAGAGTTCTCTCTCCTGGCATCCATACATGACAGTCTCTAGGGCTGTGCATATACTAAATATTGATCATCTGATTAGATTTTTTTACGTGGCACTGGCTCATTTTAAGAAATGGAGATTACTCTTGGCAATGTAGCAGGATACAAAATTAACGCCAAGAAATCTATGGTATTTCTATACACCAAGAGTGAACTTACAGAAAGAGAGACTAAAAAAAAAATCCCATTTACCATAGTACCAAAAAAATTAAGATACCTACGAATAAATTTAAAGAGGTAAAAGACCTCTACTCAGAAAACTACAGGATGTTGAAAAAAGAGATAGAGGAAAACATAAACAGATGGAAGAGCATACCATGTTTTTGGATTGGTAGAATCAACATCATTAAAATGTCCATACTACCCAAAGCAATCTATAAATTCAACACACTTCCTATTAAAATACCAATGGCATATTTCACAGACCTAGAACGAACTCTCCAAAAATTCATCTGGAATAAAAAAAGACCCCAAATAGCTGCAGTGATGCTGAGAAAGAACAAAGTAGGTGGGATCTCAATACCAGATATCAAGCTCTATTACAAAACCACTGTTCTCAAAACTGCCTGGTACTGGCACAAAAACAGACATATAGGTCAATGGAATAGAATAGAGAGCCCAGAAATCGACCCGAAACAATATGCTCAATTAATATTTGACAAAGGAGGCAAGAACATACAATGGAGCCAAGATAGTCTCTTCAATAAATGGTGTTGGGAAAATTGGTCAGATACATGCAAAAAATGAAACTAGACCACCAACTTACACCATACACAAAAATAAACTCAAAATGGATAAAAGACTTAAATGTATGACGGGAAACCATAAAAATACTAGAAGAATCCAAAGGCAACAAAATCTCAGACATATGACAAAGCAATTTCTTCACCGATACAGCTCCTAGGGCATTGGAAACTAAAGAGAAAATAAACAAATGGGACTACATCAAAATAAAAAGCTTCTGCACAGCAAAAGGAACCATCAACAAAACAACCAGAAAGCCCACTGCATGGGAGAACATATTTGCCATTGTAATCACCGATAAGGGTTTAATCTCCAACATTTATAGGGAACTTATACAACTTAACAAAAGGAAGATAAACCATCCAATCAAAAAATGGGCAAAGGACCTAAATAGACAATTTTTGAAAGAAGACATAAGGAAGGCCAAGAGACATATGAAAACATGCTCAAAGTCACTAATCAAATCAAAACAACAAGGTACCATCTAACACCTATCAGAATGGCTATCATCAACAAATCAACAAAGGACAAGTGCTGGAGAGGATGTGGAGAAAAAGGAACACTCGTGCACTGCTGGTGGGAATGCAGACTGGTGCAGCCACTATGGAAGACAGTATGGAGTTTCCTCAAAAAACTAAAAAATGGAACTCCCATTTGACCCCGTGATCCCACTTCTAGGAATATATCCCAAGAAACCAGAAACACCAATCAGAAAGGATATATGCACCCATATGTTCATAGCAACACAATTCACCATAGCTAAGATCTGGAAACAGCCTTAGTGCTCATCAGTAGATGAATGGATTAGAAAACTGTGGTACATCTACACGATGGAATACTATGCTGCTGTAAAAAAGAAGGAATTCTTACCATTTGCAACAGCATGGATGGAATTGGAGAGCATTATGCTAAGTGAAATAAGCCAGTCAATGAAGGAAAAATACCACATGATCTCCCTCATTTATGGATAATAAAGACCATTATAAACTTATGAACAAAAATAGATACAGCGCAGGGCAGCCTCGAACAGACTGCGAAACTACAGCGGGAAGGCTGGGGAGGGTTGGGGGGTGGGAGGGGGGGTAAGAGATCAACCGAAGGACTTGTATGCATGCATATAAGCATAACCAATGGACATAAGACAGTGTGGGGTAGGGGAGGCCAGGGGATTGTCAAGGGCAGGAAAAAAAGGAGACATATGTAATACTCTTTGTAATATTTTAAGCAATAAAACAATTAAAAAAAAGAATTTGTGATGCGATATTAACTAAAAAAAATGAGAAATGGAGATTACTCAAGTGGGCATATATAAACACATGAGTCTTTAAAAGTAGTTTTCTCTAGTTGGTAGCAGAGAAGTAGTCAAAGTATTAGAAACAAGACAAGGATACAATGCACCATTGCTGCCTTGAATATGGCAAGGAGGCCAAATGACCCTCCTAATGATATTATATTGGTTTCAGGTGTACAACATCTGAATCTTGTTTTCAGCTCTTGGTAAACAGAGAAGAGCACCCACACATCTTGTGCTAGGAACTCACCTGAAGAATTTTTACAGAATAACTTGAGTGTTTCTATTAATAAGCACATATTAGTTTGCTTTGCCATAATGGAAATAAAGAACCAATCATTCAGAAAAAGGATGAATGGTAGTCTATAGAGCCCAGTCACTCACATGAATCCAAACTTTTTAAAATAAGAAACATATGAACTATGGGGAAAATGGGAATTTGTAGCCATTGATCAAGAAGAACAGAAATTAGGAAGATATATGCTAAGACCTATTACCTGAAGCTTCTTTTGGAACACCTGGTTGTTATCTTTGAAGGAATGCTTCAAGAAGACTGCAATGGCTTTCTTCTCACAGGTTGCGTGCAGGCCCAGCAGTTCCTGCAGAGTGTCTGTGGGGAAGCTCACTCTCTGGGCCATCTGCTTGCTGTAGTGGTCCGCTGCCTTCTGCATGGCTGCTGAATTCTCACGCTGAGCCAGAGTTATCACTGCATTTTCCAAACAAGGCACTGCTCCACTGTTGATGGCATCCACATAGGCCTTTGCCAATGTCCCCAGTCCTGAATGACACATGATATTTGAGGAATGGCAGGAAATTCTTACTCACTGTTTCACAAGCTTTAGAGATCTCTCTTCTAAAAATAACAACAATTTTATTGAAATGAAAATTTCTGTTTTGTCTTTTTTCCTTTCCTTCTCATCTTCTTCCTTGTCCTCATTCTTGTCTCCTCCTCCTTTATATACTATACTAGAGGGCCAGTGCATGAGATTTGTGCACTGCAGGGGGGCTCCTTAGCCTGGCATGTGCCCTTTCGCAGTCCAGGACCCCTTGCTCCTTACTGCTCACCTGCCTGCTGCTCTTTACTGCTCATTCCCTGCTCCTTATCACTGCCTCAGAGGCGGGAGAAGCTCCTGCCACCACTCTTTTTTTAAAAAATATACTTTATTAATTTTTTACAGAGAGAAAGGGAGAGGGATAGAGAGTTAGAAGAAATCAATGAAAGAGAAACATTGATCAGCTGCCTCCTGTACACCCCCCCCCCCACTGGGAATGTACCTGCAACTAAGGTATATTCCCTTGACTGGAACCGAACCCAGGACCCTTGAGTCTGCAGGCCAATGCTCTATCCACTGAGCCAAACTGGTCAGGGCTCCTGCCACCACTCTTGTTCTTGCTAGCCATGAGCCTGGCTTCTGGCTGAGCAGCGCTCCCCTTGTGGGAGCGCACTGACCACCAAGGGGCGGCTCCTGCTTTGAGGGTCTGCTCCCTTGTGGTCAGTGCATGTCATAGTGATCAGTCGTTTTGCAGTTTGATTGATTTGCATATTAGTCTTTTATTATATAGGATAAATCTTCTTCCTTGTAATAACATCATTGTATCTCCTATACACTCTCTCTTTTATGGTTCTCAAATTCATCTCATGATAATTTAAACTTAATGATTTCAACCAATATATTCAAGAGTTTCTTGGAAGCATTTTTCAATAAAAATAAACTTTAAAAGTGTTTATTTTACAGATAAGTAAAGTAGATAATTTGGTGGGCAACATTCCTAGTTAAAATTTGGGCCCATATAAAGAAATCATCAAACATTTCAGGATGGTGACTAAAATATTAAATCAAGCATGGGTACAACTCAGCCCATAACACTGTATCTGTGCTCTAGTTGTATAGATCTATGAATATAGCCCTGTACATAAGGCTATATTTAAATTTTCTTCTCAAGTTATATGAACTTTCAGTGGCTTATGTCCTGCTCTATATTTTTCATAAATGGTGTACATTCACACAATACCTTCTGTATCCTCACCAAGATACACTCATCTCATTGGTCTTGTCATCACCATGCAGATTCCTCTCCTTAACAACAGGTTGCGCTTATGTCATTAGTGTATTAGTTTCATGAGATACATTAGGCTTCAATAATCCCTCATATTGGAAACTTTAATGAAAAACTTAAATGTGTGGCCTGAATCTCTGCATTCCCATATCCCATAGAGCAGGAAACAGAACTACTGACACACCCTGAGCACAGTCACAGCTGCATCACATGAAGTAAAATGCAGGACATGCTGTAACAAAGGAGACTCACGATTTCCAGTGACAATGATTCCTTCTCTGAGAGTCTTGGTTTTTGCAGCTGTGAAGATATAGTTACAGAAATTTTTGGATTGAACCTGGAAACTGCACTCCAGTTGGTTTTCTGACACCCCCTCCATATGTTGTAACAAGTTTTTGTCATTTGTAGGACGTTCAAAAATAAAGCACTTTCGCTTGGGAAAGAACTTCCTGATATACTTTCTAGGCATGTTGGAATGTTGGATTTTGGGATTCTCGCCTGTAGGGAAAAAAATAAATAAAAAAGAACAGTGATTGGTAAGACAGTCTTCAGGAAAGGACATACAGTTCTAGGGTTCTTTGCATCATTGTTTCTCTGGTGCTTTCATATATCCTTCTATTAAGTAATGAAAATGAACACAATGCTAATCTTCCCCAAACAGATTTATTTTTATTTTTTGTGCAAAGCCAGGAATAAAAGAAATACTTCTAAGGAAAAAGAAGAGGCATGGAGGCATTCATCCCATCTCAAGGAACTTATGATTGTATCCTTTAGACCTTCCATTGTGTCCAAAGTTTTTACTATTAATTAGATATTTTTGAATGATAGATTAATCCCCCCATATTGTCAGAAGTACTTTTGATATTATAGTCCTCATGTCGGAAATATAATGTGGGTTCTAAAGTCAGAGTCAAACATTTCCTGGTAGATGTGGCAATTTATGATATTGCCAGGACAGACAATACTCAGAACAGTAAAGAACAACTTCTAAAAATCAAAATAACAAATACAGACAATACCCTATCTAATAATAGACAACATGGTAATTAACAATACCTCTGCTATGCTTCCCATTGGCTAATCAGGGCGATATGCAAATTAACTGCCAACAAAGATGGCGGCCGGCAGCCAGGCAGCTGAAGCAAACATGAGGCTTGGTTGCTTCAGTGATGGAGGGAGCCAAGGTTCCCCGCCTGTTGCAGCCCGGCTCTGAGCTCCAGTCTAAGCAACAATGTTGCAATTATAGAAGCTAAACAAACCCCAGATACCTGCTTTCAGCCAGCAGGACTTGGAGCTGGAGCCGCAACAAAGTTTCAATTACAGAAGGTAAATAAATCCCAGAATAAAAAAGAAAAGAAAAAGAGGAGAGACTGGGAGCTTCAGTTGCAGGCTTGGCCCGCCTGAAAACAGCCATCAGCCCCTCATCCAGGCTGGCCAGGCACCCCAGTGGGGACCCCCACTCTGAAGGGGGTGTGACCAGCTGCAAACAGCCATCAGCCCCTCACCCAGGCTGGCCAGGCACCCCAGAAGGACCCCCACCCTGATCTGGAACACCATTCAGGGCAAACCAGCCAGCACCCATCCGTGCACCAGGCCTCTATCCTATATAGTAAAAGGGTAACAAGCAAACTAACCCTAACAGCAGAAAGACTGGGAATGACTGGTCACTATGACACACACTCACCACCAGGGGGCAGACGCTCAATGCAGGAGCTGCCCTCTGGTGCTCAGTGCGCTCCCACAGGGGGAGCTCTGCTCAGCCACAAGCCAGGCTGATGGCTGCCAGTACAGCAGTGGTTGTAGGAGCCTCTCCTGCCTTCTCAGCAGCGCTAAGGATGTTCGACTGCAGCTTAGGTCTTCTCCCTGCTGGCAAGTGGACATCCCCCGATGGCTGCCGGGCTGCCAGAGGGATGTCTGATTGCCAGCTTAGGCCCAATCCCTTGGGAATAAGGCCTAAACCAGCAAGTGGTCATCCCCTGAGGGGTCCCAGACTGTGAGAGTGCACAGGGTGGGCTAAGAGACCCCCCCACCCCGAGTGCACAAATTTTTGTGCACCGGACCTCTAGTCCTATCTAATAAAAGAGAAACATGGTAATTAGCGTACCACCTCTACCCTTCCCATTGGCTAATCAGGGCGATATGCAAATTAACTGCCAGCCAAGATGGCGGTTAACCGCCAACAAAGATGGTGGCTAATTTGCATACATAGGCGCAATGATGGGAGGCAAAAGGGGAAAGACGGAAGAATGGTGGCAGGCAAGAGCTGGGGGGTGGGCAAAGGCAGCCCTGTGGGCTGCCTTTGCCCACCCCCCAGCCAGTGATCGCCATCAGAAAGCCCAGCAGGCCAGGCAACACCCCAGGCAGGGGTGCCGGTGATCGCCATGGCAATCGGAGGAAGAGAGAGCTGGGGTGTAGGACCACTGGGGCCAGGGGTGCCAACTGGCCTGTGGCCCCCTGATCTGCGATGGTGAAAGGAGGGGCGGCCCCAGGCACAGCGGCACCCTGGCACCGGGTACCCCTGTGCTTGCAGTCCCCTGATCTGTGATCTTGAAGGGAGAGGCGGCCCCAGATATGCGATCACGAAGGGAGGAGCTGGGCAGCAGGCACGGCAGCATCCTGGGCACCGGGTGCAGGCCCAAGGTGCAGCCTGCCTGTGGACGTCTGATCTGCCAGGCGAAGGGAGGGGTGGGGCCACAGGCAGCCCCCGGATCTGCAATGGAGAAGGGAGGGGTGGAGCAGCAGGCATGGCAGCATCCTGGGCACCGGGTGCAGGCCCAGGGTTCAGCCGTGCCTGCAGCCCTCTGATCTGCTATCATGAAGGGAGGGGCGGGGCCACAAGCATAGTGGCACCCAGGGCATCCAGTGCAACCGGGCCTGTGGCCCCTGGATAAGTGATCATGAAGGGAGGGGCGGGGCAGCAGGCACGACAGCACCCTGGGCACCGGGTGCTGAGGTGCCTGTGGTCCCCTGATCTGAGATCAGGAAGTGAGGGGCGGGGCCACAGGCAGGGGAGATCGGGGCTGGTGGGGCAACCGCAGAGGTCAGCCAGCACTCAGCTCCCAACCGGCTCTCCCTGGAAACCCGGAAATCCACCTCCCAGGGCAACTGCACAGAAACCAAGCCTGGCGAGCCATGGAGAGGGTGACCTACCTGGAAGCCACGCAGCTTTTATAGTTGAAGTCACCCTGGATGGAGGACTGGGGGTAGCAGGGATCAGAGTCCGCCAAGTCAGCCATGGAACCCCGGGTCCCCACCAAATGACTAGAGCACATGGACTTCAATGGTCCTTGGTCACTTGCTGAGCAGCAGTCAGCCTGGACCAGGAATCAAACCCAAAACCTGACAGAATGGAACCCAAACCTTGGCTGTGGCAGAGGAGCTCTGACCCACAGCAGGGGCCAGGGCACACCAGAGGGATTTTGTTGAGGAGCCCTGACAGGCAGCACCCTGAGCAGTGGGTTAGAACTTCCTCCTGATACAGCAAGGTTGCGGTTTGGATCCCTGGTCAGGGCACAGACAAGAAGCAACCAAAGAGAGCATAGTAAGTGGAACAACACACTGATGTTTCTCTCGCTCCCTTCCTCTCTCTAAAATAATCAATCAATAAAAATGAAAATAAAAAATAAACCCTCTGGCCCTAACCAGTTTGGCTCAGTGGATAGAGCATCGGCCTGTGGACTGAGGGGTCCCGGGTTCAATTCTGGTCAAGGGCATATACCTTTGTTGCGGGCACATCCCCTGTAGGGGGTGTGCAGGAGGCAGTTGATCGATGTTTCTCACTCTGTATCCCTTTACCTTCCTCTCTGTAAAAATCAATAAAATATATTTAAAAAAAATAAAAATAAACCCTCTGGCTTGCAGAGTTGCTAAAACAGTTAGAAAGCAAAGTCTCATCCCTTCCTGTTCATTCAACAAATACTTCATATGCTCCTTCAATAATCACACTGGGAATGGGTGTTTGTTTGTTTGTTTTGGTTAATCCTCACCTGAGGACATTTTTGCATTGATTTTTTTTGTTTATTTTATTTTTTGCAGAGAGTGGGAGGGAGGGAGAAAGACAGAAACTAAAATGAGAGACATCAAATGGTTGTCTCTTGCTGAATCCCCGACCAGGGCCCTGGATTAAGCCGGCAACCCAGGTATATGCCTTTGATTGGAATCCAACCTGGTACCCTTCAGTCTGCCTGCAGAAGCACTATCCACTGAACCAAACCAGCATTTTTTTTTTCTTTTTAAGTCCTCCTCTAAGGATATGTTCTTTTCATTGATTCTAGAGAGAGAGGAAGGGAGAGGGAAAGAGAAAGAGAAACATCGATCAGTTGCCCAAGCAACCCACAACCTGTGTAGGTGCCCTCACCTGGAATTGAACTCATGACCCTTTGGTGCATGGGAGGACACTCTAACTACTGATCCACACCAACCAGGGCCTGGAGGTACAATGAGTTCCCTCAGGGGGAGTGCTGCTCATCCAGAAGCCGGGCTCATGGCTGGTGAGTGCAGCGGAGGTGGCAGGAACCTCCGCGGCAGCACTGAGGAGCAGCAAGCCAAGTGGTAGGGAGCAGCAAGCAGGTGGGCAGTAAGGAGCGAGGGGTCCCAGACTGTGAGAGGGCACAGGCCGGGCTGAGGGATTCCCCCCACCCCCATCCCCAGTGCACAAATTTCGTGCACCGGGCCTCTAGTATATATATATATATATATATATATATATATATATATATATATATATGCTTAATGTAATGCCACTTAAAGATTTCACCTGTTCTCTATCTCAGATTATATTGGATGTGACAATGTCACACTGAGTAATTCTGGGCATATATCAGTTGTTCAATAAATGATTCTTGAATAAATAAATAAAATATTAAATAAGCAAAAATTGACATTCATCTAGGTACCACCCATTTTTCTCTCTGCTAAATCAATTCTGTGTAATGAATTTATTCTATTAACCTGATAACAGGCTATAGAATGAAGAGAGTGATACTATATGAGAGAGGTAATGAATGTTTTTACAGTCTTACTAGAAGAATATATTAATTTGGGGGCCATTAAAACAGACAACATGAAATACATTTTAAAAATGAGTCATTTGATATCTTTGTGATCCTGTCTTCTATATTGATGGGCATTTTTCTTCAAATAGAAAATAGAGGAGCTCTAAACTTAACCAGAACACAAGTATTTGAGCCCTAGGATATCTTAGCACTGGTTGCTATCCTCAAATTTTTCATGGTGTCAATTTTCCTAAAATCTTTGGTACAATGTTGGATATTGCATTTCCTCAGCCAGCTTAAATTTTAGTCACTTGTGTTTTTTCAGTATTGATAACAATTAAAACCATACCCAACCTGTTATATTCATATCGCCATTAGCACAGGCCTCAATGCAATAAAAAATAAAAATTGACCTTAAGAATTGTATCATAGGGTTCACTGATCACATCCTACATTGGGTTTCACTACTGGCAGAGTTGATCACCTTTGAGGCATTTGCATGTTGCCATGTGTATTTACACCCCAACAAGTCATTTCTGAAAGTCAGAGATTGCCGTATAGAACTTATTTTATAGTCCTCTGGCAAGAAATATAATGTGAGCTCTAAACGAAGAGTCAAATGTTATACTTCCACCTCCCAGACCATCCTCTGATACCTGAAACCAACTCCAAGGCATGCTCCAGGTACTCATCTTCACTGATGGTGCGTCCATCTAACTTCAGCTCCAGCATGAAATCTCGTACAACCCAAACAAAGTCTGGAAAGAAACTCACAAACTCGGCTGAGTCACCTTCACCAGAGCTGGGAGAAGATTTTGCTCTGATTAGCTTTGTTAGCTCAGTCACATAGCTGGGATCTTAGCTAAGGAATGAGAAATGTTTCCTGCCAAAATTTCCAGATCACACCCACAAATAATTTTTTTGAACAGTCACATTCACCCAGTGTCCCTTTCTCCTCAACCATGGTTATTGACATGAGGAAAAAACAATGAAAACAATAACAAAATATTCTCAGTTACATTCCCATAGACTCCATGTCACATGGTGGTTCATTTCCTGGAAGGATACTGCAGCTGCTCCAGGGCCTGGTGGTTGATGTGGTTCATGCTGTTGTAGACAAACATGCTGCTCAGAAGCACGGCCAGGGCAAAGATCCATGAGTCATTTTTTGAGTCGCCCTAGAAAGTTCACAGAAGGGGACTGAGCTGTCTACAGTTCATTCTCTTGTTCAGTTGTTCATGCACTATGCCAGCTCTACTAAAACTGAACAGTAGGGCAAATAACATACACTGTGAAGACAATGCTAAATTCAAACCTCATTTTGGTTATTCACACTGTCACCTCTCATGGCTTGTTTTCTTTAGCAATTAAGAGAAGTGAATGACAATGTAAATGTGTGTCAAATATTTAAAGAGTCCCAAGAACATAGAAGGATGCAATGATAAGTGGGTAATGATTTGTTGCAGCTTTCTCTTGACCATGAGCTTACTAGTGACACAAATGCTAGTCAATTAAATTCACAAACTTCTTATTGTACATCTAAAAAATTCCAGATACCACATTTAGTTTGGGGATATAAAGTTTCATAGGGAAATCTCTCACTTTCAAAGATGACTTGCTGGAGGCGCCAATATACATGGTAACATGTAAATGCATCCAAGGTGATCAGCTCTGCCAGGAGTGCCAGCCAATGTAATAACATAAAAGGCAAATGGGAATACAAAACCCAGAAAAATTACTTTGTGATTTCAGGGCAAGAAGGGATATGTCTCAATGAGATGCAATCCCATTAGTTGAAAATAGTAGGCCTTTGCTTTAAAGAAAGGACAGAATGTGAAATTCTGGAGAGAAAAGGACCAGGTTTGTGGAAGGATCTACAGAAGCCAATCAGAATTGTCAAAGTGTGTTAATACAAAGGTATAGCATGTTATTTTATTTGATTGAAGTAGTGGTTATGTGTGTGGTAGGAATAGATGATAACGCTGAACATAACACACTCAGGGTAAATCATGAGTGACTATGCAATAGAATTGTGTACTGCCAAAGACACTAGAGTTATAAGGACAGCAAGTATTTCTGCTGCTATCAGTTGACAGTTATGTTTTTGGTCCTTTACAAATGTAAACAGCTAAAAAGAAGAAGGTTTAGTAAACTACAATCTGTTAGCAATGAGTAAACCACCTTGGGCTTATACGGAGGTCATTACTGAGTGCTTTAAACCTGAATTATGCTAAATGAAATAAGCCAGTCAGAGAAAGACAAGTATCATATGATTCCATTCATATGTGAAATCTAATGAACATAGTGAACCAGCAAGCAACATAGAGGCAGACTCATAGATAGAGAGCAGGCTGACAATTGCTGGAGGTGGGTGAGGGGATGAGGGCTGGAGGTGGAGGTATTGAGAAAAAAGAAAAAAAAAGAAAGATTTCATGTACAGGGCAACAGTGTGGTGACTACTAGGGAGGGATGAGAGAAGTTGGGGGAAGGAATAGGAGGGATAAATGGTGACGGATAGAGACTTGATTTCTGGTGGTAAATACAATATAGTATACAGATACTGTGCTATAGAATTGTGTACCTGGAACCTGTATAAATTTGTTAACCAGTGCCACCCCAATAAATTTAATTAAAAATTAATATTAAAATTAAAAATATCTAAAATCCTGCCCCTACTCCTTTTTGAGTAATGGAAGCCAAAGATCCATCACTCCTATTCTGACTTCATCCTCTGGCTAATACAAATAAGGATACAAGATTGACTGCAACTAACACAGCAAAGACAGAATACCTAAAATTATCACATTTATCATGCTTTTGGTGGGTCATAGGGGTGGGCAAACTTTTTGGCTCGAGGGCCACAATGGGTTCTTAAACTGGACCGGAGGGCCGGAACAAAAGCATGGATGGAGTGTTTGTGTGAACTAATATAAATTCAAAGTAAACATCATTACATAAAAGGGTACGGTCTTTTTTTTTTTTTTTTTTTTTTTTTTTTTTTTAGTTTTATTCATTTCACGGCTGGCTCTAGCATCAGTGATGGCGAACCTTTTGAGCTCGGCGTGTCAGCATTTTGAAAAACCCTAACTTAACTCTGGTGCCGTGTCACATATAGAAATTTTTTGATGTTTGCAACCATAGTAAAACAAAGATTTATATTTTTGATATTAATTTTATATATTTAAATGCCATTTAACAAAGAAGAATTAACCAAAAAAATGAGTTCGCGTGTCACCTCTGACACGTATGTCATAGGTTCACCATCACTGGTCTAGCTTATGAATGTATAGAAGTCAGGCAGGAATTCATCTGTAAAGCCCAGAGACTTGGACTAAAACCTTAATTAATGTGTATCATGTAGCTGAAGTGGTTTTGGAGATTATTAAATATGTTATTTTAATGAAACTTCATTTTTACGTTTCCTACCTTCAAGACCATCAACCTCAGGCACCTTAACTACTAGAGTGCATTGATCCCATAATTATAGCTTCCTCCAGGATGTTTTTCTTATCTTGACGACCAGTTAAATATGCCACTCCTTGTATCCATTATACCCTGTACTGATAACACTGCTTATTTCATATCTCCCAACTAGGCTCTGGGCCTTTTCCTCAATCATGCATATCTGTACTACTTAACACAAAACCTGATAATTTAGACGCTCATTAAGTATTTGTTATCTTGTAACTTTCAATCAAGAGTAGAAATAAGAAGATATATATCTGATAAGGAAAGTATTGAGTTTCCAAGAATGTAAATTCAAGGAAACAAAATTTAATCTCATTATTCTTAATGGGATTTGCAGTTTATAGAAATAGATTATAGAAGTTGAATTAAGGTTACAAATTAAAGTGAAAGTGGATTATCAAGAACAAAGAAGACTCTTTGCCTTACCTTTTCCACATCGCCCAGGCCCTCAGTATCCAGAAGGACCAGAGTGTGGTTGGGCTTGGAGGGGTGGGGTACACACCACATCCAGATGCCCTTGGTTTCAGACCGCACTGTGGAGCCAAGAGGAAAACCTGCAAAGGAAGAGGAGAAAGTGGTGTACAGTAACAGTAACACAGTAACAGCAGATAGTCCAGGCTGCCCATAGGTTACATTGGTTAAAACTATCAGAATGTGAATGCCAGGCTAGGAGGAAGGTTTCTTTTATTTCAGTAAGAGCATCCTATCCACCCTTTATTCATGTTAAGAACCTTCTCAAGAAACACTTTGTGTTTCCTATTCACTCCATACTATCAATGGCTCAAGCTATGTCACATTACAAAATTAATGTAACCTCTATTGACCTTCATAGTCTTTTTTTGACACTGAAGAGCTCCCTTGTCCTTTAGATTCTAGTGGAGTTCTACCAGTGGGAGGCGCCAGCATGAGACTAGTGAGCCACCCTGTCCCAGTGCTTCTGTTACTGAAGCAGCGGTTCTCAACCTGTGGGTCGCGACCCCTTTGGTGATCGAATGACCCTTTCACAGGGATCGCCTAAGACCATCCTGCATACAAGATATTAGGATTCATAACAGTAGCAACATTACAGTTATGAAGTAGCAACGAAAATAATTTTATGGTTGGTTCACAACATGAGGAACAGTATTTAAAGGGCCAGAAGGTTGAGAACCACTGGTAGTGGGTCACAGCCCTTTCATTTCACTCCATCCAAAAGTGCTGGTCTTTGTCACATTCTGGTTTTCCTTTTTGCTTGGCTGTTCAGGCTATAGGAGTGACTCTAGTTCCCTGGCCATTGTTATTGCCACCCTCTGGGTGATTTATCATCTCCTATTAATTCCCTGTGACATGCTTATGTCCTTGTATGTGTCCCTCTAATAAACACTTGTTAGTTACCCTTTGAGAGGTTCTTGTGTGTCCTGCCAGTAAGTGGACTGATAATCAACTTTGTTCAATTTTTTCTTCCCTTTTCTTCCTGTATTTTTCTCATTTCTTCGCTCTTTTGCAATGAAATGATGATGTGTTTTTGTTTGTTTGTTTTCTCTTGCCTCAGGTGGAGATATAATAGAAGTGAAGACAGAAAACACCTATGAAATGCGGTTGCTCCTCTTTCAAAAGTCTTAAAACTACAGGTGGGGAACATGTGAGGGGTATATCCAAGAACCTGTGTGATATATCTTGTCCAACAGCTTAACATTTTTAACACCCACCATAGGCCAATGTTTCCTTCAATGGGGACTAAAAATGGAAATGATGGAATGTGTAGGGGAGGTTAGTTCAGCTTGTCTCAAGCCACTCAATTTTGAGGCTTGGGACTTTCTCAGCAATCCACTAAAGTCTCTACAGAGAGGGTATAAAGCCTGAGATAGTCTGCATACTTCTACTCTTGATAGTATTTGACTGTTTGCTAATTAATATAGAGTAATCTGAACTCCCAGTGCCCCAGGGATAAATGGTAGGTGTAATTGGAGATCATCATTCTCAGTTATGAGTTAAAAACCCTCAAAGAAAGTTGTGAACAAGGAGAAAGTGAAGTGACCTGGTATTCCTCCTGGACCTTGATTGGGCACGAATCTTTTTTTGTCTTTTTCTGTTGGGTGGTAGAATCACAATTCAGGTATTGTAGTTTATTAGATTACAGTATACTTTCAACATTATTTTGTATTAGTTTTAGTTGTACAGCATAGTGGTTAGGCAATCACATATTTTGCAAAGTGTTCCTACTAATATTTCAAAGACCAAGCTGGCACAGTACATAGTTCTTACAATATTATTGACTACCAGAGGCCTGGTGCACAAAAATTTGTGCACTGAGGAAGGAGGAAGGTCCCTCAGCCAAGCCTATGGCCTCTTAAAGTCTGGGACCCCTCGGAGGATGTCCACCTGCTGGCTTAGGCTCACTCCCTGGGGTATTGGGCCCAAGCTGGCAGTCAGACATCCCTCTGGCAGCCCGGCAGCCCTCAGGGGATGTTCACTTGCCAGCATGGAGCAGACCTAAGCTGCAGTTGGACATCCTTAGCGCTGCTGAGGAGGCGGGAGAGGCTCCCACCACCACTGCTGTACAGGCAGCTGGCAGCCTGGCTTGTGGCTGAGCAGAGCTCCCCCATATGGGAGCGCACTGACCACCAGGGGGCATCTCCTGCATTGAGCGTCTGTCCCCTGGTGGTCAGTGTGTGTCATAGTGACCAGTCATTCCCAGTCATTCTGCTGTTAGGGTGAGTTTGCATATTTCCCTTTTATTATATAGGATAGAGGCCTGGTATATGGGTGGGGACCGGCTGGTTTTCCCTGACGGTTGTCCCGGATCAGGGTGGGGGTGCCTGGCCAGCCTGGGTGAGGGGCTGATGGGTGTTTGCAGGCTGGTCACACCCCCTTCAAGGTGGGGGTCCCCACTGGGGTGCCTGGCCAGCCTGGGTGAGGGGCTGATGGCTTTTTGCAGGCTGGTCAAGCCCCCCCATCAGTGGGGACCCTTACCCCCATGGAGGTTTGGCCGGCCTGGGTGAAGGGCTGATGGCTGTTTTCAGGCTGGCTACACCCCTTTTAGGGTCGGGGGCCCACTGGAGTGCCTGGCCAGTTTGGGTGACAGGCTGAGGGCCATTTTAAGGCTGGCCAAGCCCCCCCAGCAACGGAAGCTCCCAGCCTCTCCTTTTTTTCTTTCTTTTTTTTATTCTGGGATTTATTTACCTTCTATAATTGAAACTTTGTAGACTAGAGAGGAGCCCAGAGCCAGCCAGGGTGGGTGGGAGGGAAGCCTCCTGCTCAATCCAGTTCCATGGCCACAGCCAGCTGAAAGCAGGTATCTGGGGTTTATTTACCTTCTATAATTGAAACTTTGTTGCTTTGAGTAGAGCTCAGAGCTGCAGCAGCAGGTGGAAAGCTTGGCTTCCTCCATCTTTGGGGCAACCAAGCCTCCTGCTTGCTCAAGCTCTGTGGCTGCTGGCCGCCATCTTGGTTGGGTTAATTTGCATATAGTTGCTCTTATTGGCTGGTGGGCATGACTTAAGGCATAGTGAAGGTACGGTCAATTTGCATGTTTGTCTTTTATTAGTGTAGATACCTAGGTGTGCTAAAATATTTCAAGGTGTGGGACTTTCTCAGCAATGAAACACAACCTCGTTACCACCTGATGTTATCTTGTGTAGAATTTAACTGATATCTCTCCCTTAGGGTTCTCAAAAAAGAACTTTTCATTAATTTAAGACAGGCAAGGCAAAGTGTTCTTCCCCTGAGAGGTGGTCTAGAATTTCTCTACAGGAAAGACGGAGAAAAAATGTTTTGTTGGAAGCAAATGAGAAAGATTATGAAGCAAAAAGAAGAAATGGAGAAAGGGAGGAAAGGGAGAGAAGGAGAGAGACAGAAAGAGACTCAGGGAGAGGACAATGAGAGTTATTGCTATTAATCATTGCAGTTCAGTGTATTGGGGTTTAACTCTTAATGGTGCTGAGCTGATGAGACACAGAGGAAGACATTTGAAGAAAAAATGATGTGTGGTCTTCATAGAGAGAAATGAGTTACAGGACATAGGCAGATTGTTCTAAAGATCAGTAAGAACAAAAAAAGACAACCCAATATAAAAGAAAAATGACCTCAGGAAATAGAAAACACAAAGAGAAAATTAATATGTGAAAAAATGCTCAAACTTATTTGTAATGAAGAAAATATATGCACCTATACAGACATCAGATCATTAACTTTTAAAAGACTTTTACCAAAGTTTTATGAGGATGTGGAGAATTTTCAATTACAGCTAATAAACATATACATTGCATGTAAAGTTTGAAAAGCTGTTTGAGAGCATCTAGAAAGGCTGACAACATATATACTTCATGACCCAGCAATTTTATGTCTGGGCCTGTCACACAAGGTAAATTGTGTACATGTGCACCAGGATATACAAACAAGAATATTTATATCAGCATCATTCATAAAAGTAGAAAACCAGAAACAAAATCATTATTCATCAACAACAAATGGGTAAATAAATGATGGTATCTTCTCACAATAGCATACTATAAAATCCTATCTAATAAAAGACAAAAAGGGTAATTAACCATACCTCCACTATGCTTCCCATCAGCTAATCAGGGTGATATGCAAATTAACTGCCAACTAAGATGGCGGCTGGCAGCCACGCAGCTGAAGTGAGCATGAGGCTTGCTTGCTCCAGTGATGGAGGAAGCCAAGGTTCCCCACCTGCCACGGCCTAGCTCTGAGCTCCAAAAGCAACAGAGTTTCAATTATAGAAGCTAAACAAACCCCAGATACCTGCTTTCAGCAGGCCGTGGGCCTCAGAGCTGGAGCTGGCACTCAGTTCCAGTGACAGCAACAATGTTTCAATTATAGAAGGTAAATAAATCCCAGAATAAAAAAATAAAGAAAAAAATGAGAGACTGGGAGCTTCAGTCGCCGGCCAGCCTGAAAACGGCCCTCAGCCCCTCACCCAGACTGGCCAGGCACCCCAGTCGAGACCCCCACCCTGAAAGGGGTGTGGCCAGCCTGAAAACAGCCATCAGCCCCTCACCCAGGCTGGCCAGGCACCCAAGCGGGACCCTCGCCCTGATCCTGGGCACTGATCAAGGCAAACCAGCTGGCCCCCACCCGTGCGCCAGGCCTCTATCCTATATAGTAAAAGGGTAATAAGTAAACTGACCCTAACAGCAGAAACACTGGGAATGAATGGTCACTATGACACACACTCACCACCAGGGGGCAGACGCTTAATGCAAGAGCTGCCCTCTGGTGGTCAGTGCACTCCCACTGCAGGGAGCTCTGCTCAGCCACAAGCCAGGCTGATGGCTGCCAGTACAGTGGTGGTGGTGGGAGCCTCTCCTGCCTCCTCAGCTGTGCTAAGGATGTTCGACTGCAGCTTACGTCTGCTCCCCGCTGGCAAGTGGAAATCCCCCGAGGGCTGCCAAGCTCCCAGCGGGATGTCTGATTGTCATCTTAGGCCCAATCCCCTAGGGAGCAGGTCTAAGCCAGCAGGTGGTCATCCCCCGAGGGGTCCCAGACTGCAAGAGGGCACAGGCCGGGCTGAGGGACCGCACTCCCCCCCCCCCCCCCCCCGCAGTGCACAAATTTTTGTGCACCAGGCTTCTAGTAGTGAAAATAAGTAAACTACAGATACATATGACAAACTAGGTAAAACTTAAACTTTTTGTTGAGCAAAAGAAGCAAGACTCCAAAGAATACCTGAATGGACTTCCCTTTATATAATATTTAAGCTATTCTTACATATACATACACAGCTTGTAAAACCACTTTTGAAAGGAAGAGTGAAAGCATGCTCCATGAAAATCAAAACATTGGTGAGCTCTATTGAGGTGTCAGAGGGTACATCTAGGGCTTTTGGGTGCTGGTGATGTTTTATTTTTTGATATGGACAGTGTTTACACAGAGGATCAGTTTATGTTTATTAACTTTTTATATGTGTATGTTTTGTGCACTCTTCTGTGTTATAGTTCACATATTGGAAAAGATTAGATACAGAAAGGAGGGTATAATTTAGCAAAGTTTTACTCAGAAATGAAGCAAATAATTGGACGGTAGTCCCATTTAGCTATGGAATATATAGAATATACTGTTGTCCAGTGTTCTTTCCATCCCTTTTTAAAAACAGGACATGTTGAACATTATTTGTGTCCTAGTTTAAAAGGCCCTGACGTTTAAGGCAAAAGTGATGGGAGAGAAAGGAATGGAGCAATTGCTGGAGCCAAGCTCCTCAAAGTGGATGGGATCAAGAATAATGGGTAGATCTTTGGGTAAAGTTGGGAACCCCTTGTTACTTGCTCAAAGAATGAGGTTTTGTGGAACAATGGGGTTGAAGGTATCTATTTGGTGGTGACAGAACTTTTTTTCAGGAAATGAGTTAGGCTCTCTTTTATGATGACCCTGAAGGAGGTGTGATAAGTCTGTGTTACCATTGTCTCCAAGCATATGGCCCTGCCCCAGAACAACACTCACCATGGTTCTGTCCTGCCAGGCGGTTCATCAGGTAGGATTTTCCTGTTCGATACAGACCTGCAATGGCCACCACCACCACAGGCTGAGAGATCTTGTCTAGAATCTCCAGTGCTGTTGGATTTACTGTCAGCTGATTATTCTGATTTTCCACCAGACAGATGGGGTCCATCATGGTGTATCCAGAGGCCATGGTGAGCTGTAACCCAGAGGAACAACTCAGTACAATACAAGATCCAGAAGTCATATCTAATGGTTATAGAAGTCACATGCATGTCAGTTTTCTGTGTGTAGAACTTACAAGTCAGATTTGTACTTTTTGTATGCTTCTAAAGGATAAGTATTTAGCCTAGTGTGTCAAGGACTGGTACAGATTCCTTATGTACATTATCACATTGATCTTTAAATAAACCTTGATACAACCTTGCCCATGTGATGCATAAAAGGAATAGATTGGAGCCTTGGAAATATTAACATATTGAGCTTAGGAAGATGAAGAATGGTGCCAGAAACCAATTCTAGCATGTTCAGCAGGGCTGAATCTAGGAATGACTGATGGCATTTCCCCAAACCTGAATAGAATACATCAAATTGATTGCGTGGTTGCCAGACAGCTCAGGGCATCTTAATCTACATGTTATTGCCTCCTACTAGCCAAACACATGAACAGCCTTAGACTAATTCCCCCATTCTGACAATGCTTGTGTATACCCTTTGAAGTGTATATCTCTGCCTAGCCTCAGGACAATTTGTGTTAATAAAAAACATGGGGTCCTGAGATGAGGAGATCTGAGAACTTAGAACTGAGATCTTAGTTTCCTTTAAACTAGGCTCCTCTTACCCTCAAATGCCTTTCAAAATTATATTTCATCTCTGGACTCCTATTTAATCTACGCACAGCTTTCCCCAGATTTCCTGAACCTTTCTTGATGCCGGAACAAGAAACCCGGCAGAATGGGACATGCAGGTGATGAGGAGTGACCACAGAAGATATCTGGAGTTCCAGAGTGATTTGGTTTCTCTTTAACTGCATATATTTTCTGAGCATCTACCAAGTGCAGGGCACTGTTCTCAGTGCTCAGTATCAAGAAGTGAACAAACTGGATACCAATTCCTGCCTTGTGGAGCTCTATTCCAGTGGAAGGAAACAGACAATACAGCAAGAAAATAAGCAGCATGCATAGTATATGTGTATTAGATGATGGAAAGTGCTCAGGAGAAATCAAGCAGGAACTGAGCTAGGGAGCATGGGGGCTGAATTTAAATAGAGGATGTTCAGAATAGGACTCTCAGGAAAAGATAAATGTGCCCTGTGACCTTGAGGAAGACAAATGTAGTGAATCCTGGGAGCTGTAGCAGTTGGAGGAGGGGAGACTTTCAGAGGAAGAATCAAAGAATGAGACTAGCTCTGAAAACACGATAGGAAAGATCTTTATTGGACCCAGATACAGTTATGAATGCAGGAATTCATTTACTTAAACTTGAATAAAGGACATTTTTTGTTTCTGGGCTGGCAGGGAAGAGAGGCTGTAGCCAGGGTGTTTTAGGGTGTGCCCAGAGCTGCCAGAGTCCCACAGCTGGGAGAGGTACTACTTTACTGTATTCATCACAGTGGGCATTTCATCCAATCAAGGGACAGAAAGTAGTCAAAGTGCTTTGACTGTCTCTTCACTCTCTCAAAGACAATCCTAAACAACATTTATGTGCTTCCTGCTCTCCTAGCTGTATGCTCTGGAAAGAGTAATTTCTCTGTGTCTCAGTTTGTTCTTCCATAAAATGGCTACACTATAAAAAACAATCTATTAGTGATTAAGGTCATTAGGAAGGTTAAATATATGATGAAATTTTTAATGCTCTTAAAATCATGTGGTGTATACTTAATCCTATGTTAGTATTGATTAAAAATTGAGTGTCTAAGGGGGCAGAGAGGTTAAGTTCTAAATGAAGGTGAAGATTTGGCTTTGGACTGAACAGTGACATCTCTTTATCCAGTTGTGAGCATGTGGAGGACACATCCCATGAGTAGGACTCCGACAGGACAGGAGCAGCAGGAACAGCTGGGAGGGGGACATTGAAGGGGGTGAGTCCTGTAGGAGGAACCCAGAGCAGTCCTGGGATGTTGGAGCACAGATTCTGGAGTGGCTACCAGCCTTCAATTACTTCCTGTCAATGAGACCTTGAAAAGGAAACTTACCTCTGTGAGCCTGCATTTTTTTATCAGTGTGATAGACAAAGCAAGAATTCCTGCCTGACTCATTACTGTATGATCTGGTAACCCACAGACTCTCAATAATTAATGATTAATGTAGTGTTTAAGAGCAAGTTAGGCAACGTGCTGAAATGTGTTAATATATCCAGTAAGTTTCAAATTGCCAACAAATAATTAAGTGTCTAAAATCTCTTTCTCAGAAAATAACCATTTCTTTTTTTTTTTTTTACCACATTTTCTCTGTACCATTTCTCTCTCTTTTTTTTCTAAAGGTGATTGGGAGCAGAGGTGGGGAGTAAACATTAGTCTTCTACTGCTGGGTTATAAGCAGGAGAAATTGCAGAGTTTATTTCTTCGACTGAATACTTAAAATTTTGGTAGGAATAGATGACTTAACAAACAATTTTTAAAACATGTCCTTAAAATGAAATACCCAATCCAAAAGCTATTAAGTAAAAATAAACAAGTAGCCCTAGCTGGTTTGGCTCAGTGGATAGAGTATCGTGCTGAAGACTGAAGGGTCCTGAGTTTGATTCTGGTCAGGGGCACAAGCCCAGGTTTCAGGGTTGATCTCCATTATGGGGAGTGGAGGAGGCAGCCAATCAATGATTCTCTTTCATTATTGATGTTTCTATCTCTCTCTCCCTCTCCCTTCCTCTCTGAAATCAATAAAAATATATTTAAATAAGTAAATACATACATACATACATACATACATACAAATAAAATGAAATAGTTTTGCATGGAGTTATATGGTTTCCAAAGTTTACTCCTCAGGAGAGTCAGTCGTCTAAAGTGATGGTGAAAACTACCCCAAGCCTTGACTTCTCAGCAAGTAGGACTGGATATTCTCATATGGCTCTTGTATGGACCATATGCTAGAAACAATGCCTGGTAAACAAGCACTATTAGATCTTATAGGTATGTCTAACAATTGTTCAGTGAGCATAAAATTGAATTATTCTATATCACACAGCATTGCACTATCTTTGATTATTAAGTACGAGAAGCCCGGTGCACGAAATTCATGCACTGGGGGAGGGGGGGGGGGGTGGATGTCCCTCAACCCAGTCTATACCCTCTCCAATCTGAAAGCCCTCAGGGGATATCTGACTGCTGGTAGTTGGATATCCCTCTCACAATTTGAGACTGCTGGCTCCCAATTGCTCGCCTGCCTGCCAGCCTGATTTCCCCTAACCGCTTCTGCTTGCCAGCCTGATCACCCCCCAATCACTCCCCAGCCAGCCTGATCGATGCCTAAACTGCTCCCCTGCTGGCCCTATCTCCCCCAACTGCCCTCCCCTAGTGGCCCGGTCACCCCTAACTGCCCTCCCCTGCAGGCCTGGTTGCCCCAATGCCCTCCCCTGCAGGCTAGATCTCCCACAACTGCCCTTCCCTACCTGCCTGGTTGCCAACAACTGCCCTTCCTGAAGGCCTGGTATCCCCAACTGCCCTGCCCTGCTGTCCTGGTCACCCCTAACTGCTCTCCCCTGCTGGTCTCCCCTAACTGTACTCTCTTGCTGGCTTGGTCACCCCCAACTGCCCTCCCCTGCAGGCCTGTCCCCTGCCACCACCACCAACTGCCCTCCCCTGCAGGCCTGGTCCCTTCCAAATCCCTCCCATGCAGGCTTGGTCCCTCCCAACTGTCCTCCCCTGCCAGCCTGGTCACCCCTAACTGCCCTTCCTGCAGGCCTGGTTCCCCCCAACTGCCCTTTCTCCCCTGCAGTCTCAGTCATCCCCAACTGCCTTCCCCTGTCGGCCTGGTTTCCCCTCACTGCCCTCCCCTGCCACCTATCTTGTGTTGGCCATCTTGTGACCACATGGGGCAGCCATCTTGTGCACTGGTGTGATGGTCAATTTGCATATTACCTCTTTATTATATAGGATTGTTAATTCAAAAAGAATCAGAGTCAATCTTTCAGGATTAAAATTATCTGTAAATTAAGGATCACCTTTTCTTTCAGTTTTTCCAATGCATGGAGGTGGGCAGGGGGTGGGGGGAGGTGGTGGTTGTGCTGCAGGGACAGTCTGAGGAGGGACAGGGAGATGGATGGGGAGATAACCCACCCAGATCTTCTGCAAGAGGATGGGGTTTACTCCATCAATCCCAGGAAAGATTAGGCCCTTTTGGCATTTGAGGGAGGATGCGTTCCTCATCCCCCCATGGAGGGTTGTTTGTGCAGCCCTGGGAGGGTGCCAGAGGTACATCTTACCCTGGTGGCAAGGTGGATATGCACTGGTTGCCTCCCAGAGGCCTCTGATCCACACAGAGACCTCATGCTGCTGGTAGCCGGGCCCCAGTACTAGCCTCCAGCTGTCCCCCTGCCCTTCAGTGCCAAGTCTGCACTTCCAGCATGAGGCTTGTATTTGGGCTCCTGTTGTTGTTGTTAATGAACATGGGCCTGGAAGAGCTAGTCTAAGAGGGAACCTAGTTGTCTTGGGTGCTGCAGACAGGGGACAAGTTCTCAGCTGTCCTAGCTCTTCCTTCCTGTGCTCCTCCTGCATCTGGCTCCTCTGAATACTGGCTGTTCTCTTTGGAGGCTAAAAATAATGAAAATATTACAGCCAAGCAGTTATTTGTCGGGTTGATAAGAACCCAAGTCAAAATTGAAAGGATACCTGCTTTTTTGCGGTTAGAGGAGTAGGTGAGGAATAAAATTCATTCCAAGCCAAGGAGTTCAGAGGCACAGTTTCCAGAAAGCAGGCACAAAACTTCTTGAGAGCACAGAGAGGTCAGGTAAACAAAATGTTGGCTTTAGTGATGCACTACAGTAGGTTCTTTAAAGAGAAAATTTTTAGTAACATAGTGGGGCCAAATACTACTTGTAAGGGTAGAAAAAGAAGTTGGCATTAAGAAATTGGATCTAGTAAACCTGGGCTATGTTTTATTTTATTTTTTAGAGTTTATTTTTAATTATAGTTGGCATTCAATATTATATGAGTTTCAGCATACTACATAGTGGTTAGACATTTCTACAAGTTAGGAAGTGAAACCCCCAATAGTTGTAGTACCCACCTGGCAGCCTGAATAATTATTACAATGTTATTGACTACATTCCTAGGCTGTACTTTACATCTCTATGACAGTTTTTTTAAATATCTTTTAAATATATTTTATTGATTTTTACAGAGAGGAAGGGAGAAGGATAGAGAGCCAGAAACATCGATGAGCAAGAAACATCGATCAGGTACCTCCTGCACGCCCCCTAATGGGGATGTGCCCTCAGCCAAGGTACATGCCCTTGACCAGAATCAAACCTGGGACCCTTGAGTCCGTAGGCCAACGCTCTATCCACTGAGCCAAACTGGTTATAAAACTGCTAATTTGTACTCCTTAATCCCTTCCCCATTTTCACCCAGCCCCCATCCTTCCTCCCACCTGGCAACCAGACCTAGGTTACTTCTAAACCAAGAAATCCATTCTGAAACAAAGCTCATATGTATGACTAAAATGTATAGTGTTTTCAAATTAAAGTTCTTACCTGTTTTTTCTCCTCAGTGTAGGTTACCTCTGTGTCTTTCACTGGATGGTTGGGTTTTTATTCACCTGTCCAATGTCATGTGACTTTCCAGAATTCCTAAAGAACCATTAATTAGAAGTGAAGGACTTATAGTAATGTGAAACTTAGAGCACTGAGTACAAAGCAGTGACTCAACAACCATAAAAGGAATTTCTGAAAGCTGTAAAATCAGGAGGGTACCTGGATTTCACAACTAGTCCGTTTGACAAAAGCTCTGCTCCGGGTCGGTGTGGCTTCCTCTTCCCTTTTTCAAGCAGGGTAAGGTATGTCACTGGGAGAGGCAGGCCACCAGTATTTCTCATCTCCTCCAACACTGAGTTGCAGAGACCAAATTTTTGGAGGCTGGGGCTCCCAATGAAGGATAAGATAAGAAATCTGAATCTGTGCCAGTAATCTCCCTTCTGATGTACACCCTTGCTTGCCAATAAATTCCATTCTTATCTGTAATGCCTGTCCTGACTTTCAAAACCTGTTTCCCAGAATACTCCCATTTTATAGAGGCCATAAACCATGAACCATATACAATCCCCAGAAGGGCTGGCACCATTGCTGGCAGGCCTCTGGGTGTGGTCTCATTTCCCCCATCCCAACTCATGGGGGGCTGCAAAGCCCAAGAAGGGTCCGGAAGCCTGACCCATTATTTTGGGGACAAAGGAACAAAAGGGTATAAAGAGAAAGTTTTGTCCATATTCATCACTCAGGATTTAGAGACTGACTCCTCTGAGTCACGGCACTAAGTGCAATCTGCAATAAAGGCTACTTTTCTGAAAATATCCTCTTGAGTGCCTGGCAGCTTATCTTCAACACCAACCTGCACCCAGGCCCACTCATAGCATGAAGATTCTTGCTGATGCACAGCAGGCTGACATCCCCTGGCCTGATCACCCTCCCTCTGGCTGACTTGTAGGAAGGAGTTTCCAAGCTGGGAGAGACAAGTGTGAAAAACCAGAGGCTACCAGCCCTGCCTAGAGAGGAGCAGTGGCTCAGAGATATTTGTCCAGGAGAGAGGTAGTCCATAATCACAGAGATCTCTGAAGTTCTCCCCCAAAGGACTGATTTCATTTCAAACAGTGTGTGGACTTGAAGAAACTTTATTGATAGCAAATTGACTTTAGAAAAAACACAAAAGGAGGTTTTCAAGCAGGAAGCAAGTGACCCCAGATGGTAATACAAATCCATATAGAAAAACAAAGAGCAGCAGTAAGGGAATTGTGTAATTATAAAAGACAGTATAAATGCAGATTTCCTCTCCTTTCTCTTCTTAACTGATTTAAGAAGCAATTGTATACAACAATCTATATATATAAAGAGCCAGGGGCCATTGCAACAAAATGGACAACTGAATGGCCTACTGAACAGGCTGAGTGGGGCAACAAGGCTGGCAGGGGGCTTAGTGAGCGACAACCAAATGACTGAACAGCAGGCTTTGTGGGGCAACCAGGCCAGCAGGGGAGGGCAGTTGGGGGTGACCAGGTTGGCTGGGGAGGGCAGTTAAGGGCGCCTGGGCTGCCAGGGGAGGGCACTTGGGGGGGACCAGGCCTACAGGGGAGGGCAGTTGGAGGCAACCAGGCCTACATGGGAAAGCAGTTGGGAGTGACCAGGTCGGCAGGGGAGGGCACTGGGGGGCAACCAGGACAGGAGGGGAAGGCAGTTGGTGGTGACTGGGCCAGCAGGGGAGGGTAGTTGGGGGCAATGGGAGCAATTGGGCTGGCAGGTTAGTAGTTTGGCATCGATCAAGCTAGCAGGGGAGTGATTAGGGCAGCCTTGGGCAAACTACGGCCCGCGGGCCGGATCTGGAATGTTTGAAATGAATAAAACTAAAAAAAAAAAAAAAAAAGACCGTACCTTTTTATGTAATGATGTTTACTTTGAATTTATATTGGTTTACACAAACACTCCATCCATGCTTTTGTTCCGGCCCTCCGGTCCAGTTTAAGAACCCATTGTGGCCCTCGAGTCAAAAAGTTTGCCCACCCCTGGATTAGGGGGTGATCAGACAGGCAGGCAGGTGAGTGGTTGGGAGCCAGCAGTCCCGGATTGTGAGAGGGATGTCTGATTGGAGAGGGTGTAGGCTAGGCTGAGGGACGCCCCCTCTGTGCACAAAATTCAAGCACTAGTCCTCTAGTCCTCTAATCCTATCTAATAATAGAGAAACATGGTAATTAACCATAACTTCACTACCCTTCCCATTGGCTAATCAGCGAGATATGCAAATTAACTGCCAGCCAAGATGGCGGCCAGCAGCCAGGCAACTGAAGCGAACATGAGGATTGCTTACTCCAGTGATGGAGGAAGCCAACGTTCCCCCCCTGCCACAGCTCAGCTCTGAGCTCCGGATGAAATAATGTTGCAATTATAGAACCTAAACAAACCCCAGAAACCTGTTTTCAGCCAGTGCGGCCTCAGAGCTTAGAGCAGCCAGTGATGGCAACAGAGTTTCAATTATAGAATCTAAACAAACCCAGGTACCTGCTTTCAGCCGGCAATGGCTTCAGAGCTGGAGCTGGCTCTCAGCTCCAGTGACAGCTAGAAGGTAAATAAATCCCAGAATAAAAAAAAAAGAAAAAAGGAGAGGCTGGGAGCTTCAGTCACCCACCAGCCTGAAAACAGCCCTCAGCCCCTCACCCAGACTGGTCAGGCACCCCAGTGGGGACCCCCACCCTGAAGGGGGTGTGACCAGCTGCAAACAGCCATCATCCCCTCATCCAGGCTGGCCAGGCACCTAAGCGGGACCCCCACCATGATCCGGGACACCCTTCAGGGCAAACCAGCCAGCCCCCACCCATGCACCAGGCCTCTATCCTATATAGTAAATGGGTAATGTGGAAACTGACCCTAACAGCAGAAGGACTGGGAATGACTGATCACTATGACACACACTGACCACCAGGGGGCAGACACTCAATGCAGAAGCTGCCCTCTGGTGGTCAGGGCTCTCTCACATGGGAGGAGCTCTGCTCAGCCACAAGCCAGGCTGATGGCTGTCAGTACAGCGGTGGTGGTGGGAGCCTCTCCTGCCTCCTCAGCAGCGCTAAGGATGTCTGACTGCAGTTTAGGCCTGCTCCCCGCTGGCAAGTGGACATCCCCCGAGGGCTGCCGGGCTGCCAGAGGGATGTCTGATTGCCATCTTAGGCCCAATCCCCTGGGGAGTATATATATATATATATATATATATATATATATATATATATATACTAGAGGCCCATGCACAAAAATTCACGCACTGGAGGGGGGGGGTCCCTCAGCCCAGCTTGCCTCCTATCATATACTGGGAGCCCTCAGGGGATGTCCTATTCCCTGCTCCCTGCTCCCCTTGGGGAGCGGGCCTAAACCACAGTGTCTGGCCTCCCTTTTTGGGAGGCGACCAGGCTAGTCAGGGGAAGGCACCAGCCTCATCACCCCGCTGCTGCAGCCACTGCCAGTCACCACAGCCACCAAGGTGTTTTCATCAACACGGACTCCAGTCCCTTTACCGTGAAAAAATGACAACTTTCTTTAGGCATTTTCAAGATGTGTCTTTCATAGGATATGACATTTCTTTATTATATTTTTTATCCTCACCTGAGAATATGTTCCCATTGATTTTTAGAGAATGTGGAAAAGAAAGTGAAAGACAGAGAGTAACATCAAAGTGAGAGGAAGACTTTGATTGGTTGCCTCCTGCATGAGCCCTGACCTGGGCCCAGGCCAGGGAGAAGCCTGCAACCTAGGTACATGCTCTTAGTCAGAATTGAACCCAGACCGAGCAGTGGGCAGGCCGAGGCATTATCCACTGAGCAAAACCAGCTAGGACAGGATATGACATTTCTTAACCCTCCAGCAGCAGACCTTCCTTTTTTTCTCCAGGAGTGTGGTAAAAAACCCTAGATTACCTATTTTGATTCTTATTACCCAAGTTACTAAGAATATTACCAGTGGCATACAGGGAGCTAAGCCAATGAGCGGTCAGAAAAGGTGTTTCCTCTGTAGTTCACACCAATTGCCGGCTTGGCCCCTGCCCAGGCCTAAAGCCTCTGGCCAAGGCATTAGGCCTGGGCAGGGGACCCCCAGCTCCCCACGATTGCCGGCTCCGCCCATGCCCAGGCCTAACGCCTCTGACCGAGGCATTAGGCCTGGGAAGGAGACCCCCAGCTGCACACGATTGCTGACTCCGCCCCTGCTCCCCGTGATGGCTGGTTCCACCCCTGCCCCGGCCTAATGCCTCTGACCAAGGCGTTAGCTCTGGGCAGGGGACCCCCAGCTGCCCACGATCTCTGACTCCGCCCCTGCTTCCCGCTATCACTGGCCTGGGGCGGGCAAAGGCACCTGGTTCTCCGATCACGGGGCAGGGCAAAGGGGGCCCTGCCCCCTGGCTTTTGGCTGCCTCCTCGGTTTCTGATCACCAGCAGCGGCAGGCGGCTTCTTCTGTCCTTCCCCTTTTTCCTCCCAGCATTGCGCCTATGTATGCAAATTAACCACCATCTTAGTTGGCAGTTAATTTGCATATCGCCCTGATTAGCCAATGGGAAGGGTAGTGAAGTTATGGTTAATTAACATGTTTGTCTATTATTAGATAGGATATGCTCTGTAGCACCACTGAGCAAACACAAATCCCAAATTAAAATCCTTTTATCTTGGGACACTGTAACATAAGAGCAAACTAAATCCAAAGTAAGCAGAAAGAAAAAATAGAGATTTATGTAAATGAATGTTGTGACATTATTGAATTAGGTAATGGGGAAAAAAATCAGTGAAAGCAAAGGCTGGTTTTTTGAAAAGATCAGTAATTTTGACAAACTTTTAGCTAAACTGGCCAAGAAATAAAGAAAAGCGACTCAAATTACTAAAATCAGGAATAAAAGAGGGGACATTATTGAAATAAAAAGGATTATAAGGCAATACTATGAACAACTGTATGGCAACAAGCCAGATTAAAAAATGGACAAATTCCTAAAAAGAAACAAACTACTCAAACTGTCTCAAGAAGAAATAGCTCATCTGAATAGACTTGTACCAATAAAGAGTTTGAAAACTGACACCAAGAAAAGCTCAGGTCCAAATGGCTTCACTGGTGATTTCTACCAAGCTTTCAGAGAAGAATTAATACCCATTCCTCACAAACTTGGCCAAAAATAGAAAAGGAAATTTACCCCAATTCCTTTAATGTTATTTTACGACATATTTTCTTTCTATGTCTGAACTGTTTGAGAATTAGTTACAGAATACACAATAATCCACTGGTTATCTTCTATAATAAAAGCCTAGTTGGCGTTGTATGATGTCATCACAAGATGGTCACCACAAAGATGGCCACCACAAGATGGCCATGCAGACAGCGGAGGAGAGGCCTGGAGGTCACTCTAGGTGATGAGGCATGGGGGTCTTGCTGCTCCACACTGCACGGAGAAGTCCAGTCCTGGAGTCTCCACCACCTTGCTCAGAGGAGGCAGGTCCTGGCGGAAGAGGCTGGTCATGGAAGGGGAAAGCAGTTGTGGGTGGTCAGACCAGCAGGGGAGGACAGTTGGGGGCAAAGGTGCCAGCAGGGGAGGGCAGTTGGGGGCTATCAGGCTGGCAGGGAAGGTCAGTTGGGGGCGATCGGGCCAGAAGGGGAGGGCAGTTGTGGGTGATCGGGCTGGCAGGGGAGGGCAGGTGGGGGTGATCAAGCCAGCAGGGGAGCAGTTTGGCTTCAATCAGGCTGGCAGGTAAGAGGTTAGGGGGCAATTAGGCTGGCAGGCAGAAGCTGTTAGGGGCAATCAGGCAGGCTGGCAGGCGAGCGGTTAGGAGCCAGCGGTCCCAGATTGGGCCTAAACCAGCAATCAGACACCCCCCAAGGGGTCCCAGATTGGAGAGAGTGCTGGCCAGACTGAGGGCCTCCTCCCACCCCCATGCACGAATTTCATGCACCGGGCCTCTAGTTTCCTTATAAATTTACCTAGAAGAGAGACTACAGCTTCTCCATCTTCTGCTGCTAATTACATAGTCCATTTCCTTCTATAGTGGCCATATGCTGATGTCCATGTAGACAGTTGACTGGATGTGTAAATTACATGTTTGTGATGGACAAGTTGTTTGTCTCACAGAACTTCATGAGCTGTTTTCCTGCTTTGTGTCTGACTCCCAGTACGAATTTTCCAATGACATTTGATTCTGCTTTATTTCTTACTTTTACATTCTAGTCACTGATTGTTATCAGCATGTCTTGTTCTGATGTATGGTCAATTTCTTCTTGAATACTGGCATAAAAGAATTCAATTTCATTTTACTCAGTAAAAAGGAAAAGTGAAGGAGGGAAAAGCAGAATAGGAAAATACTGCAATGGTCTAGCACTTCCTTCTGCTATGTCGTTTGTGGGTCCAAACCCCACATATGCTGGGTCCCTGGTGTCACCATCACCAAACATCTATTAAATGTATGCACCCTTGTGGTTCTAAATTCTTTATAGGTGTTATTAACTAAATATAATTTATTCCTCAGCATATGTTTGTAATGTAGGTATTATTATTTCCCTTCTTTTTGGATAGAGGTGATGTTTTAATTACACATGACTCTTCAGATAACTTGATCTTGGGACTAGACTTTGTACAGAATCAAACAACACATATAAGTGCACAAGTTATGCAGGCAAGACTCTTACTTCTAGCGAGGAGACAAGATATCTACATCTCATGCTCAAAGCACCGTTTTATTATTCTTAAATAAAAAGCTTAATTTGCTCTGGCCTTCAGAAGGGCTTTAATTCAGGCCTGCATTTCTTTTCAAGGGATGTTCTCTTCATCTGGGAAACCTACAAGAGCAGCTGCTGGATTTAAAGACATTCAGTCTTATCACTATTGGGATGCAGCGAAGAGAGGACTCAACCTCCAGGGTTTCTTGAAGGATCTGGAGAATGGTCCTGAGTGTTCATCTTTGTCCTCCATGCCCATGCACACAACTCACTGGAACCCACCCAACTCCAGAACAGTGCGGGGGGGATCACCTCCACCATAAAGCGCAGGTTTCCGTTTCCTTTCTTTGACTCAGCCTATCAGGGCTTTGTGTCTGGAAACCCAGAGAAAGATGCCTGGGCCAAACCTTTCAGTCTTGCAATAGTTTAACCTGTGATGTATACTAGACTTGTGGAGGCAGGGACACACACGAGAGAGGGATGCTTTGGTGGTGCTGGTTTCGGTGGTACCTCTTTACTGGATTTTGGTGACTGCGTCATGGATGGAGGTGACCACATAATCTAGGTTGTTGGTGGTCATGTCACACATATTGATTTGACCACTTGGCAGCAGATAGATGTGTTTTTCACTGACCATATAATCAACCTGCTTGGTCTTCAACCCCAGGAAGCTGAACATTCCAGTTTACTCCATGATATGGTTCCAGGGGTCTGGAGGGCTTATAATTGTGCCCAGAGTTCAGATCTCATGGTCAGAATCTGGTAAGCCATTGTCTTCACATTACTTGTCCATTCCTTAAGGAGCTCAGGGTTAGAGAGGGTAGTGGCCATAATTCATGTTCCCTGAGCAGGGGGATTGGTCCAGGTAATTTGCACATTTTTCTCCATCTGGGAAAGGGCCCGCTGCATGCTGTCAGGTTCTTTTGCAACCATGGTCAGATTCCCCATGCGCTCATTGTAGAGCCCAAAGTTTTTGGAGAAGGACTGGGCACAGAAGAGCTCAAATTCTTCAGACACAAAATAGCGAATGGCCCAGGCATCTTTCTCTGGGTTTCCAGACACGAAGCCCTGATAGGCTGAGTCAAAGAAGGGAAACAGAAACCTGCGCTTTATGGTGGAGGTGATCCCCCCCACACTGTTCTGGAGTTGGGTCGGTTCCAGTGAGTTCTGTGCATGGGCATGGAGGACAAAGATGAACACTCAGGACCATTTTCCAGATCCTTCAGGAAACCCTGGAGGTTGAGTCCTCTCTTCGCTGCATCCCAATAGTGATAGGACCGAATGTCTTTAATTCCAGCAGCAGTAAACACAGCATTGTGATTCTCCCAGTGTTGTGGCAGAATGCACAGGACAACAATCAGCCAGCACTCTGAGGGAGGAAAGTTTAACCTTTATTTCACAGATCTGCTAGTCCAGGGGAATTCCAGATTCAAAGCCTGAACTGAACTCATGGGGAGGCTCTGACTTATATATCTCCTCCTGTGCGGGCACCTGAGGGTTCCACAGCTCCCCCCAAGTCAGTCTTGGCAGGACCCTGGGGTTAGGTTCTGCAGCTCTGCCCAATTTAGTCAGAGTGAGGAAGTAAGACTACAGTTTTAATTAGATTGCAAGCCCCCCCTACCTCCCCCCCCCCCAACACACACACATTTTCCTTTCATTCTTCCCTCTTCTTCCTCAAGCTATTCTTAGTCTTGGGGATTACAAAAGACTCAGGAATTGGGGATAAGGTCAACGCTCTAGCTACTTCCTACTGAAGGGGGTGATGGAAAAGGGGGTTCAGTATCCCGAGTTTCACCATCTTCCTCAAGGGAATTGTCAGTAACAAGAGCAGAAAAGTTCTCCCGGTACCAGTCTGGGGTTCCGGTGACACTTAAATGAACACAGAATAAAACTGTTAGAAAAAAACAATAATTATCCAGATAGGAGAGGATAAGGAGATTTAGGTCAGTCAGCCAGATCCGCCATCTTCTTGAAGTTGATCTACAGGGGGTGGTTCAGGTCAGAGGTCACCTTCCACTCTGGATGTTGATTGTCCAGCTGGTGGGCTGCTTTTCCCTGGGAGTGGTGGATCAGATGTTCAGTCCTGCAACTTTGAGAGCTGAGGGGGTGGTTAACACAACTGGATAAGTGCCGGAAGCGGTCCATCCTTGCTGCTTGACACAGTTGCTGCAGGAAAGAAACATCTACACAGCATATGTTTCAATGGACCTGGCATATATAGCATACTGTTCTTAATATGTTTGCTCCCTTTAGCGCCATGTGTTTTAACCAAGGTCACCTCTCCGAGAAAGGTTGTTTCCCCAGGTGGGGATCTTTCCCTGAGGTTAGGGAGGGGATACAACCCCTTAATTAAGTGCCAGGCGGGTAGTTAAGCTACATAATCTTTACTCCCTGGAATGGAGATAAGAAACGCCCTAACCGTTGTAATAGAAATTGACAGGATTAAAATCGGCTGGTATAAATACGGATGTAACAAGACAATAAACATCAGATCCTCATCAGTTCCTAACCAGAACTCCGACCAGAACTTTGGCTGGAGATCCTGGCTATAGGTCCTGACTAGGCTGCTGATCAACTGAAGGCTGTCTTCGTGTGATTCCTTCTTCGCCGACTCCGTCCACACCTTTGGGGACCCCTGGACCCGCTGGGATTGGACCCCAGCAGATAAGGACCTTTACAGGTTGGCTTAAGGGGTTTCTTTATCCAATATTTTACATAAACCTGGTCCCCAGGCTTGCGAAGGTGCACAGCTGTTCCTAGAGAGATGGGCAATCTATCAGTAACCCATCTGTGAACTTCAAGGATACTTTTCCCAGGTCCTTGTAGCTATTTCTGAATTTCTAAGTTCCCTATTTCCCCCAAATCTCCCTTTGGCAGAATTAAGGGTGGGGAGTCTGCTATAAAGAATTTAAAATGGAGAGAACCATACCCTGGCTCTCAGGGCACAGCACACCCACAGGAGCACAAGTGGTAAGATATCTGTCCAGGGTAAGTTCGTCTCCTGGCATAGCTTAGCCATAGCCTGCTTGAAAGTCCGGTTCATGCATTCTAGTTTCTCTGAACTCTGGGGCCTGTAGGTTGTATGTAAGTTTAACTTCATTTCTAAGGCCTTAGCTACCTGCTGTACTACTTCAGCTGTAAAGGCTGGGCCATTATCTGACTTTATGGTTAATGGCATTCCATACTGCGGAATTATGTCCTTCAGTATCGCCTTAGTGACTTTTCTCACTTTCTCTGTGTGGGTAGGATATGCCTCAACCCAGCCTGAAAAGATACAGACAAAAACTAAAAGATTTATTTCCACTACTAGGCCATATTTCTGTAAGGTCTACCTCTAGATCAGTGACAGCGAACCTTTTGAGCTCGGCGTGTCAGCATTTTGAAAAACCCTAACTTAACTCTGGTGCCGTGTCACATATAGAAATTTTTTGACATTTGCAACCATAGTAAAACAAAGACTTATATTTTTGATATTTATTTTATATATTTAAATACCATTTAACAAAGAAAAATCAACCAAAAAAAATGAGTTCACGTGTCATCTCTGACACGCGTGTCATAGGTTCACCATCACTGCTCTAGATTTTCAAAGGGAGCCTTCTCACAGTGCTGAATTCCTATCGGTTTTACAGGACCCTGCCTTGCATTGTTCTGTGCACAGAGGAGGCAATGCTGAGAGACTGAGGCACATAAGGATGGGAGATGGGCAATTAGATAGTATCTGTTTACCAAGGCTTCTAGAGCTGTCTTCCCTAAATGGGTAAGTTCATGCTGCTGGAGGACTATTCTATGAGCTAACTGTTTTGGAACATAAACCCTGTGATCTGAGAGTATCCAGCAACCTTCCTTATTCCTCTTACCCCCTTCTCGCTGGGCCCATTCTTCTTCTTGATGGGTGTATTTCAGAGGTTCAGGTAACTCAGGAACCAGCATGACCCATGATGGTGCTGCCTATTCCTTAGCATATGGCCTTGCTGCTGCATCTATGCAATGGTTCCCTTCTGACACTGAGTCTTTTCCTTTTTGGTGTCCTTTAAAATGGATGGCTCCCAGATTTCTTCTAGTAACTTCAAGATCTCATACTGATATTTTATTCCTTTTCCTCTGGCCATCAGGAGCCCCCTTTCCTTGTATATGGCCCATGGATATGCCGGGTAGCGAAGGCATAGTGAAAGTCAGTGTAGATATTGATGCTCTTATCCTTACTGAGATTTAAGGCTCTGAATAGGGCCCAAAGTTCTGCCCTCTGCGCTGACCATCCTTCAGGCCTGTGCCTCTATTATCTCAAAGTTTGATACCACTGCATTCCTGGCTCATCTTTTTCCTTCATCTAGGAAGCTACTGTCATCCATAAACATTACTAAGCCCAGATCCTGTAGAGGCCCGTCTGTTAGCTCTGGCTGGCTGTAGTAAACCTCCTCTAGGACTTCTAGACAATCATGCTCAGGGGTTTCCGCTGGATGGGTAGGAAAGTGTCAGGATTAAGAGTTCTAACAGCCTCTAATCTTATTTGTGGATTTTCACAAAGATGCCCTTGGTATTGAGTCATCTGAGCATGAGTCAGCCAATGTTACAGCTTAGCTTCCATTAGGGTGACAACAAGATGAGCTTGTCTGCCACTTTGACTAATAAGGCCGTGGCTGCAAGGACCCTGAGGCATGAGGGCCACCCAGAGGCAACACGTTCAATCTGTTTGGAGAGGTAGGCTATTGGCCTCTGTCAGGGTCCCAACTCTGAGTCAGAATGCCTAGGGCTACCTAGTTGTTCTTGTGAATGAAAAGGTTAAAGTCCAGTGTCACATCTGGGAGCGCCAGGGCCAGCACCTTGGTGAGCTTTGTCTTTATGGTTTTGAAGGCTTTTTCCTGTTCAGGACCCCAGTTAATGGGTGCCTTTCCTCCTCCTTTTAATGCTTCATAGAGGGGCTTAGCTAGATCTGAGAATCTTGGGATCCAAATTCGACAGAACCTTGCTGCCCCTAGAAATTCCCAAATCTGTCACCGGGTTCTGGGGACTGGTATGGCACATACTGCCTGTTTTCTTTCAGTCCCTAGTCTTCGTTTCCCTTGGGTAATTCAGAAACCTAGGTATTTGACTTCCCTTTGACAGACTTGAGCCTTCCTTTTGGACACCTGGCAACCTGTTTCAGTTAAGAGTGTTGGAAGGGTTTGTGTTCCTTCCCAACACTGAGTTCGCATGGAGCTAGCCAGTAGGAGGTCATCTACATATTGGAGTAGAATGCACCCCAGGTCCTGTCCGGAAATTTGGACAAATCTGCTGCTAGTGCACCACTAAAAAGAGTTGGGGAGTTCTTGAACCCTTGTAGCAGTCTGGTTTCTTAGTCCCTGTGCTTGGGTTTCCCCATTCAGAGGCAAACAGGGGCTAACTGGAGGGTGCTAGCTGAAGGCTAGAAAAAGACATCTTTTAGATCTAGACATGTAAACCATTCCGCTTCTGACGGAATGAGTCCCAGGAGGGTGTATGGATTCGGCAGAGCCAAATGCAAGGTTATAATGGCCTCATTAACAGCCCACAGGTCTTGTACTGGGTGGTAATCATTCGTCCCAGGCTTCTTGACAGATAAGAGAGGACTGATCTGTCCCCATTGAAGCAGTCATTCTAGGTGGCCCTGCATCCCTAGGTGTGTGTTCCTTGGAATTGAATACTGACAAAGTTTTACAGGCTGTGCCCCTGGCTTTAAGTCAATTACTACTGGGGCGTGGCTCTTAGGTCCTGGGGATTTCCTTCTGCCCAGTCCAGTGGGAATTCCTTCTCTAGTTCAGTCTCTAATGGTGAGTCCTTTGACTGGGTGATATAAAGTCTCCATTCTTCCTCCCTAGGCACTGCTAAAGACAGGATCATTGAAGAGGTATCCTCACCTAAACGCAGTTGTGCTGAGCTGTCCGGGGTGAAGGTGATTTCTGCTCCCATTCTTGGCTAAAAGGTCTCTGCCCATTAGAGGTTCCAGGCAACCTGGTTAGCACAGGAATTTATGAACTACCTGGTGGCTACCTAACTGATGTCAATGAGGGTGGCAGAATGGTCTGCGGGTGTGGTCTCCAGTAGCTCCGATAAATGGTGACTTCCGTCCTGAGAAGGGAGCTACTTTCTGAGTAACTCCCAAGTGCTCTACCCATGTATCAACCATAAAGTTCACAGTCTGGCCCCCGATTTTCATTTTGACCATGGGCTCATTGGGGCCCAGTTGGGAAGAGTTTGTTCTGTCCTAGTCAGAGTTGGCTGCCGCCAGTCCCATGAGGTATGCCTCAGGAGGCTCTAGCCAATCGGTTGTCAACCTGTGGGTCACGACACCTTTGGGGGGTCGAACGACCCTTTCACAGGGGTCACCTAAGACCATCGGAAAACACATATATAATTACATATTGTTTTTGTAATTAATCACTATGCTTTAATTATGTTCAATTTGTAACAGTGAAAATACATCCTGCATATCAGATATTTACATTACAATTCATAACAGTAGCAAAATTACAGTTATGAAGTAGCAACAAAAATAATTTTATGGTTGGGGGTCACCACAACATGAGGAAGTGTATTAAAGGGTTACAGCATTAGGAAGGTTGAGAACCACTGCTCTAGCCTATAGCGGCTTGGTGGTTTGTATGGTCTTGCCTGCTTCTTCTGGCGGCTCAGACATTCATTCTTCCAGTGTCCTAATTCTTTACAATAGGCATACTGGTGCCATTTAAAATCTGTCCTTCTTTTTCCTAACTTGGCTCCTTGCTGTCTCCCTTTCCTTTAATGGGAGCTAGCTTCTATAATAGCCATAGCAATCAGAATCACTTTCCTTTTTAGTTTCTCCTCAGCCTCCTTTTTAGCCACATTGTCCCGATTAATGAAAATCTTATTTGCTATTTCTAGTAGCTTGGTTGCATTCTTTCCCTCATATCCTTCAAGCTTCTGTAGCTTTCTTCTTATGTTGGCTGGGCCTGACTAATGAAGGCTGCATTGACCACAGTTTAATTCTCTGAGGCCTCTGGGTCAAAGGGAATATAAACTCGATATGCTTCACAGAGTCTCTCATAAAAAGCTGCTGGATTTTCATCAGGCTTCTGGAAAACCTCAGAGTTCTTGGCCATATTAGTGAGCTTCTTGGCCCCAGCCCGGAGCCCCTGGAGGAAGGCCAGCTGATATCTCTCTAATCTGGCCCTCCTGTCCTCCAAATTCGGGTCCCATCTGAGTTCCACATCTAGGAGAGCCTCCCTGACCCATCTGTCTGTGTCTATGTCCCTGGTGGGGCCTGGGTCTGGAGCCATTTCTGAACTTCTGTTATTATTCTCATGTGCTCCTCAGTGTTAAAGAGCATGAAGAGTTGCTTGCAGTCAACCCAGGTGGGCTTATGGGTCTTAAAAATTGACTCCAGAAGGTCAACCATGGCTTGAGGTTTTCTGGCATAAGTGGGAGTGTGATGCTTCCAATTTAAGAGATTGGTCATAGGGAAAGTTTTGTAGTAAAAGACCAATTTCTCCTTCTTGTGGGGTCACATTTTCTCCAATTATATGAGGACCCTGCATCTCTCAGAGAGGCATCTAGAAAGCCAGGAGTAGTTTGGGTCCCTGATCAGCTGAGCACAAATGTTGTTCAACTGGTTCTGGAGAGTCTAGGGGCAGGGAGGGGGGCGGAGGATGGAAGAAGGTAGTGTATCTAAGCTTCCCTGGCTAGTCAAAGGGGCACTGGGTACCCTTTGAGGTATGTATGGAGGTGGTAGAACTGGCAGGGCTTCCTCAGGGGGTTCCTGCAGAATAGGTGGCTTATTCTCCTTCTGAGGGGCCTGCCCTTTTTCCTTATATACACAAAACCAGATCCGAAGAAGCTTAAGCTCTGCTATTTCTAGTCACTGGTCAATATAAGGGAACTGGTGAGGATGACCTGGGTCTCCTGTGATAATTCTGTGAACATGCCTGATCATGGGGACATCCAATGTGCCCTCCAGTTGCCATCCTACTCCAAAATATCACCAGTCTATTTCACACATCCTATTTTAACTCCCAGGGGACTAGATTTACCCTGTAGTCCCCAATAAACCCATTATAAAAATTTCTTAACATACATTCTAAGACAGTAGAGTTTGAGGAGGAGCTATTATCAATGTTGCAGGGGGGAACCAGGCTGTCTCCTTTAAAAAAAAAATACCTGAATAAAAGAACTAATCAAAATAAGACTTATTTTCTAACTTCATTTATCCTTGAGTGGAGATAGCAAATGACACTAATCAGATTTCTGCTATCAGTCTCCCTGAGTACATTGACATTAGCTATTTAATCTCTGTTTAGGGAGGCAAAATGCAAATTATTTACTCCCAACTGTTCTTTGTTTAGGGAAGACAGAATTTACAAGATGTCTCCAATTTGCTATTTAGCCTCTCAGTTTCCCTGTTCTACTTGTCCTGGCTTACTGGCCTGCCATTTATTCAACTTTCTTTCAACATTTCTCTTTACCTTCCTCCATTACACCAAAGCCATACTTTCTTTCCAATTAGTGAGAACTCTTAGCCTTAATTTTAGGTGACATGCAAATACTTAATATTTCTCAGATTAGCAATACATTCATACTTTTTAAGAGACACAACCAGAAGATCAAGCAGGCAGGCAGAGGCAGTTAGGGGCTATTAGGCAGGCAGGCAGGCAGGCAGAGGGGTTAGGGGCAATCAGGCAGGCAGGCAGAGGCATTTAGGGGCGATCAGGCAGGCAGCAGGTAAGCGGTTAGGAGCCACCGGTCCCAGGTTTAGGTCCCTTGGGATCGGACCTAAACCTGCAGTCGGACATCCCCCGAGGGGTCCTAGATTGGAAAGGATGCAGGCTGGGCTGAGGGACATCCCCCCTCCAGTGCATGAATTTTGTGCATAGAGCCTCTAGTTTAAACAATAAAGACAGATAATATTCTCCACTAAAAACTTTGAATCATCACGGACACACAGGAGAGGTTTTGAAGGTTTTTTTTAAAGCAAACAAGCAAACAAACCACAAAATAGAAACAAATAAACATAAAACCCCAACAGTAAATAAACACTTTTACACCGGACCTTGCATTCACCAAATCAGTTTCAATTGCGCAGAGATATAGAACAAGTCTCTGAACAGAGGCAGTAGAAAACTGCCTAGGAATGTTTCTCTTCTACCTTTTTCAAAGGCAGGCCAGACTCGTACCCTTAGCCAGTCCGAATTTTGACCTCCCTCCTGGGAAGTCCCAGAATGGTGTTTCCTGCCTCTTTTGAGTCCAACAGAGTACAGAGTCACCACAGTCCCTCTGGGCCCTGCAAGTTCAGGAACTGGTGAATGTGCTGGTGGCACACCTCCCTTGGGTCTCAAAGCCCGAAGCAAGTGCCCCGAAACCCGCTCTTGTCAGCAGTGGCCTAAGAGTGAGCTCAACTGACATTTTTCCCAGTCAATGTACCAAATGTGGCAGAATGCACAGGCGAACTATCAGCCAGCTCTCTGAGGGAGGAAAGTTTAACTTTTATTTTGAAGATCTGCTAGTCCAGGGGAATTCTGGATTCAAAGCCTGAACTAAACTTGTGGGGAGGTTCGAACCTATATATTTCCTCCTATGGTGAGCCCCTGAGGGTCACCACAGCTCCACCCAAGTCAGTTGTGGTGGAGCCCAAGGGTTAGGCTCTAAAGCTCAGCCCAAGTCAGTCAGAGTGGGGAAGTAAGACTACAGGTTTAACCAGATACTGAACTAGGTTGCAAGCCCACTCCCCCCGCCTCCCCCCACGCCGCCCATTTTCCTTTTCACCAGGTTGGTGAAGATATGTAGACAGGTATGTTTTTGTATGTTCCATTGTACCATTGTGCTGAGAAAGCGGCTCCGATTCAAAGTCCACCTCTTTCCCCCAAAGACTGCACACCTCCTACCTGCCTCTCCTGGATTGCTGTCCTGTCATCCCCAAGGGCAAGGCAGGAAGCATGGGTTATTGTAGTTAGCAATCTTCTGCTCCACTTTCCTCACTACAGGCAATACCCAGGGCTGGTAGTCATCCATGAGATAAGCTCCCACTCCCAGGTTGACCTTGTGGGGGCTGCATCCTTCCGGAAGCCTGCAGTGAGCTTACAGACAAGGACCATGATGCCTGTGGAACTTCTGTAAACACTGATGGAGGAGCCATAGAGAGAAGCTGCAATCTGTCTGGTGGTGCCACCAGGAGCCTGGAGTTGCTCGGTAGTTCTGGTTCAGTTGTGCCAGCTGGAGGAGACTCTCACCTTCCTATTACTTGCATTTTAAACATCAATAAATACAGTTTTAAAATGTTTAATGTGTTTTTTTAATATATTTTTATTTATTTCAGAGAGGAAGGGAGAGGGAGAGAGAGAAACATCAATGATGAGAGAGAATCATTGATTGGCTACCTCCCCGAGGACTCCTACTTGGGATCAAGCCCCCAACCAGGCATGTGCCCTCACCAGAATCAAACCATTACCTCCCAGTTCATAGGCTCAAACTCAATCACTGAGTCATACCACCAGGCTGTTTAATGGTTTGTTAATACCATTACTACAATGAATTCTGTGTAGTTTTCCTGCTTTTTGTTTGCATGTGAGGCTGTTTGAAAACTTTCTAGGGACTTTTAAAAATGCTGGGTATGAGAAAGGTATATTTCTTCTCTTTCCAATGTACTTGAAGTGCAGTCTCTAGAATACTTGTATTATTCTAAAAGATAGCCACAGATCAAATTAATTTGCATGTTAGTTTTGTTACTTTGAAAATTCATGGGATTATACATGCTTAGTGATTTCAAATGTTGTCCAGACAGACTCTGAATTTCAGATGTCGGATGTTTTCACACTAAGCTGCTTTTCACATGAAGCCCTCCATGCAGGATGTTCTAGGGCACTCAGCAGCAGGAAGTCATTGCTTCAACTGGGGTCCCTGAGTCTCATATACAATGGAGGCAGGACCAGCAAGTTAGAAAAACAATCTCAACATGTGTGTATAGAGAATGTATGTGCTGTGTGCACAGCACTGTGCTAGGTGCTCAGGGGTGGATGAAAATTAATTTCACATAGCCATTGCCCTAAAAGTGACTTAATCTGGTGGGTGACACTGACTTGCAACCAAATAATAAAAGCAAATGAATGAATGAGAGAGGGAAGGAGGAGCCCTCCTTACTGAAGTAGCAAGTCTCCAAATCTCAAATGGTAACATTTAAAATTTTATCCTCGAGGAATTTATTTTGAGGTCAATGAGAGGAAATAGATTGAATTTTAGTTTAAGGGAAAAAAATGGCCTGACAGTTGTTCTTATTCATATTTAAATTTATTTCTTAACCACCTATTCTGTTCTGTTGTCTATTCTAGTAAACTCAGTACAGCACTTTAAATGACTATTATTTATATTTTGTTTTAATAATAGAGTACATTATTTTCCAGTGCATTGTTTTGGTTCCCCTTACCAACCAATTCTTCTCAGTGAAAATCAGGGGCAATTTGTGAAGTTCCTCCAGAATTGGGATTATATAGGATATAACAAGCAAATATAAACTGGTTTGTAGATACCATTTTTAGCTAATTGCTTTCATTTTGGAGTATGGATTGTTGCTCTACTTATTTAAAACCCTATTTAGGGTTTTATTTGTTTAGCGTATTATTGCATTATTATTTCCTTTTTTCTGTTTAATTGTAATTAAAAGAAAAATAACAAAATTTACCATCTTAACTATTTTTATATGTATAGATTAAAAATACCTACATGTTAGTTATATTCACATTGTCGTGCAATGGATCGCTGGAGCTTTTCCATCCTGCAAAACTGAAACTCTGTATCCATTAAAGAACTCGTTAACTTTCTTCCCCTGCCTTTGGCAACCACTATTCTATTTTCTGCTTTTATCAGTATGACAACCTGAGGTACCTCTTGTAAGTGGAATCATAAAGTATTTGTCTTTCTGTAACTAGATTATTTCACTTAAAATAATGTCTTCCTGGTTAATCCATATTGTGGCATGTGACACGATGTTCTTTTCCCTAAGGCTGAGTACAACATTGAAAAAACACACAAATCTATTCATCCATTGGTATGGACAAATGGGTTGCTGCTACCTCTTCACTATTGTGAATAATGCTGCAGTGAACAGGGGTGAGCAAATATTTCTCCAAAATCCTGCCTTTTCTTCTTTTGTAAATTACCCAATAGTAGAATTTCTAGATCATACGGTAAGTCTGTCGCAGGATATTAAGAAGCTAGAAAAATTCTGGGCAGAAGGAAGAGGGAAACTGAGACAAGAAAGTTAAAGTAAGACCAAACAGTGTGGGCAATTTGCAGCTGGCCTGCAGATAACAAGCCATTATCTTCCCCAGCCAAGGACAGGAGAGCAGATGGTTAAATACCTCCCTAAGCAGAGAATGCAGGAAAGGGGGAGAGGAATGGGGAGTCTTTCTCATCCAGTAAACAAAGAAATCAGCCAGTTCAGAAAGGGGAAGGAAAAAATAAAGGGCATTTTTTTTTCTCCCTAAGCAGGAAAGCCAGCAGGGTTATGGCTTGACAAGATAAAATTGTCAGGTGCTTTTCATGAATTCTGGGAAGGCCACAACAAAGTAAAAAGGGAGCATGAGAATTAATCTGTACCAGGATACTCAGCAGAGAAATTTTGAAACCTAAAGACACAGGAGGGCATATCACACCTTGGACCCAAACTCAACTCACTCTTCAGATTAGCTGAGAGCCCCTCTGTGCTTCATAAGCCAGATGCATAGATTTGCCTGCCTTGCTTCTCTAATAAAGGTGCATGCTTTAATAAATTGGCAACCACCTGGAGTTTTCTCATTTAAATTCATTTGTAAGAGATGACAAGAACGGAGGTTGGGGACAGACCTCTCCCTCTGACTCAGGGTTCTTTGGTGTCTGTGAGAGGTATCTGTCATGACTCTTTTTAATTTTTTGATGAGCTATCATGCAGTTTTCCATAGCAGCTGCACCATTTTCATTCCTACTTACATTTCACAACAGTTCTAATAACTCCATATCCTTACCAATATTTGTTATTTTTTTACTTTTTGGATAGTGGCCGTCCTAATAGGTGTGAGGTGATATTTGATTTGCATTTCTGTAATAATTAATTATATCGAGCATTTTTTCATAAGTATATTTTCTTTGAAGAAATATCTGACCAACGGATGAATAGTCAATACCTTGACTATTTTTAAGCTTTGAACTTTAGGAGTTCTTTATATATCTAAATATCAGATGTGTAATTTTTAAATATTTTCTCTCATTCTGTGAATTGCCTTTTTTTAAAAAAATTTTTATTGCTTAAAGTATTACAGTGAATTGCCTTTTGACTCTGTTGATTGTTTCCTTTAATGCATGCTCGACCTGCACGGTGGGTTCAGGAGGACTTGTAGGAGGGCTGATGCACAATGAAGACACTGCAGAAGAAATAAATTTTAGGCATGGGGGCCAGGTGGAATCTCTTTTTTGGGAAGAGGAACCAGGAGCCCCAATCTTACCAGATTACAGGTAATAGGGGCAAAGGGTTGTAAAGAGCAGGTGCCTCCAGATCTAGGTGCCATGAGGTTATAAATCTTCCCATAATGATAGGCAGTTCTCAGAAGGAGGACAGACTGCATTCCCTTGTTAGCTCCCATGTCCCAGGGTTATAGATTTCAGCGAGCTTAGAATGTGCTTTCTCTAATTGGAACAGAACCATCATGGATAACAGAGCATGATTAATATTTCTTACACTTGTAGCTGGTCCCCAATATATTCTATTTCTGCCCCTAACAAATGCACCTTGCCATGTAATGTCTTGGGCAGGGTTCCTTTCAAGATGACTCAAATCTAGGCAATGGGCAAAAATGAGTGAAAGTGGTCAAATGGTACAAACTTCCAGTTTCCTAGAAGTAGAACTTTTATGAGCTACTTTTTTAGTACAGTATTGTATATTTGAAAGTTGCCTAAAAAGTCAATAATAAAAGTTCTCATTGCAAGAAAAAAAAAATAATGTGGAACTGTGTGAGGTAACAGATGTTGATCAAATTTATTGTGGTAATTATGTACATTATCTTGTACATCTTAATCTAATACAATGTTATATATCAACTAGAGGCCTGGTGCAAAAAATTTGTGCACTCAGGGGAGGGCAGGGGGGGTCCCCCAGCCCGGCCTGTGCCCTCTCGCAGTCTGGGACCCCTCGGGAGATAATGACCTGCTGGCTTAGGCCTGCTCCTGGGTGGTAGAGGGCATGCCCAATCCCTAGGTGCAGCCCCTGGTCGGGCTCAGAGCAGGGCTGATTGGGGAGTTGGGGTGCTGCCCCCTGTCATGCACAGAGCAGGGCGGATCAGGAGGTTGTGATGCCACCCTCAGTCACGCTCAGGGAAGGGCCGATTGGGGGGTTGGGGCACCGCCCCCTGTCACACTCAAGGCAGGGTCGATGGAGAGGTTGTGGTGCCACCCCCTGTCATGCACAGAGCAGGGCCAATCAGGGGGTTGGGGCGCTGCCCCCTGTCACTCACAGAGCAGGGCCGATCAGGGGGTTGGGTCGCTGCCTCCTGTCACTCACAAAGCAGGGCCCATCAGGGGGGTTGGGGCTCCGTACCCTGTCACACACAGAGCAGGGTCGATAAGGGGGGTTAGGGAGCTCCCCCCTGTCATGCACAGAGCAGGGCCCATCAGGGGGTTGAGGAGCTCCCCCCTGTCATGCACAGAGCAGGGCCAATAGGGGAGTTGAGGCACTGCCCCCTGTCACACACAGTGCAGGGCAGATCAGGGGGTTGGGGCGCTGCACCCTGTCACACTCAGGGCAGGGCCAATGGGGAGGTTATGGCTATACCCTGTCACACACAGAGCAGGGCCGATCAGGGGGTTGGGGCACCACACCCTGTCACACACAGAGCCGCAGGGAGATCAGGGGATTGGGGATCTCCCCCCATCAGGCACAGAGCAGGGCTGATCAGGGGGTTGGGGCGCCTTCCCTGTCATGAACAAAGCAGGGCAGATAGGGAGGTTGTGGCCCTGCCCCCTGGCACACACAGAGCCGCAGGGCAATCAGGGGGTTTGGGCGCTGGCCCCTGTCACGCGATCCCGGTGCCAGGAGGCCTCGCTGCTCTGCTGATCCCGGTGCTGGGAGGCATATTACCCTTTTACTATATAGAATAGAGGCCTGGTGCACGGGTGGGGGCTGGCTGGTTTGCCTTGAAGGGTGTCCTGGATCAGGGTGGGGGTCCCCACTGGGGTGCCTGGATAGTCTGGATGAGGGGCTGAGGGCCGTTTTCAGGCTGGCGGGTGACTGAAGCTCCCAACTGCTCCTTTTTTCCTTTTTTTTTTTTTATTCTGGGCCAGCTCTAGCTCTGAGGCCTCGGCTGCTGAAAGCAGGTTTCTGACCTTTGTTTACCTTCTGTATTTGATACAATGCTGCGGTCAGGCTGGCTGAAGCCCGGCTGACTAAAAGCCGGTTTCTGGGGTTTTGTTTAGCTTCTATATTTGCAACATAGTTGCTTAGAGTTGCAGCTGAGAGGCCGGCAAGTCAGGTGGGGAACGTTGGAGTCTGCCATCACTGGAGCAAGCAAGCCTCCCTGTTCGCTTCATTGCATGGCTGCCGGCCGCCATCTTGGCTGGCAGTTAATTTGCATATCGCCCTGATTAGCCAATGGGAAGGGTAGCGGAGTGACACCAATTTGCATGTTTCTCTTTTATTAGTGTAGATTATATCTCAATAAAACTGGAAAAAAAGAACAGTCAAGGATTTTGAAATGCTGTTATACTAGAATATGATTTTAAAGCAGTGCTTAATCAAAATTATTGCCAGTGCTACAATTGCACTTTAAAACTTTAAAATATATATATATATCATGACTCAAGTCTAGAAACCTCCCAGTGTTTTCCCAGGAGGAAGGTGTATGCACACCTACCTACCTTGGAATTGCAGGCTGCTCCCAGCTCTAATCCTTTCCTTTCCCCTCTGTTGCCACAAAGTGCTTTAGTGAGCCTCTGACTTTTAGATGTTTTTAGACGTGACTCAGGCACAAATCTTATTGTTCCCAAATTCTAGAAAGCACATGTCAGCTTTCAAGAGGATCTTTGAAGTTCTAATTCTACGGCGGTTATGGAGGGAGAGGGCAAGCAATAGCATTCATTGTGCTATGGGGAAGGTATAAGGAGAAAGCAAGTTGGGGCGGGGGTGGAGAGATAACAATGATAACTCTCTCCAGTGGCATTTTCTACTACTAATCTCCTCTGATTAGTCTCTTCATCTCCTACATACCCCAGAGTTTTATCTATATGTTGTTTTATTGCTTAAAGTATTACAAAGAGTAGTACATATGTCTCCTTTTTTTTTCCACCTTGACCTTCCCCCGGCCTCCCCTAACCGCCAGTGTCTTGTGACCATTGGTTATGCTTATATGCATGCATACAAGTCCTTTGGTTGATCTCTTACTGCCTCCCGCCCCCAACCCTCCCCGGCCTTCCCGCTGTAGTTTGACAGTCTGTTCGATGCTGCTCTGCTTCTGTATCTATTTTTGTTCATCAGTTTATGATGGTCTTTATTATCCATAAATGAGTGAGATCATGTGGTATTTTTCCTTCATTGACTGGCTTATTTCACTTAGCATAATGCTCTCCAGTTCCATCCATGCTGTTGCAAATGGTAAGAGTTCCTTCTTTTTTACAGCAACATAGTATTCCATTGTGTAGATGTACCACAGTTTTTTAATCCACTCATCTGCTGATGGGCACTTAGGCTGTTTCCAAATCTTAGCTATGGTAAATTGTGCTGCTATGAACATAGGGATGCATATATCCTTTCTGATTGGTGTTTCTGGTTTCTTGGGATATATTCCTAGGGGTGGGATCACTGTTTCAAATGGGAGTTCCATTTTTAGTTTTTTGAGGAAACTCCATACTGTCTTCCATAGAGACTGCACCAGTCTACATTTCCACCAGCAGTTCACAAGTGTTCTTTTTTCTCCGCATCCTCTCCAGCACTTGTCCTTTGTTGATTTGTTGATGATAGCCATTCTGACAGGTATGAGATGGTACCTCATTGTTGTTTTGATTTGCATCTCAAGGATAATTAGTGACTTTGAGCATGTTTTCATATGTCTCGTGGCTTTCTGAATGTCCTTTTTTGAAAAGTGTCTATTTGGGTCCTTTGCCCATTTTTTGAGTGGATTATCTTCCTTTTGTTAAGTTGTATGAGTTCCCTATAAATGGAGATTAAACCCTTATCGGTGATAACATTGGCAAATATGTTTTCCCACGCAGTGGGTTTTCTTGTTGTTTTGTTGATGGTTTCTTTTGCTATGCAGAAGCTTTTTATTTTGATGTAGTCCCATTTGTTTATTTTCTCTTTAGTTTCCAATGCCCTAGGAGTTGTATCGGTGAAGAAATTGCTTTGGCATATGTCTGAGATTTTGTTGCCTTTGGATTGCTCTAGTATTTTTGTGGTTTCCTGTGTTACATTTAAGTCCTTTATCGATGTTTAGTTTATTTTTGTGAATGGTGTAAGTTGGTGGTCTACTTTCATTTTTATTTCATCTATCTGTCCAATTTTCCCAACACCATTTATTGAAGAGACTATCTTGACTCCATTGTATGTTCTTGCCTCCTTTGTCAAATATTAATTGAGCATATTGGTTTCGGTCAATTTCTGGGTTCTCTATTTTATTCCATTGATCTATATGTCTGTTCTTGTGCCTGTAACAGGCAATTTTGAGAAAGGTGGCTTTGTAATACAGCTTGATATCTGGTATTTTGACCCCTCCTAATTTGGTCTTCTTTCTCAGGATCACTGCTGCTATTCCGGGGTTTTTGTTTTTTTTTACAGATGAATTTTTAGAGAGTTTGTTCTAGGTCTGTGAAATATGCTGTTGATATTTTAATGAGGAGTGCATTGAATTTATAGATTCCTTTGGGTAGTATGGACATTTTAATGATGTTGATTCCACCAATCTATTGTTGGTGCTCTTGTCCCAACATCAAGAAGCGTTCAGGAATCTGGAGAAGGCTGTGTGTAGATGTTAAATAAGAGGAGTTCAGAGTCTAATAAAGAGTCCAGAGACAAAATATAATTATAATTTTGAAAGGCATTAGGGGTCAGAGGAGCTTAGCTAAAGGAGCTAAGTTCTAAGGCAGTGGTTCTCAACCTTCCTAATGCTGCAAGCCTTTAATAAACTTCCTCATGTTGTGGTGACCCCCACCATAAAATTATTTTTGTTGCTACTTCATAACTGTAATTTTGCTACTGTTATGAATCATAATGTAAATATTTGATGGGCAGGATGTATTTCCATTGTTACAAATTGAACATAATTAAAGCATAGTGAACAATCACAAAAAATTATGTAATTGTATATGTGTTTTCCGATGGTCTTAGGCAACCCCTGTGAAAGGGTCTTTCGACCCCCAAAGGGGTTGAGACCCACAGGTTGAGAACCGCTGTTCTAAGGTCTTAAGTCTAAGGTCTTAGGTTCTCCTCCTCCCCAGGACCCCATGCTTTTTATTGAAGAGACAATTTGTCCTGAGGCAAGGCAGAGATATACACATCAAAGGGTCAGGTTTTTGTACAGAGTCCATTGTCAGAATGGGGGAATTAGCCTATGGTTGTTCAGGTGTTTGGCCAGTAGGAAGCAACAGCATGTAGATTAAGGTGCCTTTTAGTTGTCTGAAAACCACAATCAGTTTAATATATCCTATTCATGTTTGGGGAAAGGCCTTTAGCCATTCCCAGATGCAGCCCAGCTGTCATGCTGGAATTGGTCTCCCACATCAATCCATGAACATGGTTTATTCTTCCATCTGTTTATATCTTCCTCTATCTCTTTTTTCAATGTCCTGTAGTTTTTGAGTAGAGGTTTTTAGCTCTTTAGTTAAGTTTATTCCTAGATATCTTCATTTTTTTGGTGTGATGGTAAATGGGATTGCTTTTTTAATCTCTCTTTCTGTAAGTTCATTATTGGTGTATAGAAATACCATAGATTTCTTGGCACTAATTTTGTATCCTGCTACATTGCTGAATTCATTTGTTAAGTTTAATAGTTTTTTTGATGGAGTCTTTGGGGTTTTTTATGTACAATATCATCTCATCTGTGAATAAGGACAGTTTTATTTCTTCTTTTCCAATTTGGATGCTTTTTATTTCTTCTTCTTGTCTAATCACAATGGCTAATACTTCCAGTACTATGTTGAACAGGAGTGGCATCCCTTTCTTGTTCCTGTTCTTAGGGGAAGTGGTTTTAGTTTTTGCCCTTTGAATATGATGTTGGCTGTGGGTTTGTCATGTATGGTGTTTATTATGTTGAGGTATGATCCTTCTATTCAGACCTTGTTGAGAGTTTTTATCAAAAATGGGTGTTGGATTTTGTCAAATTCTTTTTATGCATCAATTGATATGACTATGTGATTTCTATCTCTCAATTTGTTTATGTGATGTATCATGTTTATTGATTTGCAGATATTGTACCATCCTTGCATCCTACTTGGTCATGGTGTATGATCTTTCTGATGTACTGCTGGATCCAATTTGCTAGAATTTTATTGAGGATTTTGGCATCGATGTTCATGAGGGATATTGGCCTGTAATTCTCTTTCATTGTGATGTCTTTATCTGGTTTTGGTATTAGGGTGATGCTGGCTTCATAGAATGAGCTTGAAAGTGTTCCTTCCTCTTGAAATTTTTGGAATAGTCTGAGCAGGATAAGTCTTAGTTCTTCCTTGAATGTTTGGTAAAACTTCCCTGTGAAGCCATCTGGCCCCTGGCTTTTATTTGCTGGAAGCTTTTTGATGACTGCTTCAATTTCTTCCATAGTTATTAGCCTATTGAGATTTTTAGATTCTTCCTGATTGAGTTTTGGAATGTTGCGTTTCTCTAGGAATATGTCCATTTCCCCAAATTGTCTAGTTTGTTGGAATAGAGTCGTTCATAGTATTTTTTTTAAACAATCCTTTATATTACCCTGGTGTCTGTTGTTATTTCTCCTCTTTTATTTCTAATTTTGTTTATTTGGGTCCTCTCTCTTTGCTTCTTGGTGAGCCTGACTAGAGGTTCATCAATCTTGTTTATCCTTTCAAAGAACCAGCCCTTGGTTTCATTGATCTTTTGTATTGTTTCTTTTTTTCTTCTCCATGTCATTTATCTATGCTCTGATTTTTATTATTTCCTCCCTTCTACTTACACTGGGCTTTTTTTTGTTGCTCTCTCTCTAATCCTTTGAGGTGTAGGGTTAGGTAATTTATTACCATTGTTTCTTGTTTTTTGAGGCAGGCCCATAGAGCTATGAACTTCCCTCTCATGACTGCTTTCACTGTGTCCGATAGGTTTTGGATTGTTATGTTTTCATTGTCATTTGTTGCCATGATGTTTTTAATTTCTTCTTTGATCTCTCTGGTAACCCAGTCATTGTTTAATAGCGTGCTATTTAGTCTCCATGTGTTTGATTTTTTTGGATTGTTTTTATTGTATTGATTTCCAGTTTTCTGTCATTGTGATATGAGAAGATGCTTGATATGATTTCTATCTTCTTCAATTTGAAGTGGCTTTGCCTGTGACCCAATATATGGTCAATCCTTGAAAATAACCCATGTGCACTTGAGTAGAATGTATATTCTATGGCTTTGGGATGCAATGTGTTGAAGATGTCAATTAATTCCATCTGATATAGTGAGTCATTTATGATTGATGTTTCTTTACTAATTTTTTGTTTAGAGGATTTGTCCAATGGTGTTAGTGGGGTATTAAAGGCCCCTACTATGATTGTATTGCTGTCAATCTCTCCCTTAATATCCTCCAGAAGTTTTTTTTATGTATTTAGGTACTCCTGTATTGGGTGCATATATGTTTACCAGAGTTATTTCTTCTTGTAAGATTGCTCCCTTTGGTATTATGAAGTGGCCTTCCTTATCTCTTTTTATATCCTTCACTTTGAGATCGAATTAGTCAGATATAAGTATTGCTACCCCAGCTTTTTTCTTATTTCCATTCGCCTGAAAAATCTTTTTCCATCTCTTCACCATCACTCTGTGAGCGTCACCTTTTTCGAGGTGGGTTTCTTGTAGACAGCAGATATATGGGTCATGTTTTCTTATGCACTCAGTTACCCTATAGTTTTGATTGGGGGCATTTAATCCATTTACTTTTAAAGTTATTATTGATAGGTACTTGTTTGTCACCATTTTTATTCTTTCACCATGTGTTACTTCTTCATTTCCCATTTCTTCTTTTTACTGCAGACCCTTTAGCATTTCTTGCATTGCTGGTTTGGTGGTAATAAACTCACTTAGTCATTTTTGTCTGTGAAGCTCCTGATTTCACACTCAATTTTGATTGATAGCCTAGCTGGGTATAGTATTTTTGGATTCAGACACAGGCTTTCCTTGATTTTAAATATTTGATTCCATTCTCTTCTTACCTGATGTGTTTCTGTTGAGAAATCAGTCCCTAGTCTGATGGGGGATCCTTTGTAGGTAACTTTTTGTCTCTCTCTGGCCGCTTTTAAGATTCTTAGTTTGTCGTTGGTGTTTGCCAATCTACACTAATAAAAGAGAAACATGGTAATTGGCGTACGACCGCTACCCTTCCCATTGGCTAATCAGCATATCCTTATGCAAATTAACTGTCAGCCAAGATGGCGGCCGGCAGCCAGGCAGCTGGAAGCGAACATGAGGCTTGCTTGCTCCAGTGACGGCTGAGTCCAACGTTCCCCACCTGACTTGCCGGCCTCTGAGCTACAACTCTAAGAAACTATGTACTATGTTGAAAATGTAGAAACCAGCTTTCAGCCTGCCAGGATCTCAGAGCTGAAGTTGTACATTGTTTCGATTATAGAACGGCAAACAAACCAGATACGAAGCCTCAGAGCTAGAGCCAGAGCTAAAGCTGGCCCAGAATAAAATTTAAAAAAAGAGAAAAAAAAGGAGCGGTTGGGAGCTTCAATCAACAACCACCAGCCTGAAAGCAGCCTTCAGCCCCTCACCCAGACTGGCCAGGCACCCGAGTGGGGACCCCCACCCTGAAGGGTGTGTGACCAGCTGCAAACAGCCATCATCCCCTCATTCAGGCTGGCCAGGCACCCCAGTGGGGACCCCCACCCTGATCCAGGACACCCTTCAGGGCAAACCAGCCGGCCCCCAGGCCTCTATCCTATATAGTAAAAGGGTAATATGCCTCCCAGCACCAGGATCAGCGGAGCCGCAAGGCCTCCTGGCACCAGATCAGTGTGACAGGGGCCAGCGCCCAAACCCCCTGATCACCCTGCAGCTCTGTGTGTGACAGGGTGCGGCGTCCCAACCCCCTGATCGCCCTGCAGCTCTGTGCATGACAGGGGGCGGGGCCACAACCTCCCTATCCACCCTGCTCTGTTCATGACAGGGGAAGGTGCCCCAACCCCCTGATGGGCCCTGCTCTGTGTGTGACAGGGTGTGGCACCCCAACCCCCCGCTCCCCCCAAGAGCCCTGCTCTGTGTGTGACAGGGTAGAGCCATAACCTCCCCATCGGCCCTGCCCTGAGTGTGACAGTGGCGGTGCCCCAACCCCCTGATCCGCCCTGATCTGTGTGTGACAGGGGGCGGCGCCCCAACACCCTGATCGGCCCTACTCTGTGCGTGACAGAGGGGAGCTCCCCAACCTCCTGATGGGCCCTGCTCTGTGTGTGAAAGGGGGCAGCTCCCCAACCCCCTGATTGGCTCTGCTCTGTGCGTGACAGGGGGTGGCGCCACAACCTCCCCATCGACCCTGCCTTGAGTGTGACAGGGGGCGGTGTCCCAACCCCCCAATCAGCCCCACCCTGAGCATGACTGAGGGTGGCATCGCAACCTCTCGATCCGCCCTGCTCTGTGCATGACAGGGGGCAGCGCCCCAACTCCCCAATCAGCCCTGCTCTGAGCCCGACCAGGGGCTGCACCTAGGGATTGGGCGTGCCCTCTGCCACCCAGGAGCAGGCCTAAGCCAGCAGGTCATTATCTCCTGAGGGGTCCCAGACTGCGAGAGGGCACAGGCCAGGCTGAGGGACACCCCCTCCCCCCCCCCCCCGAGTGCACAAATTTTTGTGCACCGGGCCTCTAGTTTAATTATAATGTGCCTTGGCATCGGTCTTTTGAGGTTCATTTTGTTTGGGACTCTGTGAGCTTCCTGGATTTGTGTGAGTTTTTTCTTCCCTATATCAGGGAAAATTTCTGTCATTGTTTCTTCAAACAGGTTTTCTATTCCTTGCTCAGTTTCCTCTCCTTCTGGCACCCCTATTATGAGGATATTGTTATGTTTAGTGTTATCCCAAAGTTCTCTTAGGCTCACCTCCTGCTTTTTAATTTTTTTTTTTCTAGAATCTGCTCTTGTTGGGTATTTTTTCCTACCTTGTCTTCTAGCTCACTGATGTTGTCCTCTGCTTCTTCTAGTCTACAGTTGATGCTTTCTCTTGAGTTCTTTATAGCAGTGATGTCATCTTTCATTTCTTCTTGGTTCTTCTTCATTTCCTCTTGGTTCTTACATATATTGTTGAATTTGTCTTCTAGTCTTTTCATCAACCCTACTACCATTTCTCTGAATTCTTTCTCTGACAGGTTGCTTGCCTTCATTTTGTTTAATTTCTTTTCTGGTGATGCCTGCTTTTCTTTATATGTGGGCTTTTTCTTTGTCTCCCCATGATCTCTCTTCTCCAGGTGTCTGGTTATATAATTCTCTCTCTCCTGTGTACATTTAAAGGCACAAAATACAACACAACCAGGCACAACACACCAGGCACTGAACACAAATATATTCACGATACTAATAACCCCAAATGAAGGTGATCACCAGAGAAAAGAGAATCAGGGGATAAGAAAGAAAGAAGAAGAAGAAAGGATAAAGAAAAGGAAAAAGGAAAAGAAAGTAGTGCAAAAATAAAATTGGGAAAAGGAAAAAAAATTAAGAGAGAATAGAAAAAGAATGAAATAGAAGAGGGGAAAAAACTATTTATATGGGGAGAAAACTCCAATAAAGCAGCCACTATTCCCAACAAATGCCAGCAACAAATACCTAGAGATGAATGAAAACTACAAACAACAACTAATATCAAGTGTGGTGAGGGAAAACAGAAGCATAAAATCAACAAAAACAAAAAGTGAAACAATCTCACAAACAAGCATAAAAGAGCCAATATAAGCAACAATCAAGCAAACAACAAAATGACAGAGAGAAAAAAAATTGGATAGTGAAGAAGGAGAAGAGAGAGGTGTGTATCGACTTAGAGCAGGGGATTGGAAATTAAATACATAAGTAGGGTGAAATTTTAACAGGGCTAAAAAGAAGGAATAGGGAACATCTAAAGCAGGAATAGGGTAAGAGAAACAGGACAACAAAAGGGGAAAAGTGAGGAAGAGAGTGTTGGCATAAAGGTAAAGTTGAGATAGAGTAAAATGATGCTAAAGGAAAGATGAAAATAGAATGAAGAACACTAATCCCAAAGTAAAATGAAGAGAAAATAAAATACACTTAAAAAAACAACAGTAAAATAGTAGTGGTAATAATAATACCGATTAAAAATAAAAATGTAATAATGAAAAAGGTAAAATCAAGTGAGGAAAAAAGAAAAACAAATTTAGTTTCTTAAGTAAAAGATGAAAATAAAAATAAAATTGTGCAGTAGTGAAGGTCATTCACTTCCTCTACTGTTCTGCTCCGCACATCTGTTTCCTAGTCAGGACAGTATTGAACTTCCCACATTCCACTGCTCCTCAGTGTTGTAGTCCACAGTCCTGATTTTCATGCAGGCAGTACTTTGTTTCTTATGCTCCTTTATTTGTGTTTACACAAGAGTCAATTTGTGATTCAACCCCTGGGTGGCAGTGTTTCTGGATTGACCTCCGGGTCTATAGGTTTCTGGATTGACCTCAGGGTGTTTAGATTTTGTTTTCCCTGTGGCACTTAATACTGGTTTGGGGGAATGGGCTGCCCCAGAGCTGGTTCTCTGATGATTATTCCCCACTCTGATCCCCAAGTTCTACAAAAACAACTATCCCCTGCAGTTTCTTAGAGTGTACCCAATTGGGTGATCCTATGTATTGGACTTAGTAATCAAAAGCAAGGATTTAAAGAAGAAAAGAGAGAGAGAGAGAGAGAGAGAGAGAGAGAGAGAAGCGCCAGAGTAAGTGCGCGAACTCAAGCGCTGCAGAGCAAGTCTGTGTAGTCTTCTTTTTCCCTTGGGTCTAAGCAGCCGGCACACTGTTAAAAATTTTAGGCTGCCCTTTTGCACCCAATTCAGCTACAGGTTGCTTTTTATAGTTCCCTGTGTTAGCAGCCTTGCAGATCCCCTTCCACATTCGCTGATCACTCCAGCCCCAGTGGCTGCAGACTCTGGGCACAGACTTCCCTGGATCCTCCAGCTCCTGCCATGCTCATTTCTGTCTCCTCCTCTGAACACAGACCTCACCTTATCCCAGGCGAAGGGGGTGCAAAGCTCCTCTGAATCCATGTGACTGCGCCGCTTGGGGACCAGTGTTCCCGGGTTCGCAGCTGTTCGCTGGGTGCCTTTGTTGTAGATTCCTGGGATTTTCAGGCTTCCAATAACATCCACTCTCTCCTTCAAGATGGCTCAGTCTCCACATCAGAGCTGGTCACTCCAGGAGGGCTCCCAGCAGCAAGGAAACCCCGTCCAGCAATCCTCCACAGTCCCCTGGAGTATAGCTGTCCCTCAACTCACAAACAAACACTCCCTCTGTGACCATACACTTTCCCTTCTTTCACTTACTCACTACCTTCCCGTTGGCAGCCATCTTCCAACCTATCTCCCCCAGAGTTTGATTTTGGTCTAAAATGTACAAAAAAAGTTTCACAATCTTAGTAATGTAAGCATAGTAGTATTCATCTATGATTTACACTCCTTGGAAACTCCCTTTGATAAAAATCCTAGGAAATGAAAAAAAAATGCACTTGCAGTTCTATTATATATGTTTACATGAACCCATATATTTGCTGCTATCTTTCTTCTTTGTTACTTACTGCACCCAGGCCTTCCTTCTGGAATCATCTATGTGATCTTAAAATTTGCTTTTTGAAAGCACCTTTCCTGAGAATTTCTTGTTTAAATGACTGCCTCTGTGTTTGCATATCTGAAAATGTCTTTATTTTACTCTAACCATTATTTCATAATGGTTTATTTTGGGTATAAAATCTAGGTTGACAGGTATTTTTCCCGACATTTCAAAAATATTCTGACCTTGTATTGTTGTAAACCTCATGAATTATGATTTACTGCTTTTTAAAGAATGTATCATTTGTCTTTGGCTGCTTTTGACATCATATTGTTATCTTTGTTTCACTATGATGTATCTAGGAATAAATTTCTTTTCATTTGTTTTGCTCAGGATTCACAGTAACTTTTTAAGCTGAAAAACCATATCATTTGTCAATTCTGGAATGTCCAGTTATTATTTCCTTGAATACTGTACCTCCCTCCTCTTTGGAATGCTTTTTCTTTTCTTCTTTTTTTTAAAAATATATTTTATTGATTTTTTTACAGAGAGGAAGGGAGAGGGATAGAGAGTCAGAAACATCGATGAGAGAGAAACATCGATCAGCTGCCTCCTGCACACCTTCCACTGGAGATGTGCCCACAACCAAGGTACATACCCTTGACCGGAATCGAACCCGGGACCCTTCAGTCCGCAGGCCGACACTCTATCCACTGAGCCAAACCGGTTAGAGCTGGAATGCTTTTTCTTAGTTGCCATATCTTTGTCTTGTTATTCCATACTACAGGTCCGGTGCACAAACATTTGTGCACTCTCGGGGAAGGGAGGGTCCCTCAGACCGGCCTGTGCCCTCTCGCAGTCTGGGACCCCTCAGGGGATGACCGCCTGTTGGCTTAGGCCTGCTCCCCAGGGGATTGGGCCTAAGATGGCAATCAGACATCCCTCTGGCAGCATGGCAGCCCTCAGGGGATGCCCACTTGCCAGCGGGGAGCAGGCCTAAACTGCAGTCGGACATCCTTAGCACTGCTGAGGAGGCAGGAGGGGCTCCCACCACCACCGCTCTACTGGCAGCCATTAGCCTGGCTTGTGGCTGAGCAGAGCTCCCTCTGTGGGAGTGCACTGACCACCAGGGGGAAGCTCCTGCATTGAGCATCTGCCCCCTGGTGGTCAGTGTGTGTCATAGTGACCAGTCATTCCCAGTCCTTCTGCTGTTAGGGTCAGTTTGCATATTACCCATTTACTATATAGGATAGAGGCCTGGTGCATGGGTGGGGGCCAGCTGGTTTGCCCTGCAGGGTGTCCCGGATCAGGGTGGGGGTCCCACTTGGGTGCCTGGCCAACCTGGATGAGGGGCTAAGGGCTGTTTGCAGCTGGTCACACCCCCTTCAGGGTGGTGATCCCCACTGGGGTGCCTGGCCAGCCTGGATGAGGGGATGATGGCTGCAGCTGGTTACACCCCCTTCAGGGTTGGGGTCCCCACTGGGGTGCCTGGCCAGTCTGGGTGAGGGGCTAAGGGCTGTTTTCAGGCTGGTGGGCCACTGAAGCTCCCAGCCTCTTTTTTTTCTTTTTATTCTGGGATTTATTTACCTTCTATAGCTGTCACTGGAGCTGAGAGCCGGCTCCAGCTCTGAGGCCGTTGCCGGATGAAAGCAGGTATCTTGGTTTGTTTGGATTCTATAATTGAAACTCTGTTGCCATCACTGGCCGCTCTAAGCTCTGAGGCCGCGCTGGCTGAAAGCAGGTACCTGGGGTTTGTTTAGGTTCTATAATTGCAACATTGTTGCATCCGGAGCTCAGAGTTGGGCTGCAGCAGGCAGGGAACCTTGGCTTCCTCCGTCACTGGAGTAAGCAAGCCTCATGTTTGCTTCAGCTGCCTGGCTGCCAGCCGCCATCTTGGCTGGCATTTAATTTGCATATCTCGCTGATTAGACAATGGGAAGGGTAGTGAAGTTATGGTTAATTACCATGTTTCTCTATTATTAGATAGGATATTTGATACCTTACTCAGAACTATCTTCACAATTGCTTTTTCCAGAATTATGTTATTTTCTGACTTAACTGTCAAGGTTAATTATATTATCCATTCAAGAAAAACCTTTTTTACTTTTTTTAAAATATATTTTATTGATTTTTTATAGAGAGGAAGGAAGAGGGATAGAGAGTTAGAAACATCAATGAGAGAGAAACACTGATCAGCTTCCACCTGCACACCTCCCACTGGGGATGTGCCCGTAACCAAGGTAAATGCCCTTGGCTGGAATTGAACCTGGTACCTTTCAGTCCCCAGGCTGACACTCTATCCACTGCGCCAAACCAGTTAGGGGCTTTTTTTTAACTTTATATTTATTTATTTTTTATATACCAAAAGGATCAATATATACTAACAAAAGGATAATATGCTAATTAGAGCAGATGCCCTCTGGAGGTCCTTCCTGACAAAGCCGCAGCAGCTGCCTGAGGCTCAGGCAAGCTGGGGATGGTGGCTGCTGCTGCCAAGGGCCAGCCCGAGGCTCAGGCAAGCTGTGGTGACTGCGAGGGCTAAGGCTCAGGCAGCCGCGGCGGCAGCAGTGGCAGCAGCAGAGGCATGATGGGGGAGTCGCCTTCCCCTGATAGGCCCAGTTGACTCCTGCAGAGAGAGGCCAGAGGCAGCGGCAGCGAGGAGGTGATGGGGGCAGTGCCTTCCCCTGATCAGCCAGTCACCTCCCACAGAGGAGCGGGCCTAAGCCGTCAGTAGGACATCCCCTGAGGGCTGCTGGACTGTGAAAGGGGGCAGGCCAGGTTGACAGACTCCCCACCCCCCCAACCCAGTGCACAAATTTTCATGTACCAGGCCTCTAGTTTATTTATATGCACTAAGAAATACAACTTTCACACAAACTGTGAAGATTTGAGTCAACAGGGTTGGCTCATTGGCTCCCAGTGACCAAACTATGTGGTCATGCAGTAAAGATAATCGAAGTTTGTTTTATGGATTAATTGTCAAATATTACAGAAACACGGGCCAAAAACAGAAAAGGAAACAGATCTCTTGGTGAGCATGAAATCAAAACAAGGGAGTTAGATGAACTGAATGTTTAATGGCAACAGGTGAGAATACCTATTGTTCAATGTCACATAGAGTTAGACTTTCCATTCAAATCAGAAGACTTGAGGGCTCCCTGACTCCAAAGCTAAGGGTCAGCCTTGCCAGTGGGACATCAATAACTTCCAGTCCAAAGACTAGGGTCCCCTTTTTAATTCATAATTGTTATCATTTGCCCAGGATATGCCTTCTCTTCTTGCATCTTCATGGTTAACTGATGCCTCTTCTGTGTGGCCCCTTTTTTCTTTAAATATGTAAATATTCCAACCAGGAGACATGTGGTCTGTCATAAGTCTGCTGATCTATTATCTAATATTGACTTATCCTTTATCTCCCAGAGAGCCAATTATTCTTTCATTGTCAGCATTCCTAGTGGGCTCTTCATTATAGCCCCTTAATGCAAAAACAAAACAAAAAACAAGGACACTAGAATGTGCAGTCAACAACTTTTATATAAACACTAGAGGCCAGGTGCATGAATTCGTGCACCAGTGGGGTCCCTTGGCCTGATCTGCAGGATCGGGCTGGAACTGGTTCTCTGACATCCCCCAAGGGGTTCCAGATTACAAGAGGGTGCCAGCCAGGCTGAGGGACCCCACCGGTGCATGATCAGGGCCAAGGAGACATGTGGGAGGTTGGCCAGCCTGGAAGGGACCATTGGAGGGCTCCAGGGCATGTCCGGACCATCTGGCTCAGTCCCAATTGGCCGGACCTCAGCAACAAGCCAACCTATCGGTTGGAGCATCTGCCCCCTGATGGTCAGTGCACGTCACAGCAAGCAGTTGAGCGGCCTTAGTATATCATTAGCATATTATGCTTTGATTGGTTGAATGGACAACCCGATGACCGGACACTTAGCATATTAGGCTTTTATTATATAGGACTAGTGGCCTGGTGCACAAAATTCATGCACGGGAGAGGGGGTGACCCTCAGCCCGTCCTGCACCCTTTCCATTCTCGGACCCTTAGGGGGATGTCGACTGCTGGTTTAGGCCTGATCCCAGGATGTCCAACAGGCCTGATCCCAGGATGTTCCTGGATGTCTGGCAGGCCTGATCCCAGGATGTCCGACTGCTGGGATCGGGCCTAAACCGGCAGTTGAACATCCCTCTCACAATCCTGGACCGCTGTCTCCTAACCATTTGCCTGTGTGCCTGCCTGATTGCCCCTAACCGCTTCAGCCTGCCAGCCTGCTTGCCCCCTAACTACTCCCTTGCCTGCCTGATTATCCCCAACTGCCCTCCCCTGCTGGCCAGATCACCCTCAAGGCTTTTATTAGTGTAGATATGACCCTTCACAGAAAATTTCACTAACCCTGCTTCACAATAAGGGCTTGACGATTGAATCACTGGGGCGAGGCACCAAGATTTCCTTTCTTTGAATAGTGGAGGGAATAATTATCTTGTCTTTAAGTTGCCCTGAACATCAAATGAGATAATGACTTAGAAAAGTATAAAAGCACCATATAAAGACAACTGTCTTTTTCATGTACTGAAAAGACAATAAAGTGGTATAATAAAAAACACTATTTTTATTCTCCCCCTTACTTCCTTTACAGGCTTTATTTAAACTTTGAAATTTAGAATAAGTTCACTCTTATTTTCATTCAATATTATTTTGTATTATTTTCAGGTTTTATATTAGTTATAGAGTAGTGGTTAGGCAATCATATCCTTTACAAAGTGTTCCCCGATATTTCCAGTACCCACCTGGCTTCATACCATCATTACAACACTGTTGACTCTAGTCCCTATTTAAGTGACAATAGGTTTACAGGTTCCTTCCAATCTTTCTTTTGTGTTGCTTGCCCTTCCTTTTCTTTCTCACGTCTTCACTCATTTTCTGTATATAGTATCTCAATTGGCCCTCAAAGCTCAGCGAAGGCACTGGGACACGCTTAATCAATTTTACAGACCAGGAAACTGAGGCCAATTCCAGTTGGCTGCGGAACTGGACTGAGCACGCAGGGAGCTCTTACAGCCGTGTTACCTCTGCCCTTCCTCAGGGGCAGCTGTGGGACAAACAGAACAAACCTCCCCATCAGGCTTCCAAGCCTCCTTTCAAGCACCTCTTCATCATGGATGCTCCACATTCTTTCCTCTCTCCTGCCCCCACCCCCATTCTTTACTGCACCCCCTTCTGGGGAGCAGGTGGTAGGCTTGCACTCACCATGCAGGTGTGCACCCCCCATGGGGCAGGGCGAGAACTGGGGGCGGAGTGGGAACTGGGTGCAGGGTGGGTGCAGGCTTGCTTTTGAGCCAAGGCGGGAGCAGGAGTCCTGGCCTCTCAAGTGCGCAGGCCGCAGCGAAGCCCAGTTAGGCTGGGAGCTTCATCAAACCGCCGCAGTGGGGTACTCAGCAGTGCGGGGCTCCTCCACTGAGGTGGCACGGCCCCTCCACCCCCACCTCAGGGCTGAGAGCCAGCGCCCCTCCGCCAGGGCGTCCTTCCATGCAGGCAGTCATTGCCTCTAGTTTCCTGCGTCTTGGGGCCATTGCAGAACCTAGCTCTCCACAGGTGAGGCAGATCCCCGCCTGCCAGCACCCTGCTCAGGCCTGAGCCCCCTCCATGCACCCCACCTTGGCGCTGCTCTGCGCCCCTTGGGCCGCCCGCCTCCTGGCCAGCAACTTCGCGGAAGCTGTGGCGCTTGCCCAGGATGCCTGCAGAACCCATGGCCATGGCTCCTGGCCGGCCGATTTGCTGCAGCTTTCTCTTCCTTCAGGCTCTCTCCTCAGACCCACGGGAGCTTGGCTCTGGTGGCCCCACCCTTCCATGGCTCTACCGCCACCCACCTATCAGGATGCTGCCTGAGCGCCTTGCTGCAGGCAGTGTGGTTCTGGGAAAGAGGTTGGGGGTGTGGGGAGCAGCTCCAGTAAACTTTAATAAACCCCAGGCCCACAGCCCCTCCTTGAGCAGAGCCCAGGGCAGGTTGGGGGCCTGGGTCTTAACACTGCAGCTGTGAAGGCTGCAGCGGCAGAGAGGTTAGGCTGCATCAGCCTGCTGGAGTGGGCGGGTCATTCCTTCCTGCTCTCCCCCTGCGGCCTGGCCTGGTCCATGGTCTCAGACACTGCCACAATCGTCCCGCAGGAGTGGGTGGGTCATGCCTCGCTGCTCGGCCCTGCGGCTCCAAGCTGGGTCCATGATAGGCCTGCTGGAGTGGCTTGGGGCTGCTGGGTGCCGGGCTCTGCGTGTTTGTGTCTCTAATCTGGCCCCCAGCAGCCCCAGCACCCAGGTGGCGGGGCTTGGGTCTGCTGGGGCCTGACAGGAGACATAAACACACAGGGCTTCCCTCGGGCTTCCCTGCTCCACCCGGAGTCATCAGGCTTCGCTCATTGGCTTGGAGCCTACCTATGCAAATTAACTGGGGGTTAATTTGCATACTCTCCTGATTGGCTGGTTAGCATAGTGAAGGTACAATCAATTTAAATGTTTGTCTATTATTAGGTAAGATACCTATGCATTCAAGTTTAAAAAAATAAACAGACATTTTTGATAATTTAATGATGGATCTCCACTAGTGAGTTGTTGCTTTTTAAAATATATTTTTATTGGTTTCAGAGAGGAATGGAGAGGGAGAGAGAGATAGAAACATCAGTGATGAGAGAGAATCATTGATCAGCTGCCTCCTGCATGCCCCCTATTAGGGATCAAGCTGGCAACCCAGGCAAGCGCCCTGACTGAGAATTGAACTGCAACTTCCTGATTCATAGGTTGATATTCAACCATTGAGCCATGCCAGCCAGGTCACCAGTGAGTTTTGAACTGTATTAAAGGCTTGTGATTTTGTTAACTTATCAACATTCAAACCTGTAGAGAATTTCTGTGAGTTTATTTGAGCCAAACTGTTGACAATTGCTGGGAAGCAGAATGTATTGGGATAGTGCTAAAGAGAATGGCAGTTTTTCACCTTGTTTTAAACATTACAATCAAAGGTGGAGACATAAGTGGGTTACATGTAATGCACTGGTGATAGATTAGGGAGATGGGAGAAAGCAAAGTGGGGAAACTTCTGGGATTGGATAAAAAGTAAAATGATGGACACATACTTCTTTTACTTAGGTGGGTATGTGATAGTTAACAGTCAACAATTAACATGATAACTATCACAATGAAAGTTATTGTCATATTGTAAAGGTTAATTATATTATCCATTCAAGAAAAACTTTTTGTGCTTAAAAATTTTTCTTTCCAAACTCTGCTTTATAGTATTTTGTGACATCTTGTCTCTTGAAATATTCTTTCTTCTATTATTAAACAGTGTAAACACTTAGTTTTATAACCTGAGCTCAAAATTACAGTGTCTGATCCTAGTGGGTCTTTCTGCCATTTGTTTGTTACTTTCTACCTCTTGCTTGTGTGGGGCTGCACCCTTGTTTGAGTTTGCATTTTGGCCCCATGTTTCTCTGGACTGTTCTGTGGGAATCCTCTGAGTCCAAGTTGAACACAGCCTTACAAAAAGGACTTGCTGCTGCCAGGTGCCCTGGGGCCCTATCAACGCCAGCCCGTTTTAAGTAGTTTCTGACACCACACCTGTAATGTAGGCAAATTCAATCCAAGGCTCAGGTAAGGGAAAGGTTTTATTTTTAAATTCTAATGCAGGTCAATCAGGTAATTTTTCCTCTGCTGTAGACAGATACTTATTAGCCTACCCTTCCCTGGGAGGATTTCCAATTCATTCTAAGTTTCCAATTAGTAAAACCTACCAATCTCAGCACCAAGACTTCCTCCTCTGCTCTTCTTATGGTCATTAAGAGTCAAAGATGGGCACATGCTTCACAATGGTCACAGCTTCAGCTTCCAGGTACTACCATGATTTTCTTCCAATTTTTTATTTGATTCTTTCAACTTTATGTTCTTGCAAACACACCGATATATTTCAAAATGTTAGTAATATTTCTTTTGGCATTTATAGGTGTTTTGTAGGGGGAAGGTTTCCCCTATCTCTAGCCTGCCATAATTTAAATTCTCATTATCAAATGCAGGTAGACAGAATAATCTGAAGTAAAAAAAAGGAATGAAAGTAAGAAAGATAATTTCTTATAGTAAATAAGTCATCTCTTAATCCCTTGGCTTTGGAGGAAAAGTAATGTACCTGATTAAGTAGGTACACTGTTTCTATTAGAACAGACACAGGACTGCAAGGGGTTTTCACGGGTGAATAAAATTTACATACAGCACCAATCCCATTCCTTTTGCTCAGTTCACCATAGATTCTGATCGAATCCTCCACGGACTTCATGGATGAGACTTACACTGTGCATGGAGGGGGTGTGCTAATTTGGGAAGGTTTTCTATAGTGATGACACCTAGCAGATGACCTTTGTTCAGCAAATATATTGAAGGGTTGTTGAATTATGCAAAGGTAGGACAGAAACCTGGTCGCCTATACTGCTGTACATAATAATGAATAGTAGTTAGAAATTGCAGATAGATTGAAAAGAAAAAGTCTTAGAGAGAAAAAAGTAGGCCTCAGAAGATTATAAGATTGACTAAATCACCACCATCACATGAGTGCAGGCTATATAATCTTCTTAAAAAAAAACTCAACCAGACTGGTTTATTGGGATATAGATTATATGCCATACAATTCACAAATTCAAAAGGTACAATGTAATGGTTTTATATATATTTGTGTAACCATCACTATAATCAAGAAGAAATTTTCATCACTCCATCAACTCCCCCAAAACACAACCCATGAAACAAGAGGTCATCAGATTGATTCTTGGTGAAGCCACATGTCTGCGTTGTGGGCTCGATCCCCAGTAAGCAGCTAATCCATGTATCTCTATCACTGATGTTTCTATCTCTCTATCTCTTCCTCTTCTTCTCTCGCTAAAAATCAATGAAAACATTAAAAAATCATCCTAAAATATAAAAACCCAGGGTCCATAATGAACGACCGAAGGCTCAACTGAACACCGGAAGTCAGTCCTGTAGTCCATGCTGGGTTGCTGGACCACCAGAGAGAGGCCCAGAGAGAGAGACAGAGTCTGATCCTCAACCTCCATGGCAGCTGTTGATCAGCCGTTGCCTCTCTCTTTCTCTCTGGCCTTTGCCAGCAGCTGTGCCTCTGCTTCTCTCCAGTCCTCTGGGGTGGCTGGTGATCACCTCTGCCTCTCTGATAAGGCTCAGAGATAGGCCCCGACATGCTGACTGGCATAGAAACCAACCAATCAGAACCAAATCTGGGTGACCTGTGAGGGGCCAATGGGTGCCTAGAAGGCAGAGCTTTTAACACTGACTGGCATAGAAACTGACCAATCAGAACCAAATCTAGGTGACCTTTGTGGAACCAATGGCTGTCTAGGAGCTAGAGCTTTTGACACTGCTGGCATAGAAACTGACCAATTGGAACCAAATTGGCCAGCAGGGAAGGATAGTTGGGGGTGATATAAGGCTTTCAGGGGAGGGTAGTTGGGAGGAGATCAGTCCTACAGGGAAGTGCAATTAGGGGTGATCAGGCTGGTAGGGGAGGGCCATTGGGGCTGAGATCAGGCTGGAAGGGGAGGGCAGTTGTGGGCAACCAGGCCAGCAGGAGAGGGCAGTTGTGGGCAAGATCAGGAGCTGGAGAGGGTACTTGGGGGCTAGATCAGGCTGACAGGGGAAGGTAGTTGGGGGTGAGATCAGGCTGGCAAGGAAGGGCAGTTGGGGGTGAGATCAGGCTGGCAAGGGAGGGCAGTTAGGGGTGATTAGGCAGGTAGGCTGGCAGGCAGAGGGGTTAGGGACAATCAGGCAGGCAGGCACAGGTAGTTAGGGGCAATCAAGCAGGCAGGCACAGGTAGTTAGGGGTGATCAGGCAGGCAGGCAGGTAGGCAGTTAGGAGTCAGCAGTTGTAAGAGGCATCTCTGATTGCCGGTTTAGGCCCGATCCCACAGGTAGCAGGCCTAAACCAGCAATCAGATGTCCCACAAGGGGTCCCCAATTGGAGAGGGTGCAGGCTGGGCTGAAGGAACCCCCTCTCCCTGCATGAATTTCATGTACTGGGTTTCTAGTAAAGAGATAAAAACATATTTCACATAATAAATATATGCAATTATGTTTATCAAAAAAGAGCTATATCCATTTTTCAATTGCATATTGTTATTTTGAATGCAACATTTTTTTGTATGTATTATGAAAGTAACTTGATGCTTTCCAGCCAGGTAATAATAGCTGTACAAACATTACATATTTCAAATATTGTAATAGACATTGTACATTTAGCCACAGAAAGATTGCCCAGGGTAACTATGTATCTATTTATCTATCTGCCTGCCTTCCTGTCTGTCTATTCACATGCGCATTTGAGTGGATTGACAGCAATTTAATATTAGCAGTCATTACTTGAATCAGTGAGAAAGTTTTCATAGTCCCTGAACAATTTTTAAAAGGGTGTAGACTCGGTGTGTGGGTCCGGCTAATAGAGTTTGAATATGTCACTGCACAAGTGAGAATCCCTGTTAGAACCTGGTAGGAACTGCTCTTCTCAGGAAGGGAATGTTTCCTTTCTCAGTGTGGCTTCACCTCCAGAATTCCTGGTTCACATGCAGGACGGAGCTCTGAAGCTTTTAGAGGCCTCTCTCTTAAGGCTTTCTGCAGGCTCTCAGCTCCTGGAGGGTTTCAGTGGGGACTGCCCTTTGCTCCTTCAATTTGTCCTAGTGTGCATGTCCTTTTGGCATTGCTGCTGGTCAGCACAACATGCTTTCTGTCAGCTGGATCCCCAGAGCAATGGCAGGAACGCAAATCAACACTAGGTTCTGTAGGTCTATAAAGAAGGAATAATGAAGAAATCCTTTATGGAGACAGACAGGGAGAGGCAGAAGACTGTAATATAAATAGTACAAGAACTTAGATAACTATCCAATTCCTGTAATATTCAATATGATATTAAACAATCAAATGTTAAACTTTCAGGAAAAAGCATTTGGAATGGTGCTGGGATGATAAATTATTCATTAAGTTGTTTACTCGTGTGTTTAAAAATTTTTATTGTGGGTTCCAGGAGCTCTTCTAGATGGCTGAGTTTGTGATATACAAAATAGATAATGTTCCTGCCCACTTGTATTCTAGTGGGGGAGACAAACAATAAACTCTGGTGATAAAAGGTAGTGAAGTTCTGTGAAGAGTAATAATAATATTGGCCACTAGATGGAGCCCATTGCTTCATTTCTTCATTTCTTTACCAATCAACTCCAAGAGAGATACTGTGAGCCTGACATACTGTTAATTAAATAGGTTTTCTGGGGCCAGGTGATAGGCACTGTCACTTTCTATCTCTCCTTCCCAAATTGGATTTCTTTTTTCCACTAATTGACTGAAAAGGGAAATATGGTTAAGACAAACTAAGGAGCCATCTCAGATATATTGGGGGTAGTGGGATTAGAGAAACTCCTTGCTAAATCAGAAATCCTCTCCACTCAATTTCTTGGGCATTAGTTTTCTGTATTATTTAATCTCTGTCTTCACCACTAGACTATGAGCTCCTTAAGAGAAGGACTACAACTCTATTCCCACTCCTTAGCAGAATGTGATAGGTACTCAACCAAAATTTTTTCAAGGAATGATCCCTGTAGCTTAAGCAATGGCTGCTTTTCATGAAGCCTCATCTAACTCCCTGGGGACTCCGATTTGAACATAGTTTGGGGGGAAAAAAACTCTTGAGTAAGTTTTCCTGTCTTGTGTTCTATGAAATCCTGTCTGTTAAAGAACTCATGGTGTGTGGGAAGGGTAGAGTGTGTCTGTGTGTATATGTTTCTGTGTGTGTGTGTCTGTGTGTGTGTGTGTGTGTGTGTGTGTGTGTGTGTGTGTAGCAGGCATATTATGTGGCACTGAGTTCTGAGCCATATTTTTTCCTCTTTTTGTTTGGGTAAAAGCCTAACACACAATGGATATACATATTTAATTTATCTTTATTGTTGACTAGAGGCCCGATGCAAGAAAATCCGTGCACTTGGGGGATCCCTCAACCCAGCCTGCGTCTTCTTGCAAACTAGGAGCCCTCAGGGGATATCCAACTGATGGCTTAGGCCTGCTCACCCATGGAACGGGCTTTAGCCATAGTCAGGCCTCCTGTATGGGCTGATCAGGGCATGGTGCTGGGAGTGGCCAGCCTCACCCCTCCCCATTGCTCCTCCACTGCCGCCGCCCCCCGCCCCTCTCCCTACAATCGCTGTCCCCTCCCTCTGCCCACTGGCACTTGCCTTGGCTGCCCTGGTGCTGCCTGCTCGCCAGCCCTGCCCCCCACCAACTGGTCATTCTGGTCGATTTGCATATTAGGCTTTTATTCTATAGAATAGTATTACAGCTATCCCCATTTTTTCCCATTGACCCCCTCCATACCACCTCTGTCCCCCCCAATTGCCATATTTTTAGTGCTCAGGGAAACTTAACAAATACTAGGCATATGCTTTTGTCAGGGATAGCTCTAATAATAAGGGTCTTGAACCTTCTTCTCTACAATGAGTAAAAAGAACAGCACAAAAACAACAGGGCAGTTGGAATCTAAGGAAATTCATACATCATGATCGATCCCATAATCTCTTGGTCTTAGAATGTTTTCCAGCATAGAAGATTGTGTGCATGTTTGGTTATATTTCTACAGAAGTATTACATTTTTAAAAAAAAAAAACAGCTATTGTAAGTGGTATTGTTTTGTAATTGTTGGTTTGCAATAGTCCATTGCTTTTATATAAAAATACAGTTGAAAGTGGATTTTTGTGAATTGACCTTGAATCTTACAGCCTTGTTAAACTCACGTATTTGTCCCAAGAGTTTTTGTTGTTGCTGTTTTTTGTTTTTGTTGCAGATTCCCTGGGGTTTTTCTATGTGGATAATCAAAGTGTGTGAGAATAAAGGCAGTTTTATTTCTTAAATTCTTTTCTTTCTTCCTTCCTTTCTTTCTTTCTTTCTTTCTTTCTTTCTTTCTTTCTTTTTCTTTCCTTCTTTTGCCATGTTGTAGGAAGCCTTTCATTATATTGTTTAACAGGAGTTGGGAGACTGCACATCCTTGCTTTATTACTGTGTTAGGGGCAAAGCTTTCCATTTTTTATCATTAAGTATGTTAGGTGAAGGGTTTTTTGTAGATTGCTTTTATCAGTTTAAAGAAGCTCTCTTTATCTCAAGTTGTGACATTTTTCTAGATTCTAAAACTGCTTGAGTTATGCCTTGGGTAGACTGACCAGGGAAGCTCTTTGCCTTAGGTCTTTAGATTAATGTACAAGGCTTTGTGAGTTTTGCCATGGTCTCCTTGAGATTCTCAATTTCTCTCTGAAGTTGTTTGCTCTCACTTTGGAGTCCTTCCTTTTGTAACTTGGCCTGTTCCTAAAAAGGGACAAATAAAGAGTAAATAAAGTACAGCAGTAAGCAAATCTCAACTTCTAGCTAGTATCCACATTCTTAGTATTTAATTTCTTCTTGAAATTTTCTCTACCATAAATATTCATTATACTTTCTCTTGGACATCCTAGCTGCATGATTGATTTTCTTGAGCTTCCTTTAGCTGAGAGAGATTTTGACTTATACCTTCTTATATAGTGATAAAATAAGTCCCATTACTTCTACACAACATATGTGGGTAATCTTAGTCATATGTTTGTTTTCAAAACTTATCGACTCTTTTACACAAACACATACACACACACACACACACATACACATACACACACACACACACACCCCTATACTCAGACTTTTATATTCATACACATGACAGAAATAAAAAATTTTCAAAATCTAAGGAAGTGTCTGAATCTTAGATCAGGGAATTTGATTTAAGCCTCCAGAGCTTGGTGGCAAGAATATCAGGATATAATTTAGGACATCAAGGCCCCTAACTGTCCATACTGGATTTCTGCACATAACTCACTACACAAACTAGGAATAGGGCATAGCAATCAGGAGTGGCAGACACAGGTGTGAGAGGCAAGGAGTCTTTTGCTCATAAAGGTTCTCTTAGAACCAAAGTCATACCAGGTGTGACAGAAAAACAGTGATTGTAGATTCCTCTACGTTTGAAGGAGGTTCAGATATCTTACTGATCTGTGTGACCCTATAAAACCTCATCTTTTCTGAACCTCTGTTTCTTCTTCTAAGGTATAGGTACACAGCAATTCTTGCTTCATATAATATTAAGCAAGAGATACAGATAAGACATATTTGCAATGACGGAAGATAATAGCTACCATCGATTGAAGAATGTACTGATGAAGGACTGAATGTGAGATAAAGGAATATATATATTTTTTAAATAACCCAACATAGGCAGGCTCCAATCAGGCAAACAGACAGGGATTGAAAGGTACAAGGGGGCAAGCAAGGTCCTTCCAGGTTTCGTGTTCTAACAGACACACAAAGAGGTCAGGGAGTGTGGACAGAAAACAAAAAGAGAAACCTCAAGGTGATGCCATTACATACCTGAAGTTTAAGAGCCAGAACCCTCTCATGCTCTGCCATTAATTGGGCCCTCTCCTTCTCCATCTTCTCAGTCAATTGTTTCACATGTTCCTGGTAACTCTTTTCTTTCTCCTCCATCATCTGCTGATTCTTCTTTTGTATTTCCTCCAGCTTTTTTGCTGCAGCCTCTGCAGATTCAGCTTTCGCACGTTGCACTGCCAGGAGGAAAGGAAGAAGACAAATTCATGTGGTTGACCACCTTGCTTTTTCTTCTTTGTGAACTTACCTGTCATTGTTGCTGATGACTGCCTATGCCCCAGTGAGACTGACTTTGGCTAGTAATAAGCATCTTTGCTCATCTGGCTCTTGATTAAGGACCCCAGGTTCTCAAAGCCAAATTATTTAAACTTTTAAAAGCTGTTGAAGCTATCCAGTCTCTTGACTTACTCCTCACCTTCAATCTCCTTTTCCTTTTCTGTGAGAGTCTGGTCTGTCTGTAGAATTGCATTAATCGCAGACTCCTTTGACCTCAGGTATGTCTGAAGAACTTCTTCACTCTAGGACCCAGAGAAAATGGCATTAGTAATAGGAAATCACAGGAAGCGCTTATTCCTGTTTGCCCCCCATCTTTTCCTGTAGGAATTGTTTGCTTTGCCCTGGTCCTTGTGCTGGTCAATGGGCCCCTGTCACAGGGTGGGCACACGCTCCAGGTTGGCCAAGCCTGGAACCCTATGAAGCAGAATCCTTTGTAAGTGATTGATATAAATATAGATTGAGAGTCTCTGTTCTCTGATGAGTGCTCTACTTTTGGAGCTGTGGGGTGAGGAATGAAGCCATTGTGGAGAGAGCGGATCCAAGGAAAAGAGGTGGAGGGAGAAAAGGAAGAAGGGAAGTGTGGGGTTGAGGGGAGCAACAGAGCGACAGATAAATTCTGGTTACCTGTATTCCCTTCCTGGGTTCTTGAAGATACTTTATATTCAGCTCTTTTATAGTCTTCATTAAGAAGACTATAATGATATCCTCCTGGTTTAGCATAAACCCCCTGATTTATATGTTCTTCTAAAGAATGGAAGATATCCTTAAGTAAAGCTGAGCAGCGATCCGATGATGCTTTCATATTCTCTTTACAAAAGTCATTTCGCCTTTTTTGTAGCTGGTCCTATAATGTGAAAATAGGACGTAAAAAGAGTACAGAGAAAATGTTAGCTTGACCTCAGCATTTTTGGAAAGGCTTCTCAAAAACCAGTCTGTGACCCTGTAAAAACTAACAGGCACCTTAGCTGGACCACATCCTTCCTCCTGATCCTGTCTTTCTATTGAAGACCCTTTTGCTTGGAGGTGAAGTTCATGGCAGAGATTGCTAGCTTTATGTTAGCATTGATGCTACACATCTGCCGGTCATAGAGGGCCACGGCCTTTTGCACTGTGGCTGAGTTCTCTATCTGGGCCGAGGCCAGGACTGCGTTCTCCATGCAGGGCAGGTCCCCACTGCTGATGGCATTGACATAAGTCAGGACTAGGTTCTCTAGTTACACAAATACACCTTTAGAAAGAAACTTCTGCTTTTCTCATTGGACCAGCAATTGCATATGGAAGAAATGTGGCTCAATGTAAGCTTGCTCAAGATCACTAAGTCTAAATCTTTCTTTGCGTTTGGCTATAATATGAAATTGGTCTGATAACAGCAAGCATGTAACTTGATGCAAAGCTTTGATTGTTACCTGCATTCATTTAATTAAATTATGAGAAATAGTATTAGTTTATGCATGAAAGGAAAAAAATGTTCAAACTTTAAGTCAATCATAATAAAATTGGTTCTTCTTACAATAATAATGACAAATAGTGGTTTTTGACATTTTGAAATCTAGTAAGAATTCCTTCTCTAATGATAAATACCCATTTTATTTTCTAGTAGTAGTTTGCTTTCTGAGACCCTAATCCATATACACATGAGAAAAAAAATTACCGCTAATTCATTTTGAAATAAATGGTTTACATCCTTGAAGGAATTCTTCATGAAGACTTCAATGGCCTCTTTCTCACTGGCCATGTGCAGGTCCAGGAGCTCTTGGAGGGTTTCTGTGGGCAGCTGAACCTTCTCGGCCATCTGCTGGTCATAGTGGGCCATGGCCTTTTTCACTGCAGCTGAGTTCTCTATCTGGGCCAAGGCCAGGACTGCGTTCTCCATGCAGGGAAGGTCCCCACTGCTGATGGCATTGATATAGGTCAGCACCAGACTCTCCAGCCCTACAAATAGAGAACAAAAGATAACGTTTGTTGTAGGTGGGGTGAGGAAACAGTCCATCCTCTATAAATCTGATGGTATCTCTCAACACTCATTTGGCTCACAGCATCTGTGTCCTTGGCATCACCTGGAAGTTTGCTAGAAATGCAGACTCTCAACCTCTGCTCCAGATCAACTGAATTAAATTCTTCTCTGGTGAGATCCTTGAGTTATATAGATACATATCAAACAGTGAGAACTGCTGTTGTAGGCACCATAGACCTGTGTTTATTGAGTGCATGTGTTTACTCCTAAGCACAGTTAGGATAGGAAATGTACCTCTCATTTATGTCTCTATCATCAGTTCTGGTCCGTGGTAAGCATTTAAAAAATCAATATTTGTGAAACAATTAAAAAGAAGACCTCAGATGTCTCTGTTTGTTGGAGCATCGTCCCATGCACCAAAAAGTTTTGGGTTTTATTCCTGGTCAGGGCACACACGTAGGTTGTGGGTTCAATACCCAGTTGGGGTGCATGCAGGAGGCAACTGATTAATGTTTCTCTCTCCCTCTCAAATTCATGGGAAAATATCCTTGGGTGAGGATTAAAAATTAGAAATAAATTTTAAAAGGAGTCCTCCATTTTATTTATTCCAGCCGAACACTGTCCAAGAGAACTTTCTGTAATGATGGTCATGTGCTATATGTGCTATCCAATATTGGAACCACTAGCCATGTAATCAGAATTGTTAATTTTCTTTAATTCTAATTAATCTACATGGAATTTTAGTTAAATGTAGGTACTACATTTGTCTACTAGCTATTATATGGGACTAGAAGCCTAGTGAATGAAATTTGTGCACAGGGGGTGGTTGGAGGGGTGTCCCTTAGCCCAGCCTGCACCCTTTCCAACCTTGTGGGATCGAGACTAAACTGGCAGTTGGATATCCTTCTTACAATCCAAGACTGCTGGCTTCTAACTGCTTGCCTGCCTGCCAGCCTGATTGCCCCCTAACCTCTCCCGTGCTGGCCTGATTGATGCTTAACTGCTCCCTTGCTAACCTGATTGCCCGTTCCTGCCCTCCTCTGCAGTCCTGGTAACACCCAACTGCCCTTCCCTGCTGGCCATCTTGTGGCAGCTATCTTGTGGCAGCCATCTTTAGCACATATCTTGTGGTAGAAATCTTGTGGTGGCCATATTGTGATGACATGTTGGCGGCCATCTTGTGATGATGTCGCACAAGAGCATGATGTACCTAGTCTTTTATTAGTACAGGTCCAGCTTATTAGGGCAATTTTAACCAATAGAGCTTTTATATTTGTCTTTTTCTATCTTTTCTCATCCACAAAATCTGATTGATAAAATCTGTTAGAAATGTTGTGTCATCTGGAATATACCACAGTAATAGTAGATTTGCACTTTTCAGAGATGAAACTAGGTGGATGCTATTCCACCTTTCTTTAGTCTTGACAGTGAGAGTAATGACCGGAAGTGGACTCACTGGGTCCATTGACCTGGATGCCTCCTGAAAGAGTTTTGACTTTGGAATTGCTAAAGATGTAGGAACAGAAATCAGCAGCTTCTTCCACAAATTCGGGTTCCAGCTCATTATCATGCATTGTCTCCAGTAGGCGTAGCTTCTTCCAATGAGTGGGCTGATGAAAGATAAAGCATTTCTTCTTTGGGAAGAACTGTCGGATACAACATCGGGGCTGGTTAAAATTTTCATCTTTAGGACTGGTACCTGGAGAAAGATAATAAAAAATGGCTTTGCTTAACATAGGGGCTTAGAAACTTTTTATGTAAATGGTAAAATGCTTAGTATATTAGGCTTTGCAGGTCAGGTGGTTTCTTTTCCAAGTATTTAATTCTGCTATTATAGCATGAAAGCATCCATGGACAATCTACATAGTATTCATCCAGTAAAACCTATTTGTAAGATAGCTGGCAGGCTGTATTGGCCTTCATTTGCCTGTGGGCCATAATTTGTAAACCCCTGGCTAGTGCATTGTTAAGCTTTAACCTATTTTCTTTAAATAAATGCCCATTCTACTCCATATTCTTTGGCGAATTACAGCACCACAAGCCCTAACCAGGGAGATAAAAATCAATCAGATAACAGTGCAGGGAAAAGTGAAAGAAAAAGAAACTTGTTCTTGGAAGAGGGGGGAAGATAATTCAAAATCAAATCTATGAACTTAGATATTAAACAAGCATTAATTCTTAAAACTAGGCAGCTGAGAAGAAGTAGAAAAGTATACATGTAAAAACACTAAATCTTTACTAATAAAAGAGTAATATGCGAATTAGATCCGGAGACATTCCCAGAGACTGGCCAGGAAGGACAGTAGTGAGCCATGAGGCCAGCAGGGGAAGGCAGTTGGGAGCCATGAGGCCAGCAGGGGAGGGCAGCTGGGGGCCATCAGGCCAGCAGGGGAGAATAGTTGTGGGTCATGAGGCTGGCAGAGAAGGGCAGTTGGAGGCGAGTAGGCTGGCAGAGGGGCATAGCAGGGTGCAAGTAGGCCAGTGTGGGGGTGCAGTTGGGGGCAAACAGGCCGGAATGTAGAGTGGTTAGCTGCAATCAGTAGGCAGGTAGGTGAGCAGTTAGGAGCCAGCAGTCCCAGATTGTGAGAGGGATGTCTGACTGCCAGTTTAAGCCCTATCAAACAGAGCCTAAACTGGCAGTCGGACATCCCCTGAGGGGTCTTAGATTAGAGAGCATGCAGGCTGAGCTGAGGGACACCCCTCCACACCTCCATACCCTGTGCATGAATTTCGTGCATCGGGCCACTAGTAGAAAAATAAAAGATGATGGTTTCTAATAGATTGTGATTCCCAATAATCAGTTCTCAGTCCCATTTACCTTTCTTGAGTTTGAGTGAATTCTCCAGGTACTCGTCTGCTGAGATGGGTTGCCCATCTGCTTCCAATTCTAGGGAAAAATCCCTCAGTGTCCACACAAAATCTGGAAAGAAGCTCACAAAGTCAGCTGAATCCTCAACCTCATTTGCATCAGGTGAAGATTTTGCCCTGATTTTATCTGTCAGCTCTGTCACATAGCTGAGTAGCAAACTAAGGAAAAATGGTGTAAAAGAACAGTGCCCCTCATGCCATATTAGTCCCACATATTCCAAACCTTTGTTTTGGCTTTGTTTCTAACCCAAATGTTAATTCTTCCTGCCCTTGAATTATTTTTCATACTTTCTCTGTTTGCACTTGATTCGCCAGGATTCACATTCAGGGAGCTGGTATTTAGGTACTAGTCTCCTCTCTGATTTTGATGCTGTTCTGGACCACAAAAAGGATACTGCAGTTGGTCCATGGCCTGCTGGTTTATGGCCCCCATGCTATTGTACACAAAGGTGCTGCTCAGCAGTATTGCCAGGGCAAAGATCCAGGAGTCATTTTGGTTGTCACCCTGGAAATCAGAACACATTTGGGCCAGGATTATGTTTTATTCTCATGGCACTTTCCCGGTCAGCAGTAGTAAACGGATGCTCATTTAGTGAAGTGGAATTTTTTTATATTAATGTCTTATAAGAGGAAAACAAATCCAAATGAAAATGATTGTTAATAAGATTTATACTTTGACTAGTCTTCTGATTAGTATTTTCGGTTATACTGATTCTCACTAGGTCCTCTTATGATGATTGACAGATAATTGCAAAACAAACAATCCAGATTGGTGTGCACTCTAAAGCCTTCAATGTAATTTAATTTTCTCTCTGTTTTCACAGAAAAATTGACTTATGTAACAGTAATAATACTTATAGCTATTTTATCTAGTCATTATTATTCATCTAACACTTTCTGTTCTTATTAAATAGTTAAAACAACACTATGAAGCAAATACTGACCTTTTGCATTGGTTATACAGTTCTGAAAGCTGAGGTTAAAAGAAGTGAAATAATTTTCTAAGGCCACTTTGTTAATAATAGGGTTTAAATTTAAACTTCAGTTTAGGAATTCTGAACATTAATCCTTAACTAAAGTTCTCTGCAGTATATGACTCATGATTGCTTTTGTTTGTGGTACCTTTATGCATCAGTGTTAACTGGCTTAGTTTTATACTCTTGTTAATAATTAGAATACTACCTAATGAGCACTATGCTCTTCTAGGATTCTTCCTTATATTTTCATCATTCCTGATTGCAAAACTTGGTCTCTTAGCAGGTAATCAGAAATGAAAAAAACACTTAAGGTTTACTGTCAGCTCTTATTTGAATAAAAATTAAAATATTATAATAAAATTTTTAAAAAAGAAAAGAAAAAGTATTAAATAGTGTAGACAATACCCAGAAATGAAGGTATTGTCTCCAAATTGAATATTTAATGCTTACCTTCTCTACATCTCCCAGCCCTTCAGTGTCAAGCAGAACTAAGGTGTAGTTTGGTTTCTTAGGGTGACGCACACACCACATCCAGATGCCTTTGGTGTGAGACTGAACCGTGGAGCCCAAAGAGAAGCCTTCAGGGGAAGAGGAGAGAGAGGGAGTGGAGTTTTCATAACATATGTGTCTTAACATGGAGATAAACATGAACATAATCAAGGTTGCGGGAGACCACAGCAGGTAGCTTGGCTGGTATGGCTCAGAGGTTGAGTGTTGACCTAAGAACCAGGAGGTCATGGTTCGACTACGGGGCAGGGCACATGTCCTGGTTATGGGCTCCATCCCCAGTGTGGGTTGTGCAGGAGGCAGCCAATCAATGATTCTCTCTTATCACTGACGTTTCCAACTCTCTCTTCCTCTGCCTTCCACTCTGAAATCAATAAAAATACATTTTAAAAACCCCAACTACAATCAGTATTGATTTTACAGAGAAACAGGGAAATTCCAATATCCAATACATAAAAACATCCACCACCTTTTACTATAAAAACATTAACAAGGTAGGAGTGGAAGTAAACTAACTCAATGTAATAAAAGCCATATATGAAAATCCTTCAGCTAGCCTCACACTGAATGGTGCAAGATAGAAAGCTTCCCTTCTACAAAATTACCCAAATGAGTTCAAAGACCTACATGTAAGAGCTAAAACTATAAACTTCATAGAAGAAAACATAGGGGGAAAGTTTCATAATATTGAATTTGGAATGATTTATTGGATATGACACCAAAAGCGTAAACAACGAAAGAGAAATAGATAAGTTGGATTCAAAATTAAAACTTTTGTGGGTCAAAGGATACTATCAACAGAGTTTCATAGGAATTCTATGGAATTGGGGAAAATATTCTCAGTTAAGGGATTGATATCCAGAATATATAAAGAAGTCCTGCAATGAAACACCATAATACAAAAAACCCAATTACTAGTAAAAATTGAGCCAAGAAAATATGCAAATAACCAATAAACACATAACAAGATAATTAACAGCATTAGCTATCCAGTAAATACAAATCAAAAGCACAGTGATATACTATTTCACACCCATTAGGATGATCACTATCAAAAAAACAAAATAACAGCCTGGCCAGTGTGACTGGTGGTTAGTACTGACCTATGAACAAGAAGGTCACGTTTCAATTCCCAGTCTGTGTTTGCTTTGAGCTTGATCCCCTGTGTGGGGTGTGCAGGAGGCAGACAATCAATGATTCTCTCACATTATTAATGTCTCTCTTTCTCTCTCTCTCCCTGTCTGAAGTCAATAAAGATAAACAAACAACAACAAAAACCACCACACACACAACAAAATAATAGGTATTGGTAAGTATGTGGAGAAATTAGAATCCTGGAAAATGGAAGAGTTGCTGTGGGACATGATATGGCGATTCTTTAAAAAAGTAAATATAGAATTCTAGGAAAAGAATATAAATTATGCTTTTAAAAGGGAAATTAAGGAAAGTGGGAAGAGACAGTGAGTTTACTCTTTGAGATCACAGTAAAATAAGAGCACAACGGTAGATTAAAAGCTCACTTTCAAATATCCTCCCCATGTCTACCTTGCTCTTCCTGTAGCACTATACTCAAAGTTGGGAGTGTGGGTAGACAGAAGGGATCTAGCAGAGCTTAGCTGATGCCCCTCACCTTTTTTCTTCCCAGCCAGCTTGTTCATCAGGTAGGATTTGCCTGTGCGGTAGAGACCCACAATGGCCACCACCACAAGAGGCTGTGTAATGGCAGACAGGATCTTCAAAGCTTCTGGATTAATCACTAGTTGCGTGTTAGTGTTCTCAATGAGGCACACAGGGCCTGTCATGTGGATGTGTGAGGCCATGTCCAGGGTGTCTCCTTATCTGCAAGTGAGGAGATGGGATGGATTAGAATTTCTGTTCTAAGTAGATCAAGAACTTTCACCAGGTTATTTTGATCCAGAAGGTAGAGTCATAAAATTCCCCAACATGGCCAAAAGTTCTGTGTCCACAGTGAGATGGATGAGGGCAAGATTTGTATTATTTTAGAAAGTTATAGAAGTGCAATTGAAGTAGTCCATTAAAAAAATATTGGTATGACAAGGACATCAACATTTAACCACTTTCATGTACAAAATTTTTAATTTACCATAGAAAACTTCTTTTTACATTGTCATTAAAATTTTCAGACTAGAACCTGACTGGTGTGATTCAGTGATTGAGCGTGGGCCTATGAACCAGGAGGTCAGGGCTCAATTCCAGGTCAGGGTACATGCCTGGGTTGCAGGCTTGTCCCCAGTAGGGGATGCATAGGAGGTAGCCAATCAATGTTTCTCTCTCATTATTGATGTTACTGTCTCTCCGTCTCCATCCCTCTCTCTAAAAATCAATGAAAATATATAAAAAGATTTATTTGCTGGACATTAGTATAAAATAGAATAGGGTTTAGAGAGTAGTTTACATCCAGCCATGTGTTAAAAATTTAATATTTATTTGTTAATTAATTCTACTATGAATACCGACTTTTGGGAATAAATGTTTCATCATTAGATGTATGCTCTTTGGATAATTTTCACAGTTGTTTTTTTTTTGTTGTTTGTTAATCCTCACTGGAGGATATTTTCCATTGATTTTTAGGGTGAGTGGTCATGGGGGTTGGGGGGTGTGAGACAGAGAGAGAGAAACATCGATGTGAAACAGACATTTGGATTGGTTGCCTCCTGCACTTGCCCCCACTGCAATCATTCAATCCACCCTTCAATCCAAGGGTCGACACTAACTGCTGTGCAAAAACAGGCAGGGCATTTTTCACAGATCTGAAATGTGTTTTTACTACTAGTTGTGCTTATTTTGCAGAAGTGAGGGTTCACAGAACTGTTTATACTGCTATTCTGGAAGCAGAACCAATATAACTTGCATTTGCAAATTTTATAAAAATGTATGACTGTATGAAGAACAGGGCTAGAGACTTACCCACAGCCTTGATATGGGCTTGTGCAAGCAAGAGGCCCTATACTTCAACTTCATTAGCTTCACAAAATCTTAGCCTCCAACTAAAAGGGGGTAAGAGTGCACAACTACAAATACTGAATGTTGCCAAAAACCATGTTTGTGTATACATGTGTGTGGTGTAAGGGAACAAAAGACTATGAAATATGAATTAAAAGATCAGGAGGCAGATCAGGGGAGCCTAGGTTGTTCAGTGAAAATATATTTCCAGGCATACACTTGTAGGTGTTCTGTTTTGTTCTGTTTTTCCATTAGGTTGAGGAGAAGGAGAAGCAGGAAGAAGACAGGAGGGGAGGAAACTGGCGGAGAGAGGGAGAGGAAGAGCTGAAAGGAGATAGAGAGAGAGAGAGAGTTATCCGAGAAGCAGCTGATGAGTAAAGTTAATGCCAAGCCAAGGAATTCAGAAGCTGTTTCCAGAAAGCAAGAACAAACATGCTTGAGAGCATAGACAGGTCAGGTATACAAAATGTTGGCTTCAGTAATGCAGGTTTCTTAAAGAGAAAACTTTGTAGTACAGTAGTGGGGCCAAATTCTACTTGTAAGGGGTAAGAAAGAAGTTGGCCCCAAGAAATTGGATCTGGTTGATGGGAACTATTTTTTATTTTATTTTAAAAAAATTGTCATTTTAAAATTACAGTTGATAATTAATATTATATGAGTTTCAGTGTACTACATAGTTGTTAGGCATTTGTATACCTTAAAAGGATCCCTTCTATGGGTCTACATGTCAGCATACATAATAACAATACCTGAGGCCTGGTGCACAAATTTTTGCATGGGTGGGGTCCCTCAGCCTGGCAGGCAATAGGGTCCAATCGGAGAGTCTCGCCCAGTCCCAGTTGGGGCCAATTGGGGCCAGCTGGTCCAGGTAGGGGTCCGGGAGGTTGGCTGGATTGGAGTGGAGGAGCTTCAGGAGGTTGGATGGCTAGGGGATGGGTCATGGGAGGTTGGCTGGTTGCCAGGGGGGGCGGGGGGGGGGGGGGTTGTAGGAGGTTAACCACCTAGCCAGGGGAGGGGGAACAGGAGGTTGGTAAGCTGCAGGAGGTTGGCTGGGGGAGCACACTGACAACCAGGGAGCAGCTCCTGCATTTTGCCTCTGCCCCCTGGTGGTCACAGCACATCATAGCAACCAGTTGTTTTACTTGTTCTGCTGTAATGGTTGCTTAAGCTTTTATTATGTATACTACTGGCCAGATGCATGAAATTAATGCACATAAAAAAGGGGATTAATTAGAGGAAATATTTTAATATTGCTATTTGCCTTTTATCTATAATAGAAGTATCAGAGATGAAAGAAAATTAGTAAAATGTATATGAAAATCTTCCCTCTATCAGAGTCTGGGGCACGCCACCAGACCCAGAGCCAAGTCCCCACCAATCAGGGGCACCTTAAAATGGTGTGAGAAAAAGACCCAGCCAGCCCCACACCCATTGGGCAAGATCCAGACCCAGCTGGCCCCACCCTTGTCAAAGCTGGGTGGGGGGTGCAGCCTCAGGTCCCCTGACTTGGCGCTGTGCCGGGAGCCGGTCCATCCTTGCTGCTTAACACAGTCACTGCAGGGAAGAAACATCTGCACACCATATGTTTCAAGGGACCTGGCCTATATAGCATACTGTTCTTAATATGTTTGCTCCCCTTCTTGGCACTATGTGTTTTAACCAAGGTCACCTCTCCGAGAAAGGTTGTTTCCCCAGGTAGGGATTTTTCCCTGAAGTTAGGGAGGAGATAAAACCCCTTAACTAAGTGCCAGGCAGGTAGTTAATCACTTTAACTACAAACAATCGCACTTAAGCTAAATAATCTTTACTCCCTGGAATGGAGATAAGAAGCACCCTAACCTTTGGAATAGAAGTTGATAGGATTAAAATCAACTGGTATAAATACATATGTAACAAGACAACAGAAGACAGAACCTAGAGACAGGACTTGGCTGGAGAGCCTAGAGACAGAACCTAGAGACAGAACAAAGGGAGAGAACATGGCAAAAGATCCTGGACAGAACCTGGTTACAGAACTTGGCTGAAGAACCTAGACAGAACATGGCAGGAGAACCTGGCTAGAGAACCTAGGGACAGAAGCTAGACACAGAACCTAGACACAGAACCTAGTGAGAGAACATGGCAAAAGATCCTGGACAGAACTTGGCTACAGATCTTGGCTGGAGAACCTAGACAGAACCTGGCGACCCTGGCTAGAGAACCTGGTGATCGAAACTGGCTGGAGATCCTAACCAGAACCTGGCTACAGAACTTGGCTGGATCCTAACCAGAACTTGGCTGGATCCTAACCAGAACTTCGCTGGAGATCCTGACCAGAACTTCGCTGGAGGTCTTGGACAAAACTTGGCTGGAGATCCTGGAGAGAGAACCCAACTATGCTGATCAACTGAATGGTACCTCCATGTCCTTCCTTCTTCGCCGACTCCTTCCACACCTTAGGGGACCCCTGGACCTGCTGGGGCTGGACCCCAGCAGCGCTGGTGGAAGGAAATACATCCTCAAGTCCCCCATCAAGCCCTGCTGGGCGGGGGGCACAGCCTCAGGCCCCCCTGTCAAACCCTGCTGGACAGGGGGAATGGCCTCAGGTCTCCCGGCCTGTCGCTGGGTCAGGGAGCATGGCCTGAGGTCCCCTGTCATGCTTCACCGGACAGGGGGCGCAGCCTCAGATCCGTTATGGGAATGCAGCCTCCACTGTGGGTACAGCCATCTTGTGTTACAGAAACCCTGCCTTCGCTGTGGGCACCCCCGTCTTTGTGATGGCATGATGGTCAATTAGCATATCCCCTCTTTATTAGATAGGATTATTGACTATATTCCCTAGGCTTTACTTTACATCCCTGTGACTGTTATACCTGCCAATTTGTATTTCTTAATCCCTTCCCCATTTTCACCAGTCCCCCATCCTTCCTCACATCTGGCAACCAGAAAATGAGTTACTTTTAAGAGAGTAATCCACTTTGAAACCAAGCTCATCTATATGACTAAAATCTATGAGGTTTTTGTGAATCTTCATTTTTCACTCTGAGTTTCAGGTATTTCTTTCTTCTTTTTTAACATTGTCAGATGGCTGTTTATGCTGCATCTCATTTTCTATGCTTCTTTCTCATGAAAATAACATATCTGTAGCCCTTTCAGTGTGTCAGCTGCAGTCAGATCAAGATTGTCCAAGTTCCATCAAGACAATGGTAATTTAACTGTGTCTACAGCCAACACAGTGTTGGCAAAGAGAAAGACAGTTGTAATGCATTTCAAACTCTGAGCTTAGCCCGATGTCTGCTGCTGCCTAATTCCTCCAAGCACAGTAGTGACACTTAGGGATGGGCTGACACCTGATATCACTGGGATTGCACCTCACCGCCTGTCCCACGCGGGCTCTGCTGCAACTTATCCTCATGCTCATCGTTCTTTGGAAAATGAACTGACCCTTATACATACCTCCCACCTGCCCCAACTTTACCCTGGACTCCATTTCTCAGAGTACAGTCCTTTAGAGGTGGAGAGAAAGCTGCTTTGATGAGAAAATAAAGTTCTTACCTGTTTTATCCCCTCAGTGTCAGTTGGAGTGGTTTGTTACTTCTCTGCCTTTCACTGGATGGTTGGGCTTTTATTTAAACTCTGATGTGACGTGGCTGTCCTGACTTCCTAAAGTACTTTGTTAGAAATGAAGCATTTAGAGGAATGTGAAACTGAAAACATTCAGTAAAAAGCAGTGACTCAACAACCATGACAAGAATCTCTGCAAGCTATGCAAACGGGAGGGTACATGGATTTTACGGGATTTCATAACTAGTTCATGACAGGCCAGCAGAGGACATTTGGCTCAGGCGGACTAACTAGAAAGTCCCAAAGGAGAAAGTGGCCCCAGCCTCATTTCATGGGACTACATGCGGTCACCCTATCTGGCTCAACAGGACGGAGTCCCACCCAGGGCGAGACAGCAGGCCAAAAAATAATGAAGGCAGCTTACAGCCCACAGCCTCAAGGACCAGCACTAATCGGGTTGAAGGACAATGGACTCCATGTAATCAGACTAGAACACTTCTATCCCCCAGCCTACGCCCTTGCAGTTTTGCACATAAAATTCAACCCTGAGGACAGTGGAGACTGCATGCTAACCTTCCCTGGTGGTGGCTCCATTCCCCCATTCTCTCTGAAAAACTTGCCTCCTGCTTGCTTGCTGTGTCGGCCTAATTCCTTGAGTGACTCTAATCTTACAGTTCAGTTTGACAAAAGCTCCATTGCTGGCTCCTGGTGTGTGGAGTTAACAAGATGTGGCTCCCTCTTCCCCCTTTCAAGCAGGGTAAGGTATGTGTCTGGGAGAGGCAGGCACCAGTATTTCTCATCCCCTCCAACACTGAGTTGCATACACTGGAGCCTGGGGCTCCCAACCAGCACCCAGACCCACTCACAGAGTGAAGGCTCTAGCTGATGCACAGCAGGCTGAGATTGCCTGGCCTGCTCACCCTCCCTCTGGCTCACTTATAGGAAGGAGTTTCCAAGCTGGGAGAGGCAAGTGGGGAAGACCAGAGGCTACCACCCCTGCCCAGGGGAGCAGCAGTGGCTCAGAGATATTTGTCCAGGGAGAGAGGCAGTGCATCTCTGAAGTTCTCCCCCAAAGAACTGATTTTATTTGAAACAGTGTGGGGACTTGGAGAAACTATATTGCTAGCAAATTTTCTTTAGAAAAAACACAACAGGAGATTTTCAGGAAGGAAGCAGATGACCCCAGATGGTAATACAAATCCATATAGAAAACAAAGAGATCCAGTAAGGGAACTGTGTAATTATAAAAGACAGTATAAATGCAGAATCCCTCTTCTTTCTTCTCTTAACTGATTTAAGAAACAATTGTATACAATAATCTATCTATCTATCTAATTTTATTGAATTTATTGGAGTGATATTGATTAGTAAATTTATATGGGTTACAAGTATAAAATTCTATAATACATCATCAGTATATTGTATGTTTACCACCCAGAGTCAAATCTCCTTTCATCACCATTTATCCCCCCTTTTTTCTCTTCTACCTTTCCACCACCTTTTGCCTCTAGGAATCATCATAGTGTTGTCTATATATGTGAGGATTTTTTTTTTCTTAAACTCTTCACATTTTTCACCCAATCTCTCAATCCCTCTTCCCCTCTGAGGTTCTGGAGAGTATTATGCTAAGTAAGTAAGGCAGTCAGAGGAAGACAAATACCATATGATTTTACTTATATGTGGAATCTAATGAACAAAATAAACTAACAAATAAAATAGAAATACTCAGAGATGCAGAGAACAGACTGAAGTACATTTTGAAAAATATATATATTTATAAGTGCCCTGGAGAACTACTAACAAAACAGCATATCTTAATCAATATCCTTTCACCTTAGGACACTGTAAAATAAAAGCAAACTAAACCCAAAGCAAGCAGAAGCAAAAAATAAAGATTTATGTAAATGACTAGAGGCCCAGTGCACAAAATTTGTGCACTGAGGGCGAGGTGTTCTTCAGCCCAGCCTGCACACTCTCCAATCTAGGACCCCTTGTCCGACTGCCCATTTAGGCCTGATCCTTATGGGCCTGATCCCTGTGGCCTAAATGGGCAGTCGGACATCCATCTCACAATCCAGGACTGCTGGCTCTCAACTGCTCACCTGCCTGCCTGCCTGATTGCTCCTAACTGCTTCTGCCTGCCAACCTTATCACTCCCTAACCACTCCCTGCCAGTCTGATTGACATCTAATGGCTCCCCTGCTGGTCTGAATGCCGCCAACTGCCCTCCCTGCTGGCCCAGTTGTTCCCGACTGCCCTCCCCTGTAGGCCTGGTCCCTCTCAACTACCCTCCCCTGCAGGCCTGGTCACCCCAAATTGCCTTCCCTCCCCTGCAGGTCTAGTCCCTCCCAACTGCCCTCCCCTACAGGCCTGATCTCCCACAACTGTCCTCCCCAGCAGGCCATTTTGTGGCCACATGGGGGCAGCCATCTTTGACCACATGGGGTTGGCCATCTTGTGTGTTGGAATGATGGTCAATTTGCATAATATCTCTATATTATATAGGATATTAATGAAATAGATAATGGGAAAATATAGAAAAAAAATCAGTGACAGCAAAAGCTGGTTCTTTGAAAAGATCATTAATTTTGACAAACTTATAGCTAAACTGGCCAAGAAGAAAAGAAAGGAGACTCAAATTACTAAAATCAGGAATGAAAAAGAGGACATTATTATTGACAGAAAAAGAAAGATTATAGGGCAATACTATGAACAACTGTATGGCAACAAATTAGATTAAAAATGGACAAATTCCTAGAAAGAAGCAAACTACTGAAACTCTCTCAAGAAGAAATCGCTCATCTGAATAGACTTGTAACAAGTAGAGAGGTTGAAAACTACCACCATGAAAAGCTCAGGCCCAAATGGCTTCACTGGTGATTTCTACCAAACTTTCAAAGAAGAATTGCTATCCATTCCTCACAAACTTGGCCAAAAGTACAAAATTCCCTTAACGTTATTTTACCACATACATTCTTTCTCTGTCTGAACTACTTGAGAGTTAGTTACAGACAGAATGCCACAGTAATCCACTGTATATTTCTTTAAAAAATTACCTAGAAGAGTAATTTTTTAAGAAAATATATCTTCTGCTTCCAATTACATAGTCCATTTACTTCTATATTAGGCCTCCGCTGATGTCTGTGTAGACAGTTATCTGTTTATCTGTGTCAAGCAGGTGTTTGTGATGGACAAGTTGTTTGTCTCACAGAACTTCATGAGCTGTTTTCCTCCTTTGTGTCTGACCCCCAGTCCAAAATTTCCAGTGACATTTGATTCTGCTTTATTTCCTACTTGTGCATTCTAGTCACTTATTGTTTCAGCATGTCTTGTTTTGATGTGTGGTCAGTTTCTTCTTGAATACTTGCATAAAAGCATTCAATTTCATTTTATTCAGCTCTTTAAAATGAAAAAGGAAGAGAGGGATAAAAAGAATAGGAAAATTCAGCAATGGTCTAGAGCACCTTCTTCTGCTGTGCATCGTGTAGCTCCAAATCCCATATGTGCTGGGTCCCTGGTGTCAAAATCATCAAATATTTAGTAAATGCAAACACTGTTGTGATTCTAAAATCCTTACAGGTGTTATTAACTAAATTCAATTTATTCTTCAGCACATGCATATAATGTAGCTTTTATGATTTGCATTTCACACACCAGTAAATACAATTTAAAGATATTTTATGTTTTTGTTTGTTTACTTTCTTTTGATTTTTAGAAAGAGAAAAAGGGAGGGGAAGAATGAAAGAAACACCAACCTTGAGTGCAAAACAGTCCCCCACATATCCCGCAGGGATCAAGCACACATTTTGGGCAAATGTCCTGACCTGGAATTGAACCTGCAACCTTTGGCTGCAGGGGACAATACCTGACCAACTAAACCACAGTGGTCAGGGCTAATGGTTTGTTAATAGCAGTTCATTGAGTCACAAGGCCCTGGTGATTGATTTGGGATTTCCTCCAATGATGAGTCAATGTGTTAAAAGGAAGGTCAAATTAGGTTTATCCATGGCTCTGTGTTTGCAAATGTGGACTGAAGTACTGGTGCTTGGAGTCTCCCTTTTTCCTCACTGCCTCAGACATTATGATCAGCCCTTCTATCAATTCAAAGTCCCTGGCTCATGTTTTTCTCATGAGTGAGGAATTTCCTGTGTCAATTAAGGACAAATGGAAAGTATTTGTACTGAACACATGTTCTTTGTAAGTGGAAACAGGAACAAGCTCTTAGTTTCTCAGGAATAGACTAGATATTGAGAAAACAGCTCCTTTCTGTCTAGTATTATGAATTCTGTGCAGTTTCCCTGCTTTTTGGTTTCACGTGAGGCTGTTTGAAAAACTTTCTAGGGGCATTTTCTTTGAAATGCTGGGTATGAGAAAGGTATATTTTCTCTCTTCCCAGTGTACTTGGAGTTGCAGTCTCTAGAATTCTTGTATTATTCTAAAAGATAGCTTCAACAACAATGAGGTACCATCTCACACCTGTCAGGCTGGCTATCATCAACAAATCAACAAACAACAAGTGCTGGAGAGGATGTGGAAAAAAAGGAACACTCATGCACTGCTGGTGGGAATGCAGACTGGTGCAGCTACTATGGAAGACAGTAGGGAGTTTCCTCAAAAAGTTAAAAATGGAACTCCCATTTGACCCAGTGATCCTGTTATGCCCAGATTTCAGGATCCCCAAGAAACCACTCCAGGGAGCCAGCTGTGTCTGATGCAAAAGCATAGGAGTCTTTATTCAAGCCCGGGCTTGGCTCCCCTACCCTCCTTACTGACGCAGCAGCAAGTGGCAGAGAGAGACCCAGCCCTGTGGGGAGAGGGGTTTTATAGGGGGTTGGAGTAAGGGGAGGAGAAAGGACTATGGGCCCTGCTGATTGGCCAGGCACAAGTCGGTGTCTTGTTACACACGATGTGGTCATATCTATGGTGCGTACTTCCCTTGGTTGTCATTGGTTAGTTTAAAGAAGTCCTGGGTGTGGCTAGCAGAGGCTTGGGCTCCCGGGAAGAAGCCTTGCAGAGCACATGGCTGCCCAAAAATGGAGGATTCAGGGTAAGATGGAGGGCGTAGCCCTTACCCTGGGGCAAGATGGAGGGCGTAGTCCTCACCCTTTCAATCCCACTTCTAGGAATATATCCCAAGAAAACAGAAACACCAATCAGAAAGGATATATTCACCCCTATGTTCATAGCAGCACAATTTACGATAGTTAAGATCTGGAAACAGCCTAAGTGCCCATCAGCAGATGAATGGATTAGAAAACTGTGGTCCATCTAAACGATGGATTACTATGCTGCTGTAAAGAAGAAGGAATTTTTTAAAAAATATATTTTACTGATTTTTTACAGAGAGGAAGGGAGAGGGATAGAGAGTTAGAAACATCTATCAGCTGCCTCCTGCACATCTCCTACTGGGGATATGCCCACAACCAAGGTACATGCCCTTGATCAGAATCGAACCTGGGACCCTTCAGTCAGCAGGCCGACCCTCTATCCACTAAGCCAAACCGGTTAGGGCAAAGAAGGAATTCTTACCATTTGCAACAGCATGGATGAAACTGGAGAGCATTATGCTAAGTGAAATAAGCCAGTCAATGAAAGAAAAATACCACATGATCTCACTCATTTATGGATAATTAAGACCATTATAAACTGATGAGCAAAAATAGATACAGAGGCAGAGCAATATCGAACAGACTGTCAAACTACAGTGTGAAGGCTGGGGCGGGTTGGGGGGGGGTGGGTAAAAGATCAACCAAAGGACTTGTTTGCATGCATATAAGCACAACCAATGGACACAAGACACTGGGGGGTATGGGAGGATAGGGGAAGGTCAAGGGGAGAAAAAAAAGGAGACATATATAATATTCTTTGTAATACTTTTAGCAATAAAACAATTAAATAAAAAAAATAAAAGATAGCTTCAAATAAAATTAATTTGCATGTTAGTATCAGTACATTAAAATTCATTAGTGTATACGTATATGCTTATTGACAGGGAGGTATTTTTTAAGGGTATAAAGTTTCAGTATGTGAGATTGACTTGAGGCAGTGATTTTCAACCTTTTTTTTTTAATCTCATGGTACACATAAACTAATTGCTAAAAGAGTACTCAGAGTAATTTATGTGTGCCTTGAGAAAAGAAGGTTGAAAATTAATGAATTAAGGAAATTTTTTTTAATCTTAAAAAAATATTTTTATTGATTTCAGAGTGGAAGTGAGAAAGAGAAAAATAACATCAATGATGAGAGAGAATCATTGATTGGCTGTCTCCTGAATGCCACTCACCTATGATCAAGCCTGGAACCTGGGCATGTGCCCTCACTGGTATGAAACTACGACCTCTGGGTTCATAGGTTGATGCTCAACCACTGATCCACACCAGCCAGGCAAGGTGGTTATTTATATAATCTGCATAAGAGTTCTTTGATTAATATTTGCATTGTAATTATTTTATCCTAGTTGGTTTCTTGATTTTTGCTCTTGATAAATTCGGTAGCTAGCTAGCTTAATTAGGCAGACAGGAAGGGAGGGGGTCCAGAGAGAATAGAGACATCTTGGCCTGAACAATTAAAGCAGCCATAATTTAGATCAAAAGCAGCCCTGGCCTGTGCAACTGGGATAGCCATAGGGCTAATAAAACACCCCTGGCCAGGAAAAAAGGGGCTGTTTTACTCTTTGAGGAGAGAAGCCAGCGGTTTTATTCTCAAGGCTTGGCAAGATATGGTTGCTAGGTATTAAAGCAACCATTAGGCAGATCAAAAGCAACTCCAACCTGAACAGACAAGATGGATATGTGAAGGACAGAGAAATGCCACAGGATAAGGGAGGAGAAAGACATATATTCACAGAGGATAAAGAAAAGTTGCAGGATATGAAGGGGAGGGGAAAGGAAACATATTTTCATGGAGGATAGAGGAATGTTGCAAAATAAAGAAAAAGAAAGAGGGGGCAACCACCTGGGCTTTGAGCTTTGAAACAAATACAATGTAGCTTAATGTCCAATGAGGAAAGCACTGGGGTCCTAGATTAAGGGGAGGTTCTCTAAAATATATAATACCTCAAGACAAAGAGAGCAGTAGCCACCCTCTTTAGGGGACCCTTATCTTAACCAGGAGAGACAGAGTCTTAGGAATAGAAACTTAGAATTAGGAGTTTTAGAAAGAGTGTCTGTTTGCACTAAAATTTTTGTACTTCTCATCTACCACTTTTGCCCATGGCTTCATTCTTCAAATCCATCTGGACAAGAACCCAGGAAAGGAATCACTCTTGCACCATGCTCACCAAAATTTTTTTTAAATCACTTTTATTATGACATTTTAATAAGTGAAATATTTTAATTCCTTTTTATTGTTATAATCTATATATATCAAAGCCTATGCGACCATTAAGACTGGCCTACCAAACAACCAGTCAACTGGTTGCTACAATGCCCACTGAACACCAGGAGGCAGATGCTCAACACAGGGGCTGCCCCCTGGTGGTCAGTGCACTCCCACAGCCATCCTCTCGTGGTCCCTTCCCATGGCTGGCCATCCCCAATAGGCCCTGATCGCCAGCCAGGCCGAGGGACCCCACCAGTGCACAAATTTGTGCACCAGGCCTCTAGTTACCATATAACATGCTAGTTTTAGGTGTACAACATAGTGATTTGATATCCTATCTAATAATAGACAAACATGGTAATTAATCATACCTCCGACACGCTTCCCATTGGCTAATCAGGGCAATATGCAAATTAACTGCCAACAAAGATGGTGGCTAATTTGCATACTGCAGGCAGGGCAGGACAGCGCAAGCTGCCATCCAGGCCTCCCTGTGCTACTGGGGGCTAAGGCAAGTGGTGCTGATTGCCTGGAGCCCTCCCTTGCCTGCCCACCAGAGACAGAGGGCCCACTCCCGTGTTCAATCTGGGGGTGGGCAGGGGCTGGGGTGAAGGCAAGCAGTGCAGATTGCCTGGACCGAGCCCTTGCCTGCCCACTGGAGACACAGAGACACGTCCCAATGTGATCTGGGGGGGGGGGGGGGGGAAGGGGCAGGGGTGAAGGCAAGCGGTGTGGATCGCCTGGACTGAGCCCTCGTCCGCCCACCGGAGACATGTCCCAATGCAACCCAGGGGCAGGGGAGGGCTGGGGCGAAGGCAAGCAGTGCAGATCGCCTCAACCGAGCCCTCACCTGCCCACAGGAGACACGTGCCAATGCGTGGGGGCTGGGGCGAAGGTAAGCGGTGCCCATCACCTCGACCTAGCCCTAGCCTGCCCACTGGAGACACGGAGCCCACTCTGAGAAAGAGAGAGAGAGAGAGAGAGAGAGAGAGAGAGAGAGAGAGAGAGGCAGAATTTTGCATCCTGCATCCCTCCCTGATGGACCACTGTGATTCCAAGCCTGTGAGGGCTGCCTTCAGGCCACTACTCCAGGTCCCTCACCCCCACCCCAGGCCCAAGAGCACAGTGCACCCAGGGGTTTGGGAATGCAGCGCCAGGGGCCTGCACAACCTGGGGGTGGGCTGTGTTTACACTGCCAAGTTCCCCACTTCTGCCCTGGCCCGGCATGCCTCCTCCTTCCCCTCAGAGGCCCAGCTCCTGCCTACATGCTTGCTGGGCAGGCCCAATTGCATCGGGGAGTGAGCCATGGCAATCAGGATGGCCACTTTCTGGGATGGGACGGCCGGACCACAGCGATTCATGAGGGCAATGTGGCCCGTGGGGCTTGTGCAGCTCTTGGGCTGCGGGGTTGGCCGGCCAAGCCGAGACTGGCTTCAGTGGGGCCAGTGGGAGCCAGTTGAGGCCACCCCAACCTCCACAGGTCCCAGGTGGATGGTGGCTCAGTGGAGAGTGGTTTCTCCATGCATGGTGCCCAGGGGTGGCTGTGAGCTGCTGCAACCCTGCCCCACACCTCAGGGAGGGGGAGAAGGCTTGCAGCCACCAGCACCCTAGGCTGCACCGCCTGTGCCTCAGCCTGCCAGGTAGGCAGGGTCCAGACCAGGTGAGCTGCTCCTTTCCCCCAGTCGTAGAACAGGGAGGAGAGTGCTGGGTGCAGGGAAGGGACCTCAGCTGGGATCCTTCCTGGTGTGGGGAAGGGGCCCAGCCTGGGCCCGGTGGGAAGCTTAGGAAGTCTGGCTAAGCAGGCGCTGGTTCATACCAACTCTTACTCTGCCATCTTCCTCCAGCTCTTCAAGCTAGCCCCCTGCCCCACCTGTCTGGGGCAATGGGCTCTGGGTGACCTCCCTGAGCTCAGACTGTGGACCCAGAGACCTCAAGGAAGAGTGCAGGGGCCGGTGCAGAAGTACCAGGGCAGAGTTGCTTTGGTATCTCGGTGAAGTATGCAACTGACCCAAGGAGGAAATCCCAGAGGGGAAAGGCCAGGAGGCATGAATTGCCAGCACTTTAGCCACTTGAAAACAGCTCCACTTGGAATGTGAGGCAGCTGTATGTTCAGCTGAGAAGTGAGGGGGCTGAATTCCACCATCACTGGGCTCCTGTCAGTCCGAGGCCCAAACATCCACCATGACAAGGAAAGAACAGAATGAGGGGTCCAGAGGAAAGGAGGAAAATTGAAGAAAACCATGTATAGACTTTCCCCAGCCCTCTCCTTCTTTCTGCTGCCTACAAGAGCCCCAGGCCCGGCCACAGTTCTGTCTCCACCTTTTAGTCCCCTATTCTCCAACCACAGAGGAAAAAAATAAGGAAGGAGTCTGTGCTGCCTTCAGAAGGTATCTATATACTTGATTGGACAGTTGCCTTCCACAGAGGGAGGCCAGACTGTGGCTTAGGCCTTCTCCCCACAGGGACATCAGTGGGACATCCTGTGAGGGCTCCCAGACTGTTAGAGGGGGCAGGCTGAGCTGAGGGATGCCCCCCGAGTGCACAAATTTTTGTGCACTGGGCCGCTAGTCCTATCTAATACAAGAGAAACATGCAAATTGACCATAACCCCGACACCCTTCCCATTGGCTAATCATCATATCCTTATGCAAATTAACTGCCAACCAAGATGGCAGCTGGCAGCCAGGCACTGAAGCAAACAGGAGGCTTGCTTGCTCCAGTGATGGAGGAAGCCAAGGTTCCCCGCCTGCCACTGCCGGCCTCTGAGCTTGTACTCTAAGGAACAATGTTGCAAGTATAGAAGCTAAACAAACTCCAGAAACCTGCTTTCAGCTAGCAGGGCTTCAGCCAGCGGGACCGCAACAGTGTTTCAATTATAGAACCCAAACAAACCCAGAACTGCTTTCAGCATCTGAGGTCTCAGAGCTGCAGCTGAGGTCTCAGAGCTGCAGCCGAGCCTCAGAGCTAAAGCCAGCTCTCAGCTCCAGTGACAGCCATAGAAGGTAAATAAATCCCAGAATAAAAGAAAAAAAGGAGAGGTTGGGAGTTGGGAGCTTCAGTCGCCCACCAGCCTGAAAACGGCCCTCAGCCCCTCACCCAGACTGGCCAGGCACCCCAGTGGGGACCCCCACCTGAAGGGGGTGTGATCACCTGGAAACAGCCATCATCCCTTCACCCAGACTGGCCAGGCACCCCAGTGGGGACCCCCACCCTGAAACAGCAAGATGGTGGCTAATTTGCAAGCAGAAGGCGGGCGGCAGTGGGCAAGGCTCTCTGCAGTCCTGGGACCCAGATCTGTGACCCTGTTGGGTGGGGGGCAGTGCTTGAGGCTTTCGGAGGTCCGGGACCTGAATCCATGTCCTGGCAGGTGGGGCGGCAGCGCTTGTGGCTGTCCATGGTCCAGGGACCCGGATCCATGACCTGCTGGGCGGGGGGCAGTGCTTGAGGCTGTCCACGGGACCAAGACATGGATCTGTGACCCTGCTGGGTGGGGGGCAGCACTTGAGGCTGTCCGAGGTCCCGGTACCTGGATCCGTGACCCTTCCCGGCAGGGCAGCAGCTCGCACAGGGGAGGATTGGCCGGGGTTGGGCAGGACAGGACGCCTGGCTTCTGCCCAGCCCCAGTCACTCTGGGCAGGTGAGCAAGCAGCACAGAGAGCCTCTGCACAGGGGAGGCAGGCCGGCAGAGGGCGGCCTGTACTCCCCACATGGCAGTGGTGACAGCTGTGAGCACACCAAGCGGAGCCTGCAGGCTGAGCTGAAGTAGTGCCTGCAGGCCATCAGCGCCCAGGAGTGGCTGCACAAGATCCGCCTCCTGGCCCAGAAGGTGCAGGATCGCAGGGACAGCCACCGTGGTGGGCCAGACTGACATCCTCCTGGCCGCACCATGGGGGTTTGTGGACCTGCAAAGCCAGAGGCCTCTGGTGTGCACATCCCCCCGCTGGCGTGCAAACATCCCCCAGCACACTGTCACCCTCCCATGCCTACAACAGTTGCAAACCAAGGCGTGCACAAGTTCCCCCCACCTCTCCACCGCACTTCCATCAACCCTGCATGCCTAACACCCCCACAGGATGTAGACACATCCCCTCTGATGCGCTCACGTCCTTTGGAGAGTGTCTGGGTGTTCTGGGTGCTGAGGGTGGGCGCTTGTGAGATGACAGTGAGAGGGCAGAGTGGTGATGCCCTGTTCCCACGGAGGCCAGTGCAGCTATGAGACCACCTCTGGGGGGTTAATGCAGGTGCTGAGGCAGGAGCAGGTGCAGATAGACACAATTGGTGGGGGGCGGCCCTCGCTTAGGTGCCTTCAGTCAGTGTTCAAGATCAAGAACCCAGAGGCGGAGAGGAATTCCGTCCTCTCAGTGAAACAGTGGGATAGTCGGGGTGACTGTAGAGGAGGAATGTGCACTTTGGGTGCCAGCACCCATGAGCGAAGGCTGCCCTGACTGAGCCTTGCTTGCTTGGGGCCTAGCTCACTCCTGCCGGGCAGCGGGTGACAGGACGTGCTTTTCCGAATTAATGAGAGAAAACGTTGATTCTCCTACTGCCCACAAAGGTGGAAAGTGAAGTGGGGAGACATGTGGGGAGTGAGTGAGGTTCCCTGTCTTGGGGTTCCAAATCTGCTGTTGGTTTCTTTCACCGCTGACTAGAGATATACAGGGTGTCCCCCCAAAATGTATACACACTTTGAATACCTACTAATTCCAATGGTTTTAAGCATAAGAAAGAAACAACAATGGAGCTGTTATCTGTTAAAAGTGTGGGCACAAACAGGTAGTTGGACATTCCCTGAGGGGTCTCAGATTGGAGAGGGCGAAGGCCATACTGAGGGGGCCCTTCCCCCTCCCGCACACCCCAGTGCACAAATTTCGTGCACCGGGCTACTAGTCCTATCTAATAAAAGAGAAACATGGTAATTAGCCATATGGCCGCTACCCTTCCCATTGGCTAATCAGTGAGATATGCAAATTAACTGCCAACCAAGATGGCGGCCGGCAGCCAGGCAGCTGACGCAAACAGGGAGGCTTGCTTGCTTCAGTGATGGAGGAAGCCAAGCTTCCCCGCCTGCCTTGCCGGCCTCTCAACTGCACTCTAAGCAACACTGTAACAAATATAGAAGCTAAACAAACCCTGGGCTTCAGCCAGCAGGACAGCAACCTTGTTTCAAATACAGAAGGTAAACAAAGGCCAGAAACCTGCTTTCAGCAGGGGAGGCCTCATAGCTGGAGCCGAGCCTCAGAGCTAAAGATGGCCCAGAATAAAAAAAAAGAAAAAAGGAGCTGTTGGGAGCTTCAGTCACCCGCCAGCCTGAAAACGGCCCTCAGCCCCTCACCCAGGCTGGCCAGGCACTCCAGTGGGGACCCCCACCCTAAAGGGGATGTGACCAGCTGCAAACAGCCATCATCCCCTCACCCAGGCTGGCCCAGCACCCCAGTGGGGACCCCCACCCTAAAGAGGGTGTGACCAGATGCAAACAGCCATCATCCCCTCACCCAGGCTGGCCAGGCACCCAAGCAGGACCCCCACCCTGAAGGGGGTATGACCAGATGCAAACAGCCATCATCCCCTCACCCAGGATGGCCAGGCACCCAAGTCGGACCCCCACCCTGATCCAGGACACCCTTCAGGGAAAACCAGCCAGCCCCCACCTGTGCACCAGGCTTCTATCCTATATAGTAAAAGGGTAATATGCTTCCCAGCACCGGGATCAGAGTGACAGGGGACAGAGACCAAACCCCTTGATCGCCCTGCGGCTCTGTGTGTGACAGGGGGCGGGGCCACAACCTCCCTATCCACCCTGCTCTGTTCGTGACAGGGGGGAGCTCCCCAACCCCCTGATCCGCCCTGCTCTGTGTGTGACAGGGGGCGGTGCCCCAACTCCCCTATCGGCCCTGCTCTGTGCATGACAGGGAGGAGCTCCTCAACCCCCTGATCAGCCCTGCTCTGTGCATGACAGGGGGTGGCACTGCAACCTCCCCATTGACCCTGCCTTGAGTGTGACAGGGGGCGGCGCCCCAACTCCCCAATCAGCCCTGCTCTGAGCCCAACCAGGGGCTGCACCTAGGGATTGGGCTTGCCCTCTGCCACCCGGGAGCAGGCCTAAGCCAGCAGGTCATTATCTCCCGAGGGGTCCCAGACTGCGAGAGGGCACAGGCCAGGCTGAGAGACCCCCTCTCCCCGCCGAGTGCACAAATTTTTGTGCACTGGGCCTCTAGTTCTATATAATAAAAGAGAAACATGCAAATTAGCCATCCCTCTGCTATGCTGAAGCCACGCCCACCAGCCAATCCAAGTGACTATGCAAATTATTTGACAAAGATGGTGGTTAATTTGCATACACAGGTGTCAAGCACCCCAGGAGGCAATGGCAGCTGTGCCCACAGGCTCCTGGGACTTTTGCCAGTCAAGGAGACACATCTGCCTGCACCTACCCATGCCTTCGGACTCCTGGGACCTTGCTGGCGGAGAACAGGAGGTTTGGCGGACATGGAAGAGCAGGAGGCTGCTGGACATAGAGCAGAGCCAGAGAGAGGGCGGCTTGAAGGGCACGGCTTCCTCTGTCACCCCAGCTTCCTCATCACAGCTATCACAGCTGTGGAAACTGACAGCAGGGAGAAGTCCCACCCCCACAGAATCAGCCAGAATCAGCCATTGGTCAGACAGTTCTCAGCAGCCTGATAGCTAGGACTCTCACTCACCTGCATCTCAGACCATGACAGTAGAGAGGTGGGACTATGTCTAAAGAACAATTGTTGATACAACGTAGCTCTGCAGCCAAAAGATGCCGGTAACAGAAAGTGTCTACAGAAAGTGTCTGCAGAGCAACGTGTGTCTGATCTTGAAAGAAGTCAGCGCCTGTGACAAGATGTATCTGAACACCAGCTACTGGGAAAATGGTGCTCTGATGCCAAAAAACACAGGTGTTATTGACAGAAAATGTCTAAAGACCAACGTGCCTTTGATGTTGAAAGAAGGTGGTGGTGATGACAGAACATGTCGAGAGAACAGTTATCAACAAGTACTACCAGTACCGGTAGGAACTGCCTTCTCAGCGAAAATGGAGTACATGAGGATGTAATCCTTGAACACAGTTGTGGTGGAATGATTGTTTGATGTGAATTTTGCCTATCACTCAATTTCTCGTATGAAAACCATCCACTGGGAAATTTACTAGATGTTGTAGCAATTGGAAAGTCTGTCCAAATGATACACATTTTCCAGATTACCCAGGATATTTAAAAAGATTAATGACAAACAGAGATTCTGACAGTACAGATTTCATGGAAAATATTCGTTCCATAAATAGTTCTTTTGCTTTTGCTTCCATGGGTGCTAATATTGCATCGCCATCACAGACAAGTTTATCACCGTACTGGAACGTTACATCCTTCGGATAGTGTTTCTCAGAAGTTTGCTCAGCTCTCTATTTTGGATACAGCCAAAGCTACAAGTAAAAGATTAGCAATGCCAGAAAACCAGGGCTGCTCAGAAAGACTCATGATCAGCATCAACAACCTCATGGATGAAATAAATAAATTAACAAAATTGTACAAGATGCTACATGAAGTAGAAAAGGAAGCCCAATCTGAAGCAGCAGCAAAAGGTATTGCTCCCACAGAGGTAACAATGGCGATTAAATATGATCATAACAGTGACCCAGGTAGATATAATTCTTCCAGTGTAACCAAGGTTGCTGTCATATTCAGAAACAAAGATGGAGAACCTCCTTTTGAAAGAGACTTGCTCATTCATTGTAAACCAGATCCCAATAATCCAAATGCCACTAAAATGAAACAAATCAATATCCTGTTTCCTACGTTAGATGCAATGACATATCCTATTCTTTTTCCACATGGTGAACAAGGCTGGGGAACAGATATTGTATTAAGACTCAGAGACAACAGTGTAATCGACAATAATACTAGACAAAATGTAAGGACATGAGTCACCCAAATGCAGTATTATGGATTTCATCTCTCTGTGAGGGACACATTCAATCCTATTTTAAATGCAGGAAAATTAACTCAACAGTTTATCGTGGATTTGTATTAAAAAATGGAGGCCAATCAGATAAATTTCATCAAAGCAAACCAATCTAAGTTGAGAGTTGAAAAATATAGTGGTTTGATGGATTGTCTCAAATGTAGATCTGAAAAGGACAATGTGCCAACTGGTAAAATGATAATACTTCCATCATCTTCTGAGGGTAGTCCCATAAATATGCAGCAGCGATATCAGGATGCTATGGCAATTTTAACGAGGTTTATAAATGGGCTTGTTTTTTTGAGTCCACATATGAGATCATATGGTATTCGACTTTCTCTGTTCTGATTTATTTTACTTAGTATATGATCTCAAGTTCCATCCATGTTGTTGCAAATGGCAAGGTTTTCGTTTTTGTTAAGGCTGAGCAATATTCCATTATGTATGTCACATTTTCTTGATCCATTCCGTTATTGATGAATCCCGAGAGTGTTTTTATATCTTGGTTATTGTAAATAGAGCTGCAATGATTATAGGACTACACATATCCTTCTCAATTAAGTGTTGCCTTTTTTTTTTTCAGATAAATACCTAGAAGTAGAATTGCTGAATCATATGGTAATTTTATTTTTATTTTTGAGCAATCTCCATAAACTTTTTCATGGTAGTGACATCAATTTCAGTCTCATCATCAGTGCACAAGAATTCCCTTTCACACCAAGATTATAAAAATTTCTTCCAGTTTATCTTTTTCAAAAGCTTTCTTTTAAATATTCACTTTAATATTTAAGATTATGATTCATCTCAAATTTATTTTTGTATATGGTATGATTTTAGGGTCAGCTATCACTTTTTTCTTCAAAATATTGTTCCTATACAAAAGCAGAAAGGCAGAGAGAACAATAAAGTCTAGTTTAAGTTTTGCAGTATTATACTGATAGTTCACAGAGGAATGAATTTTTTTTTTTCAAATTTGAGTTAAAAATTCCCTTTCTATGACTGTAGAATTCACTTTCTGAATTGTGGGAAGAAACAGACTAAGGAAAGAGAAAAAAAGACAGAGAGGTGGGTGGCCTGTGGATGGATAGTAATTACCCAGAAGAATTTCATAGACAGGGAGGGTGAAGCATCCACACATGAATTCATTTTGCACAGAGGCAAGTACTTCTTCTACCAGTATCCCAGAGTCCCATCTGTGCCCACAGACCATTAACCACCACCCAACCAAGAACTGTACTCTGTCTGCACCTTGCAGTCAATTGTCCCAGGTCTCCCTGATTTGCAGCCAGCCCATGAGCAATAGACTACTTGGCAGGAATGATGATCAATGTGTCCCATGGCTTTGTTCACTTCCATCAACTTTGCCTTAAATTCACAACACTCCAACCCTATCCCAAAACCAAAACAAACCCTTGAGCACTAGCATGGGGCTTAGGATGTCTAGAAGGGTGAGATATGTGAGGGAGAGCAAGTCTACCCTGAACAGAACCCGCCTGATATCTTCTCATTGTAAAATCCATCTCATTATATAATTTAATGTGTCTCTAGACTCAGTAACCATGCTTTCAAATAAAGAATCCATGTAAGAATCATACTCATCATTATTACTATATTCAGGAGGAATTGAATCACTCTGTAGGGAAACATTGTCTTTGCAGTTTATTTCATCTTTGCAAACCTTTTGGTTCAACAAAATTGCAAACATCCCGATTCTAATTTTAGTTTAGTGGTAACTGTGTGACATTTAGAAGTTGCTCAGTCAAGGTGTTCCCTGTGAAGGGGAAAGAGCTGGTTAAGAAGTTATGTTCCTGGGACTTGCAGAGTATGGTACATTTTTCATCTTTTATTTTCTGGTGTACAATCTTTAACTCATTTTAAGTTCTCTTGATTTCTTTCTGGTATTTCTCCTCAATATTTCTTACATAAATAATTCTGAGAGGAAAAAAAAAAGAAGATTGAAATTACACAATGTGAAACATTTCCCACATTTGCCAAATTATTTCCCTTTTCAATACCTATGTTAATCTTTCATGAGTTTTTGAAACTTACGTGTGAATAAATTTCAAAACTTACTTCCTCTTCACCCATATGCACCACAGTCTTCTTGGAAACTATATAATTTTTTCCTTCAACTCTAATCTATATAGTGTGGCCTCTCAAATATCTGTCTACAAATGTGAGAAAGATGAATGAATTCTATAGGGAAGGTTACTATATGATTCAGAGTCATGGCAGATGTCTGATCAGTGAACTTAATACAACTTTCCGAAACTTGGAAGCAAGATAACAGTAATAGGTTGAGGAGATCGGGGCCTGTGCCAGTCCACACTGTATTTCTGGGTGGACATCTGGACTCAACAATGACTCATAGTTGAGCCTGAAGAACAGGACAATACAGAAAGCCTGGGTATGTAATTACATGATTAATTGTGTATATGGTCATGAAATGTCTACTAGTGTTTGGGTCAGAAAAATCCTTAATCTGACATAATGCTCTAACTTCTAAGCATGTTTTTGATTCAGTGCAGTGGATGATAAAATGGTGATGACACAGTTGAATGCTGGAAATTTAATATTTAGAATCCCAATGGACATAAGACACTGGGGGGTAAGGGAGGGTAGTGGTTTGTCAAGGGCGGGGGGGGGGGGGGGAAAGGATACTTATGTAATACCCTTTGTAATACTTTAAGAGGAAAATAAAAAAAAAAAAAAAAAAAAAATATTTAGAATCCTGTCTTGCTCTGCCATGGTCTGGTCCTTCTCCATCTCCATCTTCTCAATCAACTGTTTCAGGAGAAACCAAGATGGTGGCATAGGTAAACACCAGAGATTGCTGCCTTGCACAACCACTTTAAAAATACAACTAAAAGACGGTATGGACAACATCCAGAATCACAGGAAGGCTGGCTGAGTGGAAATTCTACAACTAGAAGGAAAGAGAAAAGCATACCGAGACTCAGAGGAGGTGCGGTGCGGAAGTAAAATACAGAGGTACAGAGGCGCATGCGGAGAGGGTTGGCGGCTGAGGACACCGTTGTCTTTCAATCGGGAGGGAGTCTCAAGCTCTGAGCTCCAGTTCTGGGCGAGTCTCTGGGGACCCACACTCATATGGGAGAAACTGGACTGTCTGGCATCGGTCGGAACTAGAAGGTAGCTTTCTCTCAGGGGGTGCTTGCAGTGATTGCGGGGTCACTGAGAAGCAGGGCCTCTGAGGGCAGGACTGAGAGCAGCCATAACTGCTCGCTCCGCCCTGTTGATCCCGTGGGACCCCGCCCTGCCCAAGCCAGGGAGGCTTTTGCATATGAAAGGCCTGGCCCTTTGCAGTCTCATAATTACCTACCAAACTACAGCTTACCCCAGGGCAACTTGCATTGCATCACAGCTGGCTCCTTCTGGATAGCCTCAGGTAGAGGCTAGATTAGCACCTCCTTAGAGATCCAGGAGCCAGTGTGCACGGTGGTCAGAGTGGGACCGTCCAGATTGCAGCTCCTCAGATTCATAAAGGACACACTCAGGGGGCAGACTCAGTGAGCACCAAAGCCCCATTGAAGCAAGTCTTGCCCCAGAGGGGTGTCTCCAGCACAGAAGTTCTCCCACTGCAGACACAGCTGATTCTCAAAGCCAATTGGCCTGGAGGTCAATCCCTCCCAGTGTCACCTACAACAATCAAGGCTTAACTACAACAAGACTGTGCACAAAGCCCACAAGGGGGTGCACCAAGAGTGTCTACCTCAGGTAATTGGGGAGGCTGAGCCACTGGGCCCTACAGGACACCTAACACAGAAAGCCACTCTATCAACACAGGGAAGCATAAAAAAATGTGGAGACAAAGAAACAGGGCACAAATGACAGAAATGGAGGAAAGCAAACTACTGGATATAGAGTTCAAAACCACACTTTTAAGGTTTTTCAAGAATTTTCTAGAAACCGCAGATAAACGTAATGAGACCCTCAAGAAATCTAATGAGACCCTCGAGGTTATGAAAAAGGACCAACTAGAAATTAAGCATACACTGACTGAAATAAAGGATATTATGCAGAGTTCCAACAGCAGACTAGAGGATCGCAAGAATCAAGTCAAAGATTTGAAATATGAAGAAGCAAAAAACACCCAACTGAAAAAGCAAAATGAAAAAAGAATCCAAAAATATGAAGATAGTGTAAGGAGCCTCTGGGGCAGCTTCAAGAGTACCAACATCTGAATTATAGGGGTGCCAGAAAAAGAGAGAAAGCAAGATATTGAAAACCTATTTGAAGAAATAATGACAGAAAACTTCCCCTACCTGGTGAAAGAAATAGACTTCCAAGTCCAGGAAGCGCAGAGAACCCCAAACAAAAGGAATAGAAAGAGGACCACGCCAAGACACATCATAATTAAAATGCCAAGAGCAAAAGACAAAGAGAGAATCCTAAAGCAGCAAGAGAAAGACAGTCAGTTACTTACAAGGGAGTACCCAAAGGACTGTCAGCTGATTTCTCAACAGAAACTTTGCAGGACAGAAGGGAGTGGCAAGAAATATTCAAAGTGATGAATGCCAGGAACCTACAACCAAGATTACTTTATCCAGCAAAGCTATCATTCAGAATTGAAGGTCAAATAAGGAGCTTCACAGATAAGAAAAAGCTAAAGGAGTTCATCACCACTAAACCCGTATTATATGAAATGCTGAAAGGTATCCTTTGAGAAGAGGAAGAAGAAAATGGTAAAGATGCAAACTATGAACAACAAATACACATCTATCAACAAGTAAATCTAAAAATCAAGTGAATAAATAATCTGATGAACAGAATAAACTGGTGATTATAATAGAATCAGGGGCATAGAAAGGGAGTGGACTGACTATTCTTGGCTGGGGGAAAGTGGTGTGGGAGATGCAGGAAGGACTGAACAAAAATCATGCACCTATGGATGAGGACAGTGGGGGGGGGGGGGCGTGAGAGTGGAGGGGGGTGGGAAACAGGTGGAGGGGAGATATGGAGGGGAAAAGAGGAACAACTGCAATAATCTGAACAATAAAGATTTAAAAAAGAAAAAAACACAACAGTTGACAAGAAAGGAAAAAAAAATCACTGTTTCATCTGTACCTGATAACTCTTCTAATTCTTTCAATGATCTGCTGAGTTCTCTTTCCATTTCAGTCAACATTTTTCTTATAACTTCTGAGAAAGCAAAAGAAGCAGAGAAACATGAGGATTAAATTTTTATAGCTTTAGGTGACCTTTCAAACCATCCTTTTTGTTTTATTCTTATTTCATAGAAAAAACTTCTTGTGATAATTTTTGCACCAAGTAAGCAAAGATGACTATAAATACCTGTTAGAACCGGTAGCAAGAGCAGCTCACAGCTCTGATGGTTTGACTGGCTCTGAGTCTGGGTAGAGCTTGGCAGAGAGTCTTGGCAGATGGAGAAGTGGGTATATAAGAATATGTCTTTATTGAATAATCCAGTGGTCATAAAACCATCAGACAAGAATAGTGCTCACAGCAAAGGCCATACAGGCAGGCAGCCAGACACTGGCTGGTGAACATATATATTTCCCAGAAAGCAGCATCAGTCTCTGTACCAACACCTATTATCTGAGCAGTCACATGCTGCCTCCTAGACTCACCGCCTCACATCATAGCAGTATCTGAGCCCTCTGGATCAGCAGCTGTCTGACAGATGAGCTGTCTCTCCTGCTCATCTCTCTCAAGCAGACTTCTTCACACACTCCATCCTAGGGTCTCTCTCTCCATACTCCAGCAGACTTCTTCTCACTCCTGCCTCAGCCTACTCCAGCTAACTAGCTAGCTGGTCAGTAACCTACTTTTACACTATCTAGACAAAGAAGGCTTTGTGCCAACAGTGACATCAATCATATTTGCTACAGAAGGGCACAGTGTGCCTTGTGTCCTCGCACCCACTCATGGTATGTTGTCCTGCTTAGGATTCCCAGGCTCAGAGTCCTTGAACATTCCATTCAGGCACATGCCCAGAGCGGCTTTAGGTCATTCTGGTGTATTGATAGCAAGGCCTTTGTGCTCCCACCGGCCTTGACTATCCAGCAACCTGGCATAGTTCCCACAATAACAGTTTAAAAAATCCCCTAGAACTATGAACTATACTTAGTATTCTTTAATTTTAGGTGCACTGATATGATTAACATTAACAATTCTAGGGCTTCCCATTAACTGGAGTGTTTTTGTTGTTTTTTGTTGTTTTTTTTTTGTTTTTTGGAAAAGCTTTATTGCAGTATAGTAGTAATACAATATTCTGTCACATTTAGTTTTTATCTACCTATGATACAAGTATACACCTGTTATATCACCAACACAATTAAGTTTGGAGCATGCCCATCATTCAGAAATATCTTCATCTTCACATGCCCTTAGGAAACTCCTCCCTCCTGAACATAAACCCTCATCCCTAGGCAAAACCACTGCCCAGCTTTCTGTCACTATAGAATAGCTTGCACTTTCTATCATTTTACATAAAAGGATCATACAGTATGTAGACATTTTTGTTTGCCTTCTTTCACTCAACATATTTTTTTCTCAGATTCATAACATTCTTGTATGGATTGATAGTGTATTCCTTTTTATTGTTCAGTAGTATTTTCTTGTATGAATTCTAGAGGCCCAGTGCACAAAAATTTGTGCACTTGGGTGGGTCCCTCAGCCCGGCCTGTGCCCTCTTGCAGTCTGGGGCCCCTCAGGGGCCCCTTCCCCTGGCTGCTGGCACCAGTTTTTCTCCGGCGCTCGAAACTCAGGCCTTCGCTCTTCGCCGGGAAGGGCTGGTGCAGTGGGCGAGGAGCTAAGCCCCTGGCTGCTAGCTGCGTGCAGGCCCTGGGGGTGTGGTGGAGGCCAGCGCAGTGGGCTTCCCTCTTTGCTCTTCGCTCACCACGCCAGCTTTCGCTCGCTGCTCCTGCCCAGGGCCAGCTGGCTTCGCTCTGTTGCTTGGCGCCTATGTATGCAAATTAACCACCATCTTTCTTGGCGGTTAACTGCCATCTTTCTTGGCAGTTAATTTGCATATCGCCCTGATTAGCCAATGGGAAGTGTAGCAAAGGTACGGTCAATTACCCTTTTTGTCTTTTATTAGATAGGATGTTAAAATTCATTCATCATTCACATATGGATGTGAAGCATAGTAATCTCTATTTTGTAAAACTGCTGTTTGAAATTCTCTGCTATTTTTGCTAGTCCCTTGTTCCATAAGTCAACTCTGTTATTTTTAGACAATATCTTTGCTTTTCGGCTTAAATAATAGAAATGATAAACTTAACTCTCTGACCTTGCAAGCTAGACATCTAATGTAAGGGGCTAATAAGCTGATACTGATAATATTTCTATATTCTCATGCCAAGTGTTTGTTCATCCAAGGTTACAGGTGTCTATATAAATATGATATGTACTCAAGGTTACAAGTTGTCTGTATAGATATGACAGGTATTTTTTAGATATGATATGTACTCAAGGTTACAAATTATCTGTAAAAATAACTTACACAAGGACCTGAAAAGATATTGAAAAAGAATGCTTCCTCCTTTGGGTGTTCAGAATTTGACAGAGGTATTCTGCTCTGAACCTGCATGCAATAAAAACGAGTCCTAACTAATTGGCTCATTAAGGCATCTTGTCTAGCTCGTTGATGGACAATAGAATAGATGGACATTGTTTTCAGATAATGACTATTAGCAATAAAGATATCGTATGCACACAAAGTTCCATTTTTCTTGGGGATAGATGTAGAAGAAAAATTATTACTCTGCATGGTAGGTATTTGTTTAACTTTTTAAAAAACTGACAAACTTTTTCCCAGTGATTTATCATTTTACATTCCCACCAGGAGTGTACTAGTATCAGGGTTCCAATTGCTCCACATCCCCACCAATACTTGAGATGTTCAGTCCTTTTAATTTTAGCCATTCTAATAGATGCACAGTGATATCTCATTGTGGCTTGAATTTCCACTTTTCTAATAAGTAACGATGTTATTAATAACTAATGATGTATACTGTGTGTATTGCCACCTAAATATATTTTTTGATGAAGTGTCTGTTTAAATTATATTCTTCCTTTTAGTTGGGATGTTTGCTTTCCCAAATAGTAAATATTTGTTGAGTTTAAGAGTTCTTGAAATATTCAAGTCCTAAATCCAATGTGTCGTTTGCAAATAGTTACTTCCAATCTGTGACTTGTCTTTTCGTTCTACTAAAAGAATGAAAAGTGTGCTTTTTCAAATAGCGAAGTTCTTAATTTTGAAGTACAATTTATTATTTTGATATCTGGAATGTATTTAGCTGCTCTCACCTTCCACCTCTTCTTCCATATTTTTCTCTTCCTTTCTGTATTTCTTCTTTATCTCTTCTTCCTAGAGATGCAGAGGAAGTTATAATTAAGAAATAAAGACTATGGGTTTAAGCAAAAGACAGCAATACATGCATTAATTCAATTTTATGACCATGTAACAACCATTATAGAATTAAAATAGGTCTTTGTCTAATATTTCCAAACCTCTAGATCTAGTAGCAGGAGTACCCTTGGTTTATACCTTCCTAAGTTCCCTTAGTAGGCTCTCACTGGTGATAGGAGGACATGGGGCTGGCTCAGGTCTGACACCTAGACCAGCAATGTGTTTCAGTCCTAAGGATGTTCCTTGGAATGATAGAGGTTTAGTTCTAACTATTTCTTGATTCCACTGAAGTAGGATGACGACAGCCATTACACATAATGGGAACTGTTGACTCTCTAGACAACACAAGCTATCAAACTCCAGGTAGGGACAAAAACTGCATTTACTCTGGATGTGTAGAATGAAGCAGGCAGGTGTACAAACCAATGTAGCACATTTTAGAGCTCTCATTATCCCATATTTTATATCATATACAATCGGATACTTTGAGACCAGATGGCTCTATGTCAGGTCTCTTTGATGGTTATACCAAACATCCTAAGAACTGAAGTCCTATTCATTTGGGGACACAATAGGACTCTATAATCACCACAAACAGCAACTCATGATTCTGGGTCATACAATTTGAAACCTCCCTAATTCTAATACCACAGAAGGTGCTGAGTTTTAAAGACATAGGGCTTTGGAATGACATTTCACTGAATCATATGCCTTTGGAATTTGCTCAGGGATTATGACTTTAGTTTTTGGTCCTCCCTTCATGAGGAACTAGGTGACTGTCATTCAGGTTTTGCCCACCAAGATGTACCCGTTTCTCCTTTAGATCTTCTTCCTGCTCTCTCAGTCGTTTTCTTGTCTGTCTCATCTTCTTGTTCATCTGGGCAATTGTTTCCTGGAAGCGTGTCTCTTGAGCCTCCATTTGTTGCTGTTTGTCATTCAGTTTCTTTCTTAGCAGCTCCTGTTCTCTTTCAGATGCCTCTGTCTTGGCTTTTTCAGCTGTTTCACAATGGTTTTACAGAGTGAAGAAAATAATAGTTATACCCTTCAAAATAGCTGTACACTTCAAAGGTAAGAGACTAAAATGCTTTTATAATGGCAGAGAGGAATCTCTGAATATTTTTACTAACAATACCAGCAAAACATGTTTCAGAACATGATGGAAAGGCACTGGTTGCCTGAAGCAGCAATTAAAACTATTTTTTGATTTAACCAAGTTGTTCTAATCATTTTGTGGAAAAACCTTGTTTCAAGAAGGACTTGTTCTCACACACTGAGGGGCACTGCAGGACCCTCTCCTGCCCTCCATGATCACATCCCTGCCCTGTACCTTTTAGATCCTTCTCCCAAGCAGTGAGGGCCTTGTCAGCCTGCAGGATGCATTCCTTTATTGCAGCCTGTAACTGCTTGAAGTTCTGGAGGACCTCCATTGCCTGAGTAAACAAGGAGCAAAGACTCTTCTTGCTGGGAAAGTCATCCTATATAATAGAACCCTAATATGCAAATCGACCAAGCAGAATGACCCACAGAATGGCCGGTTGTTATGATGCACACTGACCACCAGGGGGCAGATGCTCAATGCAGGAGCTGCTCCCTGGTGGTCAGTGCGCTCCCACAGGGGGAACATCACTCAGCCAGAAGCCAGGAGTGCTGGCTAGCGCAGTGGTGGTGGCGGGAGCCCTTCTACCTCTGCTGTAGGTGGGAGGTAAGGAGCGAGGGGTCCTGGACTGCAAGAGGGCACAGGCCAGGCTGAGGGACTCCCCCCTCCACCCCCCAGTGCATGAATTTCAGGCAGCAGGCCTCTAGTTGTTCAATAAAACAACAAATTTGACTCTGTAAATGCTTCATCCTTCTTAGCATCCAACATTGGTTCCCTTCTTTCCAGGGCCACAATTAAAAATCCAATATCTTTAGTTAAGAGAAAAAAAACCTTATTTGGAAACTCTAGCTTCCTCTTAATGATGCCACTTACGGTAGTTCTACAGACACTCCACCTCAATTGTATGAAATCTCTGCACATTCTTTTTCTGCTGACTGGATGCTCATCTACCCTTACTTTTACTCAGATACTACTCATCGATACTTCAACTTATAGCTTCTACCTCCTCTTCTAAGAAGCTGTGCTAAACTTCCTGCTGAGATTTGACTGCATGGCAGGTACACAGACCTGCCCACTAGCTATACCACTTGCTGGCTGTATGATCTTAGGTAACTTATGAGGTTCTCAGTGCATCTCATTTCTCAACTGTATTATGCAGATGACATTGGTACCTAAAGTCATATTATTCTAAAGATTAAAGTGATAATAAATTTAAATGATCAACCTAAAAATATACTTGGTTTAGGAAGTGTGTGCTCAATATAGATCAACCATCACCATCATTCTATCATTATTATCATCACTATTAGTTTATAATTACATGATAATCATTATACTACCAATCCAATTGACTATTTATATTTCCTTTTTAGGTAAAATAATAAGCTTGTTGAGAACATTGTTTCTTTAATTATGTATCCCTTATACAGCATGATAAACTATTGCATTGTTTCCTAAATGAAAGACATGTTCTCTTGCCAAAACCGGTTTGGCTCAGGGGATAGAGCATCGGCCTGCGGACTGAAAGGTCCCAGGTTTGATTCCGGTCAAGGGCATGTACCTTGGTTGCGGGCACATCCCCAGTAGGAGATGTGCAGGAGGCGGCTGATCGATGCTTCTCTCTCATCTATGTTTCTAACTCTCTATCTCTCTCCTTTCCTCTCTGTAAAAAATCACTAAAATATATTTTTTTAAAAAAAGAAAGACATGTTCTCTTTCATCTACATTCCTGATAATAAATCCTATATTTAGGGGGAAAATTCTGGCTTATTTAAGAGTATTTAACTAATGGTAGATGTAAAAGATAAAAATTTACATATATTGCTATGTAAATTTGCTATGTCTTTCCAAATGGTCCTATTGTCTTAGATTTTCAAAAGAACCCACATGAACTCTCTGACCCTATTGGCTAGTCTTCCCCCTCATTTTATTCCTCACCTTCACTCCTTTCCTGGGCAACAATTTATAGGTCTGTTCAACCTTCTTCATTTCTTCTGAGTAGAGAATGTATCCTCCAGGTATAAAGAAAGTTCCTTTAGAAATGCCTTCCATCAGCGTCTTTGAAAGCTGTGTAAGCTGAGCCTGGCAATATTTGAGAGATTCCTCTTCATTCTTTAGCAAGAAATTTTCCTTCTTTTTCTTTATGATGTCCTGCCACAGAAATGTGGAGAAATACAAAGGAAAGAGGCTGTTAGAAGGAAGAGCCAAGTGTGATCCTCTTGGAAGAAGCAGTTTTATGGCATCGAGTTGGACTGGAGCATGGAACCATAGACCATGGTTAAGAAGTTCATTTTAGTCACAGTTTAGACCAATTCGTTGTGTGACCTGTGGAAAGTTCCTCAATTCTCTTGGGTTCAAGCTCAACATTTGTGAAATGATAGCCTTGGTAGACATGAAGTCCAGGGTTCCTTTATTTTTTCAATTGAGATATTACATTATATTGGCTTCAGGTGTACAATGTAATGGTTTGATATTTGTATACATTGCAAAATGGTCAACACAATGTCTAATTATTTAGTCACCTTACATAGTCATAAACATTGTTTTTCTTTGATAGGAACCTTTATATTCAACTCTGTGAGTAAATATCAAATATGCAATCCAGTAATATCAAGCTTCCTTTATCAGTCATAAGATTAACAGTGGCCCATCCATTGGCAATGAGCAATGGAAAGTTAAATATGACTGGAAGTAGACTTTCCTCTGAAAACTTGGATTACTATGGATAAAAATATGTACACAGTAGACCAATTGTTCAGTAATGAGGTAAGTGTTCACCAAACAGAGTTTTGAAGTCCTCATGAATTATATTAATGAGGGCTAGATTGTACAGAAATATAGGAAAAGAAATGTTTTGCTATACTTGAAAAATTATAATTTTATTGATTTTCTTCCGTATTGAAGTGAGAGTTTTGTAACTCGTAGGATGGTCAATGACAGGCTCAAAAACAAGGTGAAGGTGTTTTTATTAGGCAGAATTATGTTGTCCTCAAGAGTTCTCTCTCCTGGCATCCATACATGACAGTCTCTAGGCCTGTGCATATGCTAAATACTGATCATCGGATTAGATTTTTTATATGGCACTGGCTAACTTTAATAAATGGAGATTACTCAAGTGGGCATTTCTAAACACATGAGCCTTTAAAAGCAGTTTTCTCTAGTTGGTCAGAGAGAGGTAGTAAAGGATATTAGAAACAAGACAAGGATACAATTTAGCATTGCTGCCTTGAAGATGGGGAGGAGTCCCCATGACCCTCCTAATGATATTATATTAGTTTCAGGTGTTCAACATCTAAATCTTGTTTTCAGCTCTTGGTAAACAGAGCAGAGCACCCATAGATGTTGTGCTAGGAACTCTCCTGAAGAATTTTGACGTAATAACTTGAGTGTTTCTGTAACTGTTAATAAGCACATGTTAGTTAGCTTTGCCATAATGAAAATAAAGAACAAATCATTCAGAAAAAAATTAATAGTAGTCTATAGAGCCCATTCACTCATATGAATCCAAACTTTTTTAAAATGGGAAACATATGGACTATGGGTAAAAAAGGGGATGTGTAGGCATCAATCTAAAAGAACAGGAATTTGGAAGGATATATGCAAAGACCTATTACCTCAAGCTTCTTCTGGAACGCCTGGTTGTCATCCTTGAAGGAGTGCTCCATGAAGATTGCAATGGCTTCCTTCTCACAGGCTGTATGCAGGCCCAGCAGCTCCTGCAGCGTGTCTGTGGGAAAGCTCACTCTCTGGGCCATCTGCTGCCTGTAGTGGTTGGCTGCCTTCTGCATGGCCACTGAGTTCTCATGCTCAGCCAGAGTTATCACTGCATTTTCCAAACAAGGCACTGCTCCACTCTTTATGGTATCCACATAGGCCTTTGCCAAGGTCCCCAGCCCTGAATGACACGTGATATTTGAGGAATGGCAGGAAGTTCTTACTCACTGTTTCACAAGGTTTAGAGATCAGTATTCTAAAAATAACAATTTTATTGAAATGAAGATTTCTGTTTTCTCTTTTTTTTTCTTTCCTTCCCATCTTCCACTTGTCCTCATTCTTGTTTCCTCCTCCTTTATATAGTATACTAGAGCCCCAGTGCATGAAATTTGTGCACTGTAGGGGGGTCCCTCAGCCTGGCATGTGCCCTCTCACAGTCTGGGACCCCTCACTCCTTATTGACCACCTGCTCACAACTCCTTACTGCTCAGCTGCCTGCTCCTTAGTGCTGCCTTGGAGTCTGGAGAGGCTCCCGCCACCACTGCTGTGCTCTCCAGCCATGAGCCTGGCTTATGGCTGAGCAGTTATCCTCCTGTGGGAGCACACTGACCACTAAGGGGCATCTCCTGCATTGAGTATTTCCTCCCTGGTGGTCAGTGAATGTCATAGCGACCAGTCGTTCTGCAGTTTGGTCGATTTGCTTATTAGTGTTTTATTATATAAGATAAATTCACTTCCTTGTAATAACATCATTGTATCTCCTATACACTCTCTCTTTTATGGTTCTCAAATTCATCTCATGATAATTTAAACTTAATGATTTCAACCAGTATATCCAAGAGTTTCCTGGAACTATTTTCCAATAGAAATAAATTTTAATAGAGTTTATTTTACAGATAGGTAAAGTATATAATTTTGGGAACAAAATTTCCAATGCAAGTGTGGGCCCATAGAAAAAAATAATCAAACATTTCAGGATGGTGACTAAAATATTAAACCAAGCATGGGTACATCTCAGCCCAGGACACTGTAGGTATGCTCTAGTGGTTTAGATCTGTGAATCTTGTCCTGTACATAAAGCTATAGTTATATTTTCTTCTCAAGCTCTAATGAACGTTCAGTGGCTTATGTTCTGCTGCATATTTTTTCTAACTGGTTTAAATTCACAAAATATCGTCTATATCCTCACCAAGATACACTCATCTCATTGTTCATGTCATCATCATGCAGATTCCTCTCCTTAAGAGCAACTTGTGCTTACGTTAGTTTCATGAGATACATTAGGCTTCAATAATCCCTCAGATAAGGAAAGTTTAATGAAAAACATGCATGTCTATGTGTGGCCTGAATCTCTGCTTTTCTATATCCCATCGAGGAGGAAACAGAACTACTGACAAACCCTGAGCACAGTCACAGCATCATCACATGAAGAAAAATGCAGAGGGACATGCTGTAACAAAGGACACTCACTATTGCCGGTGACAATGATTCCCTCTCTGAGGGTCTTGGTTTTTGCAGCTGTGAAGATGTAGTTACAGAAATTTTTGGTTTGAACCTGGAAACTGCACTCCAGTTGGTTTTCTGACACCCCCTCCATATGTTGTAACAAGCTTATGTTATTCGTAGGGCGTTCAAAAATAAAGCACTTTCGCTTGGGAAAGAACTTCCTGATATACTCCCTAGGCATGTTGGAATGCTGGATTTTGGGATTCTCGCCTGAAGAGAAAAAAAATTAAACAAGCAGTGATTGGTGAGACAGTCTTCAGGAAAGGGCGTACATTTCTAGGGGTTTTTGCATCATTGTTTCTCTGCTATCATATATCCTTCTATTAAATCATGAAAATGAATGCAATGCTAATCTCCCCAAAACCAATTTATTTTTATTTTTGTGCAAAGCCAGGAATAAAAGAAATAATTCTGAGGAAGAAGAGGAGGCATGGAGGCATTCATCCCATCTGAAGAAAGTTGTGATTGTTTCCTTTAGACCTTCTATGGTGTCCAAAGTTTTGACTATTAATTAGATATTTTTGAATGATACATTAATTCCCAAAATTGTCAGAAATACTTTTGATATTATAGTCCTCAAGTCAAAAATATAATGTGGCTTCTAAAGTCAGAGTCAAATATTTCCTGATAGATATATGGCAATTTATGATATTGCCAGGACAGACAATACTCAGAGCAGAAAGAAAAACTTCTAAAAATTAAAGTAACAAATAGAGACAATATAAATATATGAGCTTAATATAATGCCACTTAAATACTTCACCTGTTCTCTATATCACATTATATTGGACTTGATAATGTCACACTGAGTAATTATGGGCATATATCAGTTGTTCAACAAATGATTCTTCAATAAATATATAAAATATTAAATAAGAAGAATTGGACATGCTTGCAGGTTACCACATATTTTTCTCTCTGCTAAATCTATTTTGTGTAATGAATTTATTCTATTAACATAATAACAGGCTATAGACTAAAGAGAGTGATGCTATAAGAGAGAGAGATGAATGATTTTACAGTCTTACTAGAAGAATATGTTAAATTTGGAGGCCACTAAAATAGACAACATGAAATATATTTTAAAAAGGAGTCATTTGATATCTGTATCTTTGTGACCCCGTCTTCCGTGATGATGAGCATTTTTCTCCAAATACAAGCAAAGGAGCTCCAAATTTAATCAGAACACAAGTATTTGATACTTTGGATATCTTAGCCCTGGTGCTATCCTCAAATGTTTCACGGTGACAATTTTCCTAAAATCTCAGGAACAATGTTGTATAGTTCGTTTCCTCAGCCAGCTTTAATTCTACTCACTTGAGTTTTTTCAGTATTGATAATAATTGAAACCATACTCAAACTGTCATATTCATATCACCATTAGCATAGGCCTCAATGCAATAAAAAATAAAAATTGACCTTAAGAATTGTATCATAGGGTTCACTGATCACATCCTACATTGGGTTTCACTACTGGCAGAGTTGATCAACTTGGAGGTATTTACATGTTGCCATGTGTATTTACACCCCAGCAAGTCATCTCTGAAGGTCAGAGACCACCGTATAGAACTTTATATTATAGTCCTCTGGTCAGAAATATAATGTGAATTTGAAACAAAGAGTCAAATGTTATACCTCCACCACCCAAACCATCCTCTTATACCTGGAACCAACTCCAAGGCATGCTCCAGGTACTCATCTTCAGTGATGGTGCAACCATCTAACTTCAGCTCCAACATGAAATCCCGTACAACCCAAACAAAGTCTGGAAAGAAACTCGCAAACTCGGCTGAGTCACCTGCTTCACCAGAGCTGGGAGAGGATTTTGCTCTGATTAGCTTTGTTAGTTCAGTCACATAGCTGAGATCTTAGCTAAGGAATGAGAAATGTCTCCTGCCAAAATTTCCAGATCTTACCCAGGAATAATTTTTATGAACAGTCCCATTCACCCAGTGTCCCTTTCTCCTCAACCATAATTATTGACACGAGGAAAAGGCAATGAAAACAATAACAGAATAGTCTCTGTTACATTCCCATAGACTCCATGTCACATGGTGGTTCATTTCCTGGAAGGATACTGCAGCTGCTCCAGGGCATGGTGATTGATGGTGTTCATGCTGTTGTAGACGAACATGCTGCTCAGAAGCACGGCCAGGGCAAAGATCCATGAGTCATTCTTTGAATCGCCCTAGAAAGTGCACAGAAGGGGACTGAGGTGTCTACAGTTCATTCTACTGTTCAGTTGTTCATGCACTATCCAGCTCTACTAAAACTGAACAATAAAGCAAATAACATACATTGTGAAGACAGTGGTAAATTCAAACCTCATTTTGGGTATTCACATTGATGCCTCTCATGGCTCGTGTTCCTTAGCAATTAAGGAAGTTAATGACTATGTAAATGTGTGTCAAACATTTAAAAGAATCTCAAGAACATAGAAGGATGCAATGATAAGTGGCTAATGATTTTTTTGCAACTTTCTCTTGACCATGAGCTTATTAGTGACACAAATGCTATTCAATTACATTCACTAACTTCTCATTGTGCATCTAAAAAATGCCAGATACCACATTTAGTTTGGGGATATAAAGTTTCATAGGGAAATCTCTCACTTTCAAAGATGACTTGCTGGAGGCGCCAATATACATGGTAACATGTAAATGCATCCAAGGTGATCAGCTCTGCCAGGAGTGCCAGCCAATGTAATAACATAAAAGGCAAATGGGAATACAAAACCCAGAAAAATTACTTTGTGATTTCAGGGCAAGAAGGGATCATGTCTGAATGAGATACAATCCCATTAGTTGAAAGTAGTTGGGCTTTACTTTAAAGAACGGACAAAATGTGGAATTCTGGAGCAAAAAGGACCAGGCTTGGAGAAGGATCTACAGAAGCCAATCAGAATTGTCAGAGAGTGTGTTAATACAAAGGTACTACCTGTTATGTTATTTGATTGAAGTAGTGGTTATGTGTGTGGTAGGAATAGATGATGAGGCTGAACATAACACACTCAGGGTAAATCATGAGTGACTATGCAATAGGATTGGATACTGCTAAAGACACTAGAGTTATAAGGACAGCAAGTATTTCTCCTGCTATCAGTTGACAGTTATGTTTTGGCTTCTTTACAAATGTAATCAGCTAAAAAAAAGAGGTTTAGTAAACTACAAGCTGTTAGCAATGAGTAAACCATCTTGGGCTTATACCGAGGTGATTATTGAGTACTTTAAACCTGAATTATGCTCACTGAAATAAGCCATTTAGAGAAAGAAAACTATCCTATGATATCACTCATATGTGAAATCTAATGAACCAATAATCAACTTAGAGGGAGACTCATAGATAGAGAGCAGGATGACAACTGTTGGAGGTGGGTGAGAGCATGGGGGATGCAGTGTAGGTATTGAGAAAAAAGACAAAAAAGAAAGATTTCATGTACAGGGCAACAGTGTGGTGACTGCTAGGGAGGGGTGGGAGAAGTTGGGAAAGGGAACAGGGAAGATAAATGGTGATGGATAGAGACTTGACTTTGGTGGTAAATACAATATACTGTACAGATACTGTGCTGTAGAATTGTGCACCTGAAACCTGTATATATTTGTTAACCAGTGTCACCCCAATAAATTCAATTAAAAATTAATATGAAAATTCAGAGTATCTAAATTTTTGCCTCTACTCCTTTTTGGGTAATGGAAGCCAAAAATCCACAGCTCTCATTTTCACTTCAGACTCTGGCTAATACAAATAAGAGCACAAGATTGTCTGCAACTAACACAGCAAAGACAGAATACCTAAAATTATCGCATTTACAATGCTCTGGTGGGTCTAGGTCATAAATGTATAGATGTCAGGAAGGAATTCATCTTTAAAGCCCAGAGACATGGACTAACACCTTAATTAACATGTATGGTGTAGCTGAAGTGTTTTTGGAGATTATTTAAATATTTTATTTTAATAAAACCCCATTTTTATGTTTTTTACCTTTAAGACAATCAATCTTAGGCACCTTGACTACTATATAGAGTTCATTGGTCTCATAATTATAGCTTTATCCAGAATGTTTTTCTTATCCTGAAGACCAGTTAAATATGTCACTCCTTATATCCATTATACCCTGTACTGATAACACTGCTTATTTCATATCTCCCAAGTAGTCTCTGAGCCTTTTCCTCAGTTATGCATATTTGTAGTACTTAAGAAAATAGCCTAGAATTTAAATGCCCAATAAGTATTTGTTAGCTTGTAACTTTCAAACAACAGTAGAAATAAGAAGATATATATCTAATAAGGAAAGTACTGAGTTTCCAGGAAAGTAAATTGAAGGAAACAAAATTTTACCTCATTATTCTTAATTGGATTTGCAGTTTATAGAAATAGGTCATAGAAGATGAATTAAGGTGGCAAATTAAAATGTAAGTGGATCATCAAGAACAAAGAAGACCCTTTGTCTTACCTTTTCCACATCGCCCAGGCCCTCAGTGTCCAGAAGGACCAGAGTGTGGCTGGGCTTGGATGGGTGAGGTACACACCACATCCAGATGCCCTTGGTTTCAGATCGCACTGTGGAGCCCAAAGGAAAACCTGCAAAGTTAGAGGAGAAAGCATATAGAGTAACAGCAGATGGTCCAGGCTGCCCATAGGTTACATTGGTTAAAGTTATCAGAATGTGAGTGCCAGGCTGGGAGGAAGGTTGCTTCAGTTTCAGCAAGGACAGCCTATCCAACCATTATTCATATTAATGACCTACTCAAGAAACAAGTTGTGTTTCCTATTCACTCCATACTATCAATCAATGGCTCAAGCTATGTCACATTACAGAATTAATGTAACCTCTCTTGACATTAAAGTCTTTTTTTTTTTTTTGACACTGAAGAGCTTCCTTCTCATTCACATTCTAGTAGAGTTCTACCAGTGGGAGATCCCAGCATGAGACTAGTGAGCCACCCTGTCCCAGTGCCTCTGTTACTGTATATTAGTAGTGGGTCACAGCCCTTTCATTTCACTCCATCCGAAAGTGCTGGTCTTTGTCACATTCTGGTTTTCCTTTTTGCTTGGCTGTTCGGGCTATAGGAGTGACTGTAGTAACCTGGCCATTATTATTGCCACCCTCTTGATACTTCCTCATTTCCTATTAATTCCCTGTGACCTGAATATGTCCTTATATGTGTCCCTCTAATAAACACTCGTTAGTTAGCCTTTGAGAGGCTCTTCTGTGTCCTTCCAGGAACTGGACTGATAATTAGCATTGTTGGATTTTTTCTTCCTTCTTCTTCCTGAATTTTTCTCGTTTCTTCTTTCTTCTGCAATGAAATGATGAGGTGCTTGTTTGTTTTCCCCCTGCCTCAGGTGGGGATATAATGGAAGCAAAGGCAGAAAACACCTGTGAATTGTGGTTGCTACTCTTTCAAAAGTCTTAAAACTACAGCTGGGGAGCATGTGAGGGGTATATCCAAGAACCCGTGTGATATATCTTGTCCAGCAGTTTAACATTTTTAACACCCACCATAGGCCAATGTTTCCTTCAATGGGGACTAGAAATGGAAATGTTGGAATGTATAGGAGAGGTTAGTTCAGCTTGGTTGAAGCCACTCAATTTTGAGGCTTGGGAATTTCTCAGCAATCCACTGAAGTCTCTACAGTGAGTGTATAAAGCCTGAGATGGTCTGCATTCTTCTACATTGTGAGAGTATTTGGTTGTTTGCTAATTAATACAGAGTAATCTGAACTCCCAGTGCCTCCAGGGAGAAATGGTAGGTGTAATTGGAGATCATCATTCTCACTTATGAGTTAAAAACCCTCAAAGAAAGTTATCAACAAGGAGAAAGTGTAGTGACCTGGTATTCCTCTAAGACCTTGATTGGGCACGAACCTTTTTTTTTCTGTTGGGTAGTAGAATCACAATTGAGGTATTGTTGTTTATTAGATTATAGTTTACTTTCAACATTATTTTTTGTTAGTTTTAGTTGCACATCATAGTGGTTAGGCAATCACATACTTTACAAAGTATTCCTACTGATATTTCAAAGACCCAGCGGACACAGTACATAGTTCTTAAAATATTATTGACTATACCTAGGTGTGTTAAAGTATTTCAAGGTGTGGGACTTTCTCAGCCATGAGATATAACCTTGTTACCACCTGATGCTATTTTGAGTAGACTTTAACTGATATCTCTCTCTTGGAGTTCTCAAAAAAGAATTTTTATTAATTTAAGACAGACAAGGCAAAGTATTCTCCCCTGATCGGTGGTCTAGAATTTCTCTACAGGAAAGATGAAGAAAAAATGTTTTGTTGGAAGCAAATGGGAAAGATTATGAAGCAAAAAGGAGAAAGGGAAAAAGGGAGGAAAAGGAGAGAAGGAGAGATACAGAAAGAGACTCAGTGAGAGGACAATGAGAGATATTGCTATTAATCATTGCAGTGCAGTGTATTGAGGTTTAATCCCTAATGGTACTGAGCTAATGAGACACAAAGAAAGACATTTTTTAAAAAATGGTGTGTGGTCTTCATAGAGAGAAATGAGTTACAGGACATAGGCAGATTGTTCTAAAAATCAGTAAGAACAAAAAAAAGGCAACCTAATAGAAAAGAAAAATGACCTCAGGAAATAGAAAATAGAAAAAGAGAAAATTAATATGTGAAAAGATCCTCAAACTTATTTGTAATGAAGCAAATATATGCACATATACAGTCATCAGATGATCAAATTTTAAAGTCTCTTACCAAAGTTTTATGAGGATGTGGAGAATTATCAATTACTGCTAATAAATGTATACATTGCATATAAAGTTTAAAAAGCTGTTTGAGAGTATCTAGAAAGGCTGACAACATATATACTCTATAACCCAGCAATTTTATTTCTGGGTTTGTCACACAAGGTAGTACATGTACACCAGGATATATAAACAAGAAGATTCATATCAGCATCATTCATAAAAGTAAAAAACTAGAAACAAAACCATTGTTCATCAACAACAAATGGATCAATAAGTGATGGTATCTTCTCACAATAGAATACTATAAAGTAGTGAAAATAAATAAATTACAGATACATATCACAAACTAGCTAAAACTTAAACTTTTTGTTGAGCAAAAGAACCAAGATTCCAAAAAATACCTGAATGGATTACCCATTTTATAATATTTAAGCTATTCTTACAAATGCATACACAGCTTGTAAAACCATTTTTACAAAGGCAGAGTGAAAGCATGCAGCATAAAAATCAAAACATTGGTGAGCTCTAGTGAGGTGTCAGAGGGTATATCTAGGGCTTTTGGGTGCTGGTGATGTTTTGTTTCTTGATATGGACAGTGATTACACAGAGGATCACTTTATGTTTATTAACTTTATATATGTGTATGTTTTGCGCACTCTGCTGTGGTATAGTTCATGTATTGAAAAGACTCAATAAAGAAAAGAGGTTATAATTTAGTAAAGTTTTACTCAGAAATGAAGCAAAAAATTGGTTGGTAGACCCATTGAGCTATGGGATATATAGAATATTCTGTTGTCCATTTTTCTTTCCATCCCTTTTTAAAAACAGGACATGTTGAGCAATATTTGTGTACTAGTTGCAAAGGCCCTGAAGTTTAAGGCAAAAGTGATGGGAGATAAAGGAAGGGAATAATTGCTGGAGTCAAGCTCCTCAGCAGAAAGAGTGAATGGGTTCAAGATTAATGGGTGGATCTTTGGGTAGAGTGAGGAAACCCTTGTTACTGGCTCAAAGAGAGAGGTTTTGTGGAACAATGAGGTTGAAGATATCTATTTGGTGGTGACAGAACTTTTTTCAGTGGAAGAAGTTGGGCTCTTTTTGTAAGATGACCCTGAAGGAGGTGTGATCAGCCTGTGTTACCACTGTCTTTAAGCAAATGGCCCCCGTCCCAGAACAACACTCACCATGGTTCTGTCCTGCCAGGCGGTTCATCAGGTAGGATTTTCCTGTCCGATACATACCTGCGATGGCCACCACCACCACAGGCTGAGAGATCTTGTCTAGAATCTCTAGTGCTGTTGGGTTTACTGTCAGCTGATTATTCTGATTTTCCACCAGGCAGATGGGGTCCATCATGGTGTATCCAGAGGCCATGGTGAACTGTAACCCAGAGGAGCAAGTCAGTACAACACAAGATCCTAAAGTCATCTCTAATCTCTAATCCTATATATATATAGTTATATAGTTATATATATATATATATATATATATATACATACATATATACATATATATATATATATACGTATATACATATATACATATATATATATATATATATATATATATGTATGTATGTATGTATATATATGACTTGTGGCAGCAGGGACAGGAATGGGGGAGGTGGGGCCCGCACTCACACTCACTCACAACTGCACACACACAGTGCCCGCCAGCTCATAGCCTCTTCTCCCTTTCTTTTCCTCCATCCCAGCTCGCTCTCAGAGCCTTTCTCAGAATGAAGCCCCAGGGCAGGCAGAGGGGGGAGCTCAAATTAATTCCCTGTTAATGTGCATGCATTTCATGCACCAGACCACTAGTGTGATGCATAAAAGGAATAGAATGAGCGAAACAAAACTCTGAAGATGGAGCCTTGAGGACATTAACATATTGCAGATAGGTAGAGGCAGAATGGGACATGCAGGAGACAGGAGTGACCATAGCAGATAACTGGAGTTCCAGAATGATTTGGTTTCTCATTAACTGCATATATTTTCTGAGCACCTACCATGTTCTGGGCACTGTTCTAAGTACTCAGTATCAAGTAGTGAACAAAATAGATACCAATTCCTGCCTCATGGAGCTTTATTCTCATGGGAGAAGAAAGACAATACAGAAAGCAAATAAGCAACATGCATGGTATGTGTATTTTAGATGATGGCAAGTGTTCAGAAAAAAAAAAAAAAAACAAGCAGGAACTGAGATAGGGAGCACGGGGGCTGAGTTTAAATACAGGGTGGTCAGAATAGGCCTCTCAGAAAAAGAGAAAGAAATGTGCTCTGTGACCTTGAGGAGGAGAAATGTAGTGAATCCTGGGAGCTGTAGCAATTGGAGGAGGGGAGACTTTCAGAGGAAAAAGAAGACAAGAAATGAGGCTTCCTCTCAAAACACCACGATAGGACCCAGGTGCCACTGTGAATGCAGGAATTCATTTATTTAAAACACAATAAAAAGACATTTTTTGTTCCTGGGCTGACAGGGAAGAGAGGCTGTAGCCAGGGTGTTTTATTGTGTGCCGAGAGCTGCCAGAGTCCCACAACTGGGAGAGTTCCTATTTAACTGTTTTCATCACAGTGGGCATTTCATGCAATCAAGGGACAGAAAGCAGTTAAAGTGCTTTGACTGTCCCTTCACTTTCTCAAAGACAATTCTAACCAACATTCATGTGTTCCCTGTTCTCTTAGCTGTGTGCATTGGAAAGAGTAATTTTTCTGTCTCAGCTTGTTCTTCCATAAAATGGCTCCCCTAAAAATAACAATATCTTGGTCATTAAGATGATTAGGGACAGCGTGGGGTAACAATTAAGGAACCAGCTCTGGGCAGTGGACTTCCCCAAACCAGTTTTAAGTGCAATAGAGAAAATAAACCTTAGCTACTGGACAGAGAGACCGTATAGCCCCAGAGGCCAATCCAGAAACACTGCCATCCAGAGGCTGAGCCACAAACTGACTCTTAGGTAAAAAGAAATTAAGGCAGTCTGGGACACAAATACGGCCTGCTTTAAAATCAGGACTGTGGTTTACAACACGGAGGAACAGTGTATCGCAGGGGAATTCAACACTCTCCTGAATACCTGGCAGGGCTAAGGCGAGCCATACTGAAGAGTAGAAGAACCGAAGGACCTTCACTACTGCAAATTTTTATCTATATTTTTTATTCTTTTTTCACCTTTTAACAAAGAAACCAATTTTTTTTCTTTTTCCATCACCTGATTTTACCATTTTAATTACTACATTTTTCTTTTTAACCAGTATTATTACTGCTACCATTTTACCATTTTTTAAAGTGCCATTTTATTTTCTCTGTATTTTCTTTGGGGATTAGTGTTCTCCATTCTATTTTCATGGTTCCTATAGCATCATTTTTCTCTACCTCAATTTTACCTCTATGTTACAACCCTCTTCCTCACTTTTCCCCTTTTGTTGTCCTGTTTCCCTTACCTTATTCCTGATTTAGATTATCCCTATTCCTTCTTTTTACCCCCTGTCAAAATTTCACCCTACTTATATATCCTATTCTCAATCCACTGGTCTAAATCCTTATACACCTCTCCCTTATCTTTCTTCACTATCCAATTTTTTTTTCTTTTATCTTTCTATTGTTTTGTTGCTGTTTGCTTGATAGTTGAGTATATTGTTTGTGTGTGTGTGTGTGTGTGTTTAGGATTGGTTGTGAGGTTGTTTTTCTTTTTCTTTTTCTGCTGGTTTCCCCCTATCCCCCAGTTATTTTTGTGCTTCTGTTTTCCCTTGCCTCACTTGATATTATAGGTTGTTTGTACTTTGCATTCATCTCCAGGGATCTGTTGCTGGAATTTGTTGGGATTAGTGGTGGTTCTATCGGAGTTTGCTCCTCATATAAATAGTCTCTTCCCTGCTTCTACTTCATTCTCTCTTTTTGCTCTTTTTTACCCCCTCCATTTTCCCCAAATTCATTTTTGCACTCATTTTATTTCTTTTTTTTTCTTTTTCCTCTTTTATTTTTTTCACTTCTTACTTCCTTATCCCCTAACTCTCTTAACACAGGAGGTCACCTTTATTTGGAGTTATCAATATAGTGAATATACTTGTGTTCAGTGCCTGGTACTTTGTGCCTTGTTGTGTTCTATTTTGTGCCTTTAAATCAATGCAGCAGATCCAAGCAACAGCAGCCTCCTGATCACCACACCCTCTGTCTGAGGAAAAGCAGCTGTATGTGAAGCCTCCCCCCACCAGCCAGAAGAGCCACCACAGTTGTGAACAGCACTCACCAGAGGAGCTGCTGCCAACTGAGGAGCAGCTGCTACAGCAACAGCCCAGGGAGCAACCACAGCCTGAGGAGTCACTGCCACCCAGGGAACAGCCACTGAATGACTCAATATCTAGATATATCCATGAGATCAAACATGGGTAGACAAAGAAACCACCAAAGGAAAGAAAAGGAGGGCTTGCCAGAAAAGCAGCTAAGCGATACAGAGGCATGCAACATGACAGAAAAAGAATTCAGAATAAGGGTCCTAGAGTGCATAAACTGAATGGAGGAAAAATCAACAACTTATGCAAGAAGCAAGAAGAAACAGAAGAAAAGATGAATAACTTAGGTAAGACCCAAGAAGAAATGAAGAGCGATATGGCTTCAATAAAAAACACCATTGAAAGTATCATCAGTAGACTAGGAGAAGCGGAGGACCGAATTAGCGAATTAGAAGACAAGGAAGCAAAACACACCCAAAGTGTACTTCAATTGGAGAAAAAAATTAAAAGACAGGAGAAGAGTCTAAGGGAGCTGTGGGACAACATGAAACGAAACAACACATGAATAACAGGGGTGCGAGAACAATAGAAAGAGGAACAAGGATTAGAAAACCTATTGGAAGAAATAATATCAGAAAACTTCCCTGAGGTGGGGAAGAAAAAAGTCACACAAGCCCAGAGAGTCCCAAACAAGGTGAACCCGAAAAGACCCACACCAAGACACATCATAATTACCATGGCAAATGTTCAGGACAAAGACAGAATCTTACAGCTTGCAAGAGAGAGATGGAAATTTACATACAAAGGATCTCCCATTAGATTATCAAATTATTTCTCAACAGAAACACATCAGGCCAGAAAAGAATGGATGGAAATTTACAAAGTGATACAAAGCAAAGGACTGAATCCAAGAATACTCTATCCAGCAAGGCTATCATTCAAAATGGAAGGGGAAATAAGAAGCTTCACAGACAAAAAAAGGCTAAGGAAATTTATCACCACCAAGCGAGCAATGCAAGAAATGCTAAAAGAACTGGTGTAAAAAGAAGAAATAAAGAACTCAGAAAGAAAGCAGCCACACACAAAAAAGAAATGGCTACAGACAAGTACCTTTCAATAATAAATTTAAATGTAAACAGCCTAAATGCTCCAACCAAAAGACATCGATTGGCTGAATGGATAAAAAATCATGACCTATACATTTGCTGTCTACAAGAGACCCACCTCATAACAAGGGAGTCACACAGACTGAAAGTGAAGGGACGGAAAAATATCTTTCAGGCAAATGGAAATGAAAAAAAAAGCTGGGGTAGCAATACTTATATGGGACAAAATACATCTCAAAGTGAAGGCCATAACAAGAGATAAGGAAGGTCACTTCATAATACTAAAGGGATCAATACAACAAGAAGATATAACCCTGGTAAACATATATGCACCCAATGCAGAATCACCCAAATACATAAAAAAACTCCTAGAAGCTATCAAAGGAGAGATCGACGACAATACAATCATAGTAGGGGACTTTAATACACCACTGACATCACTGGATAAATCCTCTAGACAAAATTCAGCAAAGAAACAGCAATCCTAAATGACTCACTAGATCAGATGGACTTAATTGACATCTTCAGAACACTACACACCAAAGCCAGGGAATATACATTCTACTCAAGTGCTCATATGACACATTCAAAAATAGACCACATATTGGGTCACAAACAAAGTCTCCCTAAATTCAAGAAGATTGAGATCATACAAGCATGTTCTCAGACCACGATTGCATAATATTATAAATAAACTACAATAAAAACAACCCAAAATACTCAAATACTTGGAAGCTGAACAGCATGTTATTAAATATTGATTGGAATACCATTGAGATCAAAGAAGAAATTAAAAACATCCTGGAAACTAATGACAATGAAAACAAAACAATCCAAAACCTATGGGACACAATGAAAGCAGTCCTGAGAGGGAAGTTTATAGCTCTACAGGCCTATCTCAAAAAAAAGAAAAAGAAAGAAAGAAAAAGAAAAAATGATAGTAAATCATCTAACTTTACAACTCAAAGAATTAGAAAGAGAGCAACAAGAAAACCCCAGAGTGAGCAGAAGGAAGGAGATAATGAACATTGGAGCAGAAATAAATGACATAGAGACCAAAAAAACAATACAGAAAATCAATGAAACCAAGAGCTGGTTCTTTGAAAGGATAAACAAGATTGACAAATCTCTAGCCAGGCTCACCAAGAAGCAAAGAGAGAGGACCCAAATAAACAAAATCAGAAACGATAGAGGCGAAATAACAACAGACCCCACAGAAATACAAATGATTGTTAAAAAATACTATGGACAGCTCTACTCCAACAAACTAGACAACCTGGAGGAAATGGACAAATTCCTAGAAAAATACAACATTCCAAAACTCAATCAGGAAGAATCTAAACATCTCAATAGGCCAATAACTATAGAAAAAATCGAAGCAGTCATCAAAAAGCTTCCAGCAAACAAAAGCCCAGGACCAGATGGCTTCACAGGGGAGTTTTACCAAACTTTCAAGGAAGAACTAAAACCTATCCTCCTCAGACTACTACAAAAAATTCAAGAGGAAGGAACCCTTCCAAGCTCATTCTATGAAGCCAGCATCACCCTAATACCAAAACCAGGTAAAGACAAAACAATGAAAGAGAATTATAGCCCAATATCCCTCATGAACATAGATGCCAAAATCCTCAACAAAATCTTAGCAAATAGGATCCAGCAGTACATCAGAAATATCATACACCATGACCAAGTAGGATTTATCCCAGGGATGCAAGGATGGTACAATATCCAAAAATCAATAAACATGATACATCACATAAACAAATTGAAAGAAAAAAACCACATGGTCATATCAATTGATGCAGAAAAAGCATTTGACAAAATCCAACACCCATTTTTGATAAAAACTCTCAGCAAGGTGGGAGTAGAAGGATCATACCTCAACATAATAAAAGCCATATATGACAGGCCCACAGCCAACATCATACTCAATGGACAAAAACTAACACCATTTCCCCTAAGAACAGGAACAAGACAGGGATGCCCACTCTCACCACTCCTATTCGACATAGTACTGAAAGTATTAGCCATTGCAATTAGACAAGAAGAAGAAATAAAAGGTATCCAAATTGGAAAAGAGGAAGTAAAACTGTCCTTATTTGCCAACGACATGATATTACGCATACAAAACCCTAAAGACTCCATCAAAAAACTACTAGTCTTAATACATGAATTTGGCAATGTAGAAGGATACAAAATTAACCCCAAGAAATCTGAGGCATTTCTATACACCAATAGTGAACTTTCAGAAAGAGAGATTAAAAAAACAATACCATTTACTATCGCACCAAAAAAATTAAGCTACCTAGGAATAAACCTAACTAAAGAGGTAAATGACCTCTACTCAGAAAACTACAGGATGTTGAAAAAAGAGATAGAGGATGACATAAACAGATGGAAGAACATACCGTATTCATGGATTGGTAGAATCAACACCATTAAAATGTCCATACTACCCAAAGCAATCTATAAATTCAATGCACTTCCCATTAAAATACCAATGGCATACTTCACAGATCTAGAACAAATGCTCCAAAAATTAATCTGGAATAAAAAACGACCCCGAATAGCTGCAGCGATCCTGAGAAAGAACAAAGTAGCTGGGCTCTCAATACCAGATATCAAGCTCTATTACGAAGCCACTGTTCTCAAAACTGCCTGGTACTGGCACAAGAACTGACATTTAGATCAATGGAATAGAATAGAGAGCCCAGTAATCGGCCCGAACCAATATGCTCAATTAATATTTGACAAAGGAGGCAAGAACATACAATGGACCCAAGATAACCTCTTCAATAAATAGTGTTGGGAAAATTGGACAGATATATGCAAGAAAATGAAACTGGACCACCAACTTACACCATACACAAGAATAAACTAAAAATAGATATGGACTTAAATGTATGACGGGAAACCATAAAAATACTAGAAGAATCCAAAGGCAACAAAATCTCAGACATATGCCGAAGCAATTTCTTCACTGATACAGATCCTAGGACATTGGAAACTAAAGTGAAAATAAACAAATGGGACTACCTCAAAATAAAAAGTTTCTGCACAGCAAAAGAAACCATCAACAAAACAACAAGAAAACCCACCACGTGGGAAAACATATTTGCCAATGTCATATCTGATAACGGCCTAATCTCTAAAATTTATAGGGAACTCATATAACTTAACAAAAAGAAGATAAACAATCCAATCAAAAAATGGGCAAAGCATCTAAATAGACATCTTTCAAAAGAGGAAATTCATAAAGCCAAGAGACATATGAAAACATGCTCAAAGTCACTAATCATCTGAGAGATGCAAATCAAAACAACAGTGAGGTACCATCTCACACCTGTCAGGCTGGCTGTCATCAACAAATCAACAAACGACAAGTGCTGGAGAGGATGTGGAGAAAAAGGAACACTTGTGCACTGCTGGTGGGAATGCAGACTGGTGCAGCCACTCTGGAAGACAGTATGGAGTTTCCTCAAAAAACTAAAAATGGAACTCCCATTTGACCCTGTGATCCCACTTCTAGGAATATATCCCAAGAACCCAGAAACACCAATCAGAAATGATATGTGCACCCATATGTTCATAGCAGCACAATTCACCGTAGCTAAGATCTGGAAACAGCCTAAGTGCCCATCAGTAGATGAATGGATCAGAAAACGGTGGTACATCTACAAGATGGAATACTATGCTGCTGTAAAAAAGAAGGAACTCTTACCATTTGCAACAGCATGGATGGAACTGTAGAGTATTATGCTAAGTGAAATAAGGCAGTCAATGAAGGAAAAATACCACATGATCTCACTCATTCATGGATAATAAAGATCATTATAAACTTATGAACAATAATAGATAAAGAGGCATAGCTGCCTCAAACTGATTGTCAAACTGCAGGGGGAAGGCCAGGGAGGGTTGGGGAGCAGGAGGGAGGGGGGTAAGATATCAACCAAAGGACGTGTATGCATGCATATAAGCATAACCAATGGACATAAGACACTGGGGGGGTAGGGGAGGCCAGGGGATTGTCAAGGGTGGGGGAAAAAAAGGGACATATATGTAATACCCTTTGTAATACTTTAAGCAATAAAAAAGAAAGAAAGAAAGAAAGAAAGAAAGAAAGAAAGAAAGAAAGAAAGAAAGAAAGAAAGAAAGAAAGAAAGAAATAATTTTGGTAGGAATAAATTACAACAAAATTTTTAAAAATGCAAGTAAACCGAAATACCCAAACCAAAAGCTGTTAATTTCAAAGAAAAAAATACAATGAAATAGTTCTCCTGCATGGAGTTAGATAGTTTCCACAGTTCCTCCTCAGGACAGTCAGTCATCTGAGGTGATGGTGAAAACTGCCCCAAGCCTTGATTTCTCAGCAAGTATGACAGGGTATTCTATACAGTTCTTGTATGGACCACACATGAGAAACAATGCCTGGTAAACAAACACTATTAGATCTTATAGTCATTTCTAACAGTTGGTGATGAATTGAATTTTTCTATATCACACAGCTTTGTGCTGTCTTTGGAATATTAAGTATTGTTAAGTACAAAAATAATCAGAGTCAATCTTTCAGGAATTAAATTGTCTGTAAATTAAGAACCACCTTTTCTCTCAGCTTCTCCAATGCCTGGAGGAGGGTTTGGGAGGAAGTGATGGTGCTTTGGTGCTGCTGACAGGTGACAAGATCTCAGCTGTCCAAGCTCTTCCCTGTCTCTGAGGAGGGACAGAGCGATGGAGGAGGGACCAGAAGCCTCTGCAAGTGGATGGGGTTTACTCCATCAATCCCAGGAAGGGTTTAGCCCCTTTTGGCATTTGAGGGAGGATGTGTTCCTCCTCCCCTCAAAGCAGGGCTGTTTGTGTAGCCCTGTTAGGGTGCCAAAGGGGCAGCTTATTTCTGTGAAAATGTGGATGAGGGATGATTGCCTCACAGAGGCCTCTCATCTAAAGGGAAGGCCTGAGCTGTTGGTAGTCAGGCCCAGTACTAGCCTCCTGCTGCCCCCTTACCCTCCAGTGCCAAGCCTGTGCTTCCAGTGTGAGGGATGCCTTTAGGCACCTGTTGTGGTTGATGTTAAGGAACATGGGCCTGGAAGAGCAAGTCTAGGAGGGAACCTACATGTCTTTGGTGCTGCAGACAGGGGACAAGTTCTCAGCTGTCCTAGCTCTACCCTCCCTCACTCCTCCTTGTCTGGCTACTCCAGATACTGACTGTTCTCTTGAAAAGTTGAAATTCCTGCTAGATATTATAACGTTTAACCAAAGGAAGGCACCAGAGTCCAAATTAAAAACAGAATGCCCTGTTTATTTTAGAAAGTCAGATGTCCTGCATTCTGCAAGCACGGGCCGGGGGAGTCACACACAACAGGGGGAGTGGGAAGATCATATAGGCAGGTTTATTGTCGGTTGCCTGTCGCTACCAGAATGTTTGTAGCAGTTTGTGGTTGGACTGGAAACAGGATGTTTGGTTGAGCTGGAAAGTCCCTTGCCAACGTTCAGTTTGTATTTGTGGTTCCCTTGGTGCCCCGTATCCACCTGGACCTTACAGATATTACAGCTAAGCAGGTAAGGGTCAGGTTAATTAGAACCAAATGAAACTTGAAAGGACACCCATTTTTTTTTTTTTTTTTTTTTTTTTGCTATTAGAAAAGTAGGTGAGGAGTGAAATTCAATTGCCAAGCCAAGGAGTTCAGAGGCAGAGTTTCTAGAAAGCAAGAACAAAACTGCTTGAGAGCACAGAGAAGTCAGATAAACAAAATATTGGCTTTAGCGATGCACCACAGTGTGTTTTGAAAGAGAAAATTTTTAGTAAAGTGGTGGGGCCAAATTCTACTTATAAGGGCTAAGAAAGCTATTGGCACTAAGAAATTGGATCTAGTGAACCTAGGCTATGTTTTATTTTTAAGAGTTTATTTTTAATTACATTTGGCATTCAACATTGTATAAGTTTCAGCATACTACATAGCTGTTAGAGATTTCTATAACTTAAGAAGTGAAACCCCCAATAGGTCTAGTACCCACCTGGCAGCCTGCATAATCATCACAATATTATTCAGTACATTCCCTAGGCTGTACTTTATATCCCTATGACAGTTTTATAACTGCCAATTTGTATCCTTAATCCCTTCCCCATTTTCATCCAGCCCCTATCCTTCCTCCCACCTGGCAACCAGAATCTGGGTTACTTCTAAACCAAGTAATCCTCTCTGAAACAAAGCTTATATGTGTGACTAAAATGTATGGTGTTTTAAAAATAAAGTTCTTACCTATTTTTTTCTCCTCAGTGTAGATTGGAGGGGTTTCTGTCACTTCTCTATTTTTTACTGGATGGTTGGGCCTTTATTCATTAGTCTTCTGACATGTGACTTCCTGGAATTTCTAAAGACCCATTAACTAGAAGTGAAACATTTAGAGTAATGTGAAACTGAGAGAACAAAGCAATGACTCACAAACCAAAAAAGGAATTTCTGAAAGCTAAGCAAAGGGGAGGGTTTTTGGATTTCACTGAATTTCTTAACTAGTTCAGTTTAACAAAAGCTTCATTCCTGGTTCCTGGTGGGTGTGGTCAACAAGATGTGGCTCTCTATTCCCTTTTTCAAGCAGGGTAAGTTATGTCACTGGAAGAGGCAGGCACCAGTATTTCTCCTGGCCTCCAGCACTGAGTTGCAGAGACTAAATTCCCGGAGGCTGGGGCTCCTAACCAGCACCCATCCCCACTCATAGAGTGAAGGCTCTAGCTGATGCACAGCAGGCTGAGATTGCCTGGCCTGATCACCCTCCCTCTGGCTCACTTATAGGAAGGAGTTTCCAAGCTGGGAGAGGCAAGTGGGGAAGACCAGAGGCTACCACCCCTACCCAGGGTGGAGCAATGCCTCAGAGATATTTGTCCAGGGAGATAGGCAGTGCATCATCACAGAGATCTCTGAAGTTCTCCCCCAAAGAACTGATATAATTTGAAACAGAGTGTAGGGACTTAAAGAAACTTTATAGCAAATCAACTTTAGAAAAAACACAAAAGGAGATTTTCAGGCAGGAAGCAAGTGACCCCAGATGGTAATACAAATCCATATAGAAAAACAAAGAGCAGCAGTAAGGGAATTGTGTAATTATGAAAAACATTATAAATACAGACTTCCTCTCCTTTCTCCTCTTAACTGGTTTAAGAAGCAATTTTATACAATAATATGTATACAATTGTATTGCAGGGACTATTTCATACTTAAAAGTAATATATTTAGCAAAGCAAAATAAAAGAGGTCAGTGGTTTCACAGCCTATTGAAATAAAGATATGACACATGATGTTAACATGAACTCATAGGAATACAGAGAACCATAAATTATAAGAAAGAAAGTTACTATAACAAGCCCTATACATGAATTTTTTCTCCTTTATTCTCTTAAAAGACATAAAATAATATAAATTAATAACTATCAAAATTTATTTCTGTGGTTGTTACATATATGGATGTAATTTGTAATATATATCCTATATAATAAAGAGGTAACCTGAAAATTGACCATCATGCCCTCGCAAAAGATGTCTGCCCCCAAGTGGGCACAAGATGGCTGCCACTAGATTGCCGGCAGGGGAGGGCAATTGGGGTTGACGAGGCAGCAGAGGAGGGCAGTTGGGGGAAACCGGGCCAGTAAGAAGAGCAGTTGGGGTTGATCGGGCCAGCGGGGGGGGGGGGGGGGGGGGGGGCGGCAGTTAGGGGTGATCGAGGCCGGCAGGGGAGGGCAGTTGGTGGAAACCAGGCTGGCAGGGGAGGGAGGGAAGTTGGGGCCACCAGGACAGTAGGGGAGGGCAGTAGAGGGCAACCAGGCCGGCATTGGAAAGCATTAGGGAGTGATTGGGCAGGCAGAGGAGGGCAGTTGGGGGTGATTGGGCCAGCAGGGGAGCAGTTAGGCATTGATCAGACTGGCAGGGGAGTGGTTAGGGGGTGATCAGACTGGCAGGCAGAAGCGGTTAAGGGCAATCAGGCAGGCAGGCAGGCGAGCGGTTGGGAGCCACCATTACTAGATTGTGAGAGTAGAATGAAAAAGTTCTATTAGATGGAGTCAGGTGATCCCAGGTTTCCAGTTTCCTGTTCAGGAGAGATCTGAAAGGATGGTTAAAAATACCCCAACCCTGTCTTCTAAGCAATCATCACAGGTTATTCTGATTCATTTCTTAGGTATCAGTAGCTTTGGCTCTGTGAGGGGATCAGGATTTGGTCCCAGGAGGACTTTAGCCCCTTTCTGCAGTTGAGGCAGGGTGCGCTCCCACTCCCGTGTAGGGACCTCCCTGCAGCCCTGGGTGGGTGCCAGGGGAGCGTGCACCCAGGACACACTGTGCGCACCTACCTTTTCCCGTCTGGCAGCCACTCAGATCCAAATGGAGTCGCTGAGCTGCCCACAGCAAAACCCCCGCGGGCCCCAGGCCACCTGGCCCTGTCTGCCTTTCCCCTGCCAGTGCCCAGCCTTGGCTTCCGCATTTGTTGCTGTTAAAAAACACGTGGACAGAAGACAAATTATAGGCAACTCACAGGATGTGGTTGCTGCCTGCTTCTGCACACCAGTTCTCAGCTGCCCTGTGGTCCTGACTGGCTCCTCTGGATACTGACTGTTCTCTTTTTTTTTTTTTAATTAAATCTTTATTGTTCAGATTATTACAGTTGTTCCTCTTTTTTCCCACCATGGCTCCCCTCCACCCAGTTCCCCTCCACACCCTCCTCCCTCACTCCCCATCCACTGTCCTCATCCATAGGTGCACAATTTTTGTTCAGTCTCTTCCCGCATCCTCCTCACCCCTTTCCCCCCCAAGAATAGCCAGTCCATTCCCTTTCTATGCCCTGATTCTATTATAATCACCAGTTCATTCTGTTCATCAGATTATTCACTTAATTTTCAGATTCACTTGTTGATAGATGTGTATTTGTTGTTCACAATTTGTATCTTTACCTTTTTCTTCTTCTTCCTCTTCTTAAAGGATACCTTTCAGCATTTCATATAATACTGGTTTGGTGGTAATGAACTCCTTTAGCTTTTTCTTACCTGTGAAGCTCTTTATTTGACCTTCAATTCTAAATGATAGCTTTGCTGGATAAAGTAATCTTGGTTGTAGGTTCTTGGCATTCATCAATTTGAATATTTCTTGCCATTCCCTTCTGGCCTGCAAAGTTTCTGTTGAGAAATCAGCTGACAGTCATATGGGTACTCCCTTGTAGGTAACTGACTGTCTTTCTCTTGCTGCTTTAGGATTCTCTCTTTGTCTTTTGCTCTTGGCATTTTAATTATGATGTGTCTTGGTGTGGTCCTCTTTGGATTCCTTTTGATTGGGGTTCTCTGCGCTTCCTGGACTTGTAAGTCTATTTCTTTCACCAGGTAGGGGAAGTTTTCTGTCATTATTTCTTCAAATAGGTTTTCAATATCTTGCTCTCTCTCTTCTTTTGGCACCCCTATAATTCAGATGTTGGTACTCTTGAAGCTGTCCCAGAGGCTCCTTACACTATCTTCGTATTTTTGGATTCTTTTTTCATTTGCTTTTCCGGTTGGGTGTTTTTTTGCTTCTTCGTATTTCAAATCTTTGACTTGATTCTTGCGATCCTCTAGTCTGCTGTTGGAACTCTGCATAATATCCTTTATTTCAGTCAGTGTATGCTTAATTTCTAGTTGGTCCTTTTTCATAACCTCGAGGGTCTCACTAGATATCTTCAGGGTCTCACTTTATTTATCAGAGGTCTCACCAGTCTTTTTGAGGGTCTTAATAAATTTATCGGCGGTTTCTAGAAAGTTCTTGAAAAAGCTTAGAAGTATGGTTTTGAACTCTGTATCCAACGTTTGCTTTTCTCCATGTCTGTCATTTGTGAGCTGTTTCTTTGTCTCTGCATTTTTTATGCTTTCCTGTGTTGGTAGAGTGGCTTTGTGTGCTAGGTGTCCTATAGGGTCCAGTGGCTCAGCCTTCCCAATTACCTGAGGTGGACACTCTTGGTGCACCCCCTTGTGGGCTTTGTGCACAGTTTTGTTGTAGTTAAGCCTTAATTTTTGTAAGTATCACTGGGAGGAATTGACCTCTAGGCCAATTGGCTGTGAGAATCAGCTGTGTCTACAGTGGGAGAACTTCTGTGCTGAAGACACCTTATGAGGCAAGACTTGCTTCAGTGGAGCTTTGGTGCTCACTGAATCTGCCCCCTGACTGTGTCCCTTATTGATCTGAGGAGTTGTAATTGGATGGTCCCACTCTGACCACTGGGTACACTGGCTCTTGGATCTAAGGAGGTGCTAATTTAGCCTCTGCCTGAGGCTACCCAGCAGGAGCTATGAAGAGATCTGCAGATTCCCCTTCCTTGTTTTGGGTTTGGAGGTGCCCAAATGAGGCCCAGCTGTGAAGCAATGCAAGCTGCTGTGGGGCCTTGGGTCTTCTCTTGGAAGTTCTGGGTCTGTCTGGCCCAGCTGCAGTTTGTTAGGTAATTTTCAGATTGCAAGGGCCAGGGCAGTCATATGCAAAAGCCTCTGCCACAGCTTGGGTGGAGCGGGGTCTCAGGGAATCAACAGGGTGGAGCAAACAGCTATGGCTGATCATCAGCCCTGCCCTAAGGGGCCCTGAGTCTCAGTGTCCCGGTAATTGCTGCACACACCTTTGAGAGAAAGCCGCCCTCGAGTTCTGAGTTCTGCCTGATGCCAGACAGTCCAGTTTCTCCCCATATGAGTCTGGGTCCCCAGAGACTCTCCCAGAACTGGAGTTCAGAGCAGTCGGGGGCTTGTGACTCCCTCTGGATTCAAAAAGACAGCTGCTTCCTCAGTTGCCAGCCCTTGCCACGTGCGCCTCCGTACCTCTGCACTTCCGCACGTTCTCTTAGTTTCAGTGTGCTTTTCTCTTTCCTTCTAGTTATAGAATTTCCACTCAGCCAGCCTTCCTGTGGTTCTGGATGACGTCTATTTTGTCTTTTAGTTGTATTTTTGAATTTGTTGTGGGAGGCAGCAATTTCCGGTGTTTACCTATGCCACCATCTTGGTTTCTCCCCTGACTGTTCTCTTTAGAAGCAAAACATCAAGCGAGCTATTATAGCCAAAAGGCTTGTGGTGGGGATGTGGGGAAGCAAAATTGAAAAGACACCATTTCTTTTTTTCTTTTCTTTCTTTCTTTTTTTTTTTTTTTTAGTTTGTTTTGTTTTAAAATTTAAATTCTTTATTGTTCCAAGTATCACAGATGTCTCCCTTTCCCCCCATTGACCTCTTCCCAGAAAGGACATACCTCTTTCTGGTAATTCCACTGTTAGGTTTTCATGCCACCCCCCACTCCCACCCACAAGCCAAGAAACTGGTCCTGGTGGGAGGAAAGTGTGTGTTGTTCTACAGGGGCTTGGGATTCCCAGGCTGATCCCTCCTCCTCACTCCCTTGTGCTCCTTCCCCTGACCCCACAGTGAACACAGAGCCCCAGGTCCAATGCGAACCAGTAACAGCAGGCTGGCTGAGATCTATAGCCTACCTCTCAGGGACACTTTTTTCTTTTCTCTTTCCTTTTCCTTTTTTCTCTTTTCTTTTCCATCACCATTTATCACCTCTATGACCTCTTCCACCTCCACCCATCCCTCTCCACACCCCCTAACCCCTCGCCCCCACCCTCCCAATCATCACACTCTGTCCATGTCCATGAGTTCTCTTTCATTCTTTTTCTTTTTTTGCTCAATCCATCCAGCCCCCCTCCCCTCCCCTCTTTCAGAAGGAAAAGTGGTTTGCTTATTTTTATTTTATTTTTTTAACTTGTTCTTTTCTCTTTTTCAAATATTGATTTGCCTTCAACAGTGATTTTTTTCATTATCAATATAAATTCTAGCGTGTATGTATGTGTGTTTGTGTATGTGTGTTTAAAATGCCTAATTTTATAGTCCACTCATATTTACAATTATTTTGTTGCTTAAACTTGCAGGGTTTTTTTGTTTGTTTTTTGTCTTTGTTTCAAATAATTGAAAAATATGAAGTAAAGAATGCATATTTAAAATGAGCCAAAACACATAACCAATATTTTTTAAAAGCTAACAAATACTGCAAACATTTTCTCTCATCAGTTTGTGTCCTTCTTCTGTTAAGCTACTCTATCATATTTGAATTTAAGTGTGTGCCAGAATGCTGGCATATATATTTTAGTTGTATATCAGGGAAATTTTAATTCACTTCTAAAAACTGCAATCCATTGTATTGAACTATATGTGGAAGAAAGGGGCTATGTGCTAACCTGACTAGCTCAGGGAAGGCCTTGCATGACTGCCTTGCAATATCAGAGACCTAAAGTAACCATAAAGGATGATCTGAAATTAAAATTTTTTAAATTAAAAGGCTCTTAAAATCATGTGTTACATACTGAATCCTATGTTAGTATTGATTAAAAATTGAGTGTCTAAGAGGGCAGCGAGGTAAAGTTCTAAATGAAAGTGAAGATTTGGCTTTGGACTGAACAGTGACATCTCTTGATCCAGTTGTGAGCATGTGGAGGACACATCCCATGATCAGGATTCAGGCAGAACAAGAGCAGCTGTAACAGCTGGGAGGGAGGACACTGAGGGGGATGGAGGACACCGAGGGGGTGTGAGTCCTGTTGGACTAAACCCAGAGCTTCCCTGGGATGTCTGAACACAGATTCTGGAGTGGCTACCAGGGTTCAAATCACTTCCTGTTAGTGAGATCTTGAAAAAGAACTTACATCTCTGAGCCTCCATTTTCTTTCTTTCTTTCTTTTTTTATATTTTATTGATTTTTTACAGAGAGGAAGGTAGAGGGATAGAGAGTCAGAAACATCGATGAAAGAGAAACATTGATCAGCTGCCTCCTGCACAATCCCCACTGGGGATATGCCCGCAACCAAGGTACATGCCCTTGACCGGAATCGAACCTGGGACCCTTCAGTTCACAGGCCGACGCTCCATCCACTGAGCCAAACCAGTCAGGGCAGAGCCTCCATTTTCTTATCAGTGTGATAGATAAAGCAAGAATTCCTGCCTGACTCATCACTGTACAGAGTGATAATACACAGGGTCTCAATAATTAACAGACTTTTCAAGGATTAATGTAGTGTTTAACAATGAACAAGATAGGCAATGTGTTGAAATGTGTTAATCTGTTCAGTAAGCTTCAAATTGCTAAGAATATTTTTTTCTCAGAAAGTAACATAAACTTTTTAAACACACCTTCTCTATACCATTTCACTTTTTTTGTTTTGTTTTGTTGCTGTTGCTATTGTTGTTGTTGTTGTGTGTGTGTGTGTGTGTGTGTGTGTGCATGTTTTCTTTTCTAAAGGTTATAGGGAGCAGAGGTGGGGAGTAAATATTAGTCTGCTACTGCTGTGTTTTAAGCAGGAGGAATTGCAGTTTTTTTCTTGAACTGAATATTTAAAATTTGGTAGAAGTAGTGCTGGAAACCAAGATCAACAGTAATTAATATAAATTTGAGGACTCCACCAGAAAGCTGAGTTTGGACTCCTTTGATATTCACAGGGTGAATATTTACATTTTATTATCTCCTGCTGACTCAATGGCCAAAGCAAACTCCCCCAAACATGATAATCTTACTGTTTACTAAACACTACCATTGATATGTCTGTTTGCATTCCTAAAAGGCAATTGTGTCTTATAGTAAATAAAAGCAGCTGGGGAAAGAGACTCAGTGGAACTTGACTGCTACAGTTGAGTTTGCCCTGGCCTCCCCCCATAATTTCAATATTAATTTCTTGTGTATCAATTTGTGCGTCAGCTCTTTCTCCAAGCCTTTGAACCCAAAAGCCACGCTGGCCGTGGCTTTTCACAAAGTAGATGACAATTTTTTTTTAAATGCAAGTAAACTGAAATATCCAATTCAAGAGCTCTTAAGTTAAAATAAACAAGTAAAATGAAAGTGTTCTCCTGTATGGTATTAGATGGTTTCCAAAGTTTACTCCTCAGGAGAGTCCATCATCTGGTCATCTGAAGTGAGAGTGAAAACTACCCCAAGCCTTCACTTCTCAGCAAGTATGACAGGGTATGCTGAGATGGTTCTTGTATGGACCACACATGAGAAACAATGCCTGGTAAACAAACACCATTAGACTTTATAGTTATTGAAAGGATGAGGGCAATGCCCTCCCCTCCATCTTGCCTGTATCCTCCATGTTGGGGCCACGTGTAGCCTTCTTCCCGGAAGCCCAGGCCTCTGCTGGCCGCGCCCGGGATTTTAAACTAACCAATGACAATCAAGGGAAGTGCGCGCCATAGATATGACCACATCCTGTGTAACAAGACCCGGCTCACGCCTGGCCAATCGGCAGGGCCCACAATCCCCTTGCGTCACCCCCCTATTAAAGCCGGATTTTCCCATGGGAGGGCACTCTCTCTTCCTGTCGCTGGGCCGGCTGGGAGCAGGGCTGGGCCGGCCGGGAACGGGGGTCGGTCTAGCTAGCCCAAAAATAAAAGGACCTTCTGCGTTTGCATCGAACTGGCTCCCGGTGTGGAATTTTTGGGGATCTTGGAATCTGGGCATAACATTTGGGGTCTCGCCCGGGATCCTCAAACCCCATTCAGGGACTCCCAGCTAGGAGGACTTGGCTGACCGTGGTATGTGTCGTTTATGTTTGTATTTGCTTGTTTCTGTGTGAGCTCACTTCTGAAATCTGTATCACTTCTGAAATTTGTATTCGCCCACATTGATCGTGGACGCACGAGGACAAAGGGCGGGAGGAGTCGAGGGACGCCTCGATCCTCCATCTGTATCTGTAGAACTAGCTTTGCTTCCGAGGTCGGGAGATCTGTAGGCGGGTAGCTTCCACTGGCTGTAGAACTAGCTTTGCTTCCAAGGTCGGGAGATCCGTAGGCGGGTAGCTTCCGCTGGCTGTAGAAGTAGCCTTGCTTCGTTTTCGGTTTTTACCATCATGGAGTTGGAAGATTATTTTGGTTTCGCGTCCATGGAGTTGGAATACTGTATTTTAGGGCCCCTTAGTTGTCTGTGTTTGTGTTTTTTTGGTTTTATTTTGTGGATTTACTGGATAGACATTATGGGACAGACTCAAACCACTCCTTTAAGCATTATGGTCTGTCATTTTAAAGAGGTAGAGGAAAGAGCCAGCAACCTCAGTGCGGAGGTTCGGAAGGACCGGTGGCGGGCCTTTTGTTCCAGGGAGTGGCCGACTTTTAATGTCGGGTGGCCGCCGGAGGGGACTTTCGCCCCACCATCCGCCGGGTTAGGGACATCGTCTCCCAGCCCAAAGAGGGACATCCTGGTCAACTCTCTTACATTGTTACTTGGCAGGACCTCGTGGAAGATCCACCATCTTGGCTTAGGCCCTTCCTACCTCCACACCCTCCGGAGCCAGAACCCATTCTTGCCTTGCAGGAAGCGGAGAAGAGGAAGGAGAAAAAAACCACCCTGCCGTCAGCTCCAGCTCCCCCCTACCCGGTTTTGCAGGGGGGAACTGGAGAAGAGTTAATTTTTCCTCCCCCATATCATTTCCACAGGATGCCGGAGAGATTTGATCCTGCCCCGTGGCGGGAAGCTGACGAAGTTCCGGGAGTGCCTGGGGGCGGAGCTCCGGGAGTGCCTGGGGGCGGGGTTCCGGGAGTGCCCTCAGTTCCGGTTCCGGTAGGAAGCCCGCCTCTCACCCGGCAAAGAGCTCAGCGGGAACTGTCTGTCGCAGCCCCCGACTCCACTATTAAGACCCTGCCCTTACGGGCCGCTGGACCCCCGGATGCGGATGGCAACCAGCCCCATACCTATTGGCCTTTCTCAACTAGCGATTTGTATAACTGGAAGGCACAGAACCCTAAGTTCTCTGAAAAGCCGGGGAGACTTATTGACTTGCTAGATTCTGTTCTTTTCACCCATCAGCCCACATGGGACGACTGTCAGCAGCTTTTACAGGTTCTGTTCACAACGGAAGAGAGAGAAAGGATCCTCAATGAGGCCCGGAAGATGGTTCCTGGTGTGGATGGAAATCCAACCACAAACCAGGCCCAGATAGATGTCTCTTTCCCTTTAACAAGGCCTGAATGGGATTTCAACACGGCAGAAGGTAAGGAGAGGCTTTCGGTCTACCGCCAGACTCTGATGGGTGGTCTCCGTAGGGCTGCTAGAAAGCCCACCAATTTGACCAAGGTAGGGAACGTACAGCAGGGAAGAGATGAGTCTCCAGCTGCCTTTCTAGAACGGATCATGGAGGCATATCGCACCTACACCCCCATGGATCCAGAAGCCCCTGAGAATAAGGCAGCTGTAATCATGAGTTTTATAAACCAGTCAGCCATGGACATTAGAAAAAAACTGCAGAGAATAGATAGATTAGGAGAAAAGAGTTTACCGGATTTACTGGCAGTGGCAGAGAAGGTGTTCAATAACCGAGAGTCCCCTGAGGATAGACGAGCCCGCGCCATGGGGGCTGCCAATGACAAGCAGACCCGAAACCTGGCCAAGATTCTGCTAGCCACCACCACGGAGTCCCCTGAGGAGCGGACCCGCCGCCTTCGCCAGCTTGCTGATGGCCAAGAAAGAGGTAAGGAAACCGCCCGGAGTGGGAAGAAAAAACTGCAGCAGAACCAGTGTGCTTACTGCAAAGAGATAGGGCACTGGGTCCGAGAATGCCCAAAGAAGGCCGGTAAAAGGGGAAGCAAGACGGACCGGGTGGAGGTCTTGGAGCTGGAAGGACTGAGTGATTAAGGGAGTCGGGGTTCGGACCCCCTCCCCGAGCCCAGGGTAACTCTTAGAGTGGAGGGGACCCCTGTTGACTTCCTTGTCGACACTGGAGCACAACATTCGGTTCTCCGCACACCTCAGGGGAAGCTTGCTAATAAAAAGTCCTGGGTGCAAGGGGCAACTGGCATGAGCCAGTATCCATGGACTACCCGAAGAACAGTAGATCTAGGAACGGGCCGGGTATCCCATTCCTTCATGGTAATACCGGAGTGCCCCTACCCCCTTTTAGGACGGGACTTGCTAACCAAGATTGGAGCCCAAATAACCTTCAGACAAGGGGGGCCTCAGGTTACCGATAGTGAAGGCCACCCCATCCAGGTTCTGACTCTGAGACTGGAGGATGAATATCGCCTACACCAGGGGGCGCCCCCAGTAGAGAACAATATAGATAGATGGCTGCAAGAATTCCCCACAGCCTGGGCAGAGATGGGGGGAGTAGGACTGGCCGCCCACAGGGCCCCAACCCTGGTTGAGCTAAAACCAGGAGAAAGCCCAATAAGAGTAAAACAGTACCCTATGTCCCAGGAGGCTCGGAAGGGAATCCAGCCTCACATCCGGAGACTGCGAAGCCTAGGGGTACTGGTTCCATGCCAATCTGCCTGGAACACCCCCCTCCTGCCGGTCAGAAAGCCCCACACGAATGACTATCGACCAGTCCAGGACCTCCGGGAAGTAAATAAAAGGGTCCTGGATATACACCCAACCGTTCCTAACCCATACACTCTCCTAAGCTCTCTGGAACCCTCTAGAGTCTGGTATACCATACTAGACTTGAAGGATGCCTTTTTCAGCCTGCCGCTAGCTCCTCAAAGCCAACCCCTGTTTGCCTTCGAGTGGCACGACCCAGAGGAAGGCTACAGTGGACAATTAACCTGGACGCGATTGCCCCAAGGATTCAAGAATTCACCCACCATCTTTGACGAGGCGCTGCATGAAGACCTTGGTGAGTACAGGAGAGAGCACCCCAATCTCACCCTCCTTCAGTACGTAGATGACATCCTGATTGCTGCCGATACCGCCAAAGATTGTGAACAAGGGACCAAAGATCTGCTGGCCACCCTAGGGACCTTAGGGTACCGGGCCTCTGCGAAGAAGGCTCAGATATGCCAAAAGAGGGTGAGTTACCTGGGGTACATACTGGAGGGCGGACAGCGGCGGTTGTCAGATGCTAGAAAAGAGACAGTCTTGAAAATCCCTGCTCCCACCTCCCGGAGGGAGGTGAGGGAGTTCTTAGGATCGGCTGGCTATTGCCGCCTCTGGATACCAAGTTTTGCTGAGATCGCCAGGCCCCTATATGAAGCTACCAAGGAGGGGAAGGCCTTTAAATGGACTGAGACAGAAGAAATGGCCTTTAATCAGATAAAGAAAGCTCTTTTGGCTACTCCAGCCCTGGGCCTACCAGACATTACAAAACCCTTTCGCCTCTTTGTAGATGAGCGCAAAGGAGTGGCAAAAGGGGTTTTAACCCAGGCTTTAGGTCCCTGGAGTCGCCCAGTAGCATATTTGTCTAAAAAGCTGGATCCTGTAGCCGCCGGCTGGCCTCCGTGCCTAAGAATCATTGCAGCAACCGCGCTCTTAGTCAAGGATGCTGGCAAACTGACCCTGGGGCAGGAGATCTGGATCACAACCCCGCATGCCATTGAAGGGATCCTAAAACAGCCTCCTGATAGATGGATGAGCAATGCTCGCATGACCCACTATCAAAGCTTGCTGCTCAACCCCCCTAGAGTGCGGTTCCTTCCCAGTGCGGCCCTCAACCCTGCTACCCTGCTACCTGACCCTGACCTAGATGCCCCACTATATGACTGTGCGGGAATCCTGGAGCAGGTACATGGACTTCGGAAGGACTTGACCGATCGGCCCCTCCCGGATGCAGAGGCCACCTGGTTCACGGATGGAAGCAGCTTCGTGCGGAACGGGTGCAGGTACGCAGGTGCGGCGGTGGTTGCCAACACGAACACTGTGTGGGCGGAGGCTCTGCCCCCTGGGACATCAGCTCAGCGAGCAGAACTCATTGCACTCACCAAGGCACTGACACTGGGGGCTGGAAAGCGGCTTAACGTTTACACAGACAGCCGTTATGCATTTGCTACAGCTCATGTTCACGGGGCAATCTACCAGGAGAGAGGGCTATTGACAGCAGAGGGACGGACAATAAAAAATAAGCAGGAAATCCTCGACCTGCTCTCAGCCTTATGGCTTCCTGCCAAGTTAGCCATAATCCACTGCCAGGGACACCAAAAAGCCAATGACCTGGTAGCGAAAGGTAACCAAAAGGCTGACCAGGCTGCAAAGGCAGTAGCCCTTACCTCGGCCCCTACCATGGCCTTACAACTACCAGACCCAGGGGACCCAGTCCTACCAGACCAGCCCAAGTACTCCCAGGAGGAGTTGCAACGTATCAAAAAGCTCCCTAAAGCCCAGGAAATAAAGGGATGGTGGCATACACCAGAAGGAGAACTTATACTGCCGGACTGGCTCGGGGACACGATATTAAAACATATGCACCAATCCACTCACCTGGGAGCCCGGAAAATGAAGGACTTAATCCAACATGCCAGGATCAAAATTCACCAGCAGAATACCAAGATAGATCAGGTTGTGTCAGCCTGCAAGACCTGTCAACTCACAAACGCAAGGGTTGGATCAAATAAAGAAGGAACCAGGCTCAGAGGCACCAAACCTGGAGCACAATGGGAGGTCGACTTCACTGAAATTAAACCAGGGAAGTATGGTTATAAATATCTTTTAGTATTTATAGATACCTTCTCTGGCTGGGTAGAAGCATACCCAACCAAGCATGAAACAGCTCAGACGGTGGCCAAGAAGCTGCTGGAAGACATCTTACCCAGGTATGGTTTTCCTGCTATGATAGGATCCGACAACGGGCCAGCCTTTATTTCACAGGTAACACAGGTAGTCACCAGGGCTATTGGGGCAAATTGGAAACTACATTGTGCTTATAGACCCCAGAGTTCAGGTCAGGTAGAAAGAATGAATAGAACTCTAAAAGAGACCCTTACCAAATTAACCATGGAGACTGGCGGGGACTGGGTGGCTCTCCTACCGTATGCCTTTTACCGGGTAAGGAACTCCCCTTACACCCTGGGCTTTACTCCCTATGAAATCATGTTTGGCAGGCCACCCCCTATCATTCCTAACCTTAAAGCTGACTTTCTCGCTGAATTTGAAAATCAAGAACTATCTCTTTCCTTAAGAGGGCTCCAGAGGGCACACGAGGACATTTGGCCACGCCTTCGCGCCATCTATGAGACCAGCCCAATTCCAACTCCTCATCGACACAGACCAGGAGATTGGGTCTACGTCAAAAGGCATCATCAAGAAACTCTTAAGCCACGTTGGAAGGGTCCCTACACTGTGGTGCTAACGACCCCCACTGCTCTCAAGGTAGACGGCGTCGCGACCTGGATCCATCACACTCACGTCCGGTCAGCGGACCCATCCACGGTCCAAAAAGACTTCATCACCAAATGGAGCGTCAATAGAGATCAACGCAACCCACTGAAGCTCAAGCTACGGCGTGCTCCACCTGCCTGATGCTGGTGACGTAACTCGCGATCACTCCTGTCGCCAGGAGCCCTCACAATAGACTTAGATAATGCCTGCATCTTCATGGACATGGCTCCAAAGAGACAGGGACAATTTATAGAAAAATCGGGAATAGACTTTAGTATCACATGTTTAATAGCGGAAGATTTGGCTGCCTGAAAGCGGCCATAATGCCAGTATTATGTTTCATTGTATTAATATGTTACATTAACCTTTAATTCTCTTGCAGGTTTGAATGTATATTGGTTGTCCTAAAAAAAGGAACTGTGCGGGATGACCCCCGAAAGTAAAGAGTGCCTAGCTGCAAAGAGGGCAGGTGCCCAACTGAACAGGGAACGGTGCCTATCAGGTTTTGGTCGCTGTTGAGAGACAGTTGATAGTTGACAGCCTGTGTACTGCTTGCAGGCCTGCATGACCATGCCCATGTCAGGGGTAGTAAAGCTAGGAAAGGCCTGGTTAGAATAAAAATCTAAGGCATGGTTATGCATGAAAATAAATTAGCAAAGAAAGTCAGAAAATCTTGGAATAAATCAATATGTTTTTCTTCTTATATAATTCCTCCGAAATCTGGCAATACATCTCTTTGCATGAGTTCAATAAGACCAGTTTCTAATGATGGTTTTCAGTTACTGTTCTTGTTGTATTTATGCAAACATCAGGATAGTAGATAAATTAATCTCAATTTGGCTTTTTAATGGCCATGGAGGAATTTTAAGAAGAAAAATCCTATTTCAATAGAAATTGTTACTTTCCACCAGACCATTTGTTAAGATATGCCCAGTACAGGCCTCTAGCGACGGTGGAATAGAAATGCAGCCCGACTCATGATTGAGCCGGAAGTTCCAAGACAAAGGGGGGAATGAAAGGATGAGGGCAATGCCCTCCCCTCCATCTTGCCTGTATCCTCCATGTTGGGGCCACGTGTAGCCTTCTTCCCGGAAGCCCAGGCCTCTGCTGGCCGCGCCCGGGATTTTAAACTAACCAATGACAATCAAGGGAAGTGCGCGCCATAGATATGACCACATCCTGTGTAACAAGACCCGGCTCACGCCTGGCCAATCGGCAGGGCCCACAATCCCCTTGCGTCACCCCCCTATTAAAGCCAGATTTTCCCATGGGAGGGCACTCTCTCTTCCTGTCGCTGGGCCGGCTGGGAGCAGGGCCGGGCCGGCCGGGAACGGGGGTCGGTCTAGCTAGCCCAAAAATAAAAGGACCTTCTGCGTTTGCATCGAACTGGCTCCCGGTGTGGAATTTTTGGGGATCTTGGAATCTGGGCATAACAGTTATTCCTAACAGTTGTTGATGAATTGAATTATTCTATATCACACAGCTTTGTACTGTCTTTGGAATATTAAGTATTGTTAAATACAAAAATAATCAGAGTCAATCTTTCAGGATTTAAATTGTAGATTGAGGACCACCTTTTCTCTGTTTCTCCAGTGTCTAGAGGAGCGGGTAGGGAGGAGCTGGTGGTCCTGATAGGGGACAAGATCTCAGCTGTCCTAGCTCTTCCTTGTCCCTGAGGAGGGACAGAGTGATGAGGAGGGACCAGGAGCCTCTGCAAATGGATGGGGTTTACTCCATCAATCCCAGGAAGGGTTTAGCCCCTTTTAGCATTTGAGGGAGGATGTGTTCCTCCTCCCCCATGCAGTGCTGATTGTGTAGCCCTGGGAGGGTGCCAGAGGGGCAGTGCATCCTGGTGACAAGGTCGATGAGCTCTGGTTGCCTCACAGAGGCCTCTGATCCAAAGGGAAGGCCTGAGCTGCTGGTAGCCAGGCCCAGTACTAGCCTCCTGCTGCCCCCTTAGCCTCCAGTGCCAAGCCTGTGCTTCCAGTGTGGGGTGTGCATTTAGGTACCTGTTATAGTTGATGTTAAGGAACATTGGCCTGGAAAAGCAAGTCTAGGAGGGAACTTACATGTCTTTGGTGCTGCAGACAGGGTACAAATTCTCAGCTGTCCTAACTCTTCCCTCCCTCTCTCCTCCTTTTCTGGCTACTCTAGATAGTGAGCACTTTAGAAGTTGAAAAGCATGCCAGATATTACTGCAAAGCAATGAAGGTTAGGTTGATTAGAACCCAAATCATAAATGAAAAGGCAACTGTTTCTTGCTGTTAGAGAAGTAGGTGAGGAGTGAATTTCATGCCAAGACAAGGAATTGAGAGGCAGAGTTTCCAGAAAGCAAAAACAAAACTGCTTGAGAGCACAGAGAGATTTAGTGATGTACCACAGTTGGTTTTTAAAGAGAAAATTTTTAGTAAAGTAGTGGGGCCAAATTCTCTTTGTGAGCCATTAAGAAAAAAGTTGGCACTAAGAAGTTGGATCTAGTGAACCTGGGCTATGTTTTATGTTATTTATTTAATGTTTATTTTCAATTATAGTTGGTATTCAGTATGTATGAGTTTCAGTATACTACACAGGGATTGAACCTTTATATAACTTAAGAAGTACAATCCTCAATAGGTCTTGTATCTACCTGGCAGCCTACATAATTATCACAATATTATTGACTACATTCCCTAGGCTGTACTTTACATCCCTGTGACAGTTTTATAACTGCCAATTTGTATCCTTAATCCCTTCCCCATTTTCACCCAGCCTCATCCTTCCTCCACCTGGCAACCAGAACCTGGGTTACTTCTAAACAAAGTCATCCACTCTATGAAACAAAGCTCATATGTGTGACCAAAATGTATAGAGTTTTCACAATAAAGTTCTTACCTCTTTTTTCTCCTCAGTGTAGGTTGGAGTGGTTTCTGTCACTTCTCTGTCTTTCACTGGATGGTTGAGCTTTTATTTACTTATCTAATGTCATGTGACTTTCTGGAAGTCCTAAAGACCCATTAATTAGAAGTGAAGGGTTTAATGTGACACTGAAAGCACTGAGTACAAAGCACTGACTCAAAAACAAACAAACAAACAAAAAGGAATTTCTGAAAGCTAGGCAAAGGGGAGTGTTAGGTTAGGTGGCTCAGGAGGCGGCATAGGAAATAAAGACAGTCCAGTGAATCAGAAAAAGAAAGAAAAGGAAAAGGTTTATTTCTGCGTCCCCGGGAGACCCACGTACCCCAAAGACAGGGCATGTGGATTCACACCAACAGGGAGGGGGGCGCTTTTTTTATACTGCGGTTGGGTGAGGGGTGGGGACATGAACTGAGGTATTCAGCTGAGGAAGTTTCAGCTGCAGGGGGTCAGCAAGGTATTCAGGAATGAGTCAGTGTCTGTGTCTGGAACGCTGATCTGTTAGAAATGCCAGGGAGAGTCCATTATCTCATCACAGGTCTGCATGCAACTGATCCTGGGCTCTCTCCGACCTAATAGGGAGGGTTCTTGGATTTCACTAAATTTTTTAACTAGTTCAGTTTGACAAAAGCTCCATTGCTGGTTCCTGGTGGGTGTGGTCAACAGATGTGGCTCCCTTTTCCCTGTTTCAAGCAGAGTAAGGTATATCACTGGGAGAGGCAGGCACCAGTATTTCTCATCTCCCTCCAACACTGAGTTGCAGAGACTAAACTCCTGGAGGCTGGGGCTGTCAACCTCCACCCAGCCCCACTCAGAGTGAAGGCTCTAGCTGATTCATAGGTGGGAGGAAGGATGGGGGCTGAGATTGCCTGGCCTGCTCACCCTCCCTCTGGCTCACTTGTAGGAAGGAGTTTCCAAGCTGGGAGAGGCACGTGGGGAAGACCAGAGGCTACCACCCCTGCCCAGGGAGGAGCAGTGACTAAGAGATTTTTGTCCAGGGAGCCAGGCAGTGCATCATCACAGAGATCTCTGAAGTTCTCCCCCAAATAACTGATTTTATTGAAACAATGTGGGGACTTGAGGAAACTTTATTGCTAGCAATTGATTATACAAAAAACACAAAAGGAGGTGTTCAAGCAGGAAGCAAGTGACCTCAGATGGTAATGGAATTCACATAGAAAACCAAAGAGTAGCAATAAGGGAATTGTGTAATTATAAAAGACAATATAAATAGACTTCCTCTCCTTTCTCTTCTTAACTGGTTTAAGAAGCAATTATATACAACAATATGTATATAATTGTATTGCAGGGCCTATTTTATACTTAATAGTAATCTATTTAGCAAAGCAGAATAAAGGAGGTCAGTGGTTTCACAGCGTATTGAAATAAAGATATAACACATGGTGTTCACATGAACTCATAGCAATATAGAGAGGCAGAAATTATAAGAAAGAAAGTTACCATACCAAGCCCTATACATTTATTCTTTCTCCTTCATTCTCTTTAAAAGACATAAAATCATGTAAATTAATAACTATCAAAATGTTTTGTTGTGATTGTTACATGTATAGGTGTAATTTGTAATATATACCTATAATAATAAGAGGTAATATGTTAATTAGACCGGACATCCTTCCAGAGGAAGCCAGGGCTGCTAGGGGAGTCTGGGTCCCAGGTGCCAGAGGGAAACATGAATATTGTGCATTGGGCCTCTAGTGTAAAAATAATAACATTAAATGGAGGTAAGAAGGAATAGAGTTATAGGAGTAACTGTTCTGTGTTTCACTGGGATTAATTTAGCATAAATTTGAGATATATTCTTTTTTTTTTTAATTTTATTGAATATATTGGAATGACATCGATTAATAAAGTTATATGGTTTTCAAGTGTACAGTTCTCTAACACATCATCCCTATATTGTATGTTTACCACCCAATGTCAAGTCTTCTTCTGTCACCATTGATCCCCCTTTTCTCTCTTCTACCTTCCCACCCCCTTTTCCTCTAGTAATCACCACACTGTTGTCTATATATGTGATGGTTTTATTTTTTTATTTATTTTTATTTTTTTTGCTTAATCTCTTCATTTTTTTCACCCAATCGCTCAATCCCCCTTCCCCTTCGAGGTCCTGGAGAGTATTATGCTAAGTGAAGTAAGCCAGTCAGAGGAAGACAAATAACATATGATTTTACTTACATGTGGACTCTAATGAACAAATTAAACTAACAAATAAAATAGAAGCACTCAGAGATTCAGAGGACAGACTGAAATATATTGAGAAATATATCATTTATATTTCCTGGAGCACCACTGAGAAAACAACAGATCTCAATTAATATTCTTTCACCTTAGAACAATGTAAAATAAGAGCCAACTAAACCAAAAGCAATCAGAAGGAAAAATAGAGATTTATATAAATATTAATGAAATAGATAATGGGAAAATATAGAAAAAAATCAGTGACAGCAAAAGCTGGTGCTTTGAAAACCAATTTTGACAAATTTTTAGCTAAACTGGCCAAGAAGAAAAGAAAGGAGACTCAAATTATTAAAATCAGGAATGAAAAAGAGAACATTACTATTGACAGAAAAAAAGATTATAGGGCAATAGTATGAACAACCACATGCCAACAAATTAGATTAAAAATGGACAAATTCCTAGAAAGACACAAACTACTAAAACTGCCCCAAGAAGAATAGCTCATCCGAATAGACTTGTACCAAGTGAAGAGGTTGGAAACTGCCACCAAGAAAAGCTCAGGCCCCAATGGCTTCACTGGTGATTTCTACCAAACCTTGAAAGAAGAATTAATTTCCATTCCCCACAAACTTGGCCAAAAGTACAACATTCCCTTAATGTTATTTTACCACGTACTTTCTTTCTATGTCTGAACTGCTTGAGAACTAGTTACAAACAGAATGCCTCAAAAATCCACTGTATATTTCTTTAAAAAATACCTGGAAGAGTAATTTTTTAAGGAAATACATTTTTTTTGCTTCCTATTACATAGTTGTCTGGTTGTGTGAAGCACGTGTTTGTGATAGAAAAACTGGTTTGTTCACAGAACTTCATGAGCTGTTTCCTACTTTGTTTCTGACTGCTAGTCTAAATTTACCAATGACATTTGATTCTGCTTTATTTCCTACTTGTATATTCTAGTCACTGATTGTTATCAGCATGTCTTGTTTTGATGTGTGGTCAATTTCTTTTTGAAAACTTTCATAGGCATTCAATTTCATTTTATTCAGCTCAGTAAAATGAAAAAGAAAGAGAGGGATTAAAAAAAAAAAGGAAAATGCAGCAATGGTCTAGCACAGGGGTGCAAACTTTTTGTGAGTGCGTGCCAAAACCAGCAAAACCTCTGGCTCAAAATTCTTCTGCGTGCCAACCCTAATTTTTTGAGAACATGTTACGCCTACTTGATATCTCTTAAGGTGTACGTATGTGAAGAGCCTTGAAGAAATAATAAAATTCATTTGAGCGACAAAAACACAGTATATGATGATGAAAAATACATTTATTTTTTAATCTATACATGTTATGTAAAATTATTTATTTATCTAAGATGCACCTACACTGAATTTATCTAAAAAATAAAAAAGTTGATATTAAGAAAAAAAATTGTAAATGGAAGATTATAAGAGAGGGTTTCGCATGCCAGCAAAAGTTACTCGTGTGCCATATTTGGCACACGTGCCAGGGGTTGCCCACCCCTGGTCTAGCAGTGTGAGGTCCAAATCCCACATGTGCTGGGTCTCTAGTGTCACAATCACCAAACAGGTAGTAAATGCAAACACTGCTGTGGTTCTAAACTCTTTGCAGGTGTCATTAACTACATTCAATTTATTCTTCAGCACATGCATATAATGTAGGTTTTATTATTTGCATTTCACACACCAGTAAATACAGTTTAAAGGTATGTTATGTTTTCGTTTGGTTGTTTTTGATTTTTAGAAAGAGAGGAAGGGAGGGGAGAGAGAAAGAAACACCAACATGAGAGCCAAACAGCCTCCCACAGGCCCTCTAGCAGGGATCAAGCGCACATCCTGGGCAAATGTCCTGACCTGGAACTGAACCTGCAACCTTTTGCTGCAGGGAACAACACTTGACCTTACCGAGCAACAGTGGCCAGGGCTAGTGGTTTGTTGATAGCAGTTCAGTGAGTCACAAGGCCCTGGTGATTGACTTAGGATTTCCTCAAATGATGAGCCAGTATGCTAAGGGGAAGGTCAAATTAGGTTCATCCATGGCTCTGTGTTTGCAAATGTGGACTGAAATACTGGTGCTGTGAGTCTCCCTTTATCCTCACTGCCTTAGACAGTCTGATCAGCCCTTTTATAAATAAAAAGTCTCTGGCTCTTGTTTTTCTCATGAGTGAGGACTATCGTGTCGATTAAGAACAAATGGAAAGTATTTGTATTGAACATGTTCTTTGTAAGTGGAAACAGGAACAAGCTCTTAGTTTTAGGAATAGACTAGATATCAAGAAAACAGCTCCTTTCTGTTTAGTACTATGAATTCTGTGCAGTTTCCCTGCTTTTTGTTTTTAGGTGAGGTTGTTTGAAAAAATTTCTGGGGACTTCTTCTTTTAAATGCTACGTAGAGAAAGGTAAATTTCCTCTCTTCCCAGTGTACTTGGAGTTGCAGTCTCTAGAATACTTGGATTATTCTAAAATATAGTCACAGATCCAATTAATTTGCATGTTAGTATTATTACATTAAATACCATTTGTTTATACATGCTTATTGGCAGGGAGGTATTTTTATTTTTATTTATTTTTTTAATAGTTTCGTTATTTTGACATATGTACATATGTGCTTTATGTTTTTTTGTTTTGTTTTTTAATATATTTTATTGATTTTTTTACAGAGAGGAAGGGAGTGGGATAGAGAGTTAGAAACATCGATGAGAGAGAAACATCGATCAGCTGCCTCCTGCACACTCCCTACTGGGGATGTACCCACAACCAAGGTACATGCCCTTGGCCGGAATCGAGCCTGGGACCCTTCAGTCCACAGGCTGACGCTCTATCCACTGAGCCAAACCGGTTAGGGCAGGGAGGTATTTTTAAAGGGTATAACTTTTCAGCATGTGAGATTGATTAAAGGCAATGATTTTCAACCTTCTTTTTTTTTTTTTTATCTCATGACACACATAAACTAATTCTTAAAAAAGCAGCCTTAGTAATTACTTTATGTGTGCCTTGAGAAAAGAAGGTTAAAAATTGATGAATTAAGGAAAAATCTTTTTAATGTTAAGAAAAATTTTTTTATTGATTTCAGAGAGGAAGGGAGAGAAAAATAACATCAATGATGAGAGAGAATCACTGATTGGCTATCTCCTGTATGCCCCCTTCCGGGGATCGAGCCTGGAACTTTGGCATGTGTCCTGACTGGGATTGAACTACGTCCTCCTGATTCATAGGTTGATGCTCTACCATTGAGCCACACCAGCCAGGCAAGGGAGTTCTTTATATAATCTGCATAGGAGTTCTTTGATTGATATTTGCATTGTAATTACTTTTTTTTAGTTGATGTCTTGCTTTTTGCTTTTGATAAGGGTAGCTAGCTAGCTTAATTAGGCAGACAGGAAGGGAGGGGGATCCAGAGAGAATAGGGGCATCTTGGCCTGAACAATTACGCAGCCATAAGTTAGATCAAAAGCAGCCTTGGCCTGAGCAGCTGGGAGAGCCATAGTGGTAATAAAACATCTCTGGCCAGGAAAAAAGAGGCTGTTTTACTCTTTGAGCAGAGAAGCCAGTGGTTTCAGTCTCAAGGCTTGGCAAGAAATGGTTGCTAGGTCTTAAAGCAACCATTAGGCAGATCAAAAGCAGCTCCAACGTGAACAGACAAGAGACAATCTTAGGAATAGAAACTTAGGATTATAAGTTTTAGAGATAGTGTCTGTTTGCAATAAAGTTTCTGTACTTCTCACCTACCACTTTTGTCCTTGGCTTTATTCATCAAATCCATCTGGACAAGAATCCCGGAAAGAAATCACCCTTGCACACTTCTCACCAAAACACCCCCTGAATCACTTTATGACATTTTAATTAGTGAAATATTTTAATTCTTTTTTATTGTTATAATTAACATATAACATATTAGTCTTAGGTGTACAACATAGCAGTTTGATATCTGTATATATTGTAAAATGATCTCTATAGTAAGTCTAGTTAACATTCATCACCATACATGGTTACAGAATATTTTTCTTGTCATCAGAACTTCTAAGATATGCTATCTTAGCAACTTTAAAATATGCAATACAGTATAATTGACTCTAGGTGCAATGCTGTATATTACATCCTAATGACTTATTTATTTTATACCTGTAAGACTGTACCTTTTGATTTCCTTTACCGATTTCTGCTACTCCTCATCTGGTACCTCTTGCAACCCCCAATCTATAATAATAAAAGTGTAATATGCAAATCGAATGAACAACTGAACAGCAGAACGACCATCCGGATGACCTTCTGGACAACCATGCTATGACACGCACTGGTGCCAGGCCAACCAAGGTGGGTGCATTGCCATTGGTCCAGGGGCCGGCTATTGCCCCACAATCGCCCTGCAGAGGGAGGACCAGGCCACTGGCCCACAAGGCAATCAATTGTTGAGGAGGGTGGGGGCGCCTCCACAATCTCCTCAAAAAGGGAGGCCCAGGCTACTGGGCCAGCAGCACTGCAGCGGTTGCGGGGGCCTCCCTCTGCAGAGCCAAGGATCACAAAGCCCCATGATAGATCGCCCAGCAGAGGAAGGCTCAGGCCAGCCAAGTGATCACACCCCACACCTGTTGCCCAAAAGAGGGAGGCGACCAGTGGCATGAGAGGGGGAGTGGTGCCCCACAAATGGCAAGCAGTGGAGTGCTGAGGACGGGGCCAGCTGCCAGCAGCTGGGGGAAGGAAAACCCTGATAGGCCCTGATCTCCAGCCAGGCCTAGGGACCCTACCCAAAGGGTTCCGGATTGCAAGAGGGTGCAGGCCAGGCCGAGGGACACTCTTTTCCCATCCCATGCACAAATTTTGTGCACCGGGCCTCTAGTTCCATTTATAAACAGGCTGTTTTTTTTCGTCCACATATGAAGCCATATGGTATTCGACTTTCTCTGTTCTGATTTATTTCACTTAGCATATGCTCTCAAGGTCCATCCATGCTGTTGCAAATGGCAAAGTTTCATTTTTTGTTATGGCTGAGTATTATATACTGTATATATATATATATATATATATATATATATATATATACACTGAGTGGCCAGATTATTATGCGTTTAGAGATCATAATAATCTGGCCACTCAGTGTATATGTCACATTTTCTTTATCCATTCAATTGTCAATGAACCCTTAGAGTGTTTTCATATACTGGTTATTATAAATAATGTTGCAATGAATATAGGACTACATATATCTTTCTGAGTTAGTGTTTTCTTTTTTTTCTTTTTTTGGCTAAATACCTAGAAGTGGAATTGCTGAATCATATGGTAGTTTTCTTTTTATTTTGAATGGTAATAATCTCCATAATGTTTTTCATGATGGCGACATCAATTTCAGTCTCATCATCAGTGCACGAGAGTTCCCTTTCACACTAAGATTATAAAAATTTCATCTATTTTTTTCCAGAAGCTTTCTTTTAAATATTCACTTTGCATTTAAGACTATGATTCATCTCAAATTTAGTTTGCATATGATGGGAGTTGAAGGTCAATATTCTTCCCCCCCCCTCAAAATATTGTTCCTACACAAAAGCAGAAAGGCTGAGAGAACAATAGAGTCTAGTTTAAGTTTTGCAGGATTATTGTTATGGTTCTCAGAGGAAAAAAAATAAATTGCTTTCAAGTTTGAGTTCAAACTCCCCTTTCTATGACTGTAGAGTTTACTTTCTGAATTGTGGGAAGAATAAGACTAAGAAAAGAGAATAGAAGACAGAGAGGTGGGTGGCCTGTGGATGGACAGTAATTACCCAGAATTATTTTGTAGACAGGAAGGGTGAAGCATCCACACATATATCCATTTTGCACAGAGGCAAGTACTTCTTCTACCAGAATCCCAGAGTCCCATCTGTGCCCACAGACCATGTAGCCACCACCCAACCAAGAACTGTACTCTATCTGCACCTTGCAGTCAATTGTCCCAGGTCTCCCTGATTTGCAGCCAGCCCATGAGCCATAGACTACTTGGCAGAAATGATGATGATTGTGTCCCACGGCTTTGTTCACTTCCATCAGCTTTGCCTTAAATTCACAACACTCCAACCCTATCCCAAAACCAAAGTAAACCCTTGAGCACTAGCATGGGGCTTAAGATGTCTAGAAGGGTGAAGTATGTGAGGGAGAGCAAGTCTTCCCTGAACAGAACCCACCTGATACCTCCTCATTGTAAAATGCATCTCATTATATAATTTAATGTGTCTCTAGACTCAGTAACCATGCTTTTAAATAAAGAATCCATGTAAGGATCATACTAATCATTATTACTATATTCAGCAAGAATTGAATCACTCTGTAGGGAAACATTGTATTTGCAGTTTATTTTGTTTTTGCAGGTTTTTTGGTTCAGCAAAATTACAAACATCCTGATTCTAATTTTAGTTTAGTGGCAACTGTGTGACATTCAGAAGTTGCTCAATCAAGTAGTTTCCTGTGGAGGGAGGGAGCTGGTTAGGAAGTTATGCTCCTAGCATTTTTAGAGTATGATACAGTTGTTTCTTTCTATTTTCCTCTGCATATATTTTACTTCAAATTGAAGTTCCTGGATATCTTCCTTGTATTTCTTCTGGAGAGACTGTAATTTTATCTGAGAGAAAAAATGAAGACTGAATTCACACAATGTAAAACATTTCCCACATTTGCCAAATTATTTCCCTTTTCAATACCTATGTTAATCCTTCATGAGTTTTTGAAACTTATTTGTGAACTAAGTGCACTTCTCAATTTCTAATATTTCACTCTCTCCAGAGTACCCTGTTTTTTATTAATATTTCTGGGTTCTATTTAGCTACGGAAATGTTGTTCTCTTACAGTTTCTAAACTTTTAGTGATCCAGAATCATATTCTTGGCCCTCTTCAGCCACATGCACCACACTCTCCCTGGAAATTATATCATTTTTTCCTTCAACTCTGATCTCGGTAGTGTGGCCTCTCAAATATTTATCTAAGAAGGTGAGAAAGATGAGTGAATTGCATTGGGAAAGTTACTACATGATTCAGAATCATAGCAGATGTTTGATGAGGGAACTTAGTACAACTCTCCAAAACTTAGAGCAGTGGTTCTCAACCTTCCTAATGCCGTGACCCTTTAATACAGTTCCTCATGTTGTGGTGATCCCCAACCATAAAATTATTTTTGTTGCTACTTCATAACTGTAATTTTGCTACTGTTATGAATCATAATGTGAATATATGATATGCAGGATATATTAGGCTACGCCTTTGAAAGGGTCGTTCGACCCCCAAAGGGGTCTCGACCCACAGGCTGAGAACCGCTGACTTAGAGGCAAGATAACATTAATAATTTTAGGAGATCAGGGCTTGTGCCAGTCCACACTGTATTTCTGGGTGGACATCTGGACACAACAATTACTTGAAGTAGAGCCTGGAGAACAGGATGATACACGCAGCCTGGGTATATAATTACATGATTAATAGTGTATATGGTCATAGAGTCTTCCTCCTACTCATTAGGGTTCCTGCAGAGATAAAGTTATACAGGTCTGGCAGAAAGAGAATCAATTTGAACTTTACTGAGTAGAATAGACAGACCAGCTATTCTTCCACAAGGCAGGATTCTGAAACATTACTTATCCCTCATGAAATTACAATTTCCTCATTTGAAAAAGAGAATATCATAGTACCTACAACTTAACATAAGGATTTGATAACAGACTGATTGTAAAGCCATTGCACAGTGCCTGGCAGTGAATAGCTTCTGCTTATTAGTGATTTAATAATAAAGGATCCCATGAGATTTTATCCTTCGAGTAATACCCTTTAGTAACCAGAGATGGTCACAGGTAGAAGCAGTATGAGAATGAAGTATCTACTAGTGTTTGGGCTAGAAAAATTCTTAATCTTACATAACGATCTAACTTCTAAGCACATTTTTTATTAAGTGCAGTGAAAAATAGAATGGCGATGACAGAGTTGAATGCCTAAAGTTTAAGATTTAGAATCCTCTCTTGCTCTGCCATGAACTGGGCCTTCTCCATCTCCATCTTCTCAGTCAATTGCTTTATTTTTACCTCATAATTCTTGTTTATCTCTTCCATCATCTGCTCATTTTTCTTTTGCATTTCCTCAATCATTTTTCCTATAGATTCTGAGGAAGAAAAATAAGCGGAGAAACATGGGGATTAAATTGTTATAATCTTATTTTCCCTTTCAACCCATCTTTTTTGTATTATTGTTATTTTATAGAGAAAACTTCTTTTGAGAATTTTTGAACTGAGTAAGCAAAACTGAGTAATTTTAAGTGTAAATAACAGTTAAAAATCCCCTAGAACTATGAACTACACTTGTTATTCTTTGATTTCAGGTGAACTGATGTGAAGGCAAACCCCTATTCTGTAAAACTACTGTTTGGAATTCTCTGCTATTCTTTAGACGGCCTCTTATTCTGAAAAAATAAGTTTGCTTTCTAGCCTGCTTAAATAATGGGGAAGATAAACTTAGCTGTCTGACCTTGTAGGCCAGAGACTTGATACACCCAATGCCATGCCAGATGCATTTTTTAATTGGATAGAACTGTGTAGTTTTCAAGGCCACCAGCAAGCACACAAAGGGCTGGTTCTTCCATAAAAAGGGAAGTTCTGCTTGTAGCTTTGCTTAGAATTTGGATTCATTTCCCTAAGCCCACTGCAGTGAATAAAGTGTAACTCCAAACTCTCAGAGCGTTGCTTGGTTCTTCTCCGTTTTTTTCTGTAACATTATTGGTTCCCTGCCATTTCGGGAACCACCCATCGTGGCCTCTTGGCCTCTGGTGTGGACTGGGTTTGAGGACCGGGGGAGCCAGATAGGCCTCTGGGAGGCACCACTCTGCTGATTTAGCAGAATTGAACCGGGGGACTCCGGACACTCCCGGACCTCAACCAAGGACACCCAGCTGGCATCTGGAGAGCGTGGACAGACACTTCTTCTGGACCTGTCTGCAGAACCTGTATGGTAGGGGCCCCAATCCCCTACCATCTGGTCCACTCTGAGTGAATGGAAAGAGAGCTTGATCACCTCCTGGGAAGCCACAAAGCTCCCTCAGGAATTGGGAATCAGTTAGGAATTTGGGTGGATTGTTTAAACTCTGAGTGAATGTCTGGTGAAAGTGTGTGAGTGTGAAGGAAGGGGGTCTGCCCCCTCTCTCCTTTGTGTGGCTCCATGACTTCGGTTACGGAGTCTGAGTGGGCCCCAACCTGCGGTTCCGAGATTCGTCATATGGCATAACGGTGACTCACTTCCACGTGGAGGTGACCAGGCCCGGGGTTTATACGGGTGCACCTTAGCTGAGAGGAATCTAAGCTCCCAAGGGATGCAGCCAGGCGGGCATCTAAGTGAGGATCTATGAAAACAGGTCACCCCTCCCTTGTCTGTCTCTCGCCACCAATCATCATGGGGTTGGGACAAAGTAAACCCACTGTTCTCAATTGCATGTTGAAAAATTTTAAAAAGGATTCAATGGAGATTGTGGAATTGGGATGAATGCTGAAACATTGAGGAAGTATGAGTGAACAGCTGTTTGTTTGTGTGGGACTAGCCAATTTGCTATCGAGAAGGGGGACTAGATGCAGTCTTAACTCCTCCGGTAGGTTCTGTTTATCTGCTCAGCTCCAGTCTGGGCTAGTCTACTGAGAGAGTGTGAGTATCAGTGTTTGTCTGTCTTGGTTGCTCATTAACTGGTCTGTGTGAAGTGAAAGCTACTTTGATTTATTCTGCATTTCTGTTGATTCGTCTGGCTAAACGTTTGGGCTGAATCTGTGATGGTCTGCAAAGTCTCTAGAAGCTGTGAGATTTATTTTTTCTCAGAGTCTTTTGCTTTCTATTACAGAGGGAATCAGCCCACTTAGCTAATAAAAATTTCTATCTATCAGTAGGCATCAATCTACAAGAACAGGAATTAGGAAAGGTATATGCTAAGACCTATTACCTCAAGCTTCTTTTGGAACACCTGGTTATCATCCTTGAAGGAGTTCTCCATGAAGATTGCAATGGCTTCCTTCTCACAGCCTGCATGCAGATCAAGCAGCTCCTGCAGCGTGTCTGTGGGGAAGCTCACTCTCTTGGCCATCTGCTGGCTGCAGTGGTCAGCTGCCTTCTGCATGGCTGCTGAATTCTCACACTCAGCCAGAGTTATCACTGCATTTTCCAAACAAGGCACTGCTCCACTCTTTATGGTATCCACATAGGTCTTTGCCAAGGTCCCCAGCCCTGAATGACACATGATATTTGAGGAATGGCAGGAAGTTCTTACTCACTGTTTCACAAGCTTTAGAGATCGGTATTCTAAAAATAAAAGCAATTTTAATGAAATGAAGCTTTCTGTTTTCTCTTTTTTCCTTTCCTTCCCATTTTCCTCCTTGTCCTCATTCTTGTCTCCTCATCCTTTATATACTATACTGGAGGGGGGGTGCCTCAGCCTGGCATGTGCTCTCTCATAGTTAGGGACCTCTCGCTCCTTACTGCCCACCTGCTTGCTGCTCCTTACTGCTTTGCTCCCTGCTCCTTAGTGCTGCCATGGAGGCAGGAGAGCCTCCTGCCACCTCCGCTATGCTCACCAGCCATGAGTCTGGCTTCTGGCTAAGCAGTGCTCCCCCAATGGGAGCTCACTGACCACCAGAGGGCAGCTCCTGCTTTGAGCGTCTGCTTCCTGGTAGTCAGTGTGCATCATAGTGACAGGTCCTTCTGTAGTTTGGTCTATTTGCATATTAGTCTTTTATTATATAGGATAAATCCACCTCCTTGTAATAACATCATTATATCTCCTATACACTCTCTCTTTTATGGTTCTCAAATTCATCTCATGATAATTTATACTTAATGATTTCAACTAATATATTCAAGAGTTTCCTGGAACCATTTCCCAATAGAAATACATTTTAAAAGAGTTTATTTTACAGATAGGTAAAATAGATAATTTTGTAAGCAAAATTTCCAGTGAAAACTTGGGCCCATATAAAAAAAATCATCAAACATTTCAGGATGGTGACTAAAATATTAAACCAAGCATGGGTACATCTCAGCCCAGGACACTGTAAGTATGCTCTAGTGGTATACATCTATAAATCTAGCCTTATACACAAGACTATAGTTAAATTTTCTTCTCAAGCTCTAATGAACTTTCAGTGGCTTATATTCTGCTGCATATTTTTTCTAAATGGTGTAAATTCAAAAAAATATCTTCTGTATCCTTGCCAAGATACACTCATCTCATCGGTCTTGTCATCATCATGCAGATTCCTGTCTTTAACAGCAGCTTGTGCTTATGTCATTCGTGTATTAGTTTCATGAGATACATTAGGCTTCAATAATCCCTCAGATAGGGAAACTTTAATGAAAAACATGTATGTCCATGTGTGGCCTGAATCTCTGCTTTTCCATACCCCATAGAGCAGGAAACAGAACTACTGACAAACCCTGAGCACAGTCACAGCTTCATCACATGAAGAAAAATGCAGAAGGACATGCTGTAACAAAGGACACTCACGATTGCCGGTGACAATGATTCCTTCTCTGAGAATTTTGGTTTTTGCAGCTGTGAAGATATAGTCACAGAAATTTTTAGATTGAACCTGGAAACTGCACTCTAGTTGGTTTTCTGACACCCCCTCCATATGTTGTAACAAGTTTTTGTCATTTGTCGGCCGATCAAACACAAAGCACTTTCGCTTGGGAAAGAACTTCTTGATATACTCTCTAGGCATGTTGGAATGCTGGATTTGGGGATTCTCGCCTGTAGGGAAAAAAAATAAAAAAAGAGCAGTGACTGGTGAGACAGTCTTCAGGAAAGGACATACATTTCTAAGGGTCTTTGCATCATTGTTTCTCTGGTGCTTTCATATATCCTTCTATTAAATCATGAAAATGAATGCAATGCTAATCTCTTCCAAACAGATTTATTTTTATTTTTTGTGTAAAGCCAGGAATAAAAGAAATACTTCTAAGGAAGAAGAGGAGGCATGGAGGCATTCATAGCATCTGAAGAAACTTATGATTGATTCCTTTAGACTTTCCATGGTGTCCAAAGTTTTGACTGTTCTTTAGATATTTTTGAATGATAGAGTAATCCCCCAAATTGTCAGAAATACTTTTGACATTATAGTCTTCATGTCAGAAATATAATGTGGGTTCTAAAGTCAGAGTCAAATATTTCCTGATAGATATATGGCAATTTATGATATTTCCAGGACAGACAATACTCAGAACAGTAAAGAACAACTTCTAAAAATCAAAGTAACAAATAATGACTATATAAATATATAAGCTTAATGTAATGCCACTTAAAGACCTCACATGTTCTCTACATTGGATTTTATTGGATGTGTCAATGTCATACTGAGAAATTCTGGGCATATATCAGTTGTTCAATAAATGATTTTGAATAAATAAATAAAATATTAAATAAGCAAAAATTGACATGCGTTTAGGTACCCATTTTTCTCTCTGCTAAATTTATTCTGTGTAATGAATTTATTCTGTTCATATGATAATAGCCTATAGAATGAAGAGGGTGATGTTATAAGAGAGGGATAATGAATATTTTGACAGTCTTACTAGAATAATATGTTAATTTGTGGGGCCATTAAAATAGATATGAAATATATTTTTAAAATGAGTCATTTGATATCTTTTTGACCCTGTCTTCCATCGTGATGGCATTTTTCTCCAAATAGAAACAGAGGAGCTCTAAATTTAATCAGAACACAAGTATTTGAGCCATAGGACATCTTTTTTTTTTTTTTTTTTTACTTTTTACAGAGAGGAAGGGAGAGGGATAGAGTGTAAGAAACATCTATGAAAGAGAAACATCAATCAGCTGCCTCCTGCATGCCCCCTAGTTGGGATCGAGCCTGTACCAAGGTACATGCCCTCAACCAGAATTGAACCCGGGACCTTTCAGTCCACGGCCCGACACTCTATCCACTGAGCTAAACCTGTCAGGGCACCCTCGGACATCTTATCACTGGTTGCTATCCTCAAATTTTCACGGTGACAGTTTTCCTAAAATCTTTGATACAATGTTGGATATTTCATTTCCTCAGCCAGCTTAAATTCTAGTCACTTGACTTTTTTCAGTATTGCTAACAATTGAAACCATACCCAACCTGTCATGTTCATATCACCATAAGCACATGCCTCAATGCAATAAAAAATAAAAACTGACCTTAAGTATTGTATCATAAGGTTCACTGATCACATCCTACATTGGGTTTCACTACTGGCAGAGTTCATCACCTTGGAGGCATTTACATGTTGCCATGTGTATTTACACCCCAGCAAGTCATCTCAGGAGGACAGAGATTGCCGTATACAACTTTATATTATAGTCCTCTGGTCAGGAATATAATGTGAGTTCTAAACTAAGAGTCAAATGTTATACCTCCACCACCCAGACCATTCTTTGATACCTGGAGCCAACTTCAAGGCATGCTCCAGGTACTCATCTTCAGTGATGGTGCGAACATCTAACTTCAGCTCCAGCATGAAATCCCGTACAACCCAAACAAAGTCTGGAAAGAAACTCACCAACTCGGCTGAGTCACCTGCTTCACCAGAGCTGGGAGAGGATTTTGCTCTGATTAGTTTTGTTAGTTCAGTCACATAGCTGAGATCTTAGCTAAGGAATGAGAAATGTTTCCCGCCAAAATTTCCAGATCTTACCCAGCAATACTTTTTATGAACAGTCCCATTCACCCAGTGTCCCTTTCTCCTCAACCATAATTATTGACACGAGGAAAAAAGAATGAAAACAATAACAAAATAGTCTCTGTTACATTCCCATAGACTCCATGTCACATGGTGGTTCATTTCCTGGAAGGATACTGCAGCTGCTCCAGGGCATGGTGGTTGATTTGGATCATTCTGTTGTAGATGAACATGCTGCTCAGAAGCACGGCCAGGGCAAAGATCCATGAGTCATTTTTTGAGTCCCCCTAGAAAATGCACAGAAGTGGACTTAGGTGTCTACAGTTCATTCTCCTGTTCATTTGTCCATGCACTATGCCATCTCTACTAAAACTGAACAGTAGGACAATAACATACACAGTGAAGACAGTGGTAAATTCAAACCTCATTTTGGGTATTCACATTCACGCCTCTCATGGCCCATGTTTCTTGGCAATTAAGAGAAGTGAATGACAATGTAAATGTGTGTAAAACATTTAAAAGAGTCTCAAGAACATGGAAGTATGCAATGAGAAATGGGTAAGATTTATTTGCAACTTTCTCTTGAGCATGAGCTTATTAGTGACACAAATGCAAGTCAATTAAATTCACCAACTTCTCATTGTGGATCTAAAAAATGCCAGATACCGCATTTAGTTTTGGGGATATAAAGTTTCATAGGGCAATCTCTGACTGCCAGCGATGACTTCCTGGAGGTGCAAATACACCTGGCAACATGTAAATGCATCCAAGTTGATCAGCTCTGTCAGGAGTGCAAGCCAATGTAATAACATAAAAGGCAAATGGGATACAGAAAGAGGATGTAACCCTGATAAACATATATACACACAAAGCAGGAACACCCAAATATATATATAAAAAAACTCCTGAAAGATATCAAGGAAGAGATCAACAACAACACAATCATAGTAGGGGACTTTAATACCCCACTGACATCACTAGATAAATTCTCTTGACAAAAAATCAGCAAAGAAACAGCAATCCTAAATGACTCACTAGATCATATGGACTTAATTGACATCTTCAGAACATTTTACCCCACAGCCACAGAATATATATTCTTCTCAGGTGCACATGGTACATTTTCAAAGATAGACCACATATTGGGTCACAGGCAAAGTCTCTCCAAATTCAAGAAGATTGAAATCATATCAAGCACTTTCTCAGACCACAATGGCATAATATTAGAAATAAACTACAATAAAAACAATAAAAAATTCAAAGGTGATCAGCTTTGCCAGGAGTGCAAACCAATGCTATAACATAAAAGGTAAATGGGATACAACAGTGATTGGGCCACCAAAGAGATCAAAGAAGAAATAAAAATCATTCTCTAAACAGATGACAACAATTCAAAATCTATGGGACACAATGAGAACAGTCCTGAGAGGGAAGTCTATAGCTCTACAGACCTATTTCAAAAAAAAAAAAAAACACAAGAAAAAATGTTAGTAGTTCCCATCTAACTCTGCAACTTAAGGAATTAGAAAGAGAGCAACAAGAAAAGCTCAGAGTGAGCAGAAGCAAGGAGATCATTAAGATCAGAGCAGAAATAAATGACATAGAGACCAAAATAACAATAAAAAGATCAATGAAACCAAGAGCTGGTGCTTTGAAAGGATAAACAAGATTGATAAACCTCTAGCCAGCCTCACCAAGAAGCAAAGAGAGAGAGCCCAAATAAAAATAATCAGAAGTGAAAGAGGTGAAATAACAACAGACCACACAGAAATAAAAAGGATTGTTAAAAAATACTATGAACAAATATATTCCAACAAACTAGACAACCTGGAGGAAATGGACATAGTCCTAGAAAAATAAAAACTTCCAAAACTCAATCAGGAAGCATCTAAATATCTCAATAGACTGATAACTATGGAAGAAATTGAAGCAGTCATCAAAAAGCTTCCAGCAAACAAAAGCCCAGGGCCAGACAGCTTCATAGGGGAGTATTACCAAACATTCAAGAAAGAACTAAAACCTATATTCCTCAGACTATTCAAAAAATTCAAGAGTAAGGAACACTTCCAAGCTCATTCTATGAAGCCAGCATTACCCTAATACCAAAACCAGATAAAGACAACACAATGAAAGAGAATTACAGGACAATATCCTTCATGAACATAGATGCCAAAATCCCCAACAAAATTTATCAAATTGGATCCAGCATTACATCAGAAATTACACCATAACCAAGTAGGATTTACCCCAGGAATGCAAGGATGGTACAACATCTGTAAATCAATAAAAGTGATACACCACATAAACAAATTGAGAGACAAAAAATGACATAATCATATCAATCAATGCAGAAAAAGCATTTGACAAAATCCAACACCCTTTCTTGATAAAAATCCTCAGAATAATGGGAATAAAGGTATCATTCCTCAACATAATAAAAGCCTTGTATACAAACCTACAGCCAACATAATACTCAATAGACAAAAACTAAAACCCTGCCACCTAAGAACAGGAACAAGACAGGGATGCCCACTTTCACCACTCCTGTTGGAATAGTTCTTGAAGTCCTAGCCATAGCAATTAGACAAGAAGAAGAAATAAAAGGCATCCAAATTGGAAAAGAAGACATAAAACTGTCATTATTCGCAGATGACATAATACTGTACATAGAAAACCCTAAAGACATCATCAAAAAATTATTAGGCTTAATAAATGAATTTGGCAATGTATCAGGATACAAAATTAACACCCAGAAATCTGTGGCATTTATATACACCAATAGTGAACATACAGAAATAGAGACTAAAAAAACAATCCCATTTACCATCGCACCAAAAAAAATTAAGCTACCTAGGAATAAACTTAACTGAGGAGGTAAAAGACCTGTACTCAGAAAACTACAGGACACTGAGAAAAGAGACAGAGGAAGACATAAACAGATGGAAGAACATACCATGTTCATGGATTGTTGGGGGCCAGATGTAAGCTGGCAAGGTCCTTGCACCTGTTGGGGCTAGCAAGGCTGGGATTCTCACCCACACAGTTTTCCCAGACTTGTTTGGATGGCATTTATCAGTAGAATAAGAGCAACATTTGTAGAATGAGAACAGCCTCTCAGAGCTTACTAAGAAGTCTGTAACTGTTTACTGAGATATGTTGTACTGAGAACTTGTCCTTCTGCTGTGTCCTTCCCTTAGAGATTAAGAGGAACAAAGAATACATTCCTCTTGACAGACCTCCTATTCAGTGTGTTATGTATAAATAGTATTGTGTGGCTAATAAAGTTGCTTCAGTTCACCAAGAGAACTGGGGTCCTACCGATCCCGCTTTCCTGTCTTTCTTTCTTTTCTCAATTCCCACCTCCCTGCCTCAGCCCGGCTCAACCCTGTCAGGCTGGCCCTGACAGATCTGGCACCCGAACAGGGACTGAGGAACTGGGAAAAAGACGGTGAGGAACTCCGTCGGGCTTGGAGAGATGACGGTGAGGAACTCCTCCGGATAAAGAGTGCACTCGTTAAGGTAAGGGAGGAGCAATTTTTTGATAGTCGGGAGTAAAGCATGGGGCAATTAGAATCTAGAGAAAATGCCCTTTATGGGCAAATGTTAAAGTCTATGCTTAATAGTAGAGGAACTAAGGTTAATGACAAGCAAGTAGAAAATTTTTTAAAATTCACTCAGGAGGTCTGCATTTCCTTATCGAATTTAATACGGGATTGTTTAGATCCCAGGCATGACCATAATCAACCGTCTCTTAAGCCAGAAAAAAAGGAGAAACAGCGTGATAGCACAAAACAGGGGTCTAAAAAAGACAGTATATTAAAAAGAAATAATGTAACTTTTAAAGGCAATTTAACTCCTCAAGATGAGGGGGATTTTGAGGAAGCTGCTGCTCTTTGTCATAATGATAATACAGGTATTGTTCAGGCAAAAGAGGAGGAAGAATATTTTTCTGCTGGAACTGAAGAGGGCAGTGATATAGAGGATGTGTCGGAATGCTTTTTAGAAAAATTAAAGCTTCTTGGCAAGAAAAAGAGAAGCCGAGGGGGCCGTTCCCGCAGCTCTCCGCTGCCTTGTGCAGCACCAGTTCCACTCTCCCCTCTCCAGATGGCTTTGCAGGGAGCACGAAAGTGTGGTGAGGAATTGGGCATTCAAGCCTTCCCTGTTATGGAACAGGTGAATCCTCACACGGGACAGCGTGAGCGTGCTTATGAACCGCTTCCTTTTAAAACCTTAAAAGAGTTAAAAACAGCCTGTGCTCAGTATGGGCCCACTTCCCCTTATACTTTAACCATCTTGGAAACTATGGCCTCAGAGGCTCTCCCACCTAATGATTGGAGAGCTATTGCCAAGGCTTGTTTATCAGGAGGGGATTATCTCTTGTGGAAATCAGAATATGATGAAAAGGCTAAGGAGCAAGCTTCTCGTAATCGAGCTGCCCAGATTAATATTTCTTATGAAATGCTGGTAGGTGAAGGAGTTTATGCTGATACCCACAATCAAATTCAATACCCCCAGGAAGCTTATGGACAGATTAATGGAGCTGGGATTAGAGCCTGGAAAAAGTTACCCACCTCTGGTCAGAAAACAGAGGAGCTCTCAAAAATTATTCAAGGGCTAGATGAAAAGTATCAGGATTTTGTCTCTCGCCTATTACAGGCTGTTGGCCGAGTAGTGGTGGATGGAGAGGCTGGCATGTTAATAGTTAAACAGTTGGCATATGAAAACGCCAACACTGCCTGCCAAGCTGCACTGCGGCCCTATCAAAGACAGGGGACTCTCTCAGATTATATCCGCATTTGTGCAGATATTGGTCCCTCATATATACAAGGAGTTGCCGTTGCAGCTGCATTAAACGGAACCACCATTGAAGGAATTCTTCAGCAACAATTTAGCACAGGGAAAAGTCCAACATACAAGTGTTACACTTGTGGAGGAACAGGACACATGGCAAAACAGTGTCCTTCTAATAAAGGGGTTAATAAAGGAAATGGCAGAGGTCCCGAACAACCTGGACTGTGCCCTAAATGTAAAAAAGGAAAACATTGTGCAAATGAGTGTAAATCTAAGACAGATATCCAGGGAAATTCTTTGCCTCAACACCAGTCGGGAAACTACCAAAAGGGGCCAGCCCAGCCATGGCAAATAACAGGGGCATTGTCTATTTACCCTCCTGTCCCTATGCCTTCTCAAGGCCAGCAGGCTGCACAGCATCCAGCCTGCCACAGAAAACAAAATAGATACAAGAGCTATTCCGAGCAACCCCTGGAAGTACCGGGCTGGACCTTGGATCCATAGGAATAAGACATTCTGTCTGCCCTGGGTGCTGCCCTTGCCTACTGAAATAAACAAAATATCATTAGATTTAAAACCTTCCACATAGAGAAGAAATGACAATTTCCTTGCATTTCTGATACAGCTACAGCAAATGCCACCGGATCTGAAATTTAAAAATACGTCTGGGATTTCTGTACACGTGTAAAGAGAAAACTAGCTTGGAACCAAGACGCGCATTGTCTGACTTTGGACATTTAGATAGAGTTTTAAGCTGAAATCTCTTTGCAAATATACAAAATAAAACCCAAGACTGATTATTTCCTAACAAAAATAGCAAAATTTAACCCAAAGGAAAAAAGATGCTGGCTAGATTCTAGCAGCAGGATTGGCATTTCCATAATAAAGAACAGTTTTTAAATACTAATAAAGGGTGTTAAAAGGTTAACTTCAAGGCCAAAAAGGAAATTCAGTAAAATTGTCTGTTACAAAAATTTGCTAAAGAATATGCCTTAAAATAATAAATTAGATTTAAATCTCAAGACTTATTAAAATATATTAATTATAAAAATCTAAGTAGCCCAGGTAAAAGATGGCTACACCCTTTAATTAAGGCTGGCTTCCCAAAGCAATTTCTAATAGAGGAAGGGCTAGCCTCCCTTCCCCCAACAGCCGAGGTAGGCCAAAAATTTCCTGTCAGTAGCAACTTTTAAAAAGAGGCTTGCTTCTCAGTTTCCCATCCTTAGTAGAAAGAATGTAACTAATTTGCATTTTAATGGTTACCTGTTTCCAGTCAATGGCAGCCCAAGGCTTTGAGAGTTTACTAAATTAAATTAGATATTCTGAAATAACAAAATGCTAAAATAGTAATCTAAATTTCCCTCATGAAAAACCTAAAGGACAGAATTAAATCTATTGATTATGTCTTGTATTTTTGAAGTTTATTCTTAAAAATGTTACTGATTAAGAAAAGCTAAATATTTAACTTGCCAGCTAAGAGTTTAAAGTTCTGGTTAAATAAATTGGGAGAAATCATATTTCAACATTTGTCTAATTGAAAAAAGAGGATAAATTCTATAATCCCAACCAAAATTTTTAAATACAAAGATCAGTTTTAATTTAATTGATATCTCTTAATAATTATAAGAGGTATATAATCTTTAAATTATATATACACATATGTATTTAATAGTCTTTTAAGTTAGATTACAAAATTATAATCAAGGAATGACTTTAGGACATTTCATGGGCCCTGAAATGTTTTCAAAAGTTTATTCTCTCTTCTTAAAGGATTTTTTAATAAAGCCAATTTAATATACTTGAAATCACATAGAAAGCTTTATCAAATAAATATTAATAAATATATATTTTAAGTTTTTGCCTCTAAGTAAGGGCAAAACAAGTTATCTTATTTAATATTTCTTAAAATACAACAGTAGAATTTTAAGATATAATTTAAAATAACAAAAGCTCATTAATAATTTTTAATATTTTACAACAGCATATTATACATTTATTCCAAACAATCTTACAAACTAATTGTTTGGCAGCAATTTAATAAGAACATGAAAGGATTTTATCTCTTCCACTGTGTGGAAGGCCCCCTGGGAAGGCACTTAAGCATTCCATATTGACCTCTCTTGACCTTTTTGCCAAGGGGGTCCCTCTTCCAATTGCCTACAACTGTTGCCTAAGCTCTCTGTTCATACTGAGGTTAAAGCCTCATGGTGGCTGGTACCATAGATCTGTCTCTTGCCCAATAGCATAAGCTGGGCCCTCTCTGGAGAACAAACCTGGGTTCCCCATGATCAATGCCGGGGCCCCGCCAGTAGGAGAGGGGATCCCAAGGCAGTTACTGGGCATGGAGGCCACAGGGGCATACGCTACCAAGGAGACAAAACTAAACCTCACATCACCCTGCTTGGCCCCGGAGGATGGCTGGTTAGTCAATGACGGGTAAGACCCCTCTGGGAGGGGCGACCTAAGACAGGCACAGTCGCAGGGGGCCTCAAGGGAGAACTTGGGGGTCAACAGAGGTGGGGCAGAGATCCTCACCCCACCAACTATGCAGGGGCTTGAATACTTGCCCCTTCTGAGGGAGGTCTCCTGCCCCCATGGCTGCTGCGCTTCCCATGCCCAGCTCAGATCGGGACCTAGATGACAGAAAGAGACTTAGTCCAGCCAAAATTGGTACCCAGAAAACAGAGACTTGGCTAACAGCAACTACCCTATATCTAAATCCAGCTTAACACCAGGAATGCTCAGGGCCTTCTCAAGGATGCAAAATAATCCTTTCCATTAATATTTACAGTATAAACTAAGATTGTTATTAAAGTATTAAATTTGACAGTAAAATAATAGTCAAGTTTTCAGATTAATTAAAACTAGCTCAAGAAGTATTAACCAAAATTATCATTTCATGGAAAAATTGCTTAACATACAATAAACCTAAAGCAGTCATATTTTTGCATAAAAAATTAAAATTTAAAGTTATCTAGACTTCATTATATAATTTCCAAAAGCCTCCTAATAATTAAATTTTAAAAAAAGGGGGGAGGATAGTGGAAATATAGTGGAAGAATACCATATAAGGAAAAATATACTGTAACTAGTTTACATCTAGAAAAATTTTTTCATTTATAATGCTAATAACAAGACACCCATGAAAACACATATGGTGTCAAATAAGCCAAAGGAAAATCGTTTGGACAAAAATTAAAAGAATCCCAAGTCTAAATTATAGATATGATTCCTTTATTAACCTTTGGTCGAGAATACGTTTGTATATTTTCAGAAAACAACTCCAAGACCATATGGATTCCTGCAACAGAAGAGAATTATCAGGACTGCTCCAGCCACAGAATAGCAGTGGCCCCGTGAGACAACAAGAAGAGAAGCAGTCCAGAAATGAAGATGGTGACGACGCCTTATCATGCTAGCAGTCAGCAGCTGTGCATCGCTGCAGGTTGCCCAGGACCAAACCAGAGAGGGTCGGACCTGCATTGCCACCATTTGTCCACCATCCAGAACTGAAATATTACTGATGACATGTACACATAAAAAACTGTCGGACACTGAAACATGAACTTTGCCTAAAAAACAAAGAAGGGGGATCTGTTGGGGGCCAGATGTAAGCTGGCAAGGTCCTTGCACCTGTTGGGGCTAGCAAGGCTGGGATTCTCACCCACACAGTTTTCCCAGACTTGTTTGGATGGCGTTTATCAGTAGAATAAGAGCAACATTTGTAGAATGAGAACAGCCTCTCAGAGCTTACTAAGAAGTCTGTAACTGTTTACTGAGATATGTTGTACTGAGAACTTGTCCTTCTGCTGTATCCTTCCCTTAGAGATTAAGAGGAACAAAGAATACATTCCTCTTGACAGACCTCCTATTCAGTGTGTTATGTATAAATAGTATTGTGTGGCTAATAAAGTTGCTTCAGTTCACCAAGAGAACTGGGGTCCTCCCGATCCCACTTTCCTGTCTTTCTTTTCTCAATTCCCACCTCCCTGCCTCAGCCCGGCTCAACCCTGTCAGGCTGGCCCTGACAATGGATTGGTAGATTCAACATAATTAAAATGTCCATACTACCCAAAGCAATCTATACATTCAATGCACTTCCCATTAAAATACCAACATAGTTTTTCACAGACCTAGAATGAACTCTCCAAAAATTCATCTGAAATAAAGAAAAGACCCTGAATAGCTGCAACAATCCTGAGAACGAACAACAAAGTAAGAGGGATTTCAATACCAGATATCAAGCTGTATTACAAACCCCTATTCTCAAAACTGCCTGATACTGGCACAAGAACAGACATATAGATCAATGAAATAGATTAGAGAACCCAGAAATCGACCCAAACCACTATGCTCAATTAATATTTGAAAAAGGAGGCAAGAGCAAACAATGAAGTCAAGACAGTCTCTTCAATAAATGGTGTTGGGAAAATTTGACAGATAGATACAAAAAAAATGAAACTAGACCACCAACTTACACCATACACAAAAATAAACTCAAAATGGATAAAGGACTTAAACATAAGACAGGAAACCATAAAAATAGTAGAGGAATCCACAGGCAGCAAAATCTCAGACATTTGCCTAAGCAATTTCTTCACTGTTACAGCTCCTAGGGCAATGGAAACTAAAGAGAAAATAAACAAATGGGACTACATCAAAATAAAAAGCTTCTGCACAGCAAAAGAAACCATCAACAAAACAACAAGAAAACCCACTTCGTGGGAAAACATATTTGCCAACGTCATATCTGATAAGGGTCTAATCTCCAAAATTTATAGGGAACTCATACAGCTTAACAAAAAGAAGATAAACAATCCAATCAAAAAATGGGCAAAGCATCTAAATAGACACCTTTCAAAAGAGGACATTCAGAAAGCCAAGAGACATATGAAAACATGCTCAAAGTCACTAATCATCCGAGAGATGCAAATCAAAACAACAATGAGGTACCATCTCACACCTGTCAGACTGACTATCATCAACAAATCAACAAAGGACAAGTGCTGGAGAGGATGTGGAGAAAAAGGAAAACTTGTGCACTGCTGGTGGGAATGCAGACTGGTGCAGCCACTATGGAAGACAGTATGGAGTTTCCTCAAAAAGCTGGAAATGGAACTCCCATTTGACCCTGTGATCCCACTTCTAGGAATATATCCCAAGAAACCAGAAACACCAATCAGAAAGGATATGTGCACCCATATGTTCATAGCAGCACAATTCACCATAGCTAAGATCTGGAAACAGCCTAAGTGCCCATCAGTAGATGAATGGATTAGAAACCTGTGGTACATCTACACGATGGAATACTATGCTGCTGTAAAAAAGAAGGAACTCTTACCATTTGCAACAGCATGGATGGAACTGGAGAGCATTATGCTAAGTGAAATAAGCCAGTCAATGAAGGAAAAATACCACATGATCTCACTCATTCATGGATAATAAAGACCATTACAAACTTTTGAACAATAATAGATACAGAGGCAGAGTTGCCTCAAACTGATTGTCAAACTGCTGTGGGAAGGCCAGAGACGGCTGGGGGGCAGAAGGGAGGGGAGTAAGAGATCAACTGAAGGACTTGTATGCATGCATATAAGCATAACTAATGGACATAAGACACTGGGGGGTAAGGGAGGCCAGGGGATTGTCAAGGGCGGGGGGTGGGGGAAGGACACATATGTAATACCCTTTGTAATACTTATTATAATATTTTTTTTAAAAAGAAAAAAAATAAAAAAATAAAAAAGATATTTTATAATAATAATAAAAAAAACATAAATTATATCTATAAAAGTTTTCACAAAGAAATTATTTTTCCCAAAGATATATTTCTGGCATCACATTCAGGATTTAAAATGTATCTTCAAATGTGATCAACTCTGATTATGAAGAAAAAAAAGTGTTATGTATCCAATTAAACAGTCCAGGTTTAAAAAAAAAAAAAAGCAAATGGGAATACAAAACCCAGAAAAATTAATTTGTGATTTCAGGGCAAGAAGAGATTATGTCTGAATGAGATACAATCCTATTAGTTGAAAATAGTAGGGCTTTGCTTTAAAGAATGGACAGAATGTGGGATTCTGGAGTGAAAAAGACCATGCTGGTGGAAGGTTCTACAAAAGCCCATCAGAATTGTCAGAGAGTGTGTTAATACAAAGGTACTAAATGTTATTTTATTTGATTGAAGTAGTGGTTATGTGTGTGGTAGGAATAAATGATGAGGCTGAACATAACATGCTCAGGGTAAATCATGAGTGACTATGCAATAGAATTGGGTACTGCTAAAAACACTAGAGTTGTAAGGACAGCAAGTGCTTCTCCTGCTATCAGTTGACAGTTATGTTTTGGCTCTTTTACAAATGTAATTAGCTAAAAAGAAGATGGTTTATGTAAACTATAAGCTGTTAGCAATTAGTAGACAATCTTGGGCTTATACTGAGGTGATAATTGAGTACTTTATACCTGAATTATGCTAAGTGAAATAAACAAGTCAGAGAAAGAAAAGTATAGTATGATTTTACTCATATGTGAAATCTAATGAACATAATGAACCAACAAGCAACATAGAGGCAGACTCATAGATAGAGAGCAGGCTGACAACTCTCTATCTATGGGGGGTGAAGTTGGAGGCATTGAGAAAAAAGGAAAAAAAGAGAAAGATTTCATGTACAGGGCAACAGTGTGTGATTGCCAGGGAGGAGTGGGAGAAGTTGGGGGAGAAAATAGGAGGGATAAATGGTGATAGATAGGAGAAACCAAGATGGTGGCATAGATAAACACCGGAGTTTCCTGCCTCAAACAACCACGTCAAAAATACAACTAAAATTCAGAACAGACATCATCCAGAACCACAGGAAGGCTGGCTGAGTGGAAATTCTACAACTAGAAGGAAAGAGAAAAGCATACCGAGACTCAGAGGAGGCGCAGTACGGAAGTAAAATACTAAGGTGTGGAGGTTGCATGTGGAGCGGGCTGGCGGCTGAGTGCGCGGTTGTCGTTTTCAATCGGGAGGGAGTCTCAGGCTCTGAGCTCCAGTTCTGGGCGAGTCTGTAGGGACCCAGACTCATACAGGAGAAGTGGGACTGTCTGGCATCTGTCGGAACTCGAGTGCAGCTTTCTCTCTGAGGGGCTTGCAGCAATTACCGGGACACTAAAAAGCAGAGCCTCTGAGGGCAAGACTGAGAGCAGCCATAACTGCTAGCCCCACCCTGTTGATCCCATGGGACCCGTCCCGCCCAAGCCCTGCAGGGAGGCTTTTGCTGGATAGCCTCAGGCAAAGGCTAGATTAGCACCTCCCTAGAGATCCAGGACACAGGAAACCTAGAGGTCAGAGTGGGACCATCCAGTTTGCAGCTCCATGGAACCATAAAGGACACACTCAGGGGGCAGACTCAGTGAGCACCAAAGCCCCATTGAAGCAAGTCTTGCCCCAGAGGGGTGTTTCCAGCACAGAAGTTCTCCCACTGCAGACACAGCTGATTCTCACAGCCAATTGGCCTGGAGGTCAATCCCTCCCAGTGATACCTACAACAATCAAGGCTTAACTACAACAAGACTGTGCACAAAACCCACAAGGGGGTGCACCAAGAGTGTCCTCCTCGGGTAATCGGGGAGGCTGAACCACTGGACCCTAGAGGACACTCAGCACAGAAAACCACTTTATCAACACAGGGAAGCATAAAAAATGCGGAGACAAAAAAAAGGACACAAATGACAGAAATGGAGGAAAGCAAACTACTGGATATAGAGTTCAAAACCACACTTTTAAGGTTTTTCAAGAATTTTCTAGAAACTGCCGATAAACTTAATGAGATCTACAAGAAATCTAATGAGACTCTCGAGGTTGTGATAAAGGACCAACTAGAAATTAAGCATACACTGACTGAAATAAAGAATATTATACAGACTCCCAACAGCAGACCAGAGGATTGCAAGAATAAAGTCAATGATTTGAAATACGAAGAAGCAAAAAACACCCAACTGGAAAAGCAAAATGAAAAAAGAATCCAAAAATACGAACATAGTGCAAGGAGCCTCTGGGACAGCTTCAAGCGTACCAACATTTGAATTATAGGGCTGCCAGAAGATGAGAGAGTGCAAGATATTGAAAACCTATTTGAAGAAATAATGACAGAAAACTTCCCCTACCTGGTGAAAGAAATAGACTTACAAGTCCAGGAAGCGCAGAGAACTCCAAACAAAAGGAATCCAAAGAGGACCACACCAAGACACATCATAATTAAAATGCCAAGAGCAAAAGACAAAGAGAGAATCTTAAAAGCAGTAAGAGAAAGACAGTCAGTTACCTACAAGGGAGTACCCATACTACTGTCACCTGATTTCTCAACAGAAACTTTGCAGGCCAGAAGGGAGTAGCAAGAAATATTCAAAGTGATGAATGCCAAGAACCTACAACCAAGATTACTTTATCCAGCAAAGCTATCATTCAGAATTGAAGGTCAGATAAAGAGCTTCACAGGTAAGAAAAAGCTAAAGGAGTTCATTACCACCAAACCAGTATTATATGAAATGCTGAAAGGTATCCTTTAAGAAGAGGAAGAAGAAGAAAAAGGTAAAGATACGAATTATGAACAACAAATACACATCTATCAACAAGTGAATCTGAAAATCAAGTGAATAATCTGATGAACAGAATGAACTGGTGATTATAATAGAATCAGGGCATAGAAAGGGAATGAACTGGCTATTCTTGGGGGGTAAAGGGGTGAGGAGGATGCGGGAAGAGAATGAATTAAAATTGTGCACCTATGGATGAGGACAGTGGATGGGGAGTGAGGGAGGAGGGTGGGGTGGGAACTGGGTGGAGGGGAGTTATGGGGGGAAAAAAGAGGAACCAATGTAATAATCTGAACAATAAAGATTTAATTAATAAAAAAAAAATGGTGATGGATAGAGACTTGACTTTGGGTGGTAAGTACAATATAGTGTACAGATAATGTCCTATAGAATTGTGCACCTGAAACCTATATAAATTTGTTAACCAGTGTCAACCCAATAAATTCAATGAAAAATTAATATTAAAATTCAGAATATGTAAATTCCTGCCCCTACTTCTTTTTGGGTAATGGAAGTCAAAGATCCACCACTCCTACTTTTACTTCAGACTCTGGATAATACAAATAAGGACACAAGATTGACTGCAACTAACACAGTAAAGACAAAATACCTAAAATTATCGCATTTATAATGCTTTTGGTGGGTCTAGCTCATGAATATATAGAAGTCAGGGAGGGATTCATCTCTAAAACCCAGAAACTTGGACTAAAACCTTAATCAACATGTATGGCGTAGCTGCAGTGTTTTTGGAGGTTATTTAAATACTAGAAGCCATGTGCATGACATTCGTGCACTCAGGGTGTCCCTCAGCCCGGCATGAGCCCCCTTGCAGCCCGGGAGCCCTCGGGATGTCTGACTGATGACTTAGGCCCATCCCGTGGGCTTAAGCCAGCAGTCGGACATCCTTAGCGCTGTCGAGGGGGTGGGAGAGGCTCCTGCCACCTCTGCTGTGCTCACCAGCCATGAGCCCAGCTCAGGGCTTCTGGCTGAGTGGGACTCCCACTGTGGGAGGACACTGACCACCAGGGAGCAGCTCCTAAATTGAGCATCTGTTCCCTGGTGGTCAGTAGGCATCATAGCGACTATTGGTGCTGCAGTTTGGTCGATTTGCATATTAGCCTTTTATTATATAGGATATGATGTTATTTTAATAAAACCCCATTTTTAAGTTTCTTACCTTCAAGACCATCAACCTCAGGCACCTTAACTACTAGAGTGCCTTTTTCCCATAATTATAGCTTCCTCCAGGATGTTTTTCTTATCCTGAAGACTGCTGAAATATGCCACTCCTGTATACCTGGTACCCTGTACTGATAACACTGCTTATTTCATATCTCCCAACTAGGCTCTGGGCCTTTTCCTCAATCATGCATATTTGTACTAATTAACACAAAACCTTAGAATTTAAATGCTCACTAAGTATTTGTTATCTTGTAACTTTCAACCAAGTGTAAAAATAAGAAGATATATATCTGATAAGGAAAGTACTGAGTTTCCAAAAAAGTAAATTCAAGGAAACAAAATTTAACCTCATTATTCTTAACTGGATTTGTAGTTTATAGAAATAGATCATAGAAGTTGAATTAAGGTGGCAAATTAAAATGTAAGTGGATCATCAAGAACAAAGAAGACTCTTTGCCTTACCTTTTCCACATCGCCCAGGCCCTCAGTGTCCAGAAGGACCAGAGTGTGGTTGAGCTTGGAGGGGTGGGGTACCCACCACATCCAGATGCCCTTAGTTTCAGACCGCACTGTGGAGCCCAGAGGAAAACCTGCAAAGTTAGAGGAGAAAGCATATAGAGTAACAGCAGATGGTCCAGGCTGCCCATAGGTTACATTGGTTAAAGTTATCAGAATGTGAGTGCCAGGCTGGGAGGAAGGTTGCTTCTGTTTCAGCAAGGTCAGCCTATCCAACCATTATTCATATTAATGACCTACTCAAGAAACACGTTGTGTTTCCTATTCACTCCATACTATCAATCAATGGCTCAAGCTATGTCACATTACAGAATTAATGTAACCTCTCTTGACATTAAAGTCTTTTTTTTTTTTTTTTGACACTGAAGAGCTCCCTTATTCTTCAGATTCTGGTGGAGTTCTACCAGTGGGAGGTGCCAGCATGAGACTAGTGATCCACCCTGTCCCAGTGCTTCTGATAGTGGGTCACAGCCCTTTCATTTCACTCCATCCAAAAGTGCTGGTCTTTGTCACATTTTGGTTTCCCTTTCTGCTTGGCTGTTCAGGCTATAGGAGTGACTATAATTCCCTGGCCACCCTCTGGGTGATACCTCATCTCCTATTAGTTTTCTGTGACCTGCTTATGACATTATGTGTGTCCCTCTAATGAACAAACACTTGTAAGTTAGCCTTTGAGAGATTCTTGTGTGTCCTGCCAGGATGGGGACTGGTAATCAGCTTTGTTGAATTTTTTCCTTCCCTTTTCTTCCTGTATTTTTCTCATTTCTTCTCTCTTTTGCAATGAAATGATGAGGTGTGTTTTTTGTTTATTTGTTTGTTTGTTTGTTTGTTTGTGTGTTTGTTTTTCCCCTGCCTCAGGTGGGGATATAATGGAAGTGAAGGCAAAAAATCACCTGTGAAACGTGGTTGCTCCTATTTCAAAAGTCTTAAAACTACAGCTGGGGAGCATGTGAGGGTTATATCCAAGAACCTGTGTGATATATCTTGTCCAGCAGTTTAACATTTTTAGCATCCTCCATAAGTCAATGTTTCCTTCAATGGGTACTAGAAATGGAAATGATGGAATCTGTAGGGGAGGTTAGTTCAGCTTGGCTCCAGCCACTAAATTTTGAGTCTTGGGACTTTCTCAGCAATCCACTGAGGTCTCTACAGAGAGTGTATAAAGCCTGAGATGGTCTGCATTCTTCTACATCTTGATAGGATTTGATTGTTTGCTAATTAATACAGAATAATCTGAACTCCCAGTGCCCTCAGGGAGAAAAGGTAGGTGTAATTGAAGATCATCATTCTCAGTTATAAGCTAAAAACCCTCAAAGAAAGTTAACAACAAGGAGATATTGTAGTGACCTGGTATTCCTCCTGGACCTTGATTGGGCACGAATCTTTTTTTGTCTTTTTCTGTTGGGTGGTAGAATCACAATTCAGGTATTGTTGTTTATTAGATTATAGTTTACTTTCAACATTATTTTGTATTAGTTTTAATTGTACACCATAGTGGTTAGGCAATCACATACTTTGCAATGTGTTCCTACTGATATTTCAAAGACCCAGCTGCCACAGTACATAGTTATTACAATATTATTGACTATACTTAGGTGTGTTAAAATATTTTGAGGCTTGGGGCTTTCTCAGCAATGAAACATAACCTCGTTACCACCTGATGTTATCTTGAGTAAAATTTAACTGATATCTCTCCCTTAGGGTTCTCAAAAAAGAGCTTTTAATTAATTTAAGACAGGCAAGGAAATGTGTTCTCCCCTAATAAGTGGTCTAGAATTTCTCTACAGGAAATATGAAGAAAAAAATGTTTTGTTGGAAACAAATGGGAAAGATTGTGAAGCAAAAATGAGAAATGGAGAAAGGGAGGAAAGGAAGAGAAGGAGAGAGACAAAAAGAGACACAGTGAGAGGACAATGAAAGATGTTGCTATTAATCATTGCAGTGCAGTGTACTGAGGTTTAACCCCTAATGATGCTGAACTGATGAGACACAGAGGAAGATATTTAAAATAGAAATGTGCATGGTCTTCACAGAGAGAAATGAGTTATAGGACATGAGTTACTGATTGCTCTAAAAATCGGTAAGAACAAAAAAAGGCAACCCAAGGGGAAAGAAAAATGACCTCAGGAAATAGAAAATGCAAAGAGAAAATTAATATGTGAAAAGATTTTCTAATTTATTTGTAATGAAGCAAATATATGCACCTATACAGTCATCACATCATCAAATTTTAAGTCTTTTACCAAAGTTTCATGAGCATGTGGAGAATTCTCAATTACTGCTAATAAATGTATGCATTGCATATAAAGTTTGAAAAGCTTTTTGAGAGTATCTAGAAAGGCTGACAACATATATACTCCATGACCCAGCAATTTTACAGAATTCTCGGTCTGTCACACAAGGTAGTTTGCGTACACGTGCACCAGGATATACGAACAAGAAGATTCATGTCAGCATCCTTCATAAAAGTAAAAAACTAGAAACAAAACCATTGTGCATCAACAACAAATGGATAAATAAGTGATGATATCTTCTCACAATAGCATACTATAAAACTAAATAAATTACAGATACATATGACAAACTTGGTAAAATGTAAACTTTTTGTTGAGCAAAAGAACCAAGACTCCAAAGAATACCTGAATGGATTTGCCTTTATATAATATTTAAGCTATTCTTACAAATGCATACACAGCTTGTAAAACCATTTTTACAAAGGCAGAGTGAAAGCATGCAGCATGAAAATCGAAACATTGGTGAGCTCTAGTGAGGTGTCAGAGGGAATATCGAGGGGTTTTGGGTGCCGGTGATGTTTTGTTTATTGATATGGACAGTGATTACACAGATGATCACTTCATATTTTTTAACTTTTTATATGTGTATGTTTTGTGCACTCTTCTGTGTTATAGTTCACATATTGAAAGGACTAGATAAAGAAAAAAGGGTGTAATTTAGGAAAGTTTTTCTCAGAAATAAAGCAAAACAATGGACGGTAGTCCCATTGAGCTATGGTATATGTAGAATACTAGCATACTTTTGTCTGTTGTTCATCCCATCCCTTTTTAAAAATAGGACATGTTGAATAATATTTGTGTTCTAGTTGAAAATGCCCTGAAGTTTAGGACAAAAGCAATGAGAGAGAAAAGAAGGAAATAATTGCTGGAGCTGAGCTCCTCAGCAGAAAGAGTGGTTGGGTTCAAGAACAATGGGTAGATCTTTGGATTGAGTGGGGAACCCCTTGTTACTGGCTAAAAGAGTGAGGTTTTGCGGAACAGTGGGGTTTAAGATATCTATTTGGTGGTGACAGTTAAAACATTTTGTCAGTGGAAGCCGTGGTGTTCCTTTTATGATGACTCTGAAGGAGGTGTGATCAGTCTGTGTTACTACTGTCTCCAAGCCAATGGCCCTGCCCCAGAACACTCACCATGGTTCTGTCCTGCCAGGCGGTTCATCAGGTAGGATTTTCCTGTTCGATACAGACCTGCGATGGCCACCACCACCACAGGCTGAGAGATCTTGTCTAGAATCTCCAGTGCTGTTGGATTTACTGTCAGCTGATTATTCTGATTTTCCACCAGACAGATGGGGTCCATCATGGTGTATCCAGAGGCCATGGTGAGCTGTAACCCAGAGGAAAAATTCAGCACAACACAAGATCCAGAAGTCATATCTAACGTTACACAAATCACATGCTTGTCAGCTTTTTGTGTGTACAAAGACTCCTACATTTTGTATGTTTCAATAAGTATTTAGCCTATTGTGTCAAGGCCTGGCATAGATTCCTTATATATATTATCATATTGATCTTTAAATAAACCCTAATACAATCCTGCCCATGTGATGCATAAAAGAAATAGAATGAGCAAAACAAAACACTAATGATGGAGCTTTGAAAACATTAACATGTTGGGAGTAAGTAGAGGCAGGATGGAACATGCAGGAGATGAGGAGTGACCAGAGCAGATATGTGGAGTTCCAGAGTCCAGAGTGATTTGGTTTCTGTTAACTGCGTGTGTTTTCTGAGCACCTACCGTGTGCCAGGCATTCTTGTAAGTGCTCAGTATCAAGTAGGGAACAAAATGGATACCAATTCCTGCCTCATGGAGCTCTATTCTAGTGGGAGGAGACAGACAATACAGAAAACAAATAAGCAGCATGCATAGTATATGTATATTAGATGATGGAAAGTGCTCAGGAGAAAACAAGCAGGAACTGAGATAGGGAGCGTAGGGGCTGAATTTATATAGAGGATGGTCAGGAAAGGCCTCTCAGAAAAAGAGAAATAAATGTGCTCTGTGACCTTGAGGAGGACAAATGTGAATCCTGGGAGCTGTAGCAGTTGGAGGAGGGGACACTTTGAGAGGAAGAAGAAGACAAAGAATGAGGCTCCCTCTCAAAACACCACAATTCAGACCTTTATAGGACCCAGGGACAGTTATGAATGCAGGAGTTCATTTATTTAAACTAGAGTAAAAGAATATTTTTTCTTTGTTGTCTGACAGGGAAGAGAGGCTGTAGCCAGGGCATTTTAGGGTGGGTCATTGCTGCCAGAGTCCCACAGCTGGGAGAGGAGCTACTTTACTGTTTCCATCACAGTGGGTGTTTCATGCAATTAAGGGACAGGAAGCAAAGTGCTTTAACTGTACCTTCACTTTCTCAAAGACAATCCAAACAAACATTCATGTGCTCCCATGCTCTCCTAGCTCTGTGCATTGGAAAGAGTAATTTCTGTGCCTCAGTTTGTTCTTCCATAATATGACAACACTAAAAATAACCAACTCACACATACATCTTAACAAAAGGAAGATAAACAGTCCAATCAAAATGGGCAAAGGACCTAAATAGACACTTTTTGAAAGAGGACAAACAGAAGGCCATGAGACATATGAAAACATGCTCAAAGTCAGTAATTCATCCGAGAGATGCAAACCTAAACAACAGTGTGGTACCATCTCACACCTATCAGAATGGCTATCATCAACAAATCAACAAATGACAAGGGCTGACAAGGAAGTGGAGAAATAGGAACCCTCGTGCACTGCTAGTGGGAATGCAGACTGATGCAGCTACTGTGGAAAACAGTATGGAGTTTCCTCAAAAAATAAAAAATGGAACTCTCATTTGACCCAGTAATCCCACTTCTGGAAATATATCCCAAGAAATCAGAAACACCAATCAGACAGAATATATGCATCCCTATATTCATAGCAGCACAATTTACCATAGCTAAGATTTGGAAACAGCCTAAGTGACCATCAGCAGATGAGTGAATTAAAAAATTGTGGTACATCTACACAATGGAATATTATTCTGCTGTAAAAAAGAAAGAACTCTTACCATTTGCAATAGCATGGATGGAACTGGAAAGCATTATGCTAAGTGAAACAAGCCAGTCAGAGAAAGATAAATATCACATGATCTCATTCATTTGTGGAATATAATGAACAACATAAACTGAAGAAAAAAAATAGTCCCAGAGATATAAAAGCATCAAACAGACTGTCAAACCTCAGGGAAGGCAGGGGCGTGGGATGGGCAGGTAAGAGATCAATGAAAGGACTTGTAAGCATGTATATAAGCATAACCAATGAACATAGACAGTAGGAGGGTGAGGGCATGTGCTGGTGGGTGGGAGAGACCGGAGAAAGGTCAATGGGTGGAAAAGGAGATATATGTAATACTTTAAACAATAAAGAATTTAAATTTAAAAAATTAAATAAATAAAAGTAACAATTTAGCCTGGCCAGTGGTTGAACACTGCCATGAACCAAGAGTTCACGGGTTTGATTCCCAGTCAGGGCAAATGGCTGGGTTGCAGGCTGGATCCCCAGAAGAGGGTGTGCAGGGGCTGATCAATATTTCTCTCTTATCGGTGTTTCTATCTCTCTATCGCTCTCCCTTCCACTCTATAAATCAATAAAAACATATTAAAATTATTTAAAAATAACAATCTATTGGTCATTAAGATCATTAGGAAAATTAACTATATGATAAAATTTATAGTGCTCTTAAAATCATGTGTTGCATACTGAATCCTCTGTAAGTATTGATTAAAAATTGAGTGTCGCCATAACCGGTTTGGCTCAGTGGATGGAGCGTCGGCCTGTGGACTGAAGGGTCCCGGGTTCGGTTCCGGTGAAGGGCATGTACCTTGGTTGCGGGCACATCCCCGGTGGGAGATGTGCAGGAGGCGGCTGATGGATGTTTCTCTCTCATAGATGTTTCTAACTCTCTGTCCCTCTCCCTTCCTCTCTGTAAAAAATCAATAAAATATATTTAAAAAAAAAATTGAGTGTCTAAGAGGGCAAGGAGGTTAAGTTCTAAACGAAGGTGAACAGTGACATCTCTTTATCCAGTTGTGATCGCATGGAGGACACATCCCATGAGTAGGACTCCAGCAAGGCAGAAGCAGTAATAACAGCTGAAAGAGAGGACACTGAGGAGGGATTGAGTCCTGTGGGAAATCCAGAGCAGACCTGGGATGTTGGAGCACAGATTCTTGATTGGCAACCAGGCTTCAAATCACTTCCTGTCAATAAGACCTTGGAAAAGAAACTTACCTCTGTGAGCCTCCATTTTCATATCCATGTGATAGATAAAGCAAGAATTCCTGCCTAACAGACTTTTCCAGGATTAATGTAGTGTTTAACAATGAACAAGTTAGGCAATGTGTTCAAATGTGCTAATATGTTCAGTAAGCTGCAAATTGCCAAGATATAAAAATGTATCTAAATAATATGAATTTGTTTAACAGTCTTCCTCTGTACCATTTCTCTGCTTTTCAATAGGTGATTGGGAGTAGTTACATGGTAAATCATGAGCCTTTTATTGCCTTGTTAGAAGCAGGAGGAATTACAGAGTTTATTTCTTGGACTGAATATTTAATATCTGTGAATAGGAATAGTTGTGTTTACCAAAAAAAAAAAATTACTTTTAAATGCCTGTGTACTGAGATACCCAAACCCAGAAGCTATTAACTCCAAATAAAGAATTTGAATGAAATAGTTCTATTAGATAGAGTTCGATGATCCCAGGTTTCCAAAGTTTCCTGTTCAGGAGAGATCTGAAAGGATGGTTAAAAATACCCCAACCCTGTCTTCTAAGCAATCATCACAGGTTATTCTGATTCAGTTCTTAGATATCAGTAGCTTTGGCTCCGAGAGGGGGTCAGGATTTGGTCCCAGGAGGACTTCAGCCCCTTTCTGCAGTTGAGGCTGGATGCGCTCCCCCTCCCGTGTAGGGACCTCCCTGCAGCCCTGGGTGGGTGCCAAGGGAGCGAGCATCCAGGACACACTGTGTGCGCCTGCCTTCTCCTGCCTGGCAGCCACTCAGATCCAAATGGAGTCGCTGAGCTGCCCACAGCAAAACCCCCGCGGGCCCCACACCACCTGGCCCCGTGCCATCTGCCTTTCCCCTGCCAGTGCCCAGCCTTGGCTTCCACATTTGTTGCTGTTAAACAAGTGGCTGGAAGACAAATTACCGCCAACTCACCTGGCGTGGTTGCTGCCTGCAGCTACACACCAGTTCTCAGCTGCCCTCCGGATACTGACTGTTCTCCTTAGAAGCAAAACATCAAGAGAGATATTATAGCCAAAAGGCTTGTGGTGCGGATGTGGGGAAGCAAAATCGAAAGGACACCGTTTCTTTTTTTTTTTAGTTTGTTTTGTTTTAAAATTTAAATTCTTTATTGTTCCAAGTATCACAGATGTCTCGCTTTCCCCCATTGACCTCTTCCCAGAAAGGACATACCTCTTTCTGGTAATTCCACTGTTAGGTTTTCATGCCACGCCCCCCACTCCCACCCACAAGGCAAGAAACTGGTCCTCGGGAAGAAAGTGTGTGTTGTTCTACAGGGGCTTGGGATTCCCAGGCTGATCCCTCCTCCTCACTCCCTTGTGCTCCTTCCCCTGACCCCACAGTGAACACAGAGCCCCAGGTCCAATGTGAACCAGTAACAGCAGGCTGGCTGAGGTCTACAGCCTGCCTCTCAGGGACACTTTTTTCTTTTTTCTCTTTTCTTTTCCATCACCATTTATCACCTCTATGACCTCTTCCACCTCCACCCATCCCTCTCCACACCCCCCAATCGTCACACTCTTGTCCATGTCCATGAGTTCTCTTTCATTTTTTTTCTGTTTTGCTCAATCCCTCCAGCACGCCCCCCCCCAGTCTCCCCCCCCCTCCCCCCCCCCCCCCCCCCCCGCTTTCAGAGAGGAAAGTGGTTTCGTTATTTTTACTGTATTTCATTTTTTTTAACTTGTTCAATTCTTTTCTCTTTGCTTTTTCAAAAATTGTTTTGCCTTCAACAGTGATTTTTTTCATTATCGATATAAATTCTAGCATGTATGTATGTGTGTTTGTGTATGTGTGTGTAAAATGCCTAATTTTATAGTCCAGACATATTTACAATTATTTTGTTGTATAAACTTGCAGGTTTTATTTTTTCTTTGCTTCTACTAGGGTATCCAGATTTGGTGAGGGTGAGGAGTATTAAATAGAATTTTATGGTCTCCTTCAAACCAAATAATTGAAAAATATGAAGTAAAAAATGAATATTTAAAATGAGCCAAAACACATAACCAATATTTTAAAAAATCTGACAAATACTGCCAACATTTTCTCTCATCAGTTTGTGTCCTTCTTCTGTTAAGCTACTCCATCATATTTGAATTTAAGTGTGTGCCAGAATGCTGGCATATATATATTTTAGTTGTATATCAGGGAAATTTTAATTCACTTCTAAAAACTGCAATCCATTGTATTGAACTATGTGTGGAAGAAAAGGGGTGACATGCTAACCTGACTACCTCAGGGAAGGCTTTGCATGACTGCCTTGCAAACTCAGAGACCTAAAGTAACCACAAAGGATCATCTGAAATTAAAACTTTTTAAACTAAAAGCCTTTTATGGTGGGTAGTCATCTTCTTGGCTGATGTCTTCCCAGACAAAGGTCAATATTTACCTTATTTGAGCCTGTATATTGTCTTTTTCCCCCTCTGTTTTCTGGTATCTCTTTGTTTCCACTTTCTGTATTTTTATTTATTGTCTAAAGTTTTTCATATGTCTCCTTTTTCCTCAATTGACCCCCTGTCCCAGTCATTCCTACCCTGGGCAAGCCCCCACTGCCCTAGAGACTGACTGTGTCCATTGGTTATGCTAATTTGCATGCATACAGGTCCTTTGGTTGCTCTCTAACCCCTCCTTCCCCTGCCATTTGTCTCTGGATCTATTCTTGTTCATCAAATTATGTTGATCATTATATCCCACATATGAGTGAGATTATGTGATATTTATCTTTCTCCGACTGGCTTATTTCACTTAGCATGATGCTTTCTAGTTCCATCCATGCTGTTGCAAATGGTAAAAGTTCCTTTTTTTTTTTTTTTTTTTTTTTACAGCAGCATAGTACTTCATTGTGCAGATGTACCATAGCCTTTTAATCCACTCATCTGCTGATGGCCAGTTAGGGTGTTTCCAAATCTTAGCTATTGTAAATTGTGCTGCTATGAACACAGAGCTACATATATCCTTTCTGATTGGTGTTTCTGGTTTCTTAGGATATAGTCCTAGAAATGGGATTACTGGGACAAATGGGAGTTCGATTTTTAACTTTTTGAGGAAACTCCACACTGTTCTCCACAGTGGCTGCACCAGTGACTGCGTGCATTCCCACCAGCAGTACACGAGAGTTCCTTTTTCTCCGCATCCTCGCCAGCACTTCTCATTTGTTGATTCGTTGATGATATCTATTCTGACACGTGTGAAATGGTACCACATTGTTGTTTTAATTTGCATCTCTCAGATGATTAGTGACTTTGAGCATGTTTTCATATGTCTCATGGCCTTCTGTATGTCCTCTTTCGAAAAGTGTCTATTTAGGTCCTTTGCCTGTTATGCCCAGATTTCAAGATTCCCAAGAAACCACATCAGGGAGCCATCCAATCCGAGGCAAAAGCATAAGAATCTGTATTTATTTCAAGCTAGCTTGAGCTCTCCATCCACCAGACTCACCGACACATCAGCTAGCCAAGTGGCCAAGAGAGCCAACCCCGCCCAGAGACCGGTTATATAGCGGGGGGTCGGAGTAAGGGGAGGAGAAAGGACTGTGCTCTGCCGATTGGCCAGGCGCAAGCCGGGTCCTGTTACACAGGATGTGGTCATATCTATGGCGTGCGCTTCCCTTGATTGTCATTGGTTAGTTTAAAATCCCGGGGGTGGCCAGCAGAGGCCTGGGCTTCCGGGAAGAAGGCCGCACGTGGCCCCAACATGGAGGATACAGGCAAGATGGAGGGCATAGCCCTCGCCCTTTCATTCCCCCCTTTGTCTTGGAACTTCCGGCTCAATCATGAGACGGACTGCATTTCTATTTCACCATTGCTAGAGGCCCGAACTGGGCATATCTTAACAAATGGTCTGGTGGAAGGGAAAGAAACCATTTTAGCTTTAACAACTTCTATTGAAATAGGATTTTTCTTCTTAAAATTCCTCCATGGCTATCAAAAAGCCAAATCAAGATTAATTTATCTACTGTCCTGATGTTTGCATAAACACAACAAGAATGGTAACTGACTACCTTTGCTGGAATCTCATGGTTGAATCTTAATGTGCCCCGTAGGGCCAGGAAGCCACGCCACCCAGCTGCCATCTGGCCCGCCTGCAGTATCTGCTGAGTTAGGTGAATCCCTCACCTGTAGCAACTCCACCTGAGCCCACGCTCCAGGCTTTAAGGCCCATCTCAGTAGCCCTCCTACCCGTTGCGGTCCAGAGTGTGTGGGGGTTCCGCAGGAACGTAGAGGCATCCCTACTGCTCCCCTTCTACTCTTACCAACCGCCAGTGATGGTAGGGCATCGGCCTGACACTCCAGCGCCAGCCATCTCCAGGGCTTCCAAGCAGGATACCAGGCTTTCTTCGTGGCATTCTTACTGGCTTCAAGTCTTTAGAGCTCAGACAGGGCTCTTTAAAACATGATACTCCAGTCAAAGTTTTCCGTTAATAAAACCACTATTAGGAACCGGTCTTATTGAATCTATGCAAAGAAATGTATTGCCATGTTAGCATTGCCAAATTTCAGAGGAATTACATAAGAAGAAAGACATACTGATCTACTCTAAGATTTTCTGACTTTCCTTGCCAATTCCTTTTAATTGTTGGCATTAAACTTTCTTTCTATGCATAACCATGCCTCAGACCTTCTACTCTAAACAGGCTTTTTCAGACTACCCCTGACATGGGCATGGTCACAAAGGCCTGCAAGCAGTACACAGGCTGCCAACTGTTAGCTGTCTCTCAACAGAGACCAAAACCTGATGGGCACTGTTCCTTGCCCAGGTGGGCACCTGCCCTCTTGGCAGCTAGGCACCCTTTACTTTTGGGGGTCAACCCATATAGTTCCCTTCCAGGACAGCCAACATACATTCAAACCTGCAAGAGAACTAAAGGTCAACATAACACATCAATACAATGAAACATAATATAGGCATCATGGTCGCTTTAGGCAGCCACATCTTCTGCTACTAAACATGTGATACTAAAGTCTATTCTTGACCTTCCTAAGAATTGTCCTTGTCTTTTTGGAGCCATGTCCATGAAGACGCAGGCATTATCTAAGTCCATTCAATGTTACCAGCATCAGGCAGGTCGAGCACGCCGTAGCTTGAGCTTGAGCAGGTTGCGTTGTTCTCGATCGACGTTCCATGTGGTGACGAAGTCTTTCCAGATCATGGATGGGTCCGCTGACCGGATGTGGGTGTGATGGACCCAGGTCACGACATCGTCTATCTTGAGAGCGGTGGGGGTCGTCAGCACCACGGAGTTGGGTGTAGGGACCTTTCCATCGAGGCTCCAGGAGGTGCCTTTTGCCTGGGTGGCGCCAAGGCGCAGCCAAATGTCCTCGTGCGCCCTCTGGAGCCCTCTCAAGAAAAGAGACAATTCTTGCAGCAAGAAAGTCAGGAATGATAGGGGGTGGGGCCTGACCAGCTTTATTCTCGCCTATCTTTACAGATTTCAAGGCCCATTGTCTTCCTTCACAGGCAGGGGGAAGGGCCCATTAAGTCTCTGCCTTGAGGAACTGTGAGCCCCATCCTTAAATGTCCCAATCAGACTAGAATTCCCAAATCCCAACCCAGCACAGAATAGCACATAGAAAATCAAAGTTCCCAGTAAACAACAGAGATGCTTATAAACATCAAATAAATATTTACACTTACACCTTTTCAGTGAACAAGTATTTTTACAGCCTTGGGCTCTTGAGCAGATAACAGGGACACTGCCCAAGTCCCCTGATGGGGGCCTGACAGGAACAGATGTGGGGATCTTCCCTTTCCCACATCCCAGGACAGGATTCTTGACCTATGTCTTATTCAGATAGAAACGGTTTTTATCACAAACAAACAAACAAATCCAAAACCAAGAAAATCAAGGCCAGAAGTACCCTCTGATGTTTTAGGGGTACCAAGGAAGGAGAAGTTAGGCAGTGTCCAGCCCTTCTCACAATCCACCACCAGTGACCAGTTCCAGCTTACTGGCCTATTATCCATTTAACATTTCTTTCCTCCCATTGCACCAAAGCCATGCTTTCCAGTTAAAACTTTTAGCCTTAATTTTTAGGTGACATGTAAATAATTAACATTCCTCAGATTAACAATACATTCAAATTTAACAACAAGGATAGATATTTAAGCAATAAGGACAGATCAATTTACAGAAACCAGTTTCTACCTGAAATAATCGTACTTTAGAAATTAGATTACTGCTATCAGTCCCTCTTAAAGACTTTGACATAACCTTTGATTGTCCTTAGTTTAAGGAAAGCAGGGTTTTCTAGATTTAAGAGATTAGTTTAAAAATAAATCCTCGAAGCAAGCACGCTTGCAGCCCCATAAAACTCCGCCTTAAAGCTCCACCCCTGAGTAAATCCGGGGGCTGGGCCTTTGCTGTTTCAAGATGGCGGCCCCCAGGCCATGCGGCCAACATGGCGGATGCCAAGGCTTGGAGCCCAAAATGGTGGCTGTACCAATAAGCAAAGGCATTTAGTTACCACAATAACACAATTTTTCCCAATTCAATCCGAACATTTCTTTGTCAGGTTCATCTCTGCCATTTTTTAGGCCAAAAAAGTCTCGGGTTTTTATTCTGTACACAGCAAAAGCTCAGGTTCAGCTCAAAACTATGCGCACTCGTTTTTAAACTGGCCTTTTCCCCTTACACGTGCACAGAAATCCCGGATGCATTTTAAAACTTTTACATTTCTAGCTGGGGCGATCTCCATGGGAAGAGGCCAGCTCGCATCCAGAGCCGCCGCCGCCCCCGGCCTCCCGGGTGTCCGGCCCTCAGGCTCCGCGGGGGACCTTCCCCGGACCCGACGCCTACGGGGACCTCGCTGCTCCCGCCTCCCGTGAGCGACGCGCCGGCCCCGCCCCCCGCGCTCCACCTGGCTCCACTCACTCGCCACAAGCCCGGGGCCAACGCCGGCCAACGCAGGCCGCCACTGCCGGCAGGCTCCTCGAACGAGCTTGTCCGCGCCCGGCCCGAGCCCCCAGGGCCGCCCCCTGAAGGCGCGCCGCCGCTCATGGCGCCGAGCGCAGGCCCAAGCTGCGGGGCTCGGGCTGCCTGGGCTGCCGCCACCTCTCCCGGCCTCCGGCCTCTTCCAGGCTGCGCCGCTCGAGCTCCAGCTCCGGCCCAGCGCCCGCCGCCAACCGGGCCGGAGGCCGAGCCCCCAGGGCCGCCGCCGCAGCCGAGCCGCCTGGGCCCGCGGCGCGGCCGGGCTCCGGGGCGAGGGCTGCGGTCACCGCGCACCGCGCTCCCGCACGCCTGCCCCCGACTGCAGAGCAAGCGGCTCCTGTGGCCCCAGGCACAGTGATCCCTGCTCACCTTCCCTGCCTGGGAGACGCTCGGGGGGGCGGGGACCCCTCCCCTGCCTTTACACTCACATACTTTCACCAGACATTCATTCAGAGTTTAAACAATCCATTCAATTCCTAACAACTTCCCAATTTCTGAGGGAGCTCTAAAGCCTCCCGCAATCTCCTTGAACTGATCAATCACAATACCCAAAGGAGCAGTCTGAGTCCATTCCATAACGTCCGTCCAGTAAGTCCACAAAACAAAACCGAAAAAAACACAAACATAAACAACAAACGGGCCCGAAAATACAGTCTTCCAAACTCGATGGAAGCGAAAACCGAAGCGGGAGCGAACCGCCTGTAAACCGAAAACAATGGCTGCTCGCCACCCAGTGGCTGCAGACCAACCAGCGGGTGCGACCCGCCCGTCTCAGATTGGGGTTTCTACAGACCTTCCGCCTTTTCGGAAGCAAAATTACACCCCTACAGATACAGATGGAGGATCGAGGCGTCCCCCGACTCCTCCCACCCTTTGTTCCCCATGTGCGTCCACGATCAATGTGGGCGATACAGATTTCAGAAGTGAGCTCACACAGAACAGATAAAGCACACAGAACAGAATACAGACACTTACCGCGGCCACGCAGATTCTACGAATTGGGGGAGTCCCTACATGGTCTTGGGAACCCCGGGCGAGCCCCCAAATGTTATGCCCAGATTTCAAGATTCCCAAGAAACCACATCAGGGAGCCATCCAATCCGATGCAAAAGCATAAGAATCTGTATTTATTTCAAGCTAGCTTGAGCTCTCCATCCACCAGACTCACCGACACATCGGCTAGCCAAGTGGCCAAGAGAGCCAACCCCGCCCAGAGACCGGTTATATAGCGGGGGGTCGGAGTAAGGGGAGGAGAAAGGACTGTGCTCTGCCGATTGGCCAGGCGCAAGCCGGGTCCTGTTACACAGGATGTGGTCATATCTATGGCGTGCACTTCCCTTGATTGTCATTGGTTAGTTTAAAATCCCGGGCGTGGCCAGCAGAGGCCTGGGCTTCCAGGAAGAAGGCCGCACGTGGCCCCAACATGGAGGATACAGGCAAGATGGAGGGCATAGCCCTCGCCCTTTCATGCCCATTTTTTATTGGATCATTTATTTATCTCTTATTAAGTTGCATGAGTTCTCTGTGAATTTGGAGATTAAACCCTTATCTGAAATAGCATTGGCAAACATGTTCTCCCATGCAGTGAGCTTTCTTGTTGTTTTGTTGATGGTTCCTTTTGCTGTACAGAAGCTTTTTATTTTGATTAAGTCCTATTTGTTTATTTTCTCCTTAGTCAAGGCCTTTTCTTGTACAAGCAGAAACTGAAACTGCTGATGCCTCTGATATCCTTATATGCAAACTGTCAGTGTGTGAGTTCCTTTCATTAGTTTATTAGCACATTTCATTCTAATTCCATTTCATGGTTAGTCAGAGTAGTATAAAATATTCATTCCCTGTTACACCTTGAGCCAATGACCACTTGGCAGGAGTGATAATTTACTGTGTCCCATGGCTTTGTTCACTTCCATCAGCTTTGCCCTAGCTTCACAGCACTCCCACACTATCCCAAAACCAAAGCAAACCCTTGAGGAATATCATGGGGCTTAGGATGTCTAGAAGGGTGACGTATGTGAAGGAGAGCAGGTCTACCCTGAACAGAATCCACCTGATATCTCCTCATTGTAAAATGCATCCCATTATACAATCTCAAGTGTTTCCAGACTCAGTAACCATGCTTTTAAATAAAGAATCCATGTAAAAACCATAGTGATCATTATTACTATAATTCAGCAGGAATTGCATCACTCTGTAGGGAAAACATTGCTTTTGTCGTTTATTTCCTCTTTGCAAACTTTATGGCTAAACAGAATTGCAAGCATCATGATTTTAATTTTAGTTTCGTGGCAATTGTTTTACTTTCTGACATTGCTAATTCAAGTGTTCCTAGTGGAGGGGAGGGGAGCTGATTAGGAAGTTATGTTCTTGGGATTTTTAGAGTGTGTTACACATTGAAAATGATTCTCTGCTTCTCATCTGGATATATCTCAGCTTATTTTGAAGTTTCCTGCTCTGTTCCTGGAATCCCTCCTTGAGAAGGCATTCATGTTCCTGAAAGAGAAAGTGGAGACTGAACTCACACAATTCCAAACATTTTCCACATGAAGGTAGGAAATATGTCTAAGTAAAGCCACTCGGCTACACAAAGCTAGCAAATAGTTAAGTAGGATTCAAACTTTAAAATCTGTTTTATTAAAACCACATATTTCTCTACTCTGCAATGTCCAGAGAAAGAGAGAGATGGTTATTTATCATATTAATTTTATCTTTTCTTGTAATGTATGCATTTATTACTCTATACTTTTTTTTGGACTATTAGTATTTTATTTTATTTTTTAATATATTTTTTATTGATTAAGATATTACATCTGCCTCAAACTGATTGTCAAACTGCAGTGGGAAGACCAGGGAGGGTTGGGGAGCAGGAGGGAGGGGGGTAAGAGATCAACCGAAGGACTTGTATGCATGCATATAAGCATAACTAATGTACATAAGACACTGGGGGGTAAGGGAGGGCAGGGGATTGTCAAGGGTGGGGGGAAAAAAAGGACACCTATGTAATACCCTTTGTAATACTTTTAGAAAAAAAAAATTTTTTTTTTTAAATTTCAGTAAGTCTCTTGTGGGTATCCTAAATACTATTCAATTCTCACTTATATTTTACTAGCATACTAAAATATTTCCCAATTCATATAGCTAACTTGATTTCAGTAAAGTTCTATCATTGATATTTTATTTTGATCTCTACAAGCATATTTCCCATGTCACATAAATTTGTTGTGAAAGATAAAGGAATTATTTTTATCAATGATGAGGAAAGATCTCTATGCTCTGATGAATTAATTTCTTTTATTCAACATATTAGCATATGAGAAAAAAGAGCAACTATGACTTGAAAAGAGGATTTTTCCTAGAAATATGTTCTATAAAGTAATTGGACTCTTTAATACCATCCGGTGGCTTTTCAGAGTTGATGAAAATACAGTAATAAATACAAAAAGCAGCGAGAAAATAAACATGAATTACTATTCAGAAATTATTTTAATTGATCTTAATATTTTCCAACCATTGTCTCCAAATTATTGGCCTATGTTTTTAAAAGTATATGTTTCTGTTCTTTAAAAGATTTACAATAGAAATTTTCACTGACATTTTTTAAAGAGACAAAAATGTTATTTTTTATGATAGAATCATCATGTCAGTTTCTAGCCCTGTATTAATGGAATTTAAATTATGTAGACTAGTCCATTCATATTATAAAGTATTTTTTAAATTCCTTCTTTATTATGCTGGTGCCATTAAAAGTATTCATTGTAATGATTCAAGCATCAATAGGAGAAAAAGTCATTAAAGATTTTTTCATTTGTTCACTACTCTGAGGAAGGGCTGCTGGTAAAAATATGGAAATGAAGAGTAAGTGAGGATCAATCTGTGCTAAACCGTTTAGATTTTCCTGCCAAAGGACTGGGCCTGGATTATGAAGTGAGGGATCCTGAGGATAATCAAACTAACGTAAAGCATTAGTCACCAAGCAAGGTTACCTTGGAAAGCAATTGCCATTATTTGCATATCTCAAAAGAATGAGGTGCAAGTTGAAGAAAAATTCTTGGGTGGCAATATTTGGTTTTTCAAAGAAGAAAAATTTCTAGAGGGTCTCAGCTATTATATCTTTTCAAATACATGGCATATGATACAGATACACACACATATACACACACATACTAACGGTCTTTCCAAACTGAACAGAGTCTTCAATTATTTCCAGTTATGTGTACTTACATATGTATAATGTGTACAGATGTATTTGTTTATGTGAGTTTCTTTTAGGATTTTTTTTTTTTGTTGCACTTCTGACCTAATGTCACATGGAAGCTCCTGCATCTTCCCAAAGGACACATTAATAGATTCTGTATACAATGATTAACAAGCATTTATTCAATTCCTACTGTACTAAGTGCTCAAAAATATTGACTGACATAAGCTATACCTGGATATGAAAAAGGTTAAAATATTTGTAGGTTAAAGGGTAAAAGTTTTGTGGAGATTTGACTTTTGGATTCCTTATTTAAAAACAGAATTATGAGAAGTTGTAGTAAAAGAAACAAAGTGAAATGATTTATCTTTTTAGGCTTTGTCACTTCCTTCTTTGTTTTCCATATCCATGAGTTATATTCTGAAAGTTGTTTATATTATTTCCCCATATCTTTGGTAATTATTGTTTTGGAAAATTATGGAATGTTGTTTTGTTTTTTGGTAGCTGCATTTTTTTATTTAAATAAAACTTTAAATAACTTTTAAAAAAAGATATTACATCTGTGTCCTTATCCCCATGTTATCCCCTACCCACCCCCACCCCCGCTCATGCCCTCACCCCCCACCCCCTGCCGTTGTCCATGTCCATTGGTTAGACCTATATGCTTGCATATAAGTCCTTTGGTTGATTTCTCCCCCTTACCCCCACCCTCCCCTACCTTCCCTCCAAGGCCCGACAGTCCAATCAATGCCTCTCAGTCTCTGGATCAGTCCTTGTTCATCAGTTTATATTGTTCATTATATTCCACAAATGAGTTAGATCATGTAGTATTTATCCCTTAAAGAATATCCTTCAGCATTTCATATAATACTGGTTTGGTAGTGATGAACTCCTTTAGCTTTTTCTTGTCTGTGAAGGTCTTTATCTGACCTTCAATTCTACATGATAGTTTTGCTGGGTAATCTTGGTTGTAGGTTCTTGCTATTCATCACTTTGAATATTTCTTGCCACTCCCTTCTGGCCTGCATGGTTTCTGTTGAGAAATCAGCTGACAGTCATATGGGTACTCCCTTGTAGGTAACTAACTGTTTTTCTCTTGCTGCTTTTAAGATTCTCTCTTTGTCTTTAGCCCTTGGCATTTTAATTATGATGTGTCTTGGTGTGGTCCTCTTTGGATTCCTCTTATTTGGGGTTCTCTTAGCTTCCTGGACTTGTAAGTCTATTTCTTTCAACAGGTAGGGGAAGTTTTCTGTCATGGTTTTTTCTAATAGGCTTTCAGTATCTTGCTCTCTCTCTTTTTCTGGCACACCGATAATTTGGATGTTGGTACGTTTGAAGTTGTCCCAGAGGCTCCTTACACTATCTTCATATTTTTGGATTATTTTTTCTTTTTTCTTTTCTGGATAGGTGTTTTTTGTTTCTTCATATTTCAAATCTTTGACTTGATTCTTGGGATCCTCTAGTCTGCTGTTGGATCTCTGTATAATATTTTTAATTTCTGTCAGTGTATGTTTAATTTCTGACTGGTCCTTTTCCATTGTTTTGGCATTCTCATTAAGTTCCTTGAAGGTCTCACTAAGTTCCTCGGAGGTTCGTAGAAGGTTCTTGAGTAGCCTTATAACTGTGGTTTTGAACTCTATGTCCTTCATTAGTTTGCTTTCCTCCATTTCTTTCATTTGTGGTATGTTTCTTTGTCTCCTCATTTTTGGCTGACTGCGAGGACTATCTATGTCTACAGTGGAAGAACTGCTGTGCTGGAGACACCCTTATGGAGCAGGACTTGCTTCAGTGGGGCTTTGGTGCTCACTGAGTCTGCTTCTTGAATGTGTCCTTTATGGGTGTGAGGAGTTGAAATCTGGTATCTGGCCAGGGATACCCTGGCTCTTGGATCTCCAAGTCAACCACTATGTGAGTCCACCCAGCAGGAGCTACAGCGATATCAGCATATTTCTCCTCTTTGTTTGGGGTTTGGAAATTTTGGAGCTCGCTGACCCAGCTGCAGTTTGTTAGCTTTGGCTGCAAAAGCGCAGGTGGTTCCTTTGCACCGCTGAGCACAGCTTGGGAGGGGATGTAAATTGAGTGGGGCAGGGTCTCAGAGAGTCCCCAGGGAGGAGCAAACAGCAATGGTGTCCTCAGGGACTCCGTGACTCCCTAAGTGCCGAGCCCCCGCAGCAACAATGATCCCTATGAGCAGCTCTGTGAGAAAGTCACCCTCAATTTTCAACCCGCTGCAAGACAGTCCCATTTCTCCTTGTAGGAGCCTGGGACCCCAGAGTCTCGCCGTAAATGAGTTCAGTGCATTCGAGAGCTTGTATCCTCTTCCGATTGATAAAAACCGCGCACCCAGGTGCAGCAGCCTCGTGGGTGCCTCTGTACCTCTGTTCTTGGCGCCTCTACCTCCTACTCGGTCTCAATGCACTTTTTTCTTTCCTTCTAGTTGTAGAACTTCCACTCAGTCAGCTTTCCTGTGGTTCTGGATGATAGCTGTTTTGTCTTATAGTTGTGGTTTTAATGTTTTTGTGGGGGGCAGCATCTTGGTTCTCCACTCTATACTTTCTTGTAAATATTGTTTTAAATGAATCCTGCACATTTCAAATGTAGAATTTTTTTTTAAATATATATTTTTATTGATTTCAGAGAGGAAGGGAGAGGGGAGAGAGAGATAGAAACATCAACGATGAGAATCATTAATCGGCTATGTCTTGCACACCCCCTACTGGGGATCCAGCTCACAACCTCTGCATATGCCCGTGACCGAAATTGAACCTGGGACCCTTTAGTCCACAGGCCGATGTTCTATTGCAGTGATGGTGAAACTCTGACACGCGAACTTATTTTTTTGGTTTATTTTTCTTTGTTAAATGGCATTTAAATATATAAAATAAATATCAAAAATATAAATCTTTTTTTTTACTATGGTTGCAAATCTCAAAAAATTTCTAAATGTGACACTGCACCAGAGTTAAGTTAGGGTTTTTCAAAATGCTGACATGCCGAGATCAAAAGGTTCGCCATCACTGCTCTATTGGCTGAGCCAAACCAGGTAGGGCTCAAATGTAGTATTTTTATTTTCATTTAGCTCAAAAGATTTTTTATTTCTATAGTAATTTCTACTTGAGCTATTTAGAAACATATTTCTTAAATTTTATATTTATGGTAAGTTTTTCTAAATGCCTAATTTCTAACATTATTTTACCTGGTCAGAGAAAACAGCTAAGATTTGGAAACAGCTAAGTCCCCATCAGCAGATGAGTGGATTAAAAAACTGGTACATCTGTACAATAGAATATTATGTAACTGTAAAAAAGAATGAACTCTTACCATTTACAACAGCATGGATGGACCCGGAGAGCATTATGCGAAGTGAACTAAGCCAATCAGAGAAAGATAAGTATCTCACTCATATGTGGAATATAATGAACAACATAAACTGATGAACAAAAATAGACCCAGAGACATAGAAGCATCAAACAGATTGTCAAGCCTCAGAGGGAACAAGGGAGGGTGAGGTGGCGGGGGGGAGAAGGGATCAACCAATGAACTCATGCATATATGCATAACCCATGGACACAGACAATAGGGTGGTGGAGACCTGGGGTGGAGGGCAGAGTGGGCTGGGAGAGGTCAGTGGGGGAGAAGGGGGATATATGCAATACTTTCAACAATAAAGATTTAGAATTTAAAAATAATAATAATAAAAAGAATATACCCTGCAAATGTTGGGTGCAATGTTCTATGGATAGTCATTAGGTCAGTTTTGTTAATCATATTGCTCACAATTTTTTGGCTTTATATTTTTGTTAGCCTTTTCTAACAATTACTGAGACAATTTTCAATTCTCTAGCTATGATTGCAATTTCGCCTCTGTTTCTCAGCTTCTGCCATATATAAATTTGAAGCCTTATTATTGGCTGTAGGCATCTATTTAAATTTAAATGTAACACAAATTTAAATACTTGATATATTTTAGTATTTAAAATACTATAATTGAAGCATCTATCATTATGAAATTACTATCCTTGTCTCTATTAATCCTATTGGGCTTAAAGTTGATTTTGTCTGATATTAATATAGCAACTCCAGCTTTCTTTTGGTTAATATTTATGTGATATAGCTTTTTCTATTCCTTCATTTTACTGCACCATAGACTTTTGTTTCAACTTTTAATCCAATCAAACAATGCTGGTATTTTCTGGAGCATTTTGACCAGTAGAAATGTAATACAAGACACATATGTAATTTACATTTTTTAAGTAACTACATTAAGAGAATAAAAAGAAACTAGTGAAATATATCCTAACAATGTATTGTATTTAACCCAGTAGGTTCCAGGATATTATTTCAGCATATAATCAATACCAAAAAAGCTATTAATGAGACATTTTATACTTTGTTTTACTAAGCCTGGGAAATCTGATGCATATTGCACACTTACAGAACATTTCAACTTGACTAGTCTTATTTCAAGTCTTCAACAGCCAAATATGGCTAGTGGGCACCATATTGAATTATGCAAATTTACAATACTTATATTTAATCTAATTTTGGATTTAAATATACTGTGTTCTTATGTGTTTTGTGTTTGTTCTTCCTATTTTGTTTCTTCTTTTCTCCTTTCCTTCTTGTTTTGGACTTATGCCAGGGTTCTAGGCTCGATCCTCAGTGTTCAGCGTGCAGCATGCAGCATGCAGGAGGCAGCTGATCAATGATTCTCCCTCATCATTGATGTTTCTCTCTCTTCTTTTCCATTCTTCTCTGAAATCAATAAAAACATATTTTTTTTAAAAAATGGTGAGAATGTAACATTGCCACAAATACAAAATATTTACCTCTCCATTTCTAGCATAAAGGTAGAAAAATACTTGCTGTACACATTGTAACTTGCTTTTGAAAAAATGTAACAATATAACCTTGACCTCTTTCCACATTATGCAGAGAGCTTCCTTTTTTTTAAAAAAAAAAAAAATGTCTACTTTTCTATGGTTTATCTAGTTACTTATAGATTGACTAGAGGCTCGGTGCACAAAATATGTGCACTGGAGGGGTGTCCCTCAGCCCAGCCTGCACCCTCTTCAATCTGGGACCCGCAGGGGATCAGGCCTAAACCGGCAGTTGGACATCCCTCTCACAATCAGGGAATGCTGGCTCCTAACCACTCACCTGCCTGCCTGACTGATTGCCCCTAACCCCTCCCCTGCCAGCCTGGTCGCCTCCAGCTGCCCTTCCCTGCTGACCTGATCGCCCACAACTGCCTTCCCGTGCCAGCCAGCTTGTGACAACGTGGGGGTGACCATCTTGTGATGACATGGGGGTGGCCATCTTGTGAGGGCTTGAGGGCCACCTAGGCTTTTATTATTATAGACTAGAGGCCCGGTGCACAAAAATTTGTGCACTCGGGGGGCGGGGGGAGGGGGTCCCCCAGCCCGGCCTGTGCCCTCTCTCAATCTGGGACCCCTCAGGAAATAACGACCTGCTGGCTTAGGCCTGCTTCTGGGTGGCAGAGGGCAGGCCCAATTCCTAAGGGCAGCCCCTGGTCAGGCTCAGAGCAGGGCCGATTGGGGAGTTGGGGCGCCGCCCCCTATCATGCACAGAGCAGGGCGGATCGGGAGGTTGCGATGCCACCCTCAGTCATGCTCAGGGTAGGGCCGATTGGGGGGTTGGGGCACCACCCCCTGTCACATTCAAGGCAGGGTCGATGGGGAGGTTGTGGCGCTACCCCCTGTCACACACAGAGCAGGGACCATCAGGGGGTTGGGGCGCTGCCCCCTGTCACTCACAGAGCAGGGCCAATGAGGAGGTTATGGCTCTTCCCTGTCACACACAGAGCAAGGCCCGTGGAGGGAAGTTGGGGAGCCACCCTCTATCACCCACAGAGCAGGGCCGATGAGGGGGTTGGGGCGCCACCACTGTCACACTCAGGGCAGGGCAGATGGAGAGGTTATGGCTCTATCCTGTCACACACAGAGCAGGGCCCGTGGGGGGTGGGGGGGCGCTGCACCCTGTCACACACAGAGCAGGGCCGATCAGGGGGTTGGTGTGCTGCACCCTGTCAAACACAGAGATGCAGGGCAATCAGGGGGTTGGGGAGCTCCCCCCCTATCAGGCACAGAGCAGGACTGATCAGGGGGTTGGGGCGCCTTTCCCTGTCACCAACAGAGCAGGGCTGATAGGGAGGTTGTGGCCCCACCCCCTGTCACACACAGAGCCGCAGGGCGATCGGGGGTTTGGGTGCTGCCCTCTGTCACGCTGATCCTGGTGCCGGGAGCCTCGCTGCTCCGCTGATCCCGGTGCCGGGAGGCATATTACCCTTTTACTATATAGGATAGAGGCCTGGTGCACGGGTGGGGGCTGGCAGGTTTGCCCTGAAGGGTTTCCTGGATCAGGGTGGGGGTCCCCACTGGGGTGCCTGGCCAGTCTGGGTGAGGGGCTGAGGGCTGTTTTCCGGGTGGCGAGTGACTGAAGCTTCCAACCGCTCCTTGTTTTCTTCTTTTTTTTTTAATTCTGGGCCAGCTTTAGCTCTGAAGCCTCGCTGCTGAAAACATCGATACAATGTTGCTAAAGCCCGGCTGAATGAAAGCCGGTTTCTGGGGGTTTGTTTAGCTTCTTATTTGCAACATAGTACATAGTTGCTTAGAGTTGCAACTCAGAGGCTGGCAGCGCAGGCGGGGAACGTTGGAGTCCTCCGTTACTGCAGCAAGCAAGCCTCATGTTTGCTTCCAGCTGCCTGGCTGCTGGCCACCATCTTGGCTGACAGTTAATTTGCATATACTCACTGAATAGCCAATGAAAAGGGTAGCGGTTGTACGCTAATTACCATGTTTCTCTTTTATTAGTGTAGATATTTTGCTTATTTCTAATTTCAATTCCATACATTGCCTCCAGTGAATAACCTTGTATATATTTTCTTTCATATAAGTGTGGAATTATTGGTAGAATAGACATAATAGTTTGAAATTTTTTAAACAAATTTTTAAAAATTTTATCTTTACTGTTGAAAGTATTATAGATGTCACCTCAGCCCCCGCCTCCAACATTGACCACCTCCACCCTGCTCCTGTTTCCTCCCTAATCCTGCACCCTCCCCAGGCCTTCACTGAACTATTGTCTGTGTCCATGGATTATGCATATATGTACATAAATTATTTGGTTAATCTCTTCCTGCCCCCCACCCTTTCCTCTGAGATGTCAGTCTGTTGCATGCTTTTATATCTCTGGATCTATTTTGTTCATCGGTATATTTTGTTCATTAGGTTTCACATTCGTATAAGTGAGATCATGTGATATTTGTCTTCCTCTGACTAGCTTATTTTTCTTAGCATAATAATCTCCAAGTCTTTCCATGTTGTCTAAGGGTAATAGATCTTTCTTTTTTTACTGCTGCATAGTATTTCATTGTATAAATGTATCCGATTTTTTATCCACTCATCTACTGATGGGCACTGGACTGTTTCCAGATCTTAGCTGTTGTGGATAATGCTGCTATGAATATACAAGTGCACATATTCTTTCTGATTGGTGTTTTGGGATTCTTAGGGTATATTTCTAGAAGTGGGATCACTGGGTAAAATGGAAGTTCCATTTTTAATTTTTTGAGGAAACGCCACACTGTTTCCCATAGTGGTTGTACCAGTCTGCATTCCCACCAGCAGTGTGTACTAGGGTTCCTTTTTCTCCACATCCTCACCAGCACTTGTTGTTTGTTGATTTATTGATGATAGCCCTTCTGGCAGATGTGAGGTGGTACCACATTGTCATTTTAATTTGAATTTCTCTGATGATCTGTTATGTTGAACATTTTTTTCATATGTCTCTTGGCCATTTCTGTGTCTTCTTTGGAGAAATGTCTATTCAGGTCTTTTGCTCATTTTTTAATTGGATTGTTTTTTTGTTGTTGTTGTTGAGTTGTATGAGTACTTTATATATTTTAGAAATTAACTCCTTATCAGATGTATCATTGGCAAATATGTTCTCCTATACAGTGGGTTCCCTTTTCATTCAGATGCTGGTTTCTTTTGCTGTGCAGAAGCTTCTTATTTTGGTGAAGCCCATTTGTTTATTTTTTCCTTTGTTTCTCTTACCTTAGGCAATATATCAGTATAAATTCTACTACGTGAGATGTCTATAATCTTTAACTTCAATAGAAATCATCAGGTTCCTCTCTTTTGATGTTTAAATGATTTCCATTTCCATTAACAAGATAAAAGTGTTCATTACTACATAACTTTGACAGTGGAATGTACTGTCAAACTTGTGAATTTTTGTCAAGACGATGGACTACAAATGATTTCTCAGCGTACTTTTCTTATTATGATTAAAGCAGAGTATTTTTTCATATTTTTAAACACTATTTCTTTTCTGTAACTTATTTATATCATTGTTTGTCATTTTCCACTCAAGAGAACTTTACATACTGGTATTGGGGAAATTAGCTATTTGTGACATTAGCTACAAATATTTTTCCCAGATTACCATTTTTAAAAAAATATTTTTTTATTGATTTCAGAGAGGAATGGAGAGGAAGAGATAGAAACATCAATGATGAGAAAGAATCATTGATTGGCTGCCTCCTGCATGCCCCACACTGGAAATTGAGCCTGCAACCTGGGCATGTGCCCTGATTAGGAATCAAACCCTGACCTCTTGGTTCATAGGTTGATGCCCAACCACTGAGCCATGCTGGCCAGGCTCAGTTTACCATTTTTTAAAGAATTTTGTTTGTAGTGTTTATTTTGACAAAAGTAAGAATATAAATTGTTTTTATGTAGTCACATTTAATATTATTTTTGTTAATTTAAGTCATCTGGGTTTTGTTAAATTAAGTCAGCTGTACGTTTATGAAAACATACATTTGGTTCCCTCAAATAAATTTTTATGTTTTTTATGTTTCATTATTTTCATCAAATTGGATGTCTTTTACTGTGTCCAGGTCTAATTTTATCTTTGTTCAAATGATCATCCATTTGTCTTAACCCAGGAAAAAGTCCATCTTTAAATTATATAATTCTCATAACAGTCTATTTTTTAGACTTTCTGTTCTATCTATGATGAGTTTATTCTAGAATCAATACAATGTTTTCTCCATTTCTTTCTGGAGATTTTTTTGTCCACTTTTTGTGTAAATCATTTAAGACTGTTTTGTAACTATGCTTTTTATTTTTACTACTGTGACCTTAATCCTTAAATTTTGACATATTATTCAATATTTCTATGTTTTCCTAAGTATGACCAGAAAGTGTATCATAAGTTGATTATAAATGTGGGAGGTCTAGCTTCAAAATGCCTTCTGTGGCATTGCCCTTAGACAATTCATTTAATTCTAATGCCTTCATTTCCTCTACTTTACAAAGACAACAATCATAACCTTAATAATAAATAATAGTAATAAATTATATTAATAACTAGAGGCCCGGTGCACAAAAATTTGTGCACTCAGGGGGGGTCCCTCAGCCCAGCCTATGCCCTCTTGCAGTCTGGGACCCCTTGGAGGATGTCCACCTGCTGGCTTAGGCCCGCTCCCTGGGGGATTGGGCCCAAGCTGGCAGTCAGACATCCCTCTGGCAGCCCAGCAGCCCTTGGGGGATGTCTACTTACCAACAGGGAGAAGACCTAAGCTGCAGTCGGACATCCTTAGTGCTGCTGAGGAGGCTGGAGAGACTCCTGCCACCACCACTATGCTGGCAGCCATCAGCCTGGCTTGTGGCTGAGCAGAGCTCCCCCTGTGGGAGTGCACAGACCACCAGGGGACAGCTCCTGCATTGAGCATCTGTCCCCTGGTGGTCCGTGTGTGTCATAGTGACCAGTCATTCCCAGTCGTTCTACTGTTAAGGTCAATTTGCTTATTACCCTTTTATTATATAGGATAGAGGCCTGCTGCGTGGGTGGGGGCTGGCTGGTTTGCCCTGAAGTGTGTCCTGGATCAGGGTGAGGTTCCCACTGGGGTGCCTGGCCAGCCTGGGTGAGGGGCTGATAGCTGTTTATAGGCTAGTCACACATCTTCAAAGGTGGGGGTCTCCACTGGGGCGCCTGGCCAACCTGGGTGAGGGGCTGATGGCTGCTTACAGCTGGTCACACCCCTTTCAGGGTGAGGGGTGTCCTGCTGGGGTGCCTGGCCAGCCTGGGTGAGGGGCTAATGGCTGTTTGCAGACTGGTCAAGCCCCTCCTCCCCCCACTGGGGACCCTCACCCCATGGAGGTTTGGCCAGCCTGAGTGAGGTGCTGATGGCTGTTTTCAGGCTGGCCACACCCCCTTTAGGGTGGGGGGTTCCCACTGGGGTGCCTAGCCAGTCTGCGTGAGGGGCTGAGGGCCATTTTCAAGCTGGCCAAGCCCCCCTGGGGACAGAAGCTTCCAGCCTCTTTTTTCTTTTTTTGTTTATTCTGGGATTTATTTACCTTCTATAATTGAAACTTTGTAGCCTTGAAAGGAGCTCAGAGCTGGCCAGGGAGGGCGAGAGGGAAGCTTGGCTTCCTCCATCGCCAGGGGCAACCCAAGCCTCCTGCTCGCTCCAGCTCTGTGGCCATGGCCTGCTGAAAGCAGGTATCTGGGGTTTGTTTATCTTTTATAATTGAAACTTTGTTGCTTTGAGTGGAGCTCAGAGCCAGCAGCGGCAGGAGGGAAGTTTGGCTTCCTCCATCATTGGAGCAACCAAGCCTCCTGCTTGCTCCAGCTCCGTGGCTGCCAGCTGCCATCTTGGTTGGGTTAATTTGCATATAGTTGCTCTGATTGAGTGGTGGGTGTGGCTTAAGGCATAGCAAAGGTATGGTCAATTTGCATGTTTGTCTTTTATTAGTGTAGATACTGTTAATTATAATTCAAGGAGTCCTTATGAACAGCAAATACATTATTAAAACTCATAACTGGCACACAATGAATTCTGAATCAATATTAGCTAGTATCAGTAACAACTGATAATATTAATTAATAGTTATATTTGTTTCTGATTGCTGCTGTAACAAAGTACTACACATGTCTTAAAACAGCATAAAGTTAATTATCTTGCAATTCTGAAGTTAGGAGTCTCAGGGACTAAAATCAAGGTGTTAGCAGGACTGCCATCCTTATAGAGGCTGTAGGGGAGAATCTGTTTCCTTGTCTTTGCATTTAAAACTTAATCAGTTGACCTCACAGAAGCAGCACTGTAAAGGTCAGAAAATGTAGTCTAGCTCTTGGTAGCTTCAAGTAACTGTCTTATGTTCATCTTTTCTGGTCATTTTGTACCTGATGACCACCTCATAAGAGAGTCATATGAGATCAAAATATTTGGGGATGAGGGGAGGCCAGAAATGCTGGTAAGAAAGAATGTGAATCATTGGTAAAAACAATATGAACCTCTGAGGGTCTAACAGAAAGGAGAAAAACTTTATTTTTTCCCTGACGATATAATGGAAGTATTGAGCTAGAAATCAGATGATATGTAATATGGTCTAAGTTAATATTACCAAGCTTGGAACCTTAGATAGCTAACGATTTTGCTTAGTCTCAAGTTGTATGTGTGAGTGCGTGTGTGTGTGTGTGTGTGTGTGTGTGTGTGTGTGTTTTGAAATCTATAACAGAGGTAGTAATTAACTTAGTATTTATTTTGAAGATAGTGCTGTTCTTTTCAACAAGACATTTCCCTGGATATTAAGATGCATTCTATTGTATCTTTTATGAGTTATACAACTTGCAAAGGCAATTATAGGGTACTGTTAAGAAAATGCTCAGGCAAGCATGCTGTGGTCTTTGGTATTTCCTGAAGTTCAGTTTAAATCTAGACATATAGTTGAGCACCACTGAGCCCTATTGATATGGGAAGTCAGCATAATAAACATCTCTTAAGAACAGAAAAAAAAACAAAGATTAAAATTTATCATTTTTTTTTGTAAATAAGTAAATTATATTTTGAGCAACTAAAAAAGCTTAAGTTCCTATCATATAACTCAACTGGGAAATTCCTTATATAAGTAAGTAGGCAATTTAAGGAAAATAAAAATAGAGATTTATGTAATGATTCTATAACTTTTGAAGCCTATTTTACTGGAGATAAAACAAAGAAGCAGAAAGCAAATAAAAAGATGTAATAAAATGTGTTTTATTTTCAGCCTTTAAAGTAATTCTTAATCCCTTAGGGAAATTCAGGAGGCCTCCCCATAGACTTTTCACAATTGGGGAAACAAAGTAGTAGAGTTATTTAAAACTTTTTATGGTTCTTTATGTTTAAAAATATGTACAAATATATATGTATACAAGTTATAAATATTAAGAAAAATTAGTAGGTTTTCATACATGATTGCAAAGAATTAAGATAGTTTAACTTTACCATTATAAGCAAGCATAAAATAAAATGAGTCCCATCAGATATTTTGACACATTATCTAGCATTCCTTAGACCATTTATTTATAGGTTCTAAAGGATTATAAAGACATAGCACACAATCATTTAATTCAGTATAAACTGCTTTTTGATATAAAAAAGTCCTGTTTAAGTTATGCCCTTGATGAGGATAACATAAAGGAAAGGCTTCTTTAGCTCTTTGGCCTATGACACAATTTCCATACCTGAAGTTCTTTCTAACTTCTAGAGCACCTCTACTTCATTACAGTGCTATTTGCTTACAGTTTAAACTCTCCCTAAGCAAACTCTACTGAGCATGACCAGCAGTCACATCACTTCCCATAGACTGACTGCCTCCACACAGTTGAGAATCGAACATTGTCGCCACTAAGAAGCTAGGTAAAGTGATGACTCCCTGCAATGGCATCCAGCATATGACCACTTGACAGGAGTGCTGCCCACCTGAATGAGTTCAAGATGTTGATCAAGTCCCATTTGACTGAGCCTATTGTGAATCGCACACCCACTAGGTCACTTTCAACCCCCCAGAGAAAATTAGAGGGATGGCATTGAGGTAGAAGAGGAAGTTTCCCCTGAGAGAACCAGCCCACTATCTCTACCAAATAAATGCAGTGATCAAATGCCCTCTGTTATACAATTCATAATCTTTTCAAGGAAGTAATCATCATTGAAACTATTGAAATGTACATTTTACCAATTATGGGCATCATAACTTAGTAACAATACAAAAGTTTGATATAATTATTATAACATTTTTTTAAATGGTACTTGTCCCATGTTTTATAGTTTCTTGTTTCTTTCTATCTTCAGTGAAAAGTGAACATGAAAAGAAGTTCAGATATTTAGCTTTAGAGTAAGATACAATCATCATTTCGTGATTTTGCTTGCTGTAGTTGCTGAATCTCATTCTGAAGTCTTCTTATTTCAGCCTCTTCTCTCTCCCTCTGCTTTGCAGCCTCTTCCTGAAGAGTAACAAATAAAACTAAAGAGCTTAACAAAAAGTAATGTCCACATCACTGGGAGTGCAGGGTGGGGAGGATAAGCCAAAATCATTGACTATCCTCACTTATTTTTTAAAAACATATTTTTGATTGATTTCAGGGAGGGAGGGAAAGGGAGAGAGAGATAGAAACATCAATGATGAAAATCATTGATCGGCTGCCTCCTGCATGCCCCCTACTATGAATCTAGCCCACAACCCGGCATGTGCCCTTGACGAGAATCTAACCTAGGACCCTTCAGTCTGCAGGCCAATGCTCTATCTACTGAGCCAAACCAGGCATATCCTTACTTATTTTAAGCCACCAGTAACAATTCTCCCATATCTCTTCCTCTAGCTGCAGAAACATCACCATCTCTCAATTCCTGAAGGATTGGTGTTCCAAGAATTGCATCCTGAGGTCCCTTCTCCCTTCCTCCTTGGGCAATCTGAGTCACATCTTGACTTCAGTTTTCATTTCTACACAGAGGAATGTCAGACCTAATTCTTTGAGGAAAGGCTAATACAACAACTGGGTGTCTAAGTGACAACTACAATCAGGTGAGGCGTCTGAGCCTTAGATCAGGGAATTTGTTTCCAGTCTCCACAGTTATAGGGCAGGAGTGGATGAAAGACTGAGGACAGCAAGAACCCCAGGTTGACCATCTGCTCTTTAGTGTAGATCTGTATTCACAAAAATGTCTTGGAGCTTCTGGAAAACTAGGACCTACAGGTAGACTGGTCACCCTGGGGGAAGTGTTCACATAAGAATTCATACTGGGTTTGCAGAAATAAAAATACTGCAGTTCTCATTCTCTGGGAAGGCAGTTTGGATAACTTTCTAGGCTGTGTGATAGTGACATTTAGTTATCTCTTTGGAACCTAATGTTTTTAATGAGAAAAATGGGGACATAATGGTTCTGCTTCACAATGAACAGATTAGATGAGAGAATGTGCATAAAGTACTTTGTACAGTACTTGCTGCGTAGGAACTACTGCTTATTCAGTGATGATGATAATAAGGGCTTGGATGAAACAAACTCTGCAAGTTAAAAGCCTCAGAATCGGTGACAATTGAGGCAAACACAGGGACATAATATGAAATCAATTTAACAAAGTAATCTATGACCAAAGTAAGAGATTGTCTATAGCAATTAACCGCTTAAAAAAAAAGACTACTGTGAGTTAGCAATACCCTTATTTACAAAGTACAGTGCTTATTCTGTGCTCAGCACTAATCGAAACACAAATATTTACTCACTTAACTATTAAAATACCCTATAAAAGAAGTATTGTTACTGTCTCCACTTTCCACAAGTGGAAACTAAGGGACAGATAACTGGCCCAAACCATATATTTAGTAAGATGTGGAGCTGGGATTCTTACCAGGCTGTCTGACTCCAGAGTCCTTGCCCTGAGCCATAAAGTTATGCTGTCTCTCCCTCTTTGTCACAGTTTCATGCTCTAATCAATACAGAGAGGGAGATGTGATTAAAATGATGAGATGAAATAACGGGTGAGTACCTGGAGCTGACGTTCCCGAGCCATCTGTTCCTGTGCCAGCTGTTGGGCTCTGTTTATCTCCATTTGTCTCAGTTGCTCCTGATGCTGTCTCTCCCTCTCCTCCATCATTTGCTGGTTCTGCCTTTGAATCTCCTCCAACCTATGTGCTTCAGCCTTTGCAGCCTCTGCTTTCAAATATGCTTCTGAGAAAGAAGAAAATGACAAACTCCTCTAGGATTAAAGTGTCCCTTCCTTCTGTCTCCTGCTCTTATTGTTTATTACTGCTTCATAGAGAAAATTCCCTGGGGCCATTTTGCTTTTTCAGATGACAGTACACACCCACCCAGATAAAGCTTGACAAGCAAAAAGTCATCTTTGCCGTTCTTGCTCTAGTTTAAAGATCCCAGGTAAGCCAGGCCAAATTGAAAATGTACAGAAAGTTCTATCTTGCATTTCTTCCATTTTCCTCTCACCTTTCCTCTCCTTTTCCTTCGCGGTGAGAGCCAGGTCTGTCTGTAGAATGGCATCACTCACAGACTCCTTGGACTGTAAATAGTTCTGCAGAGCTTCTTCAGCCTAGGACCCCAAAGCCATGCAGTTAAAAGTAGGAAACAGTAATTGGGCATGTTGTAAACCTTTTAATTTATTTTTCTTCCCTGCATCTTTTCCTCCCCAGAACTGCTCAGCATGCACTCCGTGGAACTGTCAATCAAGCCTCTTCTTCACAGGAGTGGGCACAAACTCTGGGCTGGCTCATCAGAGCACCCAAGTTCACCCAAGTTCAGGTGAGAAAATGCTCAACATGGATGTTTTAGAGACGGATACAGATGCTGGGGAAATGCTTTCTCTCCTCTGAGACTAAGGGCAAAAGATCTAGTTAAGCTTGGAGATGTTGGTGTCCTCTTTGCTGCCATGCCTGAGAATGAAGCCAGTAGGAAAACAGAACAGAAAACTAAGTGGGAGTTGGAAAGAAAAAAAGGAAGGGGGAAATTGATGACATTGTTTAAATTCCTGAATGTAGCTGTAGTTGCAACTACATTTAAAAGTTTCATGTAAGCCAATGAATTACTCTTTTTTCCTGTTCGTTTCAATTACTGCAATTCTGTCCTATGTAACCAAAAAAGTCCCCTTGTTGCAATGAATGTTGATGGTTGCAGTAAAAGTCTGGTGATTATGGTGATAGTTCAGTTTAATTCTACAGCTATCATTAGAGTATAAATACTTTCTTCCTGTCTTCTCTGGATTTTGAAAGAAGCCCTTCCCCACTCCAAATCCCGAACAATTTCCCACAATTAATGCATGAAACAAGGAATACCTGTATTCCTTTCCTGGGCTCCTGATAGTACTTTGCCTTCAGCTCTTCTCTCTTCTGAATGAAGAGGCGGTGCCCTCCAGGCTTTGAGTAAACTCCCTGCTTCACATATTCTTCTAGAGGACCAAAAATATCTTGAAGTAAAGCTGAGCAACGATCTGATGATGCCTCCAAGTTCTGCTTACGAAAGTCATCTTGTTTTGCTTCCAGCAGGGTCTTCAAAGGGACAAAGCCCATGGAAAAGATGTCAGCAATACTTCAGTATTTCTACAAGTGATTCTCAGAGAGAATCTCTATTGATTTTCTAAAAACTAGAGAACAACAGCAAGACTATATCCTTCCTACCAAGACTAGGAAAGTTCCAAGGATGTTAAGGTATAGAAAAATGACTTTAGTTTTGTGTTCCAAATCTCCTGAAACCCATTTCTCTTGATATTTCTGCTTTAGATGTGATCTTCAGACTACAGATATCTAACCTCAGGCCCTAATTTTTTGTACAACCTACTCATTTATGACCATTCCTTATTTCTGTATTTTCCTGGCCTTGGATTCCCAACAAGGAGGTGGCGTGGAATAATTGGCTAGAATGATATGAGTGGATGCTATGAAACCTGGAGACATGATATTTTAGTAGAACCATTTGGCAATTCTGTGTACTTGATTAATATAAAAGGAAAGTTAATTAATACTTTATGGATGTAATTTTTAAAGAATAAGATTAATTTAAAAAAATTAGTCCGTGGTTGTAACATGGTGAGTTGTGAGTGTGTGAAAGTATAAAAATCCATACAACCCAGAGTAATTACATGTTGCTTGTTTGTTTGTTTTCTGAATAAAAGTGATATCTTGATCATATAAGTAAGAGTCATTATTTTGCAGTCTAGTAAAAATTGCTTTTCTTAAGTCCCCATTTTGCATTTCATAGCAATACTTGTATTACATGTAAGCCCCAGGAGCAGAGCAAAGAATATTAATTACCTCTAATTCCTTCTGGAATCTTTGGTCCACATCCTTGAAGGAATTATTGATGAAGACTTCGATGGCTTCCTTCTCACTGGTCCTGTGCAGGTCCAGCAGCTCTTGGAGGTTTTCCGTGGGCAGCTGCACCTTTTGGCCCATCTGTTGGTCATAGTGGGCAATGGCTTTTTGTATTGCAGCTGAATTCTTTATTTGGGCCAAGGCCAATACTGTATTCTCCATGCTGGGCAGGTTCCCACTGCTGATGGCATTGACATAGGTCAGCACCAGATTTTCTAGACCTTCACAGGGGAAAGAGATGCATGCATTATTTGTAGAAAAAAAGGACATGCTCTAAAATTGGATAGTTCTGAGAATGTTAATTTAACAATGCATTGCCTGAGCTTTTTCAGTATTCTGCATAGTGTTCAAGTGGCTCAAATATGTGCTTTTTGTTTGTTTGTTTTGTTTTTGAAAATTGTGTGACTAAAAAGCCAGATCTTTCTTTGGAAAAAGAAAGTGTTTAAAGGAGAAATATCAAGCTCTATGTAATCATCCTCATGCCATCTTTTTTCTATTGAGAAAAGAGGAAATGGTTAAAGTTATGCCTATTCATTTTATTAGATTGCTATAGGCCTTTCTGGCCTCTTTATTCTTTCCTTTCTCGCTACCTCAGGTTTAATTTTCCTTCAGAATTCCCTTTCTCTTCCACTTCAGTATGTAAAGCTGGTATGAGTATTAGCTGAAAAAACACAAAGTGAGCAAATTAGACTGGTTCGCCTTTACTATTTGTTAGAACTTTCCTATTTCTCATACTTTTGTTTGCATTCACTATTTTTCGAGAACATCAATTCTCAACCTTTTTCATCTCATGGCACACATAAACTATTACTAAAATTCTGCTGCACACCAAAATATGTGGGTGTTTTTTTTCCTGATCTGACAAAAAAAAAATAGGTATAATTTAGATTCATTCATGCCGGTTGGCTATTGTGTTGACTGTTATCATATTTTTATTTGACATTCTAAAGGAAAAGAAGTCAGTGCCCCTGACTAAATAGTCGGGTATTGCATGTTTTAAGAATCATTGAGGCACACTGGTTCAAAGTCATTGCTCAAGAGTATAGCAATCATTCATAGAGTTCTGAGGCATAGTGTCTTTAGAGAAAAAAATCTGGTCCAAGATGCTTTCTTAGATTTCCTTTAAAGCTCTAGACAACTTGAGCCTCTGTTTATTTAATGTTTATATCAAGTAAGTTCCATTTTAACAGAGAACCTATATGTTATCTTGTGCTTATCTAAGGCTGTGACACATAATAAGTATCCATTATATTCACGGAATAAATGTTGCCAACTCATGTGGTGAGTCCAATGGACCACTTATGAATAGAACTCTTTAACTTGATCTTTTCTTCAGATGATATTGCTATTTTATCCTAGATTAGAGGCATTACTTAAAAAATCAGTAGGAATGTTTTGGGTATCCACTGGAACTTAAAAATGTGATGTATGTAATTTTCTTGGTCATAACTGATGAAGGATTTTCAACATAGACAGTGAAAGGAAAAACTTTTAACAGTGCCCCATTCTTTATGTTGAGTTGAAGGAAAATCCTAAGGAAGGTACTCACGAGGTCCATTAACCTTGATACCTCCTGAAAGAGTTTTTGCCTTGGAATGGTGAAAGATGTAGGAACAGAAATCTGCCACTTGTTGCACAAAGTCAGGATCCAGTTCATTGTTATGAAGTGTCGGAAGATGGGCAAGCTTCTTCCGGTGAGTGGGCGAGTCAAAGACAAAGCATTTCTTTCTTGCAAAGAATGTCTGTATGCAATGACGGGGCAAATTGAAATTTTTGTGATTTTCATCAGTGTCTGGGGAAGAAAAAAATGGGCTTTATTTAGTATAGAACTAGCATTTATTTTAATGTATTTCCCATGAATAAATTTGCCTTTAACCTGATGTTATCTATTTCAAAACATCTCTACAAACTCTAAGCAAAAAGTTAAAAGGTAACCCATCAGAGAAAGGAAGAAAGAAAAGTAATTTGCTCCAAGAACATTGAGTAATTCAATCTCATATTGAATCTAATAGTTCACTTTAAATTAGTAGTGTTCATTATTTACTTGGCAGTTTAACCAAGTGATTAAATATAGGAAACTATAAATGTAACCACTTACACATAGAGATATTCTTATATTACTTCTCTCTCTCTTTCCAAAATTAAAGTCCCTGTTACCTTCTTTCAGCTTCAACGAGTTCTCCAGGTAGTCATCTGCTGTGATGTGTTTCCCGTCTGCTTCCAGGGAAAGGTAGAAATCTCTCAGAGTCCACACTAAGTCTGGACAGAAGCTCACAGCATCCGCTGCATCTTCAACCCCATCAAGATCAAGTGGAGAAACTGTCCTGAGCTGATTTGACAGTTCTATTACATAACTGAGATATAATTAAGGAAAACTGGTTGGAAATAGGACTGCATCTAAGCCCATATTGCATTCCTTACATCCTTATACCATTATGTTCTCTTTTGGCTGTAACCAATTCTTCATAACCTCAGTAAGTATAAGGGCTGTTTTTCTTGTACTTTTAATGTTTATCACGTTTTTATTTTTGTGTTTGATTCAAAAGGTTCATAAACACAGCTGGTGGGTAGAAGAGTTTTCTCTGGCTTTGGTGCCATCCTGGATCATAAAAGGATACTGCAATAGATCGATAGCCCTCTGGTCAATTTTGTTCATGGTGTTGTAAACAAAAGTACTACTCAATAGTATTGCCAGTGCAAAGATCTGAGTATCATTGTTCTGGTCACCCTAGAAGTCAAAACAAATTTAAATCATGTCTCATGGCATTCCCAGATGAGCAATCATTAAAAATAAGCCCCTGATCTACAATGTTATATGAACAAACAAAAGTGATTGTGAAAAACATATCACTTTGAATAGAATAGTTCTGTCATTAGCACTGATGATTTTTGTTGCTATTTTCATTATATTTTAATTTATATTGACACAAAAACATACATGGTGATGACTACTGAATGTCATTGGACATTTGGCATATGTTTTTGCAAATCTTCCCCTATCGCAACCATATCACTGATGACCAATTAGGGTCGCCCTTGCTGGCTGGTTTTAGGTGGAATGTTGGGGTGTCATGGATTCTGTTGTGGCTGGAGGCTCCATGGTGACCCAGCTGTCCTGTATTGATGGTCTATGGAGGTGCTATGGTCCTCTATAGAGCTGGGCTCAGGGCCCATTATTGGGCGAAGAGGCTGTGGGGCTGCTGGCCAGAGTCCACGCCTCCCTGTCCACGTCCTCCAATGGGAGATATTTGTGTGTCCATCTGTCAAAGGCTTCTTGGTGGATCTGGTATTTATAGTCAGATTTGTTCCATCTGTTCAGAGTCCACCTATGTAAGACGTGAAGTGCACCTGGCAAAGCCACTGGCCAAACAGATGGAGGAGAAATGCCAACTCATTAAGTTGAGCACGGCTAAAGAGTAGTGCAGGGGAATAGAGTCATCCTTAGACAATGCCAGGTGTGAGAAAGAGTCATTTAATATACCCAGCCTTGCCCACACTTGCAGAAAGGTGACCATGACCTACGGGGTGCTGAAGCAGGAAATTACATTCCTGGTTCATGAACTGAAGGGAGAGAGATCCAAATGCTCCAGACAAGAGGAGGAGATGGTGGAGATGCTAAAGACCCTCAGGTACCTGGAAGAGGCCGTGACAATCTCCACTTCACAAGCTGCTGTTCCAAACCTGCCAGGACACCAGGAGCCACGCCCTGATGGTCCCCTCCTCAGAGGTGGACCTGGGTCCTAAAGCAGCACTGTTCCCTCCTCTCCACTTGGGCCTCTCCAGCTGCCTGCTGTGCTGCCTGCCTCCACCTCCACCTGAGGATCCCTGAGACCAGTGGATGCATCCCTAGGCTGGACTCCTCCTCCTCTACTGTGAATATTTCTCTCTCCTCCATGTCCAGCGCGGCTAGAGAGCGGTCAGGTTCCTGAGTAGGGGCAGCTCAGGATTGAGAAAATGAAAGAAAGAGACAGTCACAGAGATGGAAAGAAAAAGCTGGAGCTGTGTGGGAACGCTGTCCTCTGATGGAGAGACAGGGGCAAGGACCCAGAGCCAATGTTTATTTTATACAGCAAAAAACAGGAAGTTTCACTAAAAGTCAAGACATAGGAGATTATGTGCATTCTTGGGTGGGCCGGAGTCCAATTCATTCCTGGTGCTTGGCTGGATTTAAATAACAAAACCTATTCCCTGGCACCTGGGCTGAAAGTCAAGCTGAGAACACTCCTGCCTTTTGGCAAAGTGTGTTTCCAGGATGTGGCTTTGCCAATGCCACTGGATTCAGCTGACAATAACTAAAGAAATGCCCATGTGCCTTCTCAGGTGCTCTCTACATTCCACAAGCTGTACACAGTGGTCAGCTCCTGCAGGACAATTCCTCCACATGTAAAGAACACAAGACTTACTGCACTCACCAAGAAATGCGGACTTCTCTACAGTCACAGAATGTTTCGATTCTCTCTTAGCAGCAGTGAAAGAAATGCTGTAAAGAGTTGTATCTTTGACTCAAATTGTCTTCATCAACCTACATTTCTCAGACTTTTGTCATCATATATGGTAATCTAAGTCAACATTAATATTTTATTATCTTCTTAACTGCTCTATTTTAATTTAAAAATATATGCAGCTTTGCAATAAAGGCATTTAATTGTCAAAAAAAGCCACTGAAATCTGGAGGTTTATACATGTAGTATTAATTATCTTATCATATTTACAAAATGGCCAATATAGTATAGTTTTTTCCAAACAAGTTACATAAGTTAATTTTTAGGAAAAGATCACTTACCATAAAAATGAAAGTTTATTTTGATTAAACTGGAGTTTGTTTGTTTATAAATATTAATCAATTATAAAACATGCATTAAACTCTATAAAATAAAATTTTAGTGTACATGAATTTTATGTACTGTATGGCATTTTCCTCAGGTTTGGGATGACTTGTCTCTCTGAATCCCAGCTCATTAGATGCTTTTTTCTTAAAGTTTATTTTTTATTGTTGGCAATATTACATATGTCCCTTATTTTTACCCCACTTCCCCCCTCCACCCAGACTCTGCCCCACACCAGGCCTTAACCACACTATTGTCTGTGTCCTTGGACTATGCTTATCTCTCTATATAAAAAGCTGTTATGCTAAGTGTCTGACCATCCAACTAGTCGCTATGACATGTACTGACCACCATGGGGCAGACGCTCAACACAGGAGCTGCCATAATGCACATTGGCCATTTAAAAATAAATGGCACTGCAGATCTGGCACCCACAAAGCAACACTCAGGATCCCCCAAGTGGGACACAGGCCCCACCACCACCCCGGAGCAACAGCCCACCAAATCACATCCATGCAGACCCTATGGCGTGAAATGTGGCCCACAGCCCAGCCCATCCTGGAAACAGTCACTGTGGGTGTTGGGTAATGATGTCACATAGCAATGCCCAGCTTCCTCTCCCTAGTGACTAGACTCCTTGAAGTTTCTTCAGCCCAGGAACGTGACTTGCTTTATAGCCAGGTGGAAACATTTTACACTTTAACCAAATGTCTGTGAAGCATTTTCCCGTGCCTCATCTCATTTGATCCTCACAGAAGTCCTGGAGTAGGTAGATAGGAGACTTGGTAGAATCCTATTTTCTTTTCATTAGCCAGAAAACAGAGATTTAGAAACTTGACCTGACTGAAAAGAAGTAAGAAATGGTGGGCCTTGAAAATGACTTCAGGTTTTCTCACTGCACATAATATAGTCAGACACTGCTGCAGTTAAATATTTTACTCTTTCTTCTCCCTGTGTGATCTATAATAATAATCTGCTTTGTGATGATATTTACTGCTGTGTTGCTGACAATTACCTGAAAGAGAAGTTGGGGTGCTTCACTGGGCTGGAAAAAGTTTAACTAAATCAGAAAGCAGGTCTAATTAAGCAAGTTTATTCTATATCTATAAAAGGCTAAATTGACTTGCACATGTGTGATATATATAAAGCTCTCACTGGTGCCAATTGCATGCATGTGTTTCGATTGATTGTGAATTTGGTTGTCACTTCTATTACAGAGAAAGGGCGAATAGCGATATTAAAATATTTCTTCTAATTAATTTCCTTTCAATGTTCACAAATCTGTGCACTGGGCCACTAGTATGCATATAAGTTCTTTGGTTAATCTCTTTCTATCCCTCTCCTACCCCTACTCCCCTCCTCTCTGAGATCTGTCAGTCTGTTCCATACACCCATCCCTCTGGATCTATTTAGTTTATCAATTTATTTTGTTCTTTAGATTCCATGACTTTGGCTTAGAAATATTTTTCTCACTTCAGGTTTCCAAACTTTGACTATTAAATATAGAAAAGGAAATAAAGATATACTCTGTTCAAGTGGAAGTAACAAAAAAACCTCGGTAAAGAATGTTCAGAGATGAGGAGGCTGATCAAAAAGGAATCCTTGTTCCTCACCTTCTCTACATCTCCCAGTCCCTCGGTGTCCAGCAGAACCAGGGTGTGGTTTGGCTCCTCTGGATGAGGCACACACCACATCCAGATTCCCTTGGTGTGAGACTGCACTGTGGATCCAACAGAGAAGCCTGCAGGGGGAGTGGAGAGGTTGTAATAGATGAGGGATCTGGAAATTAGAGATGTTCTTGACAAATGAGCTAGGGCTTAAGGAGAGCAAGATGTGGAGATGGAGCAAAGAATAACCATTATTGATCTGAACTGCAATAGAGAGATGGGAAAATAAGAGTATCAGGTACCACAGGTTGAAAACTTGATGATTTTTTAAAACAAGTATATTATGCTACTAAAATTTTAATAGTTTATAATTTTATATATGTTGTTTTATTGATGTCTTCCTCTTTATGATTAGAAAACATTTTTCTTTTTCCAAGGAGCTATTAAGTAAAAAGAAAAAGAGGTGATATTTCAGAAACAGACCTCTGTCCTTTACCTCCAAGAAGATAATTAGCCAGCTATGGCCCAAAAATTACCTTTCAATATTCCTGCCCATCTCTAACTTTCTCTCCTCATATATCTGTACTCATGCTGGGAGTGTGGGTGAAAAGGACGACTCGGCAGAGCTTAGCTGGTGTCACTCACCCTCATTTTTCCCAGCCAGTTTGTTCATCAGGTAGGATTTGCCAGTGCGGTAGAGGCCCACAATAGCCACCACGACAAGGGGCTGGGTGAAGGCAGAGAGGATCTCCAAAGCTTTCTGATTAACTACCAGTTTCCCTTCGATGTTTTCAATGAGGCAGACTGGTTCTGGCATGTGGATCTCTGAGGCCATGTCCAGGGTGTGACCTTGTCTGCAAGGGAATAGATGGGATGGATTAGAACTTCCAGTCTCTAAGCAGAGAAAGTCATTTTGCTTCCTGAACCTGGGGACATTTTACTTTCCAGCATGGCCTAAGTTTCTAAAGAAATTATTATTATTACTAGAGGCCCGATGCACAAAAATTTGTGCAAGAATGGGCCTTCCTTCCCCTGGCTGCTGGCACTGCCTTCTCTCTGGCCCGGAGCCAACTTTCCACCTTCGCATGCTGCCCAGAGGCCCGGAGTTGCTGGGTGGTGCGGAACACCTGTGTCCCACCCCACCCTGCCCGTGGCCACTTGGTGCCTCTGAATGCAAATTAACCTGCCATCTTTGTTGGGTTAATTTGCATACTCACTCCAGATTGGCTGGTGGGTGTCGTGAAGGTACAGTCAATTTGCATCTTTCTCTTTTATTAGTGTAGATTATTATTATTATTACTAGAGGCCTGGTGCACAAAAATTTGTGCACTCAGGGGGGTCCCTCAGCCCAGCCTGTGCCCTCTCCCAGTCTGGGACCCCTCAGGAGCTATCAACTGCTGGCTTAGGCCCACTCCCTGGGGAAGCAGGTATAAGCTGGCAGTCAGACATCCATCTGGCAGCCCGGGAGCTCTCGGTAGATGTCCACTTGCCAGTGGGGAGCAGGCCTAAGCTGCAGTTGGACATCCTTAGCGCTGCTGAGGAGGCAGGAGAGGCTCCCACCACCACCGCTGTCCTGGCAGCCATCAGCCTGGCTTGTGGCTGAGCAGAGCTCCCTCTGTGGGAGCGCACTGACCACCAGAGGGCAGCTCCTGCATTGAGCGTCTGCCCCCTGGTGGTCAGTGTGTGTCATAGTGAACAGTCATTCCCAGTCGTTCTGCTGTTAGGGTCAATTTGCATATTACCCTTTTATTATATAGGATTATTATTATTATTTTTAATGACAGCAAAGCAGGTCATAGGAAAATAAGTCCTAAGTCCACCAGAGGTCTAGTATAGGGTACTCTACTGCTTCTTAAATATTTATGGGCTCATGGAAAACCATTCCCTGAATCTCATCTATTGCTAGTTTGAATCTGACTCTCCTCCGCTGGTTTTTGGCTTGCTTAGTTTCTTAGTTTTTACCTCCCTGAATCCCCAAATGGAATCTTTATGAGCACTATTTATTATATTATACTTCTTGCCTTTACCCCATCTAAACTTGCTATTCTGTAATGTAGAGGTATGTCTGGACAAAGTGTATTATAAATCCTGACAGGTCATTACATAGCATTCTTGAACAAATCATAGTTGTTTAAAATAATTTTTATATAGCTATTGGTGTGCCTTTTTCAATCAAAACATTTAAGGTATGATCATTTTATGAATGAGAAAATGAGTGAAAATACTTTTCTAAAAATATATTTCTATTTATTTCAGACAGGAAGGGAGAGGGAGAAAGAGAGCAAAACATCAATGATGAGAGAGAATCATTGATTGGCTTCCTCCTGCACACCCTCTGGGTATTGAGCCCGAAACTCAGGCATGTACCCTGACCGGGAATCAAACCATGCCCTCCTGGTTCATAGGTCAATGCTCAACTGAAAAACTTATCTTTTAAATATATTTTTATTGATTTCAGAGAGGAAGGGAGAGGGAGAGAGAGATAGAAACATCAATGATGAGAAAGAATCATTGATCGGCTGCCTCTTACATGCCCATTACTGGGGATCGAGCCTGCAACCCGGGCATGTGCCCTTGACTAGAATCAAACCTGGGACCTATCCATTGAGCCAAACCAGCTAGGGCTGACAAGACTTTTAAAAATAATACTTAATCATTTATTTGGGGGCATCAATTCCTACAACCTGATAAAACATGTTTAAGCTAGCTGAGATTTAAGCAAATGCTTTCTCTTCTGCTATGCCTTATCATAAAGAACAATTTTCTTTCATTTTATAAGTGACTAGTGGTCCAGTGCACGAAATTTGTGCACATTAAAAGGGAATTAATTAGAGAGGGTAGGAACGGAAGCCTCATGTTCCCGGGCCTGCGCAGAGAGGCAGAGATGCGAGACTCACATCCCTGAGCTCATTGCCAGGGTCGGGGACATGAGCCTCATGTCCCAGGGCCTTATGGTGGGGTTGGGGATGTGAGCTCATGTGCTCGGGCCAGTGCAGGGGCAGGGATACGAGCCTCACAGCCCGGGGCCCATTGCTGGGGTTGGAGATACTAGTCTCATGTCTCTGGGCTGGCACAGGGGTGGGGACACAGCCTGCTTATCAGTTGTTACGTGTTGGCATCCTGACCACTTTGCATATTATCCTATTATAAGTATAGACTAGAGGCCTGGTGCACAAAAATTTGTGCACTCGGGGGTGTCCCTCAGCCCAGCCTGTGCCCTCTCTCAGTCTGGGACCCCTTGGGGGATATCCACCTGCTGGCTTAGGCCTGCTCCCCGGGGGATTGGGCCTAAGCTGGCAGTCAGACATCCCTCTGGCAGCGCAGGAGCCCTCGGGGGATGTCCACTTGCCAATGGGGAGCAGACCTAAGCTGTAGTCAGACATCCTTAGCGCTGCTGAGGAGGAGGGAGAGGCTCCCACCACCACCGCTGTACTGGCGGCCATCAGCCTGGCTTGTGGCTGAGCAGAGCTCACCCTGTGAGAGTGCACTGACCACCAGGGGGCAGCTCCTGCATTGAGCGTCTGCCCCCTGGTGGTAAGTGTGTGTCATAGTGACCAGTCATTCCCAGTCTTTCTGCTGTTAGGGTCAATTTGCATATTACCCTTTTATTATATAGGATAGAGGCCTGGTGCATGGGTGGGGGCCAACTGGTTTGCCCTGAAGGGTGTCCCAGATCAGGGTGGGGGTCCCACTGGGGTTCCTGGCCAGCCTGGTTGAGGGGCTGAGAGCGGTTTTCAGGCTGGCCAAGCCCCCCAGCGGGAACCCTCACCCCATGAGATTTTGGCCAGCCTGGGTGAGGGGCTGATGGCTGTTTGCAGGTTGGCTACAACTCCTTCAGAGTGGGGGTCCCCACTGGGGTGCCCGGCCAGCCTGGGTGAGGGGCTGATGGCTGTTTGCAGGCTGGCCACCCCCCCAGTGGGGACCCTCACCCCATGAGGGTGTGGCCATCCCGGGTGAGGGGATGATGGCTGTTTGCAGGCTGGCCATGGCCCCAAGCAACCCAAGCTCCCAGTGGAGGCTGGCTGGAAGCAGGTATCTGGGATTTATTTATCTTCTATAATTGAAACTCTGTTGCCTTGAGTGGAGGCCACAGCCAGCCAGGGCAGGCAGGAAGCTTGGCTTCCTCCATTGCCGGGGCAACTAAGTCTCCTGCTTGCTCCAGCTCCGTGGCTGCCGGCCACCATCTTGGTTGGGTTAATTTGCATATAGTCGTTCTGATTGGCTGGTGGGCGTGGCTTGGTCATAGAGGAGGTGTGGTCAATTTCCATGTTTCTCTTTTATTAAATTAGATTATTTACTACAGAAGCTAAAACCCACCATCTGCTTGACTTTTTCTTTCACTGAAATCTTATAATAAGCACATCTGGATTTCCTTATTAGTTGACTATGAAAACTGCTTTTGAAAAATTATAAATATACCTTCTCCCCATTTCCTTATAGCCAGTGTCCTGGAGATCATCCAGGTATGGATAGATAAAAACAGAACTGCTTGGGAGCAGAAAATTGCAAATGGCATAGCACCAGGGAATCAGAAAATGCCTAGTTCAAGCCAGGTCCAGAAACAGCGGGTTCCATGTGATTTTGCAGATTCAAATGCCAAGTTTCATTTCTTTCTAGTTCACTTCCCATGCAATATTAGAAAATTATCTTGTGGAGTTCTGTTTGTGTGATTTGTATATAGCAGGGGTCATAATATTTTTAGATTAGAAAAATAGGGGGACTGGCAGTGATGATCTAAAACAATTAGCTAGGAAAGCAGAAGGTACACAATCTAAATCTATTTGCGGATAATGGGGGCTGATAAGATACTGCATTTCAGGATGTGGTCACTAATGGGAGAGAGAACTAATTTGTCTGAATTCTCAGACCTCCCAATGAATAACATTAGATCTGTATATCTACATTAATAAAAGTGTTTTGTAGATTGTTCCCAATTGTTATCTGGTTAACATTTTTAACACTTTTAGGAAAGCCCAATCTGCAAAATCTTTACAAATTAAATGTGTTCAAGTCCTATACTTACCTATTGCTCTGCCTTTTATAACTTAGCCTGTGATGCATTCTCCCTAACACTGTTAGAGGCCCATTAACTTTCATCAATGAAAATAATGTAAGAATGCATTTCACACACGCATGCACACACACACATACACATACTTGTTTTGGCTTAAAAGTTAGTCACACCTGATTTCCAATCCTAGCTTTGCAACTGGATGAATGATATCGCATTTCACTCAACACTCTAAGACTTTTTTCAAAATAATGGAATAAGTTAATTAATGTCTATTTATATCAGGACTACTGAAGCATAGAAACTGCCATCCTCTATGAAACTACTGTTTGAAACTCTCTGCTATTGTTAGATAGTCCCTAGTCTTGCAAACTCTGTCATTATAAACTCTGTCACTTTAAGACAGTCTGTTATTCTATAAAATGACTTTGTTTTTAGTTCAAATAATAAAAAAAGATAAACTTAACTGTCTGACCTTGCAAGCTAGCCATCCAATGTAATAGATAATTCCCATATTCTTATGCCAAGTACAAACTCATAATGTATTCAATGTTACAACTGTCTGTAACAGTAACTCACACAGGGCCCTTTGTAATATCTGCAAACAAAGAGGCTCAAAGAGTATAAATACGGGAGACTTCCTGTATGTGGTGTTCAGAATTTGACAGAGGTAATCTGCTCTGAACCTGCGCACAATAAAGATGACTCCTAATTGCCTCATTAAGCATCTTGTCCAGCTCACTGATTTGAGATACAACAGTACTGCTAGCTTAAGAGAGAGAGAGAGAGAGAGAGAGAGAGAGACAGATATATACAGAGCCAGATCTGTAGGAACATAAAAAGAAATCTGTAAAGAAGGAAAATGCCAAGAAATCTTTTTTGAAGGCTCAGAAGTGCTAGTGATGGGGTTTCTAGAAGAAAATATTGCTATCTTCAGCCATAAAATTCTAGTTGTGTTGTTTTTAAAATTGTTGTTTGCTTTCGCTTTAATTTGTGTTGTTCCTTGGTTTGAATTTGGAGGAAGAGAAAGAGGCTCTTATCAAGGAGACAAATGGGAACTGAACAAGAAGGAGATGCATGGAGCTTGTGATAAGAAATTCAAAGGAGGAGAGAGTTCTGAGGAGTAAACAAAATTACCAGGCTCTAATGAGGGTCAAGTTGCGCCAACTGTTGAAGCAAGTGATAGTAATAACAGAGGCATTAGACTAGTAGAAACAATCCAACATAAAGGGCCTTAAGGAAAGAGTGGGTGCCAAGAAATCAAAACTAATTGATTCATGCTATTTCTAAAGGAAAAATCCACCTTCAAACAATGTCCAAGACTATGACTAAAAATATATAGTTGTTTTCATGAAAGCTCTTTATTATTCATTTTAGCTTTTAACTTTTTTTGGCCTTAACGATGTGAACCAGCTATTTACATTGCATATCGTTCATTGCTCTTTCTCACAAAAATAATAGTTATAGCTGTTGAAATTTTCAGGATGACGTTTGAACTGACTTAATCAGGGTTTATCAAAGATTAAGATAACTGAAGTGGCAATTATGATCCCCATAGGTCATAAATTGGCAAAGGAAGAAAAACAGTGTTAAGACATTTCAAACTCTGGTTAGTCTCTACACATGCTTCTGTGTAGCTCAGCAGTAAGAAAATGTAGCTGGCACTTAATGAATGCTGCTTCCTGTCTGACGGCACCTCAGTTTTGTTTTTAATTAAGTCTGATATCCCACACCTGTTATGGATAAAATGTTTTTAAAACCTCCCTTTTACCACCCTGGCCCCAATCTTACCTTGACTATAAAATCAACAGCAGGTATCTTTTAGAGCTGGTAACAAAGCTGCTTCACGAGATTGTTGTGAGTCCTAACTCTCTCAGTTTAGCTGTGCTGGTTTCTGGTAAACTTCTTCCTGAACAAATCCTGGGGATTTTAGTTTTCTTCATAGTCCCCTCCCCCTGACACACAGAGAGAGCAGAGGATTAGAAGTTGGTTTCCCAACCTCACTAAAGGAAACTGAAAGACCAGGAGGCAAGCTCACTGACTGGGCAGTTCATGTCCCAGGTGGTGCCTACTGGATGTATTTAGCCTGATTTCTCAGAAATTGCATAATGTTAGTGAAAAAGAGTTTCAATTTTCTTTTCTATTTCAAACTGTCATCAGGGCTATGAGAATCCATAGTTCTACAGTTAATAACTCTAACTATGTCTGAACTATGTAAAGATACATTTTTTTCCTTTTCAAGAAAGTGACCATGCTTGTATTTTGCATTAAAGATATTGATAGAATTTTCTCTGGTAAAATCGAGTTTGACATATATAGAATACATTGCTGTATAGTGTTGATGAAAAATTAAATTACTAAATAGATAAGCCAAATGCTGAACAATTTTAAAGAATTGAAAGAAAAGTCTCTTCAGTAAGTGGTATTAAGAAAACTGAACAGATACATGCAAAAAAATAGATGAGATTTTTACAACATATACAAAAATAAATTCAAAATGGATTCAAGACTTATATGTAGCAACTGAAACCTTAAAACTTCTAGTAAAAAATATGGCCAGTAAACTCTTTGATATCAGTCTTAGCCATATATTTTTTTTGAATATGTTTCCTCAGGCAAAAGCAACAATAGCAAAAATAAACAAATGGAACTACATCAAATTAAAAATCTTTTGCACAGTAAAGGAAACGATCAACAAAATGAAATGGAACCTACTGAATAGGAGATATTTGCAAATAATATCTACACTAATAAAAGAGAAACATGGTAATTAGCTTACGACCACTACCCTTCCCATTGGCTAATCAGCATATCCTTATGCAAATTAACTGTCAGCAAAGATGGCGGCTGGCTGCCAGGCAGCTGGAAGCGAACATGAGGCTTGTTTGCTCCAGTGACTGCAGACTCCAACGTTCCCCGCCTGACTTGCCCGCCTCTGAGCTGCAACTCTAAGAAACTTTGTAACAAATATAGAAGCTAAACAAAACCCCAGAAACCAGCTTTCAGCCAGCCAGGATCTCAGAGCTGGAGTTATACATTGTTTCGATTATAGAACGCAATCAGCAGCGGAAGCCTCAGAGCTAGAGCCAGAGCTAAAGCTGGCCCAGAATAAAAAAGAAAAAAAGGAGCTTGAAAGCAGCCCTCAGCCCCTCACCCAGACTGGCCAGGCACTCCAGTGGGGACCCCCACCCTGAAGGGTGTGTGACCAGCTGCAAACAGCCATCATCCCCTCATCCAGACTGGCCAGGCACCCCAGTGGGGACCCCCCCTGATCCAGGACACCCTTCAGGGCAAACCAGGCCTCTATCCTATATAGTAAAAGGGTAATATGCCTCCTAGCACCGGGATCAGGGAGCCGCAAGGCCTCCTGGCACCAGATCAGTGTGACAGGGGGCAGCGCCAAGATGGCGGCCTGCAGCCATGCACTGAAGCGAGCAGGGAGGCTTGCTTGCTCCAGTGACTGCGGACTCCAACGTTCCCCGCCTCACTTGCCGGCCTCTCAGCTGCAACTCTAAGCAACTATGTACTATGTTGCAAGTAAGAAGCTAAGCAAAACCCCAGAAACCAGCCAGACTGAAAGCCAGACGGACCGCAACATTGTATCGATGTTTTCAGCAGCGAGGCCTCAGAGCTAAAGCTGGCCCAGAATAAAAAAAAAAAGAAAGAAAACAAGGAGCGGTTGGGAGCTTCAGTCACTCGCCACCTGGAAAACAGCCCTCAGCCCCTCACCCAGACTGGCCAGGCACCCCAGTGGGGACCCCCACCCTGATCCAGGACACCCTTCAGGGCAAACCAGCCAGCCCCTACCCATGCACCAGGCCTCTATTCTATATAGTAAAAGGGTAATATGCATGACAGGGGGCAGCGCCCAAACCCCCTGATCACCCTGCAGCTCTGTGTGTGACAGGGGGTGGGGCCACAACCTCCCTATCTGCCCTGCTCTGTTTGTGACAAGGGAAGTCGCCCCAACCCCCTGATCAGCCCTGCTCTGTGCCTGAAATGGGGGAGCTCCCCAATCCCCTGATTGCCCTGCGGCTCTGTGTTTAACTGGGTGCAGCGCACCAACCCCCGCCCCCCGCCCCCAGGCCCTGCTCTGAGTGTGACAGGGTAGAGCCATAATCTCTCCATTGGCCCTGCCCCGATTGTGACAGTGGCGGCACCCCAACCACCTGATCGGCCCTGCTCTATGGGTGATAGCGGGTGGCGCCACAACCCCCCTCCACAGGCCTTGCTCTGTGTGTGACAGGGTAGAGCCATAACCTCCCCATTGGCCCTGCCCTGAGTGTAACAGGGTACAGCGCCCCAACCCCCTGATCTGCCCTGCTCTGTGTGTGACAGGGGGCAGTGCCCCAACTCCCCTATTGGCCCTACTCTGTGCGTGACAGGGGGGAGCTCCCCAACCCTCTGATAGGCTCTGCTCTGTGAGTGACAGGGGGCAGCGCCCCAACCCCCTGATTGGCCCTGCTCTGTGCGTGACATGGGGTGGCGCCACAACCTCCCCATCGACCCTGCCTTGAGTGTGACAGGAAGCAGTGACCCAACCCACCAATCGGCCCTACCCTGAGCATGACTGAGGGTGGCATCGCAACCTCCCGATCCGCCCTGCTCTGTACATGACAGGGCGGCACACCAACTCCCCAATCGGCCCTGCTCTGAGCCTGACCAGGGGCTGCACTTTGGGATTGGGCCTGCCCTCTGCCACCTGGGAGCAGGCCTAAGCCAGCAGGTCATTATCTCCCGAGGGGTTCCAGGCTGCGAGAGGGCACAGGCCGGGTTGGGGGATCCCTCTTCCCACACCCCCCGAGTGCACAAATTTTTGTGCACCGGGCCTCTAGTATATATATATATCTGATTTCATAGAGATGAAAAGAGAGAGATAGAAACATCAATGAGAGAGAAACATCAATCAGTTGCCTTCTGCATACCCCCCAGTGAGGATCAAGCCTTCAACTCAGGCATGTGTCCTGACAGAAAATCCAACCAGTAAGCACCTGAGCCACACCAGCCAGGGCACTATATCTATCTATCTATCTATCTATCTATCTATCTATCTATCTATCTATCATCTATCTATCTACCTATCTATTTATCTATCTCTACCTAATCTATCATCTCCATCTTATTGGTTCTGTTTCTCTGCAGAAGCCTGATTAATAAATGCTCCAAAGGGACAATCAGGTCAAGGAGTGAGTCCATTACATTTCTATGATCTGAGATTTGGGTGGTTTTCCCAGGCTATCTGAGATCATACTGGGTCATTGTTTGATCCCTTGCAGCATCACTTTTGCAGTCATGCCGTAGGTGACCTCTCAGTTTTATATGATAATTCATCTAAGATAGAGTGAAAGACAACAGCTCCTATAAACCCCACTCCGAAATACAGCCTATCCAAAAAGCATTGGTGAATGTACCAGATGCCTCTGAAGATGTGTGGAGGGGGCATCTTTTTTCCCTAAGATTTTTTGCCCATCGTACCCTGATTGGGAACACAAGCCTTCAATTCCCCCGAAGATCATTCTCTTTCTCCCTGATGCCTCTATTCTTTCCTCTTTATTATTCTACTAGTATCTGCTTTCCTCTATCCACTAACTTGCTTTTTGGAGGAAACATAATTACTTTCACAAAGTAATTTAGAAGTCATTTTTTATTGCTTAGGTTTGTGCTAGATTCACATCCCTGTATTAGCCACCTCTGCTTCAGTAGGCATGTCAATTAATTTTTTACAAACATGCAAATTTTCCTCTATCAGGGAAAAACAGCAAAATAGAGTTAGTATTGTCAATAGAGCAATGTACAAAGGAGCCAGAGGCCTTCAGGAAGCTGAGATGAATACACACACTACATGTGAAACTGAACTTTTCAAGTGGGTTAAACCAAACTCCCACATCCTGATACAGTTCTTGGAACTGGCCTACATCACTGAACTCTGTGAAAAAGAAGTTTTTCACCTAGCAAGAGACATAAGCAATCAATCATGTACACCATAGTTTGAATCTGCTTGAAAGCACCAATCAAAACTATTTCAAAACAACTTGTGTTAACTCCTTTGAAATCTCACCTTTTTCTGTCTTCATAAACTCTGTCCCTATTTTTCCCTCCTGGATTTCTATCCAAATCTTTGTCACCTAGATGGCAATTTTTTTAAAGGATTTGTTTGCCATGCAGTTCTTTGTTGAAATTGATTGATGCCACTCTAGCAAGAATGTTTGAGTAAGGTGTTAAAATAATAAATATTTTATTTATAGTTTTTATTTTATAATAGAGGCCTGGTGTATGAACATTCATGCACTGGAGGGGGCGTCCCTCAGCCCAGCCTGCCCTCTCTCATCAGTCTGGGAGCCCTCAGGGGCAGGAGGTGACCCAGTGATCAAGAGAAGGCAATACACCCATCACACCTTTGCTGCAGCCACTGCCGGCAGCACAAGCCTTGGCTGGCCTTGATTACCTGACCCTCGGGTGGCCCTGGGCATCTGGGAAGCTGCCATCCGAGGTTTGCCCATGCCTTGGGCCCACTCTGGGCGACTGGACAGCCGACATGATATCCAAGGCTTGCCTGCACCTTGGGCGTTGGCTGGACAGCCGACATGACATCCGAGGTTTGCCTGCACCTCGGAACAGCCGTAGGCAGCTGGGCACCTGACATCCAAGGCTTGCCTGTGCCTCGGACCGGTTCTGGGTGGCTGGGGAGCTGAGGTCGGGTATAGCAGCACCAGGAGCCTGCCACCGCCCAGTGGTGGTGAAAGGACTGGGGGACTCCAGTGGGGCTGAGGGAACTGGGAATAGCCATCTTGTGGCTATGGGCTCTGCCATCTTTGTGACAGCATGACGGTCAGTTTGCATATTCCCTCTTTATTAGATAGGACTAGAGGTCTGGTGCACAAATTCATGCACATTGAAAGGAAATCAAGTAGAAGAAATATTTTAATATTGCTATTTTCCCTTTCTTTAAATAGAATATCAACCAAATTCACAATCAACAATGATAGATCGAAATACACGTGTGCAATTGGTGCCAGCAAGAGCTTTATGTTCTATATACTAAAAGCCTAATATGCTAAATGTCTGGTCATTCATTCAACCAATCAAAGCATAATATGCTAATGATATGCTAAGGCCACTCAATTGCTTACTATGATATGCACTCACCACCAGGTGGCAGACAGTCAACTGGTCAACCAGTCGCTATGACGTACACTGACCACCAAGGGGCAGACACTCCCACTGGTAGGTCAGCTTATTGCTAGGGTCTGGCTGATCGTGACTGAGTGAGATGGGCCGGACACACCCTGGAGCCCTCCCACAGTCCCTCCCCAGCTGGCCAACATCCCACATCCCTCTCCAGCTCTGATCGTGCACCAGTGGGGTCCCTTGGCCTGGCCGCACCCTCTCACAATCCAGGACCCCTTGTGGGATGTCAGAGAGCTGGTTCCAGCCCGATCCCGCAGGTCAGGCCGAGAGACCCAACTGGTGCACAAATTCCTGCACTGGACCCCTAGTATATAGATAAACTTGCTTAATTGGACCTGCTTTCTGATTTAGCTAAACTTTTTCCAGCTCAGTGAAGCACCCCAAATTCTCTTTCAGGTAATTGTCAGCAACACAGCAATAAATATCAACATGAAGCAGATTATTATTGTAGATCACACAGGGAGAAGAAAGAATAAAATATTAAACTGTATTATTATTTGATTATATTCTGTGCAGTGAGAAAACCTGAAGTCATTTCCAAGGTCCACCATTTCTTTTTTTCTTTTTTTTAAAATATATATTTTATTGTTTACAGAGAGGAAGGGAGAGGGATAGAGAGTTAGAAACATTGATGAGATAGAAACATCAAACAGCTGCCTCCTGCACACCACCTACTGGGGATGTGTCCACAACCAAGGTACATGCCCTTGACTAGAATCGAACCTGGGACCCCTCAGTCTGCAGGTCGATGCTCTATCCACTGAGCCAAACCAGTTAGGGAAGGTCCACCATTTCTTATTTCTTTTCAGTTGGGTCAAGTTTCTAAGCTTTCTGAATCTCTGTTTTTTGGCTAATGAAAAGAAAATAGGATTCTACCGAGTCTCCTCTCTACTCCAGGACTTCTGTGAGGATCAAATGAGATGAGGCACGGGAAAATGCTTCACAGACATTTGGTTAAAGTGTAAAATGTTTCCGCCTGGCCATAAAGCAAGTCATGTTCCTGGGCTGAAGAAACTCCATTGGGGCTAGTTGCTAGAGAGAGGAAGCCAGGTGTTGCTACAAGATGTCATCATGCATCACCCACAGCCACTGTTTCTGGACTGGGCTTGTCTGTGGGATGCATTTTGCACCATGGGGTCTTAACAGTGTTGGCTGTGATTTGGTGGGCTGTTGCTCCGGGGTGGTCACGGGGCCTGTGTGTTGCTTTGTTGGCACAAGGTCCTTGGTGCCGTTTCTTTGTAAATGGCCAATGCACATCATGGCAGCTCCCGCATTAAGCATCTACCCGCTGGTTGTCAGTACAAGTCATAGCAACCAGTGGGACTGTCAGAGGGACAGTTAGCATATTAGCGTTTTACATATGGCGATTATTCTAGTACCTCTACCATTACAAGGCAGAAGGAGATTGTATTAAAAATGGTGAGAGTTGTACCCTGGCCTATTGGCTCAGTTAATTGGATCACGCCCAGTACACCTCAGGTCTGATTTCTTGGTAGGGCATATACCCAGCTTGAAGGTTTTATCCCTGGTTGGGCATGTCTGGGAGGCAACCAATCAATGTTTCTCATGTCAATGTTTCTCTCTCTCTCTCTCTCTCTCTCTCTCTCATCTTGGTCACATTGATGAAGCACATTGCCATGGTAGAAAAGCTCACATGGAAAGGAATTGAGGGTGCTCTCTCAACAACAGCAAGTGAGAAACTAAGGACTTTAGTCCAACAATCCATATTGAAATTAATCCTGTCAATAACAATGGGAGCGAGATTGAGAAGTGAATCCTTCCCCAGACAAGGTTTGAAATGACTGTAGTCCAAATGGGCACTTTGATTGCAGCCTGGAGAGACCCTGAAGCAGAGGGCCCAGAGAATCCACACCCAGATTCCCTTTTTGTTGTGCTTATTCAAGACTCTTGCTTATTTTTCTAATAGATTGTTTGGCTTATTTTTTCTTGATATAAAAATTAGTTTACATATTCTGAATGTGAGCTGTGTTTTAAGTTCTTAATTTTAATGTATATTCATCAATACATTTTTTCTGTTTAGTATTCTTTGTCCTGTTTTCCACCCTGAAGGACATAGAAATAAACTCTTTAATATTTATTAAACCTATTTTCTTTCATATTTTGACCTACAACCCTGCCTGCAACTAATTTTCTCTATCTATTTTTAATTACAGTTGACATACAATATTACATCAGTGTCACATGTGTAGCATAATGATTAGACATTTATATAACTTACAAAATGATCTCCCCAATAAATCTAGTAATCACCTGAACACTATATGTAGTTATTACAATATTATCAATTATATTCCCTATGGTGTACTTTACATCCTCATTACTATTTTGTAGCTCTTAATATGCACTTCTTGATCCCTTCACTTTTTCCACCCACCTCTTCAAGAATTTTGGAGTAAGATGTTTCCATCTGACAATCATTAATTTGTTCTCTGTATCGATGAGTATATTTCCAATTTATTGGTTCATTTATTTGTGATTTAGATTCCTCAGATAAGTGCAATCATACCGTACTTGTCTTTGTCTGAGTGATTTCATGATGTTCAACCAACTGAGCCACACCAATTAGGGCAAGTATGGTTTAAGAAGATGCCTATATAAGTGCCAAATTGACAAGGGGTTAACTTATGATGGTTAGTTTTAGGTGTCAATTTGACTGGCTATGGAGTGCCCAGATTAAACATTATTTCTGGGTGTGTCTGAGCAGCTGTTTCCAGATGAGATTAGCATTTGGATTGGTGGACTCAGTAAAGTAATTGCCCTCTCCATTGTAGGTGGGCATCATTCAATGCACTGAGGACTTAAAAGAACAAAGAATAGTGGGAGGATGAATTCATATGTCTTTTGTGTGTGTGTGTGTGTGTGTGTGTGTGTGTGTGTGTGTGTTTTTCTACCTCTCACTGTTGAGCTGGAACATCCCATCTCCTGCCCTCAAACTGGGATATACAACATAGGCTTCCCTGATTCTCAGGCCTTGGGACTTAAATTAAGTACACCACCAGATTTCCTGGGTCTCCATCTTGCAAATGGCAGATCATGGGACTTTTCAGCCTTCATAATCACATATATTGAATATATATATATATATATTACTAATTTCAGAGAGATGAAAAGAGAGAGAGATAGAAACATCAATGAGAGAGAAACATCAATCAGTTGCCTTCTGCATAACCCCCACTGATGATCAAGCCTTCAACTCAGGCATGTGTCCTGACAGAGAATCTAACCAGCAACCACCTGAGCCACACCAGCCAGGGCACTATATATCTCTATCTATCTATCTATCTATCTATCTATCTATCTATCTATCATCTATCTATCTATCTTTCTCTATCTAATCTATCATCTCCATCTTATTGGTTCTGTTTCTCTGCAGAAGCCTGATTAATAAATGCTCCAAAGGGAAAATCAGATCAAGGAGTGAGTCCATTACATTTCTATGATCTGAGATTTGGGTGGATTTCCCAGGCTATCTGAGATCATACTGGGTCATTGTTTGATCCCTTGCAGCATCACTTTTGCAGTCATGCCGTAGGTGACCTCTCAGTTTTATATGATAATTCATCTAAGATAGAGTGAAAGACAACAGCTCCTATAAACCCCACTCCGAAATGCAGCCTATCCAAAAGGCATTGGTGAATGTACCAGATGCCTCTGAAGATGTGTGGAGGGGGCATCTTTTTTTCCCTAAGACTTTTTGCCCATCGTACCCTGATTGGAAACACAAGCCTTCCATCCCCCCAAAGATCATTCTCTTTCTCCCTGATGCCTCTATTCTTTCCTCTTTCTTATTCTACTAGTATCTGCTTTCCTCTATCCACTAACTTGCTTTTTGGAGGAAACATAATTTAGAAGTCATTTTTTATTGCTTAGGTTTGTGCTAGATTCACATCCCTGTATTAGCCACCTCTGCTTCAGTAGGCATGTCAATTAATTTTTTACAAACATGCAAATTTTCCTCTATCAGGGAAAAACAGCAAAATAGAGTTAGTATTGTCAATAGAGCAATGTACAAAGGAGCCAGAGGCCTTCAGGAAGCTGAGATGAATACACACACTACATGTGAAACTGAACTTTTCAAGTGGGTTAAACCAAACTCCCACATCCTGATACAGTTCTTGGAACTGGCCTACATCACTGAACTCTGTGAAAAAGAAGTTTTTCACCTAGCAGGAGACATAAGCAATCAATTATGTTTAGCATAGTTTGAATCTGCTTGAGAGCACCAATCATAGCTCTTTCAAAACAGCTTGTTTTGAAATCCCCCCCTTTGTCTGTATTCATAAACTCTGTCCCTCTTTCACTCTTGGATTTTTATCCAAATCTTTGTCACCTAGGTTGCATTTTTAGAAAATAAAATATTTGTTTGCCTTGCAGTTCTTGGTCAAAATTGATTAACATGACTCTAGCAAGAATGTTTGAGTAAGGTGTTAAAATAATAAACATTTTGATTTACATTAGTATAATATATTATCTATTACCTCTACCACTGCAAGACAGAAGGCAGTTGTATTAAAAATGAGAAAGTTGTGCCTTGGCTGGGCTGTTCAGTTGGTTGGATTGTCATCCTGTACACCAACAGGTTGAGGGCTTGATTCCTGGGTAGGGCACATACCTTGGTGGCAGGTTCAATCCCCTATTGGGTTGAATGCAGGAGGCAACTGATTTATATTTCTTTTACATCTATGCGTTTCTCTCTCTCTCTCTCTCTCTCTCTCTCTCTCTCTCTTTCTCTCTCCCTTCCTCTCTCTCTAAAATCAATAAACATATCATATCTCATCTGGTGATAATAAAAAAGAAATGGTGAGAGTCATGACTTGTGCAGCCACCCTTACTTTGGAAACTGTTGGAAAATGTACTGTGTGAAGACAGAGGCATGCAGCTTAAATATTAGTAGAATTACATATTTTGAGGACTCTGGGTCTTCTTTTTTATACAAACCCTCATACATATTCATTTTAATCTGGTTTTGAAACAGATTACAATGAATGAAACACAATATTAAGTAAAACATAAGACAAACTCTGGGCTGACAAATAAATGTTGTTTGGAAAAACAATATTATCTCAGTTTTGACTCAATATAAATCTAGTGAATAGAGAAAAATGCCTCCTAATTATATTGTAGATTCAACATAAATTGAAGGTATTGTAATACCCAATGGAGGACTTTGTTTTTCAGGCTAAAAAATATCTAGAATATAGATTTCATGAATTTTAAAACTTTACCTTTTGTTGTAAATATAGAAAGAAAATTATGAACAAAATTATGACTGCTAATGCTATTGGCTTTTCATTAGAAACCAAACATTTAGCTGATTAAAGAACAGAAATAAAAAATCTTGCCTAGCCAAAGTGGTTCAGTGGTTGAGTATTGACCTATGAACCAGGAGGTCACAGTTCAATTCCATGGTCAGAACATATGCCTGGGTTGCGGGCTCTCTCCTCAGTGTGGGGTATGTAGGAGACAGTCGTTCAATGATTCTTTCTCTTCATTGATGTTTCTATCTCTCTCTCTCCTTCTCCCTTCCTCTCTAAAATTAATAAAAATACATATTTTTTAAATCTAGACAATAACTTACTGTCTTTCATTTTGCTCTAAATTTAGCAGAAGTAGCATAAAATAATCATGAATTAGACATCTACTCAAGAGAGTCTTGTGTTAATCACAAAGAATACTTTATCAAAATATATTCTTAGAGTCTATACATTTGGTAAAGATTAGTCATGGAGTTTAAAAATTCATCTTTAATGGCATAAATATGTTAACTGGTGTCCAATACTGGGATTCCATTTTTTAAAATATATTTTTATTGATTTCAGAGAGGAAGAAAGAGGGAGAAAAAGATAGAAACATCAATGATGAGAGAGTCATTGATTACCTGCCTCCTGCGCACCCCTTACTGGGGATCGAGCCCAAAACCAGGACATGTGCCCTTGACTGGAATTGAGCCCGGGATCATTCTGCCCGCAGGCTGACGCTCTACCTACTGAGCCAAACAAGCTAGGGCTGGGATTCCATTTTAAAAGAAATCTCTCCAAGCAAAAGGCAATAGGTCCTAGTGACTTGTACTAGAATATTTACATCAACAGAAATAGCTTTGTAACACACACCAGAATACAAATACATTTTTAAAACAGTAATACCGGGGGAAAAGACAGGTACCAAATACAGCCAGTGACTACTCGCAATGTGATAAGAGGACAGGAAGATAATTCAGAGTCACAGATACTTCCGCACCTCCATTTTAGCTTGTGGTTTCGGCATCATTCTACACCTAGCCCCATTTCAGAGATGAGCAAGCGGGAAAATTAAGTATTTTGTTTTATGTTTCCTTTGATTGCCTCACCCTCCAGTACAGGTACTAACATAACAAGAAGAAATAAGGACTGGAGGATAATGAATATGACACCTGGCTAATCCAAAGCACAAACCAATCAGACACTGAGTAATCAAAAACCAAAAACCTTTTAGCCAAACTGCCTAGTGGGTCACACATTTCATAACAATGCCTTTGAGTTTCCATAGGAAGCAGAAACATCATGCAAATTACAGACACATTTTAAAACAAACCCTTGGGTATAAACATATCAAAAGCATAAAATATAGATTGTTTGGTTTCAGGTCTAAACTCTAAACACAGCCACTGGACCCATGCTAAGCCCTCTATTCAGAAGTCATCTTCACTATATAGTGGCAGAACTGTGTATGGTTTCTATAAATTATATATTTGAAAAGTGTGTTGTCATCATTAACTCTTGTTACTCCTACTGACTTATGCAGTCACCAGCTTTATCTGGGTCTTTTCTATCAATTTTAATCCACTTCTTTTCTATTTCAACCTGGATGTTGTAGGAAGCTCTCTGTTGTAGCAGAACGTGTTTCTGTGGCTGCATATCACTCTCCACCCCCAGAGACCTAATCTTTGTCCTTGAGGCACAGTTGTCAAGCATCCCAAACTGAATAGTAGCAAATGGATACCAATCAGAAGAAATTTCTTGGTATGATCCAAGTTCTAGTTTGTATGACAAACAATGGGGATGATCAGGACTTCAATGTTTATCAGGAAGCCGGTCTATTTTCCATACCACAGTAGGCACTCTCATATTTTGCTGACCCCACAGCAGCCTGTATGACAGGTTCAGATTCAGGTTCATGTAAACTCCCCAGAAATGCCCGCCAGTTTATTTGGGCTTTCAGGGACTTCTTCCTCTGGAGGTTTATGGGCCAGAGAGCCTTGATCCACTGCGATGGGACAGAAAGTGTACAATTATGTTGTCACAGGACCTCAGGGAACTGGCATGAGATGATCTCTGAAGCGATGAGGCCAGGTTGACAAAGGTCTGAAGCTCCACATATGCCCCCTGGACAACCACTACAGACCTCAGGGAAAAGCGAAGGTCTTCCCCATTATATGAGGTCTTGAAATGCATCAGCTTAAACCAGCAGGAATCCAGAGGTACAAACTTAATGATTCTTGATTACTCAGATTCTTGTGCTTTCACACACTTATGAAAAGTATATTCAAGAATATCAATCCCCTTCTTTTCTAGGTCAGCTTCAAAACAGTGTTCATTTCACTTTTGCAGCTCAAGATCATTCAGTGTTAAAAATCACTTCCTGTTTCCATTCATAAAGCAGAGGCAAGAAATCTGAGTTATCACAGCACTTTCAACCAATTTTCCTTCTTCTTTAGTGATTTTACCTACAAAGTTGTCCACAATTTCAAGGGAAATTTCTTGCTCCTCATAGTTCATTCTTGGTTGTGAAATAGCTGGCAGCTTCATTAGCTCCTCCTCCACAGTAGTCAGAAAGTCGAGGAAGTCATGGTACTTTGTGGACCCCAACTTTAGCATCTCTTCTATGTCTGGCTTATGAACTAATTCTGTGCTAGAATAGTATTTTTTTTCTGTGTAAAATGAATGTTTAATCTTCACAGTATGGATTTTCCCCGCCATACTGTAAATGGGTTTTCTAACCTCCTCTCATAATATATTTGCAAAATTCCTCCAGGTAAGACTTCTTTAAAAATTAGTACCTACTGAGGGGAAACCATCATGTTATTCTTCTCAGAAATTCTCATATGAAAGACCATGCAGGTTTGGCCTGACCTCTGAAAAGCATGTGGGGGACAAAAGAAGAGGCTGTGTCTTCAGCATACAGACACTGGGTAGACAAATTTCCAAATGAGTCTTGGTTCTCAGCTGATTGGCGATGTTCAAGCTTCTTACAGATATAGCTGAGTGAACACTGATTTAAGCTTTTTAGGTAAATTGCATGTCTTTGTCTCTTGATGGGAACCTTTTCTGCTTCCTGGAAGGTCAAATGTGAATTGGGAAGCATTGCCTTCTTCTTTCCAAAATGGACTTGAACAGGCACAGTCCTGCCAAAAATACTGAAACTGGAGAGCATCACTTTGGAACCCTAGGCTTTCAGCCTGTGGAGGACTAACTTCATCTGGAAGACCCGCTTTGGGAGCTGTAGGTATACATGAGTGGTCATTGGATAAGGAAGCATGGGATAAACAGGTTGGGTTAGTAGGCAATAAAGAAGAATCTACTCCAGGTGCTGTGGGTGGACTGTTTGAAAATAATTCTGGAATAGGATAAAGCACATAAGTCCCTGCTTTGTGGGTGCCAGGAATTCCTGGGATGTCTTTGATAGGGATAGAAAGAGGAGAGTTACTTGGAGGTCCTGGACTGGAGTAGAAGTCTATGATGAGAGATGGGAGAGGGGTACTACAGGTGGGGGAAGACCCACTGGGAAATCCCTTAGGACCAGAAAGGTTCAGCTTAAGTCTGCTTGGCCTACAAATGCCTTGATCCTTTGGACAGAGATTATTTGACTTCTGATAAGATTGAAATGTGTTGCCTGGGTTCGTAGAACACATCTTTGAAATCAGATTGTGATCTTGTCAATGAGTCAAGTGTGTTGAACCATACCATTTATTGGTCACATGTTAATTACTGTATGGTTTTTCTCTTAGAAAAGTAAGCCATTCTTTCTTCTGAACACTTGGAATCTCAGCTGAATAAAGTGGTTTAAACTCTCTAGTACAGAGGTGTTAACATTCTCACAGAGGCAAATACTATAACCCCCAAAGCCACAGAGAAAGAGACTTCAGAAAAGTTTCTTTTATACTTCTAGCTTATAAATCACCTTAACCTAGTTTCTAAAATTCAAGCTACCTATCACCTTCTCCAAAATTGGAGGCATGCATGTAATTCTTGCAATTGAAAGCAGTCATGTATGCATCATCCCTTTGACTTTACAACAAAAACTTATTTAGCACACATTCCATGCCTAAACATATTTTGAGGGGATGAGCAGAAAAATGACAAGCTGTCCTCAGATGAACTTTACTATCCAATTGGAAATAAATAATAGATCCTAATTAGTTGTAATTGGGCAAAGACTCAGTTATTAGCTGGACTCATGAGTTCCTACTTTAATAGGAGGTCTATGAATCTATCCAGTATCTGGGTATCAATGACAAGTTAGATCCTGAGTCAGTATTTCTTAAATGTTTGAATATTCCTGTTTCTCCGGTATATAGGGACCTGAGTAAATGGCCAGTGGTCCCTCAGAGGGAAGGCAGGAGGAATCATTTTCATTTCTTCTCCTGGAGTTCCAGGGTCCTTCTTCCTGAGGACCCAGCATCTCTTTCTTAAGGAACACCTTCCTCCAGGTGAGAGGTTTGAGGTATGAAATTGGCTCAGATCAAGGAACTGTAACAATTTATTGAGGCTATAAATCAATAGCCTCCTCATAAACCACCCTTGACTTCATTATTTTCTCCCTATCCCTCTTGACCATGTTCTACTCATCATCTTTTGAATTTTCCATGGTAAGGCCTAGCAGGCTGTCACTCCAGCCTCAGTGCTCAACTATCACTGCATCAGCTGGGCTTCTGATATTTAAGTGTCAATACCTGGCCATAATGCATTAGGATCTCTCATCTCCAATACTAGCAGGAGTCCAGTTCTGCAATGGTAGCACATTGGACCACCTGCACAGGCATACAATAGAGAGGCCACCATTGAATTTAATTTTATTTTTTATGGTTAACTCTATTACATATGTCCCTATTTTCTCCCCCTTTACCTAGCCCCCCAGCCTACGTCACTCTGGCCATTATCACATTGCTGTCTGTGTCTATGCATATATGTTCTTTGGCTAATCACTTCACCTTCTTTCATCCAGTCCCATCCTCCTCCCTCCCCTCTGACAACTGTCAGTCTGTTCCATGTATCCATGCCTTTGTTTCTATTTCATTGATCAGTTTATTTTGTTCATTAGATTCCACATATAAGTGAGATCATAGCTGAAGATAAAAGGATCCTCCTCACCACCAGTACATACTCTTATTTTTTGGTAATTCTGGTTCTAACATTTTTTTTCTAATCTAGTGAGAATTTCATGTTTGGTGTCTTCAGTTATTGGCAATATTTACTTATTTATTGTAGATAGAAAGAGAGACTCATTTTTTGTTCCATTTGTTTATGCATTCATTGATTGCTTCCCATATGTGCCCTGCTAGGATCTAACCACAATCTTGGCATATGGGGACAATGCTTCAACCAAATGAGATACTTGGCCAGGGCAGATTTTAATATCTTAAAGCTGTGATTCAGAAATAGAAATTAGAGGACATTCTCACTGAGATTTGAAAGAATCACTACGAACTTTATACCTTAGTTTTGAAGTACATATAGGGATTAAAACCAAATGCCAACATGAAAACATTAGGATGAAATTTTGCGCTTTCCAGTGCTCTGATTCTTAGCCTTAAGCCCTTCATTGAACAGGCTGATGTCATTTCTAGAATCAATGAACAATTTATCATCTCATGGTCAATTTTACATTTCTATTAGTGTTTATTAATAGAGTCATATTTTACATGTTCTTTCTTATTTATGAATAGGAAATACAAACTTTCTTTTAAAAATCAAAAGATGGAAGCTATAATAAAAACTATGGATCCCTCCCACTCTTAATCCCACCCATGTCAGTAGTTTTCAGTAATTTCTATGTAAATTACATTATACACACTATTTTGCACCTAATTTTTTCACCTTAAAACATATTTTAAAGGTTTTATATTAGCACTAGAGGCCCAGTGCACAAAATTTGTGCATGAGGGGTGGGGGAAAAGGGGGTTCCCTCAGTTCAACCTGCACCTTCTCCAATCCAGAACCCCTCAGGGGATGTCTGACTGCCGGTTTAGGCCCGATTCTGGGGATCAGACCTAAACCGGCAGTCGGACATCCCTCTCACAATCCTGGACCACTGGCTCCTAATCACTAATCTGCCTGCCTGCCTGGTCAGCCCTAACTGCCATCCCCTGCTGGCCTGATCTCCCCTCACTGCCTCTGCATGCTGGCCAGGTTGCCCCCAACTGCCTCCTCCCTGCTGGCCTAGTCGCTCCTAACTGCCCCCGTCCCTGCTGGCCTGGTCACCTCTAATTGCCCACCCGCCGGCCTAGTCACTCCTCGCTGCCCCTCCTGTCAGCCTAATTGCCCCCAACTGACCCCTCCTGCTGGCCTGGTCACCCCTAACTGCACCCACACCCCCACCAGCCTGGTCAGCCCTAAATGCCCCCCCACCAGCCTGGTTGCCTCTTACTGCCCCCCCATCAGTCTGGTTGCCCCTAACTGCCCCCCTCTGCCTGCCTGGTCACCCCTCACAGACCGCCCCCTCTGCCAGCCTGGTTGCCCCACCCAGCCTGCTGTTCAGTCATTTGGTCATTCCTCACTAACCCCCCTGCCTGCCAATTTGGTCATAGGCAGCCATCTTGTGAGGGTGTGAGGGTTAATTTGCATATTACCTCTTTATTATATAGAATATATAATCTCCATTGTCAAGTTATTTAATGGTTACCTAGAATTCCAGTTCATGTATATACTAAACTTTATATGACCAATCTTTCCATTACAAATAATGCTGCAATGGATTTTTCTGTGTGTGTGTGTGTGTGTGTGTGTGTGTGTGTGTGATTGTGTAATATAATTATGAACATGTATTTCCTAAAAGTGAACATGCTATATCAAGAATTGACTTGAATATATATTTCTTCTTTTGTGACTTTCAGTAGCATTATTGATGTTTTTTAAAAGGCAATTTTTGTTCAACTGCAAATATGGTCTTTTTCTACCTCTTAAACCAAAGGGTGGCAACCCTTTCTATAAAGTGTCTAAAAGGAATTCTCTTAGGTTTGGTAGGTCATACAGTGATTGCTCCTACTACTTCACTCTACTGTTGTGGTATAAAAGTAGTCATAGACAATATGTAAATAAATGCATGCGGTGGTGTTTCAATAAAACTTTATTTACAATAACAGGCAGCAGGATAGGTTCAGCCTGTAGGCCAACTTTGCCAACTTCTGTTATAAATTTATGCTTGTTTTTCAATTTAAATGAATAAAACCAACTCTTAATCTATCAATGTATGTCAGGCACTAAAATCCTCTAGTAGGCACTTCTTATGTTTAAAACTTTTGTGAGTAAAATTAAAAACCATACACACCAAAAATAGGGCAGAGCATATATGCACATTCTATAATTTTTTTTAAAGAAAACTAATCTTATTTAAACAGTGAGCTCAGAGCATTCAGACCCTTGCCAATTAGTTTACCAGGGATAGCTAGGGTTGCAGAGAGTTCATCAGCAAGTGTGTCCAGGGCCCGTGCAATCCAGGGAGTTTTATCCTTTTTAGTACTTTCAATCAAATTTCTCAGACGATTTATCTCTGCCTCCATCTCATCAGATTTCTTCCTGAATCCTTCATTAAGCAATTCCTCTTGGATCTAAAATAAAGGGTATGGAGAGAGGGAAAAGTAAACTTTTGAAAATCCCAATTTCTAAATAGTAAAATTTTATATGTGAGAATGTTATTAAATTTTCTTTATTTTCTACATAAAAGTAGTCTCTCTAATTAGATTATTAGAGGATAATATTTGGAGCAGACAGTATCTTCTGGGTTAGACCTGATCAATGAGAGGAAGGATAGGTTTCAACCTTACTTAGCCAGGCATGAAGAACAATGCAATAATGTGTTCCAACCAAAAGTATGGATTAAGAGAGAACCATTATTCCACTTGTACAAATGGCATGGTCCCCCATATTGTAGAAATAATAATAGGAAAATATAAGCTGATCAAAAAATCTGATGTAAACACTTCTAGATGAGAAAAAAGAGAATTGTCCCAATGCTCTGTGGTGACTTAGGCAAACTATCCATACTTGGAGACAACCGAAGCAGGTTTAAAAGGTGTCAGTTCCCCATATTTCTACGTCTAGATATATCTGATAGTTTTAGGCCAGCATGGGCCCAAGTCAGGGTCTTTGATGGTAGTAGAGTTCTGGATAATTGACAGTAATCTTGGTGAAGTACCCAGTTGCTGCTTATATTAAAAACAACATCTGGTTAGAATATCTACTTGAGAATCTATTAAAAACCTTGTTTAATTAGGGATTCATGAGATCACCCTAGAATATCACTAATGTAGACACTTGAACTTTGGGGAGGCTATTCATATTCTCCAAGGACTTGGAGGACCCAAGGTCATCTTGGCCTCTCTAGAGTCTCGGTGTGGAGCAAAACTCAAAGGTCTCTTGGAAATCCAGTATTTGGTACTTGTGGTGAATCAAATGCAGTAAATAGCAGTAGTTGTTTTCTTTTTAATTTTGCATTAATTTTCACCTATTCCTTTCTCATTTACCAGGGCGATGACCATGAGCAACTATTGAGGCCATGGCCAGGCTTACCTTCAGCTTGTGTTCCAGTATCCTTGTCTGTTCTCTCAGAGCCTCGTCTCTGTCCTTCTCCAGCTTCTTTCTCAGTTGGACTATGTTTTCCTCCAGACTCCTATTTTGCGCCTCAATCTGCTGCTGCTGCTCCTTGTGCTTCTGTCTTAGCCACTCCTGTTCCTTCTCAGCTTGCTCCTTCTTGGCCCGCTCCTCTGCCCCATGACAATTTTAGAAAAAGAAGAAAGTATAAGATCAGGCCTGAACTCTAACATTTTGAGATTAGAGAACAAATCGAATTTGAAAGAGATGAGGAATCTCAGATTTCACCCAATGGCTACACCATCAAGAGCAGATTTGATAATGTAATGGAAAACACCTTGACTGTCTGGTTGACATACAACTACACTCTGCTTGTTATGTTCAGCTTTGGCAGAATGTGAATTCCACAAAAGGAAAAATTTGTTGTTTTGGAAAGATCTTAATGTGATCTGTCAGAGAGCACTGCAGGAAAATACCACCACACTCAGAGTTGCATCATGCCCCATACCTGCTATGGCCTTCTCCCCTTGGGTCAGGGCTTTATCTGCCTGCAGGATGGATTTCTCTATTGACACCTGTGACGTCAGGAAGTGTTGGAAGACCTCTGTTGCCTGAGGAAACAAGAAGGGACAAAGAACTTAGAGTTCCACTGAGGAGATTTGTTCTGTGCAAACAAGTCCATATGTGTCATTTTTACTTTTTGTTTAAAATGCTCCAAGATCCTCTACAAAGAGTCCAAGCACTTTATTGTAACCAAAGACTCTCCATGTCTTCCTCCACTCCCTCTTCCAGTACTACTTCATTCCACATGCTCAAGGTCAGCCAGTCAGAATTATGTGCTGTTGCACAAACCCATAACAACTTTGGTTCTGTTATGAATTTGCAGCTCTTTCCTTTGAATAACATTCAACCCAGACAACATGTAAAAATATTTCAAACTTTACATCCCCTCCTCTTCGGGAAGATTTTATAGACTACTAGAGGCCCAATGCATGAAATTTGTGCACTTGAAGGGGGAGGTCCTTCAGCAAGGCCTACACCCTCTAACAGTCTGGGAGCCCTCGGGGGATGTCCAACTGATGGCTGGGAGTAGGCCTAATCCGGCAGTCAGACATCCTTAGCTCTGCCACGGAGGTGGGAAAGGCTCCCGTCACCGCCGCTGCACTCACCAGCCATGAACACAGCTTGTGGCTGAGCGGCGCTCTCCCTGTGGGAGCACATTGACCACCAGGGGGCAGCTCCTGTATTGAGCATCTGCCCTCTGGTGGTCAGTGCACCTCATAGCAACTGGTTGTTCCGCTGTTTGGTTGATTTGCATATTAGCCTTTTATTATATAGGACTAGAGGCCTGGTGCACAAAATTTGTGCACGGGTAGGGTCCCTAGGCAATCAGGGCTGATCTGTGAGGTGATGGGGGTGCAGGTGGTGCCCGGCTGGCACCTGCCTTCGCTGGCCTGGGACCTGAGGGCTGAGGGAAGCTCTTGCATTGAGCATCTACCCCCTGATGGTCAGTGCACATCATAGCAACTGGTCATTACACTGGTCCTTCTGCTGTTAGGTCGATTTGCATATTAGGCTTTTATTATATAGGATATGCCCTATGTGAAATGTAGACTCTAATTTATGTTGCTGTTCTCCCTAGGCACTTGCTAGATGTGAAACTTTAAGCAATTTATATAACCCACCTGTGCCTCCTAAATCACATCTATAAAATGTGGGTAAGAAAATAAATGTTTCATAACATTTTGGATGGTCAAATTAAAATGTTAAGAGAAAAAGCTTAATATTCTGCCAATAAGTAGTAACTATTAGAAGTAATTTGATATGTTAATTGTATTGTTATTATTACATTTATTACCATCACCAGTGTACCCCAGAGTCACAGGTACATACATATTACCAATTTATATAATTGTCCATTTATTTGACTTTCTCACTTTGATCAGTTTGAGTGCAAAGATTCTAGCTTTCCATCATAAAGCCTCAAAACATAGTACACTAAATGTCATGTTGTTAGACAATGAAATGCATAATTTCTGTTCTCTCTCATAAATTTCAGAAATTTATACTCATTTTTGAGAATGGACATTTCTACTCTACTTAGGAAGAAAGAGCAAATAGTGGACCTTAAAAGCTAAAGCAGTCACGATATCCCCATACTCTCATATTACCCACAACTGGTGCTGTGCTCTCATATTTTCAGGAGACCCTCTTGACTTTAATCTGTAGTATCCCTATGTTCCCCTTAATTCTAACCTTCACTCCTTTTCTGGGTACTTCCCAATATCGTCGTTCAATCCTTTCCTTTGCTCTCCTGTAGTTCTTGTGCCCGCCAGAAACAGAGAAAGTTCCGTCTGAAATACTTTCCATTAGGGCCATTGAAAGCTGATCAAGTACATATTGGCAATATTTCTCAGAAGCCTCTTCATTCTTCAGCAATAAACTCTCCTTCTTATTCTTTATAATTTCCTGTATGGAAATGTAGATGGGTGTCACCAGAGAAAGGAACATAGAAGATAAAATTCCAAAGAATTTATTAGCTGGGTACTCTGTGGCCCTCTTAATAAAAGCATCCAGTCAATGTAGCAAGAATCAAATTTATTTCCAACTCTGAAAACTCTCTACAAGACCCTGTTAAAGCTTCTTAACCTCCCTGGGCTTCATCTTTACCTGTGAAATGTTGAGATTGCATTATATATTCTTTGTAGTTCCTAGTAACTATAGTATCCTGTGAATCTATCTTTGATAAAAATGATACAACTAAAATAATATAAATAATTACCTGTTAAGAGAGTATGCTAAGGAAATCAAGTATCTAAAATAGGAGTGCATATACCTGGAGATTAACCAGCTCAGAAATGACTTTGAGGAGGTCAGGAATCATGCCACAATTCACTAAAGGAGAAACCAATGCTGGTTTTCTTGAGAGATCAGACAGATCTTTAATATCTTTCCTGAGTTTGAAGAAAAAGAAGTAAATATTCTCCCTCTCTGGAAAATGCAGACTACTTTATGCTGAATAGGAGATGAGCTATGAGATGAATCTGTAGAACTGAAGGCATCATCCCAGAAGGGCAAGAATTAGTAAGAACAAATACCAAGACAAAATACCGTGAGCTTCCTCTGAAACTCCCTCTGGTCATCCTTGAAGGAGTGCTCCAGGAAGATTGCAATGGCTTCCCTCTCACAGGCTGCGTGCAGGTCCAGCAATTCCTGGAGCGTATCTGTGGGAAAGATCACTCGCTGGCCCATCTGCTCGCTGTAGTGGTCAGCTGCCTTCTGCACAGCCGCTGAGTTCTCAAGCTGGGCCAGGGTTGTCACCGCGTTCTCCAAACAAGGCACTGATCCTTTATTGATGGTATCTACGTAAGTCACCACCAGAGTCCCCAACCCTGAATAAAATAGGAAACAGGAATCAATATAAATTTATCACTCAATGAGATTCAAGAGTCTAAGATTATAATTCTGAAACCACACACACACACACACACACACACACACACACACACACACCTACTTCTATCACACCTTCATTTTCACATTTATTCATTATTCATTATTCTAGTGTTCTACAGGGCATCACAAAAAAAGGTTAAATACCTACCTTTATCTAACATAATCAGAGGTGTCTGAATAATTATTATACATTACACAAATAAAAGAAAAATATACAACACGGGTAAAGAGATAGGAAAAATAATTCAGATAATAATTGTTCCCAATTCTTAAGCTTTCAATAGATTTCAGATACTCAGAAACAAGTATTTATTTTGGACTGGTTTAAACTCCCAAGAAGTCTCTTTGAGAAAAAACACTTACTATATTAGACTTCCCCTGAAAATACAACATACTCTGTTTTTATACCCAGTTAGTGGTTTTATTATCAGTGGTGGGGTTCTTCTTAAATGTGGGATTCCAAGATATAAGTGATAATATTGGGAGTTTTGGGAATGGATTTGTTAATCACATGACAAGAGATAATTAAAAAGTACATACACATTTCTCTATGGAGTATGAATATTTATAAGTACACATTTTTTATATAAAATAAAACAAAACTACTGAAAAACACATATTATCTTTTATAATACAGAGGTATTATGCAAATTGACCCTTGTGCCCTACGACCAGGCTGGCCAGGGGGTTAGTGAGGGACGACCAAATGACTGAACAAGCAGGCTGCATGGGGTGACCAGGCCAGTGGGGGGGGGGGGAGCGTTAGAGGTGATCATGCTGGTGGGGGGCACAGTTAGGGGTAACCAGGCCGGCAGGGGGGCAGTAAGAGGTGACCAGACTGACAGGGAGGCAGTTAGGGACAACCAGGCCAGCAGGGGGGTGCAGTTGGGGGTGACCAGGCCAGCAAGGAGGGCAGCTGTGGGCAATTAGGCTGGCACAGGGGGAAATGAGGAGCGACTAGGCTGGCAGGGGAGGCAGTAAGGGGTGACCAGGCTGGTGGGGGTGGGGAAGTTAGGAGCGACCAGGCTGGTAAGCAGGTGAGCAATTAGGAGCCAGAGGCCCCAGATTATAAGAGGGATGTCCAACTGCCGGTTTAGGCCTGATCCCACTGGATTTTGTGCACCAGGCCTCTAGTAATTAAATAATTAACACATATGAGGCCACTCAGAAATATGGTTTTAGAAAAGAAGACTCACGATTCCCCGTGACCTTGACTCCTTCCCTGAGGGTCTTGGTCTTTGCATGGGTGAAGATATAACAACAGAAATTATCTGATTGTTGCCGGAATTTAGGATCCAGTTGGCTTTCCAAAATATTCTCAATTTTGGCTAGGAGACTTGTGTCTTGTGTTGGCCGGTCAAAGACAAAACACTTCCGTTTTGGAAAATAACGCCTGATACACTCCCTGGGTATGTTGGAAATTTTAGCTTTTGGATTTAAACCTGGGGAAAAGGAAAGCATAGTTACAGTCAGCACAGTCTTGGGACAAGACAGCTAAATATTTTTATGACTGGGAATTTTTGATCTTTGGTGATTTCTATGCTCATAGAACTCCTTTAACATATTCATACACATTACTAATTAAACTCATATGAATGACATGTTACTGAAGAGAAATTTTAGGAAACATATGCCCAAGAAAAAGAAATTTATGGCTGGTATCCACAAAATCAAACATGGTGATTGGATTATCAAATGTTTATCTAATGAATAATGGTCAAATTTCAATTTCTGGTCTACTCCAATCCATGTTGGAAGCAAACTGTAGGAACAAAATAAAGAGAAGTTACAATGACAATGGAGTAATGATTAACATAGGACATATGACAACTTGTTCAGTTAAGAAAAACTGCATTGATTGAATTCACATACTACAAATTAGACTAGCTATTTTTTTTTTTTTTTTGCAGAAAATCTAAAGACTAAACTTTATGTAAATGTAATCTGAAAAACTCACCACTACTCCAAAAACACATTGGTTGTGTCAAGTACTCACCTACATAAATGCAATTAATTAAAATAAGTTATTTACTTAAAATAGTGTCAAAGTGAATAAATATATTGGCATACAAAGGAGGATATGATGAGGAAAGTAAAATGGAGAATCTGGCTGTTTTCAGAAATAATTTTTAAAAATTGTTCCAGTTTAAGATGGCGATGTAGGAAGATCCTCAACTCACTTCCCACAGACACACTGAAACTACAGCTATGTATGGAGCGATTTCTTCTGGGAGAAAAAAAATACAAACTAAAAACTGGTGGAGCAATCCCTTTACAATGGGCAAATGAGATGGTAACCACATTGAAGTGGGTAGAAAAGCTGAGATACAATCTCACCATAAGCCCCACCCCTGGCACAGTGACCCATGGTCTGGAAGGAACGCTAAACCTGGAGCTTCTCCCTGAAGAGTGAAGGGTTTGTATCTCACATCAGGCACCCCAATGTTTAAGAGCAGCACTTGGGACGAGACCCAGAACATCTGGCGTTGAAAACAAGCAGGACTCACACCCACAAGACACATGGGGCTGTGGTGAGTTCTTAAAGGGTTCACATGCAGACTCACCCACCCTAGGGCTCAGTGCAGAAACTCTTTGAAAAGAGAAAAAGAATTATTTGCAAAATTTTAAAGCATTGTTCTGAGGGGAAATGAGCTGCTGGGATACTCTCTGGGGATAGAAGCTGGTGGATGTCATCTTCCTATTCTCCCTCTACCTTCCTAAAGCCAATGGGTACCATCATTTTTTCTTTTTGTTTCTTTTCCTTTTTCCAGTGGACAATATCTTTGTATTCTCCCTCTGCTGTGCTCCACACTACCATCATCTCCAGTACGGAGCTTCTAAACATTGCTGCTATTCTGGTTTTTATGCTTTTTGACCCAGTTTTTGAGTCTGCCATCCAGGAGATGCCCCATGATTGTCTGGCTTTGGAGGCGAGGGGATTTATGTTACTGGGTCTCAGGGCACTGTAATAATTGAAGAGACAGTTCTTGGCACACTACTGCTCTAAGGGCACTGCTGAGATAGACTGAAACACACCTCTAGTCTTTCTGAAGAGTCTTCTTTGCTTGTCCAGGAACTTTGGCCTGAGGGCCACGCTTCTGGTTTGGCATACTTACAGAGGACTATGGAGGTGCTCTCAGGGAATGGAGGCTGTGGACACAATCTTTATATTCTTCCTCTGCCTTATTCCAGCTTTCTGGTATCTTCCAGAAAGGACCATATAACCTTGTCTGGTGTCCTGATTTTTGTGGTTGCTGCCAGGGGACACCTCTGTATCTCCTGGTAATGGTGGCCAGCGGGCTTATACATGTGTGTCCCAGGGAGAATGAGTCCTTAAACAACTACCACTGCCAGGGCACAGCAAAAGACAACAGACCCAGGAGCTGAGTCTTTCTGAGAGAGACCTGTTAGCTTACATTCAAGCTGCAGCCTGAGGGCAGGTTTCTAATGAAACAAACATCTAAGGGCTGACTGTAATCCTCTCCAGAGAAGTCAGAGGGCAGGTACTATATTGTTCCTCCGCCACACTCCAGAGCACCAGCATCTCTTGGAAGGGAGTTCTTAAATGTGTTCCATGACCCACTTTTTACATTTTGCACCCTGGTTTTTGTGGCTGCCGCACAGGGGATACCCCTTGATTGCCTAGACCCGTGGTCCGCAAACTAGCTCACGAGCCACATGTGGCTCTTTGGCCCCTTAAGTGTGGCTCTTCCACAAAATACCACATGCGGGCACGCATACAGTGTGATTGAAACTTCGTAGCTCATGCGCAGAAGTCGGTTTTAGGCCTGGGTGAGCCTATTTTGAAGAAGTACTGTTGATATTTGGCTCTGTTGACTAATGAGTTTGCCGACCACTGGACCCATTAGCCAGGGGTGCTTGTGTTCCTGTGTCCCATGAGACTGTACAAATCAGAGAGACAGTTTGTGGCAGGCCACCACGCCCAGGATACTATACAGACAGAAGATTAAAACACATACACCCAGTATTTTTGAAAAAAACTTTCTTGTCTTGGAGCTTTTGCCATAAGAGCAAAAATCAGATCTGGCACAATTAGAGGCTATATATACTTTTAGGGAACAGAGGTTGGGGGACACCATCTTTGTAGTCTCTCTGCCTTGCTACAGCTTATTAGCATCTCCCAGAAAGAAGCTTATACTTTTGTCTGGAGCCCCAATTTTTGGGACTACTGCCCAGGAGACACCTACAGATTATCTGGTTATGGTGGCCTGGGGGCATATGATTGCAGTCCCATGGGATTGCATTTATTTGCATTTAAAAAAATCTGCTGCCTGAAGATCTGACTTCCAATCAGCCTGAATCTATGTGCAGCCTTCCCTTTGGGACACTGATAGGTCATATCACACCCTAAACTAATGGGAACATTAAAAACAAAAATACGCTGCTTGGACAATCAAAAAGAATTGAGAAACAAGCCAGAGCAAAGGCAGGCTGAACAATAAGGTTCATCTACACCAGGCCACTACTACAGGAGAGGTGGTGGTTTCATCTAAAGCATAAAAACCAATAGAGAGAGTCAATCAAGATGTGGAAACACAGGAACATGTTCCAAATATGATATCAAAATAAATTCTCAGAAAAAAATTTAATGAAATGGAGATAAAAAGTTGAAAGTAATGGTCATAAAGACGCCCACTAAATGAAAGAAGAGTAGATAAAACACTGTGAGAACTTCAACAAAGAGATATAAGATATTAAAAAGTACCAAACAGAAGTTATAGAGCTGAAGAATATAATATCTAAACTGAAAACTGTAGTATAAGGGTTCAACAGCAAACTAAATGAAGCCAAAGAAAAATAAGTGAATTTGACTACAGGGAAGAGGAACTCACCCAATCAGAGCAACAAAAGGAACGAGAGAAGGCTTCAAGGTGGTGGCATAGAAAAAGTCTAAACTGACCTCCTCATATGGACACACAAATATACACCTACATATAGAGCAATTCCTCATGAAGAAATGAGGCTGATTGAATAACTTTTGCACAGCAAAATGAGAGGGATCATAAAGAGAATGTGGTACCCATGTGAACCCTATCCAGACAGGGAGACCTGCAGTGAAGATGGATATCATTGCGGGGCTCACATAGGCAGACATGCCTCCTCTGGGACACAGAAAAAAACACAAGGTGATTTTAAAAGCACTTAGACTGTACATTTAAAAAGTCTACTAATGACTAGATGCCTGTCAAATGTGTGGGAACTCCAGGAACTCTCCAGGATCTGTGGGAATTCTCTGGGACCAGAGTTGCTAGCCAGCACCGTTGTTTATGTTACTCTTCATTACTCTCCTTATAGATAGTGGGGGCAGAGCTCAAACAAGAGCTCTAGTAAGCAGGCAAAGCCTACATGGCGCCCCCCAGGGCTATCACAGCCATCACTGCTGCAGCCCTAACTAGTGCCCCCCCAGGCACATCCAGAGTCATGCAGCCAGGGTCACCTCAGCAAATGTCCACTGCAGCCCCAGACAGTTGGTTTCCCAGAGTACCAACAGCCCCCTTCTCAGAATGACCTTAGCCAGTGTCCACTGTAGGCCCTACCAGCCAGCTCTCTAAAGTACTCCAGAGACCCATGTCTCAAGCTGCCTCAGCCAGCATCTGCTGTAACCTCAGGCACCCCTGAAGCCCTGCATGCTGAATCACTCAGCCAGTACCTGCTGAAGCAACAGCCAGCCAGACATCCAGAAGACCCCAGGCACTGCACAGACCCACTTCAGGAAACCTGCCAAAACATCCAACTCATACAATCTACACAGAAGTCACTCCTACACAAGGTCACTTCTTTTTATTTTTTTAATATATTTTATTGATTTTTTCACAGAGAGGAAGGGAGAGGGATAGTTAGAAACATCGATCAGCTGCCTCCTGCATACTGCCCACTGGGGATGTGCCCACAATCAAGGCACATACCCTTGACCAGAATCGAACGTGGGACTTTTCAGTCCGCAGGCCAATGCTCTATCCACTGAGCCAAACCGGTCAGGGCAAGGTCACTTCTCAAAGACTGGGAGAGATAGCTTTTTCATCTAAGTCATAAAAGCAAACACAGAAAGTCAATCAAAAGGGTGAATCTAGAGGAATATATTCCAAAAGGAGAAAAAAAGAAAATGGAAAAAATCCCTAATGAAATGGAGATAAGTATTTTGCCCGATAAAGAATTAAAATTAACAGTCATAAGGATGCTCACTGGACTTGGAAGAAGAATAGAGGAACTCATTTAGAACTTTAGCAAAGAGTTCGAAAAATAATAAAGAACCATTTAGAGCTGGGGAATATAGTAACTGAAATGCAAAATATACTAGAGGGGATCAAAAGCTGATTAGACAATAGAGAAGAAATGATTAGTACCCAGAAGAAAGAATAGTGGAAATCACCCAATCAGAACATCACAAAGAAAAAAGAATATTTAAAAAATATTCTGGGACAATGTCAAGTGCTACCACTCACTTTATAGGGATTCTAGAAGGAGAGAAAAGAAAAGGGTAGACAGCTTTTTTCTTTTTTTTAAATGGCTGAAAACTTTCCTAACCTGGGGAAGGAAATAGACAACCAGTTCCAGGAAGCACAGAGTTCCAAGTAAGATGAATCCAAGAGATCCACACCAAGAAATATTACAATTAAGTGGCAAAAGTTAAAAGAGAATCTTGAAAACAGAAAGAGGAAAACAACTAGTATCATAAAAAGGAATCCCTATAAGGTTATCAGGCAATTTTTCAACTGAAAATTTAAAGGCCAGAAGGTAGAGACGGTATATATTTAAGTTGCTGAAAGGAAAGAACTTATAACATAGAATACTCCAGGGTGGTAAGTTTAAACTTCAGGATTGAAGGATAGTTTCCCCAAAAAGAAAAAAACAACGGAATTCATCATGGGTCTTCTTTAAGTAAAACTTAAAGCACAATCATAAATTTTAAAAATACAGGTAAGGAAATATATCATAAATGAAGGCAAATATATAGTAAAGGCAGTGGATCAGACACTTAAAAAGCTAGTAGGAAGGTTAAAAGGCAAAGCAAAATCAAATATAAATACAATAAATAGTTAGGGAATACACAAAAAGATCTAAAACATTATGTTGAAAACAAAGTGTGGAGGGTGAGTAAAAAGTTACTATTTAAAGTTTGCAAACTTGCCCTGACTGGTTTGGCTCAGTGGATAGAGCATTGGCCTGTGGACTGAAGGGTCCCAGGTTCGATTCCAGTCAAGGGCATGAAAACAAAACAAAACAAAAAAACAACAACAACAAAAAAAATAAAGTTTGCAAACTTAAATACCTATCAACTTATAATACACTAGAGGCCCAGTGCACTCAGGGCGGGAGGGGGTTCCTCAGCCTGGCCCGCACCCTCTCACAGTCTGGGAGCCATCAGTTGGACATCCTTAGCACTGTCACAGAGGCGGGAGAGGTTCCCGCCTCTGCTGTTGTGTTCGCCAGCCATGAGCCCAGCTTCTGACTGAACAGCGCTCTCCCTATGGGAGCGCATTGACCACCAGGGGGCAGCTCCTGCATTGACCATCTGCCCCCTGGTGGTCAGTGTGCATCATAGTGACTGGTCCTTCACCATTTGGGTGATTTGCATTTTAGCCATTTATTATATAGGATATGTATATGAACCTCATGGTAACAAAAAAACCTATAAAAGATATGCAAAATAAAGAGAAAGGAACCCAAACATAACACTAAAGAGAAGCAAAACATCACAGGAGAAGAAACCAAGAAAAAAAGAAAAAAACAGAGAAGAACTACAAAAACGACCGAAAAAATCAATTAAGAAAATGGTAATAAGTATATATCTATCAATAATTACTTTAAATGTAAATTAACTAAATGCCCTAATCAAAGCACATAGGGTGGCTAAATGAATAAAAAACCAAGATCCAGCTAAATATTGCCTACAAAAGACTCACTTAGGATCAAAACACACATATAGACTATAAGTGAAGGATGGAAAATAATATTCCATGAAAATAAAAATTTTTTTAAAGCTGGGGTAATAAAACTTATAAAAACAAAACAAACTTTAAAACAAAGACTATAAAAAGAAACAAAGAAGGGCATTACAAAATGATAAAACAGTCAATCCAAGAAGAAGATAAAACATTCACAAATATTTACACAACCAACATAGAGGCATGTAAATATATTCAGCAAATATTAATAGACATAAAAAGAGAGATTGGCAGCAGAACAATAATAAAAGGGGATTTTAATAACCCACTTAAATAAATGAATAGATAATCTATACAGAAAATCAGTAAGTGCACATTATTCTTAAAAAACAAAAAATTAAACCAGATGGATTTAATAGTTATTTACATAACATTTCATACAAAGTATGCAGGACAAACATTTTTTAAAGTACATATGGAACATCTTCACAACAGATTACATGTTAGGCCATAGAACAGTTTCAATATATTTAAGATGATTAAAATCATACCACATATCTTTTCTTACCAAATCACCATATAACTTGAAATAAACCACAAGAAGAAAATGGGGGAAAAAGACACATGGAGACTAGTCAACATGCTATTAAGCAACCCATAAGTTAAAGAGGAAATCAACAAGAAAATCAAAAACTATCTTGAGATGGGTAAAAATGAAAACATAACTTTCTAAAATCTATGGAATGCAACAGAAGCAGTTCTAAGAGGGAAGTTCATACCTATACAAGCTCACCTCAAGAAACAAGAAAATATCAAAATACCAATATCACTTTACACTTAAGGCATTAGAAAAAACAAAACCCGGAGTTAGTAAAGGGAAGGAAATAATAAAGGTCAGAGTGGAAATAAAATAGAGAGAAAACAAGAAAGTAACAGATCAATAAGATTAAGAGTTGGTTCTTTGAAAAGATAAACAAAATTCATAACCTTCAGCTAGACTCATCAACAAAAAAGGAAAGATGGGCCAAATAAATAATAATTACTATAACCACAGTAATTAATTAAGGAATACCCAAGATAAAAATATTTAAAATGTGACATCAAAAACATAAAATGTGGTGGGGGAGACTAAAAATGTAGAGTTTAGAATGCTTTCAAACATAAATTGTTATCAGCTTAAAATAGACTGTTATAAATAAGCTGTTATATATCAACCTCATGGTAATGACAGAGCAAGAACTTATGACACATACACAAAAGAAAGTTATCAAACCACAAAGAGAGGTAGCAAAAAAAAGAAGAAAGGAAGAGAGGAACTACAAAATGGCCAGAAAACAATTAACAAATTCAGTAAGTACATGCCTATCAATAATTACTTTACATGTAAATGAACTAATTTGTCAAAAAACATAGAAAGGTTAAATGAATTTTTTAAAAAATAAGACTTGCCCTAACAGGTTTGACTCAGTGGATAGAATGTCAGCCTGAGGACTGAAGAGTCCCAGGTTTGATTCTGGTCAAGGGCATGTACCCAGTAGGAGGTGTGCAGGAGGCAGCTGATTGATGTCTCTTTCTCAACAATGTTTCTAACTCTCTATCCCTCTCCCTTCCTCTCTGTAAAAAATCAATAAAATATATTTTTTAAAAATAAAAATAAAAAATAAAACCCATCTATATACTGCCTACAAGAGATGCACTTCAGATGTAAGGACATTATAGACTGAAAGTAAAGAAATTATAAGATATTCCATGCAATTGGAAAATAAAAGGAATCTAAAGTAGTGATACTTACATTAGACAAAAAGACCATAAGACAAAGAATGTAATAAGAAATCAAAAAAGGCAAACATTATATAATGGCATAAATCCAACATGAGGATATACATTTGTAGTTATTTTATTTTTTTTAATATATTTTATTGATTTTTTACAGAGAGGAAGGGAGAGAGATAGAGAGTTAGAAACATCGATGAGAGAGAAACATCGATCAGCTGCCTCCTGCACATCTCCCACTGGGGATGTTTTCCCCCAACCCAGGTACATGCCCTTGACTGGAATCGAACCTGGGACCTTTCAGTCCCCAGGCTGACGCTCTACCCACTGAGCCAAACCGGTTTTGGCTCATTTGTAGTTATTTATGCACCCAGAACAGAGAATATATATCCCTATTTAAATATATAAAGTAATCATGAACAGACCTAGGGGGAATTAGGCAGCAATACAATAGTAGTAAGGGATGTTAATGTACCACTTATAACAATAAATAGTGCATGGATACAGAAAATTAATACAAAAACAATCACCTAAATGACACATTAAATCAGAAGGACATAACAGGTATAAACAGAACTTTTTACCCAAAATTATCAGAATGCTCCTTATTCTCAAGCACACTTGACTTCTCTAGGATCTATCATAGGTTAGGTCACAAAACAAGTCTTAACAAATTTAGAAAGAGTGAATTCATATCAAGCATCTTTTCTGACAACAATAGTAGAAAACAACAAAAAATTCAATTACAAGAAGAAAACTAAAAATTTCACTAATATGTGGAGATTAAACAACATGCTTCTAAACTACCAATGGGTCAATGAAGAAGTCAAAAGAGAAATAAGAAAATACCTCAACACAAATGAAATAGAAATACAACTGGCCAAAATATGGGATTCAGCAAATGCAGTTCTAAGAGAGAAGTTCATAGTGATGTCTACCACAAGAAACAAGAAAAATCTCAAATAAACAACTTAACTTTACACCTCAAGAAACTAGAAAAAGATGCAGGTGCATGAACACACTAAATGTGCACCTATATTTAGATCAATTCCTCCTGAAAGACAACTGAAGGACAATTGAAGAGCTTCTGTATAACAAAGAGAGAGAGAGACCATACAGAGAAGATAGGGGAAATGTAGGAGCCTCCCAAAATCTAAAAGAACCTATTATGATGAAGGAGCCAGGAGTGCCATTGTTTATATTCCCCCTGAACTTGGATAGTGCAGGTAAAAATTCTACCCACGTAGTATGTCAATTATACCCCAATTTATTAAAAAAATGTGAGAGATATAATGAAAACATAAGCATTGATAGTAGATAATAAGGTCTATTTAGGGTGTAAATTTTTTTGTGCAAGATCCAACTATTCTCACACTAGAAATTTATATTTCTCCTTGAGAAAAGTAAGAACTGAGTGAAATATGTACTTCAGTGTGATTTTATGGCTAACAATTATATAGGTCATTTCTTTCATCAACAAAAAAAGGGAGAAGCATAACAAAGAACAAAAGTGTCTGGTCTTTGGAAAGTTTTAGCATCCATTATATTTTAATGTTAAGGTATAAATTATGTTAGGTGAAATTTAGTTTTGAATAATTTTCACTCTACATTCAGCCCCAGTCTTCTTGGGTGAGCTTAACTATGTAAAGGGTGTCCCAAAACTCACGCAAGATTTGAATTTTACGTGAGCATTAACAACAACAACAAAAAAATAAAAGCCTAATTTTACTTGGTTTATTGAATCAGATTCTAAAATCTCTTCAATTTGATAAGCATTACCAAGTACAATTATGGCCCAGGAGCAGGGACAATGAAGACCACGGCTTTGCGTATGTGCCAGCAAAGTTGTGGAGGCCATTTACCGGATGTCCTCTTCCATACATAACCCTATACTATATACTTTATGAATCAATAAAACATTTGCAATTTTTAATTATAAACCTGTGTTTTCTATCAAAATTATTTCTTGCGTGAATTTTGGGACACCCTTTAGTTACTAGAACTTACCAACAAATAGCAACCTAGGTTCCAAAAACCAATTCTATGGGGCTTGATCTAATCTTAAAATACAAATGCAACTATTAGAGATAATAGACAATGTTTAGTACCTTCCTCCGCCCTCTATTGGACCATCCACTGCCCAGCCAACCTGTTACCTGGAATCAGCTTCAAGGAATTCTCCAGGTACTCATCTTCTGTGATAGGTTGGCCATTTAACTTCAGCTCCAGGGTGAAATCCCGTACGACCCAGATAAAGTCTGGAAAGAAACTCACAAACTCTGTGGCATCTTCTACTCCACCATGTCTAGGAGAAGACTTTGCCCTGATGAGTTCCGTCAACTCTGTCACATAACTAGGACCTGGCTAAGGAAAAGGAACTTTCTACCCACAGTTCCTACACTTCCCTCAAAAAAATTATTATGAACATTGTCTTTTGCCCTGGGTTCCCTCTACTCCACCAAAAGCCACTCAGCCGCAGGGAGAGAACTCAGCTTTGTCTCCATTCCCATAGATTTCTCAATAAAACTGGGAAGGATACTGCAGTTTCTCTAAGGCATCATTGTTGATAGTGCTCATGCTGTTATAGATGAAAGTGCTACTCAGAAGCACAGCCAGGGCAAAGATCCATGAGTCATTCTTAGGATCACCCTAGAAAACATGTTAGAAAAAACATTTAGGAGTCTTATTTTCAGAAACTCATTCAGTTATTTGTTTAATCATTTTTAATTTATGATTTCAGATCATAGTGTGTTTGGTACAAAGAAAAAACCTTGAAATCAGAATTAAAGGCAAATCTCAGCTTTGGCAATTACATTGACATTTCTTGTGATCTCAGTTTCCTCACCTATAAAAGAATTCTAATTATACTTTCCTTCAAGTGTTCTTTGTTACTAAGTGGGAGTAAACATAATAATTTTGAACAATTCATAGTTCATAAGTGACACCACATGTTCATTTAACAAAAAGTGAACTGTAAAATAACTACTATGCTAGTCACAACTGAACTCTCAAAATAAAACCAAGTAAATTAAATATTTATGAACTACCGCTAAATGTTATATATTTTTCTTAGTTATAGGGAAGCAAAGGTGAATATAATTGTTACACTTGAGATAACTATTTCATGGTATTTACAAACATTTAAAAACAAATGTAATGAAGATGACAACAATATAATGTAAAGGTTGCACAGTAATAGTGAATATTAGTAAAAACAACAGCCATTATATAAAATAAAAAAGCAGCCAATCAATGATTCTCTCTCATCATTGATGTTTCTATCTCTCTCTCCCTCTCCCTTCCTCTCTGAAATCAATAAATATATATATATATATTTTTAAATGATGAATCAGTCAAAGGGGAACAAAATATACTGGAGTTAGAGAAAGAGTGCGTTTATAATATGAAACATCCCTAAAAATTTTGTGCTGGATGTTAAAGGATTTATAAAATCTTGACTTGAAGAAATGAAAGAAGCTTGCAAGTAGAAAGATCTGCAGAAGCAAAATGAGAGTTAGAATGCAATAAGTAGAGTTATTGTTCTGAATGGCACAGAGCAAAAGGTAAGTAGAGAAGATAAAGCTCAAAAGCAAACTCCTGTGAAGAATAATGAAGAGCCTTGAAGATGGCCAAAAATTTTTGGTTGACTAAATTATTGCAGAAGCCAGCAATTAGTTGCAGCATAAACAATGTATAACTCAGCTCAAGACCCTTAAATTCAGTTTCTCAATAAAGGCTTATTACAAAGGGTAAAATTATTCACTTCAGTGCTCAGAAATAAAAGATCTTATCTAATATACCACATTATTTTATTTAACCCAGAAATGAGTTTCAAAGAGGCCAAAGTCTGCCTTGTTCAATATAGTTAGATTTCAGCATTTCAAGAATAGATCACCACAGTTAAATTACAAAGGATCATGAAAAGATAAGGAGAAAATCCAGAATAAAAAGGATCTGTTTGTGACCCTGCCTTACTTTGGCCACATCACCCAGGCCCTCAGTGTCCAGAAGGACTAGGGTGTGGTTGGGCTTGGAGGGGTGGGGCACACACCACATCCAGATGCCTTTGGTTTCCGACTGCACCGTGGAGCCCAGAGGGAAACCTGCAAGGGAATGGGAAATGCAACACAGAGTGACAACAGAGAGTCCAAGAAGCCCATGAGCCATAAAATGAGATATACAGGGTTATAAATGCCCTAAGATACAATATAGTGCTTTCTCCATTTCAAGGGTGTCCACATTTGTATGCCATCTAACTACGCATACTTTCACTAGCAGTAATACTTTTTCACATCAGTTTGGTTTATTCAGACTGCTAATTCCATTTTGCAATGTAAACATATCCCCGTTCAAGGCTAGGTGGCCCTACCCACACATTGGATGAGAAAAGAAAGGAGTATGCTACACATAAGAAAGCTTTGTTTTTTATCCATTCAACAATCATGACTCCCTAAAGAAGTGAGTTGAATGTATTGTAATTAGATCAAGACCTTTCAATAGTCTGAGGAATGAACAGGGCAATTTATTAAATATTATTTATTAAGCACCCATTATGTTCTTGGCATTGGGGATATGTTCAAGGCTCAGGAGATACCGCAGTGGCTAAAATATACAGAAACACCTTCTCTTTGGAGTCTTACAGCCAATGAAGGCTAAGACCCTGGTAATTTATAACCAGTTTATGAGCCAGGCACATGAAATCTGGTCTTAATCGATGGGACTATGGAGAGACAGGAATGGAAAAATAAATAAATAAATAAACAAACAAACAAACAAATAAATAAATAATAAGCATACTTTATAAGCCCTCATAAAAGATTGTGGCTGCATCTCACCTTTTACTTGTTTTGAAGATGCTATAAATCACAACTAACTCAAGGAATCCCAGCAACAATTAAAACATTCTTTAAGAGAAACATTATCACATCACATTTATTCTGATTTTTTTCTATTTTGAGGGAAAACAGAACTTCTGAGAGCTCCACATTGAACCAGAATAGAAAAGATGTTGATGTGTGGTTGATGCTGTTTCTATATTCTCATTTTCTGCCCATGGATTTCAGTATGTTGTCCTCTATTTTTCTTATGACTTATTTTATGTTCCCAGGGTCAGATTCTTCTTACAGTAAACCATATTCATGGGCTTTTTAGTATTTGGATATGCTAGTCTACAAGATATTCTGCAACACCAAGGTACAGCGCTCTAATCAGAATTTTCATGAAGGCTAGCTAAAGTCATATAAAAATAGCAGTGACCTTGCCGAAACCGGTTTGGCTCAGTGGATAGAGCATCGGCCTGCGGACTGGAGGGTCCCAGGTTCGATTCTGGTCAAGGGCATGTACCTGGGTTGCGGGCACATCCCCAGTAGATGTGCGGGAGGAGGCTGATCGATGTTTCTCTCTCATCGATGTTTCTAACTCTCTGTCCCTCTCTCTTCCTCTCTGTGGAAGATCAATAAAATATATTTTAAAAAAATAAAAATAAAAATAGCAGTGACCTAAAAGGTAAACATTCTGATTTATGTTTCTCTTACTCAATTAAAGAAGCACTTACTGTGTACTTACTATGTTCTACACACTATACTTGTTATGGCAAATTTGTAGCAAAGACTCCAGGTAAGGTTTTTTCCTCTACTGATTTTAATTTTAATATAAGAAGAAAAACAAGTAAATATATAATTATATAAAATATGTTCATATTGTGTTAAATTTCAATGGAGAGGCGACATGAGACAGGATGGGCAGGGAAGGCTTCTTTGATAACTGGGACATTTGTGCAGAGCCTTGAATAAAAGGAGCCAGCTGGGTAAAGAAGAAGCAAGTATTGCAGGCAGAGTGAACCACAGGTTCAATGAACTGGAGATAGGAAAGGGCTTGCAATTTGCAAGGGCAACAAGGAGGCTGGTATGGTTGTATCATAACTAGTGATGGAGAAAATGTATAAGGTATTGGAAAGACTAGGTCACAGTGGGCCTCTGAGGAGTGTGGATTTTATGTAAGAATAATGCAAGCTTATGGAAGGCATTAAAAGCAGCTACATGAAACTTTGCTTGGTTGCTTTGAAGATAAATTATTAGAGAGGGTCAAAGTAGAAAAAGGACACTTCAGAAAAAAAAAAAGAAAGGATTTCAGGCAAAAGATTAGACTGACTTAGCCTCATAAATAAAAATCTTAAAATAGTCCTGGTCAGTGTGGCTTAGTTGGTTGGAGTGTCATTATATACACCTAAGAGTTGTGGGTTCAGTTCCTGGTCAGGGCACATACATACCTATGTTGCGGGTTAGATCCCCCCATTGGAGCAAGCACTGGAAGGCAATGGATCAATGTCTCTCTCTCTCTCTCTCTCTCTCTCTCTCTCTCTCTCTCTCTCTCTCTCTTTCTCTCTCTCCTTCCCTTCCTCCCCACCTCTATCCTTCCTCCTGTCTCTAAAATCACTGAGCCTGTATTCCAGTGAGGATTAAAAATAAATGAAAATAGTAAGATAAAAATAGAAAAACAGATTTGAGATATATTTAGTAAGAGTAACAAGAGGGAATGTGTGAATTGGATGTGTGAGATAAGCTAAGTGAGGGCTATCAAGTTAGAGGCTTGAAACTAAAAGTTGGTACACTACTGGGAAGAAAATGATTGAGAAAGCAGAAAGTGAGCTGTTATTTTGCTTTGTTTGGTTTGGTTTCATTTTGGTTTCAAAGTGGGGATTGATCTAGACTTTTATTGTGAACATAACTTTAAGTGGAAAACTTTCAAAAAGAACAACTTAGATAGTTATTTGATTAATGAGTCTGAATGTCAGAAGAGATACTGAGGCAAGAAATATGCATTGCAGAGATATGAGAATAAAAGTTGCATTTAAAGTCCAGAGATTGGATGAGATCAAACTGAGAAAGTATAAACAGAGGAGAGAAAAGATCTCAGGGCCAAGTCCTGGAGGGACCTACCATTCAGATGAGTGGATGAAAAGTTGGAGGCCAGTAAAGAGATGGAAGAGAACTAGACACAGGGATAAAAAGAAACCCAAAAGAGTGTGGTGCCACAGAAGCCGAGTAAAGAAAAAATTTCAAGGAGCAGAGAGATATCAACTATGAAATAAGATGTCAAACAGGGAACTAAGATGGATCCAAAGAAGCACCCATTGGTCATACAAAATGAAGTTCATTGGTAAATATAATAAGAGCATTCAGTGGACTGTTAGGGTTAAAAACAGTGAGAAGTCAATTGAAAAGAGAGGTGGGAAGAGTAGAATTGGGGAAGGAAATAAAGACAGACAAAATATTTTAGCTTGAAGAGGAGTAAAAAGAAAAAATGAGGTGGTAGTCATAATGAGATATGGAGTCCAGAGAGAAATTTTAAGATGATAGATATTCAAGCATGTTGGTTAGTTAATAAGAATATCACAGTAATAGAAATCAAAATTTCATGTGGGAAACATAGCTTCCAGAGCTTAGTGCCTGGTGGGTTAGAAAAGATGTCTCTGAGAGCACAAGTTTGGGAGATTTTCCTTTTATAGGAAGTGGAAACATAGAAGTAAGAATTAGGAACAGAAAAAGGTCAAGTTGCAAGTTTGCTGGTGAGAACTAGAATTAGAAAATGTGTCTAATAAGAAATGTGGGATCTCCCTTCCTGTGACCCTAGAGAAGTAGTGAGAAGCTGAGATTCAGCTGGAATTAAGCAAACAGCTTCTTTCACAGGACTTCACTCACCACACTTTTCTCTTGCAAGACAGTTCATCAAATAGGATTTTCCTGTGCGATACAGCCCAACGATGGCCACAACCACCACTGGTTGAGAAATCTTGTAAAGAATCTTTAAGGCTTTCTCGTTCACTGACATCTGCTCATCCTTGTTTTCCACCAAACACATGGGGACCAACATGATGGGTCCAGATGCCATGGCAACCTGCAAACCCAAAATAATTTATCTGTAGTAATAACATCACAAATTCATTCTCTGATTCAAGGTTAATCAAAGCCTGTGTGCATCAGCAGAGGGCCTGTGGGACCTCTGTACTTTTCTATGGCACAAAATGTAGGATAGCATTTGATGGTAGTGATGAAACAGTAGATACTATCAGCCTCCAAAGTTTTACTTCCATAATAAAAACAAAATTCAAGCAATGATTCTCATTCATTGCTGAGCTCTGTGAGAGATGCATTACAAAGCTGACCTCACTGCTCATTATAAAAACCTTGCAAATTTGGACTTATTATACCCACTTTGCATATGTAATCAACACAGTTCAGAAAGACTGAGGGATATGCTCAAATTTATATGTGAAAAAATGGTAGGTCCTGGATTTGAAACCAAGAGAGTCTATGTCACTATACCATGCTTTGCAATCACCAATCTGGGAGAATCTTTCTTAACAACATTGATTATTCCATATACTCCTAGAAATTGTTTTCTTAATTTCCTTTTCAGTCTGTTCATAGTTAGTATATAGAAAGCCAACTAATGTTTGCATGTTGACTATGTATCCTGCTACTTTGCTGAATTTGTTTATTACTTTTAACGTTTTTGTGTGTGGAATCTTTAGTTTTCTACACATATAATCATATCATCTGTGAACAGAAATAATTTTACTTCTTCCTTTCCAATTTGGATGCCTTTTTTTTTCTTGCCAAATGCTCTGGCTAAAATTTTCAGTACAGTGTTGAAATGAAAGTGGTGAAAGCAGGCATTCATGTCTATTTCCTGATTGTAGAGAAAAAGCTTTCAATCTTTCACCATTATGATGTGTGCTGTGGGTTTCTCATACATGGCTTTTTTACATAGAGGTAGTTTTCTTCAATTCCTACTTTGCTGAGTGAAAGAGTGTTGACTTTTGTCAAATGTTTTTTTCTGCATAGCTAGAGAAAATCCTGTGCTCCCCCCCTTATTCTATTAATTTATTCTATACTACATTGATTAATTTATTCTATACTACATTTATTAAGAATAAACACCACTTGGTCATGAAGGGTCATAGAGTATAATTCGTTTAATGTGCTACTAAATTTGGTTTGCTGGTATTTTGTTGAGGATTTTTGCATTGATATTCATCAGGGACATTGGTCAATAGGTTTCCTTTCTGGTAGTGTCATTATGTATTTTTGGTATCAGTATAATATTAACCTCATAGAATGAGTGAGGAAGAATTTCCTCCTCTTCAATTGTTTTAAGTTGTTTGAGAATTGGTGTTAGTTCTTCAATGCTTGGTAGGAATCAACAGTAGAGCATTGGGTGTTTTTTTTGTTTGGTTTGGTTTTGGTTTTTTTGGTCAGGACACTTTTTATTACTAATTAAATATCCTTACCGACTGTAGGTCGAAAATAATTTTCTTTGTGATTTCGCCTTTGCAGATTTTGTTTTCCTAGGAGTTTGTCCATTTCATCTAAGTTATCTAATTTGTTGGTGTGCTGCTGTTCATAATGCTCTCTTTTATCTGTTTCCTACAGAATTGGTAGTAATCTCTTTTCTGGGATTACCCCAAGGAAAAGAGTCTATGTGAATAACTTTCTCATTTCAATATTAGTGCCTGCTCTCTTTTTTTAAATCAAGCTAGCTAAAGGTTTGTCAATTGATTGATCACTTCAAATAACTAGCTTTTGGTTTAGTTGATTTTCTCTATTGTCTTTCTATTCTCTTCTCTAATCTTCATTATTTACTTCCTTCTGTTCAGTTTGTTCTCATTTTTCTAGTTCTTTAGATTAGAAAAAAAAGTTAGATTTTTTTATTTGAGATTTTTTCTTTTTTTAATGTAAATATTTATACCTTTAACTCCCCCTCACCCCTTAGTACTGCTTTCACTGTATCCCATAAATTTTGGTATGTTGTGTTATCATTATTATTTGTCTCTAAATATTTTTCAATTTCTCAAGTGATTTTCTTTGATCTATTGGTTGTATAAGAGTGTGTTGTCTATTTCCACAAATTAGTTAACTTTCCAGTTTTACTTCTGTTACTGATTTCTAACTATATCCATTTTAATCAGGGAAGGTACTCTGTATGGTATCTATCTTTTTATATTTATTAAGACTTAATTTTTGGTTAACATGTGTTCTATTCTGGAAAATGTCCTATGTGCTCTTGAGATGAATGTGTATTCTGCTGTTATTTATAGAAGCTCTGTTAGACCTAAGTGGTTTATTGCATTGTTCAACTCCTCTATTTCTTTAATTAACTTCTGCCTGATTTTTCTATCCATCTTGAAAGTGAAATATTGAAGCCTCCAACTATTTTAATAGAACTGTTTATTTTCATGTCTATTCAATTTTTGCCTTGTATGTTTTGAATTTCTGTTACTAGGTGCGTAAATGCTTACACTTACTATACTTCTTTCCATATTGAACCTCTTCTTAATATATAATGTCTTTCTATGCTTTTTGTAACTTTTATGACTTTTAAAGTCTAGTTTGATATTCATATATCCATCCATGCTTTCCTTTCGTAACTGTTTTCATGAAACATCATTTCCACCATTTCACTTTCAGACTATTTGTGTTTTTGAATATAAAGTAAGTCTCTTGTAGACACCATGTAGTTTTAACATGTTTGTTTTAAAATAAATTCTGCCAATTTCTACCTTTTGATGGTAGACTTTAATTCATTTACATGTAGATTAATCCTATATAATAAAAGGCTAATATGCAAATCAACTGAATGGCAGAATGACTGGTGCTATGATGTGCACTGACCAGGGGACAGACACTTAACACAGAGCCAGGCTCACAGCTGGCAAGCACAGCAGCAGTGGTGGGAGCTTCTCCCGCCTCCATGGAAGCGCTAAGGATGTCTGACTGATGGCTTAGGCCCGCTCCCCGAGGGATCCCAGACTGTGAGAAGGCACAGGTGGGGCTGAGGGACGCCCTGCCCCCCCCCCCCCGCCCAAGTGTACAAATTTCATGCACCAGGCCTCTTGTTACTTATAAAGAGGAATTACTTCTATCATTTTGCTATTTGTTTTCTATATGCCTTATAGTTTTTTTATCCCTCTTTCATGTCTAGTTGACTTTTTTGTACTAAAAGATTTTAATGCTCCAATCATTTCCTTTTGTATATATCTTATAGCTATTATATTTTTGGTTACCACGGTAATTATATTTAACATCCTAAAATGATCACACCCTAATTTAAATTTAAACCAGTTCAATGTCAATAACATACAAATACTTTCTCATTTAAGCCATTTTCATAGCTTTTAGTTGTTGACCTCTTAAATATAGTTGAAAACAAAAAGTGGAATGACAGACTGTTGTTACAATAACATTATCCGTTATAATTGGCCATGTATTTACCTTTATCAAGATATTTATTCTACTGGTGCTGCTGTCATGAAACAAATGGGCAGAGAAAGGACCTAAGAGAATCTCAGCTATCCCAAATACAGGGTTTTTCCTTGATCACCTTCATGTGTATAGGTCAGGAACCCAAAGGGGGTGTGAGAAGTCTGTTGTCTAAGCCACAGACTGACAAAAGGAGAGTGTCCTTACTAAAGCACGACTCGGGTAACTGTAAATGCTTGCCAGTTTCCCTTAAAAAGTCCATTTACACCCTGATGGCTTCTGAGCCCACAATTTGGTCCTGATATAAATTTCACCATTACTTATTTTTCAGGGAAACTGTAAGGAAAGAGACACAAAATGAGTAAACAAAAGGGATTGCTAATATCAACAGCTTTTCCTGGGTGGTCCCCAATCACCATTCCAACCATAACAGTGATAATCATCACCTTGTGCTTCTCTGGAAATAAGGTTTTCATATCTGGGCTATACTTTGGCAGGCTGAATTTAGTTGTTCTTTTCTGCTACATTCATGGCACAGGCTAAAAAAATTCATAAAAATTTTGCAATAAAAAATTCATCTATTTTTGGTTCTGCCCTTAGAATCCCTGCAAGGGCCAAAGTGCTCCCAACTTTGTGAGGATCTCAGATTGAATGTCATTGCTGTCACTGGACAGCCACGTCTATAGTGCTGTAGAGAAGCTCTATCCAAAGCAGGGTCATCATCAGTGAGAAGCAAAGCCATCACCGCATCAGTGTCCTAAAACCTAAGGCTTAACCAGGTCTTAAGAGAATAGAGAGGCTTATGATGCTGAGGAAGGACCTGGCACTGGAATAACCTAGGGACACAGCCATGAATTTAATTGTTAAGCTAAAGACTTCATGCATCTCTTGTGTCTCGTGGTCCTAGTTGTTGAGAGCAGCTATAAAAATTGTAATAAGTATGGCAAGTATTCATCAAAATCTGAGTTTTTAAATTGACAATTCAACTTGACATATGACAGATCAATGAAATGTAATATCTATAGAACCATTTATAATACTAAAGGGACTGAAGAATTTAGGTTTCAGAATGGAAATAGCTTTTGATTTTTCTCCTTTTTAAGAAGTCATTAAAATCCTTTTGCCCACAAAGTTCAAAATTCATACATGTGGGAAAATTGAGTCACTGGGAGATTGATTTGTGCAGCAAAATAAAGAAATAGATATATATTAAGGGCCAATAAAAAGTATATATTAATAAAAAGTTATATATGTCAATGAAAAATAACAAGAAAACCTCTCAATTTCTGCACTCCCATGTAAATGTTCAAAAATATCCACGTAGAATGACTCAGAACCCAGCTGCCGTTGGGTAGGTCTGCATAACTCCTGGAAATATCTGCCATAGGATTTCATTAGGGAGAAGGAAAGAACTACTTATTTTCCAGGAAGTGCTGAGTTGCTTCTGCCCAATTTTCAGGATGTACCAAAAAAGAAGCTGCCCCTGGAGTCCAAAGCAAGCTTGGGCCTGAGCAGTGATTTACAGCCAATGTCTGGCTTCCAACTTTTAAAGATGAGACTGGGGATGGGGATGAGGCTGCAATCCATAGGCAGCCCGTTTGTTTTGGGTTCTCCTTTATCATTTTCCTCTCCAATAAATGAAGGCAGCCAGAGTCTCTGAGTCAGTCTGCTCTTGATGCAAAAAGTGAGAGTACAGGAGGTGAATCTAATCTAATGTGGAGTTAAGACTAAGAACCAGTGATAAATCCATCCTAATGTAAATTATAATGAGGAACATGGATGAAGAAACTGCCTTCACCACCCCCACACCCCATTAAACAGCCAGGAGAAGAACAATCTCTCATCTCTCCGCTTGCTGCTGTCCTGGTTATGTGACATCCTACGAGGCTGTCACCTTATAGCTACCACTGCTCCAAAGGGGGAAGCTGAGCTTTCCCAGAAGAAAGCCAGCAACTGAACCCTGCAGTCCAGCCTGCCCTAAAGGCTATAGGGGCTCTTACCTCCCTATGCCTCAGGGACCATTTTCAATCAGAAATTGAGAGGTTTAAGCTCAAGATCAAGTTGCATGCAAAGGAATGTTGAAGGATTAGCATTTCTGCCCCTCAGCTCCTCAGGCCAATGTGTCAAAGATCAAGCTCCCAGTTGTTTCTCACTCCTCCTTGCTCCCTCTCCTACTCCAGCGTTTCTATTGCTAGTTTATAGAAGATGGAAAGAAAACGGAGCAAAAATTTAAAAATAAAAGTAATTTCTGTCTTTTTAATTTTGTTTTGGTAGGGACCACACATTCAGAAACAGTGCAGGATAAAAAACGGGCTTAGACCTTAGAGTTTTTAACAGTTGATTAAAGAGACTGAGAATGAATTATTTTCTATAAAGAGAGCGTGTTAGAATTTTTTGAATACTAAATATGGTTAATACAAAAATAACTCTTAAATATTATAGTGTAGGTTGGGGACCACCTTTTTCTTTTTCTCCAGTGTCTAGCAGGGGCCAGTCTGAAGCAGCGATGGAGAACGGGAAGGAATGGATCCCACCCAGTACCTCTGCAAAGTCATGGTTTAGTCCATCAGTCCCAGGGGACTTCAGCCCCTTTCCACTGACAAGATCAATACAGGGCTCTTTGTGCAGCCGTGAGCGGCTGCCCCAGGAGGAGTGGTTTCTCCCTGGGACACATTGCGCGCGCTGTCGCCCTGCAGCCGCCTTGGGTCCTATCGCAAAAGCTGAGGCTCGGGAGCAAAGCGCCTGGCCGCCTGGCCGCCTGGCCGCCTGCCCAGCCAGCGCCCTCCCCTCCCGCACCCGCCTCCGCTGCTTCCCCACGGACCACGGTGCCTGCCCAGCCTGAGCCTCCTGTGCGGGGTGCGCGCTTGGGCACGCGTGGTCGTTGTTATACGAACATGTGTGTGGAAGACCAAGACTAGGAGCGAACTTACGTGGTGCGTGTGCCCCAGCCAGGGGACCAGTACTCAGCTGTCCTTGCTCTTCCTCCGCGCGCTCCTTCTGCATCTGGATCCTCCGGTACCGACCACTCTCTTTAGATCCTGAAAATGTTATGGCCAAGCAGTTATGGGTCGGGTGAGGAGAGTCAAAATCGAAAGCACACGAGTGAGTGTCTAGTGGTTTTAACTGTGAAGGGTTCTCATGTTTGTTAGCGGAGACGAGAGGTCCAAGTGTGGAGGCGCACGGAGGTGGACGATCCCTTTTGGTTCCTCCTTGGAAATCCACCTACTGGTCCCTCCTCCTCAGTTGTCTTGTGTCCCCTGACCCCACAGTGAACACAGAGTAGCAGGCTGAATGTGAGCCAGTAGCAACAGGCTGCCAGGGGCTGCTGCTTCTCTCAGGGGTACTTTTGGGGGCAATATGGGTGTTTTGTTTGTTTTAATTTTTCCTTTAGACTATTTCATTTCTGTCTCTCATTTTAAGTACTCTTATTATTAACAAGTCATTCCTCGTTAAAGAATTTTACAGTCAGAGATAATCGCTGTATTGAAACATATTCTTCCATTTCTTGTGTGTGTGTGTGTGTGTGTGTGTGTGTGTGTGTGTTAGCTCTGTGGGAGATTATAAAGGTTCTGAATTTATATATTTTGAGTGTTTGCTTTAAATAAATAAAATACTATAAAAATTTCAAAAGTGAGTATTTATTTAAAATGAGCAAAGAAATCACAATCATGGCATTTTAAAAAGCTGGTAATGTCATATTTTCTCTCACTTTTCTGGTTTTATTATGTCCTATTAAAATTTCCCCTTCATGTTTGAATTTTAGTATGAGCATTAATTCAGAAAAACAAATATATAATTTTAAGGCATTACATTGAATCAAACTCTGTAGTTCAAATTAGTCCCCTGCTTCATCTGTTGCCTTCTGGATGAATATATGTAGGGGTTCTGTAATGGAACCAATTTGGGGTCGTTTCATTGCCTATTTTTCTCTGCCTACAGTATTTTGAGTTGCTTTCAAAGACATTAAAATGTTAATTCCTCTTTCATCAATCTGTTTGGTTGAAATTGGCTCTTTGAAAGCATGGTAAAAACTAAGTAACAACAGTTCAATGTCAGATATTCATTTTCATAGCATGATCAACAATATATTACTAAAATGAAACTCTTGTTCCAAGAAAGTTGGTACATTGAATACAATATCATAAAATACATTGAAAAATGAAAATTTTAAATTTCTTTATTTCTTTAAATATGTGAGGTAATATTATCAATCATATTTTTATTGGAATGTTTACCTTTTAGTATGAGTTTATATCCAAGACTTCCTATTTTCAGAGTTAAAATATATTCTTATTGTGTCATGCTGTTGCACAATTTTTATAAATTATCTTTATTTGGTATCTTTAATTTGGATAATAGTATGGTTTTCCTGCAACACATGATGCTGCATTTCACTGGTACAACTAATACAATTATGAGGCCCATTGCCTTTGTATATTGAAAGATGAATAAAGTAAGGTTCTCACCTTTAGACAATTTACACCTTGTAGGAGGCAAATACAAAATAAAGACAGAAGTGATAAGTGCTAAAATGATGTTACAAATGAAGTGTTGGTCACTACAAAAGCAATAGCATAATTATGTTAGTAAGGGTTATAGGTGGCTTTATAGAGAAGGTACCATTTCTGTTGGATCTTAAAGAATGACTCACTTTTGAAACAAGAGTGATTGAAGGAAAGATATTTTAAAGCAAAGGATAGAAACTAGCAAATATACAAAAGTAGGGACTGGATGCTAGCAGTCAGTCTGGTCCAATGCAGCCAGTGTTAACAGACTCTCAGAGAATAATGTAGAAAGATTGATTGAGACCTGACTCATGGGCTACATTGCACAAGCAGGTAGAGACTTTCAAGATTACTAGACATGCTCTGAGCCATTTTGAATTGTATTTCTCTGATGGTAGGAGTAGAGAGTGAATAAACTGAGAACATTGGAGAACAAGATCACTTAAGAGGCTGGTGCTACAGCTTAGAAAGTATATCACAGTCCCCCCATTCTAGGTTCCACAAAGTAATTCAGGGATTCAGGTTCCTTCCATTCCATTGTTCAATATCCACGAAGGCATATGCAAGGTCAAAGGTTGAATGTGATATCCAGACCGTTAGATGGGGAAAAGTGGCTGGTTGAGAACCCACAAGTAATATACATATACTTTTGGTTATACTGCATGTGCACATGGCCACACCTAGATGCAAGAGCAGCTAGAAAGGTGTAATGTCTACTACCTAGGTTGCTATAAGCTCATCTTATTATATGGAGTAATATAATATTTGGAGCCAAAAATTCTGTCATAGCTCTAAAAGTATATGCAATAATATCAAAAGATATTAAAAGACCTTTAACTTAACTTGGCAATTTCTAGAGTTGAGCGTAAGCTGGGTTAAGTATAGTGAACCTATACTACTGACACAGAGATTGATTGATGATGCGGGATGAGAGGTGATGAAGAATATAAGACTAGTTAGTTCTTTTGACCTTTAAGTCACTATTTTATCATTGTTATTATTCATCATTTTTAATGTTTTTAACTAATTTATATTATTTTTAATGTATTATTACTACTATAATTGTTGAAGAAAAATATATTAGGAGTCTTTCTTTCCATAGTGGTACATGGTTTCAAGAAAAAAAATCTTTAAAAACATATTCTAAAACTGTAAGTCACAACATGTAATATTGGTGAAGGAAGAACTATTAAAATGATTTCCAAAACTGATGAAGGTTAATGAGACTAGATTTAACTGAAATGAAATTTTTGCATGTTCTCCTAATTTATCTGCAATTGTTTTAGAAAGTATGTTTTCTTGGCATCAAGTATACTAGTTTTAGGGACTGATAGGAATTCTCAGACAGGAAGAGTCTCATTTTAACACGTTGTACACAGAGCTTGGTAGAAGACCATAAAACTGCTGATATACCAGTCTTTCCAGAGAAGCACAAACTTAAAGCAGTTTCAGTTCAAAATTTGTGTTGAGTGCAGTATCTTCAATCTTGAGTCCAAGTTCCAATTTGTGAAATTAAAAGAACAGATTGGCTTCCCTCCAATGCCTGTGACATCTGGTTTGAGATAATGATAAATATGTAGGCAATGACTATTAAATTCTACTGCTGGAAATGCCTTTTAATAAATGTGCCCAAAACTTTTCAAGGATAATTCATTTTAAGCTAAATAATTTAAAAAATATATTTTTATTGATTTCAGAGAGGAAGGGAAAGGAAGAGAAAGAAACATCAACGATGAGGGAGAATCATTAATCAGCTGCCTCCTGCACACTACATGCTGAACACTGAGGGTGGAGCCTTCAACCCTGGCATACGCCCTGACCATGGAATCAAACTGATACCTCCTGGCTCATAGGTCAAAGCTCAACCACCGAGTCAAGCCGGCTGAGCTAAGCTACAGAATTTTTAAACTGTGGCTCTGCTGGCAAAAGCTACTAATTTACATAGGTTGTACTTATCCTTTTTATACCTCCAATGTCTTCAAAACGAGCATGTGCTGAAGGAAAAGACTTATGAGAAGTAGCACAATCTCAGAAAAAGGTTCACTCCAGAAAGTGTACTCATCTTTGCATTCCTTGATCCAGACTCCTCCCCGAATGTCTTGAGTTCTGTATGTAGATGGGCTTATTCCATAAAACTTGAGGTTCTCCAGTCCAAATTTGAACAGCTGAGTTAGGTCAATGAATGGAGAGCTACCCAGGAATTACCCTTCCTAAATAGTAGAATATGACCAAGTGTGAAGGTGGACTTCGGTGGGGAAGGACAGGACTTGGTTGGAAAGTTTGTAAGGAGGAATCTCCGAAGGTCAGGGCCTCTATGGAAAACTTGCCAAAGGTGGCAACTCCTGCCTTGACTTTTCTGAACAAGTCTGAGCCCCTGAGTGTTTTACTGGAATCTTTATGTTTAGTCTTTGGACGTCCTTGCTTAAAGGACACTGCAGACGCATGTGTCTTCTCAAGGATGCTTACCCTGCTGATAGTGTCTAGTTAATTTTAGTTCAAGCTGTTGCTACAGTAAAAGCCTAAGGAGGCAGGAGAATGGGGCTGTTTAGTTTCTCAAGCCAATCAGTCCCTTAGCCCTCTCTTTCACAGAAACATGAGTCAGAGTAATTATTCATCCATTGCTCAGCGTCTGCTGGTCAGCCCCAACAGACTTCAAGTCTTGAAACTGAGAGGAGCTCTTATTTTGAATGTGATGCTAATTTTTCTTAAGATTATATGTCCAGTACATTTCACCAAAATTTGGCAGAATCAGCATTCTCTGTTCGTTTCCACCTATCTTGTCCTTCTCTTCTCTCCTCTCCAGTCCTTCTATACCTCTTGTTTCTTGGGATATTATGCAGAGTCTGGTGAATCAGACATTTCTGTTTACAGCCAAGCATTCCACACATTATTCTGCTGGTTGTCATGGTGTCTTCATTTCCAAACAAATATAAACTGTATTGGTTATCTGCCACTATAAAGTTGTGGAATCAAATATACACAAATTATTTCAGATTAAGACTCTAGAAAAGCTGTTTCTCTTTTAGAAACCATTGTAAATGTCAAGATGTTTTGAAGCACTCTCAGGAAAACTATTTGGAAACATACTTAAGTTAAACTGAAGTTCCATACGACCTGCCATTTCAAACTAAGTATAGGTCCAGAAGAAATGTGGATACATGTGCATAAAAACTTGAAGAGAATGAACATAGTAGCAATATGGATAAAAGCTCCAAACTGAATATGACTAAATGTCCACCTAAAATAGCTAAATAAACTTTGTGATATTGGATAGTGGAATATGTAATAGTAATAAACATAATCAAACTACACCTAAACACAACATAGATCTGACAGTCATAATGGTGAATAAAATAAATTGCACACTAGAAAATACATGTTATTTTATTCCATTTATATAAAGTTGGCAAATAAGCAAACTTAGTCTTTGATGAGAAAAATAATAATAGTGAGCATCTTGGATCAGGATGGAGTGATTATTGCATAAAAAGAGCCCAAGAAAGTTTCTGGGATTTGGGAGTGCTCCTTTTTTTATGGTGTTTTTTTGTTGTTGTTGTTTTGTTTTGTTTGTTTTTTAATTTCAGAGAGAGGAAGGGAAAGGGAGAGAAACATCAGTGATGAGAGAGAATCATCAATCGGCTGCCTCCTGCATGACCTTTACTGATTGAGCCCGAAGCCCAGGCATGTGCACTGACCGGAAATCAAACCGTGATCTCCTGGTTCAAGAGTCTACACTCAAATACTGAGCCACACCGGCCAGGTGGGAGTGCTCCTTTATTAAAAAACAAGATAAAAATCACAGGGATGTGTTCATTTTGTGTGTTTCATCCACTGCATATGTTTGAGCTTAGAACTTTTTTGTTTGTAGGTTATGCTTTCAAAAGTGAAATACTATAGTAAAAGTTCTTATACTAATCAAAAGGCTACTAGACAATTTAAAATCTGATCTAAAATTCAGATTCTTTCCCAAGCTTCCAGTAACAGTCTCAGATGTGAAAATGACCAGTACATCAATACAATTGGGGGCAATATACAACTCTCACCTGGGGGAAGTTGGGGGAAAACTTACCAAGTCTGCCTGTCTCTCCTCTTGCCTTCTCTAATACGGATTAATATTTTGCAGAGGATAAGGTCTAAAGTTCACCCTCACCTTCTGTGAATGCAAGTGTCTGGTGTCAATTTCAGGACAAAAATTGTTACTTAACTTTCTATTAATAAAGGTGAAAATGAAAGCAAGAGCAGGGCTACTTTGAAAGCAAACTAATGCTAAGAAATCAGCTGCTTGTTCTTCTGACCAATAAAGTCTGTGTTTATGTCAGGGAAGCAAAAAGAGCTCCAGAAACAACTGAATGTTTTCATGAACTTTGTGACCTGAAATTCTTGTAAATCCTCTGAACTACTTTCCAGATAAGCTAAAGTTACGTATTGCGTGCACCTAGACTTGGAACTGTCTGTAAGAATCATTTAATTAGTGGTATGTAGAGTAGAAGTCTATTTATTAAAAAACTTATAAATTAATAAGGTGTAGATAAAACCCTACAACATGTACACTAAAATTAACAGTATTTCTCGGCCACTAAAATAATTAGTTATTTTTATAATTTTGTGTGCATTATGAATTTATTTTCAATGAATGTTATTGTTTCAACATAAAAGTACACATATATAATGAAATATTTTCCATTTTAAAAAAGAAAATCTTTTTTCTCACTATTGCAAATCAACAGGTACTTAGTGGTCAGACAAGTAGTTAATAAGCACTGACTACAACCAGAACTCTCTCTCCCATTGGGACATAATTGGGTATATTTATGTCTTTTATATTAAGGTAGGTCAGATAGGAAAGGTGGCTTGGAATTGTTACAGAATTTACCAGGTGACTGAAAAATACGCAGGAGTACCGGAGGTACAGAAAAAACCCATTTATTTCCAAAAGTTTCACATGTGATTCAGGGGAGACTGTTTCTCTCCAAATCCTGAGCAAGCCAATATGGAAGAAACTTTCCCTTTATACTCTTTTGTTTCTTTGTCCCCCAAATATGGGATGGGATTTCCGGGCCTTTCATGGGCTTTGCAAAAAGCCCTGTGTATTGTGGGGGGGCCATGAGACCACATCTAAAGGCCTGGCCTGGCGTCTGGGGGTTGTGTATTGTTCATGGTTTATGGCCTTTCTAAAATGGGAATAGTACTTGGGTAAACAGGTCTTGCAGGACCAGATAATTAGTCTAGCCTTCTCTAGACTATAGGCTAACAAGAATGTTCATTAGGTTACTGGCACAGATTCAGATTGCTAGTCCCCCAAAATGTTTCATTTTCCCCATCAGAAAGAGCAGTTGTATTGGTCCTGGTGGTTTGGACAGAAGCTGGGCTTTTGATAGATTTTCAGAGACCAAAAAAAGTATTTTATTCTGATGAGCAAATAAGTAGGCAAAACTTCATGAAAATAGCAGTTTGGAACTGGGACAAATTATTATTATTTTTTCCTTGTGATAATTTAAATGATATAGTTTCTACATCTTTTTTTTCACTTCATGATAAATTTTAGAAATTTACTCATATTAGTAAAAATAGTATTTCCCCTCTTTATTTTAGTGACAGTGGAGTATTGTTCTATACATATATCCCATGGTTTACATTACTAGTTCCTGACAGATGACTTTAGAGTTGTTTCAACAGTTTGCGGTTTCAATAACACTGCAACTAACATCCTGGAACATCCTAGTACATATGTCATCTTTCTCTAGAGCAAATATATCCATAAGATAGATTCCTGTATGTGGACTTGCTTGGTCAGAGCTTTAGGTGCATTTAAATTGTTGATATGTAACAAGGAGAAAATGGCGGAGGCTTAGACGGACGTGTTGGTGCTTTGTCCCGGACCAGATAGGGGCGAGCAGCTGAAACGGGTAACAATCAGCCCGATCAAGCTGGGGAGGTTCAGCTGAGAGACAGTCTGCAGCCAGGAAAGACAGAAAACTCCTAAAAAATGCGGATGGTTAGAGATTGAGGCTGAAACCTCCCTCTGGGCGCCAGCGCAGCAGCGAGGCCGCGCCATCTCAGGCAGCGTTTACCGGCATCCAGAGATCGGCTACTAACCCGGCGGCTACTAACCCGGAGGCAACGATTCGCAAACAGCGCGACTGCAAGAGCCAAGGGGAGACCTGCACCCCTCCACGGAAAGATTCAAGCAACAGCGGCCTCCTGATCACCACACGCTCTGCCTGGGGAACAGTTGCTGCGTCTGAAGCCTCCCTCCACCAGCCAGAAGAGCCACCACAACTGTGAACAGCACCCATCAGAGGCCCTGCTATCAACAGAGGAGCCGCTGCTACCACAACCGCCCAAGGAGCAACCACAGACCGAGGAGCCACTGCCACCCAGGGAGCAGCCACTGCCACCCAGGGTCCAGCCATTGAACGATTCAACAACTAGTAATGTCAGTGAGATCAAACATGGGTAGACAAAGAAACCCCCAAAGGAAAGAAAAGGAGGACTCGCCAGAAAAGCAGCTAAGTGAGACAGAGATATGCAACATGACGGAAAAAGAATTCAGAATAAGGTTCCTAGAGTACATGCACCGGATGTTCAAGAAGCAAGAAGAAACAGATGAAAAACTCAACTACGTATGCAAGAAGCTAGAAGAAACAGATGAAAAAATCAACAACTTAAGTAAGTCCCAAGAAGAAATGAAGAGCGACATAGCTGCAATAAAAAACACCATTGAAAGTATCAACAGTAGACTGGGAGAAGCGGAGGACCGAATCAGTGAATTAGAAGACAAGGAAGCAAAACACACTCAAACTGTACTGCAAATGGAGAAAAAAATTAAAAGACAGGAGGAGAGCCTAAGGGAACTTTGGGACAACATGAAACGAAGCAACATACGAATAATAGGGGTGCCAGAACAACAGAAAGATGAACATGGATTAGAAAACCTATTCGAAGAAATAATATCAGAAAACTTCCCTGAGGTGGGGAAGAAAAAATCACACAAGCCCAGAGAGTCCCAAACAAGGTGAACCCGAAAAGACCCACACCAAGACACATCATAATTACCATGGCAAATGTTCAGGATAAAGAGAGAATCTTACAGGCTGCAAGAGAGAGGCGGAAAGTAACATACAAGGGATCTCCCATTAGATTATCAAATGATTTCTCAACAGAAACACATCAGGCCAGAAAAGAATGGACGGAAATCTACAAAGTGATGCAAAGCAAAGGACTGAATCCAAGAATACTCTATCCAGCAAGGCTATCATTCAAAATTGAAGGGGAAATAAGAAGCTTCACAGACAAAAAAGGGCTAAGGGAGTTTATCACCACCAAGCCAGCCATGCAAGAAATGCTAAAGGGACTGGTGTAAAAGAAGAAATATCAAGCTCAGAAAGAAAACAGCCACACACACACACACAAAAGAAATGGCTACAAACAAGTACCTTTCAATAATAACTTTAAATGTAAATGGACTAAATGCTCCAAATAAAAGACATCGAGTGGCTGAATGGATAAAAAAACATGACCCATACATCTGCTGTCTACAAGAGACCCACCTCATTGGAAAGGACTCACACAGACTGAAAGTGAAGGGATGGAAAAATATCTTTCACGCAAATGGAAAGGAAAAGAAAGCTGGGGTAGCAATACTTATATCTGACAAAATACATCTCAAAGTGAAGGCCATAACCAGAGATAAGGAAGGCCACTTCATAATACTAAAGGGATCAATACAACAAGAAGATATAACCCTGGTAAACATATATGCACCCAATGCAGGAGCACCCACATACATAAGAAAACTTCTGGAAGATATCAGGGGAGATATCGACAATAACACAATCATAGTAGGGGACTTTAATACACCACTGACATCACTGGATAAATCCGCTAGACAAACAATCAGCAAAGAAACAGCAATCCTAAATGACTCACTAGATCAGATGGACTTAATTGACATCTTCAGAACACTACACCCCACAGCTGCGGAATATACATTCCTCTCAGGTGCTCATGGGACATATTCAAAAATAGACCACATATTGGGTCACAAGCAAAGTCTCCACAAATTCAAGAAGATTGAGATCATAAAAAGCATCTTCTCAGACCACGATGGCATAATGTTAGAAATAAACTACAATAAAAACAACCCAAAATACTCAAACACTTGGAAGCTGAATAGCATGTTATTAAATATTGATTGGGTTACCGATGACATCAAAGAAGAAATTAAAAACATCCTGGACACTAATGACAATGAAAACACAACAATCCTCTGGGACACAATGAAAGCAGTCCTGAGAGGGAAGTTTATAGCTCTACAGGCCTATCTCAAAAAACAAGAAAAAATGGTAGTTAATCATCTAACTCTACAACTCAAAGAATTAGAAAGAGAGCAACAAGAAAAACCCAGAGTGAGCAGAAGGAAGGAGATAATAAAGATTAGAGCAGAAATCAATGACATAGAGACCAAAAAAACAATACAGAAAATCAATGAAACCAAGAGCTGGTTCTTTGAAAGGATAAACAAGATTGACAAACCCCTTGCCAGGCTCACCAAGAAGCAAAGAGAAAGGTTCCAAATAAACCAAATCAGAAATGATAGAGGCGAAATAACAACAGACCCCACAGAAATACAAATGATTGTTAAACAATACTACGGGCAACTCTACTCCAACAAACTAGACAACCTGGAGGAAATGGACAAATTCCTAGAAAAATACAACATTCCAAAACTCAATCAGGAAGAATCTAAAAACCTCAATAGGCCAATAACTATGGAAGAAATTGAAGCAGTCATCAGAAAGCTTCCAACAAACAAAAGCCCAGGGCCAGACGGCTTCACAGGGGAGTTCTACCAAACATTCAAGGAAGAACTAAAACCTACCCTCCTCAGACTACTACAAAAAATTCAAGAGGAAGGAACACTTCCAAGCTCATTCTATGAAGCCAGCATCACCCTAATACCAAAACCAGGTAAAGACATCACAATGAAAGAGAATTACAGGCCAATATCCCTCATGAACATAGATGCCAAAATCCTCAACAAAATCTTAGCAAATCGGATCCAGCAGTACATCAGAAGGATCATACACCATGACCAAGTAGGATTTATCCCAGAGATGCAAGGATGGTACAACATCCGTAAATCAATAAATGTGATACATCACATAAACAAATTGAAAGAAAAAAACCACATGGTCATATCAATTGATGCAGAAAAAGCATTCGACAAAATTCAACACCCATTTTTGATAAAAACTCTCAGAAAGGTGGGAATAAAAGGATCATACCTCAACATAATAAAAGCCATATATGACAAGCCCACAGCCAACATCATACTCAATGGTCAAAAACTAACACCATTTCCCCTAAGAACAGGAACAAGACAGGGATGCCCACTCTCACCACTCCTGTTCAACATAGTACTGGAAGTATTAGCCATTGCAATTAGGCAAGAAGAAGAAATAAAAGGCATCCAAATTGGAAAAGAGGAAGTAAAACTGTCCTTATTTGCAGATGACATGATATTATACATACAAAACCCTAGAGACTCCATCAAAAAGCTACTAGACTTAATACATGAATTTGGCAATGTAGCAGGATACAAAATTAACCCCAAGAAATCTGAGGCATTTCTATACACCAATAGTGAACTTTCAGAAAGAGAGATTAGAAAAACAATCCCATTTACCATCGCACCAAAAAAATTAAGATACCTAGGAATAAACTTAACTAAAGAGGTTAAAGACCTCTACTCAGAAAACTACAGGACGTTGAAAAAAGAGATAGAGGAAGACATAAACAGATGGAAGAACATACCATGTTCTTGGATTGGTAGAATCAACATCATTAAAATGTCCATACTACCCAAAGCAATCTATAAATTCAACGCACTTCCCATTAAAATACCAATGGCCTTCTTCAAAGATCTAGAACGAACTCTCCAAAAATTCATCTGGAATAAAAAAAGACCCCGAATAGCTGCAGCGATCCTGAGAAAGAACAAAGTAGGTGGGATCTCAATGCCAGATATCAAGCTGTATTACAAAGCCACTGTTCTCAAAACTGCCTGGTACTGGCACAAGAACAAACATATAGACCAGTGGAATAGAATAGAGAGTCCAGAAATTAGCCCGAACCAATATGCTCAATTAATTTTTGACAAAGGAGGCATGAACATACAATGGAGACAAGATAGCTTCTTCAATAAATGGTGTTGGGAAAATTGGACAGATATATGCAAGAAAATGAAACTAGACCACCAACTTACACCATACACAAGAATAAACTCAAAATGGATAAAGGACTTAAATGTACGACAGGAAACCATAAAAATTCTAGAAGAATACAAAGGCAACAAAATCTCAGACTTATGCCAAAACAATTTCTTCACTGATACAGCTCCTAGGGCAGTTGAGACTAAAGAGAAACTGAACAAATGGGACTACATCAAAATAAAAAGCTTTTGCACAGCAAAAGAAACCATCAACAAAACAACAAGAAAACCCACCTCTTGGGAAAACATATTTGCCAACGTCATATCTGATAAGGGCTTAATCTCTAAAATTTATAGGGAACTCATACAACTTAACAAAAAGAAGATAAACAATCCAATCAAAAAATGGGCAAAGGATCTAAATAGACACCTTTCAAAAGAGGACATTCAGAAAGCCAAGAGACATATGAAAACATGCTCAAAGTCACTAATCATCCGAGAGATGCAAATCAAAACAACAATGAGGTACCATCTCACACCTGTCAGAATGGCCATCATCAACAAATCAACAAACGACAAGTGCTGGAGAGGATGTGGAGAAAAAGGAACACTTGTGCACTGCTGGTGGGAATGCAGACTGGTGCCGCCACTATGGAAGGCAGTATGGAGGTTCCTCAAAAAATTGGAAATGGAACTCCCATTTGACCCTGTGATCCCACTACTAGGAATATATCCCAAGAAACCAGAAACACCTATCAGAAAGGATATATGTAACCAGATGTTCATAGCAGCACAATTCACCATAGCTAAGATCTGGAAACAGCCTAAGTGCCCATCAGTAGATGAATGGATTAGAAAACTGTGGTACATCTACACAATGGAATACTATGCTGCTGTTAAAAAGAAGGAACTCCTACCATTTGCAACATCATGGATGGAACTGGAGAGCATTATGCTAAGTGAAACAAGCCAGTCAATGAAGGAAAAATACCACATGATCTCACTCATTCATGGATAATAAAGACCATTACAAACTTTTGAACAATAATAGATACAGAGGCAGAGCTGCCTCAAACTGATTGTCAAACTGCAGTGGGAAGGCCAGAGAGAGTTGGGGGGCAGGAGGGAGGGGAGTAAGAGATCAACCGAAGGACTTGTATGCATGCATATAAGCATAACTAATGGACATAAGACACTGGGGGGTAAGGGAGGGTAGGGGTTTGTCAAGGGCGGGGGGGAAAAAAGGACACTTATGTAATACCCTTTGTAATACTTTAAGCGAAAAATAAAAAAAATAAAATAAAAAAAATAAATAAATAAATTGTTGATATGTAATTGTACACTTTTCACTGTCACTAGGAATATGAAAGATTCCCCAAACCCTTGACAACCCATTGTCCTAGCAAATGTTTTATTTTTTGCTGATATTAGAAGTGAAACAGGTATCTCATTGTTTTAACTTGCACATCTCCTTATTATCAGTTAATGTAAAGAAACATCTTTATTTTTGTGTATTATATTTGCCCAGTTTTTTAATATGGTCATTGCTATTTTCTCACTGCTATGTAAAGGGCTCCTTATAGCATAAAGACATTATTTCTTTGTCTGATTAAATGGCAAATGTTTTCTTCACTTGCCATTTATCTTTTTGTGTGGGTTTTGTGTGTGTGTGTGTGTGTGTGTGTGTGTGTGTGTGTGTATGCGTACATATAATAGCAGCTATCACTTCTCTTTTAATTAGAGGTTTTTTAATATGTTTTAATATGTTTTTATTTTAGAGAGAGAGGAAGGGAGAAGGATAGAAAAATAGAAACATCGATGAGAGAGACATTGATCAGCTGCCTCCTGCACGTGCCCTGACCAGGAATCAAACCAGGGACCTCTTGGCTCCTAGGTTGAAGGGAGGATATTTTGCAGAGGATAAGGTCTAAAGTTCACTCTCACCTTCTGTGAATGCAAGAGTCTGGTGTCAATTTCAGGACAAAAATTGTTACTTAACTTTCTATTAATAAAGGTGAAAATGAAAGCAAGAGCAGGGCTACTTTGAAAGCAAACTAATGCTAAGAAATCAGCTGCTTGTTCTTCTGACCAATAAAGACTGTGTTTATGTCAGGGAAGCAAAAAGAGCTCCAGAAATAACTGAATGTTTTCATGAACTTTGTGACCTGAAATTCTTGCCACACCAGCTAGCCTATCTATCTATATCAATACTGCATCTATACCTATATCTATCTAATTTTTAATCCTCACCCAATAATATGTTTATTGATTTTAGAGAGAGGAAAAAAGAGAGAGAGAAACATTGATATGTGAGAGAAACACCAATCGACTGCCTCCTCTATGCCACCAGGAATCAAACCCACAACATTTGGTGGACGGATAGATGTTCCAACCAACTGAGTCACCCAACCAGGGCTTACATATTTTTAAAAAGAATTTCATTATTTTATATAAGTGAATTTATTAAATCTTTTCTTTTATGTCTTTTTTCTTATCACACTTATAAGTGACCTCTTTATACAAAACTCTTTTTTAAAAAGCTCAGGTATTTTATCTAAGTTTTTAATTCAATTTTTCATATTTCACTTTGATCCATCTGAAATTTATGTAGATATAAGAAAATCTCCAACTTTATATTTTTCAAATGGTTACCTGTAATCCAAATACTATTTACTGAATATTTCATAATTCTTCACTAGTGCTAAATACCAAATTGATCATGTACTAAATTTTCAGGTGAATTTGAGCCCTCTTATAATTTTCAAGTCTTTGATTGCTGTTTAAATGTTTAGATGTCAGTACCATTGTGCTAATTTTTTTTTAATGTTTTATCATATGATTACTGTTGAGTCCCTCCACATTTATCATCTTTGTTTCAAAATTGCATTGGAAATTCTTGCTTTTAGTATATATATAGTTTAAAATAGTGTTTCTACTTACAAAAAATATTTTTGCCATATTTATTTGAATCATATCATATTCATTCATTTATAAAGATTAACATCTTTATATCTATATTAGAGGCCCGGTGCATGAAATTTGTGCAGGGGGAGGGGGGTTGGTCCCTCAGCCTGCACCCTCTCCAATCTAGGACCCCTCGGGGGATGTCCAACTGCTGGTTTAGGCCATCCGAGGCTTACCTGAGCCTTGGGCTGACCCTGGGCAGTGGCAGCTGCCATCCATGGCTTGCCTGAGCCTTAGGCAGCCGCTGCAGCTTTGTCCGGAAGGACGTCCCAATGGTCATCTGGAAGATGTCTGCCCCAATTAGCATCTTACCCTTTTATTAGCATAGACATTTTTACACTTTTTTGTTTCTTTTAGACACATTTTAATAGTTCATATGAATCCTACTTACACCTTCGTAATTTTATTCTAAATATTTTATTTGGCCCTAGCTGGTTTGGCTCAGTGGATACAGAATCAGCCTGCAGACTGAAAGGTCCCGGGTTTGTTTCAGTCAAGGGCACATGCCTGGGTTGCAGGCTGGATCCCCAGTAGGGGGTGTGCTGGAAGCAGTTGATTAACGATGCTCTCTCATCATTGATGTTTCTCTCTTTCTCCCTCTCCCTTTTTCTCTGAAATAAAAAAATATATATTTAGTAAAAATAAATAAAATATCCAATTTGTTTGATAATATTGTGAATTTGGTTTGTCTTTCATTACATTTTTTAACTTGTTTCCCATTTTTTCAAATTAATTATTTTAAGCAACATATAATTGGTTTTCTGTATTACAGTCCCTGAAAATTATTAGAAATTATGGTTTACTTTTAAAATTTCCATTGAATAAAGAAAACATGACATATATATTTTAAAAATGAGCCACTACACTAAACTATTAAAACAGAAGAAGCTTCATTTTATAACTTATTAACAGTAATTCTAAAGCCTATTTCATTTTTGGGCTCAGTACACCAACTATCTTAGCAGTACTGTGTAGTCCCACAGGGAACACACTGCCACTTTCATCAAGGGACTTTGGTGACAATAGCTTTCATTTCATTAGTTCTTTCAATCTCTTGCTTTTTTTAGTTGATATATGTTACTTTATTTCTCAGATTTCTTTCTAAATCCTTCAGTAAGCAGTTCTTCTTGGAATTACAAAAAAAGAGAGTTCACTCTTTAAAATCTCCAATTACCCCAAGAGTTGGGATTTTGTGTTTATCAGCAGCTAAGCATGTGTGTCTACTTCTCTACTACCTTAGAATACATTTTCACAAGGTCCTCCAATATTTCCATATGTGTGAACTTGGATACTGGGAATATCCATGATTTGAACGTTATTAAGATTCCCTCATCATCTCCTCACTGGGGCTGGGGAGTTTATAGGTGAGGCCTGTAAACTATCCCTGTTAAGTGTCAGTGAAATGATGCTCTTTGAGAGGTAATATAAGTATGATGCTAATTAATTCTCAATCCCAATAGAGGTTGCAATCCCAAACAAATGAAATATAATAGAATGCTGGTCCTGTAGGGAAAATGAATTATCAAGCTCCATGTTGATCAAAGAAAGAGTTTCCTTCAGTGCCTTTTAGGTTGATGCAGACAGATCTAGAAACAAATACAACTTTTGGGCTTTCCGCAGTATGTATTTCATATTAGGGCAAATCTGATACATTCAAGAGACAATGAATCTATTTCATATTTTTTTATGGTTGTAGCTAAAGTCCTATTAAATGGTTATCCAAAGATCAAGAAGACTAAACGCCTATGCAGTTGGTGCACAAGGAGACCATCCTAACACTACCACTTCTTTTTCCCAAACCAATTTTTTGCCATGTTTCAGTGAGTCAGAGTTACTCCAGAAAATACCATTTTAAGGAACAACTGGACTCAAGAGTCCCCAAGACCAGCCCTCCAGTTCAATGATTTCCAAAATTACACTCAGGACTCTTGAAAAAAGTTTTATTCATAGAGGAACAACAGTTCATTACAGTGAAAGGCTAGAAATTAAAGCCAACCAAAGCAAAAGGGGAATAGCTTGAAGTCCAGAAAAAACCAGGCACAGACTTTCAATTGTCTTCTCCAAGAACAGCATCTAGTTCTCTCAGAAACCACGTGTGACAACACATATGGGACATTGCCAACCGGGGCGGCCCACGCAAACCTTGATATCCAGCTTTGTAATTGGAGGCAGTCAAGTAGGTGTGGAGGGCTCAGTGGCTGACTTTAGTTATTTAGACTCCAGTCGCTTTATAACTGGACCACCCAGGGGTCCGGGCTGCCTGTCACTATTTCAGCCAATTAAGCAGAGACAGGATTGAATCATATATGAGGTTTTATTCCAATAATGCTGGCAGTATGGGAGAGCTGCCACAAAAATCTGCCCTCCACCCCACCATAAGCAAACTGCTTATATTGGGAAGAAGGACAAGGTTACGTGGGGAAGCAGGAATTACAAGTATGGGAAAGTAGGCATGGGGTAATCATTACAAGATTACAAGTCATGCGGGCTGGAGGGGAATCACAGAGAGGGTGCACCTCCAGGTACCCTGAGCAGGACCAGAATACAGGTAATAGGGGCTGAGGGTTGTAAAGAGCAGGTGCCTCCAGGACTAGGTGCTATGACGTTGTAAGTCCTTCCATAATGATAGGCAGTTCTTGGAAGAAGGACAGACTGCATTCCCATGTTAGCTCCCATGTCCCAAGGCATACAACTTTCAGCGAGGTTAGAATGTGTTTTCTCTAACCAAAAAAGAGCAATCATAGTTAATGGAGCATGATTAAAATTTCTTAAGTTAATTTCTAATACTCTATTTCTGCTCCTAACATGAACACATGAGACATAGTAAAGAACTTGGAACAGCCCAAGAATATGTGGCTGAACCTCCAATCTCTTTCCTAGGAATCCACTCTCAAAGCTCCTGTTTGCTACTTCACATTGAACTTCATTCTGCTTAGGTTACTCATTGGAATAAAAGCCCATTTATCTAATACAAACATATGTCTCCAATTACCTGCCATTCCAAAGGGCAAAGCAGACAAAGGAATGATTCCCATTATTTCCTGTGACATTTGGGGAATTTCAGGGACTAGCTGAGACCATGCTGTGTTACTATCTCATTCCTTACAGCATGACTTTTGCAGAAATGACCTCTCCTGGATGGTACTTCAATCAGACATAGAATTGCAAATATCACCTCCTATAACCTCATTGCCAAATGCAAGACTATCCAAAAAGCTTATGTGAGTGTAAAAGATTTAACTGAAAATGGAAAAGGACATCTTTTGCCCTAGGATTTCTTTGCCCATCATGGTTTTGAAGGGAACCATGAACTCTTCAACCCACCAAAGCCCAGCCCCTTTTTACCTTGCTAGTTCCTCCTTCCTCTCCCTATACTAGTCTATCCTTAACTCACTACCTTGCTCTTAGGAGCAATTAAACTTTCCTAAGAAAGCACTGGGCACCATTTTTTATGCTAAGGTTTCTGCTGATACATCCTTATATTCTCCCCTCTTCTTCAACAGACATTAATGAATTTTGAAAACACACACATTTTCCTCTCTATCGAGAACTGGGGCTCAGCCATGACAAGTAGGGCTCAGTTTGTTGGAGCAATGTCTCCGGGATGGAAGAGTTGTGGGTTTGATTTCTGAAAAGGGCACATACCCAGTTGTAGGTTCTATCCCAGGTTTCGGCGCATTTGGCAGGTGGTTCTTTTTCACATCAAAGTTTCTCTTTCCCTCTCCCTTCCTCTTTCTCCCAAACTAATTTTTAAAAGGTAACTCGAGATCAAATGTTAAAATAATAAACCTTCCTTTTATCTTTTTTATAATATGGTATCCCAATATCTATTCTGCTATAAGAAAGAAGGAGGCTGTGTGTGAACAACTCTAAGAGCACAAATAGTGCCCAGACACTTTTGTTTTGGAAATTCTACGGTAAATTGTACCACAGGAAGACAGGCGCATGCAGTGTAAATTAAATTCCCCGTAGCTCTCTGGCGTTTTAGTCAAGTTCCCAAACAAGCAGCAGTTGCACATTCCATAAATTTTTTGGCCCCTGAAATACTAGTGGACCCCAGTGGAAGAATGTGGAGTCCAAAGAGAGTGTGCAAAGCACATTAGGGAGAGCGCTTTAATTGTATGAACACTTTTACACACTCTGATATGGATTTAGATCGTCAGAACCAGGCTCAAGGATTGTTCGTACAGAAAGGCAGCTGATTTTTTGGAAATTAGCCTGTGATAAAAGTAGCTCTTCACTGCTTTCAGTTTCAATATGAATTGTTTCCATTTCCAGTGGCCTCGAATAACCTAAGAGATTGTTTTTCTGGCTGGAAAGCCTTTAGATTAGATCATTTTAAAATCTACTTACTTTTCGGCTTAAACTCATACCTGTTATATATGTGTCAATTATATTTTACTAAAGCTAAGGTAGAGGACAATGACTGTAATGGTGTGAAATTTGAAGAGAAGAGGAAAAACTTTGTATTTAAGAGTTCCAGAACCTCTCATTTTCGTTTTCTAGAGCAAATATATGACACTTAGTATTTTATTCATTTGTTTGTTTGTTTGTTTTGTTTATTTATTTATTTATTTTTAGCATTTTGAATCTTTAACAAACAGGCTGGTAATTTTAAGAAGCTGCTAGTTTGCCTACTTTTAGGTCTGAAGGCATGGCCAGTTTGGGGAGTTCTAATACATGTTCACACAGTAGTCCCTATGAGTTTATTTATTTATTTATTTATTTTTAAATCCTTTAATTTTTATTTTTTTTTAACATATTTTATTGATTTTACAGAGAGGAAGAGAGAGGGATAGAGAGTTAGAAACATCGATGAGAGAGAAACATCGATCAGCTGCCTCCTGCACATCTCCCACTGGGGATGTGCCCGCAACCCAGGTACATGCCCTTGACCGGAATCGAACCTGGGACCCTTGAGTCCGCAGGCCGACGCTCTATCCACTGAGCCAAACCGGTTTCGGCCCTATGAGTTTATTAAAACAAATTATTTTGTCACTTTTTCTACCCAAAGTCCTAAAGCCTTAGATGCTTTCATTCTCAATACCATGGCTGCAAGTTCCTACACAAGCAGGCTTCTGCCTGCCCCTCTCCTCATACATGTTATCTCAGCTTCAGCACATGGACCCTCATTCAGATGTCAAACACACCCAACTCTTCACCAATCGGGACTTTTGTACACAAGCTCTCCTCTGTCTGAAACTCTTCCCTCATTTTTCCCTAACTGTGTTCACCAAAAATGCATCTTACCTCTCATTTTTCCTGAGGATTGCTGCCTGAATAATCCAAATTCAGTCTCCTTTCTACACTTACTCATAGCCCTCTGTATTCTTCCTAATGTAAATGCCTATTAGGCATTCAAATATTACATTTGTTTGTATTACTTGTTTTCATGTCTTCTTTCTGAGATAAAAAATAATGCATGAGCACAGGGATCATAGCTGTTGTGCTTATCATAGAATCCTCAATGCCTTCCCAATGCCTTCCCCAAAGCTCATCCGTGGTCAGTGGTCAATGCATATTTATTGAGTGATTAAATGCGGTCATGTTCAAAAGTACCCTCTCGGAGGGAAGATTGGGGTTGGGGGCCAGGGAAGAGAAGAGATCAACCAAAGAGCTTGTATGCATATATGCATAACCCATGGACACAGATAATAGATGGTAAAGGCCTGGGCTGCAGGCAAGTTAGAAGGGTCAGTCAATGGGGGGTTGAGGGAGGACATATGTAATACTTTCAGCAATAAAGATTAAAAAGACAAAAGTACCCATTTTATGTCAGTCAGGACTACATTTGAGTGTTTTTTTTTCTGCATTGTAACCTTGTAAAAATTATCAAAATTCATTAACAATAAACAAAACATGAACTGATGAAGGTGAGTTCTGGTTAATACTAGATTTGTTCCTGTCATCATGGTTGTCATTATCATCACCATCATCACTATTGTTATCATCACCATGACCATCTATGTTAGGTTTGTCCTTGATGGTTTTGTCACTCAAACAAAGCCCCTATCTCTAAGCGAGAAATGTATTATGCTAAACCAAGGAACTTTAGAGAGTGTGCTTACATTTGCTTTGTATTAATATTGTGGATTTAGGTTTTATTCTGGGTTAAGTTATTTACTTAGTATAATTCTGAATAAAAAATAAAAAACATTAAAAATTTAATAAAGTAGCATACACTTCCTTACTCATTTAAAAAGTAACAACAACGACAAAAAACTGAGACCTGAGGGAGTACAAGTGAGTCGGTAGCTTCAATTATGTTACTTTTATCTTCTCCACAGTGTCAGGCAAGTTAAATATATTTTGAGATAAAGAAGACATCTACCTTAGGCATTGGTAAGTGGCGCCTTCTTCCATACTTTTCTGTTTAGACTCTGGAATACTTATTTTGAGATCGGGGTGTGATTTTATAGAGATGCTTTTAACTATTCAAGCTTGATAGCTCCTAAAGATGGTCATTTGGCCCCAGCTGGCATTTAGCAATGACTGGAAACATGTTTGGTTATCACAACTGGGTTGTTTAGCATAACAGGTGCTATGGCACCCAGTGTTTAGAGGTCAGGGCTGCCTGTTAAACATCCTACAATGCCCAAGACAGCTCCCACAAAAAAAGAATTTTCAAGCCCAAAATGTCAAGAGTGCTAAGGCTGAGAAATGTTTTGTAGAGCAATGAAGGGAATGAGCTTCTGCTTGCAACAAGGATGACTGTCACAAACAAAACATTGAGCAAAGAGCTCAGAAAAGAGTACATGAAGTTGTGTTATATGAAGTTAAGAAACAGACTAAACTTTGCTTGGTGATAGAAGTCAGAGTAGTAGTTAATAATGGGTAACTAGAAGTAGAAACATTACTGGGATTCAAGTAATGCTTTATATTTTTATCTGGGTGGGAGTTGCAAGGATGAATTTATTTGTAAACTAGAGGCCCAATGCAAGAAATTCATGCATTCGGGGGTCCCTCAGCTGGCCTGCACCCTGTTGCAGTACTGGAGCCCTCGGGGGATATCCAACTGCTGGCTTCTGCCACCACCTCTGCACTTGCCAGCCATGAGCCCAGCTTCTGTCTGAGTGGTGCAACCACTGTGGGAGCACACTGGCCACCAGGGGACAGCTCCTGTGTTGAGCATCTGTCCCCTGGTGGTCAGTGCGCATCATAGTGACCGTCATTCCACTGTTCGGTTGATTTGCATATTAGCCTTTTATTATATAGGATAATCGGTACCTGTGTACTAAAGTCTCTAGTAGACTCTGAACTTCATCTGCAACTTTGGCTCTTCCTGGCCTTCAGACTAGAATTGGAACATCAGCTCTCCTGGGCCTGCTGGCTTACCTTGCAGGTTTTGGACTTGATAACCTCCATAATTATTTGAGCCAGTTCCTTTCAATAAATTTGTTTCTATATATATACACATCCTATTGGTTCTGGGTTTGTTTTGTTTTCTTTGTTTGTTTGTTTGTTTGTAGAACCCTAACTGCTACACAAGGTTAAATTTTGGAATTAACAATAACTTTTCCACTTATGAAACTTGCCATTGGAAATTCAATTCTTTGCTCATCATGGTTTCTTTTTGTATTGTGAGCCCTTCTTCTACAACTCCTACACAAATTCTCTTGAACCTCAATGAAGTATATGTCCATTGTTCTCACCACTTTTCATCTCTTCCATGTCCCCTAACTTTCTTATATTCCTTTGTTTTGAAATACAAGCTCTCCTGCAAACACATGTGTTCAGCTCTCTTCTGAGTAGTCACTTTACCTAAAGTCAACCATTCATAAGATGTTCATTATTCAAGGACCAATCTCTTAAAAACTGGGGGAAATGAGATGGATTACTAAAGCCCAGAATTCTCCATTGAAATGGCTGAAGCAACTGTTAAGATTATAGCTAAACTTCCCTTCCTTCCAAGTCCAATTTCCTTCTACATTCTATTATAAGTGCTTGTCCCAGGAGTTTTCCCTAATAAACATTTTACATGCAAATTTCCATCCCAGAATTTGCTTAATAGGGAATTCAGTCCATAGTAGATTGTACCCAGAGAGCTCTGAAAATTAAAATTCTGCAAAAGGCTTCTAGATATATATAATTGGCTGCCTGGATCACAGGAACCCCACCAATGTGGGGTGGTAGTCTGCATAGACCTTGGCACAGGGTAGGTCTGCAAATATTAATCTTTATAGTGGTGCTGTTTGCTGTTAGTGCCTCAGTTTGATCATCTTACAAGGCCTTGCATCCATCCTTCTATTGCTTTGGGAGTTCATTGCTAAAAAGCCCACAGCTGCTCTTTCCTTTGGAGAATTTCCCTTAACAGCATGGTAGCTGCTCTGCTCAAGATGAATAGCCCCTGACAATGCCTGATGGGGTACAAATGTCTAGAACTTTGCTTCCAGGAGGGACAAGCTCTCATGCTGTTTGTGCCACAGAGATCCCAGTGGATCAGCTTGAAGCCATTTTTTCCCTGCAACCATAGCCTTTTTTCATTTCATTTCTATTTTCTTGCCCTCTCCCGCTTCCCTTGGACTCCTTCAATTGAAAGCAGCCCTCAATAAATCACATGAACACAAACCCATCACCAAGCCTCTGCATCTAGAGAGTCTGACATAAGACAACTAATCCTGCTTTGTGGTTTGGTACAGGTAAAATTTATGTGACGTTTCTTAGTGTGCCTTACAAAAAAGCATATTATATTATTGTTAGGTGTAGGGTTCCACATTCATACATTAGGCCAAATTTGTTCATCTTTTAAATATATTTTGTAACTTGACATTTTTCGTGTTTTTTTTTATTTACTGAGATTTGTGAAAGTCATTTTTATGTCTCCAAATATAGAAATTAAAAACTTTCTCTGTTCTTTAATTGATTACATTATAAATGGCACTATTTAGACTTAAATCATGAAACTCAAAATTACTCACCTTATTCTCCTCAAAACAATTCAAAGGGCTTCTAATACTTGATCTACATGCAGACTCTTCCTGAATTATTTAATCTCCTCTCTTTAATACAGAGTACATTCTTATGATGTTTTTATTAAGTTAATATTTATTGTTTTCATATCCACTGCTGTTTTGGATCTGCATTTACTTTTGTACTGCAGACTTTATATTCAAGCTATTTTTATTTTTGCCTAAACTAAAACATTTAGAACTTTCTTGACTTATTTAAGAAAAGATCTCCTCCAAATATAAATTTTGCACCCATTGTTGGAAGTTATTTTTTCCTGCCATACATTTAGGTTAAAAATGATATTTCACTACCTTATATTCTCTCTCTTGCACTATTGTTTGACTACCCTTATAATACAAATCATGAGAGCTCCTACGAACTCTTCCCATCACGTGAAGACACAACAAGAAAGCAGCCCTCAGCAAATCAGGAAGAGAATTCTGACCAAGAACCCCCCAGTGCTGGCATACTGATCTGGAAATAGCAGGCTCCAGAACTAGAAGAAATAAATATTTGCTTTCTAAGATACACAATATATGGTAACTTTTTGTAGCAGCCTGAGCTAAGACAAACCATGATACTGATTGCAATCATTGTATGTGCTTGGCTTCTGGTATTTAAGTGCTACCACCTGAGCTCCATGTGTCAAGGCTTATCATCCCCAACACCAGCAGGCCATGCAGTTCTGCAATGGCACCTGTCTCTTTGGCTCTTGCTTATAGCATAGAGACCACCATTGAACTTTTAAGGATGATAGGCTCTCTCTCACCAGTGCATGTTCTTATGTTTGGTAATTGGCTTCTAATAGCTTAAAAGTATAATTCAGGATAGGAAGTAGAAGCTACTCTACCTGAGATTTTTTTCTTTTTTTAAATTTTTTTGGCTGAGATTTCCAAGAGAGATAGGAAAGTGTATATCTTAGTTTTGAAGCAAATATAATGGATTGAGAACCAGGCCAAAAAGGAAACAAGATGAGGATACAAATTTTATACTTTGACTTAATCTGAAACTCCTAATTGTGCAGGCTGATGTCATTTCTAGGAGCCATGAGAGCTTTCACCATCTAATAGCCATTTTTAACATTTTCTTGTCATTATTATCATTACTGAGGCCCAGTGCATGGATTTGTGCACCAGTGAGGGTCTCTTGGCCTGGCCTGCACAGATCAGGCCAAAGCAGGCTCTCCAACATCTTCCCAGGGGTCCCAGATTTCAAGAGGGTGCAGTTCAGGCCAAAGGACCCCCCTGGTGCATGATTGAGGCCAGGAAGGGATCGCCGGAGGGATCCAAGGCACCCAATCCCAATCAGCCAGACCCCAGCAGCAAGCTAACCCTACTGGTAGGAGTATCTGCCCCTTGGTGGTCAGTGGGCATCATAGTGACCAGTCGAATGAATGGTCAGACACTTAGCATATTAGCCTTTTATATATATATAGACTAGTGGCCCAGTGCACGAAATTCTTGCATGGGGGGTATCCCTCAGACCGACCTGCCCTCTCCAATCTGGGACCCCTCGGGGAATGTCCGACTGCTGGATTAGGCCTGATCCCTGTGGGCCTAAACTGACAGTCTCACATCCCTCTTGCAATACAGGACAGCTGGCTCCAAACTGCTCACCTGTCTGCCTGCCCGATTGACTTTAACCACTCTGCATGCTAGCCTGGTCACCACAACTGCCCCCCATGCCACCGCCGGCCTGATCACCCCCAACTGCCCTCCCCAGCTGGTCTCCCGGTCTATAATTAGCATATTACACATTTATTAGTATAGATTAGTATTACACTTTACATTTTCTTTGTTATTTATTTATTTATAAAATTTTATTACAGGATTAAAAAGAAAGAGTATATAATGAAAAGCATGTGACTTGATTACCCTGATCTCACTCACTTCTTCCAAGTAGGAAATGATATTACTTCTTTGAGGGCTCCTATAGATATTCAATGTGTACACATACATATGATTGCACACAGGAATTACATTTTTTTCCTGTAAACACATTATACACTTCTTGTGTACCTCATTTTAAAATGTATTTTTAAGATTGTTGTATATTTATAAAAATGGAGTTGAATTCTCTATTTACTGGCTGCATAATATTCTACCATATGCAAATGTTAAATTTATATTACCAATTTATATAGATGAATTTATTAGTAGTTTCCAGTCTCTTGCCATTTACAGTGATAACTTGATTAAATGTAAGTATATTTATTTAAAAATGTACTGGTATGTTTCATTAAATAAACATGCTATATCAAAGCCTATGGGCATTTATCCTACCTAATGAGGGCTAGACATTGATATCCTTTAGTAGGCACTTTTCGTGTTTAAGACTTGGATGAATGAAATCAAAACGAATACACACCAAAAATGAGCATAGCATATATCCACATTCTATACTTTATTTCAAAGGAGAACTATTTATCTTCAAATAGTGAGCCAAAACTTCTCAAAACATTACTAAAAAATTTACCAGATGAACAAAATATTGAGTCAATTTCACTGGCAAGTCTATCCATGATTTGTGTCATCAAGGGACTATTATCACTTTGAGTACTACCAATCATATTTCTCAAATGATTGATCTCTGCATTCATATCTTCAGATTTACTTTTAAATCCTTCTCTAAGCAAATCTTCTTGAACCTAAGAAAAGGTGAGAAGTAAAAATGTTTTAAATTCATATGTTTTTCAAAAATTACATTTTATATTTAAGAATTCTTGCCGAAACCGGTTTGGCTCAGTGGATAGAGCGTCGGCCTGCGGACTGACGGGTCCCAGGTTCGATTCCGGTCAAGGGCATGTACCTGGGTTGTGGGCACATCCCCAGTAGGAGATGTGCAGGAGGCAGCTGGTCGATGTTTCTCTCTCATCGATGTTTCTAACTCTCTATCTCTCTCTCCCTTCCTCTCTGTAAAAAATCAATAAAATATATTTTAAAAAATTAAGTGTTAAAAAGAATTCTTTCCTTCCACTCTTAAAATTGTTCTCTCTTACATAACCAAAGATAATTTTGCAACAAGGAATAATCCTGTCTTGGACCTAAACACTGAAAGAAAGCATAGTTTACAGTCTTACAAATATTCACATATCCATAGGGTTTTGCTAGGATGCTAACTAAGCCTGGCCTGAGGACAAATGTACTATGTGCCAGTCATAATACCAGTTGAGAAGTAACACTAATCTGCTCATACTAATTCTCAGTCTCACTTGGAATAATATGGCCAAATAAAATGCAGAAAAAAATGGGAAATTAAACATATTCTAGAACTCTATTATGAACACGTACAGATAGCCAATCAGGAATTCTTCCTTTGCCATATGATAACTTGGGTAGACTCTCCATACCTGGGAACAATGCAGCAGGTTTGAAGCTGTCACATCCTTGTTTTTTTAATCTGGACATTTCTGATAGTTTATTGTCAGCACAGATCTACCTTAGAGTCTTTGGGTGGTAATAGGGTTCCTGATAATAGGCAATGATCTTGGTAAAACAAACCAGTTGATGGTAATAACAAATACATGTATTTAAAATACCTATTTATTCAGGCCAAATAAGTTCATTTCCAAATAGCCTAAAATATCACCTCAAACCCTATTTATATTCTACAAGTATTCAGAGATGAAATGTTTATCCTGACCACTCCAGAGTGTATGCACAGAGTAGATTTCAAAGATATTTTTTACAAAGAAAGGGAACAAGGGGAAGATTCAAGGTTTTAACAAATCACAAGTAGTAAATGGCAATGGTGTTTCCTCCATGGTCTTGCTGTAACATTCTCCATCCACCTGAGGTACCAGGACAATGACCATGGAGCACTACTGAGGCCATGGCAGGACTTACCTTCAATTTATGCTCCAATATCATATTCTGCTCTCTTAATATATTCTCTCTTTCCCTCTCCATCTTCTCCTTCAGTTGCAGTATATTTTCCTCACGACTCCTCTTCTGAGCCTCCATCTGCTGCTGCTGCTCCTGTAGTTTCTGTCTCAGCAGCTCCTGTTCCTTCTCAGCTGCCTCCTTCTTGGCCCGCTCCGCTGCCCCAGGGAGGTTTGACAAAGGGAAGAAAATTAGGTGAGGACTAATATCTACCTTCCTGAGCTCTGAGAACAGACCAAACTGGTAAGGGAGGTAGAAGACCCTGAATTGCTCCCTTGCCACACCATCAAGAGCACATTTCAGATTGTGATGGGAAAGGCCCTGGCTGGCTGATATGTCCTGATGTTTTCAGAGTTAGAGTATGTCCTACAGAAGGAGAGAAAGCTCCTTGTGTCAGGAAGTTCTGTTCTCACAGCTGTCAAAGGACACTGCAAGTACCTGACACTCATTGTGAGCCCTGCCTTGACCCTTACCTGCCAGGGCCTTCATCTCCTCCGTGAGCCCTTTGTCTCCCTGCAGGATGGAATTCTCTATTGCTGCCTGCGACTGCAGGAACCTCTGGAGAACCTCATGTGCCTGAGGAGACAAGAAGGAACAAAGAACTTTGATTTTCCCTGGGAAAAATAGTGCTGCAAAACGAAGTATGTCCATATAATTTTTCCTTCATGATTAAAACTGCATCAGCCCTAACCGGTTTGGCTCAGTAGATAGAGCGTCATTCAGCCTGCAGACTCAAGGGTCCCAGGTTCGATTCCAGTCAAGGGCAGGTACCTTGGTTGCGGGCATATCCCCAATAGGGGGTGTGCAGGAGGCAGCTGATCGATGTTTCTCTCTCATCAATGTTTCTAACTCTCTATCTCTCTCTCTTCCTCTCTGTAAAAAAATCAATAAAATATATTTTTGAAAAAACTGCATCATGATTTCACACAGTTTCCAAGCTCCTTAGAGCGACCAGAGCTCTTCATACTCCCTGCAGTCTCTCTCCCAGTGATACTTTCTTCTCTTCACTCTGTGTTTCAGAGTTCCAGTGAGACCATGTTCAGTTCTACAAACCCACTGTCTCTGGTGTTTTTGTATATTTGCTTTCCAGGGAGAAACATTGTCTCCAATTAGTGCTCCTGCTCTACTCTGCCACTTGCTGACTGTAACTCTAAGCAAGTCATTTTAACCCATCTCTGCCTCTCAGTTCAGATGTGTAAAATGTTGAAAAAAGTATAGATGCATCCTAATGCTATATAAAGGATAATAACTCAAATTCTAGAGAAAGCTCAAAATTATGTCTTAACAGTAAGAGTTCAATAAATATTAATTGCATTGTTATTTAATGTTATTACTTGTACCATCACCTATGTATCCAATTATCTCAGGTTCATAACTATGATAACCCTGTGTTAGCAATTGTCTACATGTTTGACTTCCTTTTCTCTTTGATCTGCCTTAAACACAAAGGCTCTGACTTTACCTTATAAATTGCCTGCCTTTGACACACTGAATATAATATTGTTGGATGGAAAATGATTATTTCTCCTGTGTCTCTTATGGATTTCAGAAATCTATATTCATTTTTGAGAATGGGCATTTTGATTCTCTATAGAAAGAAAGACAAAATAACTGGCCTTCAATGCTAAAAGTCATGATAGCCCCATGTTCCCATATTACCCACAACTTATGCCATGATCAATTTCCATGAGACCTTCTTGACTTTAATCTGTAGGATCCCTATGCTCCCCTTATTCCTCACCTTCATTCCTTTCCTGGGCACTTGCCAGTAGTCCTGTTCAAGCTTTTCCTTTGTTTCCATATAGAGCTTGTGACCACCAGGAACAGAGAAAATGCCTGCTGAAATACCTTCCATCAGGGACTTGGAAAGCTGCTCAAGTTTTTCCTGGCAGTATTTAACAGATGCCTCTTCATTCCGCAGCAAGATCTTATCCTGCTTATCCTTTATGATTTCCTGCAAGGGAAGTATAAAGGGCTGTCACCAGGAGAAAGGAACAGAGGAGAAAAAATTCTAAAGAACCTGGTGGTAGGAAGTCTAGCTGTGGTCCTCATGAGAAAGGCCTTCTGTTGGAGAAGGACATGGAATAAAACAGGAATTACAAGGCTTCCTTTACTCACAACCCTGAAAATTCCATGTGAGGCAGGGGAAAGCTTCTAATCTCTCTGGGTCTCAGGCTCTTCATCAATAATATTGGTGTTGAATTACCTTATCTCTATGGCTCCTTGCAGCTGTAACTTTTGTTAATTCCATCTTCAATGACACAATGATACAACAAGGAGCCATAGGAATTGAAAATAGCCTGGTATGAGGGTCTGTTAAGATACATTTGGTTCCTGGGAATGGGAGATTGTTCTCAAAAAGCATCTAGCGAAGGAATGACTTTTGGGTATTCAGGGCAGGCTTGACTTCAATGTAAGTGTTCAGTTCAGAAAGATGTCTATGCTAATTATGCATCAGAGACCAGATAAATTTTTACATAAAGTACCTGAGGTTTGTTGGGAGAGGAAGGAGAAATTGAAGTCTTTTGAACTCTGTCCCTCATAAGAATCCAGACTACTCGATCCATGAGTGGGAGAGGAGGACTGGGGTCAGAAAAGATCTTCCAGGTTTAATTTACAATGAAAAGGTCTCAAAGGGTAAATAAATACTAAGACAAAGTACCACAAGATTCTTCTGGAACGCCTGGTTGTCATCCTTGAAGGAGTGCTCCATGAAGATTGCAATGGCTTCCTTCTCACAGGCTGCGTGCAGGTCCAGCAGCTCCTGCAGCGTCTCTGTGGGGAAGCTCACTCTCTGGGCCATCTGCTCGCTGTAGTGGTTGGCTGCCTTCTGAACGGCTCTGGAGTTCTCAATTTGGGCCAGAGTTGTCATCGCATTCTCCAAACAAGGCACTGAACCATTGTTGATGGCATCCACATAAGTCACCACCAGAGTCCTTAGCCCTAATAAGCCAGGAAATTTAGGGATAAATATCAATTTATCACTCAACGGGATCCATTTATGTGAGATTACATTTCTAAATGTCTCTTTTTTGCCTTTCTGTCTCTTTCACACACTAACACACATATATGCACACACACACACACACACACACACATAAACACACCACTTCCTTCTACTATTCTTGGAGTACACAGTTAGTTGGATATTAACAAGAGACCAGGGAGCTAATGAAATCAGAGTCCGATAAAGCCTGATTAAGTAGGAAAAACAGCCTTACAGTCACGCTGGGGAGTCCACCCAACTTACCAGGATGGGAGAAAAATGGCGCAGAGGTAAAATTTCTATACTAAGTACCTGTGAGGTCAGAGCCAAATAACCAAGTGGAACTAAGAAGCATGTGCAAAAAGAGCCAAAATGCGGACCATAAGTGAGGGAGGGCACAAACCTGGGAAAATCTGGGAAAAGATTGCATAGGGGAAGGGCACAAGCCCTTAAGAAGACAGGAAACAGATTGGATAGTTGTAAAGAAAGCCTGACCTTTCCCAAACCCAAAAATAAAAATGGGGAAGGTTCACAAATACCCCAGGGCAGTATCTGCCCACTAGCCTGCCAGCTCTCTGTCTCCCTGAGAGTGTACTTTGCTTTTCACTTTAATAATCCTTGCCATTATCACGTAAAACTCCTCCTACATAAGGGTCCCTCAAATTCCTTTCACACAACACCACAGAAGAACATATTTCCTCCAGTGACACTATTGTCCCATTGACTCTTAATTTATATGTTTCTTTAGACCACAAGGCTAACATAATTCAATATTAACCTTTATCTAACATACTAAAGGATATCTGGAAAACATAATTTCCCATTGAAAATCTTAGCAGCAAATTGTAGACAGATGAGGCAGGGTAAATGTGATCCTATTTTTTTCTGAATTCTCAAGATTCCCGTAACTTTTCAGAGCTTTATGGGCTAATGTGCATTATTAAATTGGTCTAAACACCCAAAATATCCTCTATACCTATTGCAACTCTCATCTAATAAAGAGGGAATATGCAAATTTACCATCATGCTGTAATGGTCAAGATGGCTGCGCCCACAGTGGAGGCCAAGTTCCCATAACAAGCTTTAACAAGCAATCAGCAGGGACCTGAGGCTGCATGGCGCAGGGCCGTGGCAGGGGACCTGAGGCTGCACCCCCCGCCTGGTGGAACTTGACAGGGGACCTCAGGCCATGCCCCCCACCCCAGTATCGAGCCGGGGGACCTCAGGCTGCACCCCGACCCTGGCGCCAAGCTGGGAGACCTACAGCTGCACCCCTCGCTGGGCAGGGATTGACGGGGGACCTCAGTACACATCCCCCACTGGGCAGAGCTTGACAGAGGACATCATGCTGCACCCCCCCACACACAGTAGGGCTTCACTGGGGACCTCAGGCCATGCCCCCAGCCCTGGCTCCAGGCTGGGAGACCTCAGGCTGTGCCCCCAACCAGGCAGTGCTGGATGGAAGACCTCAGGCCACATCCTCCACCCTGGGACCAGGCCAGGGGACCTGAGACCACACCCCCGATCCCGGTGCCAGGCCGGGGACCTCAGGCTGCACCCCCCCCCCTAACGGCTTGACAGGGAACCTCAAGGTATGCCCCCCACCCCAGCCCAGACCAGGGGACCTCAGGCTGCACACCCTGTCCCGGGCTATGGGACCTGAGGCTGCAACCCCTGCCCAGCGGGGTTTGATGGGAGACCTGAGGTTGTGTCCCCCTGCCTGGAAGGGCTTGACGGGTCTGGATCTTGCCCAATGGGGGTGGGGCCAGCCAGGTCTAAGGTATGCGTGGTTGGGCAGGAATTTGACTCTGGGTCCCACAGTGTACCCCAGACTCTAATAAGAGGAAGATTTTCATATACATTTTACTAATTTTCTTTCATCTCTGACACTTCTATTATAAAGAGCAAATAGCAATATTAAAATATTTCCTCTAATTAATTCCCTTTTAATGTGCACAAATTTTGTGTACTGGGCAACTAGTTCATTATAAAGAACTTCAACTGAGGAAATATATATTGTTTTTTAGCCCCAGTTAGTGATTCATTAAGATTAGAAGATTTTTTTATATGTATGGATACTGTAGATTTTGCTGATAAAGGTTGTAATTTTGGAGAGGAATTTGTAAACACCCAAAAGTGTGATAAGTATACACTTGTCATCATGGAGTATGAACATCTATGACTCATAATTCTATATAGAATCAAAAATAAATCCTGGAGAACACATCTTATAATATATTCAAAAAATATTAGGCCCCACAAAATGTGAAATGGAGACTCACGTTTCCCAGTGACCACGATTCCCTCTCTGAGGGTCTTGGTCCTGGCCTGGGTGAAGATGTAAGAACAGAAATTCTTTGTTTCTTCCTTGAAGTAAGGATCCAATTGTTTTTCCTCAACCTTCTCAATATCGGCTAGGAGTTTTTTGTCATTTGTTGGCCGGTCAAAGACAAAACATTTCCGTCTTGGAAAGAAATTCCGGATGCACTCCCTTCGGAAATTGGATATTTGAGCTTTGTGATTCATGCCTGAAAGGTTAAAACAAACTAACTAACAAAAACAGGTATTACAGTAGAAGCAGTCTAAGGACAAGGGACCTAAAGATTTTTATGACAGGGATTTTTGTATCTTTGCCGAATTCTCTCTGTATAACTTCTGTGTGTAACTCCTCTAGCATGGACATCCAAATTCTTCTTTAACATAAAATTTACCATGATACAACTCCAGGGAAAATTTTTTGAAGAGATCAACATAGTTAAAAAAAACAACAACAATGACCTGTTACTACTATCAGACCTAAAAATGGTAGAGTATTGTGTATATTGTCTATATTGCTTACTGTATGAATAACAGAAACATGGGTCAAATGTACGTTTTTGGTCTACTTGATCACATGGGGAAATGAAGCTATGGATCAAAATGAAGAGCCCAAACAAGACTTAATGAAGCAATGTTAGAAATAACAGCAGATTATTTAAGGAAAACTGTTTAGATGCTAAAAATGAAGTGTACAGCATTAGCTCTTAAAAAAATAAAAACCTCTGAAGACTGAAGAGTAAACATAGCTAAAATGTAATTTTTTTAAAAATATATATTTTATTGATTTTTTACAGAGAAGAAGGAAGAGGGATAGAGAGTTAGAAACATCAATGAGAGAGAAACATCCATCAGCTACCTCCTGCACACCTCCTACTGGGGATGTGTCCACAACCAAGGTACATGCCCTTGACTGGAATCAAACCTGGGACCTTTCAGTCCACAGGCCAATGCTCTATCCACTGAGCCAACCCGGTTAGGGCTAAAATGTAATATTAGTCTCTAAATTCTTTAAGGTAAAGAACTATATTTAATCTTATAGTTTTGTTGTGTAGCCTACTTCTCATTGTTTTTGAGAAACTATGAATAGAAACATGAAATCAAGAGTGTATAAATCAGAAGTGATATTCCTTTCAAGGTTTCATCAGATACCTACATGCCCATGTAAATATAACCCATTCATATGTTTTTATTATTTTGAAATTATAGCATGGGTAAATATGTGGAAATGGAAAAAAGCTATGATACAGAAAGAAAGATTTAACATAATTAAAATGTCTATAATGCCCAAAGCAATCTATAGATTGAACATAATCCCATTCAAAATACCAATGGCGTTTTTCACATCACTACAATAAATAATCCAAAAATATATATGAAACCATAAAAGACCCTGAATAGCCACAGAAATACTGAGAAAGAAGGACAAAGGTGGAGGTATCATGCTACCTGATATCAAACTATAATCTATGCTATGGTTATCAAAACAGCATAGTGCTGAATAAAAACAGACATATAGATCAATGGAACACAACAGAGTCCAGAAATAAACCCACACAAAAATGATCAATTAATAGATGACAAAGGAGGCAAAACAACATACAATGGGGTAATACATGGTGTGGGGAAAATTGGACAAATACACACACAAAAATGAAACTGCATGACCTTCTTACACCATGTACAAGAATAAGCTCAAAATGGACTAAAGGCTTAAATGTGAGTCTCAAAATTACTATAAGAAAACAAAGGAAGTAAAACCTCAGATATTTTTCTTAGCAATGTATTTCTTTTCATACCTCTCCTCTGGTAAGGGAAACAAAATAAATAAACAAATGGGACTACAGCAAGCTAAATAGTTTTTGCACAGCAAAGGAAGCCATCAACAAACAAACAACCACCTGTATGGGAGAATATATTCTCCAATAACACATCTAATAAGGGGTTAATATCCAAAATTTATAAAGTACTTATACTATTCATCATAGGAACAAACAATCTGATTTAAAAGTGAGCTGAGGACCTGAATAAATACTTCTCCAAAGAGGACATACAGGTGGCCAATACAGGTATGAAAAGATGTTCAACATTGCTAATCATCAGAGAAATGCAAGTTAAAACCACAATGAGATATCACCTCATGCCTGTCTGAGTGGCTCTCATCAATAAATCAACAAAGAATAAGTGTTGGCACTGTTGGTGGGTATGCATATTTGTACAGTTACTATGGAAAAAAGAATGGAGGTTTCTCAAAAGAATTAAAAATAGAACTACCTTATGGCCCAGTGACTTCACTTCTGGTTATATATCTGAAGAAATCCAAAACACTAATTCAAAAGAATATATGACTCCTATATTCATTGCAGCATTATTTACAATAGCCAAGATATGGAAGTAACCTAAGTACCCCAAAACAGACAAGTAGATAAAGAATAGGTAGTATATATACACAATGGAATACTATTTGATCATAAAAAAGAGTGAAATTGTACCTTTTGAGACAGTATGGATGAATCTAGAGAGTACTATGCTCACTGAAATAAGTTCAACAGAGAAAGACACATATCTAATGATTTCACTTATATGTGATTCTAAAGAACAAAATAAACAAACAAACTTGAAATAGATTAATAGATACAGAGAAAAACCTGATGGCTGCATGAAGAGAGGAGCACAGGAGGAGGGGAGGGGGGACCGTTGCATGAAAGAGGTGAAGGAATTAACCAATACAAGTTGGTAGTTACAAAATAGTCATAGGGATGTAAAATACAGCATACGGAATATCCTATATAATAAAGAAGTAATATGCAAATTGGCCATCACACCCTTGCACATGATGGCTGCCTCCATGTGGTCAAAGATGGCTGCTCCATGTGGTCAAAAGATGGTCACCACAGGATGGCCGGCAGGAGAGGGCAGTTGTAGATGATCAGGCCAGCAGGAGAGGACAGTTAAGGGAGACCAGGCTGGCAGCGAGGGCAGTTGGGGGCAACCATGCTTGCAAAGGAGGGAGGAAAGTTTGGGGTGACCAGGCCAGCAGGAGAAGGCAGTTAGGGGTGACCAGGTCAGCAGGGGAGGGCAGTTGGGGGCAATCGGGCTGGCAGGGGAGGGCAGTTGGTGGTGATTGGGCTGGCAGGGGAACAGTTAGGCATCGATCAGCCTGGCAGTGGTGTGGTTAGGGGGTAATCGGGCAGGCAGAAGTAGTTAGGGGCAATCAGGCAGGCAGGCAAGTGGGATTGGGCTAACAGGGATCAGGCCTAAACCGACAGTCAGACATCCCCCCAGGGGTCCCAGATTGTAGAGTGTGCAGGCTGGGCTGAGGGACACCCCCCTCTCAGTGCACAAATTTTGTGCACCGGGCGTCTAGTAGTTCATAATATTGTAATAACTATGCATGGTGTCAGGTGACTACTTGAAATATAGTAGGGATCTAGTTGTAAAGTATGCATTATCTAACCACTATGCTATATATTTGAAAATAATACAAAATGATATTGAGTATAAACTACAATTGAAAAATAAATTATTTTTAAAGTAAAAAATCTATGATATATAAATTACAATTGTATTCTGATAATTATCAAAAATTACACAAATGGATAGATTGAAAAGACAAAATATACTTCTTCAGGCTTATTAGAACATAAAGTCATTTTTATAGATTACATATGTATAAAGACATTAAAAAGTTATATGCCCATTTTAGATGAATTATGTCTAGTTACATGAAAGATATTTTTTTCATTAGATAGGCTTTTCATTGTAATTTTATGCCTACCAAGTATCTGATCAGCTGATTTCCTCATCATGGAAAAGCAGAAACTAAAAGTAATAAATATAAGTGTCTGGTCTTTAGAAGGCTTTACCACCACTGTATTCAATGTTACAATTGGATTCTAAATTACAAGTGTAAAGAATAAATGGGTTATGAATAGTGTTACTCTACTTTAGGCTCTTCTTTTCTTAAGTGAACTTAAACTCCAGTCAATAAAGCTTTTTAACTCATTCCCAGCCACCATTTGTGCAGACTTCTAGTCTCAAGTACAAACGCAACTCCAATCATGATGTTTAGAACCTCCCATCTGTTTTGGACCATCCACTGCCCACCCATGCTCTGTTACCTGGAACCAGCTTCAAGGCATTCTCCAGGTACTCATCTTCTGTGATAGGGTGACCATTTAACTCCAGCTCCAGGGAGAAATCCCGTACGGCCCAGATAAAGTCTGGAAAGAAACTCACAAACTCTGATGAATCTTCTACTCCATCTGGTGTAGGGGAGGACTTTGCCCTGATGAGTTCTGTCAGCTCTGCCACATAACTAGGACCTCGCTAAGGAAAATAAAGTTTCTACTCATAATTCCCACATTTCTCTGATTAAAAGAAATATTACAAACACTCTCTTTTACTCTGGTTCCTTTTGGTCTACCAAATGGAACTAAGTGAGAGGGAAGGAGAAACTGACTGGATCTCCATTCCCATTGAAGCCATGACACATGGAAGTTGGGTTCCTGGAAGGATACTGCAGCTGCTCCAGGGCCTGGTGGTTGATGGTGCTCAGGCTGTTGTAGACAAAGCTGCTACACAGAAGCACGGCCAGGGCAAAGATCCACGAGTCATTCTTAAGGTCGCCCTAGAAGTACATCAGGGCAAGACATTTAGGGGTTTACCCTATAGAAATTCATTCAGACACTAAGTCTAACAGCCCTTCATTTTATTTCAGGTAACTTACTCACCATGCAAACAAGTAAGTTTGAAGATGGGCATAAATATACATATTAACTTTAACAATTATAGAGACATTTCTTGTGACTATGATTCTTTCATATATAAAAGGATTTTGCCATCACAGGGTTTTTTTTAATGAATTGGATGAAATAAAATAACCTATAAAAATAAATTAGTGCAGCACCTGGTGTGTTATTATGTTAAGTGAGCGGTGTTAGCAAATATTTATTCTACATATATTTGTTGGTCATGGACTATATAAAATATTTCATAGTTAACATAACTGGGATGTATTCAAGAAATGTTTATGGGAAGCTACTGAATATTTCTACTGTTGTTAAAAATAAAAAGCAGTTTAAAATGACAAATATTACTTTCATGATGACTACTTCAAAGCATGACAAACATCTATAGCAAGGAATATAACAAGGATATCTATATAATGCTGACATCAATATAACATATACAAGCATTGAAAACTTTAGCTATAGTAGTAAATGAATGGTGGGAGGGAAGATATGAAAAAAAAAACTTGCATGCATATATGCACAAAACATGGACACTGACAATAGGATGCTGAAGGCCTGCTGAGGGGATAGGTATGGGGAAGAGGTAGTATATAGGAGGGGAAGAAGGAAAAAATATGTAATACTTTCAATAGTAAATATAAATTTTAAGAAGTATTAAGTTAAAATTTACAAGTCTATCATGCAAGACCAGAGTGCTGAAAGTTAAAGATTTTATATAACATGAAGTCTTCCTCAGCATCTTGATTGAAAATTAAAGACTTAATAGGGTGTGAATTTGAATAAATGAAGGTATCCTGCAGGTGGGAAGACCCACAGAAGCAAAAGTAGACATGGCAGCACACAGAAGTCTTTTCAATAAAAATAGATTTATTTGTTCTGACTGGAACAGAGGGTAGGTCAAGAAGTTAAAGCTGGATAGTGAGCCTAGTGCAACCAGATGAAAGACCTAAAGGAGGGGGTAATTTGTTTGTATAAAATACAGCAGGTCTAAATAACGGCACAACACAGAATTTTGTTTTATTATAAACACCTTCTAAAGTTGTTCCCCAGATCAAAAGTGGAAAATACCTAGAAAATTTCAGAATGAAATGCTGATTTGCTGATTTACATTCCAAAGCCCAATTTAAAAAATTATTATACTAAGAAGTGGCACTTATGTCACACAATAGGTTATTTAGTCAGCAAGAATATTTGATATCCTTTATAATAAAGAGCAAATCTGCTAAGTATACTGGACAGTGAAATGACCTTCCAGAACAATCTGTGGAATAACCAGTGAGTGGGGGGCGGGGACAGGAGCCTGCGCCCCCAGGTCAGTCATGAAGGTACTGGCACCCCCCCGCCCCCCTGCCCCCCCCCCCCCCCCCCCCCCCGCTTCCACAGAGGCAGCGGGAGAGGCGATGCTGCAGGCAGATCCAGTCCTGGCGCCATGCCATCCACAGAGGTGGCTGCAGGTGAGAGGGCCTAAGCCACAATTGGACATCCGCCAAGGGCTCCCGGGCTGCCAGAACAATGTCTGACTGCCAGCTTAGGCCGCATCCCCTGGGAGTGGCAGGTGGGCATCCCCCCTGTGGGGTCCTTGACTGGAAAAGGGTGCAGGCCAGGCTAAGAGACCACCCGAGTGCATGAATTTTCATGCCCCAGGCCTCTAGTATAAAAATAAACACAAAATTTTAAGTATTCTTTGGGTAGAAATAGAAAGTTATAGGAATTTAGGTACTAGTTCTAAATAAGTCTCAAACTAAAGCAGAAAAGGAGAAATATTTCATTTTACCCTTTAGTAGAAAACTAAAGTATCAAAAACCCATCTTAAAATGTTGTAGGACAACCACAATGTTACAGTAATAAGTTTAGTTAGTATAAGATAGTATAATCAAATTTCATTTATTTATTAGAGTGAATTTTAAACTTTACTTAGAAGTGAAACTTAACTTGTGTGTGTGTGTGTGAGACCCTGATAAGTAACTTGTAATGCCCTGCAAGCTAACTCCTGACCAATAACTCCCAGCATGTTAACTCCTGATAAGAAACTTGCAACCTCCTGCGTGTGCATCCTGATAAGCCCAGAAGGCCACCGGAACACACTGGCAAGAGACACTGAAGAAGCCTGTTATAGTAATAAGTTTAGTTAGCATAAAGTAAACTCCATTTTTGTATAAGCAATAAGTTAGCATAAAGTAGACTCACTTTGTATTAGCATAAGTTAGCATAAGTAGACCCCATTTTATTCTTAGACCAAAACTTGTAAACAACTCCAAAAATAAGATGTATGTATGATTAATAAGCTGTGAACATGGTCACAACTTTCCTGCCTGAGTGTATACCTAGATAACAGGGCGGCACCCGTGTATGGCACCCGATATGAGACACTGAAGACACCCAGCTTCAAGGATTTAAGGAGAGCAAATCTGCTGAGGTTCAGACGCTTGTCTGCCCTCCACAGACAGGACGCTCTCCTCCCCCCTGGAAACTGCCGAACTGGAAACTGCCATTCTTGCTCTGCCTGAGCCCAAACTGCCAGAGGCGCCTCTCTTCAAGAGACCGAGCTCATTGCTGCAGCGTATTTCTGACGACCTCCGTGTGTCTCCTCTGTCGGCAAGTGTCTCCGGGTGGCCTGCCAAGGACTGAAACCCATCAGCTCTCTGGTAAATAAACCTGTGTGATTTCTTGCATTGTTTATCTCCTGTGTCTCTCTCTCTCTCTTCTTAGTTTTTGGTTAAGCTCGGCCATATTAATTAATAGTAAGTACCCTCTGACGTTTGTATTGGTATATCCAAATGAAACGCTTTGGGTCACCTGTGCTTACGTTCCTATAGATAATTGGAACACACATGCTTTTATAGAACCATCTCATTCAGAGTTGTCTCAAACTCTTCCAGAATGCTTGGTGAGTACTTGGTGAACTTCACTAGAGGACCAAAGACTCTTTGAGGGCAGGGCTTTTATATGGGTCACTAGTATCTACAGTACTAACCTAGAGACCTGGGAATATGGTGCTCAGCAATTGTTTACTAAATTGAACAAAATTATTCATGAGTGCCTAGAAATAAAAGAAAATTTACTCAATGTACTCTGACATCTTACCTAGAAATAAAAGTCAAACAACCAAGAATTTGCTGATATATAGATTTCTAGATTTCACAAATAGATCAAGCAGTTAAATTAAAGAGTTCATTATGAGACTATCCAGGTTGAAAACATTTTATCTGTGACCCTCTGCCTTACCTTTTCCACATCACCCAGGCCCTCAGTGTCCAGAAGGACCAGAGTGCAATCAGGCTTACAGAGGTGAGGCACACACCACATCCAGATGCCCTTGGTTTTAGACTGCACCGTAGAGCCCAGAGGGAAACCTATAAAGGAAGGGGAGACCCAGCTCACAGTGACAACAGACAATCTAAGCAGCCAAGGGGCTACAAAATCAGACTTTTTGGAATGGAAGTACCCCAGAATATAAGACGGTGCATTCTCTATTCTGTAAGAATGCTTTACTTTGTGTGTCATCTATTTGAAGGAGGAGATGAATGTTAACTGTGAAAATGATACCCAGCAAGAGCTCAAAATGGAGGTGAAGTACATCCAAGAATCAGACATAATAAAGGTCACTGAATACCATAAAAAGAGCATTTTAAAGAATGGTCCAGTAAAGGCCGAATAGAAGTGGATAGAAGAGAGACATCTAAAGAAAAAGAAATTCAGATAATATTTTTCCAATCAAAGTGATAAAAATTAAAATGGCAAATGGTGTTGGAGAGGTTGTTAACAACAATGAGATGTGAACTCACAAAAATCTTTAAACATAGTGATATGTAATTATCTTTATATATTCATGGGAAAAGCAAAATTCTATAGAGAGAGCAAAACATGTTATGAGCAAGAGAGGAAGCACAATTTCAAGACCCCAGTGTTGGCACAGGTAAAAGAAGGAGTATAGACTATGCCTTACTAGGGTGGGTTTTCCTTAACAGGAGTAAAACCTGAATATGGAAATAGAATATATTAAAGTAATAATGTAGTGAGGATAATTAAACTTAGAAGTTTGTTTTGTTGAGAGGTGTGTACTTCTCAATTCAATGTAACCAGGGAAGAAAACTAATAAGCTGTCATATAGTTAGAGTAAAAACAATTGGCCTCGGCCTAAGATAATACCATTAAGGTAGTAATTTATTAGTAAAAATTAGAATTAGTAGATTGGTTTATTGAAAGGAATTTTGTTCTTCATGTGACTAGGGAAGAAAACTAAGAAACTCTGATATAGCTAGAGTCAAAGAATTGTCCTCTGCCTGAGACACCACTCACCGTGATTCTGCCCTGCAAGCCGATTCATCAAGTAGGATTTGCCTGTACGATACAGTCCTGCAATGGCCACGACCACCACTGGCTGAGAAATCTGGTCAAGAATCTCTAGCGCTTCCTGATTCACTGACAGCTGCTCATTGTTATTTTCCACCAGGCAAATGGGGGCCGTCATGTTGGGTCTAGATGCCATGGCAACCTGCCAACCTAGAAGAAATCCCAGTGGAAATAAGCTTACAATGCTATTCTCTGAAGCAGAGTCATGCAAAGCACCCATCATCTTAAGACAGTGTGCATGTTCTACTTTCCTTATGGCACAGTAGCATAGGCCAAGCCCTACAGTGAAAAATTCATCTATTTTTGGTTCTATACTTACAGTGAATCTCTGGAAGGGCCAACGTGTTCCCAATGCTGTGAGGACCTTAGATTGAATGTTATTGCTGCACTAGGCAGTCACATCTTGTAATGCAGTCGAGTAGCTCTACCCTATGCCAGTGTCACCACTGAGAAGCAAATCCATCACCTCATGTGAACATCCTCTCCCCAAACTTAAGGTTTAACCAGCTGCTAAAAGGATGCTGAGGAAGGACCTGCCTGGGACCAGAGCAACCTGTGGACACAGCCAAGAAATTTTAAGCCACAGGTTTCATGCATTGCTGGAGGCTAATTCCAGCAGGTCTTAATTATGCAAGAAGTTCGACAGAGGGCTAATGGAACTTGGGGCTTCAGCAGGGCTGAAAATCTGCATGTTATTACCTCCTGCTGAACAGCTATATGCATTTTCCCTAACCTGATAATCCTTTACTGTTTACCAAACCTTACCTTTGATATGTATATCTGCTTTGCTATAGGGAAAATGTGGGAGTAAAAAGCCCTGGGTCTGGAGATTCAGGGAGCTTAGTCACTAGAACTAAATTTCCCTCTGGCTTTCCCCAAAATACCTTCCAAATTCTAATTTCTTCTCTAGTCTCTTCATTCATTTATGCACAGCCCTTCTCCAGATTCCTGAACCCTAGTAGCTGCAAGGAAAGTCAAGACTGAGACAATGCATCTCTCTGTCTCGTGGTCCTAGTAGTTGAGAACAGCTGTAGAACTAGTGATGAGTATGACTAGTATTCATCACAGTCTGAGGTTTTAGGTGGACAAGTTGGTTTGACAAGTGACAGACCAATAAAATGTAATATCTATGGCTCCATTTATGATACTGAAGGGACTGAAGGAGTGTTGGGTTCCAGAAGAGAAACAGCTTTTGATTTTTCTCCTTTTTTAGAAGTCTTCAAAATCCTTTTGGCCACAAAGTTTAACAGTCATCCCCTGTTCAGAGAAACTGAGTCATGTGATATTTATTTTGTTTTTCAAAATAAAGTGTGCATCAAAATTTAAAAATAGACTGATATTATAAACTAATAAAAAGCATATATTAATAAAACAGTCAATAAAGAATATCAAGAAGACCTCACAAATTCTGCATTCTCCATGTCCTGTTGAAAATATCTGTGTGAAAATATCAAGTGGGTGAGCATAATTCCTGGACATGTCTGACCTAGGACTTTGTTAGGATGGAGAAAGTACTTCTTATATTCCAGGAAGTGCTGTGCTGGTTTGTCCTAATTTTCAGAACATACCAAGAATGAAGCTGAGCTGGGCAGTGTCCTAAGCAAATTTGAGCCTGAGCAGTGAATTATAGCTTTGTCAGGGGACAGCCTGCTCCTTTCCCAACTTTTAAGGATGTGACTGGGAGCTGGGGGTGAGGCCACAATCATAATGCAGCCCATCTGTGTCTAGCCCCCTTTCTTTCTTCCTTCCTTTCTTCCTTCCTTCCTTCCTTCCTTCCTTCCTTCCTTCCTTCCTTCCTTCCTTCCTTCCTTTCTTTCTCTCTCTCTCTCTCTCTCTCTCTCTCTCTCTCTTCCTTTCTTTCTCTTCCTTCCTTTCTTTTTTCTTTCTCTCTTTCAATCTTTTTTCTCCTCTTTCTCTTTTTCCATTCAATAAATAAAGGCAAACTAGAGCTCTCTGAGCCAAGTCTGCTCTTGAGAAAAAAATTAAATAAAAAAAAATTAAATTTAAAATTTTGTGTAAGCAGTGAATCTAATGTGGAATAAGAATAGGACCACAAGTCCAACCTAGTGCACATTACAATGAGGAACTCTGAGCTCATGCATGAAGAAGCTGCCTCCATGCCCCATCCTATCCCATTAAACAGCTAGGAGACCCTAATCCAGGGGTGGGCAAACTTTTTGCCTCGAGGGCCACAATGGGTTCTTAAACTGGACCAGAGGGCCGGAACAAAAGCATGGATGGAGTGTTTGTGTGAACTAATATAAATTCAAAGTAAACATCATTACATAAAAGGGTACGGTCTTTTTTTTTTTTTTAGTTTTATTCATTTCAAACAGGCCGGATCCGGCCCGCGGGCCGCAGTTTGCCCATGGCTGCCCTAATCTCTCAGCTCTCCATGCACCCACATTGTCTGCTATACTTGCTGCTGTCCTGGTTATGTGAAGTCCTGCTAGGCTGTCACATCACAACTACCACTGCTCCTAATGGGGAAGCTAAAGCCAGCAACTGAGCCCTGCAGTCCAGGCTACCAGGCTACAGGTGTCCCTACATCTCCATTCCTCAGTCCATTTTGAGTCAGAAATTGAGAGGCTTAAGCTCAGGACCAAGTTGTTTGCAAAAGAAAGTTGAATTCCCACTTCTGTCCCACAGCTCCTCAGGTCAGTGTGTCACAGAACAAACTCCCAGGTCCTTCTCACTCCTCCTTGCTCCCTCTCCTTCTCCAACTTTTCTGTTGCTACTTTACAGAAGTTTAAAAAAAAAAAAAAAAGCTGAGGAATTTTGTTTTCATTCTTACAGAGGACTCAGCAAAACAACTGAACCTAAAAACAATAATTGATGTAATTTTTTGGTAGGGTCTAAACATTTGGAAACTGCAGAATAAAACCCAGCTTAGACTTTATAGTTATTTTTAATAGTTGATTAAAATATGTGAGAATGAAGTACTTCATCTAAATACCACTTTATAGAATCTTTGGAATACTAAATACAGTTAATGCAATAAAGAATGTTTTAATGTTTAAATTGTATGTTAAGGATCATCTTCTCTGTTTTTTCAATGTCCCACAGACATCAGGGAAAAGTGTGAGATGGGGAGGGGGAAGATGGAGGAAGTGACTGCAACCAGCGCTTCTTAGGGAAGGACAGGTTTGGTTCCTCAGTCACAGAAAGGACTTCAGCCCCTTCAAGCAGGTGATGTAGGATGCACTCCTTCTTCTCCCAGGCAGGGCTCTTTGTGCAGCCTGGGAGGGTGCCCAAAAGGGATCAGCCCATCCCAGGAACAAGCTGTGTCCCCTGCCGCCCTGCAGCAGCCTTCCATCCAAACAGAGGGGCTGAGCTGCCCCCAGCTTATAGTCCCTCCAGCCACCCCTCCTCTGCCCCCACCATAAGCCAGCTGCTTCCAAGGCTGACCATGGAGAGCCTTCACCTCCAGTGCCAGGTGTGCTGCACTGGAGAACGCATTGTTATTGTTGATGTTAGTTAATGAACATGCACATGGAAATCCAAGTCTCTGAGCTAACTTACCTGTCTCATAAGCTGCAGGCAGCGGATAAATTCTCTCCTCTCACCTTGCTCCTTCTGTGTCTGGCTCCCCGGGTGCTCACAGTTCTCTTTAGTAGCTGAAAATCAAGCCGGATATTACAGTGAAACAGTTTTCAGTGTGGTTAAGAACCAAAATCGAAAGGACACATCCTTTTCTGGGAAGTTGCGCTGTTATTTCACCCCTTTCCCCTCCTCCCGAAGGAATGTGATGGGCCAGGGTGGGAGGACCTCCTATCCCACACCCACCTCTGAAATCCCAGGCTGGCACCGCCTCCCCATGGGGCTTGTGTTCCCTGACCCCACAGTGAACACAGCTGCAGGGCTGAATGTGAGCCAGTAACAGCAGCCTGACAGGTCTGCAGCTTGTCTCTCAGAGGTACTTTGGAAAGGCAATAAGGTGCTTCTTACTGTTGTTGTTGTTTTAATTTTATGCTAAGATTGCCTTTTCCTTTCTGGCTTTTTGGAAAACTCTTATTATTAATTTATCCTTCCTCATTATCAATAACTGTGTGTATAAATCTCTTATTTTCCCATTCAAGAGATAGTCACTAGTATTTTGTAGCATATTCTCCCACTTACAGTTGTGTGTTGTTTTTCTTTGTGGTGGCTCTGTGGGTGATTGTAAGGGTCCTGAGTTTATATTTTGAGTGTTTCTTTCGATGAAATAACATAAATATACAAACTCAAAAGTGAACATTCAAAATGAACAAAGAAATCATAACTACCAACAAGTTTTTAAAAGTTGACAGTGCCAAAAGTATTATCTGTATTCTGGTTTTATTGTCTATTAAGTTTCATTCCCCATATTTGCATTTTCATCTGAATAATAATGCAGAAGAAAAATATGTAATTGTACAGGATTACACTCTATTAGACTATTTAAAAAAACTGTAATCAAAGTATTTTTGTTATACCTGTTGTCTTCTGGACAGATATAGGTAGGAGCTGAATTATTAGAACAATTTGGGGTTAGTTTCATTGCTTATTTTTCTCTGCCTAGAATTATCTGAGTTGGTTTCAAAGACATTTAAATGTTAATTCCACTTTTATCAATGTGTTTGGTTGAAATCGGCTTTTTGACAACATAGTAAAAACAAAGTAGCAGCAGCTAGATGTTAGATTTATTTTTATAGATTTATCATAAGTAGATTACTAAAATGAAATACTGTTTCAAGAAAGCTGTTACATTGAATACAATATCATAACATAAATTAAAAATCTGAAAATTGAAATTTTCTTCTTTAATATATGATATAATATTACCGATTTTTTTCTCATGGGAATTTTTGTCTTTTAATATGAGATTATATCTTAGACTTCTTATTTTCAGGGTTGTAACATAATCATAATGTGTGATATTAGTTTATCAGTCTTTATAACTTGTCTATATTTGGGATTTTTTAACTTTGGCACTGCTATTGTTTTCCAGCAATACATAGTGGTACATTTCACTGGTACATGTAACATAATTGTGAGGCCCGTTGCCTTTGCATATTTAAATATGAACAAAGTAGGGTCTCACTTTTGGATAATCTAAACCTTGAAGGATGTAAATATAAAATAAAGCAAGAAGTGATCAGTGTTAAGAAACAATAGTAGAAAAAAAGTGCTTGTGTCTACAAAAGCACCATTTATTTATATTAGGAAGGGTTAGGAAGGTTTAGAGATGACTTCATAGAAAAGTCTTATTTCTGTTGGGTTTTAAAGAATGACTAAATTTTGAAAAAAGAGTGATTGGAGGAAAGATATTTTAAGGCAAAGGAAGGGAATGAGCAAATATACAAAAGTAGGAGGTAAATCCTAGATACCAGCCAAATCCAATGTAGCCAGTGTAGTGGGCTCACTAGGAATAAAGTAGAAAAATCAACTGGAACCTGGATCATGGACAATGTTGCACAGGCAGGTGGAGACTTTGATGGTTACTATGCATGCTCAGAGCCATGTTGGAAATCCATTTTATGGATGAGCCTTGAAATATTATGCTAAGTGAAGGAAGCTGTTACAAAAATCATGTATTTTAGTGTTCCATTTATATGAAATGCCCAAAATAGCCAAATTCATAGACATGAGAATAGAGGTAGTTGCTTAGGGTTGGGGAAGAGTGTGTGGGGAACAGGAAGGTAAAAGCTAAAGTATACTAGGTTTCACTTTCAAGATGATAAAGGTGGTCTGAATTTAAGTGGTGATGGTTGCACATATCTGAACACATGAAAAAACACTCTAAATAGGTGAATTGTATGGTATATGAACTGTATTTCAATTTTTAAAAAATCATTTAAGAGGCTGATGCTACAGCCTAGAAGGCATATTACAGCCCCACCACTATAGGCTCAACTGGTCTTTCAGAGATTTCAGGTTCCTTCCATTCTGTTGTTCTCTATCCACTAAGGCATTGTACACATCTATAAGGTTTAAGGTTGAGTTACCCATGTCTGTTATCTAGACAGTAAATGGGAAAGAATAACTGGTGACAAATGAGCTCCCTGCCCAGACCCACAAGTAACATACTTGTAATTCCGCACATACTCCATGGTGGAAAATTAATTGCAAGAAAAAGTATCTTTGGGCAGACTGTATGTTTCCAACATGATGGCATCGATGGATGTCAACATGCTGAGCGGCACCCACAGCACACTGGCAAGAAGTGCTTTGAAGTGAAAAAGTGGAATGCAGTAGTCCTCTGGGCCTGGGATACTGTGGTTGATAACTGTGCCATCTGCAGGAACCACATTGTGGATCTTTGCATAGAATGCAGGCTCACCAGGCACCTGCCTCTTCTGAAGAGTGCACCCATGCGTGAGGAGTCTGTCATCATGCTTTTCACCTCCATGACATCTCTCTGGGCTCAAAACACAGCACATGCGTCCACTGGACTATAGAGAGTGGAAATTCCAAAAGCATGGGCACAAGACAAAGAATATTCTTCCACTGAAACCGGTTTGGCTCAGTGGATAGAGCATCAGTCTGCGGACTGAAAGGTCCCAGGTTCGATTCTGGTCAAGGGCATGTACGTGGGTTGCGGGCACATCCCCAGTAGGAGATGTGCAGGAGGCAGCTGATCGGTGTTTCTCTCTCATCAATGTTTCTGACTCTCTATCTCTCTCCCTTCCTCTCTGTAAAAAATCAATAAAATATATTTTAAAAAAAAAAGAATATTCTTCCATCAAGCTCAACTGTGTTAATTCATTTAATGACTTGCCCTCCTGTTACTTAATTGTAAGTTAGATAGAACTAGGTCTTTTCTGTTTTGCCTTTTCAGTTTTCTATTCCTGCAGTCCTATTGTGTTCTGTGTCAAATAAAAACCAGTAGGTTTTTTTTTAAAAGTATATTTAAAAATATATTTTATAACTATAAGTCACAAAAGTGTAATATTGGTAAAGGAAGAATTATTAAAATGAGTTCTTAAACTGAGGGAGGTTAATAAGATTTGAACTGCAATGAAATTTTTGCATGTTCTATTATTTTAACTCCAGAAAAAATGACCTTGTTGTTGAAAATGTGTTTATTTGGCACCAAGTGTGCTCAGCTTGGTAGACTAGTGGAAATTCTTAGACAAGTCTCATTTTTTAAAAAATCTTTATTGTTGAGAGTATGACAGTGTCCTCCCCCCCCCCCCCCGCCAACCCACCACCACATTGTCTCCCTCCACCTGGTTCCTGTCCCACCTCAGGCCTTCACCACCCTATTGTCTATGTCCATATAAGATCTTTGGTTAATCTCTTCCCACACCCCCTCATCCCTCCCCTTGAGAAGATTGCAAATAGACAAGCCTAGTCTATTTTACTTTAGGCAAAAATAAAGATAGCCCAAATATAATGTCTGCACTATAAAAGTGAATGCAGATCCAAAACTATGATATGTGAAACAATAAATGTTTACTGTCTAAAAATCATAATAATGTACTCTAGCATTAAAAAAGAGCAGATAAAATTAACATAATATAATTCTCAAAGAGTCTGCATATAGATGAAGTATTATAAGGTCCTTGAATTATTTTGAGGAGACTAAGGCGAGTAATTTTGGGTTTCATGATTTAAGTCTAAATATTGCCATTTATAATGTAATCAGTTAAAGAACAGAGAAAATTTTCAATTTCTATACTAGGAGACATAAAAATGATAATGATTTTCATACACCTCAATAAGTAAAAAAAAAAACACACACACACGAAAATGTCAATTAAAGTTAGAAAATATTTTGAAAACAAGATAATCAACTTAGCCTAATGAATGACTGCAGAACTGTATAGCTAGTAGAATATGTTTTTTGTAAGGCACATTAAGAAACTTCACATGAATTTTACCTGTATCAAACCACAAAGCAGGATTAGTTGTCTTATGTCAGACTCTCTAGATGCAGAGGCTTGGTGATGGGTTTGTGTTCATGTGATTTATACAGGGCGTGCTTTCAATAGAAGGGAAGCGGGAGAGGGCAAGAAAATAGAAATAAAAAGAGGCTATGGTTGCAGGGAAAAAATGGCTTCAAGCTGATCCACTGGGATCTCTGAAGCACAAACAGCATAAGAATTTGCCCCTCCTTGAAGCAAAGTGCTAGACACTTGTACCCCATCAGGCATTGTCTGGGGGCCATCCATCTTGAGCAGAGCAGCTACCATGGTGCTAAGGGAAATTCTCCAAAGGAAAGAGCAGCTGTGAGCTTTTTAGCAATGAACACCCACAGCAATAGAAGGATGGATGCAAGGCCTTGTAAGATGATCAAACTGAGGCACTAACAGCAAACAGCTGCATAGTATTTCATAGTGTTTTTTATGCATTCATCTACTGACAGGCATTGGGCTGTTTCCAAATCATAGCTATTGTAAATAACGCTGCCATGAATATAGGGGTGCATATATTCTTTCTGATTGGTGTTTTAAGGGTTTTAGGACATATTCTCAGGAGTGGGTCACTGGGTCAAATGAAAGTTCCATTTTTAATATTTTGAGGAAACTCCATACTGTTTCCCATTGTGGCTGCACCAGTCTGCATTCCCACCAGTGGTGAACTAGGGTTCCCTTTCTTCCACATCCTCATCAACACTTGTAGTTTGTTGATTTTTTTGTGATAGCCATTCTGAAAGGTGTGAGGTTATATTTCATTGTGGTTTTAATTAAACTTTCTCTTACAAACCAATTGGGCACCATTTTTTATTGCTGAGGTTTCTGTTGACACATCCTTGTGTTCCCCCCTTTTCTCCAACAGACATTAATGAATTTTTAAAACACACTCATTTCCCTCTCTATTAAGAACTGGAGGCCAGTCCTGGCCAGTATGGTTCAGTTTGTTGGAGCAACGTCCCTGCATGGAAGAATCATGGCTTTGGTCCAACGTTTGGAAGCGTTTGGGGGGGGATGGTTCTTTCTCACATGAATTTTTCTCCCTCCTCTCCCTTCCTCTCTCTCTCACACTAATTTTTAAAAGGTAACTGGAGGTCAATTGTTAAAATAATAAACCTTCCTTTTATCTTTTTATAATATGGCATCCCAATATTTATTCAGCTATAAGAAAGAAGGAGGCTGTGTGTGAACAACTCTAAGAGTGCAAGTAGTGCCCAGACACTTTTGTTTTGGAAACTCTACGGTAAATTGTACCATAGGAAAATGGGTGCACACAGTGTAAATTTAATTCCCCGTAGCTCTCTGGAGTTTTAATCAAGTTCCCAAACAAGCAGCAGTTGCACATTCCATGAATTTTTTGGCCCATGAAATACAAGTGGACCCCAGTGGAAGAATGTGGAGTCCACAGAGAGTGTGCAAAGCACATTAGGGAGAGCGCTTTAATTGTATGAACACTTTTACACACTCTGATATGGATTTAGATTGTCAAAACCAGGCTCAAGGATTGTTCGTACAGAAAGGCAGCTGATTTTTTGGAAATGAGCCTGTGATTAAAGTAGCTCTTCAACTGCTTTCAGTTTCAATATGAATTATGTTTCCACGAAATGCCATTTCCTGTGGCCTCAAATAACCTAAGTGATTATTTTTCTGGCTGGAAAGCCTTTAGATTATATCATTTTAAAACCTATTTACTGTTCAGCTTAAACTCATAGTGTTATATATATGTCAATTATGCCAAGGCTGACAAGTAGGCCCTGAGCGAGGGATGAACAGATTACTCTTGCACAGTTTTCTGTGAAAGAGAGGCTAAGGGACTGTTTTACTTTAGAAGTGAAAGCAATCCTGTTTGCCTGCCTCCTTTGCTTTTATTATAACAACAGCTTGAACTCAAATTAACCTCTAGATAAAATCAGCAGGGTAAGTATCTGTGAGAAAGCACATGCGGCTACAAGGTCGGGTCTTTAAAGACTAAACATAGAGATTCTAGCAAAACCCGCTGGGGGATCAGACTTGTTTGGAAAAGTCAAGGTAGGAGCTGCCGCCTTCAGCAAGGTCCCTTCAGAGACCCCCGACCTTTCTGAGAATCCTCCTTACAGACATTCTAACCAGGTTCCGTGCTTCTCCACATCTCCCCTCTTTTTGTTTTGCTGGCTGCAGAAGACAGAGGGAGGCTGTGAACTTTCTGCTTTGGAAGGTCGGGGTCTGTGAAGCGTGTTCACTGCTCGAGTTCTGATTTTGTAGAGTATAAGAAAAACAAAGAGAATTACGATGACAGCAACGGTTAGCCAGATCAGGTACCAATTGATTTCGGGAAACTATGTGGTGGGGTCTATCCACTCCAAATGCTCCTTTACCGTAGTACAAGCACTAGGCTGTTTTTCATGTTTATTGATAGCAAGTGAGGACTCTCTAATTTGCCTTTGCAACATGTTTACTTCTTCAGTAAGGTTATCATGAAAGACTCCTCATAGATGCTTTTTAACATCAATCCAATGACGGTGACTACTGTTCCATTTTAAAGGGGTGACACATATGTGTTTATGCTCCCAATAGCAATTAAGCCTGTATGCTATAGTGTCCGGTCTTTCCCCCAGATATTCAATGGTTGCCTCTATTGCCTGTAGTCCAGCTAATATTTTTTTATTTATGTGCTGCTGTATAGGGAATTCCCTAGTTACATTATAGGCCATATTGTCTACAAATGTGGCCGTCTGCACAGACTCAGAAAGGGCTGCCACGGCGACGCTGGCAGTAGTAAGAACACCCACAGCTGAGATAATGGCTGCAATGAACATTCCTAAAAGTCTTTTGGGCTGTAATTGGCTCAATGCTCTTTCTAAGACTTCAATAGCTGATGAGCCTTGCCATTTCCTGGTGAGATTAACAGGGATCAGGATTTCTGCTTGTCTTCTAAGCACCATAGCAGTGCTGATAGTCAATGAGGTTATATTCTGGGTGATAATACAGGATGCAAATAAGCTCCTTCTCCAACCTGTGCTAGAAAAGGTTAACTATGGCTTAGGGACTATATACAAGGCAGGGACTATATACCTATATTTCTAGGGCTTAACAAAGTGCTTAGCACACAGCATGCCAAATTATGGAATAAATGAATAAATTTTAGTAATTAGATCCCCTAACTATTAAAAGTACCTGTTCCCCCATCTTCACTGGACTGGAATCTCTTGATCGAGGGCTGGAACTATCCATAACTAAGTAGATTGGGGCCCATAACAAAGACGTAGGGGTGAGTGGTGCAAATCAGGCGATTATCAGTAAGATTATTAGCAAAAGTTATACTATACTGGCCAGAGGAGTTCTGGTAGTCAATGTGCCATGCCAAGAGAGAGTTTATTCCGACGAGCTGGAATCCACAGTGGCCCTGTGGGGGTAGAAACACAAGTATATCCTCTCCCCCCAAGTTAATAATTCATTGGGTCCTTGAGTCCCATATTCCCCCTTTTTTGTTTTACTAGTATGTTTGTTGATGTTGAATGGGCATGCTTAATAATGACCTGCCCTTGTGGATTGTAAAGGATTCCCGTGGAATGCTGGATGGACTAAGTCCTGTAAAAGATGATAAAGGTACGGCTGCTATAAGTAGGCCTACTGTCAGTTTTTATCTTGGTTAATCTATTTATATATAAGGCTAAGTGACTGTCTGACCGACTGGTACATATGACACGCACTGACCACCAGGGGGCAGATGCTCAACTCAGGAGCTGCCAAGGTGCGGTGACTTGGCAGCGTTGGTTCTGGGGTGACGCACCCCAGAACCAGAGAGGAGGGAGCCCAATTCCTCGCAGGGCTGTGCAATTCCCCCTGTGGCCGTGGGTTATGTTGTTGCTGGGGCACTGTCGGCCTGGAATCTGGTTTACTGCACACTTGCATTTGCATTACACACCCTGTACAACAGCAATTTTGCAGAGTGCCCTCTCACACTCTGGGACCCCTATCCATCTATATATATGAAAGGCTAAGTGACCGCCCGTCCGACTGTCCAACCAGCTGGTACATATGACGCGCACTGGCAATTTAAAAGTAAGCATTGACTCGCACATGTGTGATACACATAAAGCTATCACTGATGCCAATTGCATGTGTGTGTTTTGACACTGGCCTCCCATTTAAATTAATTCGAAGAGGGTTTCCCATGATGTCAGCATTTGCCATGACTATTAATAAATCACAAGGACAAACTCTAGACAGAGTAGGAATATTCCTACCTGAAGCCATTTTTAGATATGGTCAGTTATATGTTGCTTTCTCTCGAGTTCAAAGAGCATGTGACATTAAAATTAAAGTTGTAAATACTTCATCACAAGGGAAATTAGTCAAGCACTCTGAAAGTGTTTTCACTCTTATTGTGGTGTACAGGGAGATATTAGAATAAGTTTAATCAATTTATCAGTCATTGTTTTTATTGATGTTGTTTTTATATCATGTTTTTGTTGTTTTTATATCATGTCTTTGTTGTTATATCATGTTGTTATTGTTTATTTATTTATTAATTTATATATTATCTTCATATACATTTTACTAATTTTCTTTCATCTCTGACACTTCTGTTATAGAGAAAGGGCAAATAGCGATATTAACATATTTCTTCTAATTAATTTCCTTTCAATGTGCACAAATCTGTGCACTGGGCCACTAGTATGGCTATAATTGGAAATAGGTCTTATTGAGTTTATGTAAAGAAATATATTGCTACTTGTTAAGAATTGCTAAATTTTGGGGGGACAGGTAGGAAGAGAAATATATAATTTACCAAATTGCTTTAAAAATGCTTCCTTATATCTGAAAAATAAAAAGTTTAAGAATTAGCAATATTTTCAACAAAAGTTACAAAAACTATATAATTACTTTTTATTTATTCAGCTCTATAATAAAATTGTTGTTTCTTGCAAGTTTTCTTGATAGTATTTCTATAAATTCAGATACTTTTTAGTGTAATGTAAATAATATGGAATCTTGTCCTTTCTGTAAAACACAATATTCCAAAATATTATAACTTATAACAATTAGTTATAAATAAAAGCATATTATAATTTATTTAATATGCATATATAAATAGAATATAATTATCATTTCCTTATTTGACAGAGCTTCTTTTATATCTTAAGAATAAAATTTTTCTTCATAAGATGATAAAGTAAATCTTAAAATTCAAGCCCTGGGAAGGTAGTCAAATATATTATATTATTATATATTATTATTATTATTAAATAGCATTAAGTAATTTATTCATTTAAAGTAATCAAGTTCCTGATTAACATAACATAATTATTTTAATAACCTATACTAATAAAAGGATAATATGCTAATTAGACCAGATAGATCAAATGTCTTCCGGACATCCTTCCTGACAAAGCCAGGGGCATGGCCAGCCTGCAAACTGCCCATGGTCCCTCGCCCAGGTTGGCCCTGCCCCCCAGTGGAGTCCCCTACTCTGATCCAGGGTTCTCTTCAGGGCAGGCTAGTTGGCCCCCACCTGTGCACCAGGCCTTTATTCTATATAATAAAAGGGTAATATGCAAATTGACCCTAACAGCAGAATGACTAGAACAACCAGTCACTATGAGGTGCACTAACCACCTCTTGGTCCCTTTTCCCTGCCAGCAGGCACCTATCACCCAATGGTGAATGGGGAACCTGAGATGGGTGGCAGCGGGGGACGGGGCCAGCTGCAGGCAGCTTGGGAAGATGGCCCTGATCGCAGGCCAGACCTAGGGACAATACCCATGCACAAATTTTGTGCGCTGGGCCTCTAATCTATACTAATAATAGAGGAATATGCAAATTGTCCAGATGCCGTCACAGTAACAGTAATGACCAGCAGGCTTCCTGGGGCAACAAGGCCATCGGGGTGGGGGGGAGTTTAGTGAGGGATGACCAAACAACTGAACAGCAGGCTGCGTACAGCAACCAGGATGGCAGTTGGGGGCAACCAGGCCGGCAGGCACAGGCAGTTAGGGGTGATCAGGCTAGCAGAGGGTGGGGGCAGTTAAGGGAAATCAGGCAGGCAGGCAGGTGAGCAGTTAGGAGCCAGCAGTCCCGGATTGTGAGAGGGATGTCCGTCTGCCAGTTTAGGCTCAATCTGGGATGGTGCCTAAACTGGCAATCAGACATCCCTTGAAGGTCCCAGATTGGAGACAGTGCAGGCTGGGCTGAGGGGAACCTTCCCCCCGATTTTGTGCACCGGGCCTCTAGTGTGTATATATATAAGCCCGATGCACAGAAATTTGTGCACTCGGGGGTGGGGCGGGCCTCAGCCCAGCCTGTGCCCTCTCGCATCCCTTCGGGGGATGATCACCTGCTGGCTTAGGCCTACTCTCCAGGGGATTGGGCCTAGGATGAAAATCAGACATCCCTCTGGCAGCCCAGCAGCCCTCAGGGGAAGTCCACTTGCCAGCGGGGAGCAGACCTAAGCTGCAGTTGGACATCCTTAGCGCTGCTGAGGAAGCAGGAGAGGCTCCCACCACCACTGCTGTACTGGCAGCCATCAGCCTGGCTTGTGGCTGAGCACAGCTCCCCCTGTGAGAGTGCCCTGAGCACCAGAGGGCAGTTCCTGCATTGAGTGTCTGCCCCCTGGTGGTCATGTGTGTCATAGTGACCAGTCATTCCCAGTCATTCTGCTGTTAGGGTCAGTTTGCATATTACCCTTTTACTATATAGGATAGAGGCCTGGTGCATGGGTGGGGGCTGGCTGGTTTGCCCTGAAGGGTGTCCCAGATCAGGGTGGGGGTCCTGCTAGGGTGACTGGCCAGCCTGGGTGAGGGGCTGATGGCTGGTTGCAGCTGGTCACACACCCTTCAGGATGGGGGTCCCCACTGGGGTGCCTGGCCAGTCTGGGTGAGGGGCTGAGGGCTGTTTTCAGGCTGGCAGGTGACTGAAGCTCCCAACCTCTCCTTTTTTTCTTTTTTTTTATTCTGGGATTTATTTACCTTCTATAGCTGTCACTGGAGCTGAGAGCCAGCTTTAGCTCTGAGGCCCGGCTCTAGCTATGAGACCTCGGCTGCTGAAAGCAGGTATCTGGGGTTTGTTTAGCTTCTATAATTGAAACACTGTTGCGGTCCTGCTCGCTGAGGCCTGGCTGGCTGAAAGCAGGTATCTGGGGTTTGTTTAGCTTCTATAATTGAAACATAGTTGCTTTCGGAGCTGTTGCTTTCAGAGCTCAGAGCCAGGCCACGGCAGGCGGGCAACCTTGGCTTCCTCCATCGCCGGGGCAACCAAGCCTCATGTTCGCTTCAGCTGCATGGCTGCGGGCCGCCATCTTAGTTGGCAGTTAATTTGCATATCGCCCTGATTAGCCAATGGGAAGCATATCGGAGGTATGGTTAATTACCCTATTTGTCTTTTATTAGATAGGAGATAGATATATATATAAAACCTTTGCTTCTTAGGCAAATATAGGAAAAACTGTTTTTGTTTTTGTCTTTACTTTTAGAAATAGGCTTATTTTTCCAATGGAAAATATACTTACACTATAGACCTGATGCATGAAATTTGTGCAAGGGGCTCAGTCCTCAAAGCCCCAGCTGCCTTGGCCCTCACAGCCCCAGCTTCCTCCAGACTGTCATCCAGATGGTCATTCCACTGCTTGGCCGTCTGTTCTAATTAGCATATTACACTTTTATTATTATAGATTCTTAAGAAGCATAAGAAAGATTATATGACTTGACAACTTTTAGGAGGCTGGAGAAAGGGTGAGTGTGTATGTGGGGAGATAGCAGGTCCTGGGGTTTGTTCTCAGGACTGCAGTAACTTCTGGGCCTCTAACGGCTTTAGTATAAAACTACCATTTTTTTCTTTTGACAAGGGAAGTGGCCCCCCCCACTCCACTGCTGCTGTTTCTGTAGCCTATTTAAGGGCACTTCTGTGGCTCCAGCCCTCTAGGATAAATACTTGAGGAATTTAAATAATTATTTCCCATATTTTTCTCTTCTTGAGTAGACTAATAATATGAAATCTTATATATGAAGAGATTTAAAAAACAGAAATTAAAAAAAAACCCTGAATGAGTACTCACAAAAAGTGGACTGGGATATTAGCCTTAGAATTTTATTTCATACTAATGCAACACAGTAAATGGGCTCTGAGTAGCATAAAGCCTAAATAGTAGAGACTGAGGATTTCCTATATTAATAAAATGATGAAGTGCAAACTAAGTCCCTCAAAGATAAGAAAGCAAGTAAAGAACACTAATCAGTAATTAAGTTACAGTATAGATAGATAAGAACTTCTACTAGATAATAGTTTTTAATGGCTGATGTCTTTAGAGGAAGAGCAGGGAGTGTCCCTGAGATAAAGAACTCTCAGCAGCTGCTGGGAAGTTCCTGCTGTCCCTTCTATGAGTTCAGCCTGCTACAAGTAGCTGGGGGCCCCCAGCAAAGTGAAATATGCCCCTTCTTTAAACAAATTAAACTAAACAACAAAGATACAAAACAACAAAAAGCAGAGACACTCTATGAACAATATTTATAGACGCACACAACCTATAGACAAGACTTAATAAGCCAGAGTCCTTTCCATGGATCTTTCAGAAGATGTCTTTTAGTGCCTGGGACTTACAGCCAGAATGCATCCCAGAGGGCTCCCAGGTGGAGTGGCCAGTGAACACCCACAAACAGCCTGTTATTCACAGATCTTATCATATTCTGCTTTTTATAATAAACTAGGGGCCCAGTGCACAAAAATTTGTGCACTCGGGTCCCTCAGCCCGGCCTGTGCCCTCTCACAGTCTGGGACCCCTCAGGAGATAACGACCTGCTGGCTTAGGCCTGCTCCCGGGTGGCAGAGGGCAGGCCCAATCCCTAGGTGCAGCCCCTGGTCGGGCTCAGAGCAGGGCCGACTGGGGAGTTGGGGCGCCGCCCCCTGTCATGCACAAAGCAGGGCAGATTGGGAGGTTGCGATGCCACCCTCAGTCACGCTCAGGGTAGGGCCAATTGGGGGGTTGGGGCACTGCCCCCTGTCACACTCAAGGCAGGGTCAATTGGGAGGTTGCGGTGCCACCCCCTGTCACGCACAGAGCAGGGCCAATCAGGGGGTTGGGGCGCTGCCCCCTGTCATGCACAGAGCAGGGCCAATCAGGGGGGTTGGGGAGCTCCCCCCTGTCATGCACAGAGCAGGGCCAATCAGGGGGTTGAGGAGCTCCCCCCTGTCATGCACAGAGCAGGGCCCATCAGGGGGTTGAGGAGCTCCCCCCTGTCACTCACAGAGTAGGGCCGATAGGGGAGTTGGGGCACCGCCTCCTGTCACACACAGAGCAGGGCCGATCAGGGGGTTGGGGCGCCGCCACTGTCACACTCAGGGCAGGGCCGATGGGGAGGTTATGGCTCTACCCCATCACACACAGAGCAGGGCCCGTGGGGTAGGGGGGTTGGGGCGCCACACCCTGTCACACACAGAGCCGCAGGGCAATCAGGGGGTTTGGACACTGCTCCCTGTCATGCTGATCTGGTGCCAAGAGGCCTTGTGGCTCCGCTGATCCCGGTGCTGGGAGGCATATTACCCTTTTACTATATAGAATAGAGGCCTGGGGGCCGGCTGGTTTGCCCTGAAGGGTGTCCTGGATCAGGGTGTGGGTCCCCACTGGGGTGCCTGGACAGTCTGGGTGAGGGACTGAGGGCTGCTTTCAGGCTGGCAGGTGACTGAAGCTCCCAACCGCTCCTTTTTTTCTCTTTTTTTCTTTTTTATTCTGGTCCAGCTTTAGCTCTGGCTCTAGCTCTGAGGCTTCCGCTGCTGGTTCTATAATCGAAACAATGTATAACTCCAACTCTGAGATCCCAGCCTGCTGAAAGCTGGTTTCTGGGGTTTTGTTTAGCTTCTTTGTTTGTTACAATGTTTCAAACTGCCAGCTGAGAGGCCGGCAGAGCAGGTGGGGAACGTTGGAGTCCTCCTTCACTGAAGGAAGCAAGCCTCATGTTCGCTTTAAGCTGCCTGGCTGCCGGCCGCCATCTTGGCTGTCAGTTAATTTGCATATCTCCCTGATTAGCCAATGGAAAGGGTAGCGGTCCTATGCTAATTACCATGTTTCTCTTATATTAGTGTAGATGTTGGCTGGCATCTAAAGTTGTTTGGGCAAAAATCTACCAGTTCCAAGGAGTCATAAGATAATTTTCAGATAAAGTATTAAGGAGTTCTTTTGTAAATGGATTGTTAACCTCATTTTCTCTAACACTTTCTCTTATTTCTTTAAAGCTGTTAAAGGAGAGCGACTCATTGTTAATCTTGCATAACAGGCAAGCTAATGTTCTTCTTCTAACATGGCTTGCCTGACACAGGACCCCATAACTGAGGATCTAGTTGATGAGCCTTCCCACACCCAAGGCAGAGGATCAGGAAATATTTCCTCCAGCGATGGAGATTTGGGTATTACAGGCTCTACAGGCTCTGATTCAGGAGGAGCAGGCAGTGGTAAATCCTCCTGTTGCTCTGTAGGCTTTTGATCTTCAATATGAAGTGGGAATAATGCAGCTCAAACAAGAGCCCACATAGTTAATGATGATAAGGGCACTCGTTTTCCCTGGGCCTGATTTCTCTTTAAATTCCTGCCCACTTGTTCTCAGAGATTAAGGTCTATCATTCCAGCATCAGGGGACCAAGGATTATATGTCATAACAATTTTTAATAAGTTTTTTAGTTGTTTTTCTGTAACAGAGGGACCACCTGCTTTTAATAACTGTTTCAGCACTGTGATATATTGCTGCTGTTCTGCGGACAACTATTGTCCATTATGAAACCTTGGCTGAGAAAGAATTCCCTCGAACTTGGAAATCCCAAGTGGGCTCTAATGACTTACTACACAGTTACTTTTGTTTTCTTCCTCTTCGTTTTCGAGTGTTTTATTGAGTTCCTGGCCTCCTCACACAGGGCACCAGCTGCCAGGGCTGACCAGCAGATCCTGAGCGAGGGATGAACAGATTACTCTGACAGGTTTCTGTGAAAGAGAGGCTAAGGGATGTTTTACTTTAGAAGTAAAAGCAGTCCTGTTCACCTGCCTCATTGGCTTTTTATTGTAACAACAGCTTGAACTCAAATTGTAACCTCTAAATACAATCAGCAGGGCAAGTCTCCTTGAGAAAGTATATGCTTCTACAAGGTCAGGTCTTTTTCTTTTAAATATATTTTATTGATTTTTTACAGAGAGAAAGGGAGAGGGATAGAGAGTTAGAAACATCGATGAGAAAGAAACATCGATCAGCTGCCTCCTGCACACTCCCCACTGGATATGTGCCTGCAACCAAGGTACATGCCCTTGGCCGGAATCAAACCTGGGACTCTTCAGTCTGCAGGCTGACGCTCTATCCACTGAGCCAAACTGGTCAGGCAAGGTCAGGTCTTTAAAGATTCAAGCATAGAGTTTCTTGCAAAACACCCCGGGGGATTTGACTTGTTTGGAAAAGTCAAGGTAGGGGCTGGTAAGGTCCCTTCAGAGGCCCCTGACCTTTCAGAGAATCCTCCTTACAGACATTCCAACCATGTCCTGTGCTTCCACACACAATTATATTTTACTAAAGCTGGGGTAGGGTACAATGACTGTAATGGTGTGAAATTTGAAGAGAAGAGGGAAAACATTGTATATAAGAGTTCCAGCACCTATTATTGTCATTTTCCAGAGCAAATATATGACAGTATTTTATTCATTTGTTTGTTTATTTATTTATTTACTTATGTATAGCATTTTGCATCTTTAACAAACAGGCTAGTAATTTTAAGAAGCTGCTAGTTCACCAATTTTTAGGTCTGAAGGCATAGTCAGTTTGGGCAGTTCATTAGTTACTATGAGTTTAGTATTGAAACAAACTGTTTTGTCACTTTTTTCTACCCAAAGTCCTAAAGCCTTAAAAGCTTTCATTCTCAATACCATGGCTGCAAGTTCCTACACAGTTAGGCTTCTGCATGCCCCTCTCCTCATACATGTTATCTCAGCTTCAGCACATGGACCTTCATTCAGATACCAAACACACCCACCTCTTCACCAATCGGGACTTTTGTACACAAACTCTCCTCTATCTGAAACTCTTTCCTTGTTTTTTCCCTGTGTTCACCAAAAATGCATCTTACCTCTCATTTTTTTCCTGAAAAGGATTGCTGACTGAGTAATCCAAATTCAGCCTCCTTTCTACACTTAGTCATAGCCCTCTGTATGCTTCCTTTACAATGCCTATTAGGGAGAGGGGGTCAGCCCTGGCCAGGGATGCTGGGGTCCAATCCCAGCGGGTCCAGGGGTCCCCAAAGGTGTGGATGGAGTTGGCGAAGAAGGAATGACACGAAGACAGCCTTCAGTTGATCAGCAGCCTAGTCAGGACCTCTAGCCAGGATCTCCAGCCAAAGTTCTGGTCGGAGTTCTGGTTAGGAACTGATGAGGATCTGATGAGGATCTGATGTTTATTGTCTTGTTACATCCGTATTTATACCAGCTGATTTTAATCCTGTCAATTTCTAATACAAAGGTTAGGGTGTTTCTTATCTCCATTCCAGGGAGTAAAGATTATGTAGCTTAACTACCCGCCTGGCACTTAATTAAGGGGTTGTATCTCCTCCCTAACCTCAGGAAAAAATCCCCACCTGGGGAAACAACCTTTCTCAGAGAGGTGACCTTGGTTAAAACACATGGCGCTAAGGGGAGCAAACTTATTAAGAACAGTATGCTATATACGCCAGGTCCATTGAAACATATACTGTGCAGATGTTTCTTTCCTACAGCGACTGTGTCAAGCAGTAAGGATGGACCAGCTTCTGGCAAATTCCCCCCTTTTAATTTTTTAAATGATAGCGCATGCAAATCAGCAGCCACCTCTCAGATTGGGCTGTTTAAGACTAGGAAGAAAACTGGCAAGCAATGACAATAAGCATAGCTATAAACATAGTGGATGAAGCGCACAAGGAGCCCCGTTCCTTAGGAGGTTGCCGGCCTCTTCAGTCAAGAGATTTCAGCTGTCCTCAAGTTGTTGGCTTGATTGTTTTTGTTGGTCTGGCTAGCGTACGGCGTCACTGGCGACGGGCTTCCCAAAGTGTTAGTGAGTTGAAGGGCTGCATCAAAGGGTCCATCACGGCCATGCTTGATGGTGGTGTTAGTGTCCAAGGAGGAGTAAGCTGTGTCCTCTGGGTCAGCTGTTATGGAGGATGGAGGGTAGTAGAGAGAAAAAGAAAAGAAAGCAAAAGAACTACAAGGCATGGAAATGTTTAGAAAAAAGAGGGAGAATAAAGGGAAGAAGGCAGCATCCTGACACAGCCCTTTCCTTCAGCTGCCCCTTTCCCTGTGGTCCAAGGTAGAAATGGGAAACAAGTCCTGTTGCAGTGAGAGGGCAGCTGCTGTCAGCCAGTCTCTGTCTTTACCTGGGTCCCGATCTGAGCTGGGCCAAGTCTCTTTCTGTTATCTGGGTCCCGATCTGAGCTGGGCGTGGGAAGCGGGAAGCAGCCATGGGGGCAGGAGACCTCCCTCAGAAGGGGCGAGTGTTCAAGCCCCTGCATAGTTGAGGGGGGGTGAGGATCTGTGCCCCACCTCTGTTGACCCCCAAGTTCTCTCCTGCCGGCCCCTCTGCGACTGTGCCTGTCTTTGGTTGTTCCTCCCTGAGGAATCTTACCCGTCTTTGACTAACCAGCCATCCTCCGGGGCCAAGCAGGGTGATGTGAGGTTCAGTTCTGTCTCCTTGGTAGCCTATGCTCCCGTGGCCTCCATGCCCAGCAACTGCCTTGGGACCCCCTTGCCTGATGGCGGGGCCCCAGCATTGATCACATATCTTGGGGAACCCAGGTTTCTTCTCCAGGGAGGGCCCAGCTCACGCCATTGGGTGAGAGACAGATCCATGGTACCAGCCACCATGCAGCTTCAACCTCAGTATGAACAGAAAGCTCAGGCAACAGTTATGGGCAATTGGATTGTAAGAAGAGGGTCCCTCTTGACACGAGGGTAAGAGGGTCCAATACAGGACAAAGGAGAGTCCTGGGACAGGGCTTTCTCAGCCCAGGATGTCAGGCTCTTGGCATAAGACAATTCCATGTATGGGACATATACCAGACACCCCTAGTCACGGCATAAAAGGGAGGTGCCCTTCCTGGAACAGTAGGGTAGGGAGATTCTAGAAAAGGCTGTTTTCAGGAGAGAAGGAGAAAGGCCAAAGACCAACAAACAAATAGTCATATTAAAAAGGCACTGGTCAGGTGTGCTAGGATGAGGCGGAGATGGAGGGCGGTGAGACATAAGGTCGGACTAGATGGTCTGGAATCCACACAGGTGAGTCTGTGTCCTGTGGAAATATACAAGCATATCCTCTCCTCCGGGTTAAAAGTACATCAGGTCCCTTCCAGGCTCCTGTAAGCAAGTCTCTCCATTTGATGAGGACTTTAGGTTTAGTTAGATCAGGGTTCCAATGCCTGTACATCGGGGAATTTCCCTCAGAATCTACATTTAGTATATTAATTACAAATAGAGCATGTTGTAGAACATGATGAGGAGAGGAACATTTAAACTCATTTTCTTGTAATTTTTTAATTTGTGTTTTTAAAGTTTGGTGAGCCCTTTCTACTATTGCTTGGCCTTGAGGATTGTAGGGTATTCCTGTAGTATGTGCGATGCCAAATGTAGAGCATAAGTTTTTAAAAGCTCTAGAGGTATAGGCAGGCCCATTGTCTGTTTTAAGTGCCCTTGGTATTCCTAGGTAGGAGAAACATTGGAATAAATGTTGGCTTACATCTTTAAAGGCTTCTCCTGTACGTGCAGAAGCAAGGATAACATGAGAAAAGGTATCAATACAAACATGCACATAGCAAAGTTTGCCAAAAGATGGGACATGAGTAATATCCATCTGCCATAAGTCACAGGGTCTAAGTCCTCTTGGATTAACTCCAGTAGCAGGGCTAGGAAAATGAGTAGGACAATGGCCGCAGTCACCCACAATACTTCGAGCAGCTTCTCTAGATATGCGATAATATAGACGGAGAGCAGAAGCATTTTGATGATGAATGGCATGAGACCACTGGGCTTCTTCTAGAGCTGTACAAACTATTGGGCAAGTTAGTAGATCCGCCTGATAATTTCCTTCACTTAAGGGTCCTGGTAGGCAGGAATGAGCTCTAATATGTCCAATATAGAAAGCCTTTTCTCATTTATGAATGTAAGTTTGTAGCTGAGTTAACAAAGAGAAAATGGCCGTTCTTCCTTGTGGGAGAGAGGAGGTCTCAATATGAGGAAATAATTTAACTATATATTGAGAGTCAGTGTACAAGTTAAAGGGAACCTGTTGCAATTGTTCAAAAGCATAAATGACTGCCAAAAGCTCTGTTCTCTGGGCTGACGTCTCTAGGGTTTGTTGAACATGGGTTATTGAGTCAATGGTTGTTACTGCCCTACCATTAGAGGAGCCATCTGTGAATACTAAGGAGGCAGAAGGTGATAATGGCTCTTTTGAACATTTAATAGGAAATATAAATGGATGTAGGGAGAGAAATTGCAATATAGGTGATCTTGGCAAATGATGTAAAATTTGTCCTGGGAAGTTACCTATAGCTATTTGCCACTCTTCTTCAAATTGTAATAGTGTGTCTAATTGTTCTCTTTTATAAGGTATTATTATCTCAGTAACTTCTCTTCCAAAGAGTTCGATACTGCGGCGTCTACCTTTGATAATGAGAGTGGCCACTAGGGAAGGATAGGATGGTATAATCTTCCTAGGAGTGACAGGTAAATGTATCCATTCTAATGGTCCTTCCTGCCATCAACATCCTGTAGGAGTATATTTAGTGGCTAGAATAATTAAGGCCCAAGATTTGGAATAATCTAGATACTGTAGCTGCTGTTTATTGATGGCCTGTTCTATTTTTGCTATAGCCTTTTCCCCTTCTACAGTTAATTGTCGGGGAGACTTAGGGTTAGAATCTCCCTTTAAAATGTTAAATAGAGGTTTTAAGTCAAGAGTGGTTATTTTTAGATATGACCTGATCCAGTTGATATCACCTAATAGTTTCTGATAATCATTTAATGTGTTTAAATGATCTTTTCTTAATTGTAAAGGCTGATGGGTGATACGACCGTGTCAAGCAGCAAGAATGGACCGGCTTCCAGCACAGGATGGCTCAGCTGGTTGGAGTGTCACCCCATGCACAGGAGAGTTGTGGGTTCGATTATTGGTCAGGGCACATAACCAAGTTGTGGGTTTGATCCCTGGTTCTGGTGCATTTGGGTGTTTCTCTCTCACAATGATGTTTCTCTCTCTCTCCCTCTCCCTCTCCCTTCCACTCTCTCTAAAATCATTTTTAAAAAGGGAATTGGGGGTCAAATATTAAAATAATAAACATTTTTAATATTTTTATAATATGGTATCCCAATACCTATTCTGCTATAATAAAGAAGGAGGCTGTAAACAATTCTACATGTGCAAATGGTGCCCAGACACTTTTGTTTTGGAAACTCTGTGGTAAAATGTAGCACAGGAAGACAGGCGCATGCAGTGTAAATTAAATCCCCCCTAGCTCTCTGGAGTTGTAGTCAAGTTCCCAATCAAGCAGCAATTGCATGTTCCATGAATTTTTTTGTCCAAGAAATACAAGTGGACCCCCGTGGAAGAATGTAGAGTCCAGAGTGCACAAAGCACATTAGGGAGAGTGCTTTAATTGTCTGAACACTTTTATACATTCTGCTCTAGTTTGTGTGTGTTTTGTCGTGTTCTAATAAAGTTTTATTTACCAAAAAAAAGTAACAGGATAGATTTGACCTATAGGGTGCAGTTTTCAAACCCAGTTTTCTTTTTTTTAAAACATATTTTTTATTGTTGATAGTATTACAGATATCTCCCCCCCTTTTGCCCCCTCCTCCAAACCCCTATCTAACCCCCAGTTCTTCATTACCCTATTGCCCACGACCATGGGCCATGCATATAAGTATATAAGTTCTTTGGTTCATTCCTTCTTGTCCCCCCAACCCCACATTGAGGTATGTCAGTCTGTTCCATGTCTCCATGCTTTAGGTCTTATTTTGTTGGTCAATCTATTTGGTTCATTAGATTTCACAAATAAGCGAGATTGTGTGATGTTTGTCTTCCTCAATTTGGTTTATTTCACTTAGCATAATATTTTCCGGGTCCACTTACTCTCCCCAAAGGGTAAGAGATCCCTGGTTTTTACAGCTGCGTAGTATTTCATGGTGTAAATGTCCCACAGCTTTTTTATCCATTCATCTACTGATAGGCATTTGAGCTGTTTCCAAATCTTAACTATTGTAAATAATGCTGCTATGAATATAGGGGTGCATATATTCTTTCTGATTTGTGTTTTGGGGTTTTTAGGACATATTCCCAGGAGTGGGTCACTGAGTCAAATGAAAGTTTCATTTTTAATTTTTTGAAGGAAACTTCATACTTCATACTGTTTTCCATTGTGGCTACACCAATCTGCACTCTCACCAGTGGTGGACTAGGATTCCCTTTCCTCCACATCCTCATCATAACTTGTAATTTGATTTTTTTATGATAGCCATTCTGAGAGGTGTGAGGTGATATCTCATTGTGGTTTTAATTTGCATTTCTCTGATGATTAGTGACTTTGAGCATTTTTTCATGTGTTTCTTGGCCATTTGTATGCCCTCTTTTGAGAAATGTCTATTCAGGTCTTCTGCCCATTTTTTAATTGGATTGTTTATCTTCCCTTTGTTATGTTGTATGAGTACTTTATATATTTTAGATATTAACCCGTTATCAGATGTATCATTGGCAAATATGTTCTCCAATTGAGTGGGTTCCCTTTTAAATTTAATGTTTGGTTTCTTTTGCTGTGCAGAAGATTTTTATTTTGATACTAGAGGCCCGGTGTACAGATTCATGCACCGGTGGGGTCCCTCAGCATGGCCTGTGCCCTCTTGCAATCAGGGACCCCTTAAGGGATGTCAGACTGCCAGTTTCTGCCAGGTCACAGGAATTGGGCAGAAACTGGCATTCTTACATCCCCCAAAAGGTGTAGTAGTGAGCCAAGTGGCAGGCAGCCAGGGAGAAACCAGAGTCCTGGAGCCCTGCTCCCGCTTATCCCAGTCCCACTGTGCCTGCTGCTGCTGCCACTTGGTAGGCTCGCTGATGCTCCACTGTGGTCTCTGAACTGTGGTGGCCAGCTGTCAGCCCTGCATCTGGTGCCAGACTGTCAGCTGAGTGGTGCTCCTGCTGTGGGAGTACACTGACCACCAGGGGGGCAGCTCTTGCATTGAGAATCTGCCCCTGGTGGTCAGTGTGCATCATAGCGACCGTTCAACTGGTCATTCAGTTGTTCAGTCACTTAAGCTTTTATATATATAGATAGTCCTATTTATTTTCTCCTTCTTTTCCTTTGCCCTAGGAGATGTATCAGTAAACATATCCTATGTGTGATGTCTGAGATTTTACTGTCTATATTCTCCTCTAAGATTGTTATGGTTTTACGCCTTACATTTTAAGTCTTTTATCCACCTTAGGTTTATTCTTGTGTATGCTGTAAGTTGGTGGTCTAGTTTCTTCTTTTTGCATGTGTCTGTCCAATTTACCCATCACCATTTGTTGTAGAGACTGTCTTTACTCCATTGTATGTTCTTGCCTCCATTGTCAAATATTAATTGACCATAATGGTGTGGATCAATTTCTGGGATCTCTGTTCTGATCCATTGGTCTATATGCCTTTTTTTTTGCCAGTACCAGGCTATTTTGGTTATAACAAATTTGTAGTATAGTTTGATATCCAGTATTGTGATTCCCTCATACTTTGTTCATCTATCTCAAGATTGCTGTAGCTATTCGGCATCTTTTATGATTCCATATAAAATTTTGGAGTACTTGTTCTAGCTCTGTGAAGTATGCCATTGGTATTTTAATAGGGATTACAATGAATCTGCAGATTGCTTTGGGTAATATAGACATTTTAATGATGTTAATGCTTCCAATCCATGAACATGGTATATGCTTCCATTTGTTTGTGTCTTCCTCTATTTCTTCTTTCAATGTCCTATAGTTTTCCAAGTACAGGTCTTTTACCTCCTACAGTAAATTAATTCCTAGGTATCTTATCTTTTTTTCTTGCAATGGTAAATTGTATTGCTTTTTTAGTTTCTCTTCCTGAGAATTCATTATTAGTGTATAAAAATGCCATCAATCTGTGGATGTTGATTTTGTGTCCTGCCATCTTGCCAAATTCATTTATTAAGTCTAATAGTTTCTTTGTGGAATTTTTAGGGTTTTCTATGTACAATATCATGTCATCTGCGAATAATGAGAGTTTTACTTCCTCCTTTCCAATTTGGATGCCTTTTATCTCTCTTTTTTGTCTGATTACTGTGGCTAGTATTTCTGGTACTATGTTGAATAAGAGTGGTGAAAGTGGACAACCTTTAGTACTGTATTTTTCTGTATTTAAAGCGCTATTTTTTTTAAGTCATTAGACTGAAAATCTAGGGGCATCTTATACATGAATGTCAGCCAAGGAAGGAGATGTATGGGTGCATAGTCAACCATACCCTATCAAACAGGCTTCCTCCAATCACATGTCTTATTGTTACTGATGTCAGTTGATGCTGTATTTAGAGGTGGAGGTGGAGAGTGCTCAGATGAAACAGGGACAGGAGCATTCTGAGCCCATAAAGATGTCAAAAAATAAAAAGATAAAACCAGTGAGTAATTGTCTTACTCTGCAAAATTAAAACTGAATGTAATCAGCTATGTAAAAGAGCATGGAGATAGAGCTGCAGAGAGACAATTTGGATCTCCTCCCACTGAGTGTATGATCAGACAGTGGAGAAACCAGGAAGAACAACTCCTTAAGATGCCCCAAAAGAAGAATACCTTAATAGGAAAACCAGAAATAAAATGTTTAAATTATTGATTTCTTCATTTTGGGTTGGAAAAGTGGGGGGTGTCTTATACATGAGGGGGTCTTATACAGGAAAAATATGGTATTGTGTTGACTGTAGGTTTGTCATATGTGGCCTTTATTATGTTGAGTTATGATACCTCTATTCCCACTATACCAGGGGTGGGCAACCTTTTTGTGAGTGCATGCCCAAACCAGCAAAATCTCTAGCTCAAAATTCTTCTGCGTGCCAACCCTAATTTTTTGAGAACATGTTACGCCTACTTGATATCTCTTAAGGTGTACGTATGTGAAGAACCTTGAAGAAATAATAAAATTCATTTGAGCGACAAAAACACAGTATATAATGATGAAAAATACATTTATTTTTTAATGTATACATGTACACTGATAGTCTGACAGAAAACTTTATGACTCCATTTGATATTATCAGTGGGACTTTTGCTGCTGTATCACTGATGACAGATTTTACATCAGGTTTATATTTCATGACTTTCAGAGATATGCACGAGCTACTGCTTTCATCCGTAGGTCTACTCCTATTACAAGACTTAACAAAATTCATCACTGAGAACAAAGATTCACAATGGAAGATTATAAGAGAGGGTTTCGCATGTCAGCAAAAGTTACTGGCGTGCCATGTTTGGCACGCGTGCCAGGGGTTGCCCACCCCGCACTATACTGAGAGTTTTTAACAAAAAAGGGTGCTGGGTTTTGTTGAATATATTTTCTGCACTATTGATATGATCATGTGGTTTTTATCTTTCAATTTGCTTATGTGATGTATCACATTTATTGATTTGCAAATATGCCAGCCTTGTATCCCTGGAAAAATTCCCAATTTTTTCATGGAATATAATCTTTTTAATATGTTGCTAAATCTGATTTGCTAATATTTTGTTGAGGATTTTAGCATCTGTGTTCATCAGGGATATTGACCTGTAAATCTTTATCTTTGTAGTATCTTTATCTGGTTTTGGAATTTGGAATTTTCTAAAAAGAGCTTAGAAATATTCCTTCCTCTTGAATTTTTTGAAATAGTTTGAGGAGTATGGGTGTTAGTTCTTTGAATATTTGGTAAAATTCACCTGTAAATCCATCTTGGTCAGGACTTTTGTTTGATTAAAGTTTATAAATTATTCTTCAATTTCTTCAGCTCTTATTGGCCTATTCAGTTTTTCTGAATCTTCCTGATTGAATCAGAAATAACTTGCGAAGATTGTATGCTTCTAGGAATTTGTCCATTTCACCCAAATTGCTCAGTCTGTTGCTATATAGTTGTTCATAGTACTTGCTTACAATACTTTGTATTTTTGTGGTGCCCATTTTATATCACCTCTTTCATTTCTGATTTTATTTATTTGGTTTCTCTCTCTTTGTTTCTTGATGAGCCTGGCTAGAGGTTCATCAATCTTGTTATCTTTTCAAAGGACCACCTTAGGATTTATTGATCTTTTGTATTGTTTTTTAAGTCTGTATGTAATTTATTTGCACTCTGATCTTTATTATTTCCTTCCTTCTACTTCCTCTGGGCTTTTCTTCTTCTTCTCTGTTGAATTCATTTACTTGTAGAATTAGATAGTTTATTAGTGCTCTTTCTTCTTTGTTTGAGGTAGGCCTATAGTGTTATGAACTTCCCTCTCAGGACTGCTTTTGCTGTGTCCCATAAGTTTGGGGTGGTTATATGTTCATTTTCATTTGTTTCCAGGAAGTTTTTAATTTCTTGCTTGATCTCATTAGTAATTCATTCATTGTATAAGAGCATGCTACTTAGTCTCCATGTATTTGAGTGGTTTTTTTAAAAATATATTTTATTGATTTTTTTTTTACAGAGAGGAAAGGGAGAGGTATAGACAGTTAGAAACATTGATGAGAGAGAAACATCAATCAGCTGCCTCCTGCACATCCCCAGTAGGCAACCAAGGTACATGCCCTTGACCGTAATTGAACCTGGGACCCTTCAGTCTACAGGCCGACACTCTATCCACTGAGGCAAACCGGTTAGGGATATTTGAGTTTTTTTGAGTTTTTTACTGTAGTTGATTTCTAACTTCATGCCCTTGTGATCTGAGAAGATGCTTGGTATTATATCAATCTTCTTGAATTTTTATAGACTTGTTCTGTGCCCAAATATGTGGCCTATATTTGAGAATGTTCTATGTGCACTTGAGAAGAATGTTTATTCTGGTGATTTGGGGTGCATTGTTCTGTAAATATCAGTTAGATCCATCTGATCTAGAGTGTCATTTAAGGCCTCTGCTTCTTTTTTGCTTTTTGTCTGGAAGACATATCAGGTGATGTCAGTGGTGTGTTAAAGTCCCCCACTATGACTGTATTGCTGTCAATATCTCCCTTAGTCCATCTAGAGTTTTTTATGTACTTGGGTGCTCCTATATTGGATGCATATATGTTTATAAGAGTTATATTTTCTGTTGAATCATTACTTTAGTATTATGAAGTGGCCTTCGTTGTCTCTTGTTATCGCCTTTGTGTTGAAGTCTATTTTGTCTGATATGAGTATTGCTACTCCAGTTTTCTTTTCCCTTACATTTGCATGAAATATATTTTTCATGCTTTCTCTCTCAGTCTGTGTATATCTTTAGTTCTGAGATGGGTCTCTTGTAGACAGCATAATATGGGTCATATTTTCTTATCTATTCAGTCATTTTATGTCTTTTGAGTGAAGTATTTGATCCATTTACATTTAAAGTTATTATTGATAGGCATTTATTTATTGACATTTTTATTTATTTTTTATGCCTATGATCCTCTCTCTGTCCTTTTCTTCTTAAAACAGTCCCTTTAACAATTCTTGCATTGCTGATTTGGTGGTAATTTACCCCTTTAACCTCTTTATATCTGAAAGCTGTTTATTTTGCCTTCAATTTTAAATTATAGCCTCACTGGATACAGTCTTGAATTTAGGTCCTTGCTTTTTATTACTTCAAGTACTTCATGCCACTCCCTTCGGGCCTGAAGTGTTTCTCTTGAGAAGTTAATTGACATTCTAATGGGAACTCCTTTGTATCTAATTTTCTCTCTGTATGTCTTGCTACCTTTAACATTATTTCTTTGTCTTTAATATTTGCCATCTATATATATAAAAGCCCAGCAACCAGAACTGTGGAATGACCAGAATGACCAGAATGACCAATGGCTATGACGCATACTGCGGCAGCCAATCAGCCTGATCTGGGCCCCGATTGGCCGCTCCCCCAGCCGACCCAGCCCCTGATCGGCCCCCAACACCCCAATTGGGGGTTAGGCTGGCCACCAACCTCCCTCGGCCCCTCCTCCTGCACTGGCCTGACCCGATGAGCCCCAATCGGGGTGGGCCCATTGGACTCCCCCACACATGAATTCCTGCACCAGGCCTCTAGTTTTAATTATGATGTGTATAGGTGTGGGTCTCTTTGGGGTCATCTTGATTGGCACTCTCTATGCTTCCTGAACTTGTGTAAAATTTTCCTTCACTAGGTTGGGAAAGTTTTCTGTCATTATTTTGTTTAAGCAGGTTCTGTGTTCCTTGCTCATCCTCTTCCCCTTCTGGTATTCCTTTAATACAGATGTTGTTATGTTTCATGTTTTCCTAGAGCCCCCTTTAGCTATCTTCCTGCTTTTTTATTGGTTTTTCCATTTGCTGCTCTAATTGGGTATTTATTTCTACCTTGTCTTCCAAATCACTGATTCAGTCCTCTACTTCATCCAATCTACTTTTAATCCCTTTCAGTGTGTCCTTCATGTCAGATTTATCATTCTTGATTTCTATCTGGTTCATGTTAATGGCCTCCAATTCCCTTTTCATGCTGTTGTAATTTGTACTAAGTTCCTTAAGCATCTTTATAACCATTGCTTTGAACTCCATCTCATTTAGTTCTTTCTCTGTAAATTTCTCTTTTCTCTCATTTGGGGATTGTTTCTTTGTCTCCCATTTTAGCTGTCTCTTTGTATTTGCTTCTATGTATTTGATAGAACTGCTAAGCTTCCCAATCTCTGTGAGATGGCCTTATGTAGAAGGTGTTTGAGGGGTCCAGTGATGTAGTCTCTTTGTTCATCTGAGCTGGATGCTCTAGGAATGCCCTCTGTGTGCGGTTTGGGCTATCCTGTTCTAATTGGGACTTTATTGTTGATGTCCCATGTGTGGCATAGTTGACCCCTTTGACTTGCTGACAATGAGGTTCAAGCCAATGTCATTGTGCCAGTTGTCCAGTGATTAGGGACTCCTTATCCCAGAAGCTGAATCTGCCTTGAGTCTCACACTTTGATTGACCCTGTTCTGAGCTGTACTTCTTTCCCCCATGGAACTGGTCCTACAGGTGTCAGCTACAGGTGCTTGGGGTCCTGCTGGCTTTCACTCGCTGAACAGTCTAGGATGGTTTTTGTGGCAAGGACCCAAACTGATGTTTCTGACTTATTTAACCAAAGACTCAAAGCCTCCCGAGAACCACCTCTGCTTACAAACTGATTGGATTCAGTCTGGAGTAGACTTAAGCAATCGTCCACAGGTGGGGTGATAGGTTTTCCAACAGAAAGGGACAACTGCTTCTACCTGGATGTTAATTATTATTCACAGTCTTTTAATCCTCCCCAGAAACCACAGGGTAGAGCAAGAGATTTTCTAATAGGGCGGGTCAACTGTTTCCCCCCCAGAAAAAATGACAAAGATAGTAAAGGTTTGCCTGAGAAAGATGACCTCCGTAGCATGAGGGAATGACTCAGCACATGAAATGAAGGTGTCTGCATTCTGAGCTCTAACCTCAGATTCCCCAACCCTACTTATGTTCATACAGTTCCAGTCCACTCTGCCCTCCCTCTGCCAGAGCCCAGAATGAGTGGCTGCACTCAAAATGTTGTGTATTGGCCCTTTAAGAGGGTACCTGCATTTCCAACAAACACTCCCTGGCAGACAGCAACTCTGCTGTTTTTCACAGCAAGAGGTTATATGGATAGCTTTCTCAGTTCTGGTGCTCTCTGCTGGGAGGCTCAGCTTGGGGATTTGACCCCAGCGTTCTCAGTGGCAAACCCCCACAGCTGAGATAACTCTCTGGAACTTCAGCTTCTGTCTGTGGGAATTTGGCCAGCTCTTTCATGCCTCCAACTTTTCTATCAGTCTCTATGCGGTCTCCACTTTCCATCCTTGGTTATCAGACTTCTCTCCAGCTAGTCTTCAGTTGATTATTCAGGGAGGATTTTTTTGTATTTCAGTTATAATTTCAGTTAGGTCCTGGGAGCATGTCTGTGAACTTTCATTTACTCCACTGACATTTTCTGTATCTTCTGCAATAGATTTAGATTATCAAAACCAGGCTCAAGGATTGTTCCTACAGAAAGGCAGCTGATTTTTTGGAAATGAACCTGTGATAAAAGTCGTTCTTCCCTGCTTTTTCTTTCATCTCTTTCGTTATGTTTCCAGTAAATGGCATTCCCAGTGGCCTAAATTGACCTACAAGATTGCTTTTCTGTCTGGAAAACCTTTAGATTACAATTTATGTCAATTATATTTACTAAAGCTGGGGGAGGGAGAATGATGATAAAGGGCTAAAATTGGAAATGGGAAAGAGAAAAATCATTGTATTTAAGAGTTCCAACAACTCTCATAGTTGTTTTCCAGAGCAAATGTGTGGCACTTCATTATGTATGTATGTATGTATTGTTTTTTATTGTTTGTATTAAATCTTTAAAAAACAGGCTGGTAATTTTAAGAAGCTGCCAGTTGGCCTATTTTTAGATCATAAGGCATGGCCAGAGATTATCAGTTTTGGCAGTCCTAATTCATATTTACACAGTAGTCACAATGAGTTTATTAAAACAAATTATCTTGTCACTTTTTTCTACAGAAAGTCCTAACGTGTTAAATGCTTGCATTCTCCACACCATGGCTGCAAGATCCTACATATTCTGACTTCTGCCTGCCCCTCTCCTCATCATATGTTATCTCAGCTTCAGATACCAAACACACCCAATACATCACCAAACAGCACATTTGTACACAAACTTTCCTCTGTCTGAAACTCTCTTCCCAAACATTTTTCCTAAATGTTTTCACTGAAAATTTATCTTAAACTTCATTTTTCCAATGAAGGATTGCTGGCTGAATGGTCCAAATTTTCAGTTTCCTTTCTACAGTTACTCATAGCCCTCTGTATGATTCCTTTACAATGCCTATTAAACATTCAAATGTTACATTTGTTTGTATAACTTGTTTTAATGTCTTCTTTCTGAAATAAAAATAATGCATGAGCAAAGGGACCATGTCTGCTGTGCTTATCATAGAATCCTCAATGCCTTCCCCAGTGCTCAGCCATGGTCAGTGGTCAGTACATATGCACTGAGTGATTAAATGCAGTCATGTTTAAAAGTACCATTTGATGTCATCCAGGATTATATTTGAGTTTTTTTCTGCAGTGTAACCTTGCAATAATATCAAAATGCATCAATAATGCAGAAAACATGAACAGATAAAAATGAGCTCTTGTTAATACTATATTTGTTTCTAACATTCTTGTTATCACAATCATCATTATCATTATCATTATCATCACCATCACCATCTGTGTTAGGTTTGCCTTTGATTGTCCTGTCATTCAAACAAAGCCACAGTCTCTAAGTAAGAAATGTATTATGTAAAACCAAGGAACTTTAGAGGTTGTGCTAAAATTTTATTTATGTTGACATTGAGGATTTGGATTTTATTCTGAATTAAGTTATTTACTTACTGTCATTCTAAATAAAAATAAAAAAACCACCACTGGCTGTTTGGCTCAGTGGATAGAACGTTGGCCTGCAGACCAAAGGATCTGAGTTCTTTCCAGTTAAGGGCATTTACTAGGTTGCAGGCTCCTCCCTGGTGTGGGTTCTGGTCAGAAGGAGGCCAGGGCTGCCTGTTAAACATCTTACAATGCTCAAGGCAGCTCCCACAAATTATATATATATATATATATATATATATATGTTTCCAACCCAAAATATCAAGAGTGCTAAGTCTGAGAAATGTTTTGTGGAGCAATGAAGAGAATGGACTTCTGTTTGCAACAAGGATGACTGTCACAAACAAAACATTGAGCAAAGAACTCAGAAAAGAGTATATGAAGTTGTGTTATATGAAGTTAAGACAGATTAAACTTTGCTTGGTGATAGAAGGCAGAGTAGTAGTTAATCGTGGGTAACTAGAAGTAGAAACATTACTGGGATTCAAGTAATGCTTTATATTTTTATCTGGGTGGGAGTTGCAAGGATGCATTTATTTGTAAATAATAGGTACCTGTGTACTAAAGTCTCCTGTAGACTTTGAACTTCATCTGCAACTTTTTCTCTTCCTAGCCTTCAGACTAGAAATGGAACATCAGCTCTCCTTGCAGGTTTTAGACTTGATAATCTCCATAATTATTTGAGCCAATTCCTTTCAATAAATTTTTTCTATGTATACACACATCCTTTTTGTTCTGGGTTTGTTTGTTTTTTTGTTTTGTTTTGTTTGTTTATTTGTTTGTTTGTAGAATCCTAACTACAACACAGGGTCAAATTTTGGAATTAAAAATAACATTTTCACATATGAAACTTGCCATTACAAATTCAATTCTTTGCACATCACATTCTGTTTTGTATTGTGAGCCTTTCTCTACAACCTTACATGAATGCTCTTGAACCTCAATGGAGTATATATATCCATCGTTCTCATCACTTTTCACCTCTCCTTCTAAGATTCCTTGGTTCTAAACTACATCCTCTCCTACAAACACATGTAGCTTAATTTTCAGCTTCCTTGCCCAAAGTCTTGACTCTTCTTAGTGTGTTCATCATTCCATGACTGATTTCTTAAAAACTAGGGAAAAGAGAAGAACTACTGATGACCAGAGTTCTCCATTGAAATGGGTGAAGCAATTGTTAAGACGGTGGCTAAACTTCCCTTCCTTCCCAGTCCCATTTCCTTCCACATCCTTTCATAAGTGCTCTTTCCATTAGTGTTCCATAGAAAAATTATACAAATTTTAGTTGTGGAATTTGCTTTCTATGGAATTCAACCAGCAGTAGATTGTACCCACAGAGGTCTGAAAAATAAGTTTCCGTAAAGGGATTCTAGAACTAGGTAACTGGCTGCCCATCAGTGGTCAGCAAACTCATTAGTCAACAGAGCCAAATATCAACAGTACTTCCTCAAAATAGACTCGTCCAGGCGGAAAAACCAACTTCTGTGCATGGGCCACGAAGTTTCAATCACACTGTACGTGCACTTGCACGTGGTATTTTGTGGAAGAGCCACACTCAAGGGGCCAAAGAGCAGCATGTGCCTCGTGAGCTGCAGATTGCCGACCACAGGCCTAGATGACAGGACCCTACCAGTGGTGGTAAGTATGGCATACATAGACCATGGCACAAGGGAGGTATCCAAATATTAATCTTTATATGGGTGCTGTTTTCTGTTAGTGCCTCAGTTTGATCATCTTACAAGGCATTGTGTGTGTCCGTTGCTAAAAAGCTCACTGCTGCTCTTTTCTTTAGAGAATTTCCCTTAGCAGCATGGTAGCTGCTCTGCTCAAGATGGATGGCCCACACATAATGCCTGATGGTGCACAAATGTCTAGCACTTTGCTTCAAGGAGGGACAAACTCTCATGCTATTTGTGCTACAGAGATCCCAGTGGATCAGCTTGAAGCCATTTTTTCCCTTCAACCATAACCATTTCTATTTTCTTGCCCTCTCCCGCTTCCCTTAGACACCTTCTATTAAAAGCACACCGTCAATAAACCACATGAACAAGAACCCATCACCAGGGCTCGGCTTCTAGAGAATCTGACATAAGACAACTAATCCTGCTTTGTGGTTTGGTACAGGTAAAATTCATGTGATGTTTCTTAGTGTGCCTTACAAAAAAGCATATTCTACTATTGTTGGGTGTAGGGTACTACATTCATACATTAGGCTTAGTTGATCATCATGTTTTAAAAATATTTTCTAACTTTACTTGAAATTTTTCATCTGTTTTTTTTTTACTTACTGAGATGTATGAAAATCACTTATATGTATCCTAATATAGAAATAGAAAACTTTCTCTGTTCTTTAACTGATTACATTATAAATGGCAATCTTTATTTATTTATTTATTTTTTGACTGAAAGATTTTTTTTTTATTAAATCTTTATTGTTCAGATTATTACATTTGTTCCTCTTCTTTCCCCCCATAACTCCCCTCCTTCCAGCTCCCACCCCACACTCCGCCCTCACTCCCCACCCACTGTCCTCATCCATAGGTGCACGATTTTTGTCCAGTCTCTTCCCGCATCTCCCACACCCATTTTCCCTCCAAGAATAGTCAGTCCATTCCCTTTCTATGTCCCTGATTCTATTATAATCACCAGTTCATTCTGTACATCAAGTTATTTATTCACTTGATTCTTAGATTCACTTGTTGATACATGCATATTTGTTGTTCACAATTTGTATCTTTACCTTTTTCTTCTTCTTCCTCTTCTTAAAGGATACCTTTCAGCATTTCATATAATACTGGTTTGGTGGTGATGAACTCCTTTAGCTTTTCCTTACCTGTGAAGCTCTTTATCTGACCTTCAATTCTGAATGATAGCTTTGCTGGATAAAGTAATCTTGGTTGTAGGTTCTTGCTATTCATCACTTTGAATATTTCTTGCCACTCCCTTCTGGCCTGCAAAGTTTCTGTTGAGAAATCAGCTGACAGTCGTATGGGTATTCCCTTGTAGGTAACTGATTTTCTTTCTCTTGCTGCTTTTAGGATTCTCTCTTTGTCTTTTGCTCTTGGCATTTTAATTATGATGTGTCTTGGTGTGGTCCTCTTTGGATTCCTTCTGTTTAGGGTTCTCTGCACTTCCTGGACCTGTAAGTCTATTTCTTTCACCAGGTGGGGGAAGTTTTCTGTCATTATTTCTTCAAATAGGTTTTCAATATCTTGCTCTCTCTCATCTTCTGGTACCCCTATAAATCAGATGTTGGTACGTTTGAAGCTGTCCCAGAGGCTCCTTACACTATCTTTGTATTTTTGGGTTCTTTTTTCATTTTGCTTTTCCGATTGGGTGTTTCTCGCTTCTTCGAATTTCAAATCTCTGGCTTGATTCTTGAGCTCCTCTGGTCTGCTGTTGGGAGTCTGTATAATATTCTTTATTTCAATCAGTGTATGCTTACTTTCTGGATGGTCCTTTATCACACCATCTAGGGTCTCATTAGATTTCCTGTACATCTCATCAAGTTTATCGACAGACTCTAGAAGCCTCTTGAGAGACCTCAAAAGTGTGGTTCTGAACTCAATATCCTCCCTTGATAGTTTTGTCCTGTTTCTTTGTCTCCGCATTTTTTACACTTTCTTGGTACACCCCCTAGTGGTCTTTGTGCGCAGTCTTGTTGTAGTTAAGCCTTGATTGTTGTAGTTAATACTAGAGGGATTTGACCTTCAGGCCGACTGGCTGTGATAATCAGCTGTGTCTGCAGTGGAACGGCAATCTTTAGACTTAAATCATGAAACCCTAAATTACTCACCTCAGTCTCCTCAAAACAATTCAAGGACCTTATAATACTTGATTTATATCCAGACTTTTTGGGAATTATTTTATGTTAATTTCATCTGTGCTTTTTTAATGCTAGAGTACATTATTGTGATCTTTTAAGCAGTCAATATTTATTGTTTCACATATCTATTACAGTTTTGGATCTGCATTCATTTTTATTGTGCAGACATTATATTTAGGCTTTATTTTTTCCTGAAGTAAAATATTTAGAACATTTTCAGAATTTTCAAGAAAAAGGTGATAGGATCTCTCTCACCAGTGCAAGTTCTTATGTTTAGTAATTTGCTTCTAATAATTTAGAAGTATAATTCAGGATAGGAAGTAAAAATTACTCTACCTGAGATTTCCAAGAGAGACAGGAAAGTGTATGTCTTAGTTTTGAAGCAAATATAATGGATTGAGAACAAGGCCTAATAGGAAACAAGATGCAGATGTAAATTTTAAACTTTCTATACTTTTTGACTTAAGCTGAAACCCCTAATTTTGCAGGCTGGTGTCATTTCTAGAAGCAGTGAGAACTTTCATGATCTAATAGCCATTTTTTAAATTTTCTTGTTATCATTATTTGTATTGTACTTTACATTTCTTTGTTTTTTTGTTTTGTTTTTTTTACAGGATTAAAAGAAAGAGTATGTAATGAAAAGCAAGTGACATGTTTACCCTGATTGCACCCACTTCGCCCGAGTAGGAACTGATAATACTTCTTTGAGGGCTCCCATAAGTATTCAGTGTGTACACATACCTATGATTGCAAACAGTACTTACATTTTTTTTCCAGTAAACACATTATACACTTCTTGTGTTCCTCCTTTTTTTCACTTTACAGTATATATTCAACATTGTTGTATATTTATAAAAAAAAATAGTGCTGAATTCTTTATTTACTGGCTGCATAATATTCCAGCATGTACACATGTTAAATTATATTACCAATTTATATCGATGAATATTTTAGTAGATTCCAATCTTTTGTCATTTAAAGTGATAAGTCAATGAATTGTTTGTAAGTATATTTACTTAAACATGCATATTTCATAAAGTAAACATGCTATAACAAAGCATACGAGCATTAATTCTATCTAATGAAGGCTACGCATTGATATTCTTTAGTAAGTACCTTTTTTGTTTCATCGAATGAATGAACTTGAAAGGAATACACACTAAAAACAAGCCATAGCATATAGCCACATTCTATAATTTATTTCAAAGGAGAATTATTTCTTTGTAAACAGTGATCCTATGCCTTTCACAAGGCGAAAAATTTTACCAGGACCAACCAATATTGAAAAGACATCTACAGCTTTTTCAAACCAAGAAGTATTATCATTTTGAGCGGTATCAATCATATTTCTCAAATGATTGATCTCTGCATTCATCTCTTCAGATTTCTTTTTAAATCCTTCTCTAAGCAGATCTTCTTGAACCTAAAAAAAAGTGAGAAGGGAAATAAACATTTTAAATTCCCATGTTTTTCAAGAATTTCATTTTCTATTTAAGAACTCTTTCTTTTCATGCTTAAAATTGTTCTCTTACAGAATCAAGGATAATTTTGCAATAAGGAATAATCCTGGCTTGAACCTAAACACTGAAAGAAAGCTTAGTTTACAGTCTTACAAATATTCACATATCTATAGGATTTTGCTAGGATGCAAAGCCTGGCCTGAGGACAAATGTAATGTGTGCCAGTCACAATGTCAGTTGAGAAGTAACCTTGGTCTGCTGGCACTAGTTCTAAGTCCCACTTGGAATAATATGGCCAACCAAATATAGAAATAATAGGAAATTATACATTGCTGTAGAAACTTATTATAAACACATACAGATAGCCAATCAGGAATGCTTCCTTTGTCATAAGATGACTTGGGTAGACTCTCGATATCTGGGAACCATGCAGCAAGTTTGAAGCTGTCATATCCCTGAATTCTTAATCTGGGCATTTCTGATAGTTTATTGTCAGCATAGATCTACCTTAGAGTCTTTGGGTGGTAATAGGGTTCCTGATAATAGACAATGATCTTGGTAAAGCAAACCAGTTGTTGGTCATAATAAATACATGTGTTTCAAATAACTGTTTACTCAGGCAAAATAAGTCATTTTAAAATAACCCCAAATCACGCCTCAGAACCTATTTATATTGTCCAAGTATTCAGAAGTGAGATGCTTGTCCTGACCACTCCACACTGTATGCACAGAGTAGATTTCAAAGATACTTTTTACAAAGAAAGGGGACAAGGGGAAGATTCAAGGTTTTAGCAAATCACAAGTAGTAAATGGCAATGGTGTTTCCTCCATGGTCTTCCTGTAACATTCTCCATCCACCTGAGGTACCAGGACAAAGACCATGGAGCACTACTAAGGCCATGGCAGGACTTACCTTCAATTTATGCTCCAATATCATATTCTGCTCTCTTATTATAGTCTCTCTGTCCCTCTCCATCTTCTCCTGCAGTTGCAATATATTTTCCTCGAGACTCCTCTTCTGTGCCTCCATCTGCTGTTGTTGTTCCTGTAGTTTCTGTTTCATCAGCTCCTGTTCCTTCTCAGCTGCCTCCTTTTTGGCCCGCTCCGCTGCCCCGGGGAGGTTTGACAGAGGGAAGAAAATTAGGTGAGGACTAACCTCTAACCTCTTGAGCTCTGATAACAAAACAAACTGGAAGAGGCGGTGAGAAAACTCTGAACTGCTCCCTTGCCACACCATCAAGAGCACATAGCAGAGTGTGATGGGAAAGGCCCTGGCTGCCTGATGTGCCCTGGTGTTTTCAGAGTTAGAGAGTAGGTCCCACAGAAGGAGAGAAAGCTCCTTGTGTCAGGAGGTTTTGTTCTCACAGCTGTCAAAGGACAGTGCAGGTACCTACCACCCATTGTGAGCCCAGCCCTGCCCCTTACCTGCCATGGCCTTCTCTCCATCCGTGAGAGCTTTGTCTGCCTGCAGGATGGAATTCTCTGTTGCTGCCTGTGACTGCAGGAACCTCTGGAGAACCTCATGTGCCTGAGGGGACAAGAAGGAACAAAGAACTTCCTCCATTGTGCGGCTCCTTCCATCTGGGTCTCAGATATGTGGTGGGTGAGCACATTTCCATGGCCCCATGGATTCCTCACCCCATAGAGAGGATAACAGTAAGAAGAACGGTAGGGCCTTCTAAAGCTCAGTGCTTCATGCAGAGGCCCTGGTTACTGGAGTTTAAGGGCAATAGCGCCTCAACTAGGATGTGAGGTGCTTGAGAGGAAACCATGTTTAGCTGTGCAGCCTAGCAGTTTCTGGGAAGAATAGGTTTCAAATAACAATGTCCAGGTTATTTTTTCTTCCTGACTAAAACTGTACCATGTCTCCGCACAGTTTCCAATCTCATTAGAGAGACCAGAAGCTCTTCCTACCCCTGGAGTCTCTCCCCTAGCGCTACATTCTTCTATTCACTCTACATTCCAGCCAGTGAGAACCATGTTCAGTTCTACACAACCACTGTCTCTGGTGCTTTTGTATAGTTGCCTTCCAGGGAGAAATGTTGTCTCCAATTAGTGTCGCTGTTCTCCTCTGCCACTTGCTGGTTGTTCCATTGAGCAAGTCATTTTATCCCATCTCTGCCTCTCAGTTCAGATGTGTGAAATGTTCACCAAATGTATAGATGCCTCTTAATGCTACTTGAAGGATAACATTAAAATTCTCAGGGAGGAACTCAATATTATGCCTTAACAATAAGAGTTCAATAAATATAAATTGCATTATTATCATTATTATTTTAATATTATTAGTTGGTACCAACACCTATATAGTCAATATTCTCAGATTCATAAGTATTTTAACGCTGTATGCAATTATGGACACGGTTGACTTACTTTTCTCTTTTGATCAGCCTTGAATACAAAAATTCTGACTTTAACTTGTAAATTGTTTGCCTTTGACTCACTGAATGTTATATTGTTGGATGGAATATGATTGTTTCTCTTCTGTCTTTTATGGATTTCAGAAATCCACATTCTTTTCTGAGAATGGACATTGTGACTCTCTTTAGGAAGAAAGACAAAATCGTGGGTCTTTAACGCTAAAACAGTCATGATATCTCCATGCTCCCGTATTACCCACAACTGATGCTGTGACCGATTTCCAGGAGACCCTCTTGACTTTAATCTGTAGGATCCCTAGGATCCCCTTATTCCTCACCTTCACTCCTTTCCTGGGCACTTGCCAGTAGTCCTGCTCAAGCCTTTCCTTTGTTTTCATGTAGAGCTTGTGACCACCAGGAACAGAGAAAATGCCTGCTGAAATACCTTCCATCAGCGACTTGGAAAGCTGCTCAAGTTTTTCCTGGCAGAATTTAACAGATGCCTCTTCATTCCGCAACAAGATCTTATCCTGCTTATCCTTTATGATTTCCTGAAAGGGAAGTATAGAGGGCTGTCACCAGGAGAAAGGAACAGAGGAGAAAAAGTTCCAAAGAACCTGGTCGAAGGAAGTCTAGCTGTGGTCCTCATGAGAAAGGCATTCTGTTGGAGAAGGACATGGAATAAAACAGGAATTACAAGGCTTCCTTTACTCACAACCCTGAAAATTCCCTGTGAGGCAGGGGAAAGCTTCTAATCTCTCTGGGTCTCAGGCTCTTCATCAATAATATTGGTGTTGAATTACCTTATGTCTATGGCTCCTTGAGCTGTAACTTTTGTTAATTTCATCTTCAATGACACAATGAAACAATAAGGAGCCATAGCAGTACAAAATAGCCTGGTATGAGGGTCTGTTAAGAGAAATTTGGTTCCTGGGAATGGGAGATTGTTCTCAAAAAGCGTCTAGCGAGGGAATGACTTTTGGGTATTCAGGGCAGGCTTGACTTCAGTGTAAGTATTCAGTTCAGAAAGATGTCTATGAGGGTGGGGGGGATAAAAAGGGCACTTATGTAATACCTTTTGTAATACTATTAGCAAAAATAAAAAAAATAAAAATCAGAAAAAAAAAAAAAGAAAGATGTCTATGCTAATTATGCATCGGAGACCAGAGAAATTTTTATATAAAGTAGCTGGGGAGATGAAGAAGAAAATGCAGTCTTTTTAAACTGCATCCCTGATAAGAATCCAGATCACTCTATCCATGAGTGAGAGAGGAGGACTGGGGTCAGAAAAGCTCTTCTAGGCTTAATTTTCAATGTAAAGGTCACAAAGGGTAAATAAATACTAAGACAAAGTACCACAAGATTCTTCTGGAACACCTGGTTGTCATCCTTGAAGGAGTGCTCCATGAAGATTGCAATGGCTTCCTTCTCACAGGCTGCATGCAGGTCCAGCAGCTCCTGCAGCGTGTCTGTGGGGAAGCTCACTCTCTGTGCCATCTGCTCACTGTAATGATTGGCTGCCTTCTGAACAGCCCCAGAGTTCTCAAGCTGGGCCAGAGTTGTAACTGCATTCTCCAAACAAGGCACTGCACCACTGTTGATGGCATCCACATAAGTTACCACCAGAGTCCTTAGCCCTAATAAGCCAGGAAATTTAAAGAATAAATATGAATTTATCACTCAACAGGATCTATGATTTGGAGACTACATTTCTAAATCTCTCTATATGTCTGTCTCTCACAACCAATACACATATGTTTGCACGCATGCACACAAACATACACACACACACACACATACAACTTCCATCTACTGCTATTGGTATATGCAGTTAGTTAGATATTAACAAGATACCAGGGAGCTACTGGAATTAGTCATCTGTTAAAGCCTGATTAAATAGAAAAAATAGCCTTACAATCACCCTGGGGAGTCCACCCAACTAACTAGGATGGGAGAAAAATGGCACAGAGAGAATTCCTTTACTAAGTACCTGTGCAATAGGAGCCAAATGACCCAGCAAAACAATGAAGCATGTACAATAGGAGCCAAAATGTGGACCATAAGTGAGGGAGGTCGCAAAACTGGAAAAATATGGGGGAAGGGCACAAGTCCCGAAGAAAACAGGAAGGAGATTGGATAGTTTTAAAGAAAACCTGACCTTTCCCAAACCCAAATATATATGGGAAGGTTCACAAATACCTCAGGGCAGTAGCTGCCCTCTAGCCTGCCAGCTCGCTGTCTCCCTGAGAATGTACTTTGCTTTTCACTTTAATAAACCTTGCCATTATTGAGTAAAACTCCTCCTACATAAGGGTCCCTCAAATTCCTTTCACACAACACCACAGAAGAACATATTTCCACCAGTAACACTATTGTCCCATTGACTCTAATTTGTATGTTTCTTTAGACCACAAGGCTAACATAATTCAATACATTCCTTTATCTAACATAATAAAGGATATCTTGAAAACACTATTTCGCATTGAAAATCTTAGAAGCAAATTGCTTACATAGGTAGACAGATGAGGCAGGGTAAATGTGATCTTATATTTTTCTGAATTCTAAAACTTCCTGTAAATTTTCAGAGCTTTATGGGCTCAGGTGCATTGTTAAATTGCTCTAACCCCCCAAAATATCTTTTGTATTCTCCTTGCAAATCTCATTCATTATAAAGGACTTCAATTAAGGAAATAGTGTATTCTATTTTTCTACACAGTTAGTGATTTCTTCTTAGTAGATGTTTTATTAGTGTGGATACGTAGATTTTGCTGTCAATGGTTGTAATTTTAGAGAGGAATTTATAAACACCCCAAAGTGTGATAAGTATACATGTGTCTTCGTTGAGTATGAATAATTGTAGACCCATAATTCTATGTAGAATCAAACACAAATCCTGGAGAGCACGTCCTATAATATATTCAACAAATATCAGGCCCCAAAAATGTGAAGTGGAGACTCACGTTTCCCAGTGACTGTGATTCCCTCCCTGAGGGTCTTGGTCCTGGCCTGGGTGAGGATGTAAGAACAGAAATTCTTTGTTTGTTCCTTGAAGTTAGGATCCAGTTGGTTGTCTACAACCTTCTCAATATGGGCTAGGAGTTCTTTGTCATTTGTTGGCCGGTCAAAGACAAAACACTTCCTTCTTGGAAAGAAATGGCGGATGCACTCTCTAGGAAGATTAGATATTTGAGCTTTGGGATTCAGGCCTGTTAGATTAAAACAAACAAAAACAAAAACAGGTATTACAGTAGGAGCAGTCTGAGGACGAGGGACCTAAAGATTTTTATGACAGGGATTTTTGTATCTTTGCCATATTCTCTCTGTATAACTTCTGGTTATAACTCCTTTAGCATGGACATCCAAATGCTCCTTTAACATCAAATTTACCAATAATGCAACTTTGGGGGAATATTTTGGAAGAGTTTAAATATGCTTAAAAAACAACTACAACAACCTATTGCTGTTTTTGGACCTAAAAATGGTAGAGTATTGTCTATATTGTCAATATTAGCTGCTGAATGAATAACAGAAACATGGGTCAAATGTAAGTTTTTAGTCACCTTGATCCCATGGGGAAATGAAGCTGTGGATCAAAATGAAGAGCCCAAACAAGACTTAATGAAACAATGTTGGAAATAACACCAGATTATCTAAGGAAAACTGTTTAGATGCTAAAAATAATGTGTACAGCATTAGCTTTTTAAAAAATAAAATCTTATGAAGATTGAAGAGTAAATGTAGCTAAAACATAATTTTAAGATGTCACCATTAGTCTCTAAACTCTTTAAGGAAAATAACTATATTCATTTGATAGCTTTGCTGTTCTATGTAGCCCTTTTCTCATTGTTTTTGAGAAACCATAAATAGAAACATGAAATCAGGAGTGTATAAATCAGAAGTGGATTTTCTTTCAAGGGTTCATCAGATACCTACGTGCCCATGTAAATGTAACCGATTCAAATGTTTTTATTATTTTGAAATTGTAACATGGGTAAATATGGGTAAATTGAAAAAAAGCTATGATACAGATTGAAAGAATTAACATAATTAAAATGTCTATAGTGCCTATAATGAATCTATAGATTCAACACAATCCCTGTCAAAATACCAATGGTTTTTTTCACATCAGTACAATAAATAATCCAAAAATGTATATGAAACCATAAAAAGACCCTGAATAGTCACTGACATACTGAGAAAGAACAAAGATGGAAGTATTATGCTACCTGATAGCAAAAAAGTACAGAGATTCCCAAGCAAGATGAATCCCAAAAGACCCACAACAAGACAAATCATAATTACAATGGCAAATGTTATCAACAAAGAGAAAATCTTAAAGGCTACAAGAGATACAGAGAGTTGCCTCCAAAAGATCCCCCATCAGATTATCAAATGATTTCTCGACTCAAACACCAAACTAGAAGGGAATGGAATAAAGTATACAAAGTGATGCAAAGCAATGGAATGAATCCAAGAATACTCAATCCAGCAAGACTATCAATCAAAATAGAAGGGGAAATCAGGAGATTGGCAGACAAAAAAAAAAAAAAAAAATGCTAAGGGAGTTTATCACTACCAAGCCAGCAATGCTAGAAATGCTAAAGGGAATGCTGTGAAAAGAAGAAATAGACAGGGATCAGGCTTAAAATGTCCTCTTAAGTTGGGAAAATGGCGGAGGTTTAGACGGACGTGTTGGTGCTTTGTCCCGGAGCAGATAAGGCCAAGCAGCTGAAACGGGTAACATACAGCCCGAACAAAGAGAGGAGATTCAGCTGAGAAACAGTCTGCAGCCAGGAAAGACAGAGAACTCCTAGAAAATGGGGATGGTTAGAGATTGAGGCTGAAACCTCCCCCTGGGCGCCAGCTCAGCGGCGAGACCGCGCCATCTTGAGCAGCTGTTATCCGCATCCAGAGATCTGCTACTAACCCGGAGGCAACGGCTCTCAAGCAGCGTGACTGCATGAACTCAGAGGAGACCTGCTTCCCTCCACGGAAAGGTTAGACTCCCCCCAAAGGTGCAGTTTGCAATTCAGGTTAGAGCGAGGAACGCGCGTGTGCACGGGGGGGAAATCTGCGCCCCACAAAGTCCGCGCCCATTGAGGCCAGTGTGACCCGCAAGTGGGGAGGGCTCCCGCAGGGCTGCTCACAGGAGGTAACACTATAAATAAGCCCATAGTTGGACTGGATGCAAAGGGGCAGCCTCAGAATCTTCCAGCCGGCCTGCTACTTGGTGCCAGGGGCCAGAGCGCACGCAGAGACTCCCCGCAGTTCTGGAAGGTGGAGCCCTGTGAGTTCACACAGCTTCCCAGGCTCTTGTTTACACACTTCCTCTTAAATCTGTGAGTTTGATTGTTGAGCCCAGTGCATGGGATTGCCCAGTTGGGGTCGCTAGCGGAGCCTGTAGGGGAAGATTGTTTTTGGGGAGCCTGGGAAACAGAGCTGGGAGTGGCGCCCGGGGAGCCAGCTCTGGGAGGAGCTGGTTAAGGTACAATAGAGAACTCCTGGTAAGAGAGGACATATAGCCTTGGAGGTCAATCCAGACACACTGCCACCCAGAGGCAGAGCCACGAATTGACTCTTCTGTAAATACAGATAAGGCAGTATGGGAGACCAATACAGCCTGCCTTAAAATCAGGACTGTGGCTTACAACACGGAGGAACAGTGTATCAGAGGGAAATTCAACATTCTCCTGAATTCCGGGCGTGCCAAAAAGAAGAGTAGAAGATCTGAAGCACCTGCATTACTGCACATTTTTTTTTAATTACTTTTTCACCTTTTAATTAAGAAAACATTTTTTTTCCTTTCTTTTTTTTTCCTCTCTTTTTTTCCCACCACCTGATTTTATCCTTTCAATTACTACATTTTTATTTTTAACTAGTATTATTATTGCTACCATTTTACCATTTTTTAAAGTGTCATTTTATTTTGTCTTTATTTTATTTTGGGACTATTGCTCTCCATTCTGTTCTCATCGTCCCTTTAGCAACATTTCTCTCTACCTCAATTTTGCCTCTGTGCTAAAACCCTCTTCCCCACTTTTTCCCTTTTGTTTTCCTGTTTCTCTTACCCTACTCCAGCTTTAGATTTTCCCTATTCTTTTTACCCCCTGTCAAAATTTCACCCTACTTATATATCCTTTGTCCAATCCCCTGCTCTAAATCCTTATACACCTTTCCCTTATCTTCCTTCACTATCCAAATTTTTTTCTTCTTCTTCTTCTTATTCTTTTCTCGCTCTATTGTTTTATTGTTGTTTGCTTGATTGACGAGTATATTGGGGTTATTTTTAGGATTGTTTTTGAGATTATTCTGCTTATTCTTTTTATTTTTCTGTCACCCCCCAGCCCCCCCCCCCCCCCCCCCGGTTATTTAGGTGCTTCTGTTTTCCCTTGCATCGCTTGATATTATTGGTTGTTGGTAGTTTGTATTCATCTCCAGGAATTTGTTGCTGTAATTTGTTGGGATTAGTGGCGGTTCTATAGGAGTTTTCTCCTCATATAAATAGTCTCTTCCCCTTTTATACTTCATTCTCTTTTCTCTCTTACTTTTTTTCTCTCTTTTCCTCTTCTTTTTTTCCCTCCTTTTTTCCAATTTCATTTTTGCACTCCTTTTTTTTTTCTTTCTTTTTTCTCTTCTTTCTCTTTCTCTTCTATCTTCCTTATCTCCTAACTCTCTTTGCTCGGGTGGCCACCTTTATTTGGGGTTATTAATAGTGTAAATACATTCGTGTTCAGTGCCTGGTACGTTGTGCCTTGTTGTGTTGTATTTGGTGCCTTTAAATCAACGCAGCAGATTCAAGCAACAGCGGCCTCCTGATCAACAAACGCTCTGTCTGGGGAACAGTTACTGTGTGTGAAACCTCCCTCCACCAGCCAGAAGAGCCACCACAGCTGTGAACAGCACCCACCAGAGGCCCTGCTACCAACGGAGGAGCAGGTGCTACCACAACTGCCGAAGGAGCAACCACAGCCTGAGGAGCCACTGCCACCCAGGGAGCAGCCACTGCTACCCAGGGAGCAGCCACTGAACAACTCAACAACTAGATATGTCAGTGAGATCAAACATGGGTAGACAAAGAAACTCCCAAAGAAAAGAAAAGGAGGACTCGCCAGAAAAGCAGCTAAGTGAGACAGAGGCATGCAACATGACAGAAAAAGAATTCAGAATAAGGGTCCTAGAGTACATGCACCGGACGGAGGAAAAAATCAATACCATATGAAAGAAGTTGAAGAAACAGATGAAAAATTCAACAACTTAAGTAGGTCCCAAGAAGAAATGAAGAGCGACATAGCTGCAATAAAAAACACCATTGAAAGTATCAACAGTACACTAGGAGAAGCGGAGGACCGAATTAGTGAATTAGAAGACAAGGAAGCAAAACACACTCAAACTGTACTGCAATTGGAGAAAAAAATTAAAAGGAAGAGAGCCTAAGGGAGCTTTGGGACAACATGAAATGAAACAACATAGGAATAATAGGGGTGCCAGAACAACAGAAAGATGAACATGAATTAGAAAACCTATCCGAAGAAATAATATCAGAAAACTTCCCTGAGGTGGGGAAGAAAAAAGTCACACAAGCCCAGAGAGTCCCAAACAAGGTGAACCCAAAAAGACCCACACCAATACACATCATAATTACCATGGCAAATGTTCAGGACAAAGAGAGAATCTTACAGGCTGCAAGAGAGACGGAAAGTTACATACATAGGATCTCCCATTAGATTATCAAATGATTTCTCAACAGAAACACATCAGGCCAGAAAAGAATGGACGGAAATCTACAAAGTAATGCAAAGCAAAGGACTGAATCCAAGAATACTCTATCCAGCAAGGCTATCATTCAAAATTGAAGGGGAAATAAGAAGCTTCACAGACAAAAAAAGGCTAAGGGAGTATATCACCACCAAGCCAGCCATACAAGAAATGCTAAAGGGACTGGTGTAAAAAGAAGAAATAAAAAGCTCAGAAAGAAAACAGCCACACACAAAAAAAAGAAATGGCTACAAACAAGTACCTTTCAATAATAACTTTAAACGTAAACGGACTAAATGCTCCAACCAAAAGACATCGAGTGGCTGAATGGATAAAAAAACATGACCCATACATCTGCTGTCTACAAGAGACCCACCTCATTAGAAGGGACTCACACAGACTGAAAGTGAAGGGATGGAAGAATATCTTTCAGGCAAATGGAAAGGAAAAGAAAGCTGGGGTAGCAATACTTATATCGGACAAAATACATCTCAAAGTGAAGGCTATAACCAGAGATAAGAAAGGCCACTTCATAATACTAAAGGGATCAATACAACAAGAGGATATAACCCTGGTAAACATATATGCACCCAATGCAGGAGCACCCACATACATAAGAAAACTTCTGGAAGATATCAGGGGAGAGATCGACAATAATACAATCATAGTAGGGGACTTTAAGACACCACTGACATCACTGGATAAATCCGCTAGACAAACAATCAGCAAAGAAACAGCAATCCTAAATGACTCACTAGATCAGATGGACTTAATTGACATCTTCAGAACACTTCACCCCAAAGCCATGGAATATACATTTCTTTCAGGTGCTCATGGGACATATTCAAAAATAGACCACATATTGGGTCACAAGCAAAGTCTCCACAAATTCAAGAAGATTGAAATCATAAAGAGCATCTTCTCAGACCACGATGGCATAATGTTAGAAATAAACTACAATAAAAACAACCCAAAATACTCAAACACTTGGAAGCTGAATAGTATGTTATTAAATATTGATTGGGTTACCAATGACATCAAAGAAGAAATTAAAAACATCCTGGACACTAATGACAATGAAAACACAACAATCCAAAACTTATGGGACACAATGAAAGCAGTCCTGAGAGGGAAGTTTATAGCTCTGCAGGCCTATCTCAAAAAACAAGAAAAAATGGTAGTTAATCATCTAACTCTACAACTCAAAGAATTAGAAAGAGAGCAACAAGAAAACCCCAGAGTGAGCAGAAGGAAGGAGATAATAAAGATTAGGGCAGAAATCAATGAAATAGAGACCAAAAATATAATACAGAAAATCAATGAAACCAAGAGCTGGTTCTTTGAAAGGATAAACAAGATTGACAAACCTCTAGCCAGGCTCACCAAGAAGCAAAGAGAGAGGACCCAAATAAACAAAATCAGAAACGATAGAGGCGAAATAACAACAGACCCCACAGAAATACAAATGATTGTTAAACAATACTACGGACAACTCTACTCCAACAAACTAGACAACCTGGAGGAAATGGACAAATTCCTAGAAAAATACAACATTCCAAAACTCAATCAGGAAGAATCTAAAAATCTCAATAGGCCAATAACTATGGAAGAACTTGAAGCAGTTATCAAAAAGCTTCCAGCAAACAAAAGCCCAGGAACAGACGGCTTCTCATGGGATTTTTACCAAACTTTCATGGAAGAACTAAAACCTATCCTCCTCAGATTACTACAAAAAGTTCAAGAGGAAGGAACACTTCCAAACACATTCTATGAAGCTAGCATCACCCTAATACCAAAACCAGGTAAAGACAACACAATGAAAGAGAATTACAGGCCAATATCCCTCATGAACATAGATGCCAAAATCCTCAACAAAATCTTAGCAAATCGGATCCAGCAGTACATCAGAAGGCTCATACACCATGACCAAGTAGGATGTATCTCAGGGATGCAAGGATGGTACAACATCCGTAAATCAATAAACGTGATACATCACATAAACAAATTGAAAGAAAAAAACCACATGGTCATATCAATTGATGCAGAAAAAGCATTCGACAAAATCCAACACCCATTTTTGATAAAAACTCTCAGCAAGGTGGGAATAGAAGGATCATACCTCAACATAATAAAAGCCATATATGACAGGCCCACAGCCAACATCATACTCAATGGACAAAAACTAACACCATTTCCCCTAAGAACAGGAACAAGACAGGGATGCCCACTCTCACCACTCCTGTTCAACATAGTCCTGGAAGTATTAGCCATTGCAATTAGACAAGAAGAAGAAATAAAAGGCGTCCAAATTGGAAAAGAGGAAATAAAACTGTCCTTATTTGCAGACGACATGATATTATACATACAAAACCCTAGAGACTCCATCAAAAAACTACTAGACTTAATACATGAATTTGGCAATGTAGCAGGATACAAAATTAACCCCAAGAAATCCGAGGCATTTCTATACACCAATAGTGAACTTTCAGAAAGAGAGATTGTAAAAACAATCCCATTTACCATTGCACCAAAAAAATTAAGATACCTAGGAATAAACTTAACTAAAGAGGTAAAAGACCTCTACTCAGAAAACTACAGGACATTGAAGAAAGAGATAGAGGAAGACATAAACAGATGGAAGAACATACCATGTTCTTGGATTGGTAGAATCAACATCATTAAAATGTCCATACTACCCAAAGCAATCTATACATTCAACGCACTTCCCATTAAAATACCAATAGTCTACTTCACAGATCTAGAACGAACTCTCCAAAAATTCATCTGGAATAAAAAAAGACCCCGAATAGCTGCAGCGATCCTGAGAAAGAACAAAGTAGGTGGGATCTCAATGCCAGATATCAAGCTGTATTACAAAGCCACTGTTCTCAAAACTGCATGGTACTGGCACAAGAACAGACATATAGATCAGTGGAATAGAATAGAGAGTCCAGAAATTAGCCCGAACCAATATGCTCAATTAATTTTTGACAAAGGAGGCATGAACATACAATGGAGACAAGATAGCTTCTTCAATAAATGGTGTTGGGAAAATTGGACAGATATATGCAAGAAAATGAAACTAGACCACCAACTTACACCATACACAAGAATAAACTCAAAATGGATAAAGGACTTAAATGTACGACAGGAAACCATAAAAATTCTAGAAGAATACAAAGGCAACAAAATCTCAGACATATGCCAAAGCAATTTCTTCACTGATACAGCTCCTAGGGCAGTTGAAACTAAAGAGAAAATGAACAAATGGGACTACATCAAAATAAAAAGCTTCTGCACAGCAAAAGAAACCATCAACAAAACAACAAGAAAACCCACTTCATGGGAAAACATATTTGTCAACATCATATCTGATAAGGGCTTAATCTCCAAAATTTATAGGGAACTCATACAACTTAACAAAAAAAAGATAAACAATCCAATCAAAAAATGGGCAAAGGATCTAAATAGACACCTTTCAAAAGAGGACATTCAGAAAGCCAAGAGACATATGAAAACATGCTCAAAGTCACTAATCATCCGAGAGATGCAAATCAAAACAACAATGAGGTACCATCTCACACCTGTCAGAATGGCCATCATCAACAAATCAACAAACAACAAGTGCTGGAGAGGATGTGGAGAAAAAGGAACACTTGTGCACTGCTGGTGGGAATGCAGACTGGTGCAGCCACTATGGAAGACAGTATGGAGTTTCCTCAAAAAATTGGAAATGGAACTCCCATTTGACCCTGTGATCCCACTTCTAGGAATATATCCCAAGAAACCAGAAACACCAATCAGAAAGGATATATGCACCCCTATGTTCATAGCAGCACAATTCACCATAGCTAAAATCTGGAAACAGCCTAAGTGCCCATCAGTAGATGAATGGATTAGAAAACTTTGGTACATCTACACGATGGAATACTATGCTGCTGTAAAAAAGAAGGAATTCTTACCATTTGCAACAGCATGGATGGAACTGGAGAGCATTATGCTAAGTGAAACAAGCCAGTCAGTGAAGGAAAAATACCACCTGATCTCACTCATTCATGGATAATAAAGACCATTACAAACTTTTGAACAATAATAGATACAGAGGCAGAGCTGCCTCAAACTGATTGTCAAACTGCAGTGGGAAGGCCAGAGAGGGTTGGGGGACAGGAGGGAGGGGAGTAAGAGATCAACCGAAGGACTTGTATGCATCCATATAAGCATAACTAATGGACATAAGACACTGGGGGGTAAGGGAGGGCAGGGGTTTTCAAGGGCGGGGGGGAAAAAGGACACTTATGTAATACCCTTTGTAATACTTTTAGCGAAAAATAAAAAAATTAAAAAAATAAAAAAGAAATAGACAGGGAGGAAGGAACACAGGCATAAAGCACAGAAATCTCTACAAACAAGTGCCAATCAATAATAACATTAGCCCTGACCGGTTTGGCTCAGTGAATAGAGCATCGGCCTGCGGACTCAAGGGTCCTGGGTTTGATTCCAGTCAAGGGCATGTACCTTGGTTGCGGGCATATACCCAGTGGGGATTGTGCAAGAGGCAGCTGATCGATGTTTGGCTCTTATCAATGTTTCTAACTCTCTATCCCTCTCCCTTCCACTCTGTAAAAAATCAATAAAATATATTTTTAAAAAATAATAACATTAAACTTAAATGGATTAAATGCTCCAATCAAAAGACATGGAGTGAATGAATGGATAAGCAAACATGACCCATATATATGCTGTCTACAGGAGACCTACCTCAGAACAAGGGAATCACACAGACTGAAAGTGAAGAGATGGGAAAATATCTAGCAGGCAAATGGAAAGTAAAAATATGCTGGGGTAACAATACTTATATCTGATAAAATAGACATCAAAGTGAAGGCCATATAAAGAGACAAGAAAGGCCACTTCATTATTCTAAAGAGATCTATACAACAAGAGGTTATAACTTTGGTAAACATATATGCAACCAGTGCAGGAGCATCCTAATACATAAAAGAAAAACTTCTGGGAGATATCAGGGGAGAGATTGACAGCAATGCAATCATAGTAGGAGACTTTAACACCCCCATTAACATCACTGGATAAATCCACTAGATGAAAAATTAGCAAAGAAACAACAATCCTATATGACTCACTAGATCAGATGAACTTAATTGACATCATTAGAACATTCCAACCCACCCGAAAACTACAGAATATGCATTCTTTTCAAGTGCACATGGGACATTTCAAAAGATAGACCACATATTGGGACACAGGTAAAGTATCTCCAAATTTAAGAAGATTTAAATCATATCAAGCATTTTCTCAGACCACGATGGCATAATATTACAAATAAAAACAATAAAAAAAGTCAAACACTTGAAGGCTGAATAGCATACTATTAAATAATGATTGGGTTACCAAAGAGATCAAAGAAGAAATAAAAAACATCCTGGAAACAAATAACAATGAAAACACAACAATCCAAAATCTTTGGGACACAGTATAAGCAATTCTGAGGGGAAAGTTAGTAGCAGTCCAGGCCTTCCTAAAAACAAAACAAACAAACAAACAAAAAAAAAAACAAGAAAAACTGGTAAGAAACCATCTAACTCTGTAAATAGAAGAATTAGAAAGAGAGCAACAAGAAAAGCCCAGAGTGAGCAGAAGGAAGGAAATAATAAAGATCAGAGCAGAAATAAATGACATAGAGACCAGGAAAAAAAAACAATACAAAAGATCAATGAAACTAAGAGCTGGTTCTTTGAAAGGATGAACAAGATTGATGAATTGCTAGCCAGGCTCACCAAGAGAGAGGACCCAAAAAAACAAAATCAGAAATTAAAGAGGCGAAATAACAACAGACCCTACAGAAATACGAAGGATTACAAAAAAAAAAAAAAAAAAAAAAAATACTGTGAACAACTCTATTCCAACAAACTGGTCAAAATAGAATAAATGCACATATTCCTAGAAAAATACTACCTTCCAAAACTCAACCAGGAGGAATCAAAAAAATCTGAATAGGCCAATAACTATGGAGGAAATTGAAGCAGTAATCAAAAAACTTCCAACAATCAAAAGCCCTGGACCAGACGGCTTCATAGGGGAATTTTATCAAACATTCAAAGAAGAAATAAAACCTATCTTCCTCAGACTATTCCAAACTATTTTAGAGGAGGGAACACTTCCAACATCTTTCTATGAAGCCAAGATTACTCTAATACCAAAATCAGATAAAGACACACAAAGAAAGAGAATTATAGGAAAATATCCCTCATGGACATACACGCGAAAATTCTCAACAAAATATTAGCAAATCAAATCCAGCATTACATTAGCAAGATCATACACCATGACCAAGTGGGATTTATTCCAAGGATGCAAGGATGGTACAATATCCACTAATCAATAAACGTGTTATATCACATAAAGAAACTGAGATAAAAACCATATAATCATATCCATTGATGCAGAAAAAGCATTTGACAAAATCCAACACCCTTTCTTGATAAAAACGCTCAGCAAAGTGGGAATAAAAGGATGATACCACGATATAATTAAAGCCATATATGACAAACATAATACTCAATGGGCAAAAAATAAAATCATTTTCGCTAAGAAAAGGAACAAGACAGGGATTCCCATTCTCACCACTTCTGTTTGACATAGTACTGGAAGTACTAGCCATTGCAATCAGACAAGAAGAAATAAAAGGCATCCAAATTGGAACATTAGTAAAACTGTTCTTATTCGCAGTTGACATGATATTGTACATAGAAAACCCCAAACACTCCATCAAAAAACTACTTTATTTGATAAATGATTTCAGCAATGTAGCAGGATAAAAAATTAGCACCAAGAAGTATATGGCTTTTCTATACACAAATAATGAACTCACAGAAAGAGAAACTTAAAAAGCAATCACATTTACCATTGCAACAAAAAAATTAAGATACCCAGGAATAAATTTAACCAAGGAGATAAAGCAGTGGTTCTCAACCTTCCTAATGCCAAGACCCTTTAATACAGTTCTTCATGTTTTGGTGACCCCCAACCATAAAATTATTTTCGTTGCTACTTCATAACTGTAATTTTGCTACTCTTATGAATAATACTGTAAATATCTGATATCAGGACAACCCCTGTGAAAGTGTTGTTGGACCCCCAAAGGGGTCGTGACCTACAGTTTGAGAACCAGTGAGATAAATAACCTGTACTCAGAAAATATCAGGACACTGAAAAAGAGATAGAGGAAGACATGAACAAATGGAAGACTATACCATGTTCATGGATTTGGTAGAATCAACATCATTAAAATGACCAAACTACTCAAAGCAATCTATAAATTCAATGCAATCCTCATTAAAATACCAAACACATACTTCAAAGACCTAGAACAGACTCCAAAAATTCATCTGGAATAAAAAAAGATCCCAAATAGCTGCAACAATCTTGAGAAAGAAGAACAATGTTGGAGGGGACCTCAATACCAGATATCAAGCTATACAACAAAGCCACTGTTCTCAAACTTCCTGGTACTGGCACAAGAACAGATATATAGACCAGTGGAACAGAACAGAGAACCCAGAAATTGACCAAAGTTACTATGCTCAATTAATATTTGACAAAGGAGGCAAGAACATACAATGGAGCCAAGATAGTCTCTTCAATAAATGATGTTGGGAAAATTGTACAGATAGATGCAAAAAAATTAAACTAGTCCTCCAACTTATGCCATACACAAAATAAACTCAAAATGGATAAAGGATTGAAAGATAAGATGGGAAGCCATAAAAATATTAAAGAAGCCATAGGCACTAAAGTAGGAGACATTTGTCGAAGCAAAATCTTCATTGATATAGCTCCTAGAGCAATGGAAACTAAAGAGAAAATAAACAAATGGGACTACATCAAAATAAAAAGCTTCTGCACAGCAAAAGAAACCATTAACAAAACAACAAGAAAGCCCACTGCATGGGAGAACATATTTGCCTATGTTATCTCTGATAAGGGTTTAATCTCCAACATTTACAGGGAACTCATACAACTTAACAAAAGGAAGGTAAACAATCCAATCACAAAATGGGCAAAGGACCTAAATAGATACTTTGCGAAAGAGGACATACAGAAACTCAAAGAGACTTATGAAAACATGCTCAAAGTCACTAATCATCTGAGAGATGCCCATCAAAACAACAATGAGGTACCATCTCACACCTGCCAGAATGGCTATCATCAACAAATCAACAAATGACAAGTGCTGGAGAGGATGTGGAGAAAAAGGAACACTCGTGCACTGCTGGTGGGAATGCAGACTGGTGCAGTCACTGTGGAAAACAGTACGGCGTTTCCTCAAAAAATTAAATGAAACTTTCATTTGATACAGTAATACCATTTCTAGGAATATATCCCAAGAAACTAGAAACACCAATCAGAAAGGATATATGCACCCCTATGTTCATAGCAGCACAATTCACAGTAGCTAAGATTTGGAAACAGCCTATATGCCCAACAGCCGATGAGTGGATTAAAAAATGGTGTTACATATACACAGTGGAATATTATGCTGCTGTATAAAAAAGAAGGAACTCTTACCATTTGCAACAGCATGGATGGAACTGGAGAGCATTATGCTAAGTGAAATAAGCCAGTCAGTGAAAGATAAATACCACATGATCTCACTTATTTGTAGAATATAAAGAACATTATAAACCCACGAACAAAAATAGATACAGAGGCAAAGAAGCATCCAACAGACTGTCAAGCTACAGTGGGAAGGCATGGGAGGGTCGGGGGGAGAGGTAAGAGATCAATCGAAGGACTTGTATGCATGCATATAAGCATAACCAATGGACACAAGACACTGGGAGTGAGGGTGTGGGCATGTGCCAGGGAATAAGGGACGCCAGGGGGGAGGTCAATGAGGAAAAAAAGACATAAGCACTACTATTTGTAATACTTTAAACAATAAAATTAAACTAAAAATAAAATTATTTAAAAATAAAAAATCTTCGATATAGAAATTAAAATTATATTCTAATAATTATGAAAAATTACACAAATAGGTAGATTGAAAAGAGAAAATATACTACTTCAGGTTTATGAGAACATAAAGTCATTTTTATAAATAACATATGTATAAAGATATTAGAAAATTATATGCCCATTTTAGAAGAATTATGTCTAATTACATGAAAAACATTTTTTCATTAGTAGGCTTTTCATTGTAATTTAATGCCAAACAAGTATTTGATCAGCTGTTTTCCTCAAAACAGAAAAGCAGAAGCTAAAATAATAAACATAAGTAACTGCTCTTTAGAAGATTTTAGCACAAGTTTCAAGTTACAATTGGATTCTAAATTACAATGTGTAAAGAACAAATTGGTTATGAATAGTGTTACTCTACTTTAGGCTCTACTTTTCTTATGTGAACTTAAACTTCAGTCCATAGAACTTTTCAACTCATTCCCAGCCACCATTTCTTCAGACTCCTAGTCTCAAGTACAAATGCAACTCCAATCATGATGTTTAGAACCTCCCATCCACTGCCCAGCCATGCTGTTACCTGGAACCAGCTTCAAGGCATTCTCCAGGTACTCATCTTCTGTGATAGGGTGACCATTTAACTCCAGCTCCAGGGAGAAATCCCGTACGGCCCAGATAAAGTCTGGAAAGAAACTCACAAACTCTGCTGAATCCTCTACTCCACCTCTTGTAGGGGAGGACTTAGCCCTGATGAGTTCTGTCAGCTCTGTCACGTAACTAAGACCTCGCTAAGGAAAATTAACTTTCTACCCACAATTCCCACATTTCTCTAATTCAAACATACAAACAAGAAAAAAATAGTATTACAAACACTCTCACTCTGGTTCCTTTTGGTCTACCAAAGGCAACTAAGTGAGAGGGAAGGAGAAACTGACTGGATCTCCATTCCCATTGAAGCCATGACACATGGAGGCTGGGTTCCTGGAAGGATACTGCAGCTGCTCCAGGGCCTGGTGGTTGATGGTGCTCATGCTGTTGTAGACGAAGCTGCTACATAGCAGCACAGCCAGGGCAAAGATCCACGAGTCATTCTTAGGGTCACCCTAGAAGTACATTAGGGCAAGACATTCAGGGGTTTACCCTATAGAAATTAATTCAGACACTAAGCCTAACAGTCCTTCATTTTATTTCAGGTAAGTTACTCACAATGCAAGCAAGTAAGTTTGAAGATGGGAATAAATATACATATGAGCTTTAGCAATTACAAAAACATTACTTGTGACTGTAATTTTGTCATCACAGGGTTTTCTTTTTAATGAATTGGATGAAATAAAATAACATATAAAGTAATTTAGTACAATGACTGGTACTAGCAGATATTTATTCTACATATATTTGTTGGTCATGGACTATATAAAATATTCCATAGTTAACATAACTGGGGATATATCCAAGAAGTGTTTATGGGAAACTACTGAATATTTTCACTGTTGTTAAAATTAAAAATCAGTTTAAAATAGCAAATATTACTTTCAAGGTGACTATTTCAAAACCTTGATGAACACCTTTAGCAAGGAATATAACAAGGATAATATCTATAGGATGCTACATCAAAGTAATGTATATAAGCTTTGGAACCTGTAGCTATAATAGTAAATTAAGGGGGAAGGGAGAGAAAATATCAACCAAAGAACTTATATGCATATATGCACAAAACGTGCACATTGACAAAAGCATGCTGAAGGCTTGCAGAGGGGATAGGTGTGAGAAAGATGTGGTCAATAGGAGGGGAAGAAGGGAAATATATGTAATACTTTCAATAATAAATATAAATTTTAAAAAGCATTAAGTTAAAATTTACATGTCTAGCATGGAAGATCAGAGCTCTGAAATTTGGAAAATTTTACATAACATAAAGTCTTCCTCAGCATCTTGATTGAAAATTAAAGACTTAGCAGAGTGTGAATTTGAAGAAGTGAAGGTATCCTGCACATGGAAAGACCCACAGAAGCAAAAGTAGACATGGCCGCATACAGAAGTCTTTTCTATAAAATAGAGTTATTTGATCTGACTGGAACAGAGGGTAGGTCAAGAAGTTAAAGCTGGATAGTGAGCCTAGGGCAACCAGATTAAAGACCTTAAAGGAGGGGGTAATTTGTTTGTATAAAATACAGCAGGTCTAAATAACGGCACAATACAGACTTATCATTCTATTATAGACACTCTCTAAAGTTGTTCCCCAGAGCAAAAGTGGAAAATATCTACAAAAACTTGGAAGGAAATGCTTATTTGCCCATTTATATTCCAAAGCCCAATTGAAAAAAAATGATTACAATAAGAAGTGGCACTTATGACAAACAATAGGTTATACAAACAGCAAGACTGTTTGATATATAAAAATAAACACAAAATTTATGACTCTTCTTTGGGTAGAAATAAAAAGTTGTAGAAATTTAGGTACTATTTCCAAATAAGTCTCAAACTAAAGCTGAAAAGGAGAAATCATTCATTTTACCCTTTAGTAGAAAACTAAAATATCAAAAACCCATCTTAAAATGTTGTAAAACAAACCCATCTTTTATAGAACCATCTCATTCAGAAGTGTCTCAAAGTCTTCCAGAAAGCTTGGTGAGTACTTGGTGAACTTCACCAGAGGACGAAAGACTTATTGAGGGCAGGGCTTTTATATGGGTCACTAGTATCTATAGTACTTAACTTAGAGACCGGGGAATATGGTGCTCAGCAATTGAATCAATTATTCATGCATTGCTGAGAAATAGAAAAAATTTACTCAATGTACTCTGACACCTTACCTAGAAATAAAAGTCAAACAAGCGAGCATTTGCCTGATACATAGTTCGATTTCTAGATTTCACAAATAGATCAAGCAGTTAAATTAAAAAGTTCACTATGAGACAATCCAGGTTGAAAACATTTTATCTGTGACCCTCTGCCTTACCTTTTCCACATCGCCCAGGCCCTCAGTATCCAGAAGGACCAGAGTGCAATCAGGCTTACAGGGGTGAGGCACACACCACATCCAGATACCCTTGGTTTTAGACTGCACCGTAGAGCCCAGAGGGAAACCTATAAAGGAAGGGGAGACCAAAGCAACAGTGAAAACAGACAATCTAAGCAGCCAAGGGGCTACAAAATCAGACTTTTGGGAATGGAAGTACCCCAGAATATAAGATGATGCATTCTCTATTCTGTAAGAATGCTTTACTTTGTGTGTTATATATTTGAAGGAGGAGATGAATGTTAACAGTGAAAATGATACCCAGCAAGAGCTCAAAATGGAGGTGAAGTGCATCCATGAATCAGACATAATAAAGGTCACTGAATATCATAATAAGAGCATATTAAAGAATGGTCCAGTAAAGGGCAAACAGAAGTGAATAGAAGAGAGACATCTAAAGAAAAAGAAATTCAGATAATATTTTTCCAGTCAAAATGATAAAAATAAAAATGACAAATGGTGTGGGAGAGGTTGTTAACAATAATGGGATGTGAACTCACAAAAAAATCTTTAAAGATGGTGATAGATATGCAATTATCTCTATATATTCATGGGAAAAGCAAAATTCTATAGAGAGAGCAAAACATGTTATGACCAAGAGAGGAGGCACAATTTTAAGACCCCAGTGTTGGCACAGGTAAAAGAAGGAGTCTATGCATTACTAGGAGGGATTTCCCTTAACAGAAGTGAAACTATAAATATGGCAATAGAATAGATTAAGGTAATAATTTAGTGATGAGAATTAGACTTAGAAGTTTGGTTTATTGAGAGAAGTTTAGTTCACTCTTCATGTAACCAGGGAAGAAAACTAATAAGCTGTGATTTAGTTAGATTAAAAAAATTGGCCCTGGCCTGAGATAACACTAATTAAGGTCATAATTTATTAGTAAGAATTAGAAATAGAAGGTTGTTTGATTGAAAAGAATTTAGCTCTTTCTTCATGTGACTAGTGAAGAAAACTATGAAACTGTGATATAGCTGGAGTCAAAGAATAGTCCTCTGCCTGAGACACCACTCACCGTGATTCTGTCCTGCAAGCCGATTCATCAAGTAGGATTTGCCTGTTCGATACAGTCCTACAATGGCCACGACCACCACTGGCTGAGAAATCTGGCCAAGAATCTCTAGAGCTTCCTGATTCACTGACAGATGCTCATTGTTGTTTTCCACCAGGCAAATGGGGGCCGTCATGTTGGGTCTAGATGCCATAGCAACCTGCAAACCTAAAAGAACATCCCAGTAGAAATAAGCTTACAATGCTATTCACTGAAGCAGAGTTGTGCATAGCAGCCATCATCTTAGGACAATGGGAGTGTTTTACCTTATTTTTTGCACAGTAAGCATAGGCCAAGCCCTGCAGTGAAAAATTCATCTTTTTTTGGTTTTATACTTCCAGTGTATCTCTGCAAGGGCCAAAGTGTTCCCAATGCTGTGAGGACCTCAGATTGAATGTTATTGCTGGTGCTGGGCAGCCACATCTTGTAATGCAGTTGAGTGGCTTTACCCTATGCCAGGGTCACCCCTGAGAAGCAAAGCCATCACCTCATGTGAATATCCTGTCCCCATCCCTGAGTTTTAACCAGCTGCTAAGAGGATAGTGAGGTGGATGCTGAGGAGTACCTGCCTGGGACAAGATTGACCCGGGCACAAAGCCAAGATAATTTAAGCCATAGGTTTCATGCATCTCTCTGTCCCGTGGTCCCCGTTGCTGAGGACAGCTATAGAACTAGTGATGAGTATGACTAGTATTCATCACAATCTGAGGATTTAACTGGACAATTTGGTTTGACATATGACAGACCAATAAAATGTAATATCTAATTATGATACTGAAGAAACTGAAGGAGTTTGGGGTTCCAGAAGAGAAACAGCTTTTGATTTTTCTCTTTTCTTAGAAGTTCTCAAAATCCTTTTGGCCATAAAGTTTTACAGTCATTCCCTGTTTAGAGAAACTGAGTCATGTTATATTTATTTTGTTTTTCAAAATGAAGTGTGCATCAAAATTTAAAAATAGATTGATCTTATAAGTCAATAAAAAGTATATATTAATAAAACTATCAATAAAGAATAACAAGAAATCTTCCTATTTTTGTATCCTCCATGTCCTGTTAAAAATATCCTTGTGATTAAAAAAAAAATCAACAACTTATGTAAGAATCTAGAGGAACTAAAGGGTGATATAGCTACAATAAAAAGCACTATGAAAAGTTTCAACAGTGGACTAGGAGAAGCAGAAAACTGAATTAGCAAATTAGAAGACAGGGCGGTAAAACAAGCCCAAAATGAACTGTAATTGGAGAAAAAAATTAAAGGCCAGGAGGGGAGCCTAGGAGAGCTTTGGGACAACATGAAACAAAGCAACATACAGGGAGAAACCAAGATGGCGGCATAGGTAAACACCGGAGTTTGCTGCCTCGAACAACCACTTCAAAAATACAACTAAAAGATGGAACGAACATCATCCAGAACCACAGGAAGACTGGCTGAATGGAAGTTCTACAACTAGGAGGAAAGAGAAAAGCATACCGAGGCTCAGAGGAGGCGCAGTGCTGAAGTAAAATACTAAGGTTCGGAGTGCATGTGGAGCAGGCTGGCTGCTGATGGCGCAGTTGTCGTTTTCAATTGGGAGGGAGTCTCAGACTCTGAGCTCCAGTTCCAGGCAAGTCTCTAGGGACCCAGACTCATACAGGAGAATCGGGACTGTCTGGCATCGCTCAGAACCCTAGGGTAGCTTTCTCTCCGTGGGGCTTGCAGCAATTACTGGGACACTGAGAAGCAGAGACTCTGAGGGCAAGACTGAGAGCAGCCATAATTGCTAACCCGGCCCTGTTGATCCAGTGGGACCCGTCCCGCCCAAGCCCTGCAGGGAGACTTTTGCTGGATAGCCTCAGGCAAAGGCTAGATTAGAACCTCCCTAGAGATCCAGGAGCCAGGAAACCCAGAGGTCAGAGTGGGACCATCCAGTTTGCAGCTCCGTGGAACCATAAAAGACACACTCAGGGGGCAGACTCAGTGAGCACCAAAGCCCCATCGAAGCAAGTCTAGGCCTAGAGGGGTGTCTCCAGCACAGAAGTTCTCCCACTGCAGACACAGCTGATTCTCACAGCAAATTGGCCTGGAGGTCAATTCCTCACAGTGATAACTACAACAATCAAGGCTTAACTGCAACAAGACAGTGCACAAAGCCCACAAGGGGGTGCACCAAGAGTGTCTACCTCAGGTAATTGGGACACTTAGTACAGAAAGGCACTCTATCGACACAGCGAAGCATAAAAAATGCCAAGACAAAGAAACAGGACACAAACGACAGAATTGGAGGAAAGCAAACTGTTGGATATAGAGTTCAAAATCACACTTTTAAGGTCTTTAAAGAACTGTCTAGAAGCTGCCGATAAATTTAATAAGGCCCTCAAAAAGACTGGTGAGACTGCCGATAAATGTAGTGAGATCTTCAAGAAGACTGTGAGACCGCGATAAATGTAGTGAGATCCTCAAGAAATCTAATGAGACCCTCGATGTTGTGATAAAGGACCAACTAGAAATTAAGCATACACTGACTGAAATAAAGAACATTATACAGACTCCCAACAGCAGACCAGAGGAGCGCAAGAATCGAGTCAAAGATTTGAAATACGAAGAAGCAAAAAACACCCAACCAGAAAAGCAAAATGAAAAAAGAATCCAAAAATACGAAGATAGTGTAAGGAGCCTCTGGGACAGCTTCAAGCGTACCAACATCCGAATTATAGGGGTGCCAGAAGATGAGAAAGAGCAAGATATTGAAAACCTATTTGAAGAAATAATGATGGAAAACTTCCCCTACTGGTGAAAGGAATAGACTTCCAAGTCCAGGAAGCACAGAGAACCCCAAACAATAGGAACCCAAAGAGGACCACACCAAGACACATCATAATTAAAATGCCAAGAGCAAAAGACAAAGAGAGAATCCTAAAAGCAGCAAGAGAAAGAAAATCAGTTACCTACAAGGGAATACCCATACGACTGTCAGCTGATTTCTCAACAGAAACTTTGCAGGCCATAAGGGAATGGCAAGAAATATTCAAAGTGATGAATGCCAAGAACCTACAACCAAGAGTACTTTATCCAGCAAAGCTATCATTCAGAAGTGAAGGCCAGATAAAGAGCTTCACAGATAAGAAAAAGCTAAAGGAGTTCATCACCACCAAACCAGTATTATATGAAATGCTGAAAGGTATCCTGTAAGAAGAGGAAGAAGAAGAAAAAGGTAAAGATACAAATTATGAACAACAAATACACATCTATCAACAAGTGAACCTAAAAATCAAGTGAATAAATAATCTGATGAACAGTATGAACTGGTGATTGTAATAGAATCAGGGACATAGAATGGGAATGGACTGACTATTCTTGGGGCAGGGGAAAGGAGTGTGGGGGTGAGTGAAGAGATTAGACAATAAACGTGCACCTATGGATGAGGACAGTGGGTGGGGAGTGAGGGCAGAGGGTGGGGTGGGAACTGGGTGGAGGGGAGTTATGGTGGGAAAAAAGAGTAACTAATGTAATAATCTGAACAATAAAGATTTAATTTTAAAAAAAGCAACATACAAATAATAGGGGTGCCAGTGTGACAAGAAGACGAACAAGGGTTAAAAAACTATTCGAAGTAATAATGTCAGAAAACTTCCCTGATTTAGGGAAGAAAAAAGTCACACAATTAGAGAGAGTCCCAAACAATATGAACCCAAAAAGACCCACACCAAGACACCTCATAATTATGATGGCAAATGTTCAGGACAAAGAGAATCTTAAAGGCTGCAAGAAAGAGACAGAAAGTTACTTATAAGGGATCCCCCATTAGATTATCAAATGATGTCTCAACAAAAACACATCAGGCCAGAAAAGAATGGAAGGAAATTTACAAAGGGAGGCAAAGCATGGGACTGAATCTAAGAATACTCTATCAAAATTGAAAGGGAGATAGGGAGCTTCACAGAAAAAGAAATGCTAAGGGAGTTTATCACTACTAAGCCAGCAATGCAAGAAATGCTAAAGGGCCTGGTTTAAAAAGAAGAAATAAAGAAGGAAGAAGGAACACAGGCACAAAAATAAAAATGGCTACAAACAAGTACCCATCAATAATAACTTTAAAAGTAAATGGACTGCCCTTTCCCCAGCTGCCGGTAAGGTGCTTGGTTCTCCCGAGGAAGCTAAGGCCACGTTGGGATGAGGCTCTAATTTCATCCGGGGACTAGTACCGCTCCTGGCAGCGCTCACCCAGCACTCGACCTCACCATGGCCTCAGTCTCTGAGCTCTCCTGCATCTACTTGGCCCTGATCCTGCACAACGATGAAGTGACAGTGATGGAGGATAAGATCATTGCTCTCATTAAAGTAGCTGGTGTAAATGTTGAACCTTTCTGGCCAGGCTTGTTTGCAAAGGCTCTGGCCAATGTTAACATTGGGAGTCTCATCTGCAGTATAGGGGCTGCTGGACCTGCCCCTGCAGTTAGTGCTGCACCAGCAGGAGGTCCTTCCCCTTCCACCTCTGCTGCCCCAGCTGAGGAGAAGAAAGTGGAAGCAAAGAAAGATGAATCTAAGGAGTCTGATGATGACATGGGCTTTGGTCTTTTGAATAAACTGGCTCTTTTGTAACACAGTCAATAAAAGCTGACCTTTGTTGCTATTGGGCTTGCTGATTGTCTGGGGATGTGCCTGTATAAAGATGATCTCACTTCTATAAAAAGTAAATGGACTAAATGTTTCAATCAAAAGACATCAAGTGGCTGAGTGGATAAGAAAACATGACCCATATATATGCTGTCTATAAGATACCCACCTCAGAACAAGGGACTCACACAGACTGAAAGTGAAGGGATGGAGAAATATATTTCAGGCTAAATGGAAATGAAAAAAAAGCTGAGGTAGTAATACTTAAATCTGACAAAATAGGCCTCAAAGTAAAGACCATAACAATAGATAGGTAAGGCCATGTCATAATACTAAAGGGATTGATAAAACAAGAGGATAAAACCCTGGTAAACATATATGCACCCAAAGCAGGAAAACCCAAACACATAAAAAAACTCCTGGAAGATATCAAGGGAGAGATCAACAACAATACAATCATAGCAGGGGACTTTAAAACCCCACTGACATCACTGAATAAATCCTCCTGACAAAAAATCAGCAAAGAAACATCAATCCTAAATGACTCACTAGATCAGAAGGAATTAGTTGACATCATCAGAACATTTCACCCCAAAGTCACAAAATATATGTTCCTCTCAAGTACACATGGAACATTTTCAAAGATAGACCACATATTGGGTCACAGGCAAAGTCTCTCCAAATTTAAGAAGATTGAAATCATATCAAGCATTTTCTCAGACTACAATGGCATAATGTTAGAAATAAACCCCAATAAAAACAATAAAAAAATTCAAACACTTAGAGGCTGAATAGCATAATAATAAACAATGATTGGATTACCAAATAGATCAAAGAAGAAATAAAAAACATCCTAGAAACAAATTACAATGAAAACACACCAACTCAAAATCTATGGACACAGTGAAAGCAATCATGAGAATGAAGGTTATAGCTCTACAGGCCTACCTCAAAAAACACAAAAGAAGTAAAACTGGTAATAAATTATCTAACTCTACAAATTAAAGAATTAGAAAGTGAGTAACAAGAAAAGCACAGAGAGAGCAGAAGGAAGGAGATAATACCAGTAAAGAGCAGAGCAGAAATAAATGACATAGAGACCAAAAAAAAAACAATACATAAGATCAATGAAACCAAGTGCTGGTTCTTTGAAAGGATGAACAAGATTGATGAACCTCTAGCCAGGCTCACCAAGAAGCAAAGAGAGAGGACCCAAATAAACAAAATCAGAAATGATAGAGGCAAAATAACAACAGACTCCACAGAAATACAAAGGATTATAAAAAAATACTAGGAACAACTAGACAACCTAGAGGAAATGGACATATTCCTAGAAAAATGCAACCTTCCAAAACTCAATCAGGAAGAATCTAAAAATCTCAATAAGCCAATAATTATGAAGGAAATTGAAGCAGTCATGAAAAACCTTCCAGCAAACAAAAGCCCTGGACCAGACGGCTTCACAGGGGAGTTTTACCAAACACTCAAAGAAGAAATAAAACCTATGCTCCTCAGACTATTCCAAACAATTCAAGAGGAAGGAACACTTCCAAGCTCATTCTATGAAGCCAACATTACCCTAATACCAAAACCGTATAAAGACAACACAAAGAAAGAGAATTACAGGCCAATATCCCTCATGAACATAGATGACAAAATCCTCAACAAAAATTCTAGCAAATAGGATCCAGCAGTACATCAGAAATATCATACACCATGGCCAACTAGAATTTGTCCCAGGAATGCAAGGATGGCACAATATCTAAAAATCAATAAAAATAATATATCACATAAACAAATTGAGAGATAAAAATCACATAGTCCTATCAATTGATGCAGAAAAAGCATTTGACAAAATCCAACACCATTTCTTGATAAAAACCCTCAGCAAAGGGAATAGAAGGATCATATCTCAACCTAATGAAAGCATTATATGACAAACCTACAGCCAACATCATATATATTCAATGGGCAAAAACTAAAACCATTTCACTTAAGAACAGGAAAAGACAAAGATGCCCACATTCACCACTCCTCTTCGACATAGTACTGGAAGTGTTAACCATAGCGATAAGAGAAGAAGATGAAATAAAGGCATCCAAATTGGAAAAGAAGAAGTAAAACTGTTATTATTCACAGATAACATGATACTGTACATAGAAAAATCTAAAAACTCCATCAAAAAATTATTCGACTTAATAAATGAATTTGGCAATTTAGCAGGATACAAAATTAACACACAGAAATTTATGGCATTTTGATACACCAATAGTGAACTTACAGGAAGAGAGATTTAAAAAAACAACCCTATTTACCATTGCACCAAAAAAGTTTATTCCTAGATACCTAGGAATAAACTTAACTAAGGAGGTAAAAGACCTCTACTCAGAAAACTACAGGACACTGAAAAAAGAGATAGAGGAAGACATTACTGGAATAATATACCATGTTGATGCATTGATAGAATCAACATCATTAAATGTTCATATTACCCAAAGCAATCTATAGATTCAATGCATTTACCATTAAAATAACAATGGCATATTTCACAGACCTAGAAAAAACTATCCAAAAAATGCATGTAGAATAAAATAAGGCCCTGAATAGCTGCAATCCTGAGAAAGAAGAACAAAGTAGGAGAGATCTCAATACCAGATATCAAGCTGTATTACAAGGCCACTGTTCTCAAAATGACCTGATACTTGCACAAGTACAGACATATAGACCAATGGAATAGAATAGAGAATGCGGAAATCAACCCAAACCAATATGCTCAATTAATATTTGACAAAGGAGGCAAGAACATACAATGGAGTCAAGATAGTCACTTCAATAAATAGTGTTGGGAAAATTGGACAGATACATGCAAAAAAATTAAATAGACCACCAATGTACACCATACACAAAAATAAACTCAAAATGGATAAAGGACTTAAACGTAAGATGAGAAACCATAAAAATCCTAGAGAAATCCATAGGCAGCAAAATCTCAGATATATGGCAAAGCATTAATTTTCACAGATCCAGCTCTTAGGACAATGGAAACTAAAGAGAAAATAAGCAAATGGGACGACATCAAAATAAAAAGCTTCTGCACAGCAAAACAAACCATCAACTAAACAACAAGAAAGTCCACTGCATGGGAGAACATATTTGCCAATGTTATCACCAATAAGGGTTTAATCTCCAACATTTATAGGGAACTCATACAACTTAGCAAAGGGAAGGTAAACAATCCAATCACAAAATATGCATCAGACCTAAATACACACATTTAGAAAGAGGACATAGAGGAGGCCAGGAGACATATGAAACCATGCTCAAAGTCACTAATCATCTGAGTGATGCAATTCAAAATGACAATGAGGTATCATCTCACACCTGTCAGAATGGCTATCACCAACAAATCAACAAAGGACAAGTGCTGGCGAGAATTCGGAGGAAAAAGGAACCCTCGTGCACTGCTGGTGGGAATGCAGACTGGTGCAGCCACTCTGAAGAAGAGTATTGAGTTTTCTCAAAAACTAAGAGTGGAACTCCTATTTTCCCCAGTGATCCTACTTCTAGGACTATATTCCAAGAAACTAGAAACACCAATCAGAAAGGATATATGCACCCCTATGTTCATAGCAGCACAATTTACAATAGCTAAGATTTGGAAGCAGCCAAAGTGCCCATCAACAGATGAGTGGATTAAAAAAATGTGGCACAACCTACACAATGGAATACTATGCCGCTATTAAAAAGAAGGAACTTGCCATAACCGGTTTGGCTCAGTGGATAGAGCATTGGCCTGCGGATTCAAGGGTCCCAGGTTTGATTCCGGTCAAGGGCATGTACCTTGGTTGCAGGCACATACCCAGTGGGGAGTGTGCAGGAGGCAGCTGATGGATGTTTCTAACTCTCTATTCCTCTCCCTTCCTCTCTGTAAAAAAATCAATAAAATATATATATTTTTTTAAAAAGGAACTTTCATCATTTGCAACAGCATGGATGAAACTGGAGGGCATTATGCTAAGCAAAATAAGCCAGTCAGAGAAAGATAAATATCATATGATCTCATTCATATGTGGGATGTAATGATCAACATAATTTGATGTACAGGAAAAGATCGATCTAGAGACAAATGGTAGGGAAGGGGGGCGTTTAGAGAGCAACCAAAGGACTTATATGCATGCATATTAGCATAACCTATGGACACAGACACTGGGGCGGTGAGGGCTTGCCGGAGCTGAAAAGGGATGGGGGAGGGGGTCAATTGGGGAAAAAGGAGACATATGTAAAACTTTAGAAAAAAAAATGGTGGTACATCTACAGGATGGAATACTATGCTGCTGTAAAAAGGAAGGAACTCCTACCATTTGCAATGGCATGGATGGACCTGGAGAGCATTATGCTAAGGGAAATAAGTCAGTCAGAGAAAGATAAATATCACATGATCTCACTCATTTGTGGAATATAATGAACAACATAAACTGATGAACAAAAACAGATCCAGAGACAGAGAAGCATGGATCAGACCTTCCAGACACAGAGGAAAGGCAGGGGAGAGTGGGGGTAAGGGGGAGAGATCAACCAAAGGACTTGTATGCATGCATATAAGCCTATCCAATGGACACAGACACTAGAGGGGGTGGGGACACTAACGGGGGGAAGGGGGCAATGGGGCAACAAGGACACATAAGTAAGACCTTAATCAATACAGAAAAAGGTAAATAAAACAAACTCTATAAATAAATAAAAAATATCCGTGTGAAAATATCAAGTGGGTCTGCATAATTCCTGGACATGTCTGACCTAGGACTTTGTTAGGGTAGGGAAAGTACTTCTTATATTCCAGGAAGTGCTGTGCTGGTCCTTCCTAATTTTCAGACAATACCAAGAATGAAGCTGAGCCAGGCGGTGTCCTAAGCTAGTTTGAGCCCGAGCAGTGAATTATAGCCTTATAATGAGACACCCTGCTCCTTTCCCAACTTTTAAAGATCTGACTGGGAGCTGGGGGTGAGGCCACAATCATAATGCATCCCATTTGTGTCTGACTGGTTTCCTTCCTTCCTTCCTCTTTCTCTTTTTCCATCAAATAAATAAAGGCATCCCAGAGCTCTCTGAGCCAAGTATGCTCTTGAGAAAAAACTTAAATTAACTAAAAATGTAAAATTTTAAATGTTGTGTAAGCAGTGAGTCTAATGTGGAATTAGAGTAGGACCATAAGTCCAACCTAGTGCACATTACAACGAGGAACACTGAGCTCATGCATGAAGAAGCTGCCTCCATGCCCCAACCCATCCCATTAAGCAGCCAGAAACCCTAATCTCTCATCTCTCCATGCACCCACATTGTCTGCTACACTTGCTGCTGTCCTGGTTATGTGAAGTCCTACTAGGCTGTCACATCACAACTGCAGTTGCTAAAGCCAGCAACTGAGCCCTGTAGTTCAGGCTACCAGGTTACAGGTGTCCCTACATCTCCATTCCTCAGTCCATTTTGAATCAGAAATTGAGAGGCTTAAGCTCAGGACCAAGTTGCTTGCAAAGGCAAGTTGAATTCCCACTTCTGTCCCACAGCTCCTCAGGTCAGTGTGTCCCAGAACAAACTCCCAGATCCTTCTCACTCCTCCTTGCTCCCTCTCCTCCTCCAACTTTTCTGTTGCTACTTTACAGAAGTTTAAAAAAAAAAAAAAAAAAAAGCTGAGGAATTTTGTTTTCATTCTTACAGAGGACTCAGCAAAACAACTGAACCTAAAAACAATAATTGATGTAATTTTTTGGTAGGGTCTAAACACTTGGAAACTGCAGAATAAAACCCAGCTTAGACCTTATAGTTATTTTTAATAGTTGATTAAAATATGTGAGAATGAAGTATTTCATCTAAATACCACTTTATAGAATCTTGGGAACTCTAAATACAGTTCATACAATAAAGAATGTTTTAATATTTAAATTGCAGGGTAAGGATAATCTCTCTGTTTTTTTCACTGTCCCACAGACATCAGGGAAATGTGTGAGATGGGGAGGAGGAAGATGGAGGAACTGACTGCAACCAGCGCTTCTTAGGGAAGGGAAGTTTTGTTCCTCAGTCACAGAAAGGACTTCAGCCCCTTCAAGCAGGTGATGTAGGATGCACTCCTCCTTCTCCCAGGCAGGGCTCTTTGTGCAGCCTGAGAGGGTGCCCAAGAGGGAGCAGCCCAGCCCAGGAACAAGCTGTGTCCACTGCTGCCCTGCAGCAGCCTTCCAACCAAACAGAGGGGCTGAGCTGCCCCCAGCTTATAGTCCCACAGGTCACCCCTCCTCTGCCCGCACCGTCGGCCAGCTGCCTCCAAGGCAGATGTTATTGTTGATGTTACTTAATGAACATGTGCAAGGAAATCCAAGTCTCTGAGCGAACTTACCTTTCTCCTAAGCTGCAGATAGCGGATAAGTTCTTGCCTCTAGCTGCTTCACTCTTCCTGAGTCTGGCTCCCCAGAGTGCTCACAGTTCTCTTTAGAAGCTGAAAATCAAGCCGGATATTACAGCGAAGCAGTTTTCAGTGTGGTTGAGAAGAACCGAAATCGAAAGGACACATCCTTTTCTGGGAAGTTACGTGCTGGATTTTTATCTCCTCTCCCCCTACCCTGGAAGGCATGCAGGGTGATGACATTTCTTTCACATCCAGCTCCGAAATCCCAGGCTGACACCGCCTCCTCATGGGGCTTGTGTTCCCTGACCCCACAGTGAACACAGCTGCAGGGCTGAATGTGAGCCAGTAACAGCAGGCTGGCAGGTCTGCAGCCTGTCTCTCAGAGGTACTTTGGAAAGGCAATAAGGTGTTTCTTACTGTTGTTGTTTTAATTTTATGCTATGACTGCCTTTTCTTTTCTGGCTTTTTGAAAAACTTTTATTTTTAATTTATCCTTTTTCATTATCAATAACCGTGTGCATAAAACTCTCCTATTTTCCTAATCAAGAGATAGACACTAGTATTTTGTTAGCATATTCTCCCACTTACTGTTGCGTGTTGTTTTTCTTTGTGGTGGCTCTGTGGAGGATTGTAAGGGTTCTGAGTTTATATTTGGAGTGTTTCTTTCAATGAAATAACATAAAAATACAAACTCAAATGTGAACATTCAAAATGAACAAAGAAATCATAACCATCAACAAGTTTTTAAAAGTTGACAAATGCCACAAATATTAGTTTGTTTTCTGGGTTTATCTTCTGTTAAGTTTCATTCTTCATATTTGCATTTTCATCTGAACAATAATTCAGAAAAAAATATGTGATTATAAAGGATTCCACACTGTTAGAGTTTTAAAAAAACTGTGTAATCAAAGTATTTTTTGTTACACGTGTTGTCTCCTGGATGGATATAGGTAGGAGTTGTGTTGTTAGAACAACTTCAGGTTAGTTTCATTGCCTATTTTTCTCTGCCTAGAATATTCTGAGTTGGTTTCAAAGACATTAAAACATTAATTCCACTTTCACCAATATGTTTGATATTTTGCTGCCTATAGATTCTTCTAAGATTTTTATGGTTTCATGGCTTACATTTAAGTCTTTCATCCATTTTGTGTTTATTTTTGTGTATGGTGTAGGTTGATGATCTAGTTTCATTTTTTTGCTTGTATCTGTCCAATTTTCCTAACACAAGATAGTCTCTTCCATTTATTGAAGAGACTATCTTGACTCCATTGTATGCTCTTGCCTCTTTTGTCAAATATTAATTGAGCATAATGGCTTTGATTGATTTCTGGGTTCTCTGTTCTGTTCCATTGGTCTATATGTCTGTTCTTATGCCAGTACCAGGCAGTTTTGAGAACGGTGACTTGGTAATATAGCTTGATATCTGGTATTGTGATCCTTCCAACTTTGTTCTTCTTTCTCAGGATTGCTCACACTATTCGAGATCTTTTTTTATTCCATGTGAAATTTTGGAGAGTTTTTTGTAGATCTGTGAAATATGCATTTGTATTTTAATGGGAGTGCATTGAATCTATAGATTGCTTTGGGTAGTATGGACATTTTAATGATGCTGATACTACTAATCCATGAACACGGTATATTCTTCCACTTGTTTATGTCTTCCTCTATCTCTTTTTTCAATGTCCTATAGTTTTCAAAGTATAGGTCTTTTACCTCCTTGGTTAAGTTTATTCCTAGATATCTTAATTTTTTTGGTACAATGGTAAATGGGATTTTTTTCTGTTTTAGTTTCTCTTTCTATGAGTTCATTATTGATGTATAAAAAAGCACAGAATTCTGAGTGTTAATTTTGTATCCTGTTACATTGCCAAATTCATTTGTCTGTTAGGTTTTTGATGGAGTCTTTAAGGTTTTCTATGTACAATATCATGTCATCAGGTAATAAAGACAGTTTTACTTCTTTTCCAATTGGATATTTTTTATTTCTTCTTCTTCTTCTCTGATCACTATGGCTAGCAATTCCAGCACTATATCAAACAGGAGTTGTGAAAGTGGGCATCCCTGTCTTATTCCTGTTCTTAAGAGACATGGTTTTAGCTTTTGCCCCTTGGGTATGATGTTGGCTGTAGGTTTATCATATATGGCTCTTATTATGTTGAGGTATGATCTCTCTATTCTCAATTTGCTGAGAGTTTTTATCAAGAAATGGTGTTGGATTTTGTCAAATGCTTTTTTTTTGCATCAATTGACAGGATTATGTGATTTTTATCTCTCAATGTGTTTATGTGATGTATCACATTTATCGATTTGCTGATGTTGTACCAGACTTGCATCCCTGGAATAAATCCCACTTGGTCATCGTGTAAGATCTTTCTCATGTAATGTTGGATCCAGTTTGCTAGAATTTTGTTGAGGATTTTACCATCTATGTTCATCAGAGATATTTGCCTCTAATTCTCATTCTATGTAGTGTCTTTATCCGGTTTTGAGATTAGGGTAATGCTGGCTTCATAGAATGAGCTTGGAAGTGTTCCTTCCTCTTGAATTTTTTGGCGTAGTCTGAGGAGGATAGATTTTAGTTCTTCTTTAAATGGTTGGTAAAACTATCCTGTGACGCCATCTGGCCCAGGGCTTTTGTTTGCTGGAAGTTCTTTGATGATTGCTTCAATTTCCTCCTTAGTAATTGGCCTTTGAGATTTTTAGATGCTTCCTGATGGAGTTTTGAAAGGTTGTATTTTTCTAGGAATATGTCCATTTCTTCTAGGCTGACCAGTTTGTTGGACTACAGTTATTCATAGTATTTTTTTTACAATCCTTTGTATTTCTGTGGGGTCTGTTGTTATTTTGCCTCTTTCATTTCTGATTTTGTTCATTTGCGTCCTCTTTCTTTGATTCTTGGTGAGCCTGGCTTCTTGATGAGCCTGGCACCGTGCCTCCTTCAGCAGAGGTAGCACAGGACAGGCCTCAGCACTGCCTGTTCCCAATGCTGCCCCTTCCACGGAGGCAGCCACAGAGGCAGCAAGACAGGCCTGGTCCCAGTACCACACCTCTGCAGAGGCTTGACAGGGTTCAACCTGCTATGCCTCAACCTCTTACAGCCCCTCCACCAGCTGGCCTGGCCCCAGAACTTTGGGGGCGGGGCCAGCACTTAGAAGCAAGGGCCGAGGGCTGGCTGCCGCAGTGGCCAGCAGTGGCAGCAGCAGCGAGGTGATAGGGGCAGCGCCTTCTCCTGATCAACCTGTTCATCCCCGCAGAGGAGAATATCCTCTGAGGGCTTCTGGATTGTGAGAGGGGGCAGGTCTGGCTGAGGGACCCCCTCTCCCCTCCCCCCCCCAGTTAATGAATTTTTATGCACCAGGCCTCTAGTATTTTCATAAAGAATTTCATAATTTTATGTAGGTGACTTTATTAACCTTTTTGTTTATGTCTTTATTTGATGTCACAGTTCAATCTTTCCTTTTTACTGCAATACTCTTTTTAATATATGTTTTTATTGATTGATATCAGAGAGGAAGGGACAGGGAGAGATAGAGATAGAGATAGAGATAGAGATAGAGATAGAGATAGAGATAGAAACATCAATGATGAGAAAGAATCATTGATCGGCTGCCTTCTGCATGCCCCCCACTGGAGATCGAACCCTGAACCCAGGCATGTGCCCTGACCGGGAATTGAACCCATGACCCTATGAATACTGCGTATTCATAGGTCAATACTCAACCACTGAGCCATGCTGGCTAGGCTATAATACTATTGTTTTAAGCTCAGGTATCATATCTTTTGTTTTTAGTTCAAATTTTCATGTTGCACCATGATCTGTCTGAAATTTATTTTTGTTAAAAGTTATAAAACAATCTCCAACTTGGTATTTTTCATATGGCTACCTGTACTCCAGATACTATATACTAAATATTCCATAATTCAAAACACCGAGTCATCATATACTGAATTGCCTCACAAATTTGAGTCCTCTTCTAAACTTTCAAGTCTATTTTGTTGCTGTTTATATATTTATGGGTCAGTACCTTTGTGCTAATTGTTGGAATGTTTTATTATGTGATTACTATGTGTCCTCCCACATTTATCACTGTTGTTTCAAAATTCCATTGGACACGCTTGCTTTTAGTGTTTCCATATCTAGGTTAAATTAAGTATTTCTACTTCCAAACAAATATTTGTGCCATATTTATTTCAATTATATTAAATGCATTCATTCACTTATAAAGATTGACATATGTATGTCTATCTTTGTCTCAGTAACATTTTAACATTTCTTCATATATTACCTATATCTTGATTATTTTAGTCTAAGGTATTTTATTTCTTTTTATGATATTGCAAATTTAGTCTTTCTTCCACTGTATCTTTTAACTTGGTTCCCATTTCTTTATATTAGCTATTTCCATCAACATGCAATTTATTTTCTGTATTATAGATCCTTATAGCTTTTAGAAATTACTTTTTAAAACTTTCTTTGAATGAAAAAAAAGCATGACACCTATACTTCAAAAGCTAGCCACAGCATTATATTACTAAAATAAAATAATGCTCATTTAAAGAATTCCTTAACAGGAATTTTAAAGCCTACTTCATTTATGTGCTCATAAATGTTTTCTCTACAATAACTATCCTAGCAGTACCGTATAATCCCATATGGAATACACTGCCAGCTTCATCGGGGGAAGAGCCAACACTGAGCTTTCATTGCTTTAGTTCTTTCAATCTCTTTTTTGTAGAGTATATTTCTGTTCCTTTACTCTTCAGATTTCATTCTAAGTTCTTCATGAAGTAGTTCCTCTAACTTTTAAAAATCTTCAATTATCAAGATTTGGGGTTTGTATTTAATATCAGTGGCTAAGCATATATGCCTATTTCCAATATTTGTGTATGTTTGGACTTATGATTTAAACCTTCCTAAGATTTCCTCAGCACGTTTTTATTGGGCATGGGAAGAGATTGTTAATAGTCAAAGCCTGAAAACTATCCTTATAATATGTTTCACTCACATGATACTCTTTGAGAGGAAATGTTGGTTTGATATTAATGAATTCTCAATCCTAATTAAGTCTGTTTAACCACCTACCTCTAAAATATATGGAATGCTGACCCTATCGGGAAAACTGATTATCAAGCTCCATGTTGGGTCAAAGAAGAATGTCTGTGCTTTGTAGGGTGATGCAGACAGATCTACAAACAAATGTAGGAAAATTTAGAGCTTTCAGCATATCATACTTTATATCAAGTCAAATCTGGGATTTTGATTTATTTCAGAAGTCTCTCTTGGTTATAGCAAGAACCCTGTTAAATTTTTATATTTACAATTTATAGATCATGAGGAGTAAGGCCCTATTCATTGGGACACACTGAGACCTTCCTAATCACTTCCATTCATTCTTCTTTTTTCCCAAACCATGCTTTTCCTATGTTTCAGTGAGTCAGGGTTATTCTAGAAAATTCCACTTGGAAGACCAACTAAACTCAGGCGTCCCCAAGACCAGCCCTCCATGTCAATGATTTACTAGAAGGACACTCAGACCTCTTGGAAAGTTTTATGCAAAAGGAACAATTCATTAGAGTGAAATGCAACAAATTAAAACCAGCAAAAGGTGCATAGGCTCAAGTCCAGGAGAGACCAGACACAGACCTCCAGTTTTCTTCTTCCAGGAGAGTTGTATAGACAGCATCCCATCCTCCTAGAATCATGTGTGTGACAACGTGTATGGGATATTGCCAACCAGGGCAGCTCACCCAAGCCCTGGTATCTAGTATTATAATTGGAGGCAGTCAAGTAGGCATGGAGGGCGCAGTGGCTGGATTTAGTTGCAAAGATTCCAGTCCCTTTAGAAGTCAAACTGAAACCATGTACCTAGATTTTCACCATAAATCACATTGTCAGCATAAACTACCTGGTATGGCCAAGGCCTCCACATATTCAAAACATTCTTATTAGGCAGGATATTCCAAGGGATTCAATGTTTCCTTCCAGGAGTTAATGCCACACTTCTCCTTGGAATGTGAAGAAATAAAAGCCTACTGAATCAACCTTTATTGGATGTGCTATAAGAATAAAGAAGGTGATGTCTTTAGAGGGATTTAGGAGTCTACTTTTCATTCACTCATTTGTTGTTTCACTAATCAGCTGAACTACATCCAGTACAACATTGGTTCTCAAATTTAATTCATTCCTGAAGGCTGTTCAAGAAATAATTTGTTCACAAACAAAATAATTTTTCCCCTTTAGAAATAATGTAAATTGAATTCATTCCGGACTCCCAAATGATTTCCTGTTTTAACCTTTCTTATATACATTACAGTTTAATGTACAGTATAATCTATAAACAAGCACTTTTTTCTAAAATTTATCAAACCATCCCCTACTAACCTTAAATCCATCACTTTCAGCACTGGTTCCAGGGGTCTTTCAGGAGGTCAGGTTGTGACATCTTCACTTTTTCACATATCATGCCTCCAAAATGCCAACTGCTTTTAATTTATCCAAATCAACAATAGTTTTCGTACCTCTTCAGTTGCCTGTGATCATTGTTTCTTTCACACCCTTAACAACATTGGCCCTCTTGATGGCCTCTTTGTATTTTAAAATTGTGCTAATTGTCCATTTCATCATCAACCAAAGCAAAAAAAAAGAATAAGGAAAAAAGAAAAACACACACACCCACACACACACAAAATATTCACAGCACAATTTCCTGAGATATTAACAACACAAGGTTTAGCAGTAAACTAAACCTTGTTTGTGTCTTCAGAGACACTTTTTTGTTAAGCTGATGTATTAGCATGAAAGTTTTGTTCAATGACCGAACAACTTGTTTGAGAACCAAATTGTACAAGATGGAAGACATTTGAGAAGGGAGATATAACTGTGCAGCTAAATAGTAGGGCAAAAATGTAGGTTTTAAAAGCAATCTTAAATTTAAATTGTAACTTTGATATTTACATTAATCCTTCTCAGGGTATTCTTTAGCTCTTAAAATAAGTAAGTGTGTCAATGTGTATGGGTTTGTGTATTCTTGAAAAGCAACATTTTTATCACAGTTATAGTATTTGGCTTTACCCATTCAAGTACATTTATACTGCTTTCATTTTTTTGATATCTATGGGAATATCCTTAGTTTTTGGCAGCACATAATCTGTAGTTCATTCTTTAGTATTTAACTCAGAGCAAATTTTATGCTGGGAACTCAGGCTCTAAGACACTCTGTCTGAACAGATGAGACATAGTTAATAACTTGGAACAGTCCAAGACTATGTGGCTGAACATCCATTCCCTTACCTAGGAGTTCATTCTCAAAGCTTTTGTTTGCAACTTCATGATGGACTTCATTCTTCTTAAGTTATTCATTGGAATAAAAAACACTTTCTCAAATTCAAACATATGTCTCCAATTACCTGGCATCCCAAAGGGCAAAGCAGACCAAGGAATGATTCCCATTATTTCATGACATTTGGGGAATTTCAAGGACTAGCTGAGACCTTGATGTGACACTGTCTCATGACTTTTGCAGAAATGACCTCTCCTGGATGGTACTGCAATCAGACATAGAACTGCATATATCACCTCCTATAACTTCATGCAAAACTATTCAAAAAGCTTATGTGAGTGTAATAGATTTTACTGAAAATGGGGGAGAAAATCTTTTGCCCTATGATTTCTTTGCCCATCACAGCTTTGAAGAGAACCATGAGGTCTTCAACCCACCAAAGCCCAGCCCCATTTTATCTTGCTGGTTCCACCCGCCTCTCCCTACTTTAATCTATCCTTAACAGACTACCATGCTTTTAGAACAGTGATGGCAAACCTTTTGAGCTCGGCATGTCAGCATTTTGAATAACGCTAACTTAACTATGGTGCCATTTCACATGTAGAAATTTTTTGATATTTGCAACAATAGTAAAACAAAGACTTATATTTTTGATATTTATCTTATACTAGAAGCCCGTTGCACGAAGATTCACACAATAGGTCTTCCTTCCCCTATCTGCCGGCACTGGTTTTCCTCTGGCACCCGGGATCCAGGCCTTTGGTCTGGCCACAGCGGAGAAGCCAAGCCTTCTCAGTCTTTGGTCTTTACTCGGGCCAGAGCCTTCAGTCTTCACTCCACACCTGTGTATGCAAATTAACCGCCATCTTTGTTGGGTTAATTTGCATAGTTACTCTGATTGGCTGGTGGGCATAGTGGAATGACACCAATATGCATGTTTCTCTTTTATTAGTGTAGATATTTAAATGCCACTTAACAAAGAAAAATCAACCAAAAAAATGAGTTCACGTATCAGAGGTGACATAGGTTCACCATCACTGTTTTAGAGCAACTAAACTTTCTCTAACAAAGCAACTAGGCACCAGCTTTTATTGCTGAGGTTTCTGCTGACATTTACATCCCTATATTCTCCCCTCTGCTTCAATAGACATATTAATGAATTTTTACAAATATACGTTTTCTTTTCTATCAAGAATTGGGGGTCACCCCTGGCCAGGATGGCTCAGCTGGTTGGAGTGTCATCCCATGCACAGAACAGTTGTTGTTTCAATTACCAGTTGCCAGAAGCCAATTCCAGCATATCAGCAGAGCTGAATCATCTGGAAATGGCTGAGGGCATTTCCCCAAACCTGAAAAGGATTCATAAACTGCTTGCTACCAGATAGCTGAGGGCATTTCAATCTACATGTTATTGCCTCCTCCTGGACAAACACCTGAACAGCCTAAGGCAATTCTTCCAATCTGACAATACATTCTGTAGACTAAACCCTGGCCTTTGATGTGTATATCTACCTTGTCTTAGGACAATTTAATAAAAAGCAAAGGATCCTGAGACAAGGGAGAACTTAGTTTGTTTAGCTAAGTCTTCTCAGACTCCCCAAAATGCCTTTCAAAATTATGTTTTGTCTCTGGACTCTTTATTAATTTACACTCTTTATTTATTAATGCCTTCTCCAGATTCCTGAACCCTTCAAGATGCTGGATTAAGACACCTGGCATTAACTGGTCTGGGCACATAACCAGGTTGTGGGTTTAATCCCTGGTCCTAGAGGGTTTGAGGGTTTCTCCCTCACATTGATGTTTCTCTCTCTCTCCCTCTCCCTTCTACTCACTCTAAAATAATTTCTAAAAAGGGAATTGGGGGTCAAATGTTAAAATAATAAATATTGTTTAGTCTTTTTGTAAAATGGTATCCCAATACCTATTCTGCTATAAGAAAGGAGGAGGCTGTATGTGAACAATTCTACAAGAGCAAATAGTGCCCACTTTTGTTTTGGAAACGCTGTGGTAAAATGTAGCACAAGAAGACAGGTGCATGCAGTGTAAATTAAATTCCCCATAGCTCTCTGGAGTTGTAGTCAAGTTCTCATACAAGCAGCAGTTGCATATTTCATGAATTTTTTGTTCAAGAAATACAAGTGGACCTCAATGTAAGAATGTAGAGTCCAAAGAGAGAGTGCAAAGCCCATTATGGAAAGTGTTTTAATTGTCTGCATGCTTTTATACATTCTGCTATAGTTTGTGTGTGATTTGTCTGTGTTTTAATAAAATTTTATTTACAAAAATAAGTAACAAGCTAGATTTGGCCTGTAGGTTTCAATCTGCAAATACTTTTTTCTTTTTCTTTTTTAATATATTTGTTACTGTTGATAGTATTACCAATATCACCCATTTCCCCCCCACTTTTGCCCCCTCCTCCAAGTCCCTTTCCACCCATAAGGCCTTCACTACCTTAATTCCCATGTCCATGGGCTATGCATATAAGTATATAAGTTCTTTGGTTTATCTCTTCACATTACCCTGACCCCACATTCAGGGTATGTCTGTTCCATGCCTCCCTGCTTCAGGTCTTATTTTGTTGGTCAATCTATTTTGTTCATTAAATTTCACAAATAAGTGAGATCATGTGATATTTGTCTTCCACAGTTTGGATTATTTCACTTAGCATAATATTTTCCAGGTCCATTTATGCTGTCTCAAAGGATAAGAAATCCCTGTTTTTTACAGCTGCATAGTATTTCATAGTGTAAATGTCCCACAGCTCTTCCTGATAATACATTATTGGTATATAAAAATGTCATCAATATCTGGATGTTGATTTTGTATCCTACCATCTTGCCAAATTCAAGTCTCATAGTTTACTTGTGGAGTCTTTAGAGTTTCTATGTACATAATAATGTCATTTGTGAATAATGAGAGTTTTACTACCTCCTTTCTAATTTGGATGCCTTTTATTTCTTCTTCTTGTCTGATTGCTGTGGCTAGGACTTCCAGTACTATGTTGAATAAGAGTGGTGACAACCTTGTTTTATTCCAGTGCTTAAGTTTTTGCCCATTGAGTATTATGTTGGCAGTAGGTTTGACATATAGCCCATTGAGTATTATGTTGGCTGTAGGTTTGTCATATACCAGGTACGGCCTCTATTACATTCAGTTGTAATACCTCTATTCTCACTATATTGAGAGTTTTTATCCAAAAAGGGTGTTGGCCCCTTCCAAGGAGCAGCAGCTGCATGAGCAGCCTGCCTCTGCCAGCAGGAGGTGCCACCACTGCTGAGAGCAGAGCCCACCAGAGGAGCCACCACCAACTGAGGAGCCACCGCTGACGTGATTGCCCAAGGAGCAGCTGCCACATGAGGAGCCACTGCCTTGTGAGGAGGAGCCCTCACATGACTCAACACCTGGATCCTTCAGTGAGAGCAAAAATGGGGAGCCAAAAAAAAAACCCAAAGGAAAGAAAATGAGAAATTGCCAGAAAAGCAGCAAGTGAAACAGAGGCATGCAATATGTCAGAAAAAGAATTCAGAATAAGGGTCATACAGTTCATAAACCGGATTCATGAAAAAAATCAACAACTTATGTAAGAATCAAGAAGAAATAAAGAGTGATATAGCTGCAATATAAAACACCATGGAAAGTTTCAACAGTAGACAAGGAGAAGCGGACAACCCAAACTAAACTGCAATTGGAGAAAAAATGTAAAAGAAAGGTGAGAGCCTAAGGGAGCTTTGGCACAACATGAAACAAAGCAACATATGAATAATAGGAGTACTAGAATGACAAGAAGACGAACAAGCATTAGAAAAACTATTTGAATAAAAAATATCAGATAACTTTCCTGATAAGGGAAAGAAAAAGGTCACAAAAGCACAGAGAATACCAAACAAGATGAACCCAAAAAGACCCATACCAAGACTCAACATAATTATGATAGGAAATGTTCAGGACAAAGAGAGAATCTTAAAGGCTGCAAGAGAGAGACAGAAAGTTACGTATAAAGGGACTCCCATTAGATAATCAAATGAATTCTCAACAGAAACACATAAGGCCAGAAAGGAAAGGAAGGAAATTTACAAAGTGATGCAAAGCAAGAGACTGAATCTGAGACTACTCTATCCAGCAAAGCTCTCATTCAAGCCAGCGATGCAAGAAATGCTAAAGGGATTGGTATAAAAATAAGAAATAGACAGCGAGGAAGGAATGCTCACACACACACACACACACACACACACACACAATGGCTACAAACAATTACCTATCAATAATAGCATTAAATGTAAATGAACTAAATGCTTCAATCAAAACACATTGAATGGCTGAATGGATAAAAAATAAAAAAGCATGTCCCATATATATGCTGTTGACAAAACACCAACCTCAGAACAAGGCACTCACACAGACTGAAAGTGAAGGGATGGAAAAATATCTAGCAGGCAAAATGGAAATTAAAAAAAAGTTGAGGTAGCAATACTTATATCTGACAGAAATAGACTTCAAAGTGAAGTCCATATCATATTACTGAAGGAATCAGTACAACAAGAGGATATTATCCTGGTAAACATGTACACACCCAATACATAAAAAAATACATAAAATAACTCTTGGAAGCTATCAAGGGATAGATCAACAACAATACAATTGTAGTGGGAGACTTTACTACCCCACTGACATCACTGGATAACTCCTCTAGACCAAAAAAAAAAAGAGAATAGAAACAGCAATCCTAAATGATGTACTAGATCAGATGGAACTAATTGACAATCTTAAGAACATTTCACTCCAAAGGCACAGAATATACATTCTTTGCAAGCACACATGGGACATTTTAAAAGATATGAACAAAATCAGAAATAAAAGAGGTGAAATAACAACAGACCCCACAGAAATACAGAGGATTGTAAAAAAAAAAATACTATGAACAACTTTAATCCAACAAACTAGACAACCTAGAGGAAATGGACATATTCCTAGAAAAATACAATCTTCCAAAACTCAATCAGGAAGAATCTAAAAATCTCAAGAGACCAATAACCATGGAGGAACTTGTAGCAGTCATCAGCTTCCAATAAACAAAGGCCTGAGGCCAGATGGCTTCAGAGGGGAGTTTTACCAAGCATTCAAATAAGAAATAAAACTAATCCTTCTCAGACTATTCCAAAAAATTCAAGAGGAAGGAACACTTCGAAGCTCATTCTATGAAGCCAGCATTACCCTAATACCAAAACCGTATAAAGACAACACAAGGAAAGAGAATTACAGGCCAATAACCCTCATGCAAATAGATGTCAAAACCCTCAACAAAATTCTAGCAAATTGGATCCAACATTACATCAGAAAGATCATACACCATGACCAAGTGGGATTTATTCTGGGGATGCAAGGTTGGTACAATGTCCGTAAATCAATAAACGTGACATATCACATAAACAAATTGAGAGATAAAAATCTCATAGTCATATCAATTGATGCAGAAAAAGCTTTTGACAAAATCCAACAGCCTTTCTTGATAAAAAACACTTTGCAAAATGGGAATAGACAGATCATACCTCAACATAATAAAGCCTTATATGACAAACCTACAACCAATATCATACTCAATAGGAAAAACAAAAACCATTTCACCTTAGAAAAGGATTGATACAGGGATGCCCACTCTCACCATTCCCATTTGACATAGTATTGGAAGTGCTAGCCATAGCAATTAGACAAGAAGAAATAGAAGGAATCCAACTTGGAAAAGAAGACATCAAACTGTCTTTATTCGCAGATGACATGATACTGTACATAGAAAGACTCCATCAAAAAATTCTCAGAATTAATAATTGAATTTGGCAATGTAGCAGGATACTAAATTAACACCTAGAAATCGAGGGCATTTTTATATCACATAAGTGAACTTACAGAAAGAGAGATTTAAAAAATAACCCCATTTACCATCAAACCCAAAAAATTAAGATACCTAGGAAAAAACTTAACTAAGTAGGTAAAAGACCTGTACTCAGAAAATGATGGGACACTGAAAAAAGAGATGGAGGAAGACAAAAACAGATGGAAGAACTAAACATGTTCATGGATTGGTAGAATTAACATCAGTAAATGTCCATACTACGCAAAGCAATCTATAGACCCAATGCACTACCCATTAAAATACCAATGGCATTTTTCACAGACCTAGAACGAACTCTCCAAAATTTCATCTGGAATAAAAAAATTTAAAAAATCGCAAAAAGAGCAAAGTAGGAAGGATCTCAGTACCAGATATCAAGCTGTTTTACAAAGCCACTCTTCTCAAAACTGCTTGGTACTGGCACAAGAACAGACATATAGATCAATGGAATAGAATAGAGAATCAAGAAATCGACCCAAACCACTATGCTCAATTAATATTTGACAAAGGAGGCAAGCACATACAATGGAGTCAAGATAGTCTCTTCAATAAATAATGTTGGGAAAATTGAACAGATACATGCAAAATAAATGAAGCTAGACCACCAATTTACACCAATACACAAAAATAAACACAAAATGAATAAAGTACTTAAACATAAGATGGGAAACCATAAAAATCTTAGAGGAATCCACAGCAACAAAATCTCAGACATATGCCTAAGCAATATCTTCACTGATACAACTCCTAGGGCAATGGAAACTAAAGAGAAAATAAACAAATTGGACTACATTAAAAAAAAAAGCTTCTGCATAGCAAAAGAAACCATCAACAAAGCAAAAATAAAGCCTACTACATGGGAGAACATATTAGCCAATGTTATCTCTGACAATGGTTTGATCTCCATTTACAGGGAACTCATACAACTTAGCAAAGGGAAGATAAACTATCTAATCAAAAAATTGGCAAAGATTCTAAATAGATACTTTTCAAAAAGGATATACCAAAGTCTCAGAAACATATGAAAACATGCTCAAAGTACTAATCATCTGAGAGATGCAAATCAAAACGACAATGCAGTACCATCTCACACTTGTCAGAATGGCTATCATCAACAAATCAACTAATGACAAGTGCTGGCAAGGATCCAGAGAAAATGGAACCCTCATACACTGCTGGTGGGAATGCAGACTGGTGCAGCCAGTGTAGAGATCAGTTTGGAGTTTCCTCAAAAAAACTAAAAATGGAACTCCCATTTGACCCTGTTATCACACTTCCAGGAATATATCCCAAGAAACTAGAAACGCAAATCAGAAAGGATATATGTGCCTCCATGTTCATAGCAGCACAATTTACAATAGCTAAGATTTGGAAATAGCCCAAGTGCCCATCAGTAGAGGAGTGGATTAAAACAAAAAGCAGTGGTACATCTACACAATGGAATACTACACTGCTGTAGAAAATAAGAAATTCTTACCATTTGCAACAGCATGGATGGAACTGGAGAGCATTATGCTAAGCGAATAAGCCAGTGATCTCACTCATTTGTGGAATATAATGAACAACATAAACTGATGAACAAAGCAGATTCAGAAACAGAGAATCATTGATCAGACCATGAAACCTCAAAGGGAAGGTTGGGGAGGGTGGGTGTAAGAGGAAGAGATCAATTAAAGGACTGTATGTATGCATATAAGCCTAACCAATGGACACAGGCAACAGGTGAGTGAGGGCATGAGCGGCATGTGGAGATGGCAATGAGGGGATAAGGACACATAGAAATACCTCAGTCAATAAAGAAAAAAAGGGTGCTGGATTTTGTTGAATGTTTTTTTCTGAATCTATTGATATGATCATGTGGTTTTTATCTTTCAATGTTTTATGTGATGTATCACAGTTATTGATTTGCAAATATTGTGCCAGCCTTGCATCCTCGGAAAAAATCCCAATTGATCATGACATATACTCTTTTTAATATTTTGCGGGATCCTATTTGCTAATAATTTGTTGAGGGTTTTAGCATCAGTGTCCATCAGGGATATTGTCCTGTAATTCTCTTTCTATGTAGTGTCATTATCTGGTTTTGGAATTAGGATAATGCTGACTTCCTATAAAGAGCTTAGAAGTATTCCTTCCTCTTGAATTTTTTGCAACAGCTTCAGGGAGATGGGTGTTACTTCTTCTTTGAATATTTGGTAAAATTCACCTGTAAATCCATCCAGTTCAGGATTTTTGTTTGCTGAAATATGTTTAATTATTGCTTCAATTTCATCAGTTTTTATTGACCTAGTCAGGATTACTGATTCTTCCTGATTAAATCAGAAAGAATTTTGGGCCCTATGCGGTTTGGCTCAGTGGATAGAGCATCGGCCTGCAGACTGAAGGGTACCAGGTTTGATTCCAGTCAAGGGCATGTACCTTGGTTGTGGGCACATCCCCAGTAGGGGTTGTGCAGGAGGCAGCTGATCTATGTTTCTCTCATTGATGTTTCTAACTCTTTATCCCTCTCCCTTCCTCTCTATAAAAAATCAATAAAAATATATTTTTTTAAAAAAAAGAAAGAAAAATAGAAAGAATTTTGGAAGACTACGTTTCTAGGAATTTGTCCATTTCACCCAGCTTATCCAGTTTGTTGGCATATAGTTGTTCATAGTATTTGCTTAACATCTTTTGTATTTGTGTGGTACCATAGTTATATTGCCTCTTTCATTTTCAATTTTATTTATTTGGTTCCTCACTCTGTGTTTCTTGATGAGTCTGGATATGGGTTCATCAATCTTGTAATCTTTTCAAAGAACCACCTCTAGGATTTATTGATCTTTTGTTCTGTATTTTTCTCTCTCTATGTAATTTATTTCCACTCTGATCTTTATTATTTCTTTCCTTCTACTTCCTCTGGGCTTTTCTTGTTCTTCTCTTTTGAATTCATTTAGTTGTAGAATTAGATAGCTCATTAGTGATCTTTCTTGTATTTTGAGCTAGGCCTGTAGTTTATGAACTTCCCTCTCAGGACTGCTTTTGCTGTGTCCCATATGTTTTGGGTGGTTGTGTGTTCATTTTCATTTGTTTCCAGGAAGTTTTTAATTTCTTTCTTGATCTCATTAGCAATCCATTCATTGTTTAATAAAATGCTATTTAGTCTTCATGTATTTGAGTGTTTTTGAGGTTTTTTTTTTATTGTAGATGATTTCTAACTTTATGCCATTGTGACCTGAGCAGATGCTGGCATTTTATCAATCTTCTGGAATTTTTATCAACTTGTTTTATGCCCTAATATGTGGTCTATCTTTGAGAATGTTCCATGTACACTTGAGAATAATGTATATTGTGGTGATTTGGGGTGCAATGTCTTATAAATATCAGTTAGATCCATCTGATCTAGTGTGACTTTTAAGGTCTCTGCTTCCTTGTTGATTTTTGTCTGTAAGATTTATCCAGTACTGTCAGTGGGGTGTTAATCCCCCACTAGGATTGTATTGCTGTCAATATCTCCCTTAAAGTCCATCAAGAGTTTTCTTATGTACTGGGGTGCTTCTATATTGGATGCATATATGTTTACAAAAGTTATATTTTCTTATTGAATCTTTCCTTTTAGTATTATGATGTGGCCTTCTTTGTCTATTGTTATAGCCATTGTTTTGAAGTCTTTTTTGTCTGACATGAGTATTGCTACTCCAGTCTTCTTTTCCTTTCCATTTGCATGAAATATATTTTTCCATCCCTTCACTCTCAGTCTGTGTATATCTTTAGTTCTGAGGTGGGACTCTTGTAGACAGCATATATATGGATCATGTTTTCTTATCTACTCAGTCATTCTATGTCTTTTGTCTTGAGCATTTGATCCATTTACATTTAAGGCTATTATGGATAGGTATTTTTGATTGCCATTTGTATTTTGTTTATGCCTATGATCCTCTCTCGGTCCTTTTCTTCGTGGTAAACCCATCCCTTTATTTCTTGCATTGCTGATTTGGTGGTAATGTACCCCTTTAAACTTTTTATATCTGAAAATCTTTTTATTTTGTCTACAGTTTTAAATGATAACCTCACTGGACACAGTAATCTTGGATTCAGGCCCTTGCTTTCAATTACTTAGAGTACTTCATACCACTCCTTTCGCGCCTGAAGTGATTCTCTGGAGAAGTCAGTTGACATTCTAATGGGAACTCCTTTGTATGTAATTTTCTCTCTGTGTGGCTTGCTTCCCTTAAGATTCTTTCTTTGTCTTTAACATTTGCCATTCTAATTATGATGTGTCTAGGAGTGGGTCTCTTTGGGTTCATCTTGATTGGCACTCTCTGTGCCTCCTGAACTTGTGTTAAAATTTTCTTCACCAGGTTGGGAAAGTTTTCTGTCATTATTTCTTTAAACAGGTTCTCTGTTCCTTGCTCATCCTCTTCCAATTCTGGTATTCCTGTAATATGGATGTTGTTATGTTTCATATTGTCCCAGAAGTGCCTTTAGCTATCTTCCTGCTTTTTAATTAATTTTTCTTTTTGCTGCTCTAATTGGGTATTTATTTCTACCTTGTCTTCCAAATCACTGACTCAGTCCTCTGTTTCATCCAATCTACTTTTAATCCCTTTCAGTGTGTCCTTCATGTCAAATATATCATTCTTGATTTCTGTATGATTCTTGCTAATAGCCTCTAATTCCCTTTTCATGCTGTTGTAATTTGCACTAAGTTCCTTAAGCATCTTTATAACCATTGCTTTGAACTCTATGTCTGATAGGTTGCTTGCTTCCATCTCATTTATTTTATTTCTCTGTAGATTCCTCTTTTCTCTCATTTGGGTATTGTTTCTTTGTCTCTCATTTTAGCTCTTTTTGTATTTGCTTTCATGTATAAGATAGAACTGCTAAGCCTCCCAGTCTTTGTAGGATGGCCTTGTGTAGGTGTTTTGAGGTGTCCAGTAGTGTGGTCTTTTTGTTCATCTGAGCTGAATGCTCTAGGAATGCCCTTGTGTGTGTGGTTTGGGCTGTCCTATTGTAATTTGGACTGTATTGTTGATGTCCCGTGTGTGGCAGGGTTGACCCCTTTGACTTGCTGCCAATGAGGTTCAATCCCAATATCACTGTGCCAGTTGTCAAGCTGTCAGGGACTCCTTAACCCTGAGGCTGAGTCTGCCTTGAATCTCACACTTTGATTGACCCTGTTCTGAGCTATACTTCCTTCCCTCACAGAACTGGTCCTATAGGTGTCAGCTATAGGTGCTTGGAGTCCCATTCACTTTCAGCTGCTGCATTGTCTGGGTTGGTGTCTGTGGCAGTGACCCAAACTGATGTTTATGACTAATTAGATCAGGCAAGGACTCAAAGCCTCCCGAGAACCACTCTGCCTACAGAATGATTGGATTCAGTCTGAAGTAGCCTCAAACAATTGTCCACAGGTGGGGTGATAGGTTTTCTAATAGGAAGGGACAACTGCTTCTATCTGGATGTTAATTATTATTCATAGTCTTTTAATGCTCCCCAGAAACCACAGGTTGGAGCATGGGATTTTTCAATAGGATGGGTCAACTGTCTTTCCCAGAGACAAAAATGGCAGGATAGTAAATGTTTGCCTGAGAAAGATGACCTCTATTTTATGAGGGAAAGACTAAGCAGATGAAACCGTGGTGTCTGTCTTTTGAACTCTAACCTCAGATTCCCCAACCCTGAATCACATTCATACAGTTCCAGTCCACTTGCTCCCCTTCTGCCAGAGCCCAATGTGAATGGCTGCACTCAAGATGCGTGTATTGGCCCTTTAAGAGGTTGCCTGCATTTCCAGATGACTTTCCTTGGCAGAGAGCAACCCTGCTGTTTTTCACAGCCAGATGTTATGTGGCACCTTTCTCAATATTGGTGGTCTCTGCACTGAGGCCCAGGTGGGGGATTTGCTCCCAGAGTTCTCAGTAGCTAACCCCCACAGCTGAGATAACTCTCTGGAACTTCAGATGCTGTCTGTAGGAGCCTGGCCAGCTCTTTCATGCCTCCACTTTCCTACCAGTCTCTATGTGGTCTCCCCTTTCTGTCCTTGGCTATCAGATTTCTCTCCAGCTACTCTTCGGTTAATTATTCTGGGTGGGATTTTTGTTTGTTTGTTTTTTTGTTTGTATTTTAGTTGTAATTCAAGTTTGGTCCTGGGATCATTTCTGTGAGTTTCCTCTTATTCCGGTGACATCTTCTGTATCTGCTGCAATGGATTTAGATTGTCAAAACCAGGCTCAAGAATTGTTCCTACAGAAAGGCAGCTGATTTTTGGGAAATGAACCTGTGATAAAAGTCGCTCTTCCCTGCTTTCAGTTTCTTCTGAATTATGTTTCCAGGAAGTGTCATTTTCAGTGGCCTTAATTGACTTACAAGGTTGCTTTTTCTGGCTGGGCACCTTTAGATTACATCATTTTAAAAGCTAATTACTGTTCACCATATACTGGTATAAAGGATATATCTACACTAATAAAAGAGAAACATGGTAATTAGCATATGACTGCTACCCTTCCCATTGGCTAATCAGCATACCCTTATGCAAATTAACTGTCAGCCAGGATGGCGGCCAGCAGCCATGCACTGAAGCCAGCAGGGAGGCTTGCTTGCTCCAGTGACGGCAGACTCCAACGTTCCCCGCCTCACTTGCCGGCCTCTCACCTGCAACTCTAAGCAACTATGTACTATGTTGCAAATAAGAAGCTAAACAAAACCCCAGAAACCAGCCGGACTGGAAGCCAGCCGGACCGCAACTTTGTATCGATGTTTTCAGCAGCAAGGCCTCCGAGCTAAAGCTGGCCCAGAATAAAAAAAAAGAAAAAGAAAGAAAACAAGGAGCGGTTGGAAGCTTTAGTCACTCGCCAGCCGGAAAACAGCCCTCAGCCCCTCACCCAGACTGGCCAGGCACCCCAGTGGAGACCCCCACCCTGATCCAGGACACCCTTCAGGGCAAACCAGCCAGCCCCTACCCATGCACCCGGCCTCTATTCTATATAGTAAAAGGGTAATATGCCTCCTGGCTATGGGATCAGCTTGACAGGGGGCAGCACCCAAACCCCGTGATCACCCTGAGGCTCTGTGTGTGACAGGGGGTGAGGCCACAACCTCCATATCCGCCCTGCTCTGTGCCTGATAGGGAGGAGCTCCCCAATCCCCTGATTGCCCTGTGGCTCTGTGGGTGACAGGATAGAGCCATAAACTCTCCATCAGCCCTGCCCCGAGTGTGACAGTGGCGGCACCCCAACCCCCTTATCGGCCCTGCTCTGTGGGAGATAGAGGGTGGCGCCCTAACCCCCCTCCACGGGCCTTGCTCTGTGTGTGACAGGGTAGAGCCATAACCTCCCCATTGGCCCTGCCCTGATTGTGACAGGGTGCAGCGCCCCAACCCCCTGATCAGCCCTGCTCTGTGTGTGACAGGGGGTGGCGCTACAACCTCCCTATTGACCCTGCCTTGAGTGTGACAGGGGGCAGTGCCCCAACCCCCCAATCGGCCATACCCTGAGCGTGACTGAGGATGGCATCGCAACCTCCCGATCCGCCCTGCTCTGTGCATGATGGGGCGGCTCCCCAACTCCCCAATCAGCCCTGCTCTGAGCCCGACCAGTGGCTGCACCTAGGGATTGGGCCTGCCCTCTGCCACCTGGGAGCAGGCCTAAGCCAGCAGGTCATTATCTCCCGGAGGGTCCCAGACTGCAAGAGGGCACAGGCCGGGCTGGGGGACCCCCCCGCCCCGAGTGCACAAATTTTTGTGCACTGGGCCTTTAGTATATATATATTATACTTTACTATAGCTGAGGAATGGGAAATGATGATAAAAAGGTAAAATTGGAAGGGAGACAGAAAAAAATCATTATTTAAGAGGTCCAACAACTTTCTTTTTTTTTTTTTTTTTCCTCTTAAAGTATTACAAAGGGTATTACATAAGTATCCTTCCCCCCCCCCCCCCCCGCCCTTGACAAACCACTACCCTCCCTTACCCCCCAGTGTCTTATGTCCATTAGTTATGCTTATATGCATGCATACAAGTCCTTCGGTTGATCTCTTACTCCCCTCCCTCCTGCCCCCCAACTCTCTCTGGCCTTCCCACTGCAGTTTGACAATCAGTTTGAGGCAGCTCTGCCTCTGTATCTATTATTGTTCAAAAGTTTGTAATGGTCTTTATTATCCATGAATGAGTGAGATCATGTGGTATTTTTCCTTCATTGACTGGCTTGTTTCACTTAGCATAATGCTCTCCAGTTCCATCCATGATGTTGCAAATGGTAGGAGTTCCTTCTTTTTAACAGCAGCATAGTATTCCATCGTGTAGATGTACCAAAGTTTTCTAATCCATTCATCTACTGATGGGCACTTAGGCTGTTTCCAGATCTTAGCTATGGTGAATTGTGCTGCTATGAACATCTGGGTGCATATATCCTTTCTGATAGGTGTTTCTGGTTTCTTGGGATATATTCCTAGTAGTGGGATCACAGGGTCAAATGGGAGTTCCATTTCCAATTTTTTGAGGAACCTCCATACTGCCTTCCATAGTGGCTGCACCAGTCTGCATTCCCACCAGCAGTGCACAAGTGTTCCTTTTTCTCCACATCCTCTCCAGCACTTGTCGTTTGTTGATTTGTTGATGATGGCCATTCTGACAGGTGTGAGATGGTACCTCATTGTTGTTTTGATTTGCATCTCTCGGATGATTAGTGACTTTGAGCATGTTTTCATATGTCTCTTGGCTTTCTGAATGTCCTCTTTTGAAAGGTGTCTATTTAGATCCTTTGCCCATTTTTTGATTGGATTGTTTATCTTCTTTTTGTTAAGTTGTATGAGTTCCCTATAAATTTTGGAGATTAAGCCCTTATCAGATATGACGTTGGCAAATATGTTTTCCCACGAGGTGGGTTTTCTTGTTGTTTTGTTGATGGTTTCTTTTGCTGTGCAGAAGCTTTTTATTTTGATGTAGTCCCATTTGTTCAGTTTCTCTTTAGTTTCAACTGCCCTAGGAGCTGTATCAGTGAAGAAATTGTTTTGGCATATGTCTGAGATTTTGTTGCCTTTGTATTCTTCTAGAATTTTTATGGTTTCCTGTCGTACATTTAAGTCCTTTATCCATTTTGAGTTTATTCTTGTGTATGGTGTAAGTTGGTGGTCTAGTTTCATTTTCTTGCATATGTCTGTCCAATTTTCCCAACACCATTTATTGAAGAGACTATCTTGGCTCCATTGTATGTTCATGCCTCCTTTGTCAAAAATTAATTGAGCATATTGGTTCGGGCTAATTTCTGGACTCTCTATTCTATTCCACTGATCTATATGTCTGTTCTTGTGCCAGTACCAGGCAGTTTTGAGAACAGTGGCTTTGTAATACAGCTTGATATCTGGCATTGAGATCCCACCTACTTTGTTCTTTCTCAGGATCGTTGCAGCTATTCGGGGTCTTTTTTTATTCCAGATGAATTTTTGGAGAGTTCGTTCTAGATCTTTGAAGAAGGCCATTGGTATTTTAATGGGAAGTGCGTTGAATGTATAGATTGCTTTGGGTAGTATGGAAGAGGTCCAACAACTTTCATTGTCATTTTCCATAGCAAATGTATGGCACTTTGCTAGCTATTTATTTATTTATTTATTTATTTATTTATTTATTATTTTTTATTTGTTTTCAGCATTAAAATCTTTTAAAAAACAGGCTGGTAATTTAAAGAAGCTGTCAGTTGGCCTATTTTTAGGTCCGAATGCATGGCCAGGAATAATCAGTTTTGGCAGTCCTAATTCATATTTTCACAGTAGTCACAAGGAGTTTATTAAAACAAATTGTCCTGTCACTTTTTTCTACACAGAGTCCTAAAGCATTAAAAGCTTGCATACTTCACACCATGGCTGCAAGATCCTACAGATTCTGACTCCTGCCTGGCCCTCTCATCATCACATGTTATTTCACAACTCTTCACCAAATAGGACTTTTGTGCACAAACTCTCCTCTGTCTAAAACTCTCTTCCCTCACATTTTCCCCAGTTGTTTACTGAAAATTTATCTTAACTTTATTTTCCCAAGGAAGTATTTCTGAATGAGTAGTCCAAATTCATTCTCCATTCTTACTCATAGCACTCTGTATGATTACTTTACAATGCCTATTAGGCATTCAAATATTACATTTATTTGTATAACTTGTTTTAATGTCTTCTTTCTGTTATAGAAATAATGCATGAACACAGGGACCATGTCTGCTGTGCTGATGATAGACTCCTCAATGCCACCCCAATGCTCAGCCATGGTCAGTGGTCTGTACATATGCATTGAGTGATTGATGCAGTCATGTTTAAAATGACCCATTTGATATCATCCAAGATTTTACTTGAGGTTTTTTTCTGCACTGTAAACTTGCAAATATATCAAACTTCATCCACATGCAGAAAATATGAACTATGTAGGTGAGCTCTTGTCAATACTGTATTTGTTTCTATCATCCTTATTATTACAATTATCATTATGATCACCATCACCATCTGTATTAGGTTTGCCTTTGATTGTTCTCTCATTCAAAAAAGACACTATTTCTAAGTAAGAAATGTATTATGCAAAGCCAATAAAATTTTTGGTTGTGCTAAAATTTGCTTTGTGTTGCCGAAACCAGTTTGGCTCAGTGGATAGAGCATCGGCTTGCAGACTGAACGGTCCCAGGTTCGATTCCAGTCAAGGACATGTACTTGGGTTGCGGGCACATCTCCAGTGGGAGATGTGCAGGAGGCGGCTGATCGATGTTTCTAACTCTCTATCAATCTCCCTTCTTCTCTGTAAAAAATCAATAAAATATATTTTTTTTAAATTTTGCTTTGTGTTAACATTAAGGATTTGGATTTTATTCTGAATTAAATTATTTACTTACTATCATTCTAAAAAAAAACAAAAACAAAAAAACCACCTTCAGCAGTTTTGCTTAGTGAATAGAACATTGGCCTACCAGATTCCATTCTGGTAAAGGGCGTTTTCTGCATTGCAAGCTCCTCCCTGGCCCAGGTCCTGGTTGAGACTCCTACAGTAGACAAATAATCCATGTGTTTCTCTCACAAAAATGTTTCTTTCTGTCTTTCCCTCCCTCTTCCACTCTCCTTAAAAATCAATGGAAAAAAAATAACCTCAGGTGAGGCTTAATAACAAAATTAAAAAATTAAAATTTTTAACAAAGTAATACATACTTCTTTACTCATTAATAAAGCTACAACAACAACAAAACTGAGACCTGATGAAGTATCAGTGAGTCAGTGGTTTGGATCATGCTGCGTTTAAATTTTCAACAGAGAGACAGGCAGGTTAAACTGTTTTGAGATAAAGAAAACATCTTCCTTAGGCACTGTTATGTGGCCCCTTCTTCCATACTGTTCTCAGCCCTTATGTCTGTTTAGACTCTGGAATACCTATTATGAGATTGGGATGTGATTGAATAGACACAGTTTCGTGGTTCTGGATCAATAGTTCCTAAAGGTGGTGATTTGGCCCCAGCTGACAGTTAGTAATGACTGGAAACATATTTTGTTGTCACAACTGGGTTGTTCAGAACACATGCTGTGGCATCTTGTGTTTAGAGGACAAGGCTGCCTGTTGAACATCCTAAAATGCCCAGGCAGCCACACATCAAAAAAAAATTTTGCAGCCCAAAATGTCAAGTGTGCTGGGGCTGAGAAATGTTTTGTGAAGCAATGAAGAGAATGAACTTTTGCATGCAACAAGGATGACTGTCACAAACAAAACATTGAGCAAAGGACTCAGAAAAGAGTACATGAAGTTGTGTCATATGAAGTTAAGACAGACTAAACTTTGCTTGGTGATAGAAGGCAGAGTAGTAGTTAATCGTGGGTAACTAGAAGTAGAAACATTACTGGGATTCAAGTAATGCTTTATATTTTTATCTGGGTGGGAGTTGCAAGGATGCATTTATTTGTAAATAATAGGTACTTGTGTACTAAAGTCTCCTGTAGACTTTGAACTTCATCTGCAACTTTTTCTCTTCCTAGCCTTCAGACTAGAAATGGAACATCAGCTCTCCTGAGCCTGCTGGCCCACCTTGTAGGTTTGGGACTTGATAACCTCCGCAATTTTTAGAGCCAGTTCCTTTCAATAAATTTCTTTCTATATGCATGCACATCGTATTAGTTCTGGGTTTCTTGTATTGTTTTGTTTTCTTGTTTGTTTGTTTGTAGAACTCTAACTGCAACACATGGTCAAATTTTGGAATTAACAATAAACATTTCACCTTAAGAAACTTGCCATTACAAATTTAATTCTATGCCTATCAGTTTCTTTTTTGTATTGTGAGCCCTTCTTCTATAACCCTACCTGAATGCTCTTGAACCTCAATGAAGTATAAATCCATTGTCCTCACCACTTATCAAATCTCCCATCTTCCTAGATTCCTTTGTTCTGAACTACATCCTCTCCTACAAACACATGTAATGCAATTTTCAGCTCCCTTCTAAATTGTGCCATGCCAGCATGGCCAAGAGTGGACCTGAGGAGTGGCAGTGAAGTATTAAAGATGACAGACAAGAGAATACAGCTGGGGTTTGGTAGATCTCCCGTGCCTGAATGAGGACACAGAAAAGATCCAGCCTGCAAGATGAGGCTTTATTTTATAGTCAAAGCAAAACAAGGAAGTTGTCAACATGGTTACAATGTTCTTGTGAGTTTCACCTTGTTTTGGCAGCACTTCTTGCACCTCCTACAGCCCATTAGCTACCTAGGAAGGAACTAGGGAAGGCTATAAGTTTAAAATTAATTATGCTAAGAGGGCTCAGCCCTCCAATCTGGGACTTGTTTGTGTCCCTGCCACAGGTCAATCTGAAGCTTGACCCTGTAGCTGCTTCCTACATCTCCCCCTTTTTTGTTTTTAAGCTACTATAATAAAAGTAAAAGTTAAATATCAAGAACAAAAGGCAAAAAACAAACTATAAACATGTTAACATTTTACGACTTGAATGTCTAAAACAAAACTCTGGCTATTAAAATAATAACAAAACAATGTCAATGCAACACAGAAATAAGAGAGAAATAAAACTACACACATGTTAACATTTTCAGCTACAAAATGAAAGTTTCTTTTGCTGCTGGTGTATATTTCCTGAGTCCTCTGACTTGGCTGCACAAGACTTTAAGAAGACTGCCAGATAACCAATGCTAGCATAGCTAGGAACATCATTGAGGAAGCAGTTTCCACTTCTTACTTTTTCACCGTCTGCTGGGCTTCAGTAGTTAACTTCTTCAGCTGACCACATGTTGGCCCTTTGGCCCCTTGAGGAGCCTTCATTTTCTTCTCCTTCTGCATTGCTGTCATCATGGCAACTCACAGTCTTTTGAACAAAGGGACAAAGAGCTTCTTTGGGTCCATTTTGGTGATGCACATAACACTCTGGCACCCAAATTGGCTGTGCTGCTCCTTCTGGAATGATACAGAACACAACCTCCTCCCACATCTTTACTGGGTCTGGTAAAACTCTTGTCTGCTTTGCTCTTCCTTCCACTGGGCTAACTCGGCAGAGGCTATTGCACTGGAGGTCCAATGCCTTTCAGTGGCTGTACAACTCTCTTCATCATAAATAAAAAAATTTAACATATAACATCCTTATCACCCTTTTGGTTTTTGTAATTGCTTTTTAAGAGTAGATTGGCTCTTTCCGCTATTGCCTGATCTTGAATTTGTGCTATTTTTTTCTGGTAAGACCTGATTTATAGTATTAATTGTTTGTGCCATTACTTAATTTCTCCAGTATAGTCCTGATCTATTACCCCAGGGAGAACTTCAAACCCTTTCAATGTTAAACTACTTCTCCCTAAATTTAGTCCCATGATGCCTGAGGGAAGGGGACCATACACTACCATGGAAATGGCCTGAGGCCCCATCTCTGGGGTTATATCGAGAGGTGGGACTGAGGTCCAATCCTGTGCTTCCCGAGGTGGCATGGTAAAGGTTTCGAATGGTTGGCTTTGGGACTGAGCCAGCTGGAAAGGCTGCAGTGGGGTTAAGAATAAGGCCCTTAATGTTTGGTGGGGCCGAGGCTGGCCTGGCTTGAAGTTTCCCTGCCTAGGGGGCATTGGATTATCATCAACATCAGTCTTGGAGCGGCATTCATTTACCCAATGCTTTCCTCTCCTGCACCTTGGACATAGTCCAGGCTTCTTGTTTCAATTCCCTGTAGCCTTTGACTTCCATTTCTAGCATTACAGTCTTTAGCAAAATTCCCTGGTTTACCACAGTTAAAACATCCCCCTTTCTTTTTCTGCTGACCAATGAGTGACATCTTTTTAAAAATATATTTTATTGATTTTATACAGAGAGATAGAGAGCTAGAAACAACGATCACCTGCCTCATGCACATCTTCCACTGGGGATATGCCCACAACCCAGGTACATGGCCTTGACCGGCATCGAACCTGGGACCATTCAGTCCACAAACGCACACTTTATCCACTGAGCCAAACCAGTTTCTGCGAGTAGCATCTCCTTTAATGTGGCAGCTAATACCACACCCTGAATGTAGGCTGGTCCAATTTCAGCACAAACACAGATAAAATACTTCCATAATATGTAATCTCCTGGTGAGAGACAAGCCTCTGCACAACTTTAAGCCTCTGGTAACCTTCCACTATCTGTCTTACTTCCCCTGCTACATACACTTATCTCAATTTGCTAATTTAAATCAGTCTGAAATAGGTTTACCTTCTAACTTTATTTGTCCTAGGGTGTGAACAGTAAATGACACTAATTGAATTTCTGCTATCATTCTTTTTGAGTATAGAGACTAAGCTTTGGTTAGGGAGGTAAAATTCACATTATTTACTTTTAAGTGTCCTTTGTTTAGGGAAGATAGGACTTACTATCTTCCCTAAAATACCTAGATATTTAATAATATTTATTATTTAATTTAGCAATGTTCTAAAGTCTTTAAGTTACCAAGGACTTGGGAAAATTTTGTATAGGCATGTCAAAAAGGCAGGGGGAGGAGCAACAAGGCCCCTAGCCTCTTGAATGTAAAACTGCCACATTTTTCCTTAGAGATAACATCTAAGGTTGCTGCTGCAGCTTCCCTGGGACTGGCCTTTTCCTCCAACAGAGAGTAAAGCCAGTCTCCTCTTGAGTGACTGGACTTTTATTGTTAATACATTTGTAATTATTACTGAAAAAGCTTTATTACAAATTCTTTCATTTAATTATGTATATTTTGCCTTAACAACTTTGAGATTTTAAAGCCAATTATTATTATCCAAGGCATTTTCTTTCGTAAATTCTGTAACAGAAATAATTTACTGACTTTCAGTGGCTTTCATGTTAAAGTATTATTATATTTTATTTCTTTATTTTATTATATTTCTTTTATTTTTTTAATTATATTTTATTGTTTTTTTTACAGAGGGGAAGGTAGAGGAATAGAGAGTTAGAAACATCGATGAGAGAGAAACATCTATTAGCTGCCTTCTGCACACTCCCTAATGTGCCTGTAACCAAGGTACATGCCCTTGACCAAAACCTGGGACCCTTCAATCCGCAGGCCTAAGCTCTAGCCAATGAGCCAAATTTGTTAGAGCTATTTTATTTTATTTTATTTCATTTTATTTTTTATAAAAACATGAGTGCCCCAGGACCTGTGAGGCAACATTGGAATGTGCTCTATTATTATTCAAGAACTACCCATTATTATGGAAACACTAATCTTGTTGCCTAAACCCAGCCTGTATATTTTCCTTGTGTCATTTTGGCCATCTTTGAAAGAAAAACAGTCTTGGGTTTATTCTATAGCATCCATGAAGAGATAGGGCTCAGTCCAAGAGCCATCCAAAATCAGGCAGGGCATGCCTTCTCTTATGCTAGGCTTTTTCTCTTCATGGGTACAGAAATCCCAGACGCATCCCTAAATTGTGAGAAATGTCTCATCTCTCCAAATTTCAAATAATGGACTGGGAAATAAAAACATGGCAAAAATGAGACTTTTAATAACACTCCAGAGAGTGGGCGTCCATTTTACAGGATCACCAAAAACCTATGAATTAATGGGCTGGTGCTTTTTTTAGTTACTTCCCTCTGTCTAGGGGATTTTCTTAGAACCTGTATTATTAACCACGTGTACCGCTCATATTCTTTCTCTCCCCATTCCCACATTCTGTTTCCTCTGGGGAAATTTAGTAATGGTCTGGCCATCTACTGTTCTTTAAAATTAAATGAAAGGCATGATTAATAGACTAACAATAAACAAATTAAACCAAACAACCAAGAAAAATAAAACAACAATCAACAGACAAGTGCCCATAACACATAGAAAATACTTAATAAATCAGAGTTCTTTTCATGGATCTTTCAGATGTTTTTTATAGTGCCTGGGACTTACAGCCACAATGCAGCCTAGATCTCAACCTCTTGCTCACGGATCTTATCATATTCTGCTCTCCATAGCATTAACTGGCATCTAAAGTTATTTTTGGTAAAATCTGTCTGTCCCAAAGCATAATATGGTAATTTTACAGACTTTTGATCTTCAATATGAAGTGGGCATAATGCAGTTCAAACAAGAACACACATAGTTAAAGATGACAAGAGCACTTGTTTTCTTTGAGCCTGATTTAAGAGACTGCCTTTTGACATTTTAGACCAGCCATGGGCAAACTACGGCCCGCGGGCCGGATCCGGCCCATTTGAAATGAATAAAACTAAAAAAAAAAAAAAAAAGACCGTACCCTTTTATGTAATGTTTACTTTGAATTTATATTAGTTCACACAAACACTCCATCCATGCTTTTGTTCTGGCCCTCCAGTCCAGTTTAAGAACCCCTTGTGGCCCTTGAGTCAAAAACTTTGCCCACCCCTGTTTTAGACACTTAAGAATTTGCATTGTTTTAGAGATCCCTTTCCTGAAATCCTGAATTTCCCATGTTTTCTGCCTAGCCAATACTAAACTGCGCTCTTTATCTTGCTTTGTGCTTTATGCACGTGCTTCACTGTAGTGCCCTTTCACCTTGCCATTGTAGTTCCCCTGTACTCAGGCCCCACATTGGGCAACACAAGTACTCTGCCAGCACAGCCAAGGGTAGACCTGGGGAGGGGCGGTGACAAGAGAAGACAGACAAGAGAATACATTTAGGGCTTGGTGGCTATCCTATGCCTGGATGAGGACACAAAAAAAGATCCAGCCTTCAAGCTGAGGCTTTATTTTATAGTCAAAGCAAAACAAGGAAGTTGTCAACATGGTTACAATGTTCTTGTGAGTTTCACCTTGTTTTGGCAGCACTTCTTGCACCTCCCACAGCCCATTAGCTACCTAGGAAGGAGCTAGGAAGGGCTATAAGGTTAAACTTAATTATGCTAAGCGGGCTCTGCCCTCCAAGCTCAGACTTGTGTGTAGCCCTGCCACAGGTCAGTCAGAGGCTGGACCCTATAGCCACTAGCTACACTAAGAGTCACCTTGTCCAAAGTTTTGACTCTTCTTAGGGTGTTCATCATTCCATGACCGATCTCTTAAAAACTAGGTGAAAGGGAAGAACTACTGAAGACCGGAGTTCTCTGTTGAAATGGGTGAAGCAATTTTTAAGACTCTAGATAAACTTCCCTTCCTTCCCAGTCCCATTTCCTTCCACATCTTTTCATAAGTGCTCTTTCCAGTAGTGTTCCCTAGTAAAAATTTTACATACCAATTTCAGTCACAGAATTTGCTTTCTAGGGAATTCAACCAGCAGTAGACTATACCCACAGAGGTCTGAAAAATAAGTTTCTGCAAAGGGATTCAACATCTAAGTAACAGGCTGCCTGGATGACAGGGACCCCACGAGTGCTGGTAAGTGTGTCATACATAGACCTTTGCATAGGGTAGGTATGCAAATATTAATCATTACACTGGTGCTGTTCGCTGTTAGTGCCTCAGTTTGATCATCTTACAAGGCCTTGCATCCATCCTGCTATTGCTGTGGATGTTGGTTGCTAAAAAGCTCACAGCTGCTCTTTCCTTTGGAGAATTTCCCTTAGCACCATGGTAGCTGCTCTGCTCAAGATGGATGGCCCACATACAGTGCCTGATGTGGTACAAATGTCTAGCACTTTGCTTCAAAGAGGGACAAATGCTCATGCTGTTTGTGCTACAGAAATCCCAGTGGATCAGCTTGAAGCCATTTTTTCCCTGCTACCATAGCCTCATTTCATTTCTATTTTCTTGACCTCTCCCTCTTCCCTTGTATTGAAAGCACGCCCTCAATACATCACATGAACACAAACCCATAGTCAAGGCTCTGCTTCTAGAGAATCTGACATAAGACAACTAATCCTGCTTTGTGGTTTGGTACAGGCAAAATTCATGTGATGTTTCTTAGTGTGCCTTACAATAAAGCATATTCTACTATTGTTGGGTGTAGGGTACTCCATTCATACATTAGGCCAAAGTGATCATCATGGCTTCAAAATATTTTCTAGCTTTATTTGAAATTTTACTTCTTTTTTGTGTGACTTACTTAGATATATGAAAATCATTTCTAAGTCTCCTGGTATAGAAATAGAAAACTTTCTCGGTTCTTTAACTGATTACATTATAAATGGCAATATTTAGATTTAAATCATGAAACCCAAAATTACTTGCCTTAATCTCCTGAAAACAATACAAGAACCTTATAATACCTGATCTATGACTAGATTCTTTGTGAATTATTTTATGTTGATTTTATCTGCTCTTTTCTAATTCCAGAGTATATTACTATGATTTTTTACGCAGTCAATATTTATTGTCTCACATATCTATTACATTTTTGGATCTCATTCCCTTTCATAGTGCAGACATTATAATTAGGCTATCTTTGTTTTTGACTAAAGTAAAATATTTAGAACATTTTCAGACTTTTTCAAGAAAAACTTTGCCCAAATATAAATTTTGTACCTATTTTTGACAGTTATTTTTTCTCACATACATTTAGGTTGACAATTATATTTCACTAACTTACACTCTCTCTTTCTTGCACTATTGTTTAACTACCCTTATTATAAAAATCATGAGAGCTCCTCCCAACCCTTTCCACCATGTGAAGACACAATAAGAGGGCAGCCCTCTGAAATCAAGGAGAGAATTCTGACCAAGAACCCCTAATGTTCGCATGCTGATCTCAAACTAACAGCCTCCAGAACTAGAAGAAATAAATATTTGCTTTCTAAGACACACAAAAATGGTACCTTTTTATAGCAGCCTGAGCTAAAGCAAACCATGATACTGATGGCATTTAAGTGCCAAAACCTGGCCTCCATGTGACAAGGTTTACCATCCCCAACTCCACCGGGCCATCCATTTCTGCAGTGGTACATGTCTCTTTACCCTTCCTTATAGCATAGAGGCCACCACTGCACTTTTAAGGATATAAAATCTCTCTTACCAATGCATGTTCTTATGTTTGGTAATTTGCTTCTAACAGCTTAGAAGTATAATTCAGGATAGGAATCAGAAGTTACTCTAGCTGAGATTTCCAAGTGAGACAGGAAAGTATATGTCTTAGTTTTGAAGCAAATATAATGGATTGAGAACCAGTCCTATAAGGAAATCAGATGAGGATGCAAATGTTATACCTTGTATACTTTTATTTAAGCTGAAACCTCTAATTTTGCAGGCTTGTGTCATTTCTAGAAGTGGTGAGAACTTTCATGATCTAATAGCCAGTTTTTACATTTTCTTGTTATTGTCATTATCAGTGTTACACTTTACATTTTCTTTGTTATTTATTTATTAATGATTGGAGGCCTGGTGCATGAAATTCGTGCATTGGGAGAGGAAGGGGATTGTCCCTCAGCGTAGCCAGCACCATTTCCAATCTGGGACTCCTTGAGGGATATCCAACTGCCGGTTTAAACATCTCTTTCACAATACAGAACTGCTGGCTCACAACCACTTGCTCACCTGCCTGCCTGCCTGGTTGCCCCTAACCACTTCTGCCTACCAGCCTGATCACCCCCTAACCACCCCCATTCCAGTATGATCGATGCCTAACTACTCCCCAGCCAGCCCAATTGCCGCCAACTGCCGTCCCCTTCAGGCCTTCCCCCTTCAACTGCCCTCCCCTACAGACCTGGTTACCCCAAACTGCTCTCTCCTGGAGGCCAGTTTGCCCCAACTGCCCTCCCCTAAAGGCTAGGTTGCCCCCAACTGCTCTCCCCTGGAGGCCAGGTTGCCCCTAACTGCCCTCCCCTGGGGGCTAGGTTGTCCCAAACTGCCCGCCCCTGCTTGCCTGATTGCCCACAACTGCCCTCCCCTGTTGGCCATCTTGTGGCAGCCATCTTGTAACCACATGGGGGTGGCCATCTTGTGCGATGACATGATGGTAAATTTGCATATTACTTCTTTATTATGTAGGATTTTTTTTACAGTATTCAGAAGAAAGAGTATATAATGAAAAGCAAGTGATATGCTTACCGTGATCCCACCAACTTCTCCAGAGTAGGAACTGATATTTTTTTAGGGCTTCCATAGGTGTTCAGTGTATACACATATGTATGATTGCAAACAGTAATTACATTTTTTCCAGTATACACATTATACACTTCTTGTGTTCCTCTTTTTTTCACTTTACAATGTATTTTCAACATTGTTGTATATTTATAAAAATAGAGTTGAATTCTCTCTTTACTGGTTGCATAATATTCCAACATGTGCACATGTTAAATTATATTACCAATTTATATCGATGAATATTTTAGTAGTTTCTAATTTTTTGTCATTAAGAGCAGTAAGTCAATGAATTGTTTGTAAGTATATTTATTTAAACATGCATATTTCATAAAGTAAATGCTATAACAAAGCATAGGAGCATTAATTCAATCTAATGAGGGATAGGCATTGATATTCTTTAGTAAGCACCTTTTTTTGTTTCATTGGGTGAAAAAACTTGAAAAGAATACACACTAAAAACAAGCCATAGCATATATCCACATTCTATAATTTTTTTCTAAGGAAAATTATTTCTTTTTTAAGGAGCCTATGCCTCTCAAAATATCACTAACAACTTTACCAGTATTACACAATACTGACAAGACATCTATGGCTTTTTCAATCCAGGAAGTATTATCCTTTTGAGCAGTATCAATCTTATTTCTCAAATGATTGATCTCTGCATTCATCAGTTCAGATTTATTTTTAAATCCTTCTTTAAGCAGATCTTCTTGAACCTAAAAAAAAAAAAAATGAGAAGAAAAATAAAATATTTTAAATTCCCATGTTTTCCAAGAATTTCATTTTCTATTTAAGAACTCTTTCCTTTCATTCTTAAAATTGTTCTCTCTTATACAATCAAGGATAATTTTGCAATAAGGAATAATCCTGTCTTGGACATAAACACTGAAAGAAAGCTTAGTTTACAGTCTTACAAATATTCACATATCTATAGGGTTTTGCTAGGACAGCCTGGCACTAGGACAAATGTAATGTGTGCCAGTCACAATGTCAGTTGAGAAGTAACCTTGGTCTGCTGGCACCAATTCTCAGTCCCACTTGGAATAATGTGGCCAACAAAATGCAGAAATAATGGGAAATTATACATTGAGCTGGAACCTTATTATAAACACGTACAGATAGCCAATCAGAAATGCTTCCTCTGCCATAAGATAACTTGGGTAGACTCTCCATACCTAGCAACAGTGCAGCAAATTTAAAACTATCATATCCCTGTAATTTTAAACTGGAATTTCGGATAATTTATTGTCAGCAGAGGTCTACCTTAGAGTCTTTGGATGGTAGCAGGGTTCGTGATAATAGGCAATGATCTTGGTAAAGCAAACCAGTTGGTGTTCATCTTAAATACATGTGTTTCAAATAACTGTTTATTCAGGCAAAATAAATCATTTTAAAATAACCCAAAATCACACCTCAGAACCTATTTATATGGTCCAAATATTCAGAAGTGAGATGCTTGTCCTGACCACTCCACAGTGTATGCACAGAGTAGATTTCAAAGATACTTTTTACAAAGAAAGGGAACAAAGGGAAGATTCAAGGTATTAACAAATCACAAGTAGTAAATGGCAATGGTGTTTCCTCCATGGTCTTGCTGTACCATTCTCCATCCACCTGAGGTACCAGGACAATGACCATGGAGCACTACTGAGGCCATGGCAGGACTTACCTTCAATTTATGCTCCAACATCATATTCTGCTCTCTTACTATAGTCTCTCTGTCCCTCTCCATCTTCTCCTTCAGTTGCAATATATTTTCCTCAAGACTCTTCTTCTGTGCCTCCATCTGCTGCTGCTGCTCCTGTAGTTTCTGTCTCAGCAACTCCTGATCCTTCTCAATTGCCTCCTTCTTGGCCCGCTCCGCTGCCCCAGGGAGGTTTGACAGAGGAAAGAAAATTAAGTGAGGACTAATCTCTACCCTCCTGAGCTCTGAGAACAAAACAAACTGGAAGGGGAGGTGAGAAGACTCTGAACTGCTCCCTTGCCACACCATCAAGAGCTCATAGCAGAGTGTGATAAGAAAGGCCCTGGCTGGCTGATGTGCCCTGGTGTTTTCAGAGTTAGAGAGTATGTCCCACAGAAGGAGAGAAAGCTCCTTGTGTCAGGAGGTTTTGTTCTCACAGCTGTCAAAGGACACTGCAGGTACCTGCCACCCATTGTGAGCCCAGCCCTGCCCCTTACCTGCCATGGCCTTCTCTCCATCCGTGAGAGCTTTGTCTGCCTGCAGGATGGAATTCTCTGTTGCTGCCTGCGACTGCAGGAACCTCTGGAGAACCTCATGTGCCTGAGGGGACAAGAAGGAACAAAGAACTTCAATTTCCACTGGGAAGAATAGGCTTCAAAAAACAATGTCCAGGTTATTTTTTCTTCCTGACTAAAACTGCACCATGTCTCCGCACAGTTTCCAATCTCATTAGAGAGACCAGAAGCTCTTCATACCCCTGGAGTCTCTCCCCTAGTGCTACATTCTACTGTTCACTCTACATTCCAGCCAGAGAGAACCATGTTCAGTTCTACACAACCACTGTCTCTGGTGCTTTTGTATAGTTGCCTTCCAGGGAGAAATGTTATCTCCAATTAGTGTTGTTGTTCTCCTCTGTCACTTGCTGGCTGTTCCGTTGAGCAAATCATTTTATCCCATCTCTGCCTCTCAGTTCAGATATGTGAAATGTTCTCAAAAGGTATAGATGCCTCTTAATGCTACTTGAAGGATAACATTAAAATTCTCAGGGAGGAACTCAATATTATGTCTTAATAATAAGAGTTCAATAAATATGAATTGCATTATTATCACTATTATTTTATTATTATTGGTTGGTACCACCACCTCTATAGCCAACTATCTCAGATTCATAAGTATTTTAACGCTGTATGCAATTATGGATATGTTTGACTTCCTTTTCTCTTTTGATCAGCTTTGAATACATAAATTCTGACTTTAACTTGTAAATTGTTTGCCTTTGACTCACTGAATGTTATATTGTTGGATGGAAAAGGATTGTTTCTTTTCTGTCTTTTATGGATTTCAGAAATCCATATTCTTTTCTGAGAATGGACATTGTGACTCTCTTTAGGAAGAAAGACCAAATTATGGGCCTTTCATGCTAAAACAGTCATGATATCTCCATGCTCCCATATTACCCACAACTGATGCTGTGACCGATTTCCAGGAGACCCCCTTGACTTTAATCTGTAAGATCCCTATGCTCCCCTTAGTCCTCACCTTCACTCCTTTCCTGGGCACTTGCCAGTAGTCCTGTTCAAGCCTTTCCTTTGTTTCCATATAGAGCTTGTGACCACCAGGAACAGAGAAAATACCTGCTGAAATACCTTCCATTAGGGACTTGGAAAGCTGCTCTAGTTTTTCCTGGCAGTATTTAACAGATGCCTCTTCATTCTGCAGCAAGATCTTATCCTGCTTATCCTTTATGATTTCCTGAAAGGGAAGTATAGAGGGCTGTCACCAGGAGAAAGGAACAGAGGAGAAAAAATTCCAAATAACTTGGTGGAAGGAAGTCTAGCTGTGGTCTTCATGAGAAAAGCATTCTGTTCGAGAATGACACAGAATAAAACAGGAATTACAAGACTTCCTTTACTCACAACCCTGAAAATTCCATGTGAGGCAGGGGAAAGTTTCTAACCCCCTTAGGTCTCAGGTTCTTCATCAAAAATGTTGGTGTTGAGTCCTGACCGATTTGGCTCATTGGATAGAGGGTTGGCCTGCGGACTCAAGGATCCCTGGTTCGATTCTGGTCAAGGGCATGTACCTTGGTTGCAGGCACATCCCCACTAGGGGCTGTATAGAAGGCAGCTGATCAATGTTTCTCTCTCATCAATGTTTCTAACTCTCTATCCACCTCCCTTCCTCTCTGTAAAAAATCAATAAAATATATATTTTTAAAAAATGTTGGTGTTGAATTCCCTTATCTCTATGGCTCCTTGCAATTGTGAATTTTGTTAATTTCATCTTCAATGACACAAGGAAGCAATAAGGAGCCATAGCAGATGAAAATAGCCTGGTATGAGGGTCTGTTAAGAGAAATTTGGTTCCTGGGAATGGAAGATTGTTCTCAAAAAGCATCTAAAGAAGGAATGACTTTTGGGTATTCAGGGCAGGCTTGACTTCAATGTAAGTATTCAGTTCAGAAAGATGTCTATGCTAATTATGCATCAGAGACCATATAAATTTTTACATAAAGTACCTGGGGAGAGGAAGAAGAAAATGCAGTCTTTTTAAATTGCATCCCTCATATGAATCCAGACCACTCTATCCATGACTGAGAGGAGGACTGGGGTCAGAAAAGTTCCTCTAGGCTACCTTTTTAATGAAAAGGTCTCAAAGGGTAAATAAATACTAAGATACAGTACCACAAGATTCTTCTGGAACACTTGGTTGTCATCCTTGAAGGAGTGCTCCATGAAGATTGCAATGGCTTCCTTCTCACAGGCTGCGTGCAGGTCCAGCAGCTCCTGCAGCGTCTCTGTGGGGAAGCTCACTCTCTGTGCCATCTGCTCGCTGTAGTGGTTGGCTGCCTTCTGAACGGCCCCAGAGTTCTCAAGCTGGGCCAGTGTTGTAACCGCATTCTCCAAACAAGGCACTGCACCACTGTTGATGGCATCCACATAAGTCACCACCAGAGTCCTTAGCCCTAATAAGCCAGGAAATTTAAGGGATAAATATCAGTTTATCACTCAACAGCATCTATGATTTGGAGACTAAATTTCTAAATCTCTCTATATGTCTGTCTCTCACAACCAACACACATATGTGTGCACGCATGCACACACAAACATACACACACACACACACATACAACTTCCATCTACTGCTATTGGTATATGCAGTTAGTTAGATATTAACAAGATACCAGGGAGCTACTGGAATTAGTCATCTGTTAAAGCCTGATTAAATAGAAAAAATAGCCTTACAATCACCCTGGGGAGTCCACCCAACTAACTAGGATGGGAGAAAAACGGCACAGAGAGAATTCCTTTACTAAGTACCTGTGCAATAGGAGCCAAATGACCAAGCAAAACAATGAAGCATGTGCAATAGGAGCCAAAATGTGGACCATAAGTGGGGGAGGGCATAAAACCAGGAAAATGGGGGGAAAGATTGCATGGGGGAAGGGCACAAGTCCCGAAGAAAACAGGAAAGAGATTGGATAGTTTTAAAGAAAGCTTGACCTTTCCCAAACCCAAATATATATGGGGAAGGTTCACAAATACCTCAGGGCAGTAGCTGCCCTCTAGCCTGCCAGCTCTCCGTCTCCCTGAGAGTCTACTTTGCTTTTCACTTTAATAAACCTTGCCATTATGGCATAAAACTCCTCCTACATAAGGGTCCCTCAAATTCCTTTCACACAACACCACAGAAGAACATATTTCCACTAGTAACACTATTGTCTCATTGACTCTAATTTGTATGTTTCTTTAGACCACAAGGCTAACATAATTCAATACATTCCTTTATCTAACATACTAAAAGATATCTGGAAAACACAATTTCTCATTGAAAATTTTACAAGCAAATTACTTACAGATGAGGCAGGGTAAATGTGATCCTATATTTTTCTGAATAATAAAGCTTCCTGTAAATTTTCAGAGCTTTATGGGCTCAGGTGCATTGTTAAATTGTTCTAAATCCCCAACATATCTTTTGTATTCTCCTTGGAAATCTCATTCATTATAAATAACCTCAGTTAAGGAAATAATGTATTCTATTTTTCTACCCAGTTAGTGATTCCTTTTGAGTGGATGTTTTATTAGTATGGATACTGCAAATTTTGCTGTCAATGGTTGTAATTTTAGAGAGAAATTTATAAACACCCAAAAGTATGACAAGTATACATGTGTCTGCATTGAGTATGAATATTTGTAGACCCATAATTCTATGTAGAATCAAACACAAATCCTGGAGAACACATCCTATAATATATTCAACAAATATCAGGCCCCACAAAATGTGAAATAGAGACTCACGTTTCCCAGTGACTGTGATTCCCTCCCTGAGGGTCTTGGTCCTGGCCTGGGTGAGGATGTAAGAACAGAAATTCTTTGTTTGTTCCTTGAATTTAGGATTCAGTTGGTATTCTGAAACCTTCTCAATATGGGCTAGGAGTTCTTTGTCATTTATTGGCCGGTCAAAGACAAAACACTTCCTTCTTGGAAAGAAATGGCGGATGCACTCTCTAGGGAGATTAGATATTTGAGCTTTGCGATTCAGGCCTGAAAGATTAAAACAAACAAAAACAAAAACAGGTATTACAGTAGGAGCAATCTGAGGACAAAAGACCTAAAGATTTTTATGACAGGGATTTTTGTATCTTTGCCATATTCTCTCTGTATAACTTCTGGTTATAACTCCTTTAGCATGGACATCCAAATGCTCCTTTAACATCAAATTTACCAATGATGCAACTTTAGGGGAAAATTTTAGAAGAGTTTAAATATGCTTAAAAAAAAAACAACTACAACTACCTATTGCTGTTATCAGACCTGAAAATGATAGAGTATTGTCTATATTGTCAATATTGGCTACTGAATAAATAACAGAAACATGGGTCAAATGTAAGATATTGGTCACCTTGATCCCATGGGGAAATGAAGCTGTGGAACAAAATGAAGAGCCCAAACAAGACTTAATGAAGCAATGTTGGAAATAACACCAGATTATCTAAGGAAAACTGTTTAGATGCTAAAAATAATGTGTACAGCATTAGCTTTCAAAACAATATTATACTCTGAAGAGTGAAGGGTAAATGTAGCTAAAACATAATTTTAAGATATCACCATTAGTCTCTAAACTCTTTAAGGAAAATAACTATATTCATTTGATAGCTTTGCTGTTCTGTGTAGCCCATTTCTCATTTTTTTGAGAAACCATAAATAGAAACATGAAATTAGGAGTGTATAAATCAGAAGTGGATTTTCTTTCAAGGGTTCATCAGATACCTACACGCTCCTGTTAATTTAACCTATTCAAATATTTTTATTATTTTGAAATTGTAGCACGGGTAAATATGGGTAAATTGAAAAAAATTATGATACAGATAGAAAGAATTAACATAATTAAAATGTCTATAATGCCTATAATGAATCTATAAATTCAACACAATCCCTGTCAAAATACCAATGGTGATTTTCACATCAGTACAATAAATAATCCAAAATGTATATGAAACCATAAAAAACCCTGAATAGTCACAGACATACTGAGAAAGAACAAAGTTGGAAGTATTATGCTACCTGATACCAAACAATAATACAAGGTTATGGTAATCTAAGCAGCATAGGGCTGGAATAAAAACAGACATCTACATCAATTGAACACAACAGAGTGCACAGAAATAAACCCATGCAAATATGATCAATTAATAGATGACAAAGGAGGCAAAACAACATACAATGGGGTAAAGGCAGCCTAGTGGTGCATGGTCTTGGAAAATTGGACAAATATGTGCAAAAGTAGTGAATCTACACCACCGTCTTACACCATATACAAGAATAAGCTCAACATAGATTAAAGACTTAAATGTAAGACTTAAAACCATAAAACTACTAGAATAAAACATATACAGTAAAATCTCAGACATGAAGGCTAATACACATATGAAAAGATGTTCAACATCACTAATCATCAGAGAAATGCAAGTTAAAACCACAATGAGATATCACCTCATGCCTGTCCGAATGGTTCTCATTCACAAATTAACAAGCAATAAGGGTTGGTGAGGATGTGGAAAAAAAGGGAACAATTTTGCACTGTTGGTGGGAATGCAGATTTGTGCAGCTACTATGGAAAAGAGAAAGGATGTTTCTCAAAAGAATTAAAAATAGGACTACCTTATGACCCAGTGACTTCACTTCTGGTTATATATTTGAAGAAATCCAAAACACTAATCCAAAAAGAATATATGACTCCTATATTCATTGCAGCATTATATACAATAGCCAAGATATGTAAGTAACCTAAGTGCCCAAAAATAGACAAGTAGATAAAATATAGGTAGTACATATACACAATGGAATACTACTCAATCATAATAAATAATGAAATCATATCATTTGATATAGCATGGATGAATATAGACAGTACTATGCTCACTGAAATAAGTTAGAGAGAGACAAATATCATATGACTTTACTTATTTGTGGATTCTAAAAAACAAAATAAATGAACAAAATTGATACAGACTAATACACACAGAGAAAAAAAATTTGATGGCTGCATGAGGAGAGTGGGGGTGAAAAAGTGAAGGCATTAACAAATACAAGTTGGTAGTTGAAAATATTCATGGGGATGTAAAAAAGAGCATATGGAATCCTATATAATAAAAGAGAAACATGGTAATTAACCGTACGGCCGCTACCCTTCCCATTGGCTAATCAGGGAGATATGCAAATTAACTGCCAACCAAGATGGCGGCTGGCAGCCAGGCAGTTTGAAGCGAACAGGGAGGCTTGCTTGCTCCAGTGACTGTGGACTCCAATGTGCCCCGACTGACTTGCCGGCCTCTCAGCTGCAACTCTAAGCAACTATGTTGCAAATATACAAGCTAAACCAAACCCCAGAAACCTGCTTCAGTCAGCCGGGCTTCAGCGAGCCAGACCGCAACATTGTATCAAATACAGAAGGTAAACAAAGGCCAGAAAACCGCTTTCAGCAGCCGAGGCTTCAGAGCTAAAGCTGGCCCAGAATAAATTTTTAAAAAAAGAAAAAAAAGGAGCAATTGGGAGCTTCAGTCACCTGCCAGCCTGAAAACGGACCTCAGCCCCTTAGCCAGACTGGCCAGGTACCCCAGTGGGGACCCCCACCCTTATCCAGGACACCCTTCAGGGCAAACCAGCCGGCCCCCACCTGTGCACCAGGCCTCTATTCTATATAGTAAAAGGGTAATATGCCTCCCGGCACCGGGATCAGCGGAGCTGCAAGGCCTCCCAGCACCGGGATCAGCATGACAGGGGGCAGCGCCCCAACCCCCTGATTGCCCTGTGGCTCTGTGTGTGACAGGGGGCGGGGCCACAACCTCCCTATCCACCCTGCTCTGTTCGTGACAGGGGAAGGCGTCCCAACCCCCTGATCAGCCCTGCTCTGTGCCTGATAGGGGGGAGCTCCCCAATCCCCTGATCGTCCTGTGGCTCTGTGTGTGACAGGGTGCAGCGCCCCAACCCCCTGATCAGCCCTGCTCTGTGGGTGATAGAGGGCAACGCCACAACACCACCCCCCTACGGGCGCTGCTCTGTGTGTGACAGGGTAGAGCCATAACCTCCCCATCAGCCCTGCCCTGAGTGTGACAGTGGTGGCCTCCCAATCCCCTGATCAGCCCTGCTCTGTGAGTGATAGAGGGCAGCGCCCCAACCACCTGATCGGCCCTGCTCTGTGGGTGACAGGGGGGAGCTCCCCAACCCCCTGATCGCCCTGCGGCTCTGTGTGTGACAAGGTGCAGCGCCCTAACCCCTTGATCGGCCCTGCTCTGTGCATGACAGGGGGCTGCGCCCCAACCCCCTAACCCACCCTGCTCTGTGTGTGACAGGGGGCCGTGCCCCAACTCACCTATCGTCCCTACTCTGTGAGTGACAGGGGGGAGCTCCTCAAGCCCCTGCTCATCCCTGCTCTGTGTGTGACAAGGTACGGAGCCCCAACCCCCCTGATGGGCCCTGCTCTGTGCATGACAGGGGGCAATGCCCCAACCCCCTGATCTGCCCTGCTCTGTGCGTGACAGGGGGTGGCGCCGCAACTTCCCTATCGACCATGCCTTGAGTGTGACAGAGGGTGGTGCCCCAACCCCCCAATCGACTCTACCCTGAGCTTGACTAGGGGTTGCATCGGACCTCCCGATCCACCCTGCTCTGTGCATGACAGGGGGCAGCGCCCCAACTCCCCAATCGGCCCTGCTCTGAGCCCGACCAGTGGCTGCACCTAGGGATTGGACCTGCCCTCTGCCACCCGGGAGCAGGCCTAAGCCAGCAGGTCATTATCTCCTGAAGCGTCCCAGACTGCGAAAGGGCACAGGATGGGCTAAGGGACACCCCCCCCCCCCCCCCCCCCCCGCACCGAGTGCACAAATTTTTGTGCACTGGGCCTCTAGTATAGTTAATAATATTGTAATATCTATGCATTGTACTAGGTGAGTACCTGAAATATAGGGAGATCTCATTGTAAAGTATGTGTTATCTAACTGCTATGCTATATATTTGCAAATAATACAAAATGATATTGAGTGTAAACTACAATTGAAAATAGGTGTCAATGAGTGAGGGACAGTTAAATCCAGCAGGAAAATCAGAGGCGGGCAGACCGGGCTCTCCTGGACAGGAGCACCTACCATTGCCACCTGCACTCCCTAGGATGTGGGGCTCGGGCACAGAGCCCTTGCCATCTTGAATGAGAGAGCAGTCTCTTCTAGGAACTCATCAGCTCCACCACCCAGACTGGCGTTGGACAATGCCCAAGACCCTGCAGTCACTCCAGTCAAAATCCTGTTGCCCCACCCGCAGACCTGCAGATCCCTAGGATTTCCACCTCCAAGGGTGTGTGGCTCCTGCAGCAGTAAGTGTGACTTCCCTCTCCCAGACTGTCGACCTCCAGACACTACAGTCATGCCTTTCTAGCGTGCAGACCTCCTGAGCCCACCGCCTCAAAGGTGGCTATTTGGTGCCGCTGTAAGCCCCCACTGGGTGTGCTTGTATCCAAACAAGGACACATGCCCCAGCAATAGAAATTGGGACACCCTCCTTCCCGGCTGCCTGCCCACAAACACAGCAGGTCACACAACTTCAGCTCCAGAGCCCATCTGAGTACTCCGCCTTGGCAAAGAACCACCAGGTGCCTCTGTGAGCCACCACTGGTACGTGAATCCAATCAAGGGCACAAGGTCCCAGCAGCAAAAACTGTGTCTTCCCAATCCACAGCTACCAACCACCAGACACCACAGTCGTGCCTTTCCAATGCACAGGAAAAGGCAGCACTGAACACCAGTAACTTGACTCTCGGCAGGCACATGCTGGGACTGTCTCTCATTGCATGCACATGGGATCCCTGATTCTCAGTGCAAGCAAACTGAGCTCCAGTGACTCCAATTCTTGGCACACATGCACACAGGGACCCTGATTCTTGGCACAAGGTCGCACCAAGCGACCGAGACTCCAATACTCAATTCTCGGAGCGTGCATATGGGGACTCTGACTCCTGGTGCACTCCAGGGGACTCTGATTTTTGGTGCATGACCACAGGGATTATTTTTTTCAGTGTGGCACATGCGGGGTGCCTGATCCTAGATGCATGCACGAGGCTGCACTGAGCACCGGTGACTGATTCTCGGTGCACGTGGCACCCACTGGCCCGTGGCAGCCACAGGCTTCAGTGTCAGAGCTCTTCAGTGACACTTCAGAGGCACGACGTTCCCATTGCACATGACTCAGGCCCCGCAACTCAGTGTTTGGACCTTCTGATGATAGTTAGAATGGAAAGACAAGGAACAATCCTCAGAGGAAAAAAAAGAGAAATCACTAAGAAAAGAAATAAGTGAAATGAAGGCATGCAATGTGACAGAAAAAGAATTCAGAGTAATGGTCATACAATCCTAAATGACTCACTAGATCAGATGTGCTTAATTGACATCATTAGAACATTCCAACCCACCCCAAAACTACAGAATATACATTCTTTTCAAGTGCACATGGGACATTTCAAAAGATAGACCACATACTGGGACATAGGCAAAGTATCTCCAAATTCAAGAAGATTGAAATCATATCATAAACTGGATGGATGAGAAAATCAACAACCTATGCAAAAATCAGGAAGAAATCTAAAGTGATAAGCTACAATCAAAAATGCTATGGAAGGTTTCAAGAGTAAACCAGAAGAAGCAGAGGACCAAATTACTGAGTTAGAAGATAAAGAAGAGAAACAAGCCCAAACTGAACACCAACTGGAGAAAAACCAGAAAGAGAAAATAAGGGAACTTTGGGACAACACAAAATGAAGTAACATATGTATAACAAGGGCACCAGAAGGACAAGAAGAGGAGCAAGGACTAGAGAATCTATTTGAAAAAATGTTGACAGAAAACTTCCCTGATATGGGGAACAAAAAAGTCACACAAGTACAGAGATTCCCAAGCAAGATGAATCCCAAAAGACTCACAACAAGACAAATCATAATTACTATGGCAAATGTTATCGACAAAGAGAAAATCTTAAAGGCTGCAAGAGATACAGAGAGTTGCCTCCTAAAGATCCCCCATCAGATTATCAAATGACTTCTCAACTGAAACTAGAAGGGAATGGAATGAAGTATACAAAATTATGCAAAGCAAAGGACTGAATCCAAGAATACTCAATCCAACAAGACTATCAATCAAAATATAAGGGGAAATCAGGAACCTGGCAGATAAAAAAAAATGCTGAGTTTATCACTACCAAGTCAGCAATGTTAGAAATTTTAAAGGGAATGCTATGAAAAGAAGAAATAGACAGGGAGGAAGGAAGACAGGCATAAAGTACAGAAATGTCTACAAACAAGTGCCAATCAATAATAACATTGAACTTAAATGGATTAAATGCTCCAATCAAAAGACATGGAGTGAATGAATGGATAAGCAAACATGACCCATATATATGCTGTCTACAGGAAACCCACCTCAGAACAAGGGAATCACACAGACTGAAAGGGAAGGATGGAAAAATATCTAGCAGGCAAATGGAAAGGGAAAATATGCTGGGGTAGCAATACTTCTATCTGACAAAAAAAGACCTCAATGTGAAGACCATAACAAGAGACAAGAAAGGCCACTTCATAATTCTAAAGAGATTGACACAACAAGAGGTTATATCTTTGGTAAACATATATGCACCAAATGCGGAAGCACCCTAATACATAATAAAACTTCTGGGAGATATTAGGGGAGAGATTGACAGCAATGCAATCATAATAGAAGACTTTAACACGCACACTCGTCTTGTATACTTGTTTCGTCTATCTACTTTCGTTCATCCTCTCTGTATGTCCAAACCATCTCAACATACCTTTCTCAATCTTCGACACTACACCTTCTTTCACTCCACAACATTCCCTAAAATTAACTTAATAAACTTTACTTAAAGTTTTAAGTCAACTTCGCACTGTACGTGCATGCCCGCATGTGGTATTTTGTGGAAGAGCCACACTCAAGGAGCCAAAGAGCAGCATGTGGCTAGTGAGGTGTGATTTGCCGACTAAGGCTCTAGACAAAAAATTAGCAAAGAAATAGCAATCCTAAATGACTCACTAGATCAGATGTGCTTAATTGACATCATTAGAACATTCCAACCCACCTCAAAACTACAGAATATACATTCTTTTCAAGTGCACATGGGACATTTCAAAAGATAGACCACATACTGGGACATAGGCAAAGTATCTCCAAATTCAAGAAGATTGAAATCATATCAAGCATTTTCTCAGACACAATGGAATAATATTAGAAATAAACTACAATATATACAATAAAAAAAATTCAAACTCTTGGAGGCTGAATAGCATACTATTAAACAATGATTGGGTTACCAAAGAGATCAAAGAAGAAATAAAAAACATCCTGGCAAGAAATCACAATGAAAATACAACAATACAAAATCTTTGGGACACAGTGAAAGCTATTCTGAGGGGGAAATTTTATAGCATTACAGACCTACCTAAAAAAAAACAAGAAAAACTGGTAATAAACCATATAACTCTACAACTTGAAGAATTAGAAAGAGAACAACAAGAAAAGTGCAGAGTGAGCAGAAGGAAGGAAATAATAAAGATCAGAATAGAAATAAATAACATTGAGACCAAAAAGAACAACAAAAAAGATCATTGAAACTAAGAGCTGGTTCTTTGAAAGGATAAACAAGATTAGTGAACTGCTAGCCAGGCTCACTAAGAAGCAAAGAGAGAGGACCCAAATAAACAAAATCAGAAATGAAAGAGGCGAAATAACAACAAGCCCCACAGAAATATGAAGGATTACAAAAAAAAAAAAAACTATGAACAACTCTATTCCAACAAACTGGTCAAAATAGAATAAATGCACATGTTCCTAGAAAAATACTACCTTCCAAAACTCAACCAGGAGGAATCAAAAAAATCTGAATAAGCCAATAACTATGGAGGAAATTGAAGCAGTAATCAAAAAACGTCCAACAATCAAAAGCCCTGGACCACACAGCTTCACAGGGGAATTCTTCTAAACACTCAAAGAAGAAATGAAATCTATCTTCCTCAGACTATTCCAAACAATTTAGGAGGAAGGAACACTTCCAACCTCTTACTATGAAGCCAACATTACTCTAATCCCAAAACCAGATAAAGACAACACAAAGAAAGAGAATTATAGGAAAATATCCCTCATGGACATACACGCGAAAATTCTCAACAAAATATTAGCAAATCAAATCCAGTATTACATTAAAAAGATCATACACCATGACCAAGTGGAATTTATTCCGGGGATACAAGGATGGTACAGTATCCACAAATCAATAAACGTGTTATATCACATAAACAAACTGAGAGATAAAAACCATATAATCATATCCATTGATGCAGGAAAAGCATTTGACAAAATCCAACACCCTTTTTCATAAAAATCCTCAGCAATGTGTGAATAAAAGGATGATACCGCAACATAATTAAAGTCATATATGTCAAACCCACCCTAAGAACAGGAACAAGACAGGGATGCCCACTCTCACCACTCTGGTTTGACAGAGTACTGGAAGTACTAGCCATTGCACTCACACAGGAAGAAGAAATAAAAGGCATCCAAGTTGGAAAAGAAGAAGTAAAACTGTCCTTATTCGCAGATGACATGATATTGTACATAGAAAACCCCGAAGACTCCATCAAAAAACTACTGGATTTAATAAATGAATTCAGCAATGTAGCAGGATAAAAAATTAGCACCAAGAAGTATATGGCTTTTCTATACACAAATAATGAACTCACAGAAAGAGAAACTTAAAAAGCAATCACATTTACCATTGCAACAAAAAAATTAAGATACCCAGGAATAAATTTAACCAAGGAGATAAAGCAGTGGTTCTCAACCTTCCTAATGCCGAGTCCCTTTAATACAGTTCTTCATGTTTTGGTGACCCCCAACCATAAAATTATTTTCGTTGCTACTTCATAACTGTAATTTTGCTACTCTTATGAATCGTAATGTAACTATCTGATATGCAGCATGTATTTAGGCGATCCCTGTGAAAGGGTCATTCAACCACCAAAGGGGTCGCAACCCACAAGTTGAGAACCACTGAGATAAAGGCCCTGTACTCAGAAAATATCAGGACACTGAAAAAAGAGATAGAGGAAGACATGAACAAATGGAAGACTATACCATGTTCATGGATTTGGTAGAATCAACATCATTAAAGTGACCAAACTACTCAAAGCGATCTATAAATCCAATGCAATCCTCATTAAAATACCAAACACATACTTCAAAGACCTAGAACAGACTCCAAAAATTCATCTGGAATAAAAAAAGATCCCAAATAGCTGCAACAATCTTGAGAAAGAAGAACAATGTTGGAGGGGACCTCAATACCAGATATCAAGCTATACAACAAAGCCACTGTTCTCAAAACTGCCTGGTACTGGAACAAGAAGAGGTATATAGACCAGTGGAACAGAACAGAGAACCCAGAAATTGACATAAGTCACTGTGCTCAATTAATATTTGACAAAGGAGGCAAGAACATACAATGGAGTCAAGATAGTCTCTTCAATAAATGGTGTTGGGAAAATTGGACAGATACATGCAAAAAAATTAAACTAGTCCTCCAACTTATGCCATACACAAAAGAAAACTCAAAATGGATAAAAGACTTAAAACATAAGATGGGAAGCCATAAAAATATTAAAGAATCCATAGGCACTAAGTAGCAGACATTTGTTGTAGCAATATCTTCATCGATAAGCTCCTAGGACAGTGATGGCGAACCTTTTGAGCTCGGTGTGTCAGTATTTTGAAAAACCCTAACATAACTCTGGTGCCATGTCACATATAGAAATTTTTTGATATTTGCAAAAATAGTCAAACAAAGATTTATATTTTTAATATTTATTTTATATATTTAAAGGCCACTTAACAAAGAAAAATCAACCAAAAAAATGAGTTCGCGTGTCACCTCTGGCATGCATGTCATAAGTTCACCATCACTGTCCTAGGGCAATGGAAACTAAAGAGAAAAGAAACAAATGGGACTACATCAAAATACAAAGCTTCTGCACAGCAAAAGAAATCATTAACAAAACAAGAAGCCCACTGCATGGGAGAACATATTTGCCTATGTTATCTCTGATAAGGGTTTAATCTCCAACATTTACAGGGAACTCATACAAGTTAACAAAAGGAAGGTAAACAATCCAATCAAAAAATAGGCAAAGGACCTAAATAGATACTTTTCGAAAGAGGACATACAGAAAGTCAAGAGACATGTGAAAATGTGCTCAAAATCACTAATCATCTGAGATATGCAAATCAAAACAACAATGAGGTACCATCTCACACCTGCCAGAATGGCTATCATCAACAAATCAACAAATGACAAGTGTTAGAGAGGATGTGGAGAAAAAGGAACCCTCCTTCACTGATGGTGGGAATGCAGACTGGGGCAGCCACTGTGGAGAACAATATGGCATTTCCTCAAAAAATTAAATGGAATTTTCATTTGATCCAGTAATCCCACACTGGAATATATCCCAAGAAACTAGAAACACCAATCACAAAAATATATGCACCCCTATGTTCATAGCAGCACAATTCACGATAGCTAAGATTTGGAAACAGCCTATATGCCCAACAGCCAATGAGTGGATTAAAAAACAGTGTTACAGCTCTGACCGATTTGGCTCAGTGGATAGAAGGGTCCCAGGTTCGATTCTGGTCAAGGACATGTGCCTTGGTTGTGGGCACATCCCCGGTTGGGGGTGTGCAGGAGGTGGCTGATCAATGTTTCTCTCACTAATGTGTCTAACTCTCTATTCCTCTCCCTTTCTCTCTGTAAAGCCCTGACTGGTTTGGCTCAGTGGATAGAGCATCGGCCTGTGGACCAAAGGGTCCTGGGTTCGATTCCAATCAAGGCATGTACCTAGGTTGCAGGCACATCCCTAGTAGGGGGTATGCAGGAGGCAGCTAATCGATGTTTCTCTCTCATGGATGTTTCTAACTCTCTATCCCTCTCCCTTCCTCTCTGTAAAAAATCAATAAAATATAGTTTAAAAAACGGTGTTACATATACACAATGGAATACTACGCTGCTGTAAAAAAGAAGGAACTCTTACCATTTGCAATAGCATGGATGGAACTGGAGAGCATTATGCTAAGTGAAATAAGCCACTCAGTGAAAGATAAATGCCACATGATCTCACGCATTTGTGGAATATAAAGAACAATATAAACTCATGAACAAAAATAGATACTAAGGCAAAGAAGCATCCAACAGACTGTCAAACTACAGCGGGAAGGCAGGGAGGGGTCGGGGGCAGAGGTAAGAGATCAATCGAAGGACTTGTATGCATGCATATAAGCATAACCAATGGACACAAGACACTGGGGGTGAGAGTGTTGGCATGTGCCAAGGGATAAGGCAGGCCAGGGGGAGGTCAATGAGGAAAAAAGGCATGAGCACTACTATTTGCAATACTTTAAACAATAAAATAAAATTAAAAATAAAATTATTTAAAAATAAAAAATCTTTGATATAGAAATTAAAATTATATTCTAATAATTATCAATAATTGCATAAATAGGTAGATTGAAAAGAGAAAATATACTACTTCAGGTTTATGAGAACATAAAGTCATTTTTAGAAGAATTATGTCTAATTACATGAAAAACATTTTTTCATTAGTAGGCTTTTCATTGTAATTTTATGCCAAACAAGTTTTTGATCAGCTGTTTTCCTCAAAACAGAAAAGCAGAAGCTAAAATAATAAACATAAGTGACAGCTCATTAGAAGATTTTAGCACCAATTTCAAAAGTTAAATTGGATTCTAAATTACAATGTGTAAAGATCAAATCGGTTATGAATAGTTTTACTCTACTTTAGGCTCTACTTTTATTAAGTGAACTAAAACTCCAGTCCATAGAGCTTTAAAACCCATTCCCAGCCACCATTTCTGCAGACTGCTATTCTCAAGTACAAATGCAACTCCAGATGTAAAGTTCAGTACCTCCCATCTGTTTTGGACCATCCACTGCCCAGCCATGCTGTTACCTGGAACCAGCTTCAAGGCATTCTCCAGGTACTCATCTTCTGTGATAGGGTGACCATTTAACTCCAGCTCCAGGATGAAATCCCGTACAGCCCAGATAAAGTCTGGGAAGAAACTCACAAACTCTGTTGAATCTTCTGCTCCATCTGGTGTAGGGGAGGACTTAGCCCTGATGAGTTCTGTCAGCTCTGTCACATAACTAGGACCTTGCTAAGGAAAATTAACTTTCTACCCACAATTCCCACATTTCTCTAATTCAAACAAACAAACAAACAAAAAAACAAGAAAAGAAATACTATTATAAACACTCTCATTCGGATCCTTTTGGTCTACAAAGGCAACTGAGAGGGAAGGAGAAACTGACTGGATCCCCATTCCCACTGAAGCCATGACACATGGAGGTTGGGTTCCTGGAAGGATACTGCAGCTGCTCCAGGGCCTGGTGGTTGATGGTGCTCATGCTGTTGTAGACAAAGCTGCTACATAGCAGCACAGCCAGGGCAAAGATCCACGAGTCATTCTTCGAGTCGCCCTGGAAGTACAATAGGGCAAGACATTCAGGGGTTTACCCTATAGAAATTCATTCAGACACTAAGTCTAACAGTCCTTCAATTTATTTCAGGTAATGTACTCATCATGCAAACAAGTAAGTTTGAAGATGGGAATAAATATACATATGAGCTTTAGCAATTACAAAAACATTACTTGTGACTGTGAATTTGTCATCACAGGGTTTTCTTTTTAATGAATTGGATGAAATAAAATAACATATAAAGTAATTTAGTGCAGCACCTGGTGTGCTATTAGGTTCAATGACTGGTACTAGCAGATATTTATTCTACATATATTGGTTGGTCATGGACTATATAAAATATTCCATAGTTAACATAACTGGGGATATATCCAAGAAGTGTTTATGGGAAACTACTGAATATTTCCACTGTTGTTAAAATTAAAAATCAGTTTAAAATGACAAATATTACTTTCCAGGTCACTATTTCAAAGCCATGATGAACATCTATAGCAAGGAATATAACAAGGATAATATCTATAGGATGCTACATCAAAGTAATGTATGTAAGCATTGGAACCTGTAGCTATAATGGTAATTTAAGGGGGGCAGGAGAGAAAATATCAACCAAAGAACTTATATGCATATATGCACAAAACATGGACACTGACAAAAGCATGCTGAAGGCCTGCAGAGGGGATAGGTGTGAGGAAGTCATGGTCAATAGGAGGGGACGAAGGGAAAAATATGTAATACTTTCAATAATAAATACAAATTTTAAAAAGCATTAAGTTAAAATTTACATGTCTAGCATGGAAGATCAGAGCTCTGAAATTTGGAAAATTTTACATAACATAAAGTCTTCCTCAGCATCTTGATTGAAAATTAAAGACTTAGCAGAGTGTGAATTTCAAGAAGTGAAGGTATCCTGCACATGGAAAGACCCACAGAAGCAAAAGTAGACATGGCCGCATACAGAAGTCTTTTCTATAAAATAGAGTTATTTGATCTGACTGGAACAGAGGGTAGGTCAAGAAGTTAAAGCTGGATAGTGAGCCTAGTGCAACCAGATGAAGGACCTTAAAGGAGGGGGTAATTTGTTTGTATAAAATACAGCAGGTCTAAATAACGGCACAATACAGACTTTTTATTCTATTACAAACACTCTCTAAAGTTGTTCCCCAGAGCAAAAGTGGAAAATATCTACAAAAACTTGGAAGGAAATGCTGATTTGTCCATTTATATTCCAAAGCCCAATTTAAAAAAATGATTACAATAAGAATTTGCACTTATGACAAACAACAGGTTATCGGGACAGCAAGACTGTTTGATATATAAAAACAAACACAAAATTTCTAAATCTTCTCTGGGTAGAAATAAAAAGTTGTAGGAATTTAGGTACTATTTCCAAATAAGTCTCAAAATAAAGCAGAAAAGGAGAAATCATTCGTTTTACCCTTTAGTAGAAAACTAAAATAACAGAAACCCATCTTAAAATGATGTAGGACAAACACATCTTTTATAGAACCATCTCATTCAGAGGTGTCTCGAAGTCTTCCAAAATGCTTGGTGAGCACTTGGTGAACTTCACCAGATGACCAAAGACTTATTGAGGGCAGGGCTTTTACATGGGTCACTAGTATCTACAGTACTAACTTAGAGACCCAGGAATATGGTGCTCAGCAATTGAATCAAATTATGCATTTATTGCCAAGAAATAGAAAAAATTTACACAATGTAACATGACACCTTACCTAGAAATAAGAGCCAAACAACCAAGAATTTGCCTGATATATATAATTCGATTTCTAGATTTCACAAATAGATCAAGCAGTTAAATTAAAAAGTTCACTATGAGACAATCCATTACTTTGATGTAACATCCTATAGATGAAAACATTTTATCTGTGACCCTCTGCCTTACCTTTTCCACATCGCCCAGGCCCTCAGTGTCCAGAAGGACCAGAGTGCAATCAGGCTTATAGGGGTGAGGCACACACCACATCCAGATGCCCTTGGTTTTAGACTGCACCGTAGAGCCCAGAGGGAAACCTATAAAGGAAGGGGAGACCCAAGCCAAGTGACAACAAATAATGTAAGCAGCCAAGTGGCTACAAAATCAGACTCTTTGGAATGGAATTACCCCAGAATATAAGATGGTGCTTTCTCTATTTTATAAGAATGCTTTACTTAGTGTGTCATCTATTTGAAGGAGGAGATGAATGTTAACAGTGAGAATGATATCCTGCAAGAGCTCAAAATGGAGGTGAAGTGCATCCATGAATCAGACATAATAAAGGTCACTGAATACCATAATAAGAGCATATTAAAGAATGGTCCAGTAAAGGCCAAATAGAAGTGGGTAGAAGAGAGACATCTAAAGAAAAAGAAATTCAGATAATGTTTTTCCAATCAAAGTGATAAAAATAAAAATTACAAATGGTGTGGGAGAGGTTGTTAACAACAATGGCATGTGAACTCAAAAAAATCTTTAAAGATGGTGATAGATATGCAATTATCTCCATATATTCATGGGAAAAGCAAAATTCTATAGAGAGAGCAAAAGATGTTATGACCAAGAGAGGAGGCACAATTTCAAGACCCCAGTGTTGGCACAGGTAAAAGAAGGAGTCTATGCATTACTAAGAGGGATTTTCCTTAACAGAAGTAAAACTATAAATATGGCAATAGAATAGATTAAGCTAATAATTTAGTGATGAGAATTAGACTTAGAAATTTGGTTTATTGAGAGGAGTTTAGTTCTCTCTTCATGTAACCAGGGAAGAAAACTAATAAGCTGGGATTTAGTTAGAGTAAAAAAACTGGCCCTGGCCTGAGATAAGACTAATTAAGCTCATAATTTATTAGTAAGAATTAGAAATAGAAGATTGGTTTATTGAAAGGAATTTAGCTCTTTCTTCATGTGACTAGGGAAGAAAACTACGAAACTGTGATATAGCTGGAGTCACAGAATTGTCCTCTGCCTGAGACACCACTCACCGTGATTCTGTCCTGCAAGCCGATTCATCAAGTAGGATTTGCCTGTTCGATACAGTCCTACAATGGCCACGACCACCACTGGCTCAGAAATCTGGCCAAGAATCTCTAGAGCTTCCTGATTCACTGACAGCTGCTCATTGTTGTTTTCCACCAGGCAAATGGGGGCCGTCATGTTGGGTCTAGATGCCATGGCAACCTGCAAACCTAGAAAAACATCCCCATAGAAATAAGCTTAAAATGTTATTCACTGAAGCAGAGTTGTGCAAAGCACCCATCACCTTAGGACAATGGGAGTGTTTTACTTTTTTTCTGGCACAGTAAGCATAGGCCAAGACCTGCAGTGAAAAATTGATCTTTTTTTGTTCTATACTTGCAGTGAATCTCTGCAAGGTCCAAAGTGTTCCCAATGCTGTGAGGACCTCAGATTGAATGTTATTGCTGGTGCTGGGCAGCACATCTTGTAATGCAGGTGAGTGGCTCTACCCTATGCCAGGGTCACCCCTGAGAAGCAAAGCTATCACCTCATGTGAATATCCTGTCCCCATCCCTGAGTTTTAACCAGCTGCTTAGAGAATAGTGAGGCGGATGCTGAGGAAGGACCTGCCTGGGACAAGAGCGACCCGGGCACAAAGCCAAGATATATTAAGCCATAGGTTTCATGCATCTCTGTCTCGTGGTCCTCGTTGCTGAGGACAGCTATAGAACTAGTGGTGAGTATGACTAGTATTCATCACAATCTGAGGATTTAACTGGACAATTTGATTTGAAATACGACAGACCAATAAAATGTAATATTTATTTATGATACTGAAGGAACTGAAGGAGTTTGGGGTTCCAGAAGAGAAACAGCTTTTGATTTTTCTCTTGTCTTAGAAGTTCTCAAAATCCTTTTGGCCATAAAGTTTTACAGTCATTCCCTGTTTAGAGAAACTGAGTCATGTGATACTTATTTTGTTTTTCAACATGAAGTGTGCATCAAAATTAAAAATAGATTGATGTTATAAGCCAATAAAAAGTATGTATTAATAAAACTGTCAATAAAGAATAACAAGAAGTCTTCCTATTTTTGTATCCTCCATGTTTTGTTAAAAATATCCTTGTGATTAAAAAAATCAACAGCTTATGTAAGACTCTAGAGGAAATAAAGGGTGATATAGCTACAATAAAAAATACTATGGAAAGTTTCAACAGTGGACTAGGAGAAGCAGAGAACTGAATTAACCAATTAGAAGGCAGGGCAGTAAAACAAGCCCAAAATGAACTGCAATTGGAGAAAAAAATTAAAGGCCAGGAGGGGAGCCTAGGAGAGCTTTGGGACAACATGAAACAACACAACATACGAATAATAGGGGTGCCAGAGTGACAAGAAGACAAACAAAGGTTAGAAAAACTATTCGAAGTAATACAGAAAACTTCCCTGATTTAGGGAAGAAAAAGGTCACACAAGTAGAGAGAGTCCCAAACAATATGAACCTGAAAAGACCCAGACCAAGACTCAACGTAATTACAATGGCAAATGTTCAGGACAAAGAGAGAATCTTAAAGGCTGTAAGAGAGAGACAGAAAGTTATTTATAAGGGATCCCCCATTCTATTATCAAATGATTTCTCAACGGAAACACATCAGGCCAGAAAGGAATGGAAGCAAGTTTACAAAATCAGGCAAAGCAACATACTAAAACTAAGAATACTCTATCCATCAAGGCTATCACTCAAAATTGAAGGGGAAATAGTGAGTTTCACAAAAAAGAAAAAAAATGCTAAAGGGAGTTTTTCACTACCAAGCCAGCAATGCAAGAAATGCCAAAAGGGCCTGGTTTAAAAAGAAGAAATAAATAAGGAAGAAGGAACACAGGAACAAAAATAAAAATGGCTACAAACAAGTACCCATCAATAATAACTTTAAAAGTAAATGGACTAAACGCTTCAATCAAAAGACATCCGAGTGGCTGAGTGGATAAGAAAACATGACCCATATATATGCTGTCTACAAAATACCCACCTCAGAACAAGGGACTCATACGGACTGAAAGCAAAGGGATGGAAAAGTATCTTCCAGGCAAAATGGAACTAAAAAAAAAAAAAAAAAAAAAAGCTGAGGTAGTAATACTTAAATCTGACAAAATAGGCCTCAAAATGAAGACCATTACAAGAGATAGGGATGGCCACTTCATAATGCTGAAGGGATTGATACAACAAGAGGATAAAACCCTGGTAAACATATATGCACCCAATGCAGGAGCACCCAAACACATAAAAAACTCCTAGAAGATATCAAGGGAGAGATCAACAACAATACAATCATAGTAGGGGACTTTAATACCCCACTGACATCACTGGATAAATCCTCTTGACAAAAAATCAGCAAAGAAATACCAATCCTAAATAACTCACTAGATCAGATGGAATTAATTGATATCATCAGATCTTTTCACTCCAAAGTGAAATATACGTTCTTCTCAAGTACACATGGGACATTTTCAAAGATAGACCACACATTGGGTCATAGGCAAAGTCTCTCCAAATTCAAGAAGATTGAAATCATATCAAGCATTTTCTCAGACCACAATGACATAATATCAGAAATAAACTACAATAAAAACAATAAAAAAAATTCAAACATTAGAGGCTGAATACCTTGATATTAAACAATAATTCGATTACCAAAGAGATCAAAGAATAAATAAAAAACATCCTAGAAACAAATGACAATGAAATTACAACAACCCAAAATCTATGGACACAGTGAAAACAATTGTGAGAGAGAAGTTTATAGCTCTACAGGCCTACCTCATAAAAAAAAACAAAAAACATGTAAAACTGGTAATAAATTATCTAACTCTACAAATTAAAGAATTAGAAAGTGAGTAACAAGAAAAGCACAGAGAGAGCAGAAGGAAGGAGATAATACCAGTAAAGATCAGAACAGAAATAAATGACGTAGAGATAAAAAAAAAATACAAAAGATCAATTAAAACAAGAGCTGGTTCTTTGAAAGAATGAACAAGATTGATGAACCTCTAGCCAGGCTCACCAAGAAACAAAGAGAGAGGACCCAAATAAACAAAATCAGAGTTGATAGAGGTGAAGTAACAACAGACCCCATAGAAATACAAATGATTGCAAAAAAATACTATGAACAACTATAGTCCAACAAACTAGACAACCTAAAGGAAATGGACATATTCCCAGAAAAAAGCAACCTTCCAAAACGCAATCAGGATGAATCTAAAAATCTCAATAGGCCAATAATTATGAAGGAAATTGAAGCAGTCATCAAAAACCTTCCAGCAAACAAAAGCCCTGGACCAGACGGCTTCACAGGGGAGTTTTACCAAAATTTGACCCAGTGATCCCACTTCTAGGAATATATTCCAAGAAACTAGAAATACCAATCAGGATGGATATAAGCACCCCTATGTTCATAGCAGCACAATTTACAATAGCTAAGATTTGGAAACAGCCTAAGTGCCCATCAGCAGATGAGTGAATTAAAAAACTGTGATACATCTATACAATGGAATACTATGATTTGCAACAACATGGATGGAACTGGAGGGCATTATGCTAAGCAAAATAAGCCAGTCAGAGAAAGATAAATATCACATGATCTCACTCATATGTGGGATATAATGTTCAACATAATTTGCTGAACAAGAATAGATTGATCTAGAGACAAATGGTAGGGAAGGCGGGGGTGGGTTAGAGAGCAACCAAAGAACTTATATGCATGCATACTGGCATATGGACACAGACACTGGGGCGGTGGGGGCTTGCCCAGGCAAAAAAAGGATAGGGGAGGGGGTTAATAGGGGGAAAAAGGAGACATATGTAAAACTTTAGACAAACAAAACAAATGGTGGTACATCTACATGATAGAATACTATGCTGCTGTAAAAAGGAAGGAACTCCTACCATTTGCAACAGCATGGATGGAACTGGAGAGCATTATGCTAAGGGAAATAAGTCAGTCAGAGAAATATAAATATCACATGATCTCACTCATTTGTGGAATATAATAAACAACATAAACTGATGAACAAAAACAGATCCAGAGACAGAGAAGCATGGATCAGACCTTCCAGACACAGAGGAAAGGCAGGAGAGGGCGGGGATAAGGGGGAGAGATCAACCAAAGGACTTGTATGCATGCATATAAGCCTATCCAATGGACACAGACACTAGAGGGGGTGAGGGCACCAGTGGGGGGGAGGGGGATATGGGGCAATAAGGACACTGGGGCAATAAGTAAGACCTTAATCAATACTGAAAAAAAGATAAATAAAACAAACTCTAAAAATAAATAAAAATGTCTGTGCGAAAATATCAAGGGGCTGTGCATAATTCCTGGGCATGTCTGACCTAGGACTTTGTTAGGGTGGAGAAAGTACTTCTTATATTCCAGGAAGTGCTGTGCTGGTCCATCCTAATTTTCAGACCATACCAAGAATGAAGCTGAGCCTGGTGGTGTTCTAAGCTAGTTTGAGCCCGAGCAGTGAATTATAGCCTTGTCACGAGACAGCCTGCTCCTTTCCCAACTTGTAAGGATGTGACTGGAAGCTGGCGGTGAGGCCACAATCATAATGCAGCCCATCTATGTCTGACTGGTTTCCTTCCTTCCTTCTTTCCTTCTTCCCTTCCTTCCTTCCTTTCATCCTTCCTTCCTTCCTTCCTCTTTTTCTTTTTCCATCCAACAAATAAATGTATCCCAGAGCTCTCTGAGCCAAGGCTGCTCTTGAGGAAAAAATTAAATTAACTAAAAATGCAAAATTTATAATGTTGTGTAAGCAGTGAATCTAATGTGGAATTAGAATAGGACCACAAGTCCAACCTAGTGCACAGTACAATGAGGAACACTGAGCTCATGCATGAAGAAGCTGCCTCCATGCCCCACCCCATCCCATTAAGCAGCCAGAAACCCTAATCTCTCAGCTCTCCATGCACCCACATTGTCTGCTATACTTGCTGCTGTCCTGGTTATGTGAAGTCCTACTAGGCTGTCACATCACAACTACCACTGCTCCTAATGGGGAAGCTAAAGCTAGCAACTGAGCCCTGCAGTTCAGGCTACCAGGCTACAGGTGTCCCTACATCTTCATTCCTCAGTCCATTTTGAATCAGAAATTGAGAGGCTTAAGTTCAGGACCAAGTTGTTTGCAAAGAAAGTTGAATTCCCACTTCTGTCCCACAGCTCCTCAGGTCAGTGTGTCACAGAAAAAGCTCCCAGGTCCTTCTCACTCCTCCTTGCTCCCTCTCCTCCTCCTACTTTTCTGTTGATACTTTACAGAAGCTTTTTTTAAAAAGCTGAGGAATTTTGTTTTCATTCTTACAGAGGACTCAGCAAAACAACTGAACCTAAAAACAATAATGATGTAATTTTTTGGTAGGGACTAAACATTTGGAAACTGCAGAATAAAACCCAGCCTAGACCTTATAGTTATTTTTAATAGTTGATTAAAATATGTGAGAATGAAGTATTTCATCTAAATACCACTTTATAGAATCTTTGGAATACTAAATACAGTTCATACAATAAAGAATGTTTTAATATTTAAATTGCAGGGTAAGGATAATCTCTCTGTTTTTTTCACTGTCCCACAGACATCAGGGAAATGTGTGAGATGGGGAGGGGGAAGATGGAGGAAGTGACTGAAACCAGCGCTTCTTAGGGAAGAACAGGTTTGGTTCCTCAGTCACAGAAAGGACTTCAGCCCCTTCAAGCAGGTGATGTAGGATGCACTCCTCCTTCTCCCAGGCAGGGCTCTTTGTGCAGCCTGGGAGGGTGCCCAAGAGGGAGCAGCCCAGCCCAGGAACAAGCTGAGTCCCCTGCCCTGCAGCAGCCTTCCATCCAAACAGAGGGGCTGAGCTGACTCCAGTTTACAGTCCCTCCAGCCACCCCTCCTCAGCCCCCACCTTCTGCCAGCTGCTTCCAAGGCTGATGTTATTGTAGATGTTACTTAATGTTAATGTTCCTTAATAAACATGTGCAAGGAAATCCAAGTCTCTGAGAGAACTTACCTTTCTCCTAAGCAGCAGATAGCGGTTAAGTTCTTGCCTCTGGCTGCCTCACTCCTCCTGAGTCTGTCTCCCCAGGGTGCTCACCGTTCCTTTAGAAGCTGAAAATCAAGCCGGATTTTACAGCGAAGCAGTTTTCAGTGTGGTTGAGAAGAACCGAAATCGAAAGGACACATCCTTTTCTGGGAAGTTACGTGCTGAATTTTTATCTCCTCTCCCCCTAACCCGGAAGGCATGCAGGGTGGATGACATTTCTTCCACACCCACCTCTGAAATCCCAGGCTGGCACCGCCTCCCCATGGGGCTTGTGTTCCCTGACCCCACAGTGAACACAGCTGCAGGGCTGAATGTGAGCCAGTAACAGCAGGCTGACAGGTCTGCAGCCTGTCTCTCAGAGGTACTTTGGAAAGGCAATAAGGTGTTTCTTATTTGTGGAATATAATGAACAACATAAACTGATGAACAAAGCAGATCCAGAAACAGAGAAGCATTGATCAGACCATCATACCTCAGAGGGAAGTTAGTGGAGGGTGGGTATAGGAGGGAGAGATCAATTAAAGGACTGTATGCATGCATATAGCCTAACCAATGGACACAGATAACATATGAGTGAGGGCATGAATGGTGCGTGGAGGTGGCAATGGAGGGATAAGGACACATAGTAATACCTCAGTCAATAAAGAAAAAAAAGGGTGCTGGATTTTGTTGAGTGTTTTTTTCTGAATCTATTGATATGATCATGTGGTTTTAATCTTTCAATGTGTTTATGTGATGTATCACAGTTATTGATTTGCAAATATTGTGCCAGCCTTGCATCCTTGGAAAAAATACCAATTGATCATGACACTACTCTTTTTAATATATTGCTGGATCCTATTTACTAATATTTGTTGAGCATCTGTGTCCATCAGAAATATTGGCCTGTAATTCTCTTTCTATGTAGTGTCTTTATCTGGTTTTGGAATTCGGATAATGCTGACTTCCTAAAAAGAGCTTAGAAGTATTCCTTCCTCTTGAATTTTTTGGAATAGTTTGGAATGGGTGTAATTTCTTCTTTGAATATTTGGTAAAATTCACCTGTAAATCCATCCAGTTCAGGACTTTTGTTTGCTGGAATATGTTTAATTATTGCTTCAATTTCATCACTTGTTATTGACCTAGTCAGGTTTCCTGACTCTTCCTGATTGAATCAGAAAGAATTCAGAAAGAATTTTGGAAGACTGCACGTTTCTAGGAATTTGTCCATTTCACTCAGCTTGTCCAATTTGTTGGCATATAGTTGTTCATAGTATTTGCTTAACATCTTTTGTATCTGTGTGGTACCATAGTTATATTGCCTCTTTCATTTTCAATTTTATTTATTTGGTTCCTCACTCTGTGTTTCTTGATGAGTCTGGGGAGGGGTTCCTCAGTCTTGTAATCTTTTCAAAGAACCACCTCTAGGATTTATTGATCTTTTGTTCTGTATTTTTCTCTCTTTATGTAATTTATTTCCATTCTGATCATTATTCTTTCCTTCCTTTTATTTCCTCTGGGTTTTTCTTTTTATTCTTTTTTGAATGCATGTAGTTGTAGAATTAGATAGTTCATTAGTGCTCTTTCTTGTAGCTTGAGGTAGACCTGTAGTGTATGAACTTCCCTCTCAGGACTGCTTTTACTGTGTCCCATATGTTTTGCGTGGTTGTGTGTTCATTTTCATTTGTTTCCAGGAAGTTTTTAATTTCTTTCTTGATCTCATTAGCAATCCATTCATTGTTTAATAAAATGCTATTTAGACTCCTTATATTTGAGGGTTTTTTAAATTGCAGTTTATTTCTAACTTTATGCCATTGTGATCTGAGAAGATGCTTGGTAGTTTATCAATCTTTTTGAATTTTTATCAACTTGTTTTGTGCCCTAATATGTGGTCTATCTTTGAGAATGTTCCATGTACACTTGAGAATAATGTATATTGTGGTGATCTGGAGTGCAATGTCCTATAAATATCAGTTAGATCCATCTGATCTAGTGTGACTTTTAAGGTCTCTGCCTCCTTGTTGATTTTTGTCTGTAAGATTTATCCAGTATTGTTAGTTGGGAGTTAATCCCCCACTACGATTGTATTTCTGTCAATATCTTCCATAAAGTCCATAAAGAGGTTTTTTTATGTACTTGGGTGCTTCTATATTGGATGCATATATGTTTACAAAAGTTATATTTTCTTATTGAATCTTTCCTTTTAGTATTATGATGTGGCCTTCTTTATCTACTGTTATAGCCATTGTTTTGAAGTCTATTTTGTCTGACATGAGTATTGCTACTCCAGTCTTCTTTTCCTTTCCATTTGCATGGAATATATTTTTTCATCCCTTCACTCTCAGTCTGTGTATATCTTTAGTTCTGAGGTGGGACTCTTGTAGACAGCATATATATGGATCATGTTTTCTTATCTACTCAGTCATTCTATGTCTTTTGACTTGAGCATTTGATCCATTTACATTTAAGGCTATTATGGATAGGTATTTTTGATTGCCATTTGTATTTTGTTTATGCCTATAATCCTCTCTTTGTCTTTTTCTTCTTCTTAAACCTTTCCCTTTAACATTTCTTGCATTGCTGATTTGGTCGTAATGTACCCTTTAAACTTTTTATGTCTAAAATTTTTTTTATTTTGTCTACAGTTTTAAATGATAGCCTCAGTGGATACAGTACTCTTAGATTTAGACCCTTGCTTTCAATTACTTAGAGTACTTCATACCACTCCCTTCGGGCCAAAGAGTTTCTCTGGAGAAGTCAGTTGACATTCTAATGGGAACTCCTTTGTATGTAATTTTCTCTCTGTGTGGCTTTCTGCCCTAAATATTCTCATTATCTTTAACATTTACCATTCTAATTATGATGTGTCTAGGAATGGGTCTCTTTGGGTTCATCTTGTTTGAAACTTTCTGTGCCTCGTGAACTTGTGTTAAAATTTCCTTCATCGGGTTGGGGAAGTTTTCTGTCATTATTTCTTTAAACAGGTTCTCTGTTCCTTGCTCATCCTCTTCCAATTCTGGTATTCCTGTAATATGGATGTTGTTATGTTTCATATTGTTCCAGAAGCCCCTTTAGCTATCTTCCTGATTTTTAATTAATTTTTCTTTTTGCTGCTCTAATTGGGTATTTATTTCTACCTTGTCTTCCAAATAATTGATTCAGTCCTCTGGTTCATCCAATCTACTTTTAATCCCTTTCAGTGTGTCCTTCATGTCAAATATATCATTATTGATTTCTGTATGGTTCTTGTTAAAAGCCTCTAATTCCCTGTTCATGCTGTTGTAATTTGCACTAAGTTCCTTAAGCATCTTTATAACCATTGCTTTCAACTCTATGTCTGATAGGTTGTTTGCTTCCATCTCATTTAGTTATTTCTCTGTAGATTTTTCTTTTCTCTCATTTGGGGATTTTTTCTTTGTCTCTCTCATTGTATTTGCTTCCATGTATAAGATAGAACTGCTATGCCTCCCAGTCTTTGTAGGATGGCCTTGTGTAGATGTTTTGAGGTGTCCAGTAGTATGGCCTTTTTGTTCACCTGAGCTAGATGCTCTAGGAATGCCCCTTGTGTGTGTGGTTTGGGCTGTCCTGTTGTAATTGAGTCTTTATTGTTGATGTCCCGTATGTGGCATGATTGACCCCTTTGACTTGCTGCCAATGAGGTTCAATCCCAATATCACTGTGCCAGTTGTCAAGTTGTCAGGGACTCCTTAACCCTGAGGCTGACTCTGCCTTGAGTCTCACACTTTTATTGACCCTGTTCTGAGCTATACGTCCTTCCCCCACAGAGCTGGTCCCATAGGTGTCAGCTATAGGTGCTTGGTGTCCCATTCACTTTCAGCTGCTGCATTATCTGGGTTGGTGTCTGTGGCAGTGACCCAAACTGATGTTTATGACTAATTAGATCTGGCAAAGACTCAAAGCCTCCTGAGAACCACTCTGCCTACAGAATGATTGGATTCAGTCTGAAGTAGCCTCAAACAATTGTCCACAGGTGGGGTGATAGGTTTTCTAATAGGAAGGGACAACTTCTTCTATCTGGATGTTAATTATTATTCACAGTCTTTTAATGCTCCCCAGAAACCACAGGTTGGAGCATGGGATTTTTCAATAGGATGGGTCAACTGTCTTTCCCCGAGACAAAAATGGCAGGATAGTAAATGTTTGCCTGAGAAACATGACCTCTATAGCATGAGGGAATGACTCAACACATGAAACTGGGGTGTCTGTCTTCTGAACTCTAACCTCAGATTCCCCAACCCTGAATCACATTCATACAGTTCCAGTCCACTTGCTCCCGTTCTGCCAGAGCCCAATGTGAATGGCTGCACTCAAGATGTGTGTATTGGCCATTTACAAGGTTGCCTGCATTTCCAGATGACTTTCCTTGGCAGAGAGCAAACCTGCTGTTTTTCACAGCCAGATGTTATATCGGCACCTTTCTCAATATTGGTGGTCTCTGCTGGGGGGCCCAGGTGGGGGATTTGACCCCACAGTTCAAATCCCCACAGCTGAGATAACTCTCTGGAACTTCATTTGCTGTCTGTGGGAGCCTGGCCAGCTCTTTCATGCCTCCACTTTCCTACCAGTCCCCTTTCTGTCCTTGGTTATCAGATTTCTCTCCAGCTGCTCTTCAGTTGATTATTCTGGGTGGGATTTTTGTTTGTTTGTTTTTTTTGTTTTTATTTTAGTTGTAATTCAAGTTTGGTCCTGGAAGCATTTCTGTGAATGTCCTCTTATTCCGCTGACATCTTCTGTAACCTCTGCAATGAATTTAGATTTTTCAAAACCAGGCTCAAGTATTGTTCCTACAGAAAGGCAGCTGATTTTTTGGAAATGAACTTGTGATAAAAGTCATTCTTCCCTGCTTTCAGTTTCATCTGAATTGTTTCCCGGAAATGCCATTTTCAGTGGCCTTAATTGACTTACAAGATTGCTTTTTCTGGCAGGGAAACCTTTAGATTACATCATTTTAAAACATAATTACTGTTTAGCATATACTGGTATAATCTATATATATGTCAATTATATTTTACTAAAGCTGGGGGAGGGGGAATGACAATAAAGGGGTAAAATTGGAAGGGAGAAAGAAAACAATCATTATTTAAGAGTCCCAACAACTTTCATTGTCATTTTCCAGAGGAAATGTATGGCATTTATTTATTTATTTATTTATTTATTATTTCTTTATTTGTTTTCAGCATTATAAATCTTTAACAAGCAGGCTGGTAATTTCAAGAAGTTGCCAGTTGGCCTATTTTTAGGTCCGGATGCATGGCCAGGAAAAATCAGTTTTGGCAGTCCTAATTCATATTTTCACAGTAGTCACAAGGATTTTATTAAAACAAATTGTCCTGTCACTTTTTTCTACACAGAGTCCTAAAGCATAAAAGCTTGCATTCTTTGCACCATGGCTGCAAGATCCTACATATTCTGACTCCTAGATGCCCCTCTCATCATATGTTATCTCAGCTTCGGATACCAAAGACACCCAACTCTTCACAAAATAGGACTTTTGAACACAAACTCTCCTCTGTCTGAAACTCTCTTCCCTCACATTTTCCCCAGTTGTGTTCACTGAAAATTTATCTTAACCTTATTTTTCCAAGGAAGGATTTCTGAATGAGTAGTCTAAATTCAGTCTCCTTTCTACACTTACTCATAGCATTCTGTATCATTCCTTTACAATGCCTGTTAAACATTCAAATATTACATTTATTTGTATAACTTGTTTTAATGGCTTCCTTCTGAAATAAAAATAATGCATGAGCACAGGTACCATGTCTACTGTGCTGATCATAGACTCCTCAATGCCTCCCCAGTGCCTTCCCCAATGCTCAGTCATGGTCAGTGGTCAGTACATATGCATTGAGTGATTGATGCAGTCATGATTAAAAGTAGCCATTTGATGTCACCCAAGATTATTTTTGAATTTTTTCTACATTGTAACCTTGCAAATATATCAAAATTCATCAACAATACAAAAAACATGAAATGATGAAGGTGAGCTCTTATTAATGCTATGTTTCAATCATCCTTATTATCACAATTATCATTATCATCACCATCACCATCTGTGCTAGGTTTGCCTCTGATTGTTCTGTCATTCAAACAAAGACACTACCTATAAGTAAGAAATGTATTATGCTAAACCATGAAACTTTTTAGTTTGTGCTAAAATTTTCTTTGTGTTGGCATTGAGGATTTGTATTTTATTCTGAATTAAATTATTTACTTACTTTCATTCTAAATAAAAATAAAAAACCACCTTCAGCAGTTTGACTCAGTGGATAGAACATTGGCCTACCAGATTCCATTCTGGTAAAGGGCATTTTTTGGATTGCAGGTTTCTCGCTAGCCCAGGTCCTGGTCACAACTACTGCAGGAGATAACCAATCAATGTGTTTCTATCACATCGATGTTTCTTTCTGTCTTTCCCTTTCTCTTCCACTCTCCTTAAAAATCAATGGAAAAAGTAATCTCAGGTGAAGATTAATAACAAAATAAAAAAATATTAAAATTTTTAACAAAGTAATACATACTTCCTTACTCATTAATAAAGCTACAACAACAACAAAACTGAGACCTGATGAAGTATCAGTGAGTCAGTGGTTTGGATCATGCTGCTTTTAAATTTTCCACAGAGAGTCAGGCAGGTTAAACTGTTTTAAGATAAAGAAAACTTATTCCTCAGGCACTGTTATGTGGCCCCTTCTTCCATACTGTTCTCAGCCCTTATGTCTGTTTAGACTCTGGAATACCTATTATGAGATTGGGATGTGATTGAATAGACACAGTTTTGTGGTTCTGGATCAATAGTTCCTAAAGGTGGTGATTTGGCCCCAGCTGACAGTGAGTAATGACTGGAAACATATTTTGTTGTCACAACTGGGTTGTTTAGAACACATGCTGTGGCATCTTGTGTTTAGAGGACAAGGCTGCCTGTTGAACATCCTACAATGACCAAGGCAGCCCCACACCAAAAAAAATTTTGCAGCCCAAAATGTCAAGTGTGCTGGAGCTGAGAAATGTTTTGTGAAGCGATGAAGAGAATGGACTTTTGCATGCAACAAGGATGACTGTCACAAACAAAACATTGAGCAAAGAACTCAGAAAAGAGTACATGAAGTTGTGTTATATGAAATTAAGACAGACTAAACTTTGCTTGGTGATAGAAGGCAGAGTAGTAGTTAATCGTGGGTAACCAATAGGAGGAATATTACTGGGATCCAAGTAATGCTTTATGTTTTTATGTGGTTAGGAGTTTCAAGGTTGCATTTATTTGTAAATAATAGGTACCTGTATACTGAAATCTCCAGTAGATTTTGAACCTCATCTGCAACTTTTTCTCTTCCTAGCCTTCAGACTAGAAATGGAACATCAGCTCTCCTGAGCCTGCTGGCCCACCTTGCAGGTTTGGGACTTGATAACCTCCACAATTTTTAGAGCCAATTTCTTTCTACATATATACACATCCTACTGGTTCTGGGTTTCTTGTATTGTTTTGTTTGTTTGTTTGTTTGTTTGTTTGTTTGTAGAACCCTAACTGCAACACATGGTCAAATTTTGGAATTAACAATAAACATTTCACCTTAAGAAACTTGCCATTACAAATTTAATTCTTTGCCCATCAGTTTCTCTTTTGTATTGTCAGCCCTTCTTCTACAACCCTACATGAATGCTCTTGAACCTCATTGAAGTATAAATCCATTGTCCTCACCACTTATCAAATCTCCCATCTTCCTAGATTCCTTTGTTCTGAACTACATCCTCTTCTACAAACACATGTAATGCAATTTTCAGCTCCCTTCTAAATTGGCCATGCCAGCATGGCCAAGAGTGGACCTGAGGAGGGACAGTGAAGTATTAAAGATGACAGACAAGAGAATACAGCTGGGGTTTGGTAGATCTCCCGTGCCTGAATGAGGACACAGAAAAGATCCAGCCTGCAAGATGAGGCTTTATTTTATAGTCAAAGCAAAACAAGGAAGTTGTCAACATGGTTACAATGTTCTTGTGAGTTTCACCTTGTTTTGGCATCACTTCTTGCACCTCCTACAGCCCATTAGCTACCTAGGAAGGAACTAGGGAGCCTATAAGGTTAAACTTAATTATGCTAAGAGGGCTCAGCCCTCCAATCTGGGACTTGTTTGTGTCCCTGCCACGGGTCAATCTGAGGCTTGACCCTATAGCTCCCCTTTTTTTATTTTTAAACTACTATAATAAAAATAAAACTTAAATATCAAGAACAAAGCTCTGGCTGTTAAAACAATAACAAAACAACGCCAAGGCATAAAACAAACTACAGACATGTTAACATTTTAAGACTTGAATGTCTAAAACAAAACTCTGGCTATTAAAATAATAACAAAACAATGCCAATGCAACACAGAAATAAGAGAGAAATAAATTTACACACACGTTAACGTTTTCAGCTACAAAATGAAAGGTTCTTTTACTGCTGGTGTATATTTACAGAGTCCTCAGACTTGGCTGCACAAGACTTTAAGAAGACTGCCAGATAACCAATGCTAGCATAGCTAGGAACATCATTGAGGGAGTAGCTTCCACTTCTCGCTTTTCTACCATCTGCTGGGCTTCAGTAGTTAACTTCTTCAGCTGACCACATGTTGGCACCTCAGCCCCTTGAGGAGCCTTCATTTTCTTCTCTTTCTGCATTGCTGTCATCACGGCAACTCACAGTCTTTTGAACAAAGTGACAAAGAGCTTCTTTGGGTCCATTGCGGTGATGCACATAACACTCTGGCACCCAAATTGGCTGTGCTGCTCCTTCTGAAAAGATACAAAACACAACCTCTTCCCCACATCTTTACTGGGTCTGGTAAAACTCTTGTCTGCTTTGTTCTTCCTTCCACTGGGCTAACTCGGCAGAGGCTATTGCACTGGAGGTCCAATGCCTTTCAGTGGCTATACAACTCTCTTCATCATAAATAAAAAAATTTAACACATAACATCCTTATCACCTTTTTTGTTTTAGTGATTGCTTTTTAAGAGTAGATTGGCTCTTTCCACTATTGCCTGATCTTGAATTTGTGCTATTTTTATTTCTGGTAAGACCTGATTGATAGTATTAATTGTTTGTGCCATTACTTTAATTTCTCCAGTATAGTCCTGATCTATTACCCCAGGGAGAACTTGAAACCCTTTCAATGTTAAACTACTTCTCCCTAAATTTAGTCCCATCATGCCTGCGGGAAGGGAACCACACACTCCCATGGCAATGGCCTGAGGCCCCATCTCTGAAGTTAGTACATATAGGGAGGTTGGACTGAGGTCCAATCCTGGGCTTCCTGTGTGGCATGGTAAAGGTTTTGAATGGTTGGCTTTGGGACTGAGCCAGCTGGAAAGGCTGCAGTGGGGTCAAGGATAAGGCCCTTACTGTTTGGTGGAGCCAGTGCTGGCCCTGCTTGAAGTTTCCCTGCAAAGGGGGCATTGTATTATCATCAACATCAGTCTTGGATCAGCATTCATTTACCCAATGCTTTCCTCTCCTGCATCTTGGACATAGTCCAGGCTTCTTGTTTCAACTCCCTGTAGCCTTTGACTTCCATTTCTAGGTTTATAGTCTTTAGCAAAATGCCCTAGTTTACCAGAGTTAAAACATCCCCCTTTCTTTTTCTGCTGACCAATGAGTAACATCTCCTTTAATATGGCAGCTAATACCACACCCTGAGCGTAGGCTGGCCCAATATCAGCACCAACACGGATAAAATACTTCCATAATACGTAATCTCCTGGTGAGAGACAAGCCTCTGCAACAACAATAAACCTCTGGTAACCTTCCACTATCTGTCTTAGTCCCTCTGCTTCATACACTTATTTCAATTTTCTAATTTAAATCGGTCTGAAATAGGTTTATCTTCTAACTTTATTTTTCCTTGGGTGTGAACAGTAAATGACACTAATTGGATTTCTGCTATCATTCTTTTTGAGTATAGAGACATAAGCTTTGTTTAGGGGGGAAAAATTCACATTATTTACTTTTAAGGGTCCTTGGTTTAGGGAAGATAGGATTTACTAGATGGCCACAAACCACTTGGCATTTATATTTTTTAGATGGTTTCAAACTGCTATTACATGAGAACCACGAAATTAGAAAAATGCCTCCGTAGGTTTTTGCATACACTTAATAAAAACTTTCTTAGGAGCCGTAACCGGTTTGGCTCAGTGGATAGAGCGTCGGCCTGCGGACTGAAAGGTTCTAGCTTCGATTCCGGTCAAGGGCATGTACGTTGGTTGTGGGCACATACCCAGTGGGAGATGTGCAGGAGGCGGCTGATCGATGTTTCTCTCTCATCGATGTTTCTAACTCTCTATCTCTCTCCTTTCCTCTCTGTAAAATATCAATAAAATATATATTTTAAAAAAAAACTTTCTTAGGATTCCTAAGTATATTGAATAAATTTGTCATTTTCCCTGTAGACATATTTATATAAGGTTTTAACTAATTAATGTCCTCTAATAATTTCTAAAAGTCATTTAAGGTCTTGAGGCAATTCTTTGGTATGTCTACCTTTTGAGGCCTAATACATTGATTTTTAAGTACCCTTCCTAAGCATTTGAAGGGCATTTCCCACTGTATTTTTTCCCAGAGCAATCTCTAAGCCACATTTAGGGAGTTTCTTTTAAAAACTTTTACTTTCTTTTAAGCAGAACAACCAACTTGGTTGCTTTTCAGAAAAACTAGTAGGAGAGAAACATGCTGGCCAATACTGCAATGCATACATCTCAAGTAAAGGTAACTTTTTTTGTCCTCATGGTGTCTCATTAATGGTGAGATTTAATGCCCAACTAATAACTTTTTAATTTACTTTGTAAATAGTAGTGGAAGAGATTTTAAAATTTCTCCTTTTTAAGCTTAAATTTACTTTTCAACAGTATTCTTATTGACTAGTGCTTATGTGCATATGTATGCAAATTTTACTTTAGAGTTTATATAAGACTTGATTATATTGTGAAAAGCTAATGAAGTATTCAGCAACCTTGTACTACCAAGCTTAGAGGTTGAAACCTTTATAACATTTAAAATATATATATTCAAATAGAACACAGTTATTAATTTTTATTTGATAAAGCTTCCCTTGTGATTCCGAGTATATTAGATTGGCCTAATTTCAGTTTAAAATATTTCTTTTAAGAAGAGAGAATAAATCCTTGAATCATTCCAGGGCCCTTGAAATGTCCCAAAGCTATCTCTCAGTTAAAGTCTTGAAATTTAACTTGGAAAAGACTATCAACTATACATAACCCAAAGATTATATTACACACTTTTTGAAATTATTTTTCAAAGATATCAATTAAATTTAAACTGGTTTTAATATTAAAAATTTGGTTAAGACCATAGAATTAATCCTTTTTTAATTAGGCCAATAAAATATTATATCCTAGGTTGAAATTTTACCACACATAATACACATAAGGACTACAATATATTTTGTACTACTAATATCTCCAGAGAAAATACAAGAATTATTTTTCTTAAAAATGAATTTCTATACTTTATGCATTTTGTTATCACAACCATATAATTTGTCCCAACTTAATTTGAACTTTAAACCCTTAGAATCTACATTTTAGCTGGCAAGTTAAATACTTAGCATTTCTCAGCTTAGTAATATATTTATATTTTAAAGGATATATTTCAAATAAAATACAAGGCATATTTAATTAATAGATTCAATTCTATCCTCTAGAATAGATGTTTCATATGAGGCAAACTCAGATTGATATTTCAGTATTTTGTTATTTTAAAATACCTAGATATTTAATAATATTTATTTAATTTAGCAATGTTCTAAAGTCTTTAAGTTACCAAGGACTTTGGAAAATTATGTATATTCATGATGAAAAGGCAGGGGGAGGAGCAACAAGGCCCCTAGCCTCTTGAATGTAAAACTGCCACATTTTTCCTTAGAGATAACATCTAAGGTTGCTGCTGCAGCTTCCCTGGGACTGACCTTGTCCTCCAACTGAGAATAAAGCCAGTCTCCTCTTGAGTGACTGGACTTTTATTGTTAATACATTTATAATTACTACTGAAAAAGCTTTATTACAAATTCTTTCATTTAACTATGTATATTTTGCCTTAACAAATTTGAGATTTAAAAACCAATTATTATTATCCAAGGCATTTTCTTTGGCAAATTCTCTAACAGAGATAATTTACTGACTTTCAGTGGCTTTAATGTTAAAGTATTATTTTATTTTTATTTAATTACTTATTTACTTTATTTTTTAAATATATTTTATTGATTTTTTACAGAGAGGAAGGGAGAAGGATAAAGAGTTAGAAAAATTGATGAGAGAGAAACATCAATCAGCTGCCTCCTGCACACTCCCTACTGGGGATGTGCCCGCAACCATGGTACATGCCCTTGACGATAATCAAACCTGGGACCCTTCAGTCCACAGGCTGATGCTCTAGCCAATCAGCCAAACTAGTTAGGGCTATTTTATTTTTATTTTTTATTTTTTATAGAAACATGAGTGCCCCAGGACCTGTGAGGCAACATTGGAATGTGGTCTATTATTATTCAAGAACTACCCATTATTATGAAAACACTAATCATGTTGCCTAAACCCAGCCTGTATATTTCCCTTGTGTCATTTTGGCCATCTTTTAAAGAAAATGTCTTGGGTTTATTCTATAGCATCCATGAAGAGATAGGGCTCAGTTCAAGAGCTATCCAAAAGCCCTAACCGGTTTGGCTCAGTGGATAGAGTGTCAGCCTGCAGACTGAAGGGTCCCAGGTTCGATTCCGGTCAAGGGCATGTACCTTGGTTGTGGGCACATCCCCAGTAGGGAGTGTGCAGGAGGCAGCTGATCGATGTCTCTCTCTCATCGATGTTTCTAACTCTCTATCCCTCTCCCTTCCTCTCTGTAAAAAATCAATAAAATATATTTAAAAAAAAAAAAAAAAAAGAGCTATCCAAAATAGCCTTCTCTTAAGCTAGCCTTTTTCTCTTCATGGATACAGAAATCCCAGATGCATCCCCAAATTGTGAGAAATGTCTCATCTATCCAAATTTCAAATAATGGACTGGGAAATAAAAACATGGCAAAAATGAGACTTTGAGAGCTTGTTTGGAGGTTCTAGCAGGGGAGCGCAGCTACTCGTATACCCTTGACCTAAGACCGGTCCTCTCCTGTGGGGAGGGGGCGGGGGGGGGGGGAGAGTCGTCCTCTTCCACCAACCGAGAGCGCAGCTTCGCGAGGGACGAACATGGATCGGTGAGGGAGGAGGAGGACACCTGCCTAGCCAGCCAGATCAGCCGAATCAACCCTGGCGATCAACGGGGTGACAGATGTCGCAGCCAGATCGCCCTCACATCCGAAAAATGAGACTTTTATTAACACTCCCGACAGTGGGCATCCATTTTACAGGATCACCAAAAGACCTATGAATTAATGGGCTGGGGCTTTTTTTAGTTACTTCCCTCTGTCTAGGGGATTTTCTTAGAACCTGTTTTATTAACCACATGAACCGCTCATATTCTTTCTCTCCCCATTCCCACGTTCTGTTTCCTCTGGGGAAATTTAGTAATGGTCTGGCCATCTACTGTTCTTTAAAATTAAATGAAATGCATGATTAATAGACTAACAGTAAACAAATTAAACCAAACAACAAAGAAAAATAAAACAACAATCAACAGATAGCACCCATAACACATAGTAAAGACTTAATAAATCAGAGTTCTCTTCATGGATCTTTCAGATGTTGTTATATTGCCTGGGACTTACAGCCACAATGCAGCCTAGACCTCAGCCTGTTGTTCACAGATTTTATCACATTCTGCTCACCATAGCATTAACTGGTATCTAAAGTTATTTTTGCTAAAATCTGTCTGTCCCAAAGCATCATGTGGTAATTTTACAGACTTTTGATCCTCAATACGAAGTGGGCACAATGCAGTTCAAAGAAGAACACACATAGTTAAAGATGACAAGCGCACTTGTTTTCTTTGAGCCTGATTTAAGAGAGTACATTTTGACACCTTTAGACACTTAAGAATTTGCATTGGTTTAGCGATCCCTTTCCTGAAATCCTGAATTTCCCATGTTTTCTCCCTAGCTATTACTAAACTGCAACTCCTTATCTTGCTTTGTGCTTTATGCAGGTGATTTACTGTAGTGCCCTTTCACTTTGCAATTGTAGTTCCCCTGTACTCAGGCCCCACGCTGGGCAACACATGTACCCTGCCAGCACAGCCAATGGTAGACCTGGGGAGGGGCGGTGAAGGATTAAAGAAGACAGACAAGAGAATACAGTTAGGGCTTTGTGGAACTCCCATGCCTGGATGAGGACACAAAAAAAAGATCCAGCCTGCAAGCTGAGGCTTTATTTTATAGTCAAAGCAAAACAAGGAAGTTGTCAACATGGTTACAATGTTCTTGTGAGTTTCACCTTGTTTTGGCAGCACTTGTTGCACCTCCCACAGCCCATTAGCTACCTAGGAAGGAACTAGGGAGCCTATAAGGTTAAACTTAATTATGCAAAGAGGGCTCTGCACTCCGAACTGGGACTTGTGTGTAGCCCTGCCACAGGACAGTCAGAGGCTTGACCCTATAGCCACTCGCTACACTAAATAGTCACCTTGTCCAAAGTCTTGACTCTTCTTAGGGTGTTCATCATTCCATGACCGATCTCTTAAAAACTGGGGAAAAGAGAAGAACTACTGAAGACCGGAGTTCTCTGTTGAAATGGGTGAAGCAATTTTTAAGACTCTAGATAAACTTCCCTTCCTTCCCAGTCCCATTTCCTTCTACATCTTTTCATAACATAAGTGCTCTTTCCAGTAGTGTTCCCTAGTAAAAATTGTACATACAAATTTCAGTCGCAGAATTTGCTTTCTAGGGAATTCAACCAGCAGTAGACTATACCCACAGAGATCTGAAAAATAAGTTTCTGCAAAGGGATTCAACATCTAAGTAATAGGCTGCCTGGATGACAGGGACCCCACCAGTGGTGGTAAGTGTGTCATACATAGACCTTTGCATAGGGTAGGTCTGCAAATATTAATCTTTATAGTGGTGCTGTTAGCTGTTAGTGCCTCAGTTTGATCATCTTACAAGACTTTGCATCCATCCTGCTATCGCTGTGGGTGTTCATTGCTAAAAAGCTCACAGCTGCCCTTTCCTTTGAAGAATTTCCCTTAACAGCATGGTAGCTGCTCTGCTCAAGATGGATGGCCCACACATAATGCCTGTTTGGGTACAAATGTCTAGCACTTTGCTTCAAGGAGGGACAAACTCTCATGCTGTTTGTGCTACAGAGATCCCAGTGGATCAGCTTGAAGCCATTTTTTCCCTGCTACTATAGCCTCATTTCATTTCTATTTTCTTGGCCTCTCCCACTTCCCTTCTATTGAAAGCATGCCCTCAATAAATCACATGAACACAAACCCATCATCAAGGCTCTGTTTCTAGAGAATCTGACATAAGACAACTAATCTTGCTTTGTGGTTTGATACAGGTAAAATTCATGTGATGTTTCTTAGTGTGCCTTACAATAAAGCATATTCTACTATTGTTGGGTGTAGGGTACTACATTCATACATTAGGCTAAAGTGATCATCATGGCTTCAAAATATTTTCTAACTTTACTTGAAATTTTACCTCTGCTTTATTTTGTTTGTTTGTTTTTTACTTACTGAGATGTATGAAAGTCATTTTTAAGTCTCCTAGTATAGAAATTGAAAACTTTCTCTGCTCTTTAACTGATTACATTATAAATGGCAATATTTAGACTTAAATCATGAAACCCAAAATTACTTGCCTTTGTCTCCTGAAAACAATACAAGAACCTTATAATACTTGATCTATGTCTAGACTCTTTGTGAATTATTTTATGTCGATTTCATCTGCTCTTTTCTAATCCCAGAGTACATTATTATGATATTTTACACTGTCAATATTTATTGTCTCACATATCTATTACATCTGGATTTCATTCCCTTTCATAGTGCAGACATTGTATTTAGGCTATCTTTGTTTTTGACTAAAGTAAAATATTTAGAACATTTTCAGACTTTTTCAAGAAAAACTCTCCCCCAAATATAAATTTGTATCTATTTTTGAAAGTTATTTTTTCTCTCAAACATCTAGGTTGAAAATTATATTTCACTAACTTACACTCTCTCTCTTGCACTATTGTTTGACTACCTTTATTATAAAAATCATGAGAGCTCCTCCCAACTCATTCAACCATGTGAAGACACAACAAGAGAGTAGCCCTCTGCAAATCAAGGAGAAAATTCTGACCAAGAACCCCCAGTGCTGGCACACTGATCTCAAACTAACAGCTTCCAGAACTAGAAGAAATAAATATTTGCTTTCTAAGACACACAAAAATGGTACTTTTTTATAGCAGCCTGAGCTAAAGCAAGCCATGATACTGATGGCATTTAAGTGCCAAAACCTGGCCTCCAGGTTTATCATCCCCAACTCCACCGGGCCATCCAGTTGTGCAGTGGTACATGTCTCTTTAGCCCTTGCTTATAGCAGAGGCCACCACTGCACTTTTTTTTTTTTTTTAAATATATTTTATTGATTTTGTACAGAGAGGAAGGGAGAGGGACAGAGAGTTAGAAACATCGATGAGAGAGAAACATCGACCAGCTGCCTCCTGCACATCTCCCACTGGGGATGTGCCCGCAACCCAGGTACATGCCCTTGACCGGAATCGAACCTGGGACCTTTCAGTCCGCAGGCCGACGCTCTATCCACTGAGCCAAACCGGTTTTGGCCACTGCACTTTTAAGAATATAAAATCTCTCTCAACGATGCATGATCTTATGTTTGGTAATTTGCTTCTAACACCTTAGAATTATAATTCAGCCTGCACCCTTTCCAATCTGGGACCCCTCAAGGGATGTCCAACTGCTGGTTTAAACTTCTCTTTCACAATCCAGGACTGCTGGCTCCCAACCAGTTGCCTGCCTGCCTGATTGCCCCTAACCACTTCTGCCTACCAGCCTGATCACCCCCTAACCACTCCCCTTCCAGCATGATCAATGCCTAACTGCTCCCCAGCTAGCCTGGTCACCCCCAACTGCCCTACCCTGCAGGCCTTGTAGCCCCCTTCTGCCCTCCCCAGCTAGCCTGGTTGCCCCCAACTGCCCTCCCCTGGAGGCCAGGTTGCCCCCAACTACCTCCCCTGCTGGCCTGATTGCCCACAACTGCCTTTCCCTGCCGGCCATCTTATGGTAGCCATCTTGTAACCACTGGGGGCGGCTATCTTTGACCAAATGGGGGTGGCCATCTTTGTGCGATGGCATAATGGTCAATTTGCATATTACCTCTTTATTCTATAAAATTTTTTTTACAAGATTCAGAAGAAAGAGTATATAATGAAAAGCAAGTGACATGCTTACCCTAAAGCCACCCACTTCTCCCAAGTAGGAACTGATATTACTTCTTTGAAGGCTCCCATAGGTATTCAGTGTGTACACATACCTATGATTGCTCACAGCAATTACCTTTTTTCCAGAAAACACATTATACACTTCCTGTGTTCCTCCTTTTTTCACTTTACACTGTATTTTCAACATTGTTGTATATTTATAAAAATAGAGCTGAATTCTCTACTTACTGGCTGCATAATATTCCAGCATGTGCACATGTTTAATTATATTACCAATTTATATCAATGAATATTTTTGTAGTTTCCAATCTTTGTCATTTAAAGCGATAAGTCGATGAATTGTTTGTAAGTATATTTATTTAAACGTGCAAATTTCATAACGTAAACATGCTATAACAAAGCATAGAAGCATTAATTCTATTTAATGAGGGCTAGGCATTGATATCCTTTAGTAGGCACCTTTTTTTGTTTAAGACTTGGATGAATGAAATTGAAAAGAATACACACTAAAAACAAGCCATAGCATATATCCACATTCTATAATTTCTTTCAAAGGAAAATTATTTCTTTTTAAACAGTGAGCCTATGCCTTTCACAATATTACCAATAAGTTTACCAGGAGCACACAATATTGAAGAGAGCTCAGTGCCAATTCTATCTATGGTTTTTGCAATCCAGGGAGTATTATCATTTTGAGTAGTATCAATCGTATTTCTCAAATGATTGATCTCTGCATTCATCTCTTCAGATTTCTTTTTAAATCCATCTCTTAGCAGATCTTCTTGAATCTTAAAAAGAAATGAGAATGGAAATAAAATATTTTAAACTCCCACGTTTTTCAAGAATTTCACTTTCTATTTAAGAACTCTTTCTTTTCACTCTTAAAATTGTTCTCTCTTACACAATCAAGGATAATTTTGCAACAAAAAAAAATCCTATCTTGGACCTAAACACTGAAAGAAAGCATAGTTTACAGTCTTACAAATATTCGTATTTCCATAGGGTTTTGCTAGGATGCTAAGCCTGGCCTGAGGACAAATGTAATGTGTGCCAGTCACAATATCAGTTGAGAAGTAACCTTGGTCTGCTGGCACCAGTTCTCAGTCCCACTTAGAATAATGTGGCCAACCAAATGCAGAAATCATGGGAAATTACACATTGTTCTAGAACTTTATTATGAACACATACAGATAGCCAATCAGGAGTTCTTCCTCTGCCATATGATAACTTGGGTAGACTCTCCATACCTGGGAACAGTGCAGCAAGTTTGAAGCTGTCATATCCCTGTATTTTTAATCTGGACATTTCTGATAGTTTATTGCCAGCATAGATTTACCTTAAAGTCTTTGGATGGTAGCAGGGTTCTTGATAATAGGCAATGATCTTGGTAAAGCAAACCAGTTGGTGGTCATAATAAAAACATGTGTTTCAAATGCCTATTTATTCAGGCAAAATAAGTCATTTTAAAATAACCCAAAATCACACCTCAGAACCTATTTATATGGTCCAAATGTTCAGAAGTGAGATGCTTGTCCTGCCTACTCCAGAGTGTATGCACAGAGTAGATTTCAAAGATACTTTTTACAAAGAAAGGGAACAAAGGGAAGGTTCAAGGTTTTAACAAATCACAAGTAGTAAATGGCAATGGTGTTTCCTCCATGGTCTTCCTGTAACATTCTCCATCCACCTGAGGTACCAGGACAATGACCATGGAGCACTACTAAGGCCCATGGCAGGACTTACCTTCAATTTATGCTCCAACATCATATTCTGCTCTCTTAATATATTCTCTCTTTCCCTCTCCAGCTTCTCCTTCAGTTGCAATATATTTTCCTCGAGACTCCTCTTCTGTGCCTCCATCTCCTGCTGCTGCTCCTGTAGTTTCTGTTTCATCAGCTCCTGTTCCTTCTCAGCTGCCTCCTTCTTGGCCCGCTCCGCTGCCCCAGGGAGGTTTGACAGAGGGAAGAAAATTAGGTGAGGACTAATCTCTACCCTCCTGAGCTCTGAGAACAAAACAAACTGGTAAGGGAGGTGGAATACTCTTAATAGCTCCCTTGCCACACTATCAATGACACATTTCAGAGTGTGATGGGAAAGGCCCTGGTTGGCTGATATGTCCTGATGTTTTCAGAGTTAGAGTATGTCCCACAGAAGGAGAGAAAGCTCCTTGTGTCAGGAGGTTTTGTTCTCACAGCTGTCAAAGGACAGTGCAGGTACCTGCCACCCATTGTGAGCCCAGCCCTGCCCCTTACCTGCCATGGCCTTCTCCCTATCTGTGAGCGCTTTGTCTGCCTGCAGGATGGAATTCTCTATTGCTGCCTGCGACTGCAGGAACCTCTGGAGAACCTCATGGGCCTGAGGAGACAAGAAGGAACAAAGAACTTCAATTTCCACTGGGAATATAGGCTTCACAATAACAATGTCCATGTTATTTTTCTTCCTGACTAAAACTGCACCATGTCTCCACATAGTTTCCAATCTCATTAGAGAGACCAGAAGCTCTTCCTACCCCTGAAGTCTCTCCCCTAGTGCTACATTCTTCTATTCACTCTACATTCCAGCCAGTGAGAACCATGTTCAGTTCTACACAACCACTGTCTCGGGTGCTTTTGTATATTTGCCTCCCAGGGAGAAATGTTGTCTCCAATTAGTGTTGCTGTTCTCCTCTGCCACTTGCTGGCTGTTCCTTTAAGCAAGTCATTTTATCCCATCTCTGCTTCTCAGTTCAGATGTGTGAAATGTTCACAAAATGTATAGATGCCTCTTAGTGCTACTTGAAGCATAAAATTAAAATTCTTGGGAAACAATATTATGTCTTAACAATAAAAGTTCAATAAATATTAATTATATTATTATTATTATTATTTTGGTGTTATTATTTGTTACTATCACCTATGTAACCAACTATCTCAGTTTCATAAGTATTTTAATGCCATATGCAATTGTGTACGTGTTTGAGTGCCTTTTCTCTGTTGATCAGCCTTGAATACAAAAACTCTGACTTTAACTTGTAAATTGTTTGCCTTTAACACACTGAATGCCATTTTGTTGGATAGAGAAAATGATTATTTCTCTTCTGTCTTTCTTGGATTTCAGAAATCCATATTCATTTCTGAGAATGGTTATTATGACTCTTTTCCGGAAAAAAAGATGAAATAACCTTAAATGCTAAAACAGTCCCAATATTGCCCACAACTGGTGCTGTGCTCTCTGATTTCCAGGAGACTCTCTTGACTTTAATCTGTAGGATCCCTAGGCTCCCCTTATTCCTCACCTTCACTCCTTTCCTGGGCACTTGCCAGTAGTCCTGTTCAATCCTTTCCTTTGTTTCCATGTAGAGCTTGTGACCACCAGGAATAGAAAAAATGCCTGCTGAAATATCTTCCATTAGGGACATGGAAAGCTGATCAAGTTTTTCCTGGCAGTATTTAACAGATGCCTCTTCATTCTGCAGCAAGAACTCATCCTTCTTATCCTTTATGATTTCCTGCAAGGTAAGTATAGAGGGCTGTCACCAGGAGAAAGAAACAGGGGAGAAAAAGTTCCAAAGAACCTGGTGGAAGGAAGTCTATCTGTGGTCCTCATGAGAAACGCATTCTGTTGGAGAAGGACATGGAATAAAACAGGAATTACAAGGCTTCCTTTACTCACAACCCTGAAAATTCCATGTGAGGCAGAGGAAAGCATCTAACCCCCTTGGGTCTCAGGTTCCTCATCAAAAATGTTGGTGTTGAATTACCTTATCTCTATGGCTCCTTGCAATTGTAAATTTTGTTAATTCCATCTTCAATGACATAATGATACAACAAGGAGCCACAGGAGTTGAAGACAGCCTGGTATGAGGGTCTGTTAAGAGACATTTGATTCCTGAGAATGGGAGAGTGAGCTCAAGAAAGTGACCAGCCAAGGAATGACTTTTGGGTCTTCTGGGCAGGTTTTAATTCAATATAAGTATTGAATTAAAATAAGTATTCAGTTCAGGAAGATGTCTATGGTAACTATGCATCAGAGATCGGAGAAATTTTTGGATAAAGTACTGAAGTTTGGTTATGAGGGTGCGACAAAAGAGCAATGTTTTTAAACTGTATCCCTCTAAATCCAGACTACTAAATCCATGAGTACGAGAGGAGGACTGGGGTCAGAAATGCTCTTCTAGGCTTCATTTTTCAAGGGAAGATTCACAAAGGGTAAATAAATACTAAGACAAAGTACCACAAGATTCTTCAGGAACGCCTGGTTGTCATCCTTGAAGGAGTGCTCCATGAAGATTGCAATGGCTTCCTTCTCACAGGCTGCATGCAGGTCCAGCAGCTCCTGCAGCGTGTCTGTGGGTAAGCTCACTCTCTGGGCCATCTGCTCGCTGTAGTGGTTGGCTGCCTTCTGAACAGCCCCTGAGTTCTCAAGCTGGGCCAGAGTTGTAACTGCATTCTCCAAACAAGGCACTGCACCACTGTTGATGGCATCCACGTAAGTCACCACCAGAGTCCTTAGCCCTAATAAGCCAGGAAATTTAAGGGATAAATAACAATTTATCACTCAACGGGATCTATGGTTCACACTCTACTTTTCTAAATCTCTCTGTCTTTTTGTCTCTCACTTACAAAAACTCATACACACACACACACACACACGCACACACATACACACACACTACATCCTACTATTGTTGGACTATGCAGTTAGCTAGATATTAACAGGAGACGAGGGAGCAAATTGAATCAGACATCTGATAAAGCCTGATGAAGTAGGAAAAAACAGCCTTAGAGTCATGCTGGGTAGTCCACCCAACTACCCATAATGGGAGAAAAATGGTGCAGAGGGAGTTCCTTTACTAAGTACCTGCACTATAGGAACCAAATGACCAAGCAGAACTATGAAGTATGTGCAATTGGAGCCAAAATTCGGACCATAAATGGAGGAGAGCAAAACTGGGAAAATCTGCAGAAAAGATTGCATAGAGAAAAGGCACAAGCCCTGAAGAAGACAGGAAACAGATTGGATAGTTTTTAAGAAAGCCTGCTCTTTCTCAAACCCAAATATATATGGGAAAGCTTCACAAATACCTCAGGGCAGTAGCTGGCCCCTAGTCAGCCAGCTCTCTGTCTCCCTGAGAGTGTACTTTGCTTTTCACTTTCATAAACCTTGCCATTATCATGTAAAACTCCTACATGAGAGTCCCTGAAATTCCTTTCACACAACGCCACAGAAGAACATATTTCCTCCAGTAATACTATTGTTCTATTGACTCTTAATTTGTATGTTTCTTCTGACCACAAGGCTAAAATAATTCAGTATCAACCTTTATCTAACATACTAAAGGATATCTGGAAACATAATTTCCTATTAAAAATCTTAGAAGCAAATTATTTACATAGGTAGACAGATGAGGTAAGGTAAATATTATTCTATTTTTTTTCCTAATTATGCAGAGTCCAGTAAATTTTCAGAGCTTTATGGGCTAATAGTCACTAGTAAATTGCTCTAAACTCCCAAAATATCTTTTGTATTCTCCTTGCAAATCACACTCATAATAAAGAACTTCAATTGAGGAAACAGTGTATTCTGTTTTTCCACCCAGTTAGTGATTCATTATTAGTAGGAGACTTTTTATATGTATGGATGCTGCAGATTTGGCTGTCAATGGTTGTAATTTTAGAGAGGAATTTATAATCACCCAAAAGTGTGATAAGTATACATGTGTCTTCATGGAGTATGAATATCTATAGACCCATAATTCTATGTAGAATCAAACACAAATCCTGGAGAACACATCCTATAATATATTCAACAAATATCAGGCCCCACAAAATGTGAAGTGGAGGCTCACGTTTCCCAGTGACCCTGATTCCCTCCCTGAGGGTCTTGATTCTCGTCTCAGTGAGGATGAAGGAACAGAAGTTCTTTGTTTGTTCCTGAAATTTAGGATCCAGTTGGTATTCTGCAACCTCCTCAATATGGGCTAGGAGTTCTTTGTCATTTGTTGGCCGGTCAAAGACAAAACACTTCCGTCTTGGAAAGAAATGGCGGATGCACTCTCTGGGGAGATTAGATATTTGAGCTTTGGGATTCCGGCCTGAAAGATTAAAACAAATGAAAACAGGTATTACAGTAGGAGCAGTCTGAGGACAAGGGACCTAAAGATTTTTATGACAGGAATTTTTATATCTTTGCCCTATTCTATCTGTATAACTTGTGTTTATACCTCCTTTAGCATAGATATCCATCCAAATGCTCCTTTAACATCAAATTTACCAATGATGCAACTTTGGGGGAAAATTTTGGAAGAGATTAAATATGCTTTAAAAACAACTACAACAACCTATTGCTGTTATCGGACCTAAAAATGGTAGTAGAGTATTGTCTATATTGTCAATATTAGCTACTGAATGAATAACAGAAACATGGGTCAAATGTAAGTTTTTGGTCACCTTGATCCCATGGGGAAATGAAGCTGTGGATCAAAATGAAGAGCCCAAGCAAGACTTAATGAAGCAATGTTGGAAATAAAACCAGATTATCTAAGGAAAACTGTTTAGATGTTAAAAATAATCTGTACAGCATTAACTTTTAAAAAAATAAAAACCTTTGAAGACTGAAGAGTAAATGAAGCTAAAACATAAATTTAAGATATCACCATTAGTCTCTAAATTCTTTAAGGTAAATAACTATATTTCATTTGATAGCTTTGCTATTCTATGTAGCCCATTTCTCATTGTTTTGAGAAACAGTAAATACAAACATGAAATCAAGAGTGTATAAATCAGAAGTGGTATTTCGTTCACAGGTTCATCAGATACCTTCATGTCCATGTAAATGTAACCCATTCAAATATTTTTATTATTTTAGCAAGGGTAAATAATTGGAAATTGGGGGAAAAAACTATGATACAGATAGAATTAACATCATTAAAATAATGCCCAAAGGAATCTATGGAGTCAACACAATCCCTGTCAAAATACCAAAGTTGTTTTCACAACACCACAAAATATAATCCAAAAACTTATATGAAAGCATAAAAGATCCCGAATAGCCACAGAAATACTGAGATGGAAGAACAAAGTTAGAGGTATTATGCTACCTGATATCAAACTATAATACAATGCTATGGTAATCTAAGCAGCATAGTGCTGGAATAAAAACAGACATATAGATCAATTGAACACAACAGAGTTCCCAGAAATATACCCATGCAAATATGACAAATTAATAGATAACAAAGGAGGCAAAACAACATACAATGGGGTAAAGGCAGCCTAGTCGGTGCATGGTGTTGGGAAATTAGACAAATATGTGCAAAAGTGAAACTACACCACCTTCTTACACCATATACAAGAATAAGCTCAAAATAGATTAAAGTCTCAAAACCATAAAACTACTAGAATAAAACATAGAGAGTAAAATCTCAGACATGAAGGCCAATACACATATGAAAAGATGTTCAACATCACTAATCATCAGAGAAATGCAAGTTAAAACCACAATGAGATATCACCTCATGCATGTCCGAATGGTTCGCATTAATAAATCAATAAGCAATAAGGTTTGGTGAGAGTGTGGAAAAAAGGGAACCATTGTGCACTGTTTGTGGGAATGCAGATTTATGTGGCTTCTATGGGAAAGAGTATGGAAGCTTCTCAAAAAAATTGAAAATAGAGCTGCCTTATGACCCAGTGACTTCACTTCAGGGTATGTATCCAAAGAAATCCAAAACACTAATTCAAAAGACTATATGACTCCTATATTCAATGCAGCATTATTTATGATATCCAAGATATGGAAGTAACCCAAGTGCTCAACAATAGACAAGTAGATAAACAAGAAGTGGTACATATACACAATGGAATACTACTTGGTCATAAAAAAAAGAATGAAATCATACTATTTGAGACAACATGGATGAATCTAGAGAATACTATTCTCAGTGAAATAAGTTAGACAGAGAAAGACAAATATCATTTGATTTAACTTATATGTGGATTCTAAAGAACAAAATTGAAACAGAGTAACAGATACAGAGAAAAAAAACGATGGCTATCGGGGGGCGAGGGCGTGTGTTGGAGCACTGGGTGAAAAAGTTGAAGTACAAATACAAGTTGGTAGTTATAAAATAGTCAGGGGAATGTAAAATACAGCATAGGGAATATATTTAGTAATATTGTAATAATTATGCCAGGTGGGTGCTTGAAAGATAGGGGCGATCACTTTGTAAAGTATGTGATATCTAATCACTACAATATACACCAAAAAATAATACAAAATTATATTGAGTGTAAGTTTTACTAAAATAATAAAATTGTTTTAAAAATAAAAATCCATGATATGGAAATTAAAATTATACTAGGATAATTATTAAAAAAATCCCAAAATGTTAGATTGAAAAGATAAAACATTCTTCTTTCAGTTTATTAGAACATAAAGTCATATTTACAGATAACATATGTATAAAGACATTAGAAAGTTATATGTCCCTTTCAGAAGAATCATGTCTAATTACATGAAAAATATTTTTTCATTAGATAGGCTTTTCATTGTAATTATATGCCAAACAAGTATTTGATCAGTTGTTTTCCTCAACACAGAAAAGCAGAAGCTAAAATAATAAACATAAATGTCTGCTCTTCAGAAGGCTTTAGCAACTCTGTATTCAAAGTTACAGTTGGATTCTCAGTTACAATGTGTAAAGAACAAATGGGTTATGAATAGTTCTACTCTAGTTTAGGCTCTACTTTTCTCAAGTGAACTTAAACTCCAGTCTGTAAAGCTTTTCAACCCATTCCCAGGCACCATTTCTGCAGACTTCTAGTCTCAAGTACAAACGCAACTCCAGATGTAGTGTGTAGTACCTCCCATCTGTATTGGACCATGCACTGCCCAGCCATGCTCTGTTACCTGGAATCAGCTTCAAGGCATTCTCCAAATACTCATCTGCTGTGATAGGACGACCATTTAACTTCAGCTCCAGGGTAAAATCCCGTACGGTCCAGATAAAGTCTGGAAAAAAACTCACAAACTCTGATGAATCTTCTACTCCATCTGGTGTAGGGGAGGACTTTGCCCTGATGAGTTCTGTCAGCTCAGTCACGTAACTAGGACCTGGCTAAGGAAAATTAACTTTCTACCCACAATTCCCACATTTCTCTGATTAAAAGAAAGAGTATCATAAACACTCTTTTTCACTTTGGATCCTTTTGGTCTACCAAGGGCAACTAAGTGAGAGGGAAGGAGAAACTGACTGGATCTCCATTCCCATTGAAGCCATGACACATGGAGGCTGGGTTCCTGGAAGGATACTGCAGCTGCTCCAGGGCCTGGTGGTTGATGGTGCTCAGGCTGTTGTAGACGAAGCTGCTACACAGAAGCACAGCCAGGGCAAAGATCCACGAGTCATTCTTAGGGTCACCCTAGAAGTACATTAAGGCAAGACATTCAGGATTTACCCTATAGAAATTCATTCAGACACTAAGTCTAACAGTCCTTCCTTTTATTTCAGGCAAAGTACTCACCATGCAAATAAGTAAGTTTGAAGACCAACATATCCTATATAATAAATAGGTAATATGCAAATCGACCCTCAAACCGTAACACCATCACAAGATGGTGGCGCACATAGTGGAGGTGGGGCATGGGGACTGGGCTGGTGGTTGCTCTGCATGGCTTCCACCAGGGTTCCTGTGGCCCTGTGGGGCTGCAGAGGTCCCAGCTTCCGCTTCCTGTGGCTTCTGCCACTGTTTCCAAGGCCCACCACATGTGCCATGGAGGTGGGGCCCAGTGGATGCTGAGCGGGACTTGGAGGCAGGGCAACAGGGTGGCACTCCAGGACTTGGGGCCGTCCCACAGAGCACCAGCCACACAGGGAGGACTCTGGGACTCGGGGAAGTCCCAAGGCATGGGGGAGACTGGGAGGAGGGAGTAGAGGGTCCCAGTTCTTGGGCGATTTCGCACAACGGGTTACTAGTATACACATATGAGCTTTAGCAATTACAATAACATTACTTGTGACTGTGATTCTTTCATATATAAAAAGATTCTGTCATCACAGAGTTTTCTTTTTAGTGAATCAGATGAAATAAAATAACATAAAATAACAGCGCAGCACCTGGTGTGCTATTAGGTTCAATGAACAGTGTTAGCACATATTTATTCTACATATATTTGTTGGTCATGGACTATATAAAATATTCCATAGTTAACATAATTGGGGATATATTCAAGATATGTTTATGGGAAGCTACTGAATATTTCCACTGTTGTTAAAATTAAAAAGCAGTTTAAAATGACAAATATTACTTTCAAGGTGACTATTTCAAAGCCATGACAAACATCTGTAGCAATGAATATAACAAAAATAATATCTACAGGAGGCTTACATCATAGTAACATGTATAATCATTGGAACCAGTAGCTATAATAGTAAATTAAGGGGGGGAGGGAAGAGATCAATCAAAGAACTTGTATGCCTGAATGCACAATCTATCGACACTGACAATAGCATGGTGAAATCCTGCGGAGGGGATGGAAATGGGAAGAAAGCATCAATGGGAGAGGGGAAGGGAGACATCTGTAATATTTTCAATATTAAAGATCAATTTTAAAAAATAGTAAATTAAAATTTACAAGTCCATCATAGAAGACCAGAGCTCTGGAAGATGGAAAAATTTTACATAACATGAAGTCTTCTTCAGCATCTTGACTGAAAATTAAAGACTTCGTAGAGTGTGAATTGGAATAAATGAAGATATCCTACAGGTGGAAAGACCCACAGAAGCAAAAGTAGACATGGCAGCATACAGAGGGCTCTTCTCATAAAAGGAGAGTTGTTTGATCTGACTGGAACAGAAGGTAAGTCAAGAAGTTAAAGTTGGGCTGGGTGGAGACCTGAGCCAACATTGAGGTGTCCTCATGATTCAGCCCGACTCTCCCCCTTCTCGCAGCATCATGGTGGCCTACTGACGACAGGCTGGACTCAGCTCCATCCACGACTCCCACATCAGTGCAAAAACAGTGAGGGATGCCCTGAAAACTGAATTCAAAGCAAGCGCCAAGAAGAGCTTCGGCAGCAGCATCAAAATTGTGAAAGTGAAGAAGGAATAATGTACCCTGACTAAAGCTTGAAATGCTACATTTTCAAAGTGAAGATGTGTGGGCACAGGTTATGGCAGATGGAAAACCATCTCACTTCATGGGGAAAATAACACCTGTCTTGTTGATAGATTGACAATGCCAATAAACTGAAGCATGCTTCCCTCAGAAAAAAAAAAAAAAGTTAAAGCTAAACAGTGAGCCTAGTGAAACCAGATAAGGGACCTTAAAGGAGCGGTTAATTTGTTTGTATAAAACACAGCAGGTCTAAATAACGGCACAATACAGACTTTTCTTTCTATTATAAACACTGTCTAAAGTTGTTCCTTAGAGCAAAAGTGGAATATACCTGGAAATTCTTGGAGGATTTATCTTCCAAAGCCCAATTTAAAAAAATGATTATAAGAAGTGGTACTTATGACAAACAAAAGGTTATTTAGACAGCAAGACTGTTTGATACACAAAATAAACACAAAATTTCTAAATCTTCTTTGGGTAGAAATAGAAAGTTGTAGAAATTTAGGTAATATTTCCAAATAAGTCTCAAACAAAAGCAGAAAAAGAGAAATCATTCATTTTACCCTTCAGTAAAAAACTAAAATATCAAAAACTCATTTTAAATTTTGTTGAAAGATAAACCCATGCTTTTATAGAACCATCTCATTCAGAGGTGTCTCAAACTCTTCCAGAATGCTTGGTGAGTACTTGGTGAACTTCACCAGAGGACTGCAGACTCATTGAGGGCAGGGCTTTTACATGGGTCACTAGTATCTACAGAACTTAGAGACCGGGGAATATGGTGCTCAGCAATTGTTTATTAAATTGAATCAAATTATTCATAAGTGCCGAGAAATAGAAAAAAATTTACACAATGTACCATGACACCTCACCTGTAAATAATAGTCAAACAAGCGAGCATTTGCCTGATATATAGTTGGATTTCTAGATTTCACAAATAGATCAAGCAGTTAAGTTAAAGAGTTCGTTATGAGACTATCCAGGTTGAAAACATTTTATCTGTGACCCTCTGCCTTACCTTTTCCACATCACCCAGGCCCTCAGTGTCCAGAAGGACCAGAGTGCAATCAGGCTTACAGGGGTGAGGCACACACCACATCCAGATGCCCTTGGTTTCAGACTGCACCGTAGAGCCCAGAGGGAAACCTATAAAGGAAGGGGAGACCCAGCTCACAGTGACAACAGACAATCTAAGCAGCCAAGGGGCTACACAGTCAGATGTTTTGGAATAGAAATACTCCAGAAGGTAAGATGGTGCTTTCTCTATTTTGTAAAAAATGCTTTACTTTGTGTGTCATCTATTTCAAATAGGAGATGAATGTTAACTGTGAGAATGTTACCCAGCACGGGCTCACAATGAACCAGATATAAGAAAGGTTACTGAAGACCATCAAAAGGGCATTTTAAAAGAATAGTCCACTAAAGATGGATGGAAGTGGATAGAAGGGAGACATCTAAAGAAAAAACATGAGATAATATATTTTCCAGTCAAAATGATAAAAACACGGCAGAGCATATGGGAGGGGTTATTTGCCACAATGGGATGTGAACTCACAAAAATCTTTAAACATGATGACAGATATTCAAACATCGTTATATGTTGATGGGAATATTCTACAGAGAAAGCAAAATATGTTATGAGAGAGGAGGCACAATTTCAAAACCCCAGTGCTTGCACAGGTAAAAGAAGGGGTCTATGCATTAGTAGGATAGATTTTCCTGAACAGGAGTAAAACATAGAATATGGTAACAGAATACATTAAGGTAATAATTTAGTGATGAAAATTAGAAGATTGGTTTATTGAAAGGAATTTAGTTCTTTCTTCATGTGACTAGTGAAGAAAACTACGAAACTGCGATATAGCTGGAGTCAAAGAATTGTCCTCTGCCTGAGAAACCACTCACCGTGATTCTGCCCTGCAAGCCGATTCATCAAGTAGGATTTGCCTGTACGATACAGTCCTACAATGGCCACAACCACCACTGGCTCAGAAATCTGGTCAAGAATCTCTAGAGCTTTCTGATTCACTGACAGCTGCTCATTGTTATTTTCCACCAGGCAAATGGGGGCCGTCATATTAGGTCTAGAAGCCATGGCAACCTGCAAACTTAGAAGAAATCCCGGTAGAAATAAGATTGCAATGTTATTCTCTGAAGCAAAGTTGTGCAAAGCACCCATCATCTTAAGACAGTGTGCATGTTTTACTTTATTTCTGGCACAGTAAGCATAGGCCAAGCCCTACAATGAAAAATTCATCTATATTTGGTTCTATACTTACAGTGAATCTCTGAAAGGGCCAACGTGTTCCCAATGCTGTGAGGATCTCAGGTTGAATGTTATTGCTGCACTAGGCAGTCACATCTTATATTGCAGGTGAGTGGCGCTACCCAATGCCAGAGTCATCACTGAGAAGCAAAGCCCTCTCATGTGAACATCCTCTCCCCAAACCTAAGTTTTAACCAGCCGCTAAGAGGATAGTGAGGTGGATGCTGAGGAAGGACCTGAGACTAGGACAACCTGGGGACATGGCCAAGAATTGTGAATCCACAGGTTTCATGCATCTCTCTGTCTCATGGTCCTAGTTGTTGAGAACAGCTGTAGAACTAGTGATGAGATGACTAGTATTCATCAAAACCTGAGGTTTTAGCTTGACAATTTGGTTTGACATATGGCAGACCAATAAAATGTAGTATCTATGGCTCCATTTATGATACTGAAGGGACTGAAAAAGTCTGGGGTTTCAGAAGAGAAACAGCTTTTGATTTTTCTCCTTTTTTAGAAGTCTTCAAAATTCTTTTGGCCACAAAGTTTAACAGTCATCCCCTGTTCAGGCAAACTGAGTCATGTGATATTTATTTTGTTTTCCAAAATAAAGTGTGCATCAAAATTTAAAAATAGACTGATATTATAAACTAATAAAAAGCATATATTAATAAAACAGTCAATAAAGAATATAAAGAAGACCTCACAAATTCTGCATTCTCCATGTCCTGTTAAAAATATCCGTGTGAAAATATCAAGTGGGTGTGCATAATTCCTGGACATGTCTGACCTAGGACTTTGTTAGGGTGGAGAAAGTACTTCTTATATTCCAGGAAGTGCTATGCTGGTTTGTCCTAATTTTCAGACCATACCAAGAATGAAGCTGAGCTGAGAGTTGGTCTAAGCACGTTTTGGCCTGAGCAGTGAATTATAGCCTTGTCCAGGGGACAGCATGCTCCTTTCCTAACTTTTAAGGATGTGACTGGGAGCTGAAGGTGAAGCCACAATCATAATGCAGATCATCTGTGTTTGGTCATCTTTCTTTCTTTCCTTTTTTTTTCACCCAATAAACAAAGACAAGCCAGAGCTCTCTGAGCCAAGTCTGCTCTTGATAAAAAAAAATAATAATTAAATTAAAAAACAAAATCTTAAAAAATGTGTAGGAGGTGAATCTCATGGGGAATCAGAATTAAAAGCCATAGTGTATCCTAAAGCACATTGTAATGAGGAACATTGAACTCATGCATGAAGAAGCTGCCTCACAGCCCCACTCCATTCCCTAATCTCTTACCTCTCCATGCACCCTTCTTTTCCCCTCCACTTGCCACTGTCCTGGTTATGTGAAGTCCTGCAAGGTTGTCACCTCACAGCTACCACTGCTCCTAATGAGGAAGCTAAAGCCAGCAACTGAACCCTGCAGTCCAGGCTACAGGCTACAGGTGTCCCTACCTCTCCATTCCTCAGAGTTCATTTTGAATCAGAAATTGAGAGGTTTAAGCCCAAGATCTAGTTGCTTGCAGAAGAAAGTTGAATTTGCACTTCTGTCCCACAGCTCCTCAGGTCAACGTGTCCCAGAACAAGCTCCCAGGTCCTTCTCACTCCTCCTTGCTCACTCTCCTCCTCCCACTTTTCTGTTGCTAATTTACAGAACTTAAAAAAAAAAAAAAAGTTGAGGAATTTTGTTTTCATTCTTACAGAGGACACAGCAGAACAATTGAATCTAAAAACAATAATTGATATAATTTTTTGGTAGGGACTAAACATTTGATAACCGCAGAATAAAAACCCCTCTTAGACCTTATAGTTATTTTTAATAGTTGATTAAAATATGTGCGAATGAAGTGTTTCATCTAAATACCACTTTATAGAATCTTTGGAATACTAAATACAGTTAATGCAATAAAGAATGTTTTAATGTTTAAATTGTTATGTTAAGGATCATCTTCTCTCTGTTTTTTCAATGTCCCACAGACATCAGGGAAATGTGTGAGATGGGGAAGGGGAAGATGGAGGAAGTGACTGCAACCAGAGCTTCTTAGGAAAGGACAGGTTTGGTTCCTCAGTCACAGAAAGGATTTCAGCCCCGTCAAGCAGGTGATGTAGGATGCATTCCTCCTTCTCCCAGGCAGGGCTCTTTGTGCAGCCTGGGAGGGTGCCCAAAAGGGATCAGCCCATCCCAGGAACAAGCTGTGCTGGTTGCCGCCCTGCAGCAGCCTTCCATCCAAACAGAGGGGCTGAGCTGTTAGTCCCGCGGGCCACCCCTCCTCTGCCCCCACCATCGGCCAGCTGCCTCCAAGGCTGACAGTGAATAGCCTTCGCCTCCAGTGCCAGGTGTGCTGCGCTGGAGCACGCTTTGTTATTGTTGATGTTAGTTAATGAACATGCGCATGGAAATCCAAGTCTCTGAGCCAATTTACCTGTCTCCTAAGCTGCAGACAGCGGATAAGTTCTCGCCTCTCCCGTCCCCCGGAGTCTGGCTCCCCAGGGTCCTCACAGTTCTCTTTAGAAGCTGAAAACTGAGCGGGATGTTATAGGCAAGCAGTTATGAGTTGGGTTGAGAAGAACCGAAATCGAAAGGACACAACCTTTTGTGGAAAGTTCAGTGTTTGATTTTCATCTCCTCACCCCCTCCCCCGAAGGCAAGCAGGATGGATGCCATTTCTTCTACACCCAGCTCGGAAATCCCACGCTGACAGTTCCTCCTCAAGGGTCGTGTGTTCCCTGACCGCACAGTGAACACAGAGCTGCTGTGAGCCCATAATCGCTGACTAAGAGAAGGGTGCCTGTCCCTCAGGGGTATTTTTGTTGCTTCAATTTTATGCTTAGACTGTCTTTTCATTTCTGGCTTTTAAAAAACTCATTATTAATTCATCCTTCCTCATTATCAATAACTGTGTGCATAAGACTCCTGTTTTTCCAATCAAGAGATAATCGCTAGTATTTTGTAGCATATTTTTCGTGTGTGTGTGTGTGTGTGTGTGTGTGTGTGTGTGTGTTGGCTCTGTGGGGTATTAAAAGGGTCCTGGGTTTATATTCTGAGTGTTTCTTAAAATAATATCAAAATACAAACTCAAAAATTCAAAATGAACAAAGAAATCTTAGCCATCAACAAGTTTTTGAAAGTTGACAAGTGCCACAAATATTGGCTATATTGTCTGCTTTTATCTTCTATTAAGCTGCATTCCCCATATTTGCATTTTCATATGAATAATAATTCAGAAACAAAATATATGTGATTGTAAGGGATTTCACTGCATTAGGCAATGAACAAAACTGTGTAATGAAAGTAATCTTTTGTTACACCTGTTGCCTTCTGGATGGATATACGTAGGAGTTGTGTTTTGGAACAATATTGGGTTACTATCATTGCTTATTTTTCTCTGTCTGATTTCAAAGACATCAAAATGTTAATTCCCCTTTCACCAATATGTTTGGTTGAAATTGGCTCTTTGACAACATAGTAAAAACAAAGTAGCAGCAGCTAGATGTTAGATTTATTTTTATAGATTTATCATAAATAGATTACTAAAATGAAAAACTTGTTCCAAGAAAGCTGTTGCATTGAATAAATATCATAACATTAAAATATGAAAATTGAAATTTCCTCCTTTAATATATGATATATAATACTACCAATCATGCACTCATATGAATGCTTGTCTTTTAATATGAATTTATATCCTAGACTTCTTATTTTCAGAGTTGTAATATTGTGCAATACTAGTTTATCAGTCTTTATAACTTGTCTATATTTGGGATTTTTAATTTGGGCAATGCTCTTGTTTTCCTGCAATACGTAGTGGTACTTTTCGCAAAAAGTGATCGGTGTTAACAAATGATGTTAGAGAAAAGGTGCTTGTGTCTAGAAAAGCAACAGTTATTTATATTAGGAAGGGTTGGGAAGGCTTCACAGAAAAGTCTTATTTCTGTTGGTCTTAAAGAATGACTCACTTTTGAAAAAAGAGGGATTGGAGGAAAGATATTTTAAGGCAAAGGAAGGAAATGAGCAAATATACAAAAGCAGGAGGTAAATCCTAGATATCAGCCAGGTCCAATGTAGCCAGTGTAGCTGGTTTGCTAGGAATAAAGTAGAAAAATCAACTGGGACCGGGATCATGGACAATGTTGCACAGGAAGGTGGAAACCTTGATGCTTACTAGGCATGCTCAGAGCCATGTTGGAAATCCATTTTATGGATGAGCCTTAAGAGCATTATGCTAAGTGAAGGAAGCCATTACAAAAATCATATACTTTAGTGTTCCATTCATATGAAATGCCCAAAACAGCCAAATTCATAGACATGAGAGTAAAGTTGGTTCCTTAGGGTTGGGGTAGGCTGTGGGGGAAGCAGGGAGATAAAAGCTAAAGTGTACTAGGTTTCACTTTCAAGTTGATAAAAATTATCTAAACTTAAGTGGTGATGGTTGTACATATCTTAACACATGAAAAAAAAACACTTTTTAAATGGGTGAATTTTATGGTATATGAATTGTATCTCAATTTTTAAAAAATAATTTAAGAGGCTGATGCTACAGCTTACTACAGTTCCACCACTCTAGGCTTAACCTGGTCTTTCAGAGATTTCAGGTTCCTTCCATTCTGTTGTTCTCTATCCACTAAGGCATTATACACATCTGTAAAGTTTAATGATGAGTTACCCACATCTGTTATCTAGACAGTAAATGGAAAATAATAACTGGTGACAAATAAGCTCCAAGTTTCCTGAGCCAGACCCACAAGTAACATACTTGTAATTCTGCTCACACTCCATGCGCACATTGTGCCACCTAGATGCAAGAGCAGCTAAAAAGATTTAATCTTTACGTTGGGAGCCATGAGATCATCTTTTAAAATAGAATCATACAAATATTGAGAGCTGAAAATTCTGTCATATCTCTAAAACTATATGCACCAATATAGAGACAGCTTTAAAGGACCTTTGTTCCAACTTGACAATATTTAAAGTTGAACATAAGCTGGGTTAGTATTGTGACCCTGTATTTACTGAGACACAGAGATTGATGCAAGATGAGTGTTAGGCAACAAATCAACTCAAAGAAAGAGAGTTCTTTCTTATCAACTGGATCCAAGAGCCTGCATTCCTTTTCTCTCTCTTTTTTCTTTATTTTTTTTTTTATTTCAGAAGGCTGCAATATTAAAATGTGAATCTAGACATAAAGACTATAAAGATAGATAATTATTTTAGCCTTCAAGTTAATATTTTATTATTGTTATTTTTATCATGTTTTAATGTTTATTAACTTATTTTTAATTTTATTATTATTATTATTTTGAAGAAAAATACATTTGTGTCTTTTCCCAGCTACTGTAAACACCTTGTGTGAGGCTGCAAATTGGATGGGGTGGAGTCTCAGGGAATCACCAAAGCAGAGCAAACAGTGTGAACCAGGCTGATGGATACTCAGATATGGCCCCCGCCAGTCAGTTAGTTTTAGGGAATGCTGTGGAGAGAAAGAAGTTGTAGTGTCTAGGATTGAGAAAGCTATGTTGAGATGGTTTGGACATACAGAGAGGATGAACGAAAGGAGATAGACGAAACAAGTATACAAGACGAGCATGGATGGGAGAGTTGGAAGGGGTCGACCTCAGCAAATGTACCTCAATCAGATTAAGGACATTTTTAGCAAAGGCCAGCTTAGGAGTACCCTAATTAAGTTAATAACAATGTACCTACCCATATAGTTTAAGTTTAAAAAATTTGGCTCTCAAAAGAAATTTCAATCGTTGTACTGTTGATATTTGGCTCTGTTGACTAATGAGTTTGCCGACCACTGGACTAGTGGAAAATCTTAGACAAGGAGAATCTCAGAGCTTGGCAGAAGACCATAAAGCTGCCCTCCCCCCATCCGAGAAACATAAACTCTCTGTTCAAAATTCTGTTGAGTGCAATTCTTCAATTGAGAAAAATCAAGTACAAAAAAATAAGGGCCCCTCAAAGACAAGATTCATGGGCTTATGATACACTCAGGGGGAAGACTCAGTGAACACCAAAGCTTCACTGAAGCAAGTCTTGTTCCATAGGGGTGTTTCCTGCACAGCGGCTCCCCCACTGTAGTCACAGCTGGTCCTCACAGCCCATTGGCCTAGAAGTCAATTCCTCCCAGTGATGCCAACAACAATCAAGGCTCAACTACATGACTGTGCACACAGCCCACACAAGGGTGTACCTAGAGTGCCCAGCTCAGGTTACTGAGGAGACTGAGCCACTGAGCCCTACAGGACACCTATTACACAAGGCCACTCTACCAATTCTAGAACATACAGGCATCTCTACTTAATATATAGAAACAAACACTGGAAAGCAAAATGTGGAGATAAAGAAACATATCACAAATGAAAGAAATGGAAGCAAGCAAACTACTGTATACAGAGTTCAAACCAATGGCTATAAGGTTACTCAAGGATCTTCATGACAGTTTCAAGGACTTAATGAGAGCTTCAAGGGAATTAATGAAAGCATCAAGAGATTTACTGAGACTTTCCAGGATCTTAGTGAGAATGTCAAAGACATGATAAAGGACCAGTCAGAAATTAAGCATACACTAACTTAAATAAAGAATAATTTACAGGGTTTCAACAGTAGAGTAGAGGATTCCAAGAATCAAATCAATGATTTGGAATATGAGAAAACAAAAAACACCCAATCAGAAGAACAAAAGAGAAAATAATCCAAAAATAAAAACGAGCCTCTGGGACAACTTCAAGCATACCAGCATTTGCATTAGGGGGATGCCTGAAGGAGAAGAGAGAGAGCAAGGAATTGAAAACCCATTTTAAAGAAATAATGGCAGAAAACTTCCCTTATCTAGTGAAAGACATAGACTTTCAAGTCCAAGAAGTTTAGAGAGTCCCAAACAAGAGGAACCAAAAAGACGCACACCAAGATACAGCATAATTAAAATGTCAATGGTTAAAGACAGAGAGTCTTAAAAGCAAGGGAAAATCAGTTATTTACCTACAAGGGAGTGCTCACATGACTGTCAGCTTATTTCTCAAATGAAATTTTGCAGGACAGAAGGAAGTGGCAAGAAAAGTGCAAGGTGGTGAACCGCAAGGACCTGTAATCAAGATCGCTCTGCCCAGAAAGCTATCATTTAGAATTGAAGATAAGATAAAGAGTTTCACAGACAAGAAAAAGCTAAAGAAGTACATCAATACAAAACCAGTATTACATGAAATGTTGAAAGGTATTCTTTAAGAAGAGGAAGAGGAGGGAGGAGAAGGAGAAGCAGAAACAGAAGAGAAAGTAGAAGAAATTTAATGAACAAAAATCTAATGAACAAAATAAACTGGTGAATAAAATAGAACCAGAGGCATAAAAACATGAAACAGAGTGACAAAACAAGAGGGAAGTGAGGAGAGGGGCAGGAAGAGATTAAACACGATTTTACCTATGAACACAGACAATAGGGTGATGAAGGCCTGGGGTGGGGCAGGGTGAGAACTGGGTGGAGTGGGGGGGGTGCAGAGGAGGGGGGAAATGGGGGACAACTACAATACTCTCAACACTAAAGATTTTTTTAAGTCTTGTAACTCAAAGGAGCTGTTATTTTTTACATGGTGCCCAATTTTTCCTAAAATTATATATCTAGTAAATTTCACCAAAGGTTCCAGAATCAGCATCCTCTGTTCATTTCCACCTGTCATTTCTTCTTCTCCTATCTTGCCCTCCTCTTCTATCTTCTCCAGCCATCTTACACCTCCTGCTTCCTGGGATAGTATGCAGAGCCTGGTTAATCAGACATGTCTATTTCTAAACCAGTTCATTCCACTCATAATTCTGCTGGTTGTCATGCCTTCATCATTTCCAAACAAATATAAACTATATTTGTTATCTGTTACTATGAAGCACTGGAATCATTAAATATACACAAATTATTTTAGACTAGTAAGACTCTAGAAAAGCCATTTCTCTTTTAGAAACCATTGTAAGTATCAAGATGATTTGAAGTATTTTCAGAAAACTATTTGGAAACATATACTTAAGTTGAACTGAAGTTCCCTATGACCTGGCCATTTCATTACTAAGAATGTGTCCAGCAGAAATGTGGATACATGTGCATAAAAAATATGCAGAGAATGATCATAGTTGCAATATGGATAATAGCTCCAAACTGACGTAACCAAAGGTCCATCTAAAATATCTAAATAAACTGTGGTGTATTAGACAATGGAATTTGTAATAGTAATGAAAATAATCAAAATACACTTAAACCCCAAAACATGGAATACTCTGATAATGGTGAGTAAAATAAACTTCACACTATAGGATATATGTTATTTGATTCCATTTACATAAAGTTCATAAACAGGCAAACGTCATTCCTGATTAGAAAAGTAAGGACAGTGGCTATCTTTGAGTCAGATTGAGGGGTTTTTGAGTGGAAGAGATAGAGAGTTTCTGGGATTCAGAAGTGCTCCCTTTTCTAAAAACAAGGTAATAATTACAGGGATGGGTTTATGTTGTGTGCTTCACCTACTTCATACTTTTGAGCTGAGCACTGTTTAAAGGTTTAAAATTATAGCAAAAGTTATTATAATAATAAAATGGCCAGTTAGGAGATTTCATCATAAAAGCTCTGCCTCAAAGGGGAAAAAAAGCAGAAACAAAAGTAGGATAAGGTCTAAAGTTCAACCTCACCTTCTTATGAATGCAAAATTCTGGTGTCAATTTCAGGATAATATCTGAAACTTAATTTTCCTTTTTAAGAAAATATGTTTTTATTGATTTCAGAGAGGGGACGGGAGCTGTAGAGAGAGATAGAAACATTAATCATGAGAGAATCATCTATTGGCTGCCTCCTGCATGGCTCCCACTAGAAGTTGAACCCACAACCAGGGCATGAGCCTTGACTGGGAATCAAACTGTGACCTCCTGGTTCATGGGTCAACACTCAACCCTGAGCAACTCTGGCCAGGTGATACTCAACTTTCTATTAATAAAAGTGAGAATGAAAGTGAAGTAGAGCAGGTCTACTTCGAAATCGGACTAATGCTAAGAAATCAGCTGTTGTTCTTTTAACCAATAAAATCTTTATGTCAGGGACGAAAAACGAGCTCCAGGGATAACGGAATGTTTTGGGGAGCTTTGTGAACTGAAATTCTTGCCAATCCTCCAAAAACCCTTACCAGATAAGCTAATGTTATTTATTGCATGCACATAGACTTGGAACTGTCTGTAAGAGCAACTTAATTAATGGTAGGTAGGGTAAGAGTCTATTTTTTAAAAACAACTTATCAATCAATAAGGTGTAGATAAACCCTTGAAAACATACACACTAAAATAAACAGTATTTCTAAGTCACTAATGTAATTAAAGGTTATTTTTACAGTTCTGTGTGTCTTTTGAATTTACTTTCAATGAATGTGAATTATTTTTTAATCATAGAAGTACACATATATAATAAAATATTTTCCATTTTGAAAAAGAAAATCATTTATTTCAAGTAATTTTCTGACTAATTTCTATGTAATAGGTATTGCAAGTTGATTGGTCATTTATATATTAGACAAGTATCTAATAAGCACTGATGACACCCACAACTGTCACACATTAGGGTCAAACTAGGCATAATTATGTCATTTATATTGAATAAGGTCAGATAGAAAGGCGGCTTGAAATGAGGGGTTGTTTTGGCCCCTGTGTCATGGACAGATGTTGGGCTTTTGATAGAGTTGCATACCCCCAAGAAAGGTGTTTTATTCTGGTGAGCAAATAAGAAGGCAAAGCTTCATTTTAATAGCAGTTTGGAATTGGGACAAATTTTTGTTATTTTGTCCATGTGATAATTTAAATTATGCAATTTCTACATTTTTCTTTTTTACACTTTATGATAAACATTGGAGGTTTACTCATGTTAGTAAAAATAGTATTTCCTCTTTATTTTACTGACAGTTGAGTATTCTTTTATTCATATGTCCCATGGTTTACATTACTAGTTCCTGACAGATGACTTTAGAGTTGTTTTAACCTTTTGTCATTTCAATAACGCTGCAACTGGAACATGCTAGCACATATGTCATCTTCCTCTAGAGCAGTGGTTCTCAACCTTCTGGCCCTTTAAATACAGTTCCTCATGTTGTGACCCAACCATAAAATTATTTTCATTGCTACTTCATAACTGTAATGTTGCTACTGTTATGAATCGTAATGTAAATATCTGATATGGAGGATGGTCTTAGGCAACCCCTGTGAAAGGGTTGTTCAACCGCTAAAGGGGTCGTGACCCACAGGTTGAGAACTGCTGCTCTAGAGCAACATATCTATAAAATAGATTCCTATATGTGGACTTTGTGAAATGTTTTATGCAAAAGGGACAGTTCATTACAATGAAATGCTACAAATTAAAACCAGCAAAAGGTGCTGGGTTGGAGGTTTTTGTGCACTTGAAATTTGTATATATAATTGTAGCAATATGCACTGTCATGAGCGAATATGGTTCCTCAAACCTTGCCAACTCAATGTCCCAGTAAATGTGCAATTACTTACTAATTTTAGGTGAAATGTGTAAGTCATACTTTTAATTTGTACATCACATTATTATCAGCAAGTATAAGCATCTATATATTTTCTATTGTTCTTGCCCATTTTTTCATGAGGCCATTGCTCTTTTTCTCATATATATAGAGCATTCATCATCCCACATTTTTATATCAAGTCAAATCTGATACTTTCAAGATTGGATGGATTTATTTCAATGTCTCTGATGGTTATAGCAAGAACTTTGTTAAATTTTTATATTTACAATTTATAGATCAAGAGGAATAAGGCCCTATTTATGAGGGCACATTGAGACCATCCTAATCACTTTCATTCATTCTTCTTTTTCCCAAACCATGGTTTTGACATGTTTCAGTGAGTCGGGGTTATTCTAGAAAAATCCCACTTGAAAGACCAACTAGACTCAGGAGTCCCCAAGACCAGCCCTCCATTTCAATGATTTATTAGAAGGACACTTAAAGCTCTTGGAAAGTTTTATGTAAAAGGAACAATTCATTAGAGTGAAATGCTACAAATTAAAACCAGCAAAAGGTGCATAGGCTCGAGTATAGGAGAGACCAGACACAGACCTCCAGTTGTCTTCTCCCAGGAGAGTTGTACAGACAGCATCCAATCCTTCCAGAATCACATGTGTGACAACATGTATGGGATATTGCCAACCAGGGCAGGTCTCCCACACCTTTGTATGTAGTGTTATAATTGGAGGCTTGGAGTGCTCAGTGGCTGATCTTAGTTACTCAGACTCCAGTCCCTTTAGAAGTCAAACTGAAACAGTGTACCAAAGCTTTCACCATAAATCACATTGTCAGCATAAACTACCTGGTATGGTCCAAGGCCTCCACATATTTAAATCATTCTTGTTAGGCAGGATATTCGAAGCGTTAGAGATTTTCTTCCTCAGGAGGCAGTCAAAGCCAAATTTTCTTAGAATGTGAAGGAACCCAAACTCACTGCGTTAACCTTTATTGAACAGGCTATAAGAAAGAAGGTGATGTCTTGAAAAATGTAACATGAAAGATTTAGTCATCTTACTGGAAAGTATTTCAATATTTTGTTCTTCACATTTTTTAAATATAAATATACTTGCTCTGAAATATGTCATTTCATAGGCCTTAGTAATATATAGTATGTGACATGTTCTTTTTTGATCATTTTATTTCATTGTGATTTTTACTTAACTACTTCCACTCTGGTTAGCTATTTTTTCTCAATATCGAGGAAGTCAAGTGTGTGAGCCTTGGGAACTAATGATCCTTGACCAATTTGTACCAGGCACTGATTGTAACCTGGACATTTTTTCATGGTACAAATTGGTCAAGGATCATTTGGTCCACTTTTGAGCTTAAGTTTTCTTAATGAGCTTAAACTCTAGGCTCTAGAGTTTTTTAGGTGGTAATAACCCATGAAATTGAATTACAAATCACTTTTCAACAATCAACAATCACCATTAGCATAAGCCTCAATCAATCTATAATAATAAAAGCATAATATGCTAATTAGGCCAGACAGCCGAATGACCTTCCGGATAAAGCTGCAGCAGTGGGGCCAAGGCAGAAGCGGTTAGGGGCAATCAGGCAGGCAGTTGAGTGGTTAGGGGTGATCAGGCAGGCAGGCAGGCCAGCAGTCCCGGATTCTGAGAGGGATGCCCCGGATTGCAAGAGGGTACAGGCTGGGCTGAGGGACCAACACCCACCACAATCCCACCACCACCCCGTGCATGAATTTCATGCACCGGGCCTCTAGTCTCAAATAAAAATTGACCCAAAAAATTAACATCAGATGGTAAATCCCCCCTTCTTCTGAAACTTCACTTCCCAGGCCATGCTCTGAAACCTGGAATCAGTTTCAAGGCATTCTCCAGGTACTCATCTTTGCTGATGGGGTGTTCCTCTATCTTCAGTTTAATTATGAAATCCACACAATCCTAACAAAGCCTATGAAGAAACTCACAAACTCAGTGGCATTTTCTACTTTATAAGATGGGGCTTGGTATCTCAGCAGCATAGCTCATTGATTCATAGTGGGAGTTGAGAAAATGGTTGTTTCCTCTGACTGCCACAACTTTATGGCATTGAGTATCTCTGCAGCAGTCTAGCATATGGGCAACAGGCCCTGCAGGTTGATTATTTAAATGTAATGAAGCCTGAGGGTGTTAGCACCTCACCTGGGACATGGAAAACATTAGGATTGCCTCAGGCTCTTGCAAGCAAACCCAAATGTCCCTTCATTCTGACCCCACAAGGGCTCACTCAGGAATCATCCACCCCTTGGCTTCTCATTGTCTAGGAGCCATAGGGTTAAGCTCTTTAGACAGCTCAACAGTCAGTGTAAAGGGTTAATGACCAGAGCTCATGAAGTGATCACCAGCCAAAACACATGCCTTCAGCCCACTGGTGCTGTGGTTTATTCATTTCTGAGAAGCTTCCCCTGGAGGGGTGTTGTGTATGCTGCTGGAAACTGCTACTCTATGGGAATATATTGTATTTCCTCCCCTTCCAGAGCTGACTCCACAATCCTAGGGCTATCGTCCTTTTCTGTTGTCTCAGCCACAGTGCCTGGCCATACTTCCCAGAGTCTCACGCATCTCAGACGTCAGCCCTGCTTGGGAGATACCCAGAGCTTTAATCTGCTTTACTAGTATTTCTGCCATCTTAAAGGTAGCTTTCTGCTCTGATGTCCAGTCCCATATGTGCCCTTCTTTACTAGGTGGCCTAAAGGATGAAAGCCCTTTGCCAGGTGGAGAATAAAAGTCCTCTCAAACCCCAAAATCCCTACAAAGTCTTGCACCTGTTTTACATTCTCAGGTGTTGGATAAGCTTGCATCTTATCAAACAGCTTCTGGGACAACATGCACCTTCCCTGACCTAACAACTCACAAAACCTTACCTCGGTGCTGGTCTTGAATTTTTGGTGGGTTCGCTGCCTAGCATTTCCCTCGCAGATGTCCCAGCAAAGCCTGCAGTATCCTGCAGCAGAGGCCAGTTTTCAGGTGCTAACATTATATTGTTAACGTAAAATCCATTCAGACCTATAAAGAATATTTGTGAGTTTATTTGAGCCAATCTGTCGACAACTGCTGGGAAGCAGAATCTCAACAGATTGGGATAATCCTCCGAAGAATGGGGAGTTCATACCTTGTTTTATAAGTTACCATCAAAAGGAAAATATGTAAGTGGGTTACATGAAATTCATTGGTGATAGGTTAGGGAGGTGGGAGAAAGCAAAGCAGGGAAACCTCTGGGATAGGATAAAAAATGAAATGATGGACATATGCTTCTTTTACATAGATGGATAGAGGCTAGTTAACATAGTTAACAGTTGATGATTAACATAATAACAATAACAATGAGGGAATGCCCTGGTGCCATTTGTTGTGCCCTGAAGGGTTCGGAAAAAGGGAAGTTACAAGCTACCCAGACATTTCACAGGTATGTTATTTTAGATGCAAAAAGACAATAGGCTCAGTAAAGATCGAAGTTGGTCTAAGTATTTTCCTGGCCTAGAACATGACTACCCACTATAACCTGCTTATAGTTAAATATTTAATTTTCAGACCATCCTTTGTGGTTATTTTAGGTTTTGAGTTTGCACAACCGCCATGCAGTCCTTCCCTGAACTAGACAGGTTAGCATATGCCCCTTCTGTCCACAATATCATCAATGTAATGGCTCTATTTTACTGATGTGGGGAAGGGACATGTCTCAGGCAAATTTCCCCTGACATAGTGTAGGCGGTGCAAGTAGCCTTAGGGAAGCACTTGAAAAGTTTATTACTGCCCCTCTTACATGAGGGCAAGTTGATCTTAGTTATCAGAAACTTGTACTTGTCAGTCTTTTCCATGAATCTCTTTGAAGATAAAGCATCATTACAGGCAAAAACATTAAAGTAAAACATCAACTATCTGTACATGACAAAACACTTAAAAATGGCCATGCTTAAAAATTTGCTGAGAGTTCAAATACACACACACACACACAAAAAAATAATGCAATTGACTTAGTTAGCCATTCTAATATTAGCTTGACCACACATAAAAGTTTTTTCTCAAGATTCCTCTTCCACAAACCTTTTGCAACATTCATAAATCTTTCTTTCACTTTTGTCCTATCTTTTCCTTTCCTATTGTGAAACATCCATTTGTGGTCGAAAGGGGCCACATGCTGACCTGACAAACTCAGGGAAGGCCTGCATGGCAGTCTTGCATACTCAGAGACCTAAAGTAACCACAGAGGATGGTCTGAAATTAAACTTTAACTAAAAGCAGTTATGGTAGGTAGTTACATACTAGGCCGGCATCTTCACTGACAAGGTCAACATTTACCTTAACTGAGTCTATCTGTCTTTTTGTATCTATAATAACATACCCTTTGAAATGTCTAGGTAACTTGTAACTTTCCTTTTTCTGGACCCCTTGGGGCACAACCTAATGTGCTAGGTGCCAGGACAGATACCACAAATTCCGTCATTATCATGTTAATTGTTCCTGAACCCACCTAAGTATGTGTCATCATTTTACTTTTTATCCAATCCCAGGGGTTTCCCTGCTTTGCTTTCTCTCGCCTCTCTACTTTATCACGAATGGATTTCATGTAACCCACCTAAGTCCCTTTCCCTTGATTGTAATGTATAAATACAGATGTAACCCACCAACTCCAGAGCATTATCTCAATTCGTTGAGGTTCTGCTTCCTGGCATATGTCAACAGTTTTGGCTCAAATAAACTCACAAAAAATTACTTACGGGTTTCAATAGTTTCTTTTATGTTAACACATTTTACTTTAGGACAAAATAAGTTTCTTTTATTTCTTTACCAAAAACAAAATAAAACAAACAAAAGTATTCTTCATAATCTCCTTTTTCATGCCTTCTTCAATGGAAAACATACATCCTACTTTCCATATACAGTCATTTTCTTTTATCCTTATTTTTTACAGTGGTTTTGTAAAAAACAAAAACAAAAAACAAAAAACTCTTATCTCTTTTTAAATCAATTTTTAATTTTTTTAATTGAGTTTATTGGAGTGGAATTGGTTCTCAAAACCACACAGGTTTCAAGTGTACAACTCAATAAAACATCATCTGCACCCTGCAGGGTGTGCCCATACCCACTCCCCCTTTGTCCACCCCCCATACCTCCATCCCCCTTTCGCTCTGGCTATCAGCACCCTGTGATCTGTGTCTATGTCTTATAGCAGTCTGTATTTTAAAAGCCATTTTTATTTTTTCTTCAGTTTTTGTTAGCTCCTAGAGTGTTTACCTTTAAGAGACATGATAACATTTATAACTTCAAGAGACAGAGTGAATGCAAGTTTTCTTCTAGGAATTTTGGGTTAGATGCTATTTAAAATTTGCCTCTGTATTAGGGGTCAGAGGGCCTGAGGACTGCATCTGCTTTACTGTCAATCATCATAACATCCTTTCGCTCTCACTTTCCCAGGGATTCCACCACCTCGTGTTCTAATCGGGTTTTGTTACAAGCCCTCCGACCATAATCCGAAGATAGTTTGCAGCCTCCTAGCTTTGCAAAACTGCATGCTAATTTATTATCCTGCTCTTTCAACATCTCTGCTGGTCTCCAAACCAGAATGACTAAACAAAGCAAAACAGAAACAGACTCATAGAGTCAGAGAACAAGCCGATGGTTGCCAGAGGAGAGGCGGTTGGAGGCATGAGAATAAAACATTTTTGAAAAAAGAAGTGAATTATACTGTAAGTGTAAGTATTTAATACAGTGCTTAGAGCAGAGTAAGTTCACAGTACGTGGCCTGGAAGTGAACAAACAACAGCATGTCCCTCTAATCTTAGCGCTTTTCCCAACTTTCTACTTTTAGTTGGGCAACCATCAGTTGGGCCTCTGGTTGGGCATCGGTGCCCAGCAGAATTGCCCATGGAGAGGCAGCCACTGAAACAGCCATTTGTTTTACTTCTTTGCCAGAGTATGATATGCACAGTTCCTCAAACAAGAGCGTAAAGCAGCCAGGGAGAGCTCCCCAGATATAATTTGAAACAGGTTCCCACACACACAGGAAGAGTAGGGAGAGGTCAAAGAGGAAAGCAGACCACTCCAGATTGGTTCACGGTGACAGATTTAACAAACAAACAAGGAAAGTGGTTTACAAGGCTTACCCTGACAGCTGCAATACAAGTAAATTTCTGCAGCCACCCCCCAAATTTTAGAAGTTTATAGAGAGGTTTTAACTGGGCTCAGTCATGCACACAAGAGGCCTTAAGAAGGTTCAGTCACGCACTCAATCCAGATGATCTTGTCACCACATTACTACCTCAAGGCTGTGTCCTGCAAATTCAAGCAGAGGGTACATTCCAAGCACAGGGAAGGGAGTGGGGAACTCCCAGTTGCCTGGGTCTAGCTCTTGGATAAACCTTGCAGTCACTGCTTGCCTCTTTCCCCAACAATACAGTAGCTACTTTAGAGCCTGGTGGCTGATGGTGTTCATGCTGTAGTGAGCAACAGTGCTGCTCAGAAGTATAGACAGCACAAAGATCCATGAGGCAGTCTTCCAGTCAACCTAGAAAGCAAGCATATTGCAGAGAAGGCTTTAGGAATTTACTCTTCATTCATTCATTTATTCATTCACTATTTCAGGACATATAGGATATATAGCTAAATAGTAAGGGGGAAAACACAAGTTTTGAAGATAATCTTATGTTCAAACTTCAGCTTTGCTATTACATTAACCCCATTCAGGGCCTCCATTTCTTTGACTATTAAAAGAAGTATATGATTGTTATTCAGCAATAAAATAGAATGAAATCTTGCCATTTGTGACAACATGGATGGGCCTAAAGGGTCTTATGTTAAGTGGAGTGAGTCAAAAAGAAAAAGATAAATACCATATGATTTCACTTACATGTGGGATATAAAAACAAAACAAAAAAATGAATAAATAAAGCAAAACCAAAACAGACTCATAGATATAGAGAACAAGCTGAAGGTTGGCGAAGAGGAGGAGGTGGCGAGATGGGAATTTAAAAAAGCGAATAATGTTGTCAACATGTTTGAAATATTTAGAAATGCTTAGAACAGAGTGGGTGCACAGTAAAGGGACAAGTATTTCTTTAGTAAATTTCTATCAGTCTTGGGCAACCTTAGGGACACAGATGCTAAATCCAACAAGTATTGATTGGGCATCTACTAAATGCCAGGTACTGCATTTGTTTGTCGATGATGTCTGCGAGGGTCAGAATTCTCCCTCTATCCTTCTTTAGTTCTCATGGCTGGGCTAATAATAAAACAATATAATTGACACAAGATTAGATTAACAGGAGAAAAAGCAATTTAATATAGGCAGTCAGGAAAACTACATTATAATACTCAGATCATAAAATGAGGCTCAAAGAAATAATTGAATCAGGCACCTTTTTATACTTCTTAAACAATGAGACAATAAAGTAGTGATAAATTGGCAGAACAATGAAAGTACTCATGAGAACATAATCTAAGCAAGGTTTGGGTATTCACCAGTGAGAAATCTAAAACAGTAGTAAATTAGAAAAGAGGCAGTGATATTGGATTACACAGAATTTTCACTTCTGAGTTATTTAACCCCAGCAATCTCGGTGTAGGAAGGACACCTTTCACATGAGAGATTTATATCCTGCATCTAAAGAGACCAAGGAGGGTCAAGATGCCCTTCTGGCACCAGCTGCTTGTCAAGTAACTTTAATTGGAAGTAACCAATATGCATTGTGGGATATTTTGGGCCCTGACAGTTCCCTCCTCTGCAACATCGATGAAAGTTTCACATATTTAAGGCTGGATGGCATCTATGGAGAGAGAAAATGGGTTAGAAATAAGCATTCTTTATTTTCTTCTAATAAACTATTAATAAATGTGCAAAAGGGTGTCTATTAATTGGGTGTATATATGGTAGGGGGAGGTAAAAGGGAAGGGTAGTAGGTGAAATGCTCTTGATCCTTGATCTAGGGAAAAGCTGTCTATGTCATGGTGCCATTTGCTTTTGGCGCCTAGAGATTGGCTCTGGAAATCCTTAATTGAAGGTCAATGTAAGGACTATCTCCCAGTGGGCTTGAGAATGATGGTCTAGGTCTATTTTGGTGTGGCTTGCATGGTTCCTGGAGGATTTTTTCTTTAATTTGATGGCAGTGTAGGTGCTCCATTCTATGGAAGTAATAGTGTGTGTTTTTCCTAAAAAATTTGATGTAGCCCCAGTCTCCTGGTCAAAAAGGAGGGCAAGGTTCGTCAGTTGGTTGAGACTATACTTCTTTTACCTGCTGCCTATATGCTTCAAGTACACTAGTTAGTTCCTGTATATAGCTAGTCAGAGGCAACAATTTGTTCACTTAAATTCCCATAAGATTCACTTAATCCAAGAATAGAAGACTTAAAGATGACAGTAGGCATCGGGTGTTCAAATATTATTTAAAAGGGTCAATCCATTTCTCCTATTTTGAGTATTCCTGGTCTTCATAATTAGGGCCAAAGTCAACACTTCTGGCCATGTAAGTTCTGTTTCTTGATAGATCTTTTCTAAAGTCCTTTTTAAAATATTTTTATGTTTCATTTGCCCTGATGATTGAAGATGATATGGAATATGACATTTTCATTAGTACCGCAGAGTTTGTACAAGGAGGTGGTTTAAAATGAATGTCCTGTAAAATAAATGTTCTGTTCCTGTTCAGTCCATAAAAAGAAATGCAAAACACAGATTATCTCAGTGATTAATTTTTGTTACCACTGTTGTGTTATTAGCACATCTACTCATAGAGCATTCAGTTCATCCACTGAACATGTAGATAATGACCAAATAGTGAGGACAGCCTGCAGCTGGGGCATCTATAAAATCCATTTGAAGTGCTGCTAAGAGCAGTGTGGATCTACAAAGACTTCCTGATGGTTTGTTTTTGTTTTACTTGTTTGTTTGTTTGTTTGTTTGTTTGTTTTCAGAAGCCTAGTGAAATTTATAAGTTGTTCACTAGGAAATAATTTGGTCAGACATTTTTGGGATGCCTGGGAAAAGCCAATTGTCTTGTCAGGTTTTAGACAGGACAAATTTAAGTGTTTCTGGTGATATTAAATTGTTCCATGGATGCAAGGGGTTGCCAAGTTTATTACTCTTCAGAGGCATTCCCTCTGATAGCCAAAACAAAGAACTGATAGCTTACATGTCCTAGGCAACAGAAAGTTAAGCCAAGCCCTCAAGAAGATGACTTTCTTGATGGTCAGATAAACATGTAAAAATATAAATACAAAATGATTATTATCTCTTCTGGGAGGAGAACCAAAAGCTATAATGTAAAAGAAAATGTGCTGATTCTAATAAATGGTAACAAGTGCTCTGCAAGGTCAGAGCAAGAGGAGACTGTGTCCTACTTTGAAAAATATCAGTTGGTCAAAAATTGTTGATCTTTAAAAAAGTTATAAAATTTAGACATGTATAGATGAAAGATTCACATACCTGACCTCTTTGATATTTATAAGAACACTCTGAGTTAGGCCATACTATACCCACTTTGTAAATGCTGTAGATGAAATTCAGAAAGGTAGAGGATTTCCCCCAAAGGTATATAGTGAGTGTTAGACCCAAAATTTAAAGCCTGGATGACATTTTACCATGCCTTGCAAGCAGCAGGTGCACATTTTATTATTATTATTATTATTATTATTATTATTATTATTATTTTGGAGCCTGTGAAATACAAGTGGACCCCAGTGGGGGGGAAAATAAGGTCTAAAGAGAGTGTGCAAAAGCACATTAGGGACAGTTGTTTAGTTGTATGAACACTTTTTACACATTCTGCTATGAATTTAGATTATCAAAACCAGGCTTCTGCATTCCTTCTACAGAAAAGAAGCTGATTTCATGGAAATGGGCCTGTTATAAAAGTAAGTCTTCATTGCTTTCAGTTTCAGAAAGAATGTTTCCAAGAAATGCCACTCCCAGTGACCTTGAATTACCTAACAGTTTGTTTTGCTGGCTGAAAAACCTTCATACTAGATTGTTTTAAAACCTAATTACTGTTCAACTTAAACTTACAGAATATTGTGTGTGTGTGTGTGTGTGTGTGTGTGTAATTGATATAATATATATGTTATATATAGTAAGATTTTATATATATATATATATATATATATACATATATATATATCACTAAAGCTGAAATTATATCTCACTAAAGCTAGAAAGAAAAAGTAATGACTGCAAGTGTGTGCAATCTGGAGGGAAAGGGGAGAAACATCTTATTTAAGAGTTCCAGCCCCTCTCATTGTCAATTGCAAGAACAAATATGTGGCACTTATTTAAGTCTTTAACTAACAGGCTGGTGATTTTAAAAAGGTGCTGGTTAGCCCTAACCAGTTTGGCTTGGTGGATAGAGTATCGGCCTGCGGACTGAAGGGTCCAGGGTTCGACTCCAGTCAAGGGCATGTACCTCAGTTGTGGGCACATCCCCATTGGTGGGTGTGCAGGAGGCAGTTGATCAATGTTCCTCCCTCATCGATGTTTCTGACTCTCTATCCCTCTCCCTTCCTTTCTGTAAAAAATCAATAAAATATATTTTTTTTAAAAAATAAAATTAAATTAAAAGGTGCTGGTTAGCCTGTTTTTAGACTTAAAGGCATGGCCAGAAATAATTAGTTTTGGCAGTATTAATTCATATTCACACAAAAGTGATGGTGAATTTTTTAAAACAAAAATTAACTCATTTTTTTCTACACAAAAGCATTATAAGCTTTCTTTCTCCATATTATGGCTGAAAGCTCCTGCACAATCAGGCTTCTGCCTGCCCCTCTCCTCACAGGTTATCTCAGCTTCAGCACATGGACCTTCATTCAGATACCAAACACACCCAACTCTTCACCTATCAGGACTTCTGTACACCAGTTCCCCTTCTGCATATAACTCACTTCTCTCATTTCTTTGCTAATTGTGCTCATACTAAAAATTCACCTTAAATCTCATTTCATCAGGGGAGGCTCCAGCTGACTATTCTAAGTTGAGTCTTCGTTTTACACTTAACTCATGATACCCTGTGCTATTCCTTTACAATGCTTTATCTGAATTTGAATGTTACATTTATTTGTGTAACTTATTTAATGTCTTACTTCTGAACTAAAAAAAATGCATGAGCACAGGGGCCATACCTAATATGCTACCACTCAGTCCTCAATGCCTTCCCGATGCCTTCTCCAGTGTCCAGCCCATGGTCAGTGATCAATACATATTTATTGAGTGATGAAATGCAGTCACATTTAAAAGTGCCCACTTCGATGTCAGACAGGAACATATGAGTTTTGCTCTCTGCATTATAACCTTGAGAAAATTATGGAGAATCAACTGACTTTAACAAAACATGAATTGATGAAGATGTGCTCTTGTAGTGTTGTATTTGTTGCTGCCATCGTCGCCATTATCATATGTGTTAGGTTTGCCTTTGATGGTTCTGTGTTTTAAAGAAACACTGTCTCTAAGAGATAAACAAGTATGTTTAGGGATTTTGCTAATAATGGGAGTTTTAAATTTTGTTCTGAGTTCAATTCTTTATTTCATATTATTCTGAATAAAAAATAAAAGAACTGACTTTGGTCAAGATGGCAGTATAGGTAAATACTGTACCCGCATCCTCCCACAACTACATCAAAGTTACAACTAAACTTTATAACAAGCATTATTCAGAACTACCTGAAATCTAGCAGAACAGAAGTCCTATAACTAAGAATATAAAGAAGAAACCACATTGAGACTGGTAGAAGGGACAGATACACAAAACGGCTGGTACCACAGCCACATGTGGTTGTTAAAAATCAGGAGGGATATCTCAGCTATGAAGGTCCCCATTGAGGAATGAAGAGTCCAGCTCTGCAGAAGGCCCTCCATCCCAGGTTCCAGTGCCAGGAGGAGAAGTCCCCATTATCCAGAGTTAAATTCATAGAAACATAAAACTGACTAGTGATTACCAAAAACTTGGGGAGAGAAAATAGAGGCTTATTATTTAACTAGTGGCCCGGTGCACAAAAATTTGTGCACTCGGGGGGCATCCCTCAGCCCAGCCTGCCCCCTCTAACAGTCTGGGAGCCCTCACAGGATGTCCTACTGATGTCCCTGTGGGGAGTGGGCCTAAGCCAATGTCTGGCCTCCCTCTGTGGAAGGCAACTGGCCGATCAGGTACATAGATACTTTCTGAAGGCAGCACAGACTCCTTCCTTATTTCTTTCCTCTGTGGTTGGAGAATAGGGGACTAAAAGGTGGACACAGAACTGTGGCCGGGCCTGGGGCTCTTGTAGGCAGCAGAAAGAAGGAGAGGGCTGGGGAAAGTCTAGACATGGTTTTCTTCAATTGTCCTCCCTTCCTCCGGGCCTCTCACTCTGTTCTTTCCTTGTCATGGTGGACGCTTGGGCCTCGGACTGACAGGAGCCCAGCGACGGTGAAGTTCAGCCCCCTCACTTCTCAGCTGAACATACAACCACCTCACATTCCAAGTGGAGCTGTTTTCAAGTGGCTACAGTGCTGGCAATTCATGCCTCCCGGCCTTTCCCCTCTCGGGTTTCCTCCTTGGGTCAGTTGCAAACTTCACCGAGACACCGAAGCAACTGTGCCCTGGTACTTCTGCACCGGCCCCTGCCCTGGCCCACACCAGGAGGATCCCAGCTGAGGTCCCCTCCGTGCACCCAGCGCTCTCCTCCCTGTTCTTACACTGGGGGAAGGGAACAGCTCACCTTCTCTGGACGCTGCCAACCTGGCAGGCTGAGGCACAGGCCAGGAGGTGCAGCCTAGGGTGCTGGTGGCTGCGAGCCTTCTCACCCTCCCTGAAGCATGTGGTGGGGTTGCAGCAGCTCACAGCTGCCCCTGGGCACCATGCATGGAGATACCACTCTCCACTGAGCCACCGTCTGCCCAGGACCTGTGGGGGTTGGGGTGGCCTCGGGCTCCCATTGGCCCCACTGTAGCCAGACTCGGCTTGGCCGGCCACCCCCACTGCCGGAGGGCTGTGCATGCCCCATGGGCCTCATTGCCCTCATGAATCCCCGTGGTCTGGCCATCCCATCCCAGGAAGTGGCCATCCTGATTGCCATAGCTCACTCTCTGGTGCAGTTGGGCCTGCCCAGCAAGCATGTAGGCAGGAACTGGGCCTCTGAGGGGAAGGAGGAGGGATGTGGACCAGGGCAGAAGTGGGGAACTTGGTGGTGTAAACACAGCCCCTCCCGCCCCACCTCGTGCTGGCCCCTCACTGCACTGCATTCCCGAACCACTGGGTGCCTCTGCCCAGCACTGTGCTCTCCAGCCTGGGGTGGGGATGAGGGACCTGGAGCTGTGGCCTAAAGGCAGCCCTCGCTGGTCTGAATCACAGTGGTTGATCAGGGAGGGATGCGGAGTGCCAAATTTCGCTTCCCTCTCCCTCTCTCTCTCTCTCTCTCTCTCTCTCAGAGGGCCCCCTGTCTGGGCGGGCGGGTGGGGCTCAGGCCCCCGCTCACCATTGTATTGCTGCCCGCTCTGTTGCTGCTGAGGCTGTGGCGGGGACTGCTGACCTGGCCCAGGCCCCTGGCCAGCCTCCTGCACCTGGACCCCAAGCAGCAGCGGAGCTTCCAGCAGCCAAAGCAGCAGCAGTAGCCAGCTGGGGGGCGGCGGCGGTGGCCAGAGTCCCAGCTCCCCTCTGCCATGGCCCCGCTGGGAGCGCCCTGGCACAAAGTTCCCAGCTCCCGGCGCCAGCGGCTGGGGACTTCTTAGGTGCCTCCTCCTCCCCACCGCCCTCCCTTCATGAATCGTAAGTTTCCCCAGAGGCAGCAGCTGCAGGACGCAGAGCAGGAGTCAGGGGAGCAGGCTGAGTGTGGCTCAGGCTGGACAGAGGGCACAGGCACAGAGGAGATCTCCCCGGCGGCAGGGGGAGTCGCTGCCCCCTGGGGAGATCTCCTCCATGCGGGTGCCCTCCATCAAGCCCCAGCCAGAGCCGCGCTTGGCCCACTCCCCTGTCTCCCGCTCTGGGTCCTGCAGCCATTGCCTCTGCGGAAAATTGGGATTCATGAAGGGCGGACAGCTGGGAGAGCCAGGTGGCTCCAGTGCTCCAGGGTTGCCTCCTGCCTTCCTGGCCCTGGGCTGGATGGCTCCCGGTGGGCGGGCGGGGCTCATGCTAAGGCAAGCAATGCCACCGATCCCCCGCCCACCCCCGGGTCGCACACAGGAGTGGGCCCCCTGTCTCTGGTAGGCGGTGGAAGCGATCGCCACCACTTGCCTTGGCCCCAGCCCCCGCCCACCCCCGGATCACACATGGGAGTGGGCCCCCTGTCTCTGGTAGGCGGGCGAAGAGATCGGCACCACTTGGCTTGGCCCCAGCCCCTGCCTGCCCGCCGATCACACATGGGAGTGGACCCCAGTGTCTCTCGTAGGTGGGCGAAGCGATGGCCACCGCTTGCCTTGGCCCCAGCCCCCACCCACCCCCCAGATCACACACGGGAGTGGGCCCCGTGTCTCTGGTAGGCAGGCGAAGCAATCAGCACCGCTTGCCTTGGCCACAGCCCCCGCCCGCCTGCGGATCGCACAGGGGAATGGGCCCCGTGTCTCCGGTGGGCGGGGGAGGGCTCCGGTGTAGTGATCAGCACTGCTTGCCTTAGCCCCTGCCCCCGACGCCCCGATGGTTCACGGGGCAGGATGGCGGCTTGCGCTGTCCTACCCTGCCTTCAGTATGCAAATTAGCCGCCATCTTTGTTAGCGTTTAACCGCTGTCTTAGTTGGCAGTTAATTTGCATATCGCCCTGATTAGCCAATGGGAAGGGTAGCGGTCGTACGCTAATTACCATGTTTCTCTTTTATTAGATAGGATGGATACAAAGTTTCCTTCTGGGATGATGAAAAAGTCGAGAGATGGATGGTGGTGATAGTTGCATAACAACTAAAAATACACTTAATTCCACTAAATTGTATGCTTTAAAATAGCTAAAATGGTAAATTTTATTTTTTTGTATATGTCACTATAATAAAAAAATTTTAAGTGTTTTTAATTAAAGGAAAACAGAATGTGATCATTTCTGCATTTATATATTAACTAGGGGCCCAGTGCACAAATTCGTGCACCTTGAAAGGAACTGTGGGCTGAGAGGCTGCAGTGGGCACAGGAGCCGGCCTCAGTCCATCTTTCACTTCCCCACCCAACCCACAGTCCCCTATCTGCCAGCAGCCCTGCTCCCACCACCGCTGACAGCGCGGAGCGATTGGGGCAGGCACCAGCAGTGGGTAAGAGAGGGGCTGGTGCCGTTAGTGGGTGTGAACAGTGGCTACTGCCCCCATCACCCCTCAGGAGCAGCAGGAGGTGGAAAAACCTTCAGGGGCAATCCAGGCTGGCAGCCGCCACTCACACCACTAACAGCACCAAGTGATTGGGACCTGCGCCAGGCGCTGGCAGCAGGTGCAAGCAGAAGCTCCGGCACCAGCTATGGGTGTACGTGAAGCCTGCACCAGCAGTTGGTGCGAGTGCCAAATGGGGTTGCGGTGCACAGGAGCAAAGAATTTTCAGTAAACACCAGAGGCTTGCCCTGATGACAGCCACTGGTGCCCTGCCCTGGTCTGGCACCCCAGCTCACCTGCTCCACCATCTCACTGTGGCCAACGCCTGCCATGTCCCTCGCTCTGCCGCCTGCTGCAGACACCCGCCAAGTTCCACACACGCTCCCTGGTGATCAGCACACGCAATAGCAACTGGTTGTTCGGTTGTTCCACAGGTTGGTCTATTTGCACATTAGGGTTTTATATATAGACTAGAGGCCCGGTGCACGAAATTCGTGAACTGTGGATGGGTGGGGGTCCCTTAGCCCAGCATGTGCCCTCTTGCAATCCGGGACCCCTCCCTCGTTACTGCCCACCTGCTTGCTGCTTCCTACCGCTTGGCTTGCTGCTCCTTAGTGCTGCCACGAAGGCCTTGGGTCTGCTGGGAGCCGGGCCTGCGGGTTTGTGTCTCTGATACCCCCAGCAGCCCCAGCACCTTGATGGTGGGGCTTGGGGCTGCGGGTCTTTGATCAGGGCCCCAGCAGCCCCAGCACCAAGGTGGTGGGCCTTGGGGCTGCTGGGTACAGGCCCCCCACTGCGTGTTTGTGTCTTCTATCAGGCCCCCAGCAGCCCTAGAAGCCCCAGCACCACCTAAATAACTTAAGGGAAACTTTATTTAGTCTTCTTTTAAAAGCAATCTAGTTTAAAAATGAGTTGCGGTTAAGACAGGACAAAGAACATGGTACCTAAGAGTGAGATAGACTGACAGAGGAGAGGCTGGGCACTGGTCAGGGGCTTACATGCCAACTGTTCTCCACCTGGGAAATGATGTAAAATCGGTTTCTTAATGGTCTTCTCCAGCACTGAGGTCAGAGGAGCCGCCTTCTAGCCTCCAGGCTGCTTCTCAGAGCCGGAAATTTCGCCATAGACCTCTGCCTAGGACACGACCTCTGCACCCCCAGGGTGCATAAACACACAGAGCTTCCATCAGGCTCCGCTGATCCCAGGCCGGGATGCCTCTCGGCTCTGCTGATCCCGGGGAGCGACTGCAGAGGGAGAAGAATAGACAGGAGCAGCGAGCCAAGGAGGGCCCACCGGCCGCAGGCCCGGGGCTGCGGAAGTTGCCAGAAAAGAAAAAGAAAAAAGATGAAAAAGGACCCCGGCCCTGGATCTGCCCTCCACGGAGGACTTCAACACCCTGCTCTCGGCCGCCATGAAGGCTGATAACACCTGTGGCCTCCTCAAGTGCCGGGCCAGCATCGTGACTCTGGGCCAGCTCTGCCCACACTGCAGCCACCGCTACTGCCTCAGCCACTGCCCGCCTGAGATCCATGGCTGTGGGGAGAGGGCCCACGCCCACGCCCAGCAGAGAATCAGCCAGGAGGCAGTGCTGTATGCCCGGCAGTGGGGCCAAGGACCGGTCCCTGGATCCCGCCAAGAGGGCCCAGCTGCAGAGGAGCCTGGATTAGAAGCTGGGCGAGCTAAGCAGCCAGAGGAGGAGCAAAAGGAGGGAGAAGGAGATATGAGCCGGCCCTCACACCCTCCGGCCTTGTCTTTGCAAATGCGGGTGGGGGCAAGCGGCAGTCCCTGGTGCTTTCTGTGCCTTATAGCTGCACCGGGGACCAGGGCTGCATGAGCAAGCGAGGGGCCTCTGGGAGGAGGTGGGTCCTCCCGCCCAGCGTGCCCTGCCTTGCGCTGGGGTGGGGGCGGGCTGCAGTGGCAGTTCCCTGGACCTTGCTGGGGAGAGCTGCCCCAGGTCTCAGTTTTGCTGGCACCAGGGCCCCCTGGGGCTCTCCGAGGTCCCTGCCAACTGCTTTAAGAGAACCTTTAAGAGGTTCCAGGAGTCCAGGGTTGCCGCCTGGCCTGCGACTCGGCCCTCCCGCCCTCTGATAGCCATGGTGGAGGTCCTCGGTTGCCTCCTGGCCTGCACCGCGGCCCTCCCGCCCTCCGATCACCATGGCAGGGACCGGGTTGCCTCCTGGCCTGCGCCCAGACCCTCCTGCCCTCTGATTGCCATGGTGATTGCGGGCCCAGGCCAGCCGGCCCTCCCACCCTCTGATCACCATGGTGGGGGTCCGCGGTTGCCGCCTGGCCTGTGGCCCGGCCCTCCCGCCCTTCGATCACCATGGTGGGGGTCCGCGGTTGCCGCCTGGCCTGTGGCCCGGCCCTCCCGCCCTCCGATCACCATGGTGGGGGTCCGAGGTTGCCGCCTCGCCTGTGGCCCGGCCCTCCTGCCATCCGATCGCCATGGTGGGGGTCTGCGGTTGCTGCCTGGCCTAAAAGTGTATGGCCTAAAGTTGCCTGAGGAGAGTCTGGGGTTTGAGGCTCTGGGAAGGAAGCTGGGGGGACATCCTCCAGGACCCCCGTACTGCATCAATCTCCAATACCACAGCTGTCATCATTCTCGGGTGGAACATTCCCTCCAGTGACATCAGCCTGAGGGAAAGCAATTACCCCACCCTCTGAACTCCCTGGCACCCCACCCTGAAGAGCTTAGAAACTGATGGAGTCAGCTGCATTGGCTGGGGAGTAGAAGACTGAGAAAACTGACAAGATGTCTTTGATGGGCTTTGGAAGAGGGCTAATCTTCCCCCACTTTCCTGTGAACATGACAAGCTCTTGGCCCATAAGGGGGATTCAATAGAATCACCCTCTTAGGCTTCCAGCTCCTGGCAGACACAACCTCTGTGCTCTGGAGTCCCTAACCAACTGACTATGAGGGCCTCCACCCTGTCGAGGTGAGGAAAAAATCATGACAGATTCAGCAGTGAGACTCTGGAATAGGGACCACACCTACCACCATCCTTGAATCGGCCTAAACCAGTGATGGTGAACCTATGACACGCGTGTCAGAGGTGACACGCGAACTCATTTTTTTGGTTGATTTTTCTTTGTTAAATGGCATTTAAATATATAAAATAAATATCAAAAATATAAATCTTTGTTTTACTATGGTTGCAAATATCAAAAAATTTCTATATGTGACACAGCACCAGAGTTAAGTTAGGGTTTTTCAAAATGCTGACACGCCGAGCTCAAAAGGTTCGCCATCACTGGCCTAAACACACCTCCCTCTCATGGGAGTTCCACCAGCTGCATTCTCCTGAATCTACCAGAGCCCCTTTCAGTGACTGAGCCTAACAGACAGCCAGCAGGCAGAGGCAGGAGGAGGTGGGTCTCAGAGTGCCTTGAGACTTTCACTAACCTTCCCCTGGGCCTGGTGCTGGTAAAAGCCAGCCTTGGAGCACAGCTTTGTTTTTTCTGTGTGTGCCCAGGACCAGCATGGTCCGCCACGAAGTGTGAATCACTTGTAGCTTCAAACAGATTGAGGGCCAGGCATAGACAGCATCTGACATTGGCTTGCTCCTGAGTGCCTCCCAAAAGGCCCAGAACCAACACACCAAGTGGCCAGCTTTAGACAACATCAGAGCACAATCCAATAAACTTCAAACACATCATATACAAGGGAAATCACTAAACCCAGCTGAAGCGAACTCTGCTTTATATTTTCTTTTATTTTTCATTTCTTTTTCCTTTTCAGTTTTTTCTTTCTTCTTCTCTTTTTTCTTTCTTTTTTTCTTTCTCTCCTTTTCCTTTTTTTCCATTTTTTCTCTTATTTACCTTTTATTCTTTCTTTCTTTCTTCTTCTTCTTTTTCTTTCTCTCTCTTTCTCTCTCTCTCTCTCTCTCTCTCTCTCTCTCTCTCTCTCTCTCTCTCTCTCTCTCTCTTCCCGCCCCGCCTATTGCCAGTCAGCACCTGCACAGCAGTTGGCACATGTGGTAAGGGTTCAGCCTCACAGTCAGCAAGCCTGAGGGTCAATCCCATACATGAATGGCTCAACCACAATCAAGACTCAGTTACAACAGGCAAGCCCACTTAACACAAATAAGAGATATTCCTAGATCAGGCAGCTCAGTAGATAAAGGAGATTAGACCTTTGGGTCCCAGAGGACACCTAAAATAAGGCAACACCATGAAAACTGGTTTCACCACTGATTTATCTGATACATGGAAGCAAAGACAAAGAGGCAGCCAAATTAGGAAGCCACAAATAAAGGCCTCAAATGAAAGTGTTCCGAGCCAGCACAGCCAAGGGTTCGGTGAGCCTGAGTGAGGGCGGTGAAGGATTAAAGAAAAGACAGACGAAGATGGCGGCGATATAGGCAGACGCGTCCCAGGTCTTGTCCCGGAGCAAACGGAGTAAGCAGCTGAAACTAATAACACCCACCCCGAATTGGCAAATTTACTCAGCTGGTGAGACGGCTTGCAGCCTGGAAGGGCAGACCTCCCCGGGAAAGGTTAAAAACCAGGGATCTGGGCAGGAAAGTTTGCCAGACCTGAGCCCAGAGGGTCGGAGGGAGACCGCATGGCAGACAGCCGCGTCTCTTGGGACAGACACAGACCCTGACCAGGGTAAGGAGTTCCGCGGGTTTGCTGGCGCCAGGAGATTTGAGATTTGGATTTTGTGATTGCGGAGAACTGAGACTAAAGGGGGCATCCTGAGGAACTGATCAGACCGTGCAGTGCCCATAAGAGAGGAGCGTTTCCCAGACCATGCAGTGCTGGTAAGAGGAGCGTTTCCCAGACCGCAGATCCAAGCAACAGCAGCCCCCTGATCACCGCAGCCTCCTGATCACCACAGCCTCCTGATCACCACACCCTCTGTCTGTGGAACAGCAACTGTACGTGAAGCCTCCCCCCACCAGCCAGAAGAGCCAACACAGCTGTGAACAACACCCACCAGAGGAGCTGCTGCCAACTGGAAAGCAGCTGCTACCGCAACCGTCTGAGCAGCAACCACAACCCAAGGAGCCCCTGCCACCCAGGGAGCAGCCACTGAACACCTCAACATCTACATATGTCAGCGAGATCAAACATGGGTAGGCAAAGAAACCCCCAAAGGAAAGAAAAGGAGGACTCGCCAGAAAAGCAGCTAAGTGAGACAGAGATATGCAACATGACAGAAAAAGAATTCAGAATAAGGTTCCTAGAGTACATGCACCACATGTTCAAGAAGCAAGAAGAAACAGATGAAAAACTCAACTACTTATGCAAGAAGCTAGAAGAAACAGATGAAAAAATCAACAACTTAAGTAAGTCCCAAGAAGAAATGAAGAGTGACATAGCTTCAATAAAAAACTCCATTGAAAGTATCAACAGTAGACTGGGAGAAGCGGAGGACCGAATTAGTGAATTAGAAGACAAGGAAGCAAAACACACTCAAACTGTACGGCAAATGGAGAAAAAAATTAAAAGACAGGAGGAGAGCCTAAGGGAGCTTTGGGACAACATGAAACGAAACAACATACGAATAATAGGGGTGCCAGAACAACAGAAAGATGAACATGGATTAGAAAACCTATTCGAAGAAATAATATCAGAAAACTTCCCTGAGGTGGGGAAGAAAAAAGTCACACAAGCCCAGAGAGTCCCAAACAAGGTGAACCCGAAAAGACCCACACCAAGACACATCATAATTACCATGGCAAATGTTCAGGATAAAGAGAGAATCTTACAGGCTGCAAGAGAGAGACGGAAAGTAACATACAAGGGATCTCCCATTAGATTATCAAATGATTTCTCAACAGAAACACATCAGGCCAGAAAAGAATGGACGGAAATCTACAAAGTGATGCAAAGCAAAGGACTGAATCCAAGAATACTCTATCCAGCAAGGCTATCATTCAAAATTGAAGGGGAAATAAGAAGCTTCACAGACAAAAAAGGGCTAAGGGAGTTTATCACCACCAAGCCAGCCATGCAAGAAATGCTAAAGGGACTGGTGTAAAAAGAAGAAATATCAAGCTCAGAAAGAAAACAGCCACACACACACACACAAAAAGAAATGGCTACAAACAAATACCTTTCAATAATAACTTTAAATGTAAATGGACTAAATGCTCCAACCAAAAGACATCGAGTGGCTGAATGGATAAAAAAACATGACCCATACATCTGCTGTCTACAAGAGACCCACCTCATTAGAAGGGACTCACACAGACTGAAAGTGAAGGGATGGAAAAATATCTTTCACGCAAATGGAAAGGAAAAGAAAGCTGGGGTAGCAATACTTATATCTGACAAAGTACATCTCAAAGTGAAGGCCATAACCAGAGATAAGGAAGGCCACTTCATAATACTAAAGGGATCAATACAACAAGAAGATATAACCCTGGTAAACATATATGCACCCAATGCAGGAGCACCCACATACATAAGAAAACTTCTGGAAGATATCAGGGGAGAGATCGACAACAATACAATCATAGTAGGGGACTTTAATACACCACTGACATCACTGGATAAATCCGCTAGACAAAAACTCAGCAAAGAAACAGCAATCCTAAATGACTCACTAGATCAGATGGACTTAATTGACATCTTCAGAACACTTCACCCCACAGCTGCGGAATATACATTCCTCTCAGGTGCTCATGGGACATATTCAAAAATAGACCACATATTGGGTCACAAGCAAAGTCTCCACAAATTCAAGAAGATTGAAATCATAAAAAGCTTCTTCACAGACCACGATGGCATAATGTTAGAAATAAACTACAATAAAAACAACCCAAAATACTCAAACACTTGGAAGCTGAATAGCATGTTATTAAATATGGATTGGGTTACCGATGACATCAAAGAAGAAATTAAAAACATCCTGGACACTAATGACAATGAAAACACAACAATCCAAAACCTCTGGGACACAATGAAAGCAGTCCTGAGAGGGAAGTTTATAGCTCTACAGGCCTATCTCAAAAAACAAGAAAGAATGGTAGTCAATCATCTAACTCTACAACTCAAAGAATTAGAAAGAGAGCAACAAGAAAACCCCAGAGTGAGCAGAAGGAAGGAGATAATAAAGATTAGAGCAGAAATCAATGAAATAGAGACCAAAAAAACAATACAGAAAATCAATGAAACCAAGAGCTGGTTCTTTGAAAGGATAAACAAGATTGACAAACCCCTAGCCAGGCTCACCAAGAAGCAAAGAGAGAGGTCCCAAATAAACCAAATCAGAAATGATAGAGGCGAAATAACAACAGACCCCACAGAAATACAAATGATTGTTAAACAATACTACGAGCAACTCTACTCCAACAAACTGGACAACCTGGAGGAAATGGACAAATTCCTAGAAAAATACAACATTCCAAAACTCAATCAGGAAGAATCTAAAAACCTCAATAGGCCAATAACTATGGAAGAAATTGAAGCAGTCATCAGAAAGCTTCCAGCAAACAAAAGCCCAGGGCCAGACGGCTTCACAGGGGAGTTCTACCAAACATTCAAGGAAGAACTAAAACCTACCCTCCTCAGACTACTACAAAAAATTCAAGAGGAAGGAACGCTTCCAAGCTCATTCTATGAAGCCAGCATCACCCTAATACCAAAACCAGGTAAAGACATCACAATGAAAGAGAATTACAGGCCAATATCCCTCATGAACATAGATGCCAAAATCCTCAACAAAATCTTAGCAAATCGGATCCAGCAGTACATCAGAAGGATCATACACCATGACCAAGTAGGATTCATCCCAGAGATGCAAGGATGGTACAACATCCGTAAATCAATAAATGTGATACATCACATAAACAAATTGAAAGAAAAAAACCACATGGTCATATCAATTGATGCAGAAAAAGCATTCGACAAAATCCAACACCCATTTTTGATAAAAACTCTCAGAAAGGTGGGAATAGAAGGATCATACCTCAACATAATAAAAGCCATATATGACAGGCCCACTGCCAACATCATACTCAATGGACAAAAACTAACACCATTTCCCCTAAGAACAGGAACAAGACAGGGATGCCCACTCTCACCACTCCTGTTCAACATAGTACTGGAAGTATTAGCCATTGCAATTAGGCAAGAAGAAGGAATAAAAGGCATCCAAATTGGAAAAGAGGAAGTAAAACTGTCCTTATTTGCAGATGACATGATATTATACATACAAAACCCTAGAGACTCCATCAAAAAGCTACTAGACTTAATACATGAATTTGGCAATGTAGCAGGATACAAAATTAACCCCAAGAAATCTGAGGCATTTCTATACACCAACAGTGAACTTTCAGAAAGGGAGATCAGAAAAACAATCCCATTTACCATCGCACCAAAAAAATTAAGATACCTAGGAATAAACTTAACTAAAGAGGTTAAAGACCTCTACTCAGAAAACTACAGGACGTTGAAAAAAGAGATAGAGGAAGACATAAACAGATGGAAGAACATACCATGTTCTTGGATTGGTAGAATCAACATCATTAAAATGTCCATACTACCCAAAGCAATCTATACATTCAACGCACTTCCCATTAAAATACCAATGGCCTTCTTCAAAGATCTAGAACGAACTCTCCAAAAATTCATCTGGAATAAAAAAAGACCCCGAATAGCTGCAACGATCCTGAGAAAGAACAAAGTAGGTGGGATCTCAATGCCAGATATCAAGCTGTATTACAAAGCCACTGTTCTCAAAACTGCCTGGTACTGGCACAAGAACAGACATATAGATCAGTGGAATAGAATAGAGAGTCCAGAAATTAGCCCGAACCAATATGCTCAATTAATTTTTGACAAAGGAGGCATGAACATACAATGGAGCCAAGATAGTCTCTTCAATAAATGGTGTTGGGAAAATTGGACAGACATATGCAAGAAAATGAAACTAGACCACCAACTTACACCATACACAAGAATAAACTCAAAATGGATAAAGGACTTAAATGTACGACAGGAAACCATAAAAATTCTAGAAGAATACAAAGGCAACAAAATCTCAGACATATGCCAAAACAATTTCTTCACTGATACAGCTCCTAGGGCAGTTGAAACTAAAGAGAAACTGAACAAATGGGACTACATCAAAATAAAAAGCTTCTGCACAGCAAAAGAAACCATCAACAAAACAACAAGAAAACCCACCTCGTGGGAAAACATATTTGCCAACGTCATATCGGATAAGGGCTTAATCTCCAAAATTTATAGGGAACTCATACAACTTAACAAAAAGAAGATAAACAATCCAATCAAAAAATGGGCAAAGGATCTAAATAGACACCTTTCAAAAGAGGACATTCAGAAAGCCAAGAGACATATGAAAACATGCTCAAAGTCACTAATCATCCGAGAGATGCAAATCAAAACAACAATGAGGTACCATCTCACACCTGTCAGAATGGCCATCATCAACAAATCAACAAACGACAAGTGCTGGAGAGGATGTGGAGAAAAAGGAACACTTGTGCACTGCTGGTGGGAATGCAGACTGGTGCAGCCACTATGGAAGGCAGTATGGAGGTTCCTCAAAAAATTGGAAATGGAACTCCCATTTGACCCTGTGATCCCACTACTAGGAATATATCCCAAGAAACCAGAAACACCTATCAGAAAGGATATATGCACCCAGATGTTCATAGCAGCACAATTCACCATAGCTAAGATCTGGAAACAGCCTAAGTGCCCATCAGTAGATGAATGGATTAGAAAACTGTGGTACATCTACACGATGGAATACTATGCTGCTGTTAAAAAGAAGGAACTCCTACCATTTGCAACATCATGGATGGAACTGGAGAGCATTATGCTAAGTGAAACAAGCCAGTCAATGAAGGAAAAATACCACATGATCTCACTCATTCATGGATAATAAAGACCATTACAAACTTTTGAACAATAATAGATACAGAGGCAGAGCTGCCTCAAACTGATTGTCAAACTGCAGTGGGAAGGCCAGAGAGAGTTGGGGGGCAGGAGGGAGGGGAGTAAGAGATCAACCGAAGGACTTGTATGCATGCATATAAGCATAACTAATGGACATAAGACACTGGGGGGTAAGGGAGGGTAGTGGTTTGTCAAGGGCGGGGGGGGGGGAAAAAGGATACTTATGTAATACCCTTTGTAATACTTTAAGAGGAAAATAAAAAAAAAAAAAAAAAAAAAAAAAAAAAAGAAAAGACAGACAAAAAGAATAAGCTGGGGCTCGGTGGATCTCCTGTGCCTGGCTCAGGCGACAGAGAGAGATCCAGAAGGCAAGCTGATGCTTTATTTTATAGTCAGAGGTAAACAAGGTAGTTGTCACCATAGTTCAATGTTCTTGAGTTTCACTTGTTTTGGCAGCACTTGCTGCACCTCCCATGGCCCATTAGCTACCTAGGGAGGATCTAGGGAGCTTCATAAGGTCAAGCTTAATTATGCTAAGAGGGCTGAGCCCTCTAAGCTGGAACTTGTTTGCTGCTTTGCCATCAAGTCAGTCTGAGGCTAACCCTATAGCCGCTCCCTACAGAAATAATGGGAGAACTCTCAAGAAAAAGACCTATGAAATGGAGATAAGTAATTTATCGGATATAGAGTTCAAATTAATTGTTATAAGGATACTCAAGGAACTTAGTGAGAACTATCACAGCATGAAAAAGAGCATTGATGATAAACAAGATTGATGAACCTCTAGCCAGGCTCACCAAGAAGCAAAGAGAGAGGACCCAAATAAGCAAAATCAGAAATGAAAGAGGCAAAATAATAACAGACCCCACAGAAATACAAAAGATTGTTTAAAAATATTATGAACAACTCTATTCCAACAAACTATGCAACCTAAAGGAAATGGACATATTCCTAGAAAAATATGACCTTCCAAAACTCAATCAGGAAGAATAAAAAAATCGGAATAGGTCAATAACTATGGAAGAAATTGAAGCAGTAATCAAAACACTTCCAGCAAACAAAAGCCCTGGGCCAGATGGCTTCACAGGAGAGTTTAATCAAACATTCAAAGAAGAACTATCCTCTTCAGACTATTCCAAAAAATTCAAGAGGAAGGAACACTTTCTATGAAGCTCTTTCTATAAAGCCACATTACCCTAATCTCAAAACCATATAAGGCACTACAAAGAAAGAGAATTACAGGCCAATATCGCTGATGAACATAGATACTAAAATTCTCAACAAAATTCTAGCAAATCAGATCCAATATTACATTAGAAAGATCATACACCATGACCAAGTAGGATTTATTCCAGATGCAAGGATGGTACAATATCTGCAAATCAATAAACGTGATACATCACATAAATAAACTGAGAGACAAAAATCACATAATCATATCAATTGATGCAGAAAAAGCATTTGACAAAAATCCAACACCCTTTCTTTATAAAAAAAAATAAATAAACTCTCAGCAAAGGAGGAATAGAGGGATCATATCTCAACATGATAAAAGCCTTCTATGACAAACCTTCAGTCAACATCATACTCAATGGGCAAAAACATTTCCACTAAGAACAGGAACAAGACAAGGATGCCCATTTTCACCTCTCCTGTTTGACATAGTACTGAAAGTGCTAGCCATAGTGGTCAGACAAGAAGAAGAAATAAAAGGCATCCAAATTGGAAAAGAAAAAGTAAAACTGTCATTATTCGCAGATGAGACGATATTGTACAAATAAAACCCTAAAGAGCCCATCAAAAAAACTACTAGACTTGATAGATGAATTCAGCAATGTAGCAGGATACGATATTAACACTCAGAATTCTGTGGATTTTTTACATACCAATAATGAACTCACAGGAAGAGAAACTAAAAAAAAAATCACATTTACCATTGCAACCAAAACATTAAGATACATAGGAATAAACTTAACTAAGGAGGTAGAAGACCTGTATTCAGAAAACTACAGGATGTTGAAAAAAGAGATAGAGGAAGACATAAAAAAAGAATATACTGTGTTCATGGATTGGTAGAATCAGCATCATTAAAATGTCCATACTACCCAAAGCAATCTATAGATTCAATGTAACCCCCCATTAAAATACCAATGGCTTATTTCACAGACCTAGAACAAACTCTCCAAAAATTCATATGGAATAAAAAAAAAAGACCCCGAATAGCCGCAGCAACCCTGGGAAAGAAGAACAAAGATGGAGGGATCACAATACCAGATATCAAGCTATATTACAAAGCCACTGTTCTCAAAACTGCCTGGTACTGGAACAAGAACAGGCATATAGACCAATGGAACGGAACAGAGAACCCAGAAATTGACCCGAGTCATTATGCTCAATTAATATTTAACAAAGGAGGCAAGTGCATAAAATAGAGTCAAGACAAGTCTCTTCAATAAATTATGTTGGTAAAATTGGACAGATGCATGCAAAAGAAATGAAACTAGACCACCAACTTACACTATACACAAAAATAAACTCAAAATGGATAAAGAAGTTAAATATAAGATGGGAAACCGTAAAAATCATGGATTAATCCACAGGCAGCAAAATATCAGACATATGTTGTATCTTTACTGATACAGCTTCTAGGGCAATGGAAACCAAGGAGAAAATAAACAAATGGGACTACATCAAAATATAAAGCTTCTGCACAGCAAAGGAAACCATCAAAAAACAACAAGAAAGCCCACTACATGAGAGAACATATTTGCCAATATTATGTCTGATAAGGGTCTAATCTCGAAAAGTTACAGCAAACTCATATATTTTAACAAAAGGAAGATAAACAATCCAATCAAAAAATGGGCAAAGGACTCAAATAGACAATTTTGAAAATGGACATACAGAAGGCCAAGAGACATATGAAAACATGCTCAAAGTCATTAATCACTGAGAGATGCAAATCAAAATGACAATGAGGTATCATCTCACACCTGTCAGACTGGCTATCATCAACAAATCAACAAACGACAAGTGCTGGTGAGGATATGGAGAAACAGGAACACTTGTGCACTGCTGATAGGAATGCAGACTGGTGCAATCACTGTGGAAAACAATTAACTTTTTCCTCAAAAAATTAAAAATGGAATTCCCATTTGATCCAATAATCCCACTTCTAGGAATATTTCCCAAGAAATTAGGAACACCAATCAGAAAGGATATATGCATCCCTATGTCCATAGCAGCACAATTTACAATAGCTAAGATTTGGAAATAGCCTAAGCGCCCATCAGCAGAGGAGTGGATTAAAAAACTGTGGTACATCTACACAATGGAATACTACACTGCTGTAAAAAAGAAGGAACTCTTACCATTCGCAATAGTGTGGATGGACCTGGTGAGCATTATGCTGAGCAAAATAAGCCAGTCAGAGAAAGATGAATATTACATGATCTCACACATTTGTGGGATATAATCAACAATATAAAATAATGAACAAGCCCTGACCGGTTTGGCTCAGTAGATAGTCAGCCTGCGGACTCAAGGGTCCCAGGTTCGATTCCGGTCAAGGGCATGTACCTTGGTTGCGGGCACATCCCCAGTAGGAAGTGTGCAGGAGGCAGCTGATTGATGTTTCTCTCTCATCGGTGTTTCTGACTCTCTATCCCTCTCCCTTCCTTTCTGTAAAAAATCAATAAAATATATTTAAAAAATAATAATAATGAACAAAATAGATCCAGAGACAGAGTAGGGGGGGGGGAGGATAAGAGATCAACCGAAGGACTTGTATGCATACATATAAGCATAACCAATGGACACAGACACTAGGAGGGTGAGGCCATGTGCTGATGGGTAGGAGATGTAAACAGGGGGAAAAGGAGACATATGTAATACTTTAAACAATAAAGATTTATTTTTTTTTAAAAAGGGGGGGGGCATAGAAACTATAAAATGGACCAGTTGGAAAGGAATAATACCATTCCTGAAATCAAGAATACACTAGAAGGAATAAAAAGTAGGTTTTATAAAACAAATTCAACATCAGTGAGTTGGAAGACAATGTAGAGAGAAACATGCAATCAGAGTAGAAAAAAAAGAATTTAAAAGAATGAGGAGTTTCAAATGGGACTACATCAAAATAAAAAGCTTCTGCACAGCAAAAGAAACCATCAACAAAACAACAAGAAAACCCACCTCGTGGGAAAACATATTTGCCAACGTCATATCTGATAAGGGCTTAATCTCCAAAATTTATAGGGAACTCATACAACTTAACAAAAAGAAGATAAACAATCCAATCAAAAAATGGGCAAAGGATCTAAATAGACACCTTTCAAAAGAGGACATTCAGAAAGCCAAGAGACATATGAAAACATGCTCAAAGTCACTAATCATCCGAGAGATGCAAATCAAAACAACAATGAGGTACCATCTCACACCTGTCAGAATGGCCATCATCAACAAATCAACAAACAACAAGTGCTGGAGAGGATGTGGAGAAAAAGGAACACTTGTGCACTGCTGGTGGGAATGCAGACTGGTGCAGCCACTATGGAAGGCAGTATGGAGGTTCCTCAAAAAATTGGAAATGGAACTCCCATTTGACCCTGTGATCCCACTTCTAGGAATATATCCCAAGAAACCAGAAACACCAATCAGAAAGGATATATGCACCCAGATGTTCATAGCAGCACAATTCACCATAGCTAAGATCTGGAAACAGCCTAAGTGCCCATCAGTAGATGAATGGATTAGAAAACTGTGGTACATCTACACGATGGAATACTATGCTGCTGTTAAAAAGAAGGAACTCCTACCATTTGCAACATCATGGATGGAACTGGAGAGCATTATGCTAAGTGAAACAAGCCAGTCAATGAAGGAAAAATACCACATGATCTCACTCATTCATGGATAATAAAGACCATTACAAACTTTTGAACAATAATAGATACAGAGGCAGAGCTGCCTCAAACTGATTGTCAAACTGCAGTGGGAAGGCCAGAGAGAGTTGGGGGGCAGGAGGGAGGGGAGTAAGAAATCAACCGAAGGACTTGTATGCATTCATATAAGCATAACTAATGGACATAAGACACTGGGGGGTAAGGGAGGGTAGGGGTTTGTCAAGGGCGGGGGGGAAAAAGGACACTTATGTAATACCCTTTGTAATACTTTAAGCGAAAAATAAAAAAAAATAAATAAAAAAGTTAAAAAAAAAAAAAAAAAAAAGAATGAGGAGTTTCAAGGAGAATCGAAGATGGCGGCATAGGTAAACACCGGAGACTGCCGCCGTGGACAACCACTTCAAAAATACAACTAAAAGTCGGAGCGGACATCAACCAGAACCACAGGAAGGCTGGCTGAGGAGAGTCTCTTCAACTAGAAGCAAAAACAATAGCATTCCGACGCTCAGCGGAGGCGCAGTGTGGAAAATTTAAAGGTACGGCGGTGCGGTGGTGAGGGTGCGCGCGCAAAGCGGGCTGGCGGCTGAGGGCGCGATTGTCGTTTTCAATCAGGAGTGAGTCTCAGACTCTGGGCTACAGATCCGGGCGAGTCTCTAGGGACCCAGACTCAAACGGGAGAAGCGGGACTGTCTGGCTACGGCCCCTCCGAGGTTTGCAGCGATTGCTGGGACAGAGAGGCAGAGCCCCTGGGGACGGACTGAGAGCGGCCATAGCTGCTCCCTCCCCCCGGCCCTGTTGAGCCCGCCCCGCCCAAACCCTGCGCACAACCATTTGCCGACCGCCTCAGGCAAGGGCTGGACTAGCACCTCCCCTGAGGACTGAAGTTTTCCCACAGCTGATTTCCACCGCCAGTCGGCCTGGTGGTCAAATCCCTCTAGTGTTAACTACAACAATTAAGGCTTCACTAGAACAAGACTGCGCACAGAGACCACAAGGGGGTGCACCAAGAAAGCATAAAAGATGCGGAGACAAAAAAACATGACAGAAATGGAGGATATGGAGCTAAGAATCGCAATTTTGAGGGCTTGCCATAAATTCGTGCAGAGCCTCACGAAAACTAATGAGACCCTCGATGCTACGATAAAGAAATTAGAAAGTAAGCATACACGGACTGAAATAAAGAATATTATACCCAATAGCAGACCAGAGGAGTGCAAGAATCAAACCAAAGATTCGACAAAAAACACCCAATTGGAAAAGCATAATGAAAAAAGAATCCGAAAGTGTGAAGATAGTGTAAGGAGCCTCTGGGACAGCTTTAAGCGGACTAATATCAGAGTCATTGGAGTCCCAGAAGATGAGAGACAGCAAGATATTGAAAACCTATTTCAAGAAATAATGGCAGAAAACTTCCCCCACCTGGAGAAAGAAATGGACTTACAGGTCCAAGAAGCACAGAGAACCCCAAACAAAAGGAATCCAAAGAGGACCACACCAAGACACATCATCATTAAAATGCCAAGAGCAAAAGACAAAGAGAAAATCTTAAAGGCAGCAAGAGAAAGAGGCTCAATTACCTACAAGGGAATACCCATACGACTGTCAGCTGATTTCTCAACAGAAACTTTGCAGGCCAGAAGGGAATGGCAAGAAATATTCAAAGTGCTGAATACCAAGAACCTACAACCAAGATTACTTTATCTAGCAAAGCTATCATTCAGAATTGAAGGTCAGATAAAGAGCTTCACAGATAAGGAAAAACTAAAGGAGTTCATCACCGCCAAACCAGTATTATATGAAATGCTGAAAGGTATCCTTTAAGAAGAGGAAGAAGAAGAAAAAGGTAAAGATACAAATTATGAACAACAAATATGCCGAAACCGGTTTGGCTCAGTGGATAGAGCGTCGGCCTGCGGACTGAAAGGTCCCAGGTTCGATTCCGGTCAGGGGCATGTACCTTGATTGCGGGCACATCCCCAGTAGGGGGTGTGCAGGAGGCAGCTGGTCGATGTTTCTCTCTCATCGATGTTTCTAACTCTCTATCTCTCTCCCTTCCTCTCTGTAAAAAATCAATAAAATATATTTTAAAAAAAAACAAAAACAAATATGCATCTATCAACAAATGAATCTAAGAATCAAGTGAATAAATAACCTGATGTACAGAATGAACTGGTGACTATAATGAATCAGGGACATAGAAAGGGAATGGACTGACTATTCTTGGGGGGGAAAGGGGAATGGGAGATGCGGGAAGAGACTGGACAAAAATCATGCACCTATGGATGAACTCAGTGGGTGGGGAGTGAGGGTGGAGGGTGGGGTGGGAGCTGGAAGGAGGGGAGTTATGGGGGGAAAAAAGAGGAACAAATGTAATAATCTGAACAATAAAGATTAAAAAAAAAAAAAAAGAATGAGGAGTTTAATGGGCGTTTGGGACAACATGAAGCATAACAACATTCACATCATAGGGGGTGTCCAGAAGGAGAAGAGAGAGAGCAAGACAACAAGAACTTATTTGAGAAGAGAACAGAGAAGATGGCGGCTGCTAGGACCGAGGTGAGGGAGAGGATGTGAGTGAGTGAGAGGGTGAAGGGAAAGTGTGTGTATGCATGTGGTGTGTGTGTGAATGAGGGAGGGACAGTTAGATTCGACAGGAGTGCCAGGGGCTGGCGGACAAAGAGAGACTCCCCTGGACAGGGAGAGACTGCTGCCACTGAGGGCACTCCCAGGACTTCCGGACTCAGGCACAGAGCCCACACCATCTTGAAGAGGAGAGCGGCCGTCTGGGAGCTCATCGACACCACCATCCAGACAGGCCTTGGACGCTGACCCAGCAGCCACTCCAGCCAAGGTCCAGCTGCCCCACCCACAGACTCCCAGACCCTGGGATCTCCATCTCCGGGAAGCATCACATCCGCAGTGGTGAGTGCGGCTTCCTCCTCCCCAGCGGCAGACCTCCGGGCGCCACAGCCACATTCAGGCTTTTCCAGCCTACAAACCTCTGGAGTCCACCACCCCACAGGCAGCCCCTGGAGGCCAATGCAGGCTCCTGCTGAGTGCGATACTGTGCAGACGGGGTGCACTGCCCCACAGTAAAGATTCTGAATTCACTCTTCCTGAATAACTTCCAATAGACACTGTCACACAATTTTAAGGCCAGGGCCCTTTAGGGTGCGTCAGAGCTTTGCGCGCACCACCAGGAGAACACCACCCCACAGACAGCCCCTGGGAGCTGCTGCAAGCCTCCCACTCAGTGCGATATTGCAGACAGTGGCGCACTGCCCCAAAGGAGAAATTCTGAATTCACTTTCCTGAATAACTGCCAATAGACGCTGTCGCACAACTTCAGCCCCAAGGCCCCTCAGCGTACCCGGGAGATCACGCCACAAATGCACCACGGGTACCCCTGTGAGCTGCCACTGGGAGCGTGTGTATCCATCCACAGGCATAGTAGCAAAAACTGAGTCTTCCCACTCTACAGCTGCAGAACTCTGGACACTATAGTCGTGCTTTTACAGTGCTCAGACCTCCTGAGCCCACCGGGCCACAAGCGTGTTCTTATCCTAAAAAGGGTGCACTGTTCCAACAACAGAAATTCTGAATACCCTCATCCTGGATACCTGCCCACAGACGCTTGGATCGCTTGGCTTCAGAGTGCGCCAGGGTGCCACACTGGCAAGCACACCGCGGGTGCCCCTGTGAGCTACCACTGGAAGTGTGGGTATCCAACCACAGGCCCAGCAGCAACAACTGAGTCTTCCCACTCTACAGCTACAGAACCCTAGACACCACAGTTGTGCCTTTCTGGGTGCAGGCCTCCTGAGCTGTACCACCCTGACAGACAGCTCCTGGGTACCTCCGAGAGCCCCTGCTGGGCACAGGTGATTTTAGCCGAGGACGCAAGGCAGCAAAAATTGGAACATATCCCTCCCCAGCTGCTGACATCTGGTCACCGCAGTTGCAGTCTACCAGCTCTCAGGCCTACATTAAGAAAACCCAAACAGCTTAAGTAGGGAGCTACGCTAGACTACCAAACTCAGGAGATCAGAGAGATCACACAAGCAGCACCCTCCTCAAAAGAACCGGGGCAGCAAAACAGTCATATCTAGGACACAGAAACAATTAAAAAGTTAGAGCAAAACATGGGGAGACAAGAAAGCAACCCCCAAAGGAAAGAACAAGAGGATCACCAGAGAGGGAGTTAAATGAAACCGAGGCAAGTAACTTCTCAGAGACAGAATTCAGAGTAATGGTCATAAGAATGCTCAAATGGCCAGATGACAAATACATGCAAGTCAATGACAAATACACACAACTCAATGAGAATTATAAGGAGCTGAATGAGAATGTCACCAATATGAAAAGGAACCAAGAGGAAATGAAGAATGACATAGCTGCAATAAAGAACACAACGGAAGGCTTGAACAGTAGACTAGAAGAGGCTGAGGACCGCATCAGCGAGCTAGAAGACAAGGTAGGAAAAAACACACAAACACGGCAGCAACTGGAAAGAAAAATTAAAAAGCAAGAGGAGAGCCTAAGGGAGCTTTGGGACAACACAAAATGAAACAATATCCGCATAATAGGGGTACCAGAAGGAGAGGAAGAGAAGCAAGGAATACAAAACCTGTTTGAAGAAATAATGACAGAAAACTTCCCCGATATTGGCAGGAAAAGAACCATGCAAATCCAAGAAGCACATAGAGTGCCAAACAAGATGAACCCAAAAAGACCAACACCAAGACACATCATAATTAAATTGGCAAACATCGAAGACAAAGTATGAATCTTAAAAGCTGCCAGAGAGAGACAGAAAGTTACATACAAGGGATCTCCCATTAGAATATCAACAGATTTCTCAACAGAAACACACCAGGCTAGAAGGGAATGGCATGAAATATATAAAGTGATACAAACCAAGGGACTGAATCCCAGAATACTATACCCAGAAAGGCTATCATTCAAAATTGAAGGCGGAATTAGGAACTTCATAGACAAAAAAGGACTAAGAGAGTTTATTATCACCAAGCCAGCAATGCAAGAAATGCTAAATGGACTGCTGTAAAAAGAAGAAACAGAAAGGCAAGAAGAAACACAAACATTAAGAATAAAAATTATGACAAACAAGTACTTATCAATAATGACATTAAACATAAATGGATTAAATGCCCCAATCAAGAGATATAGGGTAGCTGAACGGATAAGAAAATATGACCCATATATCTGATGTCTACAAGAAACCCACCTGAGAACAAAGAATTCACACAGACTGTTAGTGAAAGGATGGAAAAAAATTTTTCAGGCAAATGGAAATGAGAAAAAAGCTGGGGTTGTGATACTTATATCTGACAAAATAGACCTCAAAGTAAAGGCCATAGCAAGAGATAAGGAAGGCCACTACATAATACTAAAGGGAGCAATCCAACAAGAAGATATAACTTTGGTAAATATATATGCACCCAATACAGGAGCACCCAAATACATAAAACAACTTCTAGAAGATATCAAGGAAGAGATTTATAACAATACAGTCATAGTATGGGACCTTAATACCCCACTGACATCACTAGATAAATCCTCTAAACAAAAAATCAGTAAGGAAACAGCAATCCTAAATGACTCACTAGATAAGATGGACTTAATAGACATCTTCAGAATATTTCACCCCAAAGCAACAGAATATACATTCTTTTCCAGAGCACATGGGACATTTTCAAAGATAGACCACATATTAGGACATAGGCAAAGTCTCTTCAAATTCAAGAGAATAGAAATCATAACAAGCATCTTCTCAGATCACAGTGGCATAAAACTAGAAATCAACTACAATAAAAACAATGGGGGGAAAATCAAACACTTGGAAGCTAAATAGCATGCTATTAAACAATGATTGAGTTAACAAAGAGATCAAAGAAGAAATAAAAAGCATCCTGGAAACAAATGACAATGAAAACACAACAATCCAAAATCTATGGGACACAATGAAAGCAGTCCTGAGAGGGAAGTTCATAGCTCTACAAGCCTACCTCAAAAAAACAAGAAAAAATGGTAATAAATTACCTGACCCTGCAACTTAAAGAATTAGAAAGAGAGCAACAAGAAAAGCCCACAGTATCCAGAAGGAAGGAGATAATAAAGATCAGAGCAGAAATAAATGACACAGAGACAAAAAAAAAAAAACCACAATACAAAAGATCAATGAAACCAAGAGCTGGTTCTTTGAAAGGATTAACAAGATTGATGAACTTCTAGCCAGACTCACCAAGAAACAAAGAGCGAACCCAAATAAACAAAATCAGAAATGAAAGAGGTGAAGTAACAACTTATCCCACTGATATACAAAGGAATGTCAAAAAATACTACGAACAACTCTACTCCAACAAACTGGACAACCTCAATGAAATGGACACATTTCTAGAAAAATATAAGCTTCCAAAATTCAACGAGGAAGAATCAAAAAACCCGAATAGGCCAATAACTACTGATGAAATTGAAACAGTAATCAAAAAGCTTCCAGCAAACAAAAGCCCTGGACCAGATGGCTTCACAGGGGAGTTTTACCGAACATTCAAAGAAGAACTAAAACCAATCCTTCTCAGACTGTTCCAAAAAATTCAAGAGGAAAGCACACTTCCAAGCTCTTTCTATGATGCCAGCATTAACCTAATCCCAAAACCAGATAAAGACACCACAAAGAAAGAGAATTACAGGCCAATATCACTGATGAACATAGATGCTAAAATCCTCAACAAAATTCTAGCAAACCAGATCCAGCATTACATTAGTAAGATCATACACCATGACCAGGTGGGATTTATTCCAGGGATGCAAGGCTGGTACAATATCCACAAATCAATAAACGTGATACATCACATAAACAAGTTGAGAGACAAAAATCACATAATCATATAGATTGAGGTAGAAAAGGCATTTGATAAAGTCCAACACCCTTTTCTGATAAAAATGCTCAGCAAAGTGGGAATAGAGGGATCATACCTCAACATAATAAAAGCCTTATATGGAAAACCTACAGCCAACATCATACTCAATGGGCAAAAACTAAAACCATTTCCCTTAAGAACAGGAACAAGACAGGGATGTCCCCTTTCACCACTCCTATTCAACATAGTACTGGAAGTGCTAGCCAATGTAATCAGACAAGAATAAGAAATAAAAGGTATCCAAATTGGTAAAGAAGAAGTAAAATTGTCCCTATTTGCAGATGAAATGATACTGTACATAGAAAACCCTAAAGACTCCATCAAAAAAGTACTAGAATTAATAAATGAATTAGGCAATGTAGCAGGATACAAAATTAATGCCAAGAATCAATGGGCTTTTTATACACCAACAATGATTTTACAGAAAGAGAGATTAAAAAAACAATCCCATTTACCATTGCACACAAAAATTAACATATATAGGAATAAACTAAAAGACCTATATGCTGAAAACTACAGGACGTTGAAAAAAGAGATAGGAAAAGACATAAACAGATGGAAGAACATACCATGTTCATGGATTGGTAGAATCAACATGATTAAAATGTCCATACTACCCAAAGCAATCTATAAATTCAACGCACTTCCCATTAAAATACCAACGGCATATTTCACAGACCTAGAACGAACTCTCCAAAAATTCATCTGGAATTAAAAAAGACCCCGAATAGCTGCAGTGATCCTGAGAATGAAGAACGAAGTAGGAGGAATCTCAATACCAGATATCAAGTTGTATTACAAAGCCACTGTTCTCAAAACTGCCTGGTACTGGCACAAGAACAGACATACAGATCAATGGAATAGAATAGAGAACCCCGAAATTGACCCGAACCAATATGCTCAATTAATATTTGCCAAAGGAGGCAAGAACATACAATGGAATCAAGACAGTCTCTTTAATAAATTGTGTTGGGAAAATTGGACAGAAACATGCAAAAAAATAAAACTAGACCACCAACTTACACCATACACAAAAATAAACTCAAAATGGATAAAGGACTTAAATGTAAGACAGGAAACCATAAAAATACTAGAGGAATCCAAAGGCAACAAAATCTCAGACATATGCTGAAGCAATTTCTTCACTGATACAGCTCCTAGGGCAGTTGAAACTAAAGAGAAAATGGACAAATGGGACTACATCAAAATAAAAAGCTTTTGTACAGCAAAAGAAACCATCAACAAAACAACAAGAACCCCCATGGCATGAGAGAAAATATTTGCCTATGTTATCTTTGATAGGGGTTTGATCTCCAACATTTATAGGGACCTCTTACAACTTAACAAAAGGAAGACAAACAATCCAATCAAAAAATGGGCAAAGGACCTAAATAGACCCTTTTCAAAAGAGGACATTCAGAAAGCCAAGAGACATATCAAAACATGCTCAAAGTCACTAATCACCCGAGAGATGCTAATCAAAACAACAATGAGGTACCATCTCACACCTGTCAGACTGGCTATCATCAACAAATCAACAAATGACAAGTGCTGGAGAAGATGCGGAGAAAAAGGAACTTTCCTGCACTGCTGGTGGGAACACAGACTGGTGCAGCCACTATGGAAGACAGTATGGAGTTTCCTCAAAAAGTTAAAAATGGGAACTCCCATTTGACCCCGTGATCCCACTTCTAGTAATAAATCCCAAGAAACCAGAAACACCAATTAGAAAGGATATATGCATCCCTATGTTCATAGCAGCACAATTTACCATAGCTAAGATTTGGAAACAGCCTAAGTGCTCATCAACAGATGAATGGATTAGAAAACTGTGGTACATCTACACAATGGAATACTACACTGCTGTAAACAAGAAGGAACTCTTACCATTTGCCACAGCATGGATAGTACTGGAGAGCATTATGCTAAGTGAAATAAGCCAGTCAGAGAAGGATAAATACCACATGATCTCACTCATTTGTGAAATATAATGAACAGCCGAAACCGGTTTGGCTCAGTGGATAGAGCGTCAGCCTGCGGACTGAAAGGTCCCAGGTTCGATTCCGGTCAAGGGCATGTACCTTGGTTGCAGGCACATCCCCAGTAGGGGGTGTGCAGGAGGCAGCTGATCGATGTTTCTCTCTCATCGATGTTTCTAACTCTCTATCCCTCTCCCTTCCTCTCTGTAAAAAATCAATAAAATATATTTAAAAAAAAAAAGAAAGAAATATAATGAACAACATAAACTGATGAACAAGGACTGATCCAGAGACGGAAAGGCATTGATTGTACTGTCGGGCCTTGGAGCAAAGGTTAAGGGAGGGTGGGAGTAAGGGGAAGAGATCAACCAAAGGACTTATATGCAAGTATATAGCCCTAACCAATGGACACAGACAACGGGGGAAGGGGGGTGAGGGCATGAGCGGGGCGGGGGGGGGGGGGGGGAGGTAGGGGATAACGGGATAAGGACACATATGTAATATCTTATACAATAAAAAATATATTTTTTTAAAAAGAACCTATTTGAAGAAATAATTATTAAAAAGATCCCAAACCAGGTGAAGGAAAAAGATATACAAGTCCAGGAAGTGAAGAGAGTCCCAAACAAGATGAACCCAAAGAGGCCCACAATAAAACACATCAAAATTAACACCTTAATGACTGGTCACTAGATAATGCATGTTTCTGTGTCCAAATGTTGCTAATTGATCATGAGACAGCTCATGTCTGCACTTATATAATTTAAGTAATTTTAAGGCAAAAGGTTAAAATGGCAAAGTTTAAAGACAAAGAGAGAATCTTAAAAGCAGCAAGAAATAAGCATATGAAACATGCTCCAATAAGACTATCAGCTGATTTCTCAACAGAAACATTTCAGGCCAGACAGGATTGGCATGAATATTCAAAGGATAAAAAGCAAGTACCTACAACCAAGACTACTTCACCCAGCAAGACTATCATTTAAAATTGAAGGAGAAAATAAAGCTTCCCAGACACACACACACACACACACACACAAAACAGGAATATGTTACCACCACACCAGCATTACAAGAAATACTAAAGGACCTGCTTAAAGAAGTAGAAGAAGAAAGAAAAACAAAATAAAGAGGAACAGAGTTAGAAGAATAAAATGGCAAAAGATATGTACCCATGAATAATCACTTCAAATATAAATGTGGCTTAAATACTCTAATCAAAAGATATAAGGCAGCTAAATGGATAAGAAATCAAGACCCATAAATATGCTGTCTATAAGAGACCCACCTCAGAATGAAAGACACATGCAGACTAAAAGTAAAAAGATAAAAAAAGAATTTCATGCAAATGAAATGAAAAAAGCTAGGGTAGCACTACTTATATGTGACAAAATAGACTTTAAAACAAAAACCATAATAAGAGACAAAGAAAATACTACATATTGATCAAAGGGGCAATCCAACAAGAGGACATAACTCTGGTAAACATTTATGTACCCAGCATAGGAGCACCTAGTATGTAAAGCAAATCTTGATGGATATAAAGGGAAAGATTGACAGTCATGCAGTTATAGCAGGAAATTTTAACAACCAATTGACATCACTGGCTAAATCTTCCAGACAGAAAATAACAAAGAAACAGTGGCCTTAAATGGCACACTAGATCAGATAAAGTTAACATATCTTCAAAGCATAACCTCACAAAGCAGCAGAATATACATTCTTTTCCTCTACACATGGAACATATTTCTAGAATAGAGCACACCTTAGGTAACAAAACAGTCTCAATAATTTAAGAAGATTGAAATCATATCAAGCATCTTCTCTGATCCTAATGGTACGAAAATAGAAATCAACCACAAAAAGAAAAAAACACACACAAGGATATGGAGGCTAAATAACATGTTACTAAACAATGAATGGGTTAATAATATGATCAAGGAAGACGTCAAAAGTTACCTTGAAACAAATGAAAATGAGAATACAACCTAAAATCTATGGGATACAGTGAAAGCAGTCTTAAAAGGGAACTCATAGAATTACAGGACAACCTAAGCAAACAAGAAAAATCTCAAATAAACAATCTAACTTTACACTTAAGGAAACTGGAAAAACATGCCCAAGTGAGTAGAAGGAAGGAAATAATAAAGATCACAGCAGAAATAAACATATTGTCTATGAAAACAATACAAAATATTTATGAAGCAAAGAGCTGGTTCTTAGAAAAGATAAACAAGATTGACAAACCTTTAACCAGACTCACCAAGAAAAAAAAGGGAGAGGACCCAAATGAATAAAATTAGAAATGAAAGTGCCCAGCTGCAGTGGCTCACTGGTTGAACATGGATCTGAGAACCAGAAGGTCACAGGTCAATTCCCAGTGAGGGCACATGCCCGGGTTGTAGGCTCAGTCTCCAGTAGGGGGCATGAGGGAAGCAGCCTATCAACGATTCTCTCTCATCATTGATGTTTTTTCTCTCTCTCTCTCTCCTTCTGCCTTCATCTCTGAAATCAATATACATACATACACACACACACACACACACACACACACACACACACACTCTGAGTGGCCAGATTATTATGACGGGCGAGATTATTATGACCACCCCATCAGTACAATGAAGTGAATTAGTTATGCAAAAATCCTATCTAATAAATAGGGAATATGCTAATTGACTGCCCCATCCTCAAAGATGGTGGCACCCACAGCCAATAAAGAGGGAATATGCTAATTGACTGCCCATCCCTCAAAGTTGGCGGCATCCACAGCCACAAGATGGTGGCGCACAGTCCCCTCAGCCCGGCCTGCCTCCAGAGTCCCCCAATTCCCTCAGCCTCCCAGCCACCCAGGGGCGCCCGAGGCTCAGGTAACGAGGGCCAGCCAAGGCTTATGCTGCCAGCAGTGGCAGCAGCAGCGGTGTGATGGGGGTGTCATCTTCCCCTGATCACTGGGTCGCCTCCCGCCCCTGAGGGCTCCGAGACTGTGAGAGGGGCAGGCTGGGCTGAGGGACCCCCCTCTCCAGTGCATGAATTTTCATGCACCAGGCCTCTACTATAATAATAAACCCTTGTTTATTATTATGTACTAGAGGACCGGTGCACAAAAATTTGTGCACTTGGGGGGAAAAGGGGGGTCCCTCAGCCCTCTTGCAGTCTGGGACCCCTCAGGAGATAACGACCTGCTGGCTTAGGCCTGCTCCTGGGTGGCAGAGGGCAGGCCCAATCCCTAGGTGCAGCCCCTGGTCGGGCTCAGAGCAGGGCTGATTGGGGAGTTCGGGCACCGACCCCTGTCATGCACAGAGCAGGGCAGATTGGGAGGTTGCGATGCCACCCTCAGTCACACTCAGGGTGGGGCCGATTGGGGGGTTGAGGCACCGCCCCCTGTCACACTCAAGGCAGGGTTGATGGGGAGGTTGCAGCGCCACCCCCTGACACGCACAGAGCAGGGCCGATCAGGGGAGTTAGGGCACCGCCCCATGTCACACACAGAGCAGGGTGGATCAGGGGGTTGGGGCTCCGTCCTCTATCACCCACAGAGCAGGGCCGATCAGGGGGTTGGGGCGCCTCCACTGTGACACTCAGGGCAGGGCCGATGGGGAGGTTATGGCTCTACCCCGTCACACACAGAGCAGGGCCCGTGGGGGGTGGAGCAGTGGGTTGGGCACCGCACCCTGTCACACACAGAGCAGGGCCCATCAGGGGGTTGGGGCGCCTTCCCCTGTCATAAACAGAGCAGGGCTGATAGGGAGGTTGTGGCCCTGCCCCCTGTCACACACAGAGCTGCAGGGCGATCAGGGTGGTCACGCTGATCTGGTGCCAAGAGGCCTCGAGGCTCCGCTGATCCCAGTGCTGGGGGGCATATTACCCTTTTACTATATAGGATAGAGGCCTGGGGGCCGGCTGGTTTGCCCTGAAGGGTGTCCTGGATCAGGGTGGGGGTCCCCACTGGGGTGCCTGGCCAGCCTGGGTGAGGGGATGATGGCTGTTTGCAGCTGGTCACACACCCTTCAGGGTGAGGGTCCCCACTGGGTTGCCTGGCCAGTCTGGGTGAGGGGCTGAGGGCTGCTTTCAGGCTGGCGGTTGTTGACTGAAGCTCCCAACTGCTCCTTTTTTTTCTCTATTTTTTATTTTATTCTGGGCCAGTTTTAGCTCTGGCTCTAGCTCTGAGGCTTCGTATCTGGTTTATTTGCCGTTCTATAATCGAAACAATGTATAACTTCAGCTCTGAGATCCCGGCAGGCTGAAAGCCAGTTTCTGGGGTTTTGTTTGCTTCTTATTTGCAACATAGTACATAGTGGCTTAGAGTTGCAACTCAGAGGCGGGCAAGTCAGGCGGGGAACGTTGGAGTCTGCAGTCCCTGGAGCAAGCAAGCCTCATGTTTGCTTCCAGCTGCCTGGCTGCCAGCCGCCATCTTGGCTGACAGTTAATTTGCATAAGGATATGCTGATTAGCCAATGGGAAGGGTAGCGGTCCTATGCTAATTACCATGTTTCTCTTTTATTAGTGTAGATTGCTTAGTATTTGCTTAGGAAGTTTTCAATATTCAGTATTTTTGGAAGTGTCATTTCTATATTATTTCTTCTTAACAAGACAAAGCCATTCTTTCCTCTGAACACTTGAAATCACAACTGGATGGAGCAGCTTAAAATCTCCATTGCAAATGTGTTTACTTCTTCACAGAGATTATGACGCATGAGGTCACATAGGCTTTACCTGAAAAGGGTTTTTGTTGTTGTTGTTCTGCTAACCTTTAAATCACCTTAGAAATATTCATCAGATAACAACTATCCAAACTATCTATTGCCTCAAATATGTGATGTGTTCATGGAATTCTGGCAATTAAAAACATCATGTAAGTGTCAACCTTTTCTTTTTCCAGAAGATGCTTTTAGATATTCTTTGCCTAAATATACTCCAAGGAGATGTGTAGAAGATATAATGTTTCCTATCCTCAAATGAAACACTTATTTGAAAACAAATAGGAGATACCAATCAGTTGCACATGGACCAAGACAGCATTTATTATTTGAACACCATGTGCCCCTATTTAACAGGGAGACTGTGATATCTTTCCCGTATCTGGTATCACTGCCAACTTGGATCCTGATTCCAACAGTGCTCAAATTGTTTCATCATTCCCACTTCCCTAGGACACAAGCACCAAGTAAATGGGCAGAGGTGTACCCTAAGAGAAAGGTTGGGAAAATTATTAACATTATTTCCTGTCCCAAGGTTGCAAGATCCTTTGTCTTGGGATCCTGTCCTATCCTCCAAGAGACAGGTTCAGAGTCTCAAATTGACTCAGACCCAGGCTGGAGGTTGTGACATGTTATCCTGACTACCTCTCAGCCTCCTGGTGACATCTGGATCTCATTTGGTTGTTTTCTCCCCAACACATATGACCCTACAGATGCCCTGTTGTATTCACCATCTTCAGAATTCTTTCTGATCAGGCTCAGCTGGCTGTGACTCCAACCATATTTTGAAGTGAATGTTGTGATCCTTTAAAATTTATTTGATAGAACCCTAACCCCCAATGTCCCAATGTGATGGGATTTGGAAGTAGGTCCTTTGGGAGGTAATTAGGTAATGAGGGTGGGGCCCTTATAACAAAGAATCATAGGAGCTCCCCCCACCCTTTCCACCATGTAAAGAGACATCAAGAAAACAGCCCTCGGTAAAGCAGAAATAGGGCCCTTACCAAGAACCCACCAATGCTGGCACACTGAACTCAGGTGAACAGCCTCCAGTGATAAATGGTTTGTTGTCTAAGCCCCACAGCCTATAGTAACTTGTGATAGTAGCATGAGCTGACTAAGAGAAACCATGATGCTCATTACTATCATTGTATGTACTTGGCTTCTGATATTTAAGTGCCAACACCTGGTCTCCATGTGTCAAGGTTTATCATCCCCAACACCATCAGGCCATCCAGTTCTGCAATGGCACATGTCCCTTCTCTTATTGCCTATACCAGTGAGGCCACCCCTGCACTTTTAAGGGTGATAGAGCCACTCTCATGATTGCATATTCTTAATATGTAGTAATTTGCTTCTAACACCTTAAAAGTGTAATTCCAAGGTAAGAAGTTGAGGCTACTTTTCTGACATTTCAAAGAGCAACATGAAAGTTTATATCTTTATTTTAAGCAAATATAAGTGGTTAAGAACCAAGGCCAAAATGAAAACAAAATCAGGATACAAATTTTGTGCTTTCGCATGCTCTGATCTTAGTCTTAGACATTTTGTTGTGCAGACTAATGCTGTTTCTGGAAACAGTGAGCTTTTTCACTACCTGATAGTCAATTTCACATTCCTTTTATTAATAGTAATAGTGTTATACTTTATATTTTTGTTATTTATTTATGAAATGGTAACACAAGCTTTATTTATAAGATTCAAAAGTTAGTGTATAAAATGAAAAGCATGTTTCTCTTCGACCTTGATGCCACTCAGTTCTCCCCAGAATAACCAAGGACACTAGTTTCTAGTGAATCTGCCCAGAGATATTCATATGTACGTTTGCACACGAAAGTAATATTTTAACAGTGAAGACACCTTGTATTCACCTTATGATATATTTTCAAGATTGTCCTATATTTGTAATAATAGAGCTCTAGTCTCAATTTGTGTAGAGGCTACATGGTAATTTAGTATATGTGCATGATAAATTTATATTACCAATTTACATAGATGAATATTTCAGTAGTTTCTAATCTTTTGTCATTTAAAGTGATGTTTTGATGGGTTTCTTACATACAGTGTGGGGTGAAAGTAGGTTTACAGTTGTATCCACTTTATTAGTAGAGTCACACACAACACAGAGTTCATTCTTGTATTATTATTTATTTATTAAGTATTGTATTTGAAAGTGGATACAATTGTAAACCTACTTTTTCCCCACTCTGTGTATATATATGTGTGTGTGTGTGTGTGTGTGTGTGTGTGTGTGTGTGTGTAGATAGATAGATATGATTTTGCACATGTGTATTGCCCAAGAGTGCTGTATCAAAGCATACAGGCATTTATTCTAATTAATGTGGGCCTGGCATTGATATCCTTTAGTAGGCACTTTTTATATTTAAAATTTGACTGAATGAAAATGAAAAACATATACACCCAAAATAGTCCAGAGTATGTGTCCATATTCTATAATTTCTTTAAAAGGAAAAGCTAATTCTTTTTTTTTATTGCTGAAAGTATTACAAAGGGTATTACATATGTGTCCTCCCCCCCCCCCGACCCCCCCCCCCCCCGCTCCCGCCTTTGACAATCCCCTGGCCTCCCTTACCCCCCAGTGTCTTATGTCCATTGGTTATGCTTATATGCATGCATACAAGTCCTTCGGTTGATCTCTTATCCCCCTCCCTCCTGCCCCCCAACCCTCCCTGGTCTTCCCGCTGCAGTTTGACAATCAGTTTGAGGCAGCTCTGCCTCTGTATCTATTATTGTTCAAAAGTTTGTAATGGTCTTTATTATCCATGAATGAGTGAGATCATGTGGTATTTTTCCTTCATTGACTGGCTTATTTCACTTAGCATAATGGAGAGCTAATTCTTTTTAAGTAGTGAGGTTATGCCTGTCATAATACTACAAAGAAATTTACCAGGAACAGACAATATTGAACTGATCTCATTGGCAACTATGTCCAAGTCTCGGGCGATCAAAGGAATATCTTTTTTTGCGGTATCAATCATATTTCTCAATTGTTTAATTTCTTCTTTCATCTCTTCAGCTTTCCTATTAAGTCCTTTATTAAGCAGATCTTTCTGGATCTAAAAGAAAAAAATGTGAGGAGCAAAGTATAGCTTTTAAAATCCCCAATTCTCTAAGAATTATATTTTACTAGAGGCCCAGTGCATGAAATTCATGCACTCGGGGGAGGTGGGGGTCCCTCAGCCCGGCCTGTGCCCTCTTACAGTCTGGGACACACTGGGGGATGTCAGGGAGCAGGTCTAAGCCAGCAGGCGGAAATCCTTAGCCCTATTACGGAGGCAGGAGAGGCTCCCTCAACCACCACTGTGCTCGCCAGCTGTGAGCCCAGCTTCTGGCTGAGCAATGCTTCCCCTGTGGGAGCACATTGACCACTAGAAGGCAGCTCCTGCATTGAGCGCCTGCCCCCTGGTGATCAGTGCATGTCATAGTGACCGGTTGTTCTGCCATTCAGTTGATTTGCATATTAGCCTTTTATTATATAGGATATTTAAGAACTTGGCCAAACTATCTTTGTTTAACTATTAAACCTGTTCTCTCTTGCCCTAGCCTATTTGGCTCAGTGGATAGAGCATTGGCCTGCAGACTGAAGGGTCCTAGGTTTGATCTCGGTCAAGGTTACATGCCTGGGTTGCAGGCTCAATCCCCAATCGGGGGCATGCTGGAGGCAACTGATCTATGATTCTCTCATCATTGATGTTTCTATCTCTCTCTCGCTCTCTCTTTATCTCTGAAATCAATAAAAATATTTTTTTTTAAAAAAACTGTTCTCTCTTAGACAGTGAAGGAGAATTTTGAAACGAAGACTATGTCCTACCTAGGATCTGAACATTGAGAGGAAGGGTAACTTACAACCTTACTAACATTTATGCACCATTAGGATTTTGCACGAATGCTAAGCCTGACATGAGGACAAATGTAATATGTTCTGTTCTAAACAAATAATATCAGTTGAGAGGTAGCCTTGGTCTGCTGGCACTAATTCTCAGTCCCTCTTGGGATGATACAGTCAACCAAATTGTAAAAATAATGGGAACTTAAAAGCTGTTCTAAAAATCTGTTATAAACATGTCCAGAAAGAGAATCACAGAATTGCCCTATACCAGTGGTCAGCAAACCGCAGCTCGTGAGCCGCATGCGGCTCTTTGGCCCCTTGAGTGTGGCTCTTCCACAAAATACCACGTGCGGGCACGCACGTACAGTGCGAAGTTGACTTAAAACTTTAAGTAAAGTTTATTAAGTTAATTTTAGGGAACGTCGTGGAGTGAAAGAAGATGTAGTGTCGAAGATTGAGAAAGGTATGTTGAGATGGTTTGGACATATAGAGAGGATGAACGAAAGGAGATAGACGAAACAAGTATACAAGACGAGTGTGGATGGGAGAGTTGGAAGGGGTCAACCTCAGCGAACGTACCTCAATCAGATTGAGGATGTTTTTAGCAAAGGCCAGCTTAGGAGTACCCTAATTAAGTTAATAACAATGTACTTATCTATATAGTTTAAGTTTAAAAAATTTGGCTCTCAAAAGAAATTTCAATCGTTGTACTATTGATATTTGGCTCTGTTGACTAATGAGTTTGCCGACCACTGATCTAAGGCAACAGCTCAGTTTCCAATTCCCTCCTTCAAACTGAACAAAGCAGATTAGAACTTGCTTAAAATGTTCTACCCTGACAGGGGCTGCCTAAAAGATTTGCATCTTTTGCCTAATTTGGATCTGTCAAGGAGAAACAGTGGGCACCACATGGGAAAACTGACCTGCAGGCACCTGCAACAAGACATTATAGATGTAAGATATTGTGAGATATATATATATAGTCTTCCTTCTTGCTGCTGGCACATAGTTCCTAAAACCCTTGTAATTTTCTGAGTGATGATAGCAATGAGGGTATATTTTGTTACAGTATTTGGCCTTTTGTCCTGAAAGAGCTCCAGGGAATTAAAGGTGAAAGGAGATTCTTTTATTACTTATAACAAGCCCGTTTCAATCACACCTAAATTTATGCTAATGAGGTGATTTTGGAAAGCCCCTAGATAATCACAGAATGGAGGCTGGTTTCTAAGGAAAAAGCAGTGGCTTTGAAATTTGAACTTTCAGCCTCACACTCCCCGCAACCTCTGGGGAGAGGAGAGGCCCTGGACGTTGAGTTAACCACCAATGGCCAATGATTTAATCAAGTATGTCTTTTTAATGAAGCCTCCATTAGAAGCCCTATCTAAACGTGTCCAGAGAGCTTCTGGGTTAGTAAGTACATGGAGGTGCTCAGAGGGCACTCAGAGAGAGCATGAAAGTTCACACCCCTCCCCTGACACCTGGCCTTATGCATCTCGGCCTCTGGCTGTTCCTGAATTTTATCCTTTCTTAAATAAACCAGTAATCTTGTAAGTAAATTTTTTCCTGACTCCTATCATCCATTTTATTAAATCAGTGCATGTCATAGCAACGGGTCATTCTGCCATTCGGTTGATTTGTATATTAGCCTTTTATTATATGGGATTGAACTTGAGGAAGATAAATGTAAAAATCATAGGTTCAGCCTAGAGGATGCTGTGATAATAAAATTAGATATATAAGCTTATATCTTAGCATAGCATGCAGCACAAAATAATATTTCAGTATCTGTGTGTTGAATTAGATGGAGATTAAGCTACAATCATTGCGTTAAGCAAAAAGATCCATTGGTTATGCATTTCAGCATGACCTACGGTTGTATTGCAAATCAGTGAGCCGGACAAGACACCTTAATCAACCAATTAGTTAGGAGTCATCTTTATTGCACACAGGTTCAGAGCTGATTACCTCTGTCAGATTCTGAACAAACACAGGAGGGAGTATTTCCTTTTTATATCCTTCTTGTTCTTTGTGTAAGTTATTTTTGTAGACAGCTTGTCACTTTGAGTACATATCATTATCTAGCAAACACCTGTCATATCTATACAGACAACTTGTAACCTTGAGTATATATCCATATAGACACCTGTAACTTTGAATGAACAAACACTTGGCATGAGAATATGTGAATTAATATCAGTATCAGTGTATCAGCCCCTTTAGATGGCTAGCTTGCAAGATCAGACAAGTAAGTTTATCTTTTCTATTATTCAAGTTAAAAGCAAAGTTATTTTACAGTCTAAAAATAACAAAGTTGACCTACAGAATAAAAGACTAAGAATAACAGAGTAGTTCAAGCAGCAGTTTCGAACAGCAGTTTTTCCAAAGGAGAGATTACTGTGCTTCACTACAAACCGTAGATCACTAGGACACAAGGTGTACAATAAAATTTTTATCAGAGCAAAATAGTAAGCAAGTTTGAATATACTGCTCCTATGCCACCTCCTTCAGTTTGATTCTTCACTATGAAGAGCAAAGAATATGGGATAGACCATGAGGCTCTAACACCTGCATTATGACCAGAATTATATGATCCCCTCTTTAGAGAGAAGATTAAAGGATACTGTAAGGAGATGTGACAGCAATGACTGCAAACAACTTTATAAAAAAACGAGCTCTCTGGTTTCTCAGATGTAAATGAGCCACAAAAGTTTTAACTTCAAAGTAAGAAAGTGCAGCTGTTACATCTTGTTCAGGAATGGCTTTCAAGATTTCATCTACATAAACATCATCTGAAGGGATTGGTATACCCACATTTGAGATGTTTAACAAATGCTACAAGTAACGTCAGTGTTCCTATGAAAAACAACTCAACAAACACAAGAGAGAGAGAGAGAGAGAGAAAATCTGGGGGGTGCAAAGAAAGAGGGAGAATTTTGACTCATTGTTTTGAATTAATAAAGATCAGCAATGTGGGGGATTGGAGGGGCAATAGGGGGATAAGGACACATATGCAATACCTTACATTAGAGACATTACAGAGCTCTCACTCTTAAACTTCCTTACATACAATAAATAGGATGATTAAAAGAAACTATTTCAGGTCTCGCTCCCTCCCAGGAGCACACCCATGCCTTCCCCCCCACCTTCTTTTCCCACAGGCATGTATCTCCTAAACTCTAAGGGGACCCAATGGCTTGCAAACAGGAGAGCAATGGGCAGTGGCAGCTCACCCGGGCAAAGCACCTGAACCTGTCCCCAAGGCCCCTTTTCTCTGACTTCTTAGTGAGCCAAAGCAGCCAAGCCTAGGCTTATTTCCCCAGCCCTTTCTTGTATCATGACCCAAGCTTTAATAAACATCCTCTAATAAAATTAAACTAAATTTAAAAACTATCTCTTTAGATTATAATTGCCTATAAGCTTCTTGACAGGGACTGTCTTGTTCTGTGCATTTGAATGCCTGCCCAAGAGACTGATACAGCAAGGCAGGTAGGCTCCCATCGGGGCTCTTTCCTCTCTAGTTGCTGCTGCCCTAGGTTGGGATTCAGGATCAGCACATCCAGGGGGACACCAGGTGCCTGACTGTCACTTTGAAAAGAGGCTTGGCTTCCCCAAAACTAAAGCCAGCCACAGATCCTTGTCTGTCAGACAACAGGCAGGCTGTCCTTCCTGCCCATTCTTCAGGGGTCACTCTGAATCTGAAATCAAGCCTTCAGTTCCAGATAGAGTGACATTTAAACATGGACATACCTGTGCACAGATCCAAGAATGGTCTTAGCCACCTCTCAGCTATTAGTTGCTCCTTCCACCCCTCTGTCCCTCCTTTACAGGGTTTAGAAAAGACTGAGGTAGCTAGTCATTGTGACAGGAAAATGGTGGAACAATAAAACCGAAAGTAAAAGCAATTCATGATATTTTTATAGTTAGCAGAGGCATTTGAACCACCTGGAAAAGGCATGAATATGGCTGTTTGGTGCAGGCTGAGAGGAGGTTACAAAAATTCACTTACTCAATTCACTCACACCTTAGTGAACACACTCCATCAGCTCTCGCATTCACAGCCTCTCTTCTCAATACATCTCTCCCACTTGGTTAATTTTCCTTGGCACACAAGGAAAACAGAAAAATCATGGCAGGAATTTAAGCAAAGCTGCAAAACCAAGTATATTTCAAGCATTTTTCTCTTGGTGGAATTCCTGAGCCTCTGGTTTGTGAAGAGCTATTAGCATTTTGAGAATGTTCTCTAATCTACATAGTTAATTAAACAAGTATCCTTTACAATACAATCATTAGAATATAAAGATAAGTAACATGAAAATGAATAACCATTCATTGCATTATCCAGAGATGCTCACTATTGACGTTTTGCTCAGCATTTATTCTTATACTTCCCCCAATACATGGACCCTCTCCCAACATAGGCACCTCCTGTCTACAGAAATTTAGCCAACTGGCCAAGTTCCAATGGAACTGATTCAGTCAGATAAGAAAGAGATTGGGTGTGTATGTTTGTTTGTGAGGAAAGAATGGGGCATCAAGCATCTGACTGTTACTTTGCAAAGAATCTTGGCTTCCCCTAAATTAAAGTCAGCCACAGACCCTTGCAGGTCAGACAATAGGCAAGCTGTCCTTCCTGCCCATTCTTCTCATAACAGGCCACACAGTGAATACATATTTTAGGATTTGCAGGATATAGGGTCTCTGTCTCAACTATTGAGCAACAGCATCATAGACAATAGTAAACAAGTGGGTGTGGCTGTGTTCCAATAAGACTTTATTTACAAAAGTAGGCAATGGACAGATTTGGCCTATGGGCCATAGTTTGCTCACTCCTGATTTAGGTCAACGTGATACTGCTACATGCTGGAACTTAACATGGGGTGATCCCCACATGTATCATTGTCTTACAGGTCAGTGGTCCAATTCCAGAATCTCCATCTGTGCCTGCTTCTAGGGATATTTGGGTCAAACAGCATGTAAAAATTATTGATGTTTTGTAGCACAGATATGGGAAAGGAATGATTTACTCCATTTGTCCGAGCATTATCCAAGTGAGTCCTACCTGGGTGCCTGGGCCATGCATTCTCAGATCTGCATAACTAATTGTCTAACTCCCACCAACCTAGCACTGCCAGTAGCACCTAGAAAGGCCAAAGAGAAACAAGAGGTGACAGAATATAGTGAACACACTCCACCAGATAACAAAGAAGAGCCTGATTTGGGAGGGAGTGGGGAGACACCTGCCCAGGTCTGAAGGCCTTTGTGAGTGAGCAAGGAAGCATAACATTTGGGAACATGTCAAGGTAGTGGGGGTATTTCCATCTGCACTCTCTAGATATAGTCTATCCATCCCAAGCACAGATTAGGAACAACACAGTTACCACAGATGCAGCACAAGGCCATACCAAAGATACAAAGGCTTGCAGGCACTGCCATCATGTGGTAACTCAATATCATAAATCTTCCTATGAAAAGTGTTTTATTGATATCAGTATAGATTTCACAGAAATGTGTTTGTAATAAAAATAGAAATTCACATATGCAAATATATCATTTGTATATAATGATAATTTTGCCTCTATATGTCTCCTGACATAAACATTGGCTATAAGTGTGGGTTCTTTAAAGGTGAATTGAAATTATGAGAGAAGTAGTAAGGTTTTAAGCTCCTCTGGAGAGAATGTGTTTTAACTTGGTTTCCCCCCTCCCAGAAAAAGAGATTTGGATGCACATAATTTATTTGGGAAGTGATGACAGGAAGCCAGAAAAAGGAAGAAGAGAAAAAGGGATAATAAGACAGAGAAAATGAAAAAATAAAAAAGGTGAATTATTGAGTTAACATTGTGAGAAACTGAAGATCAATCCCAATGCAGATACTATGAAGTACAATGTAGAAGAGCAGTGTGGGGATTTATCTGACAACCCATGTTTCCCATTGATGGAGAGTTGCCATAGGAATCTTTAACACACCCCCTAAACTCACAAGCTTTGCTTGGGCAAACCGGACTATCTTTGACACCTTAAAGAAAAACCTGAGAGAATAGAAGAAACACTTGAGATAGCATTATGCTGACTGGTACCATGACTTCACTGCTACAGAGGCAAGAGACAGAATGAGCAGACAGAGGAGAGTAGAGGAGATCAATGAGGGAGGGAAGGGGGACATTATTAGCAAAATATTCAGTGCTCATGGATTGGTATAATCAACATCATTAAATGTTCAAATTACCCAAAGCAATCTATTGATTCAATGCAATTCCTATTAAAATACCAATGGCATATTTCACAAAGCTAGAACAAATACTCCAAAATCTCATGAGGAACCATAAAAGACCCCAAATAGCTGCAGTAACCTTGAGAAAGAAGAAAAAAGTTGGAGGGATCACAATATTAGACATCAAGTTATACTATGAAGCCACTATAATCAAAACAGCTTGCTACTGGCACGGGAACAGGCATATATATAAATGGAACAGAACAGAAAATCCAGAAATTGACCCAAGCCATTATGCTCAAGTAATATTTGATGAAGGCAGCAAGAGTACACAATGGAGTAAAGATAGTCTTTTCAAACAACGGTGCTGGAAAAATTGGGCAGGTACATGCAAAAAAATGAAACTAGACCACCAATGTACACCATAAACAAAAATAAACTCAAAATGGATAAAAGACTTAAATGTAAGTCTGAAAACCATAAAAATCCTAAAAGAAAACATAGCTAGCAAAATATCAGACATTTCATGTAGCAGAATTTTCACAGCTACATCACTTAGGGCAAGAGAAACAAAGGAAAACATAAACAAATGTGACTACATCAAACTAAAAAGCTTTTGCACAGCAAAAGAAACCAGCATCAAGATGAAAAGGGGACCCATTTATGGGAGAACATATTTTCCAATGATACATCTGATAAGGGATTAATTTCCAAAATATATAAACTCTCATACAACTCAATGAAAAGAAGACAAACACCCCAATTTAAAAAGGAGGCAGAGGACCTGAATAAACACTTCTCCAAAGAAGACATACAAATAGCCAAAAGACATGAAAAAATGCCCAACATCACTAATTATCAGAGAGATGCAAATTAAAATGACAATGAGGTATCATTCTACACCCACCAGGATGGTTACCATCAACAAATCAACAAATAACAAGTGCTGGCAATGATGTGGAGAAAAAGGAGCCCCAGTTCATTGCTGGTTGGAATGCAGTCTGATCAACCACTATGGAAAACAGTGTGGCGTTCCCTCAAAAAATTTAAAATGGACCTTCAATTTGACCCTGTGATCCCACTTCTAGGAATATATCTTAAGAAGCCTGAAACAGCAATCAGAAAACAATATATGCACCCCTATGTTCATAGCAGCACAATTTACCATAGCTAAGATCTGGAAACAGCCCAAGTACCCATCAGTAGATGAGTGGATAAAAAAAGTTGTGGTACATTTATACCATGGAATACTTTGCAGAAGGATCTTTTACACTTTGACACAGCATGGAGGGACCTGGAGAGTATTATGCTAAGTGAAATAAGCCAGTCACAGAAAGACAAGTATCACATGATCTCACTTATATGTGGAATCTACATAAACTGATGAACAAAATAGATCCAGCAACATTGAAGCATGCAACAGACTGATGTATTTCAGAGGAAGTGGAGGGGGGGAGGGATGGAGGGGGGAAGAAATTAACCAAGAACTTATATGCATATATGGATAACCCATGGGCACAGACAATAGTGCAGTGAAGGCCTAGGGAGGGGGCAGGAGGGGAGTGGAAGTGATCAATAGAGGGAAATGGGGGACCATCTTTAATACTTTCAACAATAAAGATAAATTTAAAAATAAATATAAATAAATATGCAAGTAAGTAAATAATGCACTCTAAAGTCTTAAATAATATCACAACTCTGTGGGAGGGATACAGAGGCCCCCTTCCTTCACTGAGTTCTCTGGATTTGTTCTCAGTGCCTTAGCAATGGAAAACCTGTGCTTGTGTATATGGAGGGTCCCTGTCTCACACCTCCTTCTTCACCCTTGTACTCCCCAGTGCCTTTCTTGTTTTGATGGAGAAAAAGGGATAATAAGACAGAGAAAAAGTGTGCAACCAAAATCTGTGAGTGTGCCAGTTTCTGGGCAGAGGCAGCCTCTCGCCTCCTAGGTCCTGTGCCATATCCTGTCTCTCTCTGGGGCTGTCATTTCTCTCTCAATGGTTGAGGAGAAAGAGGTGGGGAGGTTTTCTCAGCCTTGCAGATAAGGATGGCATTTACCAGCCAGAGCCCTGGGAGTCAATGCCGTCTATTTCTTGTTCTGGGACCAAAGTAAAAATTAAAGCACATCCCTGTGCAGTTATGGGAGGCCCCCTGCCCCCTGCCTTCTCAGAGCAGGGAGGTACCTTTCCAAATGCCCCAAACTTTGTTTACATGGGTGGGGAGATGAAGTGAGGGAGTAAAATGGGGTGGGGGGAGTGGGTTAGGAACTGGGCCCTGGGAACCAAAGTGGGGACTTCCTAGGGTACAGGTGGAGCTCCCTCTGCTCTCTGAGCTGGAATTAAGAAGGGTTATTGCCCCAGCCATTGCCAATGGGAGGTGGCGGGGAGGGGTTCAGCCACTTCATTGTCTAAATGAGGCCTAAACGGTGTGAAGTGCGACTTCTGCTTTTCTGTACCCCAACCCATGACCAAAGCAAAAAATAAAATACAATAAAAATAAATAAATAAGTAGTCTTAAATAATAATAGTAATAATCGGTCAGTATGCTCCTTAGTGTATATGAGGTAAATAAGTAATTGCTCCCCCTTTTCTTAGCTTTACAGAGAATAGATATTGTCTCAATCCTATGGTTATTATTCATCATCTCACATCTCTTAAGAGTCATTAATTATCCTAGCCAGTTTGGCTCAAAGAATAGAGCATTGGCCTGTGGACCGAAGGGACCCAGGTTTGATTCTGGTCAAGGTCATGTACCTTGGTTGCAGGCTCCTCCCTAGACCAGGCCCTGATCTGGGTTCATGCAGGAGGCAACCAATTGATATATTTCTCTCACATGAATGTTTCTTTCTGTCTTCCCCTCTCTCTTCCACTCTGTCTAAAAATCAATGGAAAAATATCCTTGGGTAAAAATTTTAAAAGAGAGAGAGAGAGAGTCATTAATTAGAATCTCAGCCTCATTCGATAATAAAACTAGAATGTGATGTACAGAAAATATATTAGTACTATAATATATGTTAATCACCTACCATATTCCAGGCACTGCACTAAACATGTTCACTGTAAACATATTATGTATGTTCACTGCCATACCTTCTGTGATTCTCAGTGTGATGTTTCTTGTGATGTTTCTATTTATCAATTCATTGCCTCTGAACTCTAAATCTGCCTTTATTCCCTGTCCCGAGAGAGAGAGAGAGAGAGAGAGAGAGAGAGAGAGAGAGAGAGAGAGAAACACTTTAACACTCTATTTTTCTTTTGCAAAATGTCCAAAGGTTAAGCTTTGTCAGTAGAAGATGTTGGGAGCCAAAAAACCAACCAACTAACAAACAAAAACAACAAATCTAGTAGAAAACTTCCTTTAGATGTTAAAAGACAAATCAGTTATTTTTAATATTCGCTACACATAGACATCAACTGGGCTTCTTTTACAAAATACTCATACCTGAATTCTGGATCCATCACAGAGACTAATTTAATAGGTCTGGACTTGAAGCTGAGCATGAGTGTTTTTCAAAGATGCTTCACCAGGTGATTCTAATTACATTCAAGGAGGCAGACAACAGAATAAAGCTTCAAAGAAAGTGTGAACTAGAAGGAAATCTGCACTCCTCACTCTCAGGGAATTATGCTCAAGGATGACTTAGTGCCTGAAACCAAGAGCATGCCTAAAGATGAATGGGGTTGTATCAAAAAGGAAACAGAAGCTAGCTTAATGGGACATCCCATAGACAAATTTGAGACAACTTTAACATCAAAAAGAATCCTATATAGTAAAAGGGTAATATGCAAATTGACCCTAACGGCCAAATGATTGAGAATGACCAGTCGCTATGAAGTGCACTGACCACTAGGGGGAAGACGCTCAACACAGGAGCTGCCACCTAATGATCAGTGCACTTGCACAGGGGGAGCGCTACTCAGCCAGAAGCCAGCTCATGGCTGGCCAGCGCAGCAGCAGTGTCAGGAGCTTCTCCCGCCTCCACGGCAGCACTAAGGATGTCCGACTAACAACTTAGGCCAGCTCTCCCCCAGAGAGGGCCTAGGGAGAGCGAGCCTAAGCCATTAGTCAGACATCCTCTGAGGGCTCTCAGACTGCCAGAGGGATGTCTGACTGCCAGCTTAGGCCCAACCCCCCGGGGAGCGGGCCTAAGCCATCAGGTGCACATTCCCCGACAGGTCACAGACTGCGAGAGGGTGCAGGCTGGGCTGAGGGATCCCCCTAGTGCATGAATTTTCATGCATCGGGCCTCTAGTTATGACTACAAGTGATTATAATCATACTAGAGGCTCAGTGTGCAAATTTGTACACATTCAAAGGAAATTAATTAGAAGAAATATTTTAGAGGCTGGGAGGGACCATAGCAGGGCTCCAGGGCATGTCCGGCCCGTCTTGCCCAGTCCTGATCAGCCAGACCCCAGCAGCAAGCTAACCTACTAGTTGGAGCATCTGCCCCCTAGTGATCAGAGTATGTCATAGTGACTAATCAAGCGGTCAACCAAACGGTCAATGGAATAGTTGGACACTTAGCACATTAGGCTTTCATATATATATAGATAATCTAGGCAAGTATCTAGATCTAACTTTGAGTGTTAGGAAACATGAGGGAAAGGAAAACAAGGTAAATGACATCATGAGGAAATGAGTAGGCAGATCCTATGGGGTATTCTATAAGAAAACTAATCCAGTTTGTTCAAAAAGTCAAGGTCATTAAAAAGTGAACAAAAAAACAAAAACACGGGATGCCTCTTCTAGACTGAATTTGAAGAGATATTCAAAAACATACAAGGCATGAAACATGGCCCCAAAATTGAAATAAATAAAACAGCCATGAAACTACTTTTAGAGGCAATTGGGGCAATTTAAATATAAGCTATCAGGTTCTATTAGAGAATTATTAATTATTATTAACTTTCCTTGGTGTGCTGCTTGCAATTTGTTTATTTAGGAGTCCTTATTCTTAGAGGATGCATGCTGAAGTTCTTAGTGGTAAAGAATCTTGAAGTCTTATTTTTAAATGGAGAGAGGGAGAGAAAATAAATATGGCAAATATTAACAAATTTTTTATTTTGATGGAAGGTATATGGGTATTCATTACACTATTTTTTCTACTTTTCCATATGTTTAAAATGCTTCAATTTAACATTGGAAAGGAGAAAAAACTATCCATATGCACAAGACTTTTTATAATGCTGTAAAAAAAGTAAAAGACAAAGTACAATCTAAATATTCTGCAATAAGAAACTGTTTAAAAGCATTGGTACAATCAGTCCAGCCAGAGAATGAATTCAGTCAGTCAAAAATGTTATCTGAGCCCTTGCTGGTTTTGCTCAGTGGATAGAGTGTCAGCCTGCGGACAGGAGGATCCCAGGTTTGATTCCAGTCAAGGGCACATGCCTGGGTTGTGGGCTTGATTATAAATAAAAAATATTTAAAATATATTTAAATTTACTCAGATATACCATCTGAGTAATTTATTTTTATCACATACTACCCGAAGCCTGAGGATAGAGTAATAAAGAAGTCAGAGAGGGTTTTGGCTCACGGTAGACTACAGTCTACTATGGGAAAACCCCAAAACAAGCAATGAACAAGATCATGTCAAATAGGAGTGACACAGGGCATGAAGGAAATGGCAAATGACCAAGGGGCCCCCTAGATTGAGGGGTCATGGAAGGCTACATTGGGGTGGCAGTCGTCGATGTGAGCCTTGAATGACAAGGAGCCAACCAGGGGATACCTCCCAAATCTTCCTGTCCTCACAAAGGCAAGCCCAGGGTAAAGGCCCTGAGGCAAGCATGAGAGGCTACACAACGTGAAAAGATGGTGCAACTTACATAGAAAATGTTAGCGATATGTTGTTTGTGAAAAGAGTTATATAAAACCACTTCTAACCTAGGTGGTGTGGCTCAATGGTTGAGTGTCAACCCATGCACCAGGAGGTCACGGGTTTGATTCTGGGCTTGGGGGCTCAATCCCCACAGAGGACGTGCAGGAGGCAGCCGATCGGTGTTGGTGTTTCTCCCTCATCAATGTTTCTATCTCTCTCTCCCCCTTCCTTACTCTCTCTAAAAATCAATAAAAACATATTTTAAATAAAAGTAAAGGAGTATAAAATTTTAAAAAAAACACACTTCTATTCCACAGTAGGATGCACTTTTTCAGAGATAAATCTACAAATAAGATACAGTGGAAACTGTCAGCATGACAGTATGTCAACATTCACAGGTGACATTTATTACTTGTTTCACTACCTGCTTCTCCTAAAGAATGTATAAGCATGTTATGTTTATGTAAAAAAAAATTATGCCTCACCCTTGGGAAGGGGGTAAAAGAAGCAGCAGCAGAAAAAGCTGCTGGTAACTCCCTGGTGGCCAGAATGGTCAGCCTGAACACCAGGGAAGAACTTTTCAGACTCCACCTGGTAAAAATCCAACAAGTGTCAAGCTGCCCCATCCAAGATGAGAATCAGGACTGAGACAGGAAAATGGGAGAGCTTACTTGTATGCTACCAGCAACAGGAAACTAGCTGAGTCTATCACATTAAATCAAAGAACTACTGGGTCAGTACCCTGGCTCCCACCAGAGAGCGAAGCAAACTACAAGGAGCCAGCTGGTGGGAGGCAGGTGAGAATCCCAATTCTCTTAACCATTTTACCAGCCAGTTTCATTAGTTTTGAGAAGCATGCCTGCTAATCAATGGACATCCACAAGAGGGCAGCAAAGGGTCATTTGTTTGGGATTTTTTTTTAGGGCTACAGCACTCTTTACAGAAGTTGAGAGGGACAAAAGATGGAGGGAGATAGACAGAGGCAGAAGAAGAAGAGCAGGGGAAGAAGAAGGAGATTTAAAAATAAATTTTAGCCCAGCCTACGTAGCTCAGTGGTTGAGTGTCGACCTATGAACCAGGGAGTCCCGTGTTCAATTCTGGTCAAGAGCACAAGCCTGGGTTGCGGGCTCAATCCCTAGTGTGCGGGAGGCAGCAGATCAATGATTCTCTCTCATCATTGATGCTTCTATCTCTCTCTCCCTCTCCTTTCCTCTCTGAAACCAATAAAAATATTTAAAAATAAATAAATAATATAAAGAGGCAAGTTTGTAATAAATTTTCAAACTTTTTGTAAAGTCTGTAAAAGTTTGCAAGAAGAATATCAGGCCAAGTAAGCCAAAGATGATAGAAGGAAGCGGTAAGGAAATCTGATCCACCAGGACCTGCAATTAGCAAAGCAAAACCGGAATGAGAAACAGTTAAGAAAAAACAGGACTCAAGTTTTAGGGAAATGGCAGGAAATATTAGTAAGCGAACCAAATATTCCAAGAGACTGTGTTCAGGGGTAGTTTTATATTCACTTGGGGACAATTGCAAACATAGTGGCATCTGAAGGGCTCCATAAGTTCCGTCTATAAATATCTCTCCTTCAAGTGCCCAAAGTTTTATTTCTCTATTTTATTGTGATTACTTGGGATTGGAGCTCCTACAAATACATTTATACTTGAAAAATATTTGTAAGCCTTTAATGTATGAGTTTCTTTTTGTCCCCCCTATATTTTCTCCTTTTCTCTCCCTCTGTCCAACCAGGAGCTGGCTCTGCATTTCATGGCTTTCAGAGAGGGCAATAGCAAGGCCAAAAGCAACAATTCCAGGTTTTATTTCACAAGGTCCAAACCCATGGGAGAATTTAGAAGATTTGTAAAAAAGAAAAAGGGAAATGACAAGCGGAGTGTCTTGGAAGAAGCAAAGAGAATAGAGGGGCTTTTCCCAGTTCAGAAAAAGGACTTCCCCTGGGAGGTGGGGCCTGTGAGGGATAAGAAAAGATGTGGGTCCCTGAAGCCTGGGGACCAGAGAAGCACCAAGACACCAGAAAGCAGAAGTTGTGCCATTTTAGACAAATGAGATCAAGGCCAGAGTTGTAGAGTTATCATAGGTCGAGCCCAGAAAGGTCAGTGTTCTGCTCAGGACAACCATTCCTGGCTTAAATGTTCAAAGGCAATGGTGTGTCATTACAGTGTTCAGTGGGGCACATCCCCAACACAATTCCCCCAGTAGTGATGTGCACCTCTTATTGTACAACTACAGAGTGGGCACACTCAGACACCCTCACCAGCTGCAGGATGGGAAGGACAGAGGAGTGGAGGAGCTCAAGAATCCCACCCTTCCCCGTTGGTGTCTGATTCTGATTTTTCCTCCCTGAGTTATATTACCAGTTATGGGCCACCCAGGCTCTTTGCTTTTCACTTCAAACCCCTTTCACCCCATTTCTCTCACCACGAGAGCAGGGGTGGCAGAAAAGGAGGCAGGAACAGTCAAGACAAGCACTCTTGTCAATGTCCAATGGGGATGGGGGTGAAGTATTATCCTGAGGAAAAGAAATTTGGTGTGTTGTCTCTGGGTTTCATTTTTCCTGTACTGTTCTTTTTTTTTTTATTAAATCTTTATTTTTCAGATTATTACAGTTGTTCCTCTTACCCCCCGCCCCATAGCTCCCCTCCACCCGTTCCACCCCACCCTCTGCTCTTACCGCCCCCCCCACCTCATCCACTGTACGATTTTTTCCAGTCTCTTCCCGAACCCCTCAAACCCCTTTCCCCCCCAAGAATACTCAGTCCATTCCCTTTCTATGCCCCTGATTCTATTACAATCACCAGTTCATACTGTTCATCAGATTATTTATTCACTTGATTTTTAGATTCACTTGTTGATAGATATGTATTTGTTGTTCATAATTTTTATCTTTACCTTTTTCTTCTTCTTCCTCTTCTTAAAGGATACCTTTCAGCATTTCATATAATACTGGTTTGGTGGTGATGAACTCCTTTAGCTTTTTCTTATCTGTGAAGCTCTTTATCTGACCTTCAATTCTGAGTGATAGCTTTGCTGGGTAAAGTAATCTTGGTTGTAGGTTCTTGGCATTCATCACTTTGAATATTTCTTGCCACTCCTTTCTGGCCTGCATAGTTTCTATTGAGAAATCAGCTGACAATCTTATGGGTACTCCCTTGCAGGTAACTGTTTTTCTCTTGCTGCTTTTAAGATTCTCTCTTTGTCTTTTGCTCTTGGCATTTTAATTATGATGTGTCTTGGTGTGGTCCTCTTTGGATTCCTTTTGTTTGGGGTTCTCTGAGCATCCTGGACTTGTAAGTCTATTTCTTTCACCAGGTGGGGGAAGTTTTCTGTCATTATTTCTTCAAATAGGTTTTCAATATCTTGCTCTCTCTCTTCTTCTGGCACCCCCATAATTGGGATGTTGGTATGTTTGAAGTTGTCCCAGAGGCTCCTTACACTGTCTTCGTATTTTTGGATTCTTTTTTCTTTTTGTTTTTCCGGTTGGGTGATTTTTGCTTCTTCGTATTTCAAATCTTTGACTTGATTCTTGCGATCCTCTAGTCTGCTATTGGAACTCCGCATAATATCCTTTATTTCAGTCAGTGTATGCTTAATTTCTAGTTGGTCCTTTTTCATAACCTGAGGGTCTCACTAAATTTATCAGTGATCTCACTAGATTTCTTGAGGGTCTCACTAAATTTATCGGCGGTTTCTAGAAAATTCTTGAAAAACCTTAAAAGTGTGGTTTTGAACTCTATATCCAGTAGTTTGCTTTCCTCCATTTCTGTCATTTGTGACCTGTTTCTTTGTCTCCGCATTTTTTATGCTTCCGTGTTGATAGTGGCTTTGTTTGCTAGGTGTCCTATAGGGCCTAGTGGCTCAGCCTCCCCAATTACCTGAGGTGAACACTCTTGGTGCACCCCTTTGTGGGCTCAGTGCAGTCTTGTTGTAGTTAAGCTTTGATTGTTTTAGGTATCACTGGGAGGAACTGACCTTCAGGCCAATTGTCTGTGAGAATCAGCTTTGTCTACAGTGGGAGAACTTCTGTGCTAAAGACACCCTTCTGGGGCAAGACTTGCTTCAGTGGGACTTTGGTGCTCACTGAGTCTGCCCCCTGAGTGTGTCCCTTATGGATCTGAGGAGTTGTAATCTGGATGGTCCTACTCTGACCACTGGGTACACTGGCTCTTGGATCTCTAAGGAGGTGCTAAGTTAGCCTCTTCCTGAGGCTACCCAGCAGGAGCTATGGAGAGATCTGCAGATTCCTCTTCTTTGTTTGGGGTTTGGAGGTGCCCAGATGAGGTCCAGCTGTGAAGCAATGCAAGCTGCTGTGGGGCCTTGGGCCTTCTTTTGCATGTTTTGGGTCTCTCTGACCCAGCTTCGGTTTGTTAGGTATATTTAGATTGCAAAGGGCCAGGCCACTCATATGCAAAAACCTCTGCACACAGCTTGGGTGGGGTGGGGTCTCAGGGAATCAACAGGGCAGAGCAAACAGCTATGGCTGATCCTCAGCCCTGCCCTAAGAGGACCTGGGTCTCAGTGTCCTGCGGTAATCACTGCAAGCACCTCTGAGAGAAAGCCACCCTCGAGTTCTGCCCGATGCCAGACAGTCCAGTTTCTCCCTGTATGAGTATGGGTCTCCAGAGACTCTCCCGGAAGTGGAGTTCAGAGCAGTCAGGAGCTTGAGACTCCCTCCCGATTGAAAAAGACAATCGCGTACTCAGTTGCCAACCCTTTCCGCGTGCGCCTCTGTACCTCTGCACTTTACTTCTGCACCTCCTCTGAGTCTCAGTGTGCTTTTCTCTTTCCTTCTAGTTGTAGAATTTCCACTCAGCCAGCCTTCCTGTGGTTCTGGATAATGTCCGTTTTGTCTTTTAGTTGTATTTTTGAAGTGGTTGTGCGAGGCAGCAATTTCAGGTGTTTACCTATGCCGCCATATTGGTTTCTCTATCCTGTACTGTTCTTATTGCTTAATGACAAGGAAGGATGGAGATCTGCCTGCATCTTATTAAGCGTTTGGTTAAAAACAAGACATCTGCTACTGTTTTCTGTACTGTCGGAAGCCCAGGAAGTCTAGCCAGCCCGGAAGTCTGAATATCCACTGGAATAGATCCCTTCTCTTCTAATCTCTTCAGTATCCCAATCCCCTTTTCCTTTAAAGTGTCTCCTTCTCTTTTCTCTGCCCTCGAGCCCCCTCCCCAGCACTCCCAGGCTCTACTCTGTCCTACATATTGACATTCCTGTGGATCCAATGCCAGGTGACAGCTACCTTGCCTGATCCATTAATCAGTGACTCTATGTGTTTTGCTCTTCCTGGTCTTCAAAACACGAAAGTGACTCTAAATTAGAAAGATTTTTTCCCAGTGAACTTAACTCTGCACATGCTTCCACACTGACAGGCCTCACCACACAGCCAGATTATGACGTTGTTCCTAGTATTAGTCTGCTGATGTGATCCCGTCATTTAACAAATACTAATCAAACATTTATTATGTGTCAGACATTGTGCTGAATGTTAGAGAATAAAAACAACTAAGCTATTGTCTCTATCTCTGAGGGTTTCCAGGTAACCAGGAAGGAACAGAGTGGAAGTTATTTCGCTACACAGTTAAATTTCTGAGATTCTCACCATAAGCAAGGAGTGCATGTCCAAATGAGTGAGATCATTTTTCTCTTGAGCCATGGTTGAGGAGTGCATTCTTGTCGGTCAGGGCATTTTTGAAATGGTTGACTGTGCCCTCAATACACACACATATGTACAGCCTTGTTAATCATTTTGCACTGCTTAATCCGTGGGCAGCCTGGAATGGCAGAGTTTTGGAAAGCACACCCCAAATCCTGAGCTGAACTCAACATGACCTCTTGCTTCCTATTTTCCCATTGGCTCTTTCCAACCCCAACATGGCTTTGGAAAGTTCAGTTCACACTTGGCAGAAACTAGGTGCTGACTAATTGTTGACCCAAGCTTTCTTCAAAGCTTAAGTTGAATCATTTTGAGTAAAATTTAACCAAAACCACCATCATTTCCTTACACTTGGATTGCTATAGTAGTCAAGGGATATTTCTTCTGAACTTACTGACTTAGCTGGAAGGAACCTCTGCTGTGACTGGTTACTTTTCAGAAAGGCTGACTAAAACCATATTTTCATTTTCCTTTTATAGGCAGTTGTAATTATCTAGGACAAATGCAAGGACATGACCTTCAGAATTCTTGTGTCTTAGAAGGGCTTTTGGTCGGCAAGGCCAGGATGTGCTCGGGTGGGTCACACAGCCTTCCCGGGTCTCTCCTCTGTGCTTGGACCTCATTCTCCTGCAGAAGGCCCAGAGGGTACGAGAGTGGAGAGGGGTGACAACCTCCACACCATTTACCAAGAGTCCCACAGCCAAGTTAGCTTGTTGGAGCTGGAGGAACAGGACAGGGATTGCACTGAATTTTGTAGTCACTAGAGGCAACCTGGTAACAGTATATTTTAAAAGTAATGGCAAGTAGAGCCAGGTTTTTTTTTTTGTTTTTGTTTTTCTTTTTTTCTTTTTTTTTAATATATTTTATTGATTTTTTACAGAGAGGAAGGAAGAGAGATAGAGAGTTAGAAACATCGATCAGCTGCCTCCTGCACATCTCCTACTGGGGATGTGCCCGCAACCCAGGTACATGCCCTTGACCGGAATCGAACCTGGGACCTTTCAGTCCGCAGGCCGACGCTCTATCCACTGAGCCAAACCGGTTTCGGCAAGTAGAGCCAGGTTTTAGTTTGTTTGTTGCTGGCATCCTTTCCCTAGTTCTAAAGCTAAGATTGTGCATAGATGGCATGTGGAATACAATGCAATTTTAGGGGCTTCAGAAGGGATGGATAATTGACCACCTTGACAATCCATAACTTTAGTTTGAGACTGAGATTTCTACTCTAAAGTAGGTATTGCTGGGAGGGCCGGCCATTAAGCCTTATGGATTATTTACCCCTTGATCGGAATGAGTTTCAGATTCTTCCTGACAGCCAACTGAGGGCAGGAAAGACTAAGAATCTGAGGAGTTGGGAGAGTGGGAAATGGACACAGATCTGTACAAAGATGTGTAATGAAGTCTGATGAGGCTCCTGCAAACCTTTATACCAGGCAACTCTATTTAGAATAGAGCCAATATTTTCTGGCTGGCACCTTTCCATGTAGCATTGATTTTCAGAATGTGTGCTCCTAGAGGCAGAGACGTGCCTTCGTGGGATAGTCAGGACCCTTGTGCAGCCTGGTAATAGTTAAAGAGCTGGGCCTCCAGAGTGAAGTCAATGTTTAGATGACTGTAGGTACACAGCCCAAAAGTGTACTTTTAATCTCTTGCAGCAGAATGAAGCCTTTGTGCTGAAAACACTTCAGAAAGAACCTAATAGCCCACAGGGCTCACATTGTGTAGAAAGAATCAGTAGCCATAAAATCCCTGAAGTTCGGAGACTCTGCAATTGTGTCTGTGCATGAAAGGACTTCATGAAGTGCTGTTTTAGTGCTACAATTTTATGACTATCAAAACAGTATTATAACCCTTCACCTTTTGCTGTAATTGCAGGCTAAGCAAAAAGCCTCAGTTTATATTTCAAAAGTAATTCCCAGTTCCTATATGTAAATGCACTATTTATCCCTCAATAATTACTAGTAAGTGCTGGAAATAACTCTCTAGTATAAATAGACATTGTTCCTCACGCCTCATCCAGTGCCAAGAATCAAAGATTACATGTTGCTCTGGTCGGTGTGGCTCAGCTGGTTGAGCGTTGTCCCATACACCAAAAGATCACCGGTTCAATTCCCAGTCAGGGCACATGCCAGGGTTGCAGGCTCAATCCCCAGTAGGGGGTGCGCAGAAGGCAGTCAATCAATGTTTCTCTCCCATCAACGTTTCTGTCTCTTTCTCCCTCTCCTTTCCTTTCTCTGAAATCAATAAAAACATATTTTAAAATAAATAAATAGGGAAACTTGCAAAGACCTGGGCTTTTGCAGGGTTGATAGCCTCACTCATTCACTGAGACCTTGACCTGAAATAGTCATTATGCTAATAGCGTGGCATACATTATCTAATTTAATCCTCCAATGAAAAATAAAGTCCATATTATTATTTCCATTTTACAGATGAGGAAGCAACGACTCAGAGAGATTATGTTACTTGCCTGAGGCCTTACAGCTGGTAAGTGGTGCCACTGGGATTTGAATCTAGGTCTGCATGACTCTGAAGTTCATGCACTTATATTCCTTGCCATCTGCTCACAATTTGAAGATATAAGTAAAATTACCAAAAATAAGTTTATTCTTTTCTACTTCATTCCCCAGTCCTGTGTCATTGACCACTTTGGTTACCATGGTAGACTAAACAAACCCCATCATCCCTCTCCCCCGCTATGTCTGTGTCCTAATCCCTCAAACCTCTGAATGTTTCCTTAATATAGGGAAAGAGGACTGTGCAGATGTGACCTCGTCAAGGCTCTGGAGATGGGAAGTTTGTGCTTATTACTCGGGTGGGTCCCATGTACTCACAAGGGTACTTACAAGAGGGGCTCTGGAGGAGTCAGAGGGAGGAGTAGGAAGTGGGGTGGTGAAAGTGGGATGGGCGTGGTGTTGGGAAGAGGCTGTGAGCCAGGGAATACAGGCGTCTCTGGAAGCTGAAAAGGACAAGGAAGTAGAGTCTCCTGGGATCCTCCAGAAGGAGCCCACATCTTGATTTAAGTCACATGAAACCCACTTCTGACTTCTGACCTCCAGAACTATAAGAACAGAAATATGTGTTGTATAAGCCATGGAGCTTGTGGTAATTTGTTACAGTCAACATAGAAAACCAATACAGTTAGAATTATTTCAGACTCGCGTCAAGATCTTCAGAGCTGTTAGAGAAGTAGTAGGTATGTTTCCCACAGGTCTGACAACTAGTTAACACCACATTATGGAACTGGAATCTGGGTCTCTTGAGGCCTTAGTGCTAGACTCTTTCTACTACATGGTTCAGTAGACATGCGGCTGTCTCTGGAGTAATAGCAAGAGGGAATCTGAAGTCAAACAAAATGTAGACAAGGTCCCTAGTTGGTTTGGTTCAGTGGGTAGAGCATCGGCCTGCGGACTGAAGGGTTCCAGGTTTGATTCCAGTCAAGGGCACATGCGCAGGTTGTAGGATTGATCCCCTTGAGTAGGGGGGAGAATGGGGATACAGGAAGCAGCTGATCAATGATTATCTCTCATCATTAATGTTTCTATCTCTCTCTCCCTCTCTGAAACAATAAAAATATATTTTTAAAAAATGTAGACAAGGGAGCACAGGTTTAAACCCCAGACACAGAGACCAAATAATACCATGTGGTTCTGTTACAGAGAATAGTCGAAGATACACAGGGAAACCTTTCTTTGCCTAACGTCCTGTGCCTGGCTACTCATGAAATAGAACAACTCAGGCTTGATTGAACTGTTCTGGCAATGCTACCTACACATACTAGGGGTTCTTAATAAAGATCACTTCCCAAGGTGAGGACAGGTAAAATAATGCTATTATGAAGGTTACTGTAATATTGTTTAAAAAACACACACAATACTGCAGGAGTTGAAATCAGAGTTGGATTCAACTTCCAATTCTGCCCTTAGCTCTGTCACTTGGGTAGGTCAGCTGCTCCTCTGGGTCTCAGCTGTCTCCTCCATGTAATGACCTGCATGGGCCACTAAAGCTCTTCTACACTAGACCAAGTCAGTCAGTGCTCTCTAAGGAGACAGCGCCGTCCCAACACGGGCGCCGGGCTCAGGAGCCTAAGCGAGGAGCCCTGAGGTTTACCTGGTGCCTTCTGGGAGCCTGGTGCTGTGCTCACAAGGTCGTGTTATGATCCACAGTTTACAGTAGAAGAGACAGAGATCCAGGGAGTTCAGGTAGTGCAGTGGAGTTCACGCAACACGCGTTAGTTAGAACCAGTTCCGTCTGACTTGAAATGTTGTGGTTTACAACCCTGGGCCATCTTCGATCTCCTCCCCAAAGGTTAAATACTGTCACTAACACTCACACACTTCAGATTACAGACACTTCCACACCCATTCACTCATTCAGTCCTACCAAGGACTCTGTGACAAAGTCCAGGCAGATGAGGAAGCTGGCTCAGCTCTGTGCTCTTCCCCTCAGCGCTTGGGAAGAATCCATCTGCCAAGAATGACCTTCAGTATGTTACTAGCAGACATGCTTGTCAACAGTGTCTTGGGAATGAGAGAAACACTCAAAACTGGATCCGCAAGGTAAGTTTGCTCCTGCGAAGATGGATGCTGTTGCCAGCTGAAACCCATGGGCAAAGCACATGGAAGGGGAAGTCCGCTAGGGTTTTATTCCCTGATGCATTCTGCCCGCCCCTCACGCTGACTCAGAGCTTGGATTCACATTATTGTGCAATTGGCTAATTCAGAGGAAGGGGAGGGGTAAGGTGGAGCCTAAGATGGCAGTGAGCTCCTTTCTTTGACAGAAAAGATCGCTGGTTCACTCGCACAAGTATAATACTGAGCTTGCTGTGGCTGGAAAACACTAAACTAAATTAATATAAAAACTGTTGTATTAGGACAGGTCGTACAAAGTGGTTTCTCCTGCCATATTGGTAAATGAAGATACTGTGTGGTTAGCAGACATTGTATATTGTCAGCCACAAAGAGTGAGCTGAGTGTCGTGCAGACCATCCCTATCAGCTGGTTCCTATTTGAATGCATCCCTCACTGGGACTCACATGAGATATAACCCGGCATTTGGTTTTCATGGCATTGACCTGGTTCATGTGAATCGTTACATTTTATTTCAGAGCAATTGCATTAATTTTTCTGTAAGTAAAGAGGCAACTTCTTTTGCTTTGTCTTAAGCAATGTATGTCTAGTGTGTGGAAGAAGAAGGAAGAGAGGGAAGGAAAGGAGGAGCAGGAGGGAAGACATAGGGAAGGAGAAGAGAAAGGCGATCAGAAGGGTCTATTCACAATGAGAAACATTTTAGTTCATGAGAAAAATATTTCTAAGATTTTACACATATACCAGTAATAACAGCCTCAGAATCAATTCCCAACACATTCCAAAGGATTGAAATTACTACAGGCTATATCTTTGGCCTCAATACTTTAAGCTAGTGATCAAAAATAAAAAGTAACTAGAAAAATATTCATATATTTAAATAATCCATTGGCCAAAAAGAAGCGACAGTGAGAATTCGAAAATATTTTGAGCCCTTCTTTGTAATGACAAATGGTATATGCTTTCTTGCTGGGAGTGACAGCCTCCGGGTTTATTTTCTGCCATCTGAAACGCAGGGCATGTTTATGCTCAGCTGGGGAAATCCAGCATGGTGCTTTCACACTGACTGCAATTCCTCTCTTTGTGAAAACACATTCTGAGGCTCAGGACTGAATCTCTGTTTGCTTGACGTTAGTAACCTCCCACTCTGTCTCAAGTTAGTTCTCCTTGGCTAGAAGCGAGGTTTATATTTTTAAATAACAATGGAAGAACATATAGATCCAATTACTTTATTCTAGCTTTGTACCGTGGGTGTCAAATTGCTGAAGGGAAAAAGGTCTCCTCAATATGATTTTCTGTACACCTAAATATGTCAGTTCATGAATAAAGACAATATGCTAGTCAAAATAATCTCAACCTGATATATTAAGTATCAGCTTGCTTCTGTGGGGGTCCATTTTAATTCCAAAAGTCTGATCAAGAACTATCCAAAGAACAACTTCTTAAAATTCTTTTGTAATAATAGATTATCTGGTGGTGAATTTCTTCAACTGGCATTGTAGTTCACTTTATGAACTAATAACACATTTAAAATAAACCACAGATCCACTGTAAAAAGTTGCTGAAGAATTACAGATGGTGCCTTTGAAAAGAATGTTACCAAAATATTTTAATTAGAAATGTTGGCCTAGCTGGTGTTGCTCAGTAGTTGAGCATCAACCCGTGAACCAGGAGGTCAGGGCACATGCCCGGGTTGCAGGCTCCATACTCAATGCAGGATGTGCAGGAGACAGCCGATCAATGAATCTCTATTATCATTGATGTTTCTATCTCTCTCTTCCTCTCCCTTCGTCTCTCTGAAATCAGTAAAAATATTAAATTTAAAAAATGAAATTTCAAAATATGTATATTAAGCCATTTCAAATTATTAATGGAAACAGAAGTCAGGAATAATTCAAATTCATAGACATCCCAAAAGCTGCTTTTTCCATCAATCCTTTTATCATCACATAGATTCTGAAGGTTGAAGGTGCTTGAGTCCTAGCACTGCCCCACACTAGCTGCATGCTTAGACTTTCTGGGTGTGTTTCTTTAGCTGTCATATGGGCATAATGGTGATACCTCAAGGGTTTATCTTTATCAAATCTTGTAATGACTATGAAAATGTTTTATAAATCATAAATGTTAACTAGTATTGAATATTAATAAATAACAAACTATATTCATTCCATTTCTAATAGAAGTCATTGTCCCTAGAAGAGAATACTGATATGTTAAGTACTCCCTTGTTCTATTGCAATATTGAGAAAGCAAGGAAAGGTATTTAAAACACTCAGCAAATGGAAGGCGTGATCTGACACAGGTATAACTGAATCTGTGGAATACTGACTGAGAAGCTCTAAGAGTTGTCTTCAGGCTATTTCTCAAACTCACTCTACAGGGAAAGTGTTAATACAACTCAGAAAAAAATTATATGAATACTACATGGAGGTGATATATAGTGGTGTGTGTTATGGAGACTAGAAAGATAAATAAGGAAAAATCTCTGCATTCAAGAGCAAAGAATAACGCATAGTCCTTAGTCATCAGTTCGGATAATTGTTTCCAAAATTATTCCCCCCCCCCCCCGCCCCCATAGCTCACTCGCTCTTTCTCTCTCTCTCTCCTTCTCTGGCCCCCTCCCCCTCTGCCTCCTCCTCCTCCCCTCTCTTGCTGTGTGTCTATATACATTTAAACATATGCATTTATATGTGCACAATTGAGCTTATATTCATATATCATGTTAATAGCCTCTGGGATCATTTCTTAGCCACAGAATTACTTATCCCAAACATATTATCTCATTCTTTCCCACCATTCACATGCTTGCTCAAATTATAGGGAGCCTTGAAAAATTAGTGAAAATAAATATTATTTTATAAATGACTTTAAAATCATAAGAGGAGATATGATAATAGTTAATAGTGATGGAAGGCTTATCTATCAAATACTGCCCATCTCATTTAAATCTCAGAACTATGCTCTAAAATAGATATTTCTGTCAATTCAATTTGCAGATGAGAAAACTGAGAATTGTAGTTTTAGTAGATTGCTCAAGGCCATACAGGTTATATGTGATAAAACTTGGAATTGAAACCTATGTTTCTCTTATTGTAGAAACTATTTTTGTGAGTGTGTCTGTATGTGTGTGTGTATACTAGTATATACTGTGTGTGTGTGTGTGTGTGTGTATGGTGTTCATGAAAGTATGTGTAGTTATTACAAAAATATAATAATGAAGGCAAACATAAACATCTAATTTGTAATGTGAAAAGTACAAGAAACCTTCTGTGCTTGTGATGATAATTAAATAAATATTAAAAGGACAGATTCCATAAAAGGACACATTTCAGGGGAATGAACTGATTCCTTTTCAGGAATAATGGAACTCATCAAAGAGATATTTTAATGGACTGATCTTACTATCTTGGTAAGTTGTTTCCAAAGACGGCCACCGTCTTCTCACTTCTGAACACCCAGGCCACTTCATCCCGAAGAGGTGAGATCCATTTCTCCTCCTTTTGAATCTGGGATGTTCTTGTGACTTGTTTTGTCAAAAAGTACATGGCAGAAGTGACTCTCTGACATTTCCAGGCTTATCCCTTAGAAAACATGGTGGTTCCCATTTTCATTCTGTTGGAAGGTAGCAGCCATATAAACATTTAGAGAGAGAGCAGCTACTTTCATAGATAGATAGATAGATAGATAGATAGATAGATAGATAGATAGATAGATAGATAGATAACCATTTGTATAGAGAGAAGCCCTGGATAATAAAAGACTTTGAAGGAAAAGAGAGAAGCCTGGTCAACCCCTAGTTGATCCAGCCACCCCAGGTGAAGCACCAGACATGTAAGTGAAGCTTGTAGATCTTCCAGCTCCAATTGAACCACCACAGCCAACGTGGAGCAAAGACAAACCATTCCCAAATTGCAGAATCATGAGAAATGAATAGTTGTCATTGCCTGTTAAGTTACCTATAGCTCTATAATAAGCTACCCCAAATAATATGCAATATGCAACTGAAACACCAAAAAAATGGTTTATATTATACTCTACACTGAGCAACAGACCCAAAAGTCATGAATATATAATGACTTGCTAGGGTTTTTAATCAAGCTGAAGGCAAGTAAGTTTTTATTACTTGCAGCTTAGTGGTAGCTATAAATCTTTTGTAAATATAATGCCAGTAGTGACTTATTTTTGTTGTTCAAATTTAGAAATTGCAGGGCTCTGGGCAAACATCCCATTTACCTCTCAAGGGTAATATAACAGATTTTGAAAGGTTTACCTTAAAAACCCGAGTCTTTTGAAAGATATGATTAAGAAACTGGGATACCTAAGCAAATTATAAATAGAAAATATTCCTCCCAAGGACTTTTTCCAGTTTATTTTGTTTAAAAACATCATAAATTAAAAATAAATAAATAAAAACATCATAAATTAAATTTATTGAACCTAGAGAGTTTTAAAGGAAAATAAAAAAGATTTTTAAAAAGTCAGAAATCATTTTACAATAGCTGGAAACAGAGTGAAGTTAATATATATGTGTGTGTGTTTTCATTCCTGCTAACCTGGGAAAGACAGAGATGAATGAGATTCAGAGCCACCACTATCCTCACACTAGGCATTAGGTTCAAATGCCTCTTCTACTCAAGTTCAACAAGAAAATTTAAAGAGAGCTGTATTTCCTGGGATTGGATTTCAGGTCCCTGTCTGCCTTCTCCAGTCATCTAGTGGAATTGGAAATGACCAGGATATAAACAAAACCAAAGGCTAGGAAAGGTTTCTAGATAATTAATAAATATGTTACATGACTGAAAAGTTGACTCAGAAAACCTCTACAAAAATTCTGGAGGTGCAGGGCACGTGTCTGCCACATGGATCATTCCATTTATCACCAAGGTTGACCGCTGAGTGAGGTGATTGAGGGTCCCAGTCCTTCTCATTAAGTCACCTGTATCCAGACCAACGCTTCAAGGTCACCCCATGAGGACTCCTCACCTAGGATACCTGAGTCTGTGCCTCCCTTCCAGATGACCTTAAAAAAAAATCTATTGGTAACAGGGTATTCAGGAAACCTTTCTAAATTACATTAAATGGCAAGAAACCTCACATTCCAGAAAGCTCTAGCATTTTGACTCTTCTAAATCTACTCATGTGACAATCTAACAAACGCAAACTATATAATAAATTTAAGAAGTAATCAGTATATGCTCCAGGCTCTGAGCTAGAAAATAAATAATAAAAGTAAGAACTTTCTAATAAATAAAAGCAAAGTAATTAACTCACAAATTATTAAAACCTCTATAAAGTTGTTTAGATAAGGCTCTCAACCTTGAGCATTACTATCAACACAAAAAGTGTTTTTGCTGAACCAAGTTTTCCAATACAAAATAAAATAACAATACATTATCTTTTTCCTTAACTTGTGTTCCTTTTATTTGTAATAGTTAAATATTCATATGGTTCAAAATTCAAATGGCTATAATATTTAAAAAGTCATATTCCTATTCTGTCACCCCCACCACCCAATACCCCTGCCTAGAGTTTCTTGTGTATTCTTTGAAAGACATGTTATGCCTTTACAGACATATCTTTCTCCTTCCCACATGTTATCAAAATAAAAATGGCTACCTTATATTTGTACATTTTCTACAATGCACATTAAAATAATTTATGTTTCATTGAGGGGTCTTCAAAAAATCTTTTTATTTTATTGAATTTGGGGGGTGACATTGGTTAAGAAAATTATATAGGTTTCATGTATGTAATTTTATAATATATCATCTGTTTATTGTATTGTATGTTCACCATCCCAAGTCAAGTCAAGAAAAATTATACTCTTAAGCCTCAAAATTCCATGGGCATTTATTTTGATTTTACAAATGAGGACACTGAGAAAACATTTAAAAAACACTTGCCCAAGGCAGAGATAGCACATAACCTTGCTCTTTTTATTTCAATCAACATTCCTTTTACTGTACTTCAACATCCTTATTTATTCATTCATCACTCCATTTGTTTTGCAAATATCTATTAAGCTCCTATTCCATGCAAAATATTATGTTAGGTGTTTTGGAGTCCATATATTTTAGTGAGAAACAATTTCTTCTTCCCAAGAGCTTAAATTGTATAGTGGAAATAAAAAAAGATTTATATAAAATAGAATGTTCCAGTGTGATTTCACAGCTATGCAAGTTACTATGGAGGTCCTAAAAAGATTGCAACTATTTTGCCTTGAAATATCAAATAAGGTTTTATGGTAGAAATGGCCTTTGTGTCAAGCCTTGAACAATTACAATAGGAACAACTTAAACATATCAGTACAATTAAAATACATTTATTTACAAAGTATTACAAGCATAACAGAAGCATTTAGTTAAGTAAATAAAGAATTTTTCATGGGAATAAAATGTGAACCCCCCTCACTGTAGCTCACCACAACATAGATTACTCTCACAAATATAATGTTGAGCAAAATAAGTCAAACACTAAAGAGTACATTCTGTGTGATTCCTTTCATGTAAAGTTTTAAGTGAGTCAAAATGATGCTAGAAATCAGACTAATGTATACTACTGGGAAAGAAGGGAAGAGGCATCCATTGAGAGATGAATGAAGATAGTTTGTCTTCCTGTCCTGTGTGGTGATTACACACATGAGTTTACTTTGTTATGGTTTATTGAGCAGAACAAATAATTTATTCATTTTTAATTGGAATACTTAATCTTAATATTTTAAATTTTAAACAATTAAAATATGGAGCCCTAACTGGTTTGGCTCAGTGGATAGAGCATCGGCCTGCGAACTGAGGGGTCCCAGGTTCGATTCCGGTCAAGGGCATGTACTTTGGTTGCGGGCACATCCCCAGTAGGGGGTGTGCAGGAGGCAGCTGATCGATGTTTCTCTCTCATCGATGTTTCTAACTCTCTATTCCTCTCTCTTCATCTCTGTAAAAAATCAATAAAATATATTGAGGAAAAAAATACGTTTAAAAAAATAAAATATGGATAAAATACAGGGGGAAAAAGCATTCCTTTGCTTTTGTTTATTATAGTCCTCCAGTGGAAAGTATGAATTCACAATGCTATTTCTCTGACAATCATAGGAACCTATTAGCAAATGAGCACATAAAAGACTTAAATGTGATGCTTAGGAAGTTCCTCTTTCATTATCATTACAAATCACCAACAAATATCTTTACCTATCTAATGGCCTTATTTATTCTTGCTGGCTGTAGGTTGTCTCATATACCCCAATATCATGATGACTGAATGGATTTGTGAAAATTAGAGATTATATTAATTTTATAATCTCCTATGAGATTATGATTTTGTCAATATACATATATTGCGATTTCTTAAATTTCTGCTTATAATTATCATGCATTGAGGAAAACAAAAGAGAACAATCCCTGAATTCGTGTGTGGACTCCAGGTGCAAGAGAGGAACAGTAACAGTCCAACTCGTCAGTGTTGCCAGGATGTCTTCATGCCTACAACTGTTGAACACGTAGGGCATGTGAATTCATAATAATTAGTTTCCCACTTCTAGTGAGTAAGTAAGCACTGAGAATAATCCTTTATTCTTTATGTAACTCAGGAGGAGGGATCTGTGAGAAACCAGGGAGCAATTCTCTAAGAAGATTGAGCTCTGGCCACAAGAGGGCGTTGTGAGAGATGCAGAATAGCTGAGTCCAAGGCTGGGAGATCTCTGGCCACCCAGTGCTGAAAAAGAAATCACTTTCATCACTGGCTTTCTTCATTACAAACCTTGAACAATATTTGGCCAGGGCCAAGAATGGTAAATTAATTTGTAAAAGCATCAATAGCAGTACGTTTCCTCTTTGTTAACTCTACTAGTAAATAGGCCTCTTAGTAAATAGGACCTGATTTTGAATACTCAGTTCAAACAGCTCCTGTGGCTATGTTAGGGAGGAATGGAATAAGCTTCTTTCTTCTACCCTCAGTTCTCCTAGTGCACTCCAGTTCCTACCAGAACAATATAGCAACAGAACTGCTCTAGAATCATTCTAAACTTTATGATCGTGGAATGTCATCTGTATTTATTGAACTGACACTACCTTGCTCTGCATTTATTTAAAAAAAAGTAGATGTGAGTAAAAATGACAAAATTGACAAGGTTCTATAACAATTCTATACCTCTCTTAGGATAAAACTAATTATTCCATGTCTATGCCTTGTCTGTAATAATATTTAACTGTAGCTTTTATGTCATTTTTATGTATTATTTTCAAATTCATTAATTTTCTCTATAAAAGACTTATTAGACTGATTGTTCAAAGTTAGCTAGAAGTTAACAAAGAAGTATTTATAATACAAGGTAAGTGATGTAAACCCTTTGACCACATAGTATTTAACCACAATCTGAGAGAAACCACAAAATAAAGCCATCAGTAGGAGTTGTCCATTTTTTGCTGCTAATGCAAGAATTTGCTTAAAGAAAAGTGGCCTTTGGACTAACAAATTCCACTGGAATGAAGCAGGCTGACAAACCTGTTCATCTGTAACACATGCTATCTTTCATTAAATGGAAGGATTACTCAGAACAATGCCAAGATCCCAGAAGTCCCTGAGAACCACAAAGAATTATTCCTAGGTCTAGAGACGTATTCAAGGACTTTCCAAAACATGTCTGCCCAAATTGCATAACTGCTCTGAACACTGACTCCCCTTTCCACCTTTTTGTACAGGAATGTCTACAGCACATCCTGTGCCTTTCTCACCATTGTTCATTGGGGTTTTTAAGAGGGACAGATACCTCTCTCTTTTGTTCACAAATGTACAGATCAAGAGCACTATAACTGAACTGCTGTACCTAAGGAAATACACCCCAGGAGCCTGGACTTGACTTAGACAATGGGATTCTGGACTTTGGTTTGATACTGGAATGGGGTCATAAGAGGATCCAAGAGTAGGAGAGGAGGTGAATCACTTCCTAGAATCCCCAGTGACGATCTCCATCTCATGGCACCAGATCTTTTGTAATCTCCTCCTATTATGTACCAGGGTAGGTCTGTGACCAAAAGCATATGACAAAAATCATGGTGTCTTCCCTCCAAAATTAGATTAATTAGATTATAAAAGGTTAATGCTTCTATTTGGGGAATTCTCTCTCTCTCTTTCTCTCTCTCTCCTCATCACTTTCTTTTTCCCTCTTTCACTCTGGAGGGAGGAATGACATGAGCATTCCCACAGAGTGTTCCATGTGGACAGGAACTGAAGCCTCCTTCCAACAACCATAGCTATCTGCCAAGCCCATCCTTCAGACCCACGCTGGCCTAGGGTTTGATGTAAGTCTGAGGACTGCAGCAGGATTCTGTACCATTGGTCTGAGGATAGGGACAGAGGTACCTAAGAGATTTGCTGATTTGGCTCATCAACAGAGAATGAGAGTTGCTAGAATCTTATCTTGGACTCATTTTACAAGAAATCCCACCTGCTCAACCAGAAGGCAAGAGGTCCGACAGCGTCTTGGCATGGGCTGGACTGGTAGAAATCTAAGAGCTAAGGAATACTCATAGTCAGCAGAATGAGGGGCATTGTCACCTTGTGGGGGTTTAGGTCAGAGGGGCCCAGTAGGAGAGCTGTCAAAGAATCCAAGATGGTCCCAGAGAAAAAGTCAGCTTTAAACATCAGCCATCCCAGAGAGTGAAAAGACAGAACAAACGTATCAATCAGTCAAGTGAGAACCTTCTGGTCCTTTTCCCATTGTCCCTCCCTGAGCTCTACACTTAATAGTATAATATTCAGGAGAGGCCTGAGGTTGCTTATAGGTAGGAGAAGCACCCCCACAGACCCTCCCTGCCAAGGTTGATAGGAAGCAGCAAGAGATAGGAGGGGACAGGAGAGAGGGAGATCTTACTTTTCACTAAAACTCAAAATTTAGACTAGACATGCTAATTTTTAATCAAGCTCTGTTTTGCAAGTTAAAGCCACAGTGAGACTTTGTCATTAAGTCCCCTTGAACTTTTTCAGCAGCACGAAAAACATTTGTCTTAGTGAATACACTTTAAAGTGACAGTGGGAGGTGGAAATAAAATTGCTTCTCTTGTTAAGTCTCTCAACCTATGCTTATTCAATATGCCGGTTGTATTTATTATAATGGAAATGTTATTCAGGCTAAGTTATGAAGAAACACAAGAATTTAAATGGAAAATTGCATTGCTATCATGAAAAGTATGATGATAAACAATAGCCACAATGCCTGACATTTAAAAAGCTTTTTAAATACATACATGTGTGGAAGTTGACAAAGAAGTAGTAGAAGGAAAAAAGGAACCAGGATACATCCGGGCTCCAACAAAAGAATCCTCTGAAGAGGAGTATGATTCTGGAGTTGAACAAGAAGGATGGCCTCGCCAAGCAGATGCTGCAAACAGCTAAACTGTCAGACTTTTGTCCTGTATATAAAGCTTTCCTTCTGTGTTTAGGATCATAACTGTCTCTGCAGTCTGACATTAAAAGCATTGGATCTGTCTTGGATATCATACATGGTCAGAAGCCTTTAGAATAAAAATCAGATCATGTATATTAAGTAACATCACATTGATTGGTACAAAAGACTTTATGTGGACTTTAATGACACAGTGTTCAGCGATAAAATGTACATTATTTTGGTTCAGTTTTTTTAAAAAAATGCTAAAACAAAATTCTAAAGAGTTCTTTTAAGCAATGCAGATGTTGCAATAACTATTTTACAATAATGTTACTCTACAAATGGGAAAATAAATTCTTTAAAATTGAAAAAAAAAAACAAAAAATCCTCCACAGTCGTTGCAGAAGATGTTAGTTAAGCACCCCATCGGCCTGGTTCCTCATCTGTCTACATATTTCCTCCACCCAGAATCACTGGCTCTGGATCCAGGCCCTCCCAGCTGGCTGGGTCCCTAGGCTGGCCTGGGACTGCCCCAGCCCCACATCCTAGGGTTCTATGTTGCTCCTCTTATTCTCATTCTGACTCTGGCACTAGGCTTCACTCCTGGTATCTGGGCCTTCACTGCATGTCCCAGTTTTGGCATCAACCTTCGTGGTTTACAGTTGGTTTCTGCCCATCCTCACGTCTTTGATCACTTTTCTATATTCTTGTTCCTTCCCAGGACTTCTTCCAAGGTCATTTCCAAATGATTGGAAACCTATCTTAGAAATATGGAAGCCTAGACAACTACTAGTAAGCCTTCACATCTCTTGACACATCTTCCTCACGTCTTCTTTGCTGTGTCTTCCTCAAATGCCAGAACTCCCTGCTATTTCATTGTCCTCTTGCCAGCTATTTGCCTGGTTGAAGCTGACTGTAGACCTCAGAAAGAGTGCTCATCTGACAGCCTATACCTCCAGCCCAGCACATGCATCAGGTCCAGCTCCCCTGTGGGTGGGTTTATTGCCAGGTCCTAGCCCCTCCTGTGAGCCTGTTCTGATGGAAGTAACTGACATGATCTATCAAATCACAATATTAATGAATTAACATTTATTAATATGTTGTAAGTTCCAGTGAAGTATTATATTATTTTAGTTGGTTCTTGCAATACCCCATGAGGTAGGTACTAATTGCCTATAGAAATGAAGAAATTGATGCATACACTGGAGATGTATATATATATGTATATATATATATATCATATATTATTGATTTTTTACAGAGAGGAAGGGGGAGGCGTAGAGAGTTAGAAACATCGATGGGAGAGAAACATCAATCAGCTGCCTCCTGCACACCCCCTACTAGGGATGTGCCCACAACCAAGGTACATGCCCTTGACCGGAATCGAACCTGAGACCCTTTAGTCTGCAAGCCAATGCTCTATCTACTGAGCCAAACCTGTTAGGGAGACTTGCCCAATATTAATTGGTCTCAGGTAGAAGAGAACAGACTTGATCTATTCATGTAAAAGTTTGTAGGACAATTGATAATTTAATGCATACACATTCACCAGGAAATGGCACATAAAATGTTAAGCCATGTACCCGTATATAAGAAGAAGGCTAAGTCTATTTTGGGAAAAGGAAAGACAAGTGAGAACTAATAATATTAGTTATTAACTAATAAGTTTAGTAACATTAGTAACATTTGATTTGTTGGCAAACAGGTAAGAAGAGGAAAAAAATTGAATCTGCTAACTGGGCAATGGACAACATTTTGCAAGAGACACAGGAGGAAAAGACTGGTTTCTGGAGAATAACCTTCAGGAGCCAAAACCCTGGAGAGAGAAGGAAGCCTGAACTTAGTCCTGTCTGGACAAGAGCTGGAACAGCGCCAGAGTGCTGTGGGAGGCTGTGGGTCTGGCACGTTAAGCACTTCAACTCTGTTCAGGAAGGTTTTCTCCCACTCATGAGGGGAAAAAATAACACAGTTGAATTTGAAGTCCAACAGAACTAGGGTTCATAGCATCAAGGCTCCACCCCTTACTTTGAAATAATCAATTGGGTTTTCTGAGTTTCAATTTCCTCAGTTATAAAATGGGAATATTAGTATCTACCATGCAAGATTATGGTGCTGATGAGAGATCCTTATGTAAATAACCACCACGGTGCTTAGCCCAGTGCAAATGCTTGGCAAATGCTTTATGGTATCATTATGATTTGGAGGAGGGGGGAATGGAAAGACCACCAGATGCCAAGAAAATGATTGTGAGCTGTACTCTTAGCTCAAGTTCCTGGCACATAGCAGGCAATCAATAAATATCTGTTGAGTAAATGGAGGAGTAAAACAAGGAATGAATGAATCCTAGAGATGCCATCTCAAGGCCCAGTATATAGTTGCTTGCTTAGAGAGAGCAGCATCCGTACTGACATCTGATGTGTCACCCATATGTGTCATTCTCTATGTTTCAAGGGGCTTCTAGGTCTTGTAAGCTCTGAGGGAGGGTCTGGGACTACTGCCACATGGGGATGTTGCAGGATGCTCTAATGCTTTTCTTTAGCATATAGGATTCATTCACAGTAATAGATGTCACAGCTGCCATTTCAGAAGGTTCATGTGTCTAATGAGTATTTTTCCAGGCTTTACCCTGGAGATAGGGTGGGTCAAGAAAAGGATCATTTTATAGTCTAGATCAGTGATGGCGAACCTATGACATGTGTGTCAGAGGTGACATGCGAACTCATTTTTTTGGTTGATTTTTCTTTGTTAAATGGCATTTAATTATATAAAACAAATATCAAAAATATACATCTTTGTCTTACTATGGTTGCAAATATCAAAAAATTTCTATATGTGACACGGCACCAGGGTTAAGTTAGGGTTTTTCAAAATGCTGACACGCCGAGCTCAAAAGGTTCGCCATCACTGGTATAGATGGCCCAGTTGCCTGAGTAACCTCTTGGTCCACATTCACTTAGTGATAAAAGGGTGGAAAAAGGCATTAATTGAATATGGACACAGGAAAGTTCTGAAGTGGCATAGATGCCATTGTAATAGCCTAGTTATTATGTAACAGGAAAGGAACAAAGCGGAGACCAGGTAACACAGGCATGCCATGTATACAGCTTTGCCAAAAAGCTGCAGTTAACATTCTCCAAGTCTGTTCCCCGATGATCGATGGGGGGAGGGACTGGACGGAGGCAGTTTAGTCACATGCCCAGTAAGGTCTGAGTGATGTGGAAAGGTGCTTGTCTGTCCGTCACACCTGGGAACAAATTAGTGGCCAGAATAGGCATGGCCACTACAAGTGTATGAAAGCGGAATATTTAAGTTTCTAAACAAAGTAGCACTCTCTCTCGCTCTCTCTCCCTGGTTCCTGACTCTCCTGTTGCAGAGGCCATGCTCCCCTGTGCCCACAGGCTTATAGCCATGGGGACTCCGCAATGGCCTAATGGACTTCAACTAGCTTGGACGCTGAACTACTCCCGGCTGCAACATGGAACAGAACTCTGGGCACTGGCCTTGCTTTTGGTTCTACTGGAACCCCAGCTGCACCTCTTTCGGGACAGGTTTCAGGGACACACATGGGATTTTGAAACCCAAGAAATGAAACTCCACACAAATAAAGCCTTTTACCACATCTCATTCTCCCATGGGGGCTTCTGAAACTTCTTATTTCAGCAGTACCCCAAGAACCTCATTCCCACGAGCAGCAGAGGAATTTGATTCTCTGATAACACTGTTAGATTGAAAAAGAATTGAATGCTGAAGAGAAGCAGTGGGAGGAGTTCCAGGAGTAGGCAGGGTAAATTAAAGGAAAGTCAGTATAGAATGAAATCTTATAAGAAAAATGCCTAGTGATGCCATACAAATCTTTCACCACATTCTGAGATTAGCTGTGCTTACTCCATATTGAGAGTGAAATAAAATACAGCATCACAATGGCCCAGAGATGTTTAGCCTCGTGATCTATTCATAGAGAACAAAGATGCATTTATACTAATGGCATTTGAAGAGTATTTGAAACTAGTAAATGATGCCAACTCGTACTGCAATTAATAAAATATCCAAGGCCAGTGATGTGGAAGGGGGAAACTAGATGCTTTTAGGGACCCACACTTTATGTGGGTCTGAATCCCCAGAGCAAAAATGAACACTAATGCAGGGTATTGACTAACCAAATGGGTGACTGGAGCCATATGGTAGTTGGTTCAGTTCCAGCTCAAACAGCAGACCAATCTGTGGTATTCTCAGATCTTTCTAAGCCTGGCTCCATGCAGCAAATAGCTCATCTGTATTGCTGGGGATGGTACCAATGAGAGCAAACATCTATTTACATAAAGGCAGACTCCAACAGCCAAAATGACTTTATATTTGGCATGGCTTACTCATAGAAACTGAGCACTTACTAGGCCAGGAAGCTATAATTGGTCCATTGAATTGTTTCCTTCATTCTTGGCAAATTTCCAGCGTTTTTCAAGAGGCTAAACCCACAATTTACAGGGTTTTAATCTTAAAGCTAACTAGAAAAGTTATTTTACATGTAGTTGAAGTGTAACAATCTAGTCCTTTGTACTCAAAATGTTTATTTATTATTTCGTTTCAAAAGCAAGGGTTCTTTTTTAGTTGCTTTTTTTATGATTGATAAATTTTTTGTCTGTGTGTTTTTAAGGCACATATTTTAAAGACCTGGATTCTAAACTTCTTTCCAGTACTTACTAGCTGTTTAACCACAGTTATTTGTAGTCCTCTCTTCCTAATCTACAAATTAAGGGCAGGGATACTCACTTCAAAAATTGTTCTGATGCTAAATGGGACACACAGAGAATACCTAGCAAAGAGTCTGGAAGATTAAATATTAAATAAATATCAGTTACCTCTGTTTCCTTATTCTCTATCCTCAATGTTACAAGAGAATTAAACACAATGTTTTTAAAACTTTGAAAAGTAATTTGACCTAAATTTAGCCCTCTGTCCAAATGAATGTATTTTTCAGAAAGTAGCTCAGATAGGTAAATCTCTGCAGCTATAATTGTAACAGGTATGCCTTGAAAGTCAGTACACAAATTGAATTGTTACTATCTAATTAGTAATGATGGTAGTTAAATCAGAGTTTACTTTAAAAATCCTGTGAAGTACCCTAGCTTAAAATAAGTAACCAACCCTAATTAATCTGTTTTGCAAAATGTATTCTTTGAATACTATATGAATACTTTGCCTAAAATGGGATGTATTCTTAGTTCTTTGTGAGCCAATAATTACGTACTTATTCATCAGTGGACTTTGAAAAAAGTATTGTATAATGTTGATTATATTTCATATCTGAAAACATATCATTGTTAGAAAGATAATAATATTTAATTTATTCAGAATCATGAGACCATTGCTACACTTCAATCTTCTGTGCTAAGATTAGTGTGTGTGTCTGTCTGTGTGTGTGTGTGTGTGCATTATAACATGAAATAAAAACATATACTATGTATAGTACATGCTTAATGACTTATTGTGGCAGTTTGAGGATTTTAGCAAATATTAAGTATTATCAACCACTGGCAGACACTTCTTGACCTGATGTAGGACAGAGTCCCGAAGGTTAGCAAGAGGAAAAACACTAGTTCACTGCTTGTGGGAATGCAGACTGATACAGGCAATATGGAAAACTGTATGGAGTTTCCTCAAAAAATTAAAAATGGAACTTCCATTTGACCCAGCAATCCCACTTCTGGAGATATATCCTAAAAACCCCAAAACACCAATCAGAAAGAATATATGCACCCCTGTGTTCATAGCAGCACAATTTACAATAGCTAAGATTTGGAAACAGCCTAAGTGCCCATCAGTAGATGAGTGGATAAAACAGCTGTGGTACCTCTAAAGAATGGAATACTACACTGCTATAAAACAGAATGATCTTTAACCCTTTGATATAGCATAGAACAACCTGGAGAATCTTATGTTAAGCAAAGTAAGCCAGTAAGAGAAATATAAGTACCACATGATCTCACTTATTTGTGAAATCTAATGAACAAAAATGAATTGACCAACAAAACAAGACCTGAAGCATAGAGGCATGGAATAGACTGACATACCTCAGTGTGAGGATTGGGAGGGACAAGAAGAGATAAACCAAAGAAGTTATATACTTATATGCATAGTCCAGGGACACAGGCCATAGGGGAGTGAAGACTTGGGGGCAGAGGGTGGGGGGATTGGAAGGATGGGGTAGAGGGGGGGAGGAAATGGGAGACATCTGTAATACTATCAACAATAAAAAATATATATTTAAGCCTGGCCAGCGTGGCTCAGTGGTTGGGCACTGACCTATGAACGCAGTTCAATTCCCAGTCAGGACACATGCCGGGGTTGCAGCTCTGTCCCTGGTAGTGGGTGTTGCAGGAGGCGGCAGATCAATGGTTCTCTCTCATCATTGATGTTCCTGTCTCTCCCTCTCCCCTCCTCTCTGAAGTCAATAAAAGTATATTTAAATATATTTTTAAATAAAATGTATAAATAAATAAAGTTTTCAAAAGCATGGAGAACGTCTGAGCCCCTCCATCGAGAATTGACTTTGTCTGGATTGTGGGGCATTGAAGGGGAAACATAGGGCTACTGGAGATAAACATTCACTGCAAATAGAATATATATGAGGGAAAAACATAGAAATGTTAAAAATTGGTGTATGCAAAGTAGAGGTTATTGTACTATTATATTGTTATTGTCCTAAAGAACTGTCTATTGTTCTAGCTGCACCATATAATCAAAATATTAATAAAATAATGGTGAACTACAGATCAGTCTAATTTTTTAAGGAATTGAACATCAAAAGTGGTCATCTATCAACAGATACCAATCATTAGCACCATTGCCTCACACATTCTGCTTAACCCAGCTGTGAATCCTGAATCTACTTCTACAAGTACAGATACTAGTAAGAAATCATTTCCTAAGAAGAATTTAGTTTTAAGGTCTCCTAGAAACTGCTATAAGGAACTTTTAAAAAATATTGAAATGCCATCTGCTAAAAAATATTCTGGCATGACAAATTTAAACAATTTGAAACCCAAGAGATTAAAAATATGGTGCAATCATATCACCAATCTTGGCTGGCATTGAAAAAGCAGATGTTAGAGGGAACTTTAGAAAGTATTCTATTTGCATATAATAGCTCTAAATTTTTCTCAAATGTCTTTGTTATAACTCTCACACTATTCATATGCCAATGAGATCTTTGTGGTTTTATTTTTGGACTTATTAATTTGTCAGACTAAACTGCTTCTTCTGCATCTAAAATCATAACTTTTGTTTTAGGAGAATACGAGAGTTACTTTTGTGATTAAAATCAGCACTTTCAAATATTTCTGTGGTATTCCAATAGCACACCATTTGAAGTCTCAGGTGCTATTTGGGCGAGTTATTTATCTGCTAATATATTTTAAATTAGCAAGACAAAGTGAGAAAGTATTGTCTAACTCCAACTACACATTCACTGGCATAGAACTATTTATTAGGCGCCTAACTTAGCATTTAGTGGAATCTTATTTTTAATGAATGGAAATTTCTCTTTAACCTAATCTTAAAAAGCAAAAATTCTGAAATGGTTTCTATGATCTACTTCACAAAACATCTTCAATGACAGAAGAAAACATACATAACAAGTATAGATCAGTCTGGAAGTCCTCTTCCACTTTGTTCTTATTGAGAAATATCACATCGTCACCTATTAAACAGCAACCAGGTGCATGCATACGTTATTTGCAAAAATATAGCTCCTTCTGAAGAAATTGCTGCAGGGTGCTGCTTAAAAAGATGCTCATGTGGCACCTTAATATTTAGCACTTGAACCACAATGGGGCTTAGGGGGTTTGTAGCACCACTTGAAGTCTCTCCATGGCCAATTAAGTTGAAAGAAATATTTGCCATACAGGATTCTCACTTAGAGAAATAGCTCTACTCCTTGCTAAACCAAATAATTTAAGCATATTGAATGGGAAATGGGCCCAGAGTATAAAGTCCAAGCCTACGGGTGCTTTCAAAGCCAATGGAAGTTTTGGTAAAAGGCAATTGGGAGGAGATTAATAGATTCATTAAAGATATAAGCCAACTAGTTGCTGTAGAAAAATGAGCAACTGAAAGAGCTTTTCTAAGGTCTGAATAAACCCCAAACAATGACTTCAAGGACTATCCCTTCAAAGGAGCCTGAATTTGATTTGATTAGTGTGTGCAGCAATTTATTTCCCAGGGCATTTTTACAAGCAATAGAGCGATCAACCAGCAATTAATGGAACTTCACAGGTGGGTATGATCAGGTAACCAGAAAGACCGAGAATCTTCCCAAAATCACTGTCCTCCCTGAGTGACTGTAAGCTTCCTGTATCTCCAAGGATGCACCCCTAAGGAGCAACGTCAGAGGCTTCTTCACTGTGTGTGTGTTTGGGACGATGGGGGGTTGGGGAGAAAGAGACCCCACTAAAATATATTTACCTTAATAGCAAAGGAGGCTGGTGGGAACAAAGCTGTACTGGGCTAAGAAGTGACTTCAGATGTTGACTTGGATATATAGGAACGGGTGCAGAGAACCTGAAATGATAACTAAGGTGGCTAATATAACAAAAGCTATAAATATATACTCAGTCTCCTTTCTTCTCTCAGCTTCCTTAAAAGACATAAAATTGTGCAAAATAATAATGTTAACAATGTATTACTGAGCTTATAGCATGTACAGAGATAATACATGTAACAATAAAACTGAAATAAGAGGGAAAAGAGAATAGAGCTGTATGGAAATGATGTTTCTATAATCTCACTGGAATTGTTAATATAATCCTGAAACCTCATTGTACACTCATTGTAATACATTAGCATACTAAATGACACACCCTGAGCCGCCTAATGAGAAACAGAAAGCCCATATAAGAACACAAAATGGCCAATGGAGCTCTTCCCAGAAGTCTCTGCCTTTCCCCTCCTCCCCCGAAAGATCCTGAATATTCCTCCCCCTTATTGATGGCCTTACTCCTCCATTAAAAGAGCCTCAATAAAAGAAGCAAATCTTGCCCAGCTGGTGTGGCACAATGGCTGAGCATCAGCCCATGAACCAGGAGGTCACAGTTCCATTCCCGGTCAGAGCACACGCCCAGGTTGCAGGCTGGATCCTTAGAAGGGAGTGTGCAGGAGGGAGCTGATAGATGTTTCTCTCTCAGCAATGTTTCTATTTCTGTATCCCTCTCCTTCCTCTCTCTAAAATCAATAAAAACATATTTTTGTAAAAAGAAGTAAATCCCATGAGGAAGGGTAAGCTCTGCTTGTGGAGTAGCCTTCTCTCTGTCCACTGCTTCACTGGTAAACTCTTTCACTTTAAAGTCTATGCCGGCTGGCATTTGAACTCTACTGTGAGTAGCCAAGAAACCACAGTGAGTCTCAGACCCTTGGGTCCCCAGATTGCCAGAACACCTGCATCAGAGAGACATTTTATAATGATTAAACTATCAACCCATCAGGAAGACATAACAAATAAACATACGTGCACCTATCGACAGAGCACCAAGATATGACACAAAAACTGACAGGATGAAGAGAAAATAATATAAAGTTCCACCTCCCATATCATCCTTAAGCCCTGGATAGCATTTATTATAAGTACCTAAATGGAAAATACTTCAGGCAGAATTCATTCTTTTACACTTTTTATTTTTTTAAAATTAATATACCTAATAGTTTGTCTAATAAAAGGAAAAAAATATAAACTCAATAAAACCAAAATAACCAGACTGCTTATTCGCTTCTTAGTTCTTTTGATGTTATACAAACACAAACTCAGATTATTTCTTTGGTTGAAAACAACAACAAAATAACAGAAATATTTACCTGGGAAAATCCAGGTTCAAAAGATTTACCAAAGCCTGAAATTTTATCCTATGGCTATTGAAATCAATTGTACTTAGAGGACATTGATTTTGTTTAATAGCAGCTACACTAAGATGTAATGAACAATATTCACCGTTTTAAAGTGTACAATTCAGTGGGGTTTTTTAAAAAAATGTATTCAGAGTTGTGCAGCTATAATCATTATCTAATATCAGAATATGTGTATCACCTCAAAAGGAAACTTTGTATCCATTAGCAGTTCCTCTGCCCCTTCATTCTCAACCGCAGAAACCACCATTTATGTTTTTGTGTATAAATTTTCCTATTCTGGGCATTTCATGTAAATAGAATTACATAATATGTGACCTTTTGTGACTGGTTTCTCTTACTTAGCATATTTGCAAGGTTCATCTATGTTATAGTGAAACCGGACAACCAATGGGTCCAGGCTGCCTGTCACTACTTGAGCCAATTCAACAGAGACAGGGTTGAATCATATGTGAGCGTTTATTCCAATAATTCCGGCAATATGGGAGAGCAGCAAGTCATCCACAAAAATCTGCTCTGCAGTCCTCCATAAAGCCAGCTGCTTATATGAGGTAGGACAAAGAATACTTGGGAAAGTAGGGATAGGTATGGGGAGGTAGGGAATGCAGGATGGGGTGGGACTCCATTGTTTGGGCATACTAAAATTTCCATGATAATAGGCAGTACTTAAATGAAAATGGACCTCATTCCAAGGTGGACTCTCAGGTCCAAGGTTGACTCCCAGTGGTGGGGGAGGGGTGAGTACAACTCCCAGACAGGTTAGAGTGTCCTTTCTTTACAAGAATAAGGCAATCACAGTTAACAGAGCATGATTATATTTCCTATAACCATAGCTAGTTCCCAATATTCTATTTTTGCCCCTAACGGTAGCACTGATCAATACTTCATTACACTTCATGGCCAAAATATGTTCCATTGTATGGATCACAATTTGTTTATCCACTTATCAGTTGATAGACATTTAGTCTTCTACCTTTGGTTATAATGAATAATATTTCTATGAACATTGGGTACAGGGGTTTTTTTGTGCATATGCATTTTTAATTATCTTGAATATATACTTAGAAATAGAATTAATGGGTTATATAGTAATTTTATGTTCAACATTTTCAGAAACTGCCAGTCTGTTTTTTAAAGTGATATACCATTTTACAATCCCACCAACAATGTGATAAGACTTCCAACATCTCCATACCCTCACTGAGACTTATCATTGTCTTTTTATTTCAATCATCGTAATGAATTTGAAGTAGTATCTCCTGCAGTTTTGATTTGCATTTCTTTAATGACTGCCATTGAGCATCTTTTCATGTGCTTATTTTCTGTGTGTGTGTGTGTGTGTGTGTGTGTGTGTGTGTTTGAGAACTGCCAATTCAAATATTTTGCCCATTTTAAAATTGGATTTTTTTTTTATTGTTGAGTTACATTTTTATACATTCAGATACAAGTCCCTTATCAGGTATATGATTTGCAAGTGTTTTCTACCATTCTGTGATTTGTCTTTTCACTTTCTTAACATCGATATCTTAATTAATGCTGTCCCTCTCTTTTTATTTACAATGAATAAAAAAGAATACAAACTTTGTGCAAATGAATGTTATGCCCAGATTTCAAGATTCCCAAGAAACCACATCAGGGAGCCATCCAATCCGATGCAAAAGCATAAGAATCTGTATTTCAAGTTAACTTGAGCTCTCCATCCACCAGACTCACCGACACATCGGCTAGCCAAGTGGCCAAGAGAGAGACCGAACCCCTCCCAGAGACCGGTTATATAGGGGGGGGTTGGAGTAAGGGAGGAGAAAGGACTGTGCTTTGCCGATTGGCCAGGCACAAGTCGATGTCCCGTTCCTGGGTGTGGCTAGCAGAGTCTTAGACTTCCGTGAAGAAGCTCCTTGCCCAACACGTGGCCAAGGTAAGATGGAGGACGTAGCCCTTACCCTGGGGGAAGATGGAGGGCGTAGCCTTCGCCCTTTCATTCCCCCCTTTGTCTTGGAACTTCCGGCTCAATCATGAGACGGACTGCACTTTTATTCCACCGTTGCTAAAGGGCCGTACTGGGCATATTTTAACAAATGGTCTGGTGGAAGGGGAAGAAATCATTTTAGCTTTAACAACTTTTATTGAAATAGGATTTTTCTTCTTAAAATTCCTCCATGGCTATCAAAAAGCCAAATCAAGATTAATTTATCTACTGTCCTGATGTTTGCATAAACACAACAAGAATGGTGACTGACTACCTTTGCTGGAATCTCATGGTTGAATCTTAATGTGCCCCGTAGGGCCAGGAAGCCGCGCCACCCAGCTGCCATCAGGCCCGCCTGCAGTATCTGCTGAGTTAGGTGAATCCCTCACCTGCAGCAACTCCACCTGAGCCCATGCTCCAGGCTTTAAGCCCATCTCAGTAGCCCCCCCTACTTGTTGCGGTCCAGAGTGTGTGGGAGTTCCGCAGGAATGCAGAGGCATCCCTACTGCTCTCCTTCTACTCTTACCAACCACCAGTGATGGTAGGGCATGGGCCTGACGCTCCAGCGCCAGCCATCTTCAGGGCTTCCAAGCAGGATACCAGGCTTTCTTCTTGGCATTTTTACTGGCTTTAAGTTTTTAGAGCTCAGACAGGGCTCTTTAAAACATGATACTCCAGTCAAAGTTTTCCGTTAATAAAACCACTATTAGGAACCGGTCTTATTGAATCTATGCAAAGAAATGTATTGCCATGTTAGCATTGCCAAATTTCGGAGGAATTACATAAGAAGAAAGACATACTGATCTACTCTAAGATTTTCTGACTTTCCTTGCCAATTCCTTTTAATTGTTGGCATTAAACTTTCTTTCTATGCATAACTATGCCTCAGACCTTCTACTCTAAACAGGCTTTTTTCAGACTACCCCTGACATGGGCATGGTCACAAAGGCCTGCAAGCAGTACACAGGCTGCCAACTGTTAGCTGTCTCTCAACAGAGACCAAAACCTGATGGGCACTGTTCCCTGCCCAGGTGGGCACCTGCCCTCTTGGCAGCTAGGCACCCTTTACTTTTTGGGGTTCACCCCACATAGTACCCTTCCAGGACAGCCAACATACATTCAAACCTGCAAGAGAATTAAAGGTCAATATAACACATCAATACAATGAAACATAATATAGGCATCATGGCCGCTTTAGGCAGCCACATCTTCTGCTACTAAACATGTGATACTAAAGTCTATTCTTGACCTTCCTATGAATTGTCCTTGTCTTTTTGGAGCCATGTCCATGAAGACGCAGGCATTATCTAAGTCTATTCAATGTTACCAGCATCAGGCAGGTCGAGCACGCCGTAGCTTGAGCAGGTTGCATTGTTCTCGATCGATGACGAAGTTTTTCCGGATCTCGGATGGGTCTGCTGACCAGACGTGGATGTGATGGACCCAGGTCGCGACGCCGTCTATCTTGAGAGCGGTGGGGGTCGTCAGCATCACGGAGTTGGGTGTAGGGATCTTTCCATCGAGGCTCCAGGTGGTGCCTTTTGACGTAGACCCAATCTCCTGGTCTGTGCTGATGAGGAGTTGGGGTTGGGCTAGTCTCCTGGGTGGCGCCGAGGCACGGCCAAATGTCCTCGTGCGCCCTCTGGAGCCCTCTCAAGGAAAGAGACAATTCTTGCAGCAAGAAAGTCAGTACATTTGACCAGCTTCATTCCCACCCATCTTTACAGATTCCAAGGCCCATTGTACTGGCCTGTATTATTTAATTCAGCACAGGCAGGGGGAAGGGCCATTAAATCTTTGCCTTGAGGAACTGTGAGCCCCACTCTTAAATGTAAATACCTTTTAAGTTTACCCCAGAATTCCAAAATTCCAACCCAGCACAGAATATTACATAGCAAATCAAAGTTCCCAGTAAACAACAGAGATGCTTATAAACATCAAATAAACATTTATACTTACACCTTTTCAGTGAACAAGTATTTTTTACAGCCTTGGGCTCTTGAACAGATAACAGGGACACCGTCCAAGTCCCCTGATGGGGGCCTGACAGGAACAGATGTGGGGGTCTTCCCTTTCCCACATCCCAGGACAGGATTCTTGACCTATGTCTTATTCAGATAGAAACGGTTTTTATCACATACAAACAAACAAATCCAAAACCAAGAAAATCAAGGCCAGAAGTACCCTCTGATGTTTTAGGGGTACCAAGGAAGGAGAAGTTAGGCAGTGTCCAGCCCTTCTCACAATCCACCACCAGTGACCAGTTCCAGCTTACTGGCCTATTATTCATTTAACATTTCTTTCCTCCCATCACACCAAAGCCATGCTTTCCAGTTAAAACTTTTAGCCTTAATTTTTAGGTGACATGTAAATAATTAACATTCCTCAGATTAATAATACGTTTAAATTTAACAACAAAGATACATATTTAAGCAATAAGGACAGATCAATTTACAGAGATTACTGCTATCAGTCCCTCTTAAAGACTTTGACATAACCTTTGATTGTCCTTAGTTTAAGGAAGGCAGGGTTTTCTAGATTTAAGAGATTAGTTTAAAAATAAATCCTCGAAGCAAGCACGCTTGCAGCCCCATAACACTCCGCCTTAAAGCTCCACCCCTGAGTAAATCAGAGGGCGGGGCCTTTGCTGTTTCAAGATGGCGGCCCCCAGGGGAGCGGCAAACCATGCGGCCAACGTGGCGGATGCCAAGGCTTGGAGCCCAAAATGGTGGCTGTACCAATAAGCAAAGGCATTTAGTTACCACAATAACACAATTTTTCCCAATTCAATCCGAACATTTCTTTGTCAGGTTCATCTCTGCCATTTTTAAGGCCAAAACAGTCTCGGGTTTTTATTCTGTACTTTCCCTTTACACGTGCACAGAAATCCCAGATGCATCTTAAAACTTTTACATTTCTAGCTGGGGCGATCTCCATGGGAAGAGGCCGGCTCGCATCCAGAGCCGCCCTCAGGCTCCACGGGGGACCTTCCCCCGACCCGATGCCGACTGGGGCCTCGCTGCTCCCGCCTCCCATGAGCGACGCGCCGGCCCCGCCCCCCGCGCTCCACCTGGCTCCACTCACTCGCCACAAGCCCGGGGCCAACGCAGGCCGCTGCCGCCGCCAGGCTCCGCGAACGAGCTTGTCCGCGCCCGGCCCGAGCCCCTAGGGCCGCCCCCCGAAGGCGCACCGCCGCCCATGGCGCCGAGCGCAGGTCCAAGCTGCGGGGCTCGGGCTGCCCGGGCTGCCGCCGCCTCTCCCGGCCTCCGGCCTCTTCCAGGCCGCGCCGCTCGAGCTCCGGCTCCGGCCCAGCGCCCGCCGCCGACCGGGCAGGAGGCCGAGCCCCCAGGGCTGCGGCCGCAGCCGAGCCGCCCGGGCCCGCGGCGCGGCCGGGCTCCGGGGCGAGGGCTGCGGTCACCTCGCTCCGCACTCCTGCACACCTGCCCCCGGGCGCCCGCCCCTACTGCGCAGCAAGCAGCCTTAGTTCGCTGGCCTCAGCCTCTGCACGCCGGCTTCAGCCTCCGCATCCAGGCGCATCTTTCCTCTCCTGCGGCCCGAGGCACAGTGATTCCCAGCTCACCTTCCCTGCCTTTACATTCACACACTTAACATCCGTCCAGTAAGTCCACAGAAAACAGAGAAACAGACACAAACAGGGCCCAAAACAGCCTTCCACTTCCATGGAAGAGACAGACGATGGCTTACGCCAAACCGGCGGGAACTACCCACCTCGTCTCAGATTGGGGTTTCTACAGACCTTCCGCCTTTTCAGAAGCAAAATTACACCCCTACAGATACAGATGGAGGATCGAGGCGTCCCCCGACTCCTCCCGCCCTTTGACCCCCTTGTGCGTCCACGGTCAATGTGGGCGATACAGATTTCAGAAGTGAGCTCACACAGAACAGATAAAGCACACAGAACAGACAAACACAACACACAGACACTTACCGCGGCCACGCAGATTCTACGAATTGGGGGAGTCTCTACATGGTCTTGGGAACCCCGGACGAGCCCCCAAATGTTATGCCCAGATTTCAAGATTCCCAAGAAACCACATCAGGGAGCCATCCAATCCGATGCAAAAGCATAAGAATCTGTATTTCAAGTTAACTTGAGCTCTCCATCCACCAGACTCACCGACACATCGGCTAGCCAAGTGGCCAAGAGAGAGACCGAACGCCTCCCAGAGACCGGTTATATAGGGGGGGGTTGGAGTAAGGGAGGAGAAAGGACTGTGCTTTGCCGATTGGCCAGGCACAAGTCGATGTCCCGTTCCTGGGTGTGGCTAGCAGAGTCTTAGACTTCCGTGAAGAAGCTCCTTGCCCAACACGTGGCCAAGGTAAGATGGAGGACGTAACCCTTACCCTGGGGGAAGGTGGAGGGCGTAGCCTTCGCCCTTTCAATGAACAGATATAAGTGCTCTGAAGAAAGGGCAGAAATAGAAGACAGACTGAAGAAACTCAAGGGGTAGGGGGGAAACAGGAAGAGATTAACCAAAGAAATTTTATGCATATATGCATAACCCATGGGCACAGACAATAGTATAATGAAGGCCTGGGAAAGGGGCAGAAGTGGGGGGGAAAGGGGTCAATGGGGGCAAATAAGGGGGACATTTGTAATTCTTTCAACAATGAAGATTTAAAAAAACAAAGAGATGAGACTTAGCACTTGAGTGTGAATCACATCGTCCTCAATGCCATGACACTAAATCTGTACTTTCAACACAGAAAAGTGTACCTGCCATATCTTATTTCTAAAATCCAGGACTTCCAAACTCAAATCAGAGTCTGCCATCAAAAACCCAATCAACTATGAATTCTTGCACTATGAATATCTCCAGCAGAGAGCACTAATGTCTTTTGAATATTTAGTGTAAGTAGCTTCAAAGCTAGAAAAGGCTTAAGGAGCAGGTACCACCCTATCCCATTCCCACACATCTGGGAACATAAGACACAAGGGCATTTATTCCAAATCAATTAATAGTTTATTGATCACACACTACTACCAGCAACCATGTTAGTCCTTGGTAAGCCGAAAAAGAAAAGATATACTTCTTACCCTCAAGAAATTTAGAGTTTAACGAAGATGTTTACTTCCGTCTCCCAATAGCCTAATCTTCCATTAATCAAGGAAAGCATTTAATTACTAATCATCCACTTCCCTATCTCTATCCCTCACACACACACACACACACACACACACACACACACGCATGGACTAACTGTCCTTGGTTGGAAATTCAGGAGGGGTTTAGAGATAATCTAGTCAAAGCCTCTCATTTTATACGTGGAAACTCTAAACCCAGACTGGGTAAGTAATTTAGCCAAGATTGTAATAAGAATTAAGATTAATATGGGACTTACTATATGCCAGGAACTGCTCTAAGCATATACTTTTAAAATATATACATACATATTTTTAATTGATATTTAGAGAGAGAGGAAGGGAGAGAGAGAGAAACATCAATAAGACAGAAACATCAATCAGTTACCTCCTGCACACCCCCTACTGGGGATCAAGCCCACAACCTGGGCATGTGCCCTGATGGGGAATCAAACCGGTGACCTCTTGGTGCACAGGATGGTGCTCAACCAGCTGAGACACACTGGCTGGGTTTTAACCATATTATTCATTTAATTCTCACTATACCCATTTTCCAAATAGAAAACTAAGGCACAGAGAAATTAACAAAAAATAAAATAAAAGGATTCCACATAAGGGCAAAGCCAAGATTTAAACCCAAGTAGTCTTGTTCCAGAATCCATGCTTGTAGAGCTATGCTATATTTAGGTAACTATTATTAAAGGTAGTCATCATTTTTGAACTCGTGTCTTTATGCTTTCTTGTTATTTTATGCTAATCATTATGGTTTCCAGCATCTCCAAAGACAATTCTCTGGTCAAGAATCATCAAAGACCCCTAGCTGGTTTGGCTCAGTGGATAGAGCACCTGCCTGCAGACTGAAGCGTCCCAGGTTTGATTCCAATGGAGACATGAAAAGGGTGGAGACATGAAAAGGGCTCACCCAGAACCCACATGCTCTAGTTAAGAAACCAGAGAACTATCTCAGCTGCAGACCCTGAGGTGCGAGGGGTCTTAACCCCACACCGGCTCACCAGCTGGACACATCAGTGTCAGGGAAAGGAGCCAGCATACCAACAGGCCTTAAAAGTCAGCATGAATTCCATCTCCTGGTGAAACAGGAGACTGCTGGAAACTCAGATGCCCTCTTAAAAAGCCAGTGCACAAAATCTTGTTTGTAGCCAATCACCCTGAGCTCCAGCAGAGGGAAGGAGCTCAGAGTGGACTGAAGTCATACAGGGAGAGACTGGGTTGTGTGACTTCTGGGAGAGGGCTGGACGGACAGCCACCAATGTCCCTGTGCTGAGTCCCTCTCCCACACCACCCACAGACATCATCTTTCCTGGGTCCAGCCCTCCCACTCATGTGGGAATGCACTAGCCCCACCCTCCCGACTCTCTGTGGCCCTGTCCTCCTAAATCACACTACCGAGGAGTCTGCTGGTTATAGCCAGCCTGGGCACCCAGAGCAGACTTTATTGGAAGACTCTTGAGGAGGGCCAGTCAGACTCAGGAAGTATCAGAGTTGCACAGATAAAATTGCATTCATTGTATGGGTCTAGAGGGAGGGCCATTTTTCCCCAGTGCACACCTCCCAACTCCCTGTCACCCCACCCTGCTGAGCTCATGCCCTGCAAAGGAGTCTGCTGCCTGACCCTGTGGTGTAGATTTTCTTGAAGAGATTTTAAAGGCTAACTCAGAGGGAGTCAGGGGCTGAGTTATGTGGTTCCGGGGCAGTGGCAATTTCCCTCCCACCCAAGCCATGCACCAGAGCAGCAGCACCCAGTCCCCCAGTGCCAGAGCAGCAGCACCTCTCAAGCCAGTGCAGCAGCATCCCACCCACCAGTATCAGAGTAGGAGCACCCCATCCCCCAGGGCAGATCCACTAGTCCACCACTAGAGAACCACTAGCTGCACCCTCTCAACTCCCAGTGGCCCGCCCTCCAAAGCTTGAGCAACATTGTCAGCGGGCTGTGGCAAGCCTGGTGATCCTGCAGAAGAGTCTCCAAGAGATTTGGGTAGACTCTTGGAAAAACTGAGTTGTACGGCTCATGGGCAGAAACAATTTTCCCTCACAGGCCCATTGGCACCACACATTCCTGTGCAGAGTTCTCCCTAAATATGGCCAAATATTGATGAACTCTGATGGCCTCACCCTGATGACTCCTGGAAACCCTACTTCATCACAAAGGTCTGAAGGTATCCAGAGAATGGCGGATGACCTTGGTGTGCCCTGAGAATGTACTGAGTAGCCTCAGATGTAGCACTGGTGCCAGATTTGAATCTGTATTAATCTGGTGAACACCACTTGCCCCTGCTTCATAACTCACTAAAAACCAATCCCACACAACTTGCATACGGCCAGAGTCTTGTTCAGTGAATGAGACTAACAGGTGGCTAGCAGGCGAAGAATGATCTTAAGGAGACTGAGGCTTTTTGATGACCTGCCCCCACGCTTGGTGCTGGTGGAAACCAGCGTTGGTGAACAGGTAGGCCCCTCCCATATACATCCAGGCCCATGAATGCTTTGTAGCTCCAAACAGGTGGCCCAGGGCTGGTCACAAGCAGCACTTGATATTGACCTGCATTGGGTCCCTCCAAAGTGGCGCCAGAACATACATACCCAGTGGCAGGCAGGATTCAGACCACATCAGAGCACAACCCAATTTAGCTCTACATGCAGCACACCCAAAGGGAGATTTTGGCAGGCACCAGACCCTGTTAGAGTGAATTCTTTATTTCTTTCTTTAATTTGGGAGAGAGGGGGTTATTTTTTTCTTTTCATTTTGACAGTACATTTATTAAAACTGGAGACAGTGAAACAAGAAAGGGTTTAGGATAGAAGAAGCAACAAAAGAGAGCCTAGGAAGGGCTGTTTTGGCTCACTGGAAAGGCAAAGGAAAGGGGCCTTAGAGATAGTTTCAGAGGGTTAGCCCAGGATGAGCTGCTGCTGCCCATTGCTCCTCTGGTTGCAAGTCTTGTGGGGACCCTTTGAGTTTAGGAGATGCATGCCTGAGAGGGAAGAAAGGCGTAAGTATGCTCCCAAGAGGGAGAGAGCCTGATGTCTGTGTTCACCACTTTTATTCAACACTAGTGTCCTGGTGCACTGATTCATGCACATGGAAAGGAAATTAATTAGAAGAAATATTTTAATATCGCTATTCATCCTTTCTCTATAATAGAAGTGTCAAACAAATTCATGACCGACAATGACAGGTCAAAACACATGTGTGCGATTGGCCCCAGTGAGAGCTTCATATGCATCTCACATGCACAAGTCAACTTAGCCTTTTATATATTGATAGAATAAACTTGCTTAATTAGATCTGCTTTCCAATTTAGCTAAAATTTTTCCAGCCCAGTGAAGCACCCCAACTTCTCTTTCAGGTAATTGTCAGCAACACAGCAGTAAATATCAACATGAAGCAGATTATTATTGTAGATCATGCAGGGAGAACAACAGGTAAAATATTCAAGTCCAACAGAAAGAAAGAAAGAAAGAAAGAAAGAAAGAAAGAAAGAAAGAAAGAGAGCTACACCACCTTCTTATAACACATAGAAATACAAATTCAAAATAGATTTAAAGGCTTGCCCTGGCCAGTGTGGCTCAGTTGATTGGGCATCCTCCCATGCAATGAAAGTTTGTGGGCTCAATCCCCAGAAGGGGGCATGCAGGAGGCAGCAGATGGATATTTTGCTCTCACATTACTATTTTTCTCTCTCCTTCTCCCTTCTTTTCTCTCTAAATACAATTAAAAATATTTAAAATATGGATTAAAGATTTAAATGTAAGACTCAAAAATCATAAAGCTCCTAGAAAAAAGCACAGGCAATAACATCTCTGACATTTCTTTAAGCAGTTTTTTTTTTCTGATATATCTCCTCAGGCAAGAGAAGCAAAAGAAAAAAATAAACAAATGGGACTACATCAAACTAATA